>NC_059113.1:107740464-109190464 GCF_020740685.1 Jaculus jaculus | reverse complement strand
CGGGGTTTAATCAGTGCAGTCATTCCGTATCTTTCACTCTGAGGAAAAATAACTTCATGAGCAGTAAGTAGGGGTGACTCGTGAGAGGAAAACAAAGCTGACATACAAAACCAGCCGATGTGCTCACATCCGCTGAAAGCAGATAGAATGTTAATTTAGTGGAAAGGATGGCCTTTAATGTTTTGGCAAAGTTTTTTCCAGCCCAGAGTAAACACAAAGTGAGCAGGCTGGAGTGAGAATTCACAGTGTACAAAGCAGTTCACATGGGTGTGCCACACCAAAGTAAGCGGACATGTACTTGAGGTCATTTGCATGAGTCAAACTTCGCAATAAGTAACTCACCTAGGAAGATATGAATTACTTATATAATGATTTGCAAAAGAAAGTCTCCAAAGTTATATTAACTACAGCTTTAAAAAGTAGTTCTACATGGATTACTCATTATAGACAAACCTATTCACAGGATGCTTGGCTACATTACTTGTAAAATCACGTGGCAAAAAAAAAAAAAAAATGAGTTAACACAGAACATGGGAAAAAATCCCCCACATGTGTTTTTAAATGCCCTGCAATTTTCACATTCAAAATTTTATGCATCTAAATCTAAAAAAATATTATATGGAATATTCTTAAGTTACACAAACTGATAATAATTTACTGTATCTTTTACTCTAATAGGAGCAAATAACCACATACTTGAACAAAGTTAAAATAGTTACTATTTCTTTATAATAAATTTGAAGTATAATTTACTTGTGCTTTTTGCACCAATTTATAAATACAGTATATGCAATACACAACCAAGACTGACACCAACATTAATAATTAAATTCAAAATAGCAAATACTTACCATACAAAATAAACATCAAATACACCTTTTATGAATGCCAGAGCCTCCTGAACTGTGGGGTCAGGGTCTCTGGGCACCATGTCAAGTTTGAGAACTGTGGAATCTAAAGCCAGCTATGGGATTTTATTTTTTCCTCAAGTTGGCATAAGGTTCTGAAGACCCCAAACTAGACAGTCCTTATGCCAAAACTGGCAATAAATGCAGGGACTGGTTCCACTATGGTTCTTCCAGCCTTTAGTAGTGACGTGTTGCACCTTTGCGAAGTCTCTGGTAAATTCTCTTGTCACCAAAAACCAGACTGAGTTCAGCTCCTTCTGAGAGGCTTCCTATGGTGGCTCTGGCGGAAACCTTGAAGTTTAAGTACCAAGCAACAATCTGTTTCAGCACCTTTTGACCACAACAAAAGCAAATCTATGTCCTACGTGAGTAAGAACAAAGTTTATAAAGTGCTTATGAAATTACAAAGATTTGAAATTAGAGTGACTTAAATAAATGTCCATTATGCCATCTCAGGGGAATGCAAAATGAATGGGTCAGTCTCCCGCAAGACATAGTGTGTCTTTCTAAATCAGTAGTTTGGTCCACTACAGCTTTGAAACAAATTTTTCTCATTGATGAATATAGAAATATTTAAACTCACCATAATCCATTCTTTCTGTAAATATGAGATTTTTTTTTTTTTTACAAAGCACCAGTTTCAAAAGGTCTCCCACCACACTTTCTGGGGAAGGCCTGCCTGATCCACCTGTTTAGACCTACTAAAAATCTGAGTATAACAAAACCAAGTCACAACTCCTTCACTTCTTATTTAAATACCTTTGTATGAATGGTAGCATAAAATACAGGAAAACATAACAAAATAAAGACCAAAGGGGCGCTTCCCAGGTTGACTCAAAGTAAATCTGGTGTTGTATTTTTCAGTGCAAACGTAAAACTGCACGTCCCACTCGCTCGTCCAGATTCAGAAGTGTGAGGGGTGGCCATAGGGAGTTCCTCCTTGCTGTGGCTGGTTACCTAATGAGAAAAGGAAATTCAAGTGACCATTGTCATGCAAAGTGTGGCTGCGAGGAGTGTACCTTCTAGTCACTGCTCTCGGGCACAGCCACTGTACAGTGCCGGCTGAGGAGTCAGAGTACAGCCTTGGGTCTGAAACACCCTGGGGACAGGACCCAAGCAGTGCCACCAAAACCCCTCTGGAGAGGGGCCCAACTCCATATGAGGCCCTGCCTGCCCACATACGGCCTTAGGATTGGAGAAAATGGCTTGTCCACTGTATCTCCTTCAGAATTAAGAAACAACTCTATATGAATGCGCAAAAGGACCAAAGGCTTCGTAAAACCCCGAAAGTTCTCAAAATGGTTATGAAAGCAAATAAGCAGCCCCTTTCCCACTGGCATTATCATAAGAGCAACCAAGCTCTTTTACAACCTGTCAGTTTGCTGTGAAGGGCCATAAAATATGTAAAACAAAGCTGGGCACGGTGGCACACACTTTAATCCTAGCACTCAGGAGGCAGAGGTAGAAGGATCGCTGTGAGTATGTACAGTTCGAGGCCACCATGACAATACAGAGTGAATTTCAGGTCAGCTTGAACTAGAATGAAGCCCTACCTTGAAAAAACAATACACACACACACACACACACACACACACACACATACTCACATACATACGTGTGTGTGTGTGTGTGTAAAACAGAACTAGGCAAGAAAGTACATGTGTGTCATAGGCATGTGCCTATGCATGCCCGGTTGTGTGCACACAGGCAGAATAAAGAAAACTCAGGGGTGCCAAGAAATGACACAGACTTGAAACACAAATGTGTGCATAACTCTGGGTCATTCACTTCTGAAGCCCCATCCACATGGCTCATGTTATAAAAGGAGGCCATAGAGTGATGTGGTGGCCCCAGCTTGGCTGCCACTTCCATCAAGGAGGGTGGCATCACTGCATGTGCCAGGCAGCGGAGCAGGAGCTATGGGCAAGAGCTGCACATGAAGGAGGCCACCTGACTCGAGGCCCAGTTCTGCCCCTGACAACCAGATAACCTTGGTCAACTGAGTCAATGTCCCTGTCTCCATTTGTTTCTTTTCAATCACACAGGAACAATAACAATCCCTATTCTCATGGAATTATTTAAAAATTAAGTGATTGAATGTGTCAACCACAGTATCCAGGCACAAGAACGTGTCCTCTGGGTGACAGACTATTTTTTAAAAAGTCTTGACTTCTGACAGACAGTAAGAACAAGTAGGCATGTTCCCAAGATAGATGTGCTATATACAAATCACAAGTACTGATTTGTAAATAGTACTAAACAAATCTGTACCTTCAGAGTGTATTTTGTGGACTCTGGAATTAATTAAATGTAAAGATACTTTAGTCATGAATTGCTTTAATAAAGCATGCTTATTAAAGAACAGCTGTCATAGTAACATAGATATATGTGAAATTAAATGAGGCTGTAAAGCAACATATACAAACACATTCAAAGATAACTATGTAGGTTTGGTGAAGTGTTCGTTCTCAGTGTACGTGTTCATTTTATATGGTACTGGGTTACATGAAGTGCACCGTTTACACTGAAGACAAAAATGTTTTCAAAGAAGGAAATATAAGACCTTAGGTATGATGGTGGAGACTCCAAGGTATGGTCAGGAAAGCAACGTGCAGAAGGCTTAGGAAGAATTTTGAAGACCGACCTGTGGCCCCTTGGCCATGCCCCGAAGCTTGTCCCTACGCTGTCGGCAGGCACCAGACCCACACACTCAGCACCCATCCCAGAGGAGGGGCGGGTACAATCAGAGGGGGCCCAGCTGCCCAAGAACGCGGGTCTCCTGTGTGCAGCGCAGGGGGCTCACTCCCATTTCTGAAAGGACTTTCTGTCTCTCAGTCCTGGCACAGGAGGGCTTTGACTCAGGCATGTGCCTTGGCACAGAGGCAAAAGGTGAAGAGTGAGCAGACGGCACAACTGTGGACACCAGCACCCACCAGAAAGCAGGCCAGATGGCCAGGGAGGAGACCCTGCGTGACCGGCCTCCACGCTGCCTTTGATGCGTGCGTTCTGAGCTACGAGCGCCGGGAAGGGTGGGGTGGTGCAGTGGTTAGAGAGTCCCCTTACAGTTCTGGCTTCCCAGGGCCCAGGGCTGTTGAGAAGCCACTTAAACACACTGTCTCCATATCAAGAACACTGGCTGAACTGCTTCTTAAACATGCCCAGCTTCATGAAAAAGGCCATGTGGACATGCAGTTGGAGCTCAGAGGTAGAACATGTGCCCAGCACATAGAAGTTCCTGGGTTTGCCCCCTCCCCCCCACTCCAGCATCACAAAACAAAACCACAAAAGGACACCTGTCCTTTTACTGGGTTACCTGAAACCAAACACTTCCAGGTTCGTATGGAAAACCCTGTTTCTGGATTTCAGGAAGACGGTGGCCCTTCCAGGTCAAGAAGAACATAAATCAAACCAGAACAAGACAAGATAGGACATGTGACGAAGCCAGAAACCATGCTGCCACTCCCAAAGAGCCACCGCTGCGCTGGGCTCAACCACTGGTAATTAATTCCTGGGGTACTGCCCGCTCGGTGCCCGTGGGTACTTACTAGAGAGCTGCTTCTGGAGCTGCCGCACCAGGGCGGCCGTCTGTTGCTGCTGCTGAGTCTGCTGCAAGCCTTGTCTGGGGAACTGCAATGCAACAGCGAGAGGATACAGTCAGCGCAGGAGAGAAGATGCCGATCTGTCCCGCACCTTTCATGCTTCAGCATGTAGAAATCACATCCATCTACACTTAGTGCATGTACATCAGGTGAACAGCTCCCCCTAGGCAGGCATGTATATGAAGAGTAATGATGAAGGAGTCCATATGAAGACAGAAGTGGTATAATGACCACTGTCATCTAACCTTTCACCAGCTGGTGAGTACCCTGGTCTCATGAGCCACCTTGTTGTTGTTCGTGGTGGTGGTGGTAAAAATTAAAGCTTTGGGGCTGGAGAGATGGCTCATCAGTCAAAGGCACTTGCTTACAAAGCCTTATGGCTCTCTTTCTGTTGCCCAGTACCCACAAAAAGCCAGATGCACAAAGTGGGACACACGTCTGGAGATTGTCTGCAGTGCTGTAAGAGGCCCTAGTGTATCTGTTCTCATTCTCTCCTTGCAAATAAGTACATAAAATGTTTTTAAATGAAGGCTTTCAGGTGTGGGGAGTAATCCAATTGCTGCAGACCTTTCATCACCGGGATGAAATAACACTGTGAGCTAGAGGATCCCAGACTTGACTCATCTGAGACCATGAACTCCCTGCCTGACAGATAGAGGTGGTCACACCTGCCCAACCTCGGCTTCCTGTGGTCAAGCGGGGCTGAGCTGGGTACCAAGAGCGCAGACATAGGAGTAAGCCCCCTCCCAGGCTGTGTGGGGCAGGTCTGAGGCACAAAGCAGATGACCTACGCCCTGGCTCTATCTGTGAAGCCCAAGAAATGGTGGATGGCAATTTGAAGAGAGGGGAAACAGCTTTTGCGGAGAATCACCAGCTGCAGTAGTTTAACCCTCAAAGGTCACGCTGTCATTTTTTCTTGTCTTTCTTCTTTCTCTCTTCCTCCTAGACCCTGTGGTCTTGCCAGGTTGCTGTGTAACAACACGGGGGTTGGGGCTGGGCTAGGCAAGGCATTTCTATTGTTTGAGTCACCCAGTTCATGTACTCTGTCTGGCGAGTCACCAGGAGGATGGTCGCTGTAACCAAGGCCCCTCTCCCTTTGTGCACCATGAACCGGGCGCCCATGCGTCAGCTCATCGCAGCCACCTCACCGCCCTATGTTCAGTAAAGAGAAACGGAGCAGAGAGCACACTCCGGAACAAGAGCTGCCTCTCAGGAGGGGCTGGCACCAGGCAGGGACGAACGCACTGACTCTGGAGGAAGAGTGAGAAGAACCAAAGATTGATGCGGCACATGCATTTGAAGTCCATCTGTAAGAGGCCCTGGCACACCATGCTCCTGTTCTCTCTCTCTCCTCTCCTGTCTCTCTCTGTCTAATAAGATGCTTTGTGCTTCTTTTCTTGTATCATGAGGAGATTTAAAAAAAAAATATAGTAGCTACAGAGTACATACCCAAACAACCTAAACAAGACTGCTTGAATATGGACGCAGTCTAATTGTTTATCAGTGACAGAATACTTAAGGAAATGGTGCAGAGATTTACAAGGGACTGGCCTCAGAACTGCTTATAATTAAAAGCACATGACTGTATTAATAAAACTTAAAAGTTTCAGTGTATAGTACACTAAGTTCACCTGAGAGAGAATTATAATAATTAAAAATTAAAGATTAATGGCCATTACTACAACTTCTAATTCTGAAGTTTAACACCCTGGATCTAAACACTTAAAAATCTAAAAACATTTAAGGGCTGTCCTGCAAAACCTACTGACCAGGGCTTGATACCCACAGAAAGTCAGGCGCACAAGATGGTGCACAAATCTGGAGCTCATTTGCAGCACCTAGAGGCACATCCCTATTCATTCTCCGTCTACCTGCCTTTCTCTGTGTCTCTTAAATAAATAAATAAATATTTAACATTTCCTAGCCAGTCCTGAGAATTTCATATGCACAACTTTTTGCCCTTTAACCAACAGCACTGCTTAGACTGCAGGACTGCTCTAAGTATTAAAGACACTATGTTTTTCAAAGCAGCACTTAAACCCTCAGCTTAAAGACACACAATTGCCAAAAGTCTACTGTAGGTTTTACTATTCATTAAAGTTACCACAGTGGCTTTTATTTTGCTTGGTTTACTTGCCCAGGAAACTCATATGCCAGCTCTGAATGACCTGATGAGGTGTTAAGCCAGTGAGTGAAACACAAGCTTTACCACTAATAATAATATTAATAATAAAAAACTCACTACTACCTTAGAAAACAATTATGAAATAAGTATGCACATTTCCTTTTAATTATGAGAGAGCAAGCAAGAAAGGAAGAGAGAGAAAGAGAATTGGCTGCCAGGGCCTTAGCCACTGCAAGTGAACTCCAGACGTGCGTGCCGCCTTGTGAGCGCATGCCACCTGTGAGTGTGCATCACCTTGTGCATCTGGCTTATGTAGGACCTGGGGAGTCAAACATGGGTCCTTAGCCTACGCAGGCAAGTGCCTTAACTGCTTCGCCATCTTTCCAGCCCAAAGATGCATGTTTCTTGCACATACTAAATTTATTAAATACTTATAAAACTAGATGAGTCAAGACACTAGATTCCCTTTGATTAGCTATGACCTAATGCTTCTGAGTCATGGAAGGAATCCTCACTGAATTCCAATTAACTCCTGCTTTGAATTACAATTGAGAAGTTCAAAGACAACTTTTATCCCTGACCTATAAAATCAGCTTTGTAACAGAATTGTGCAGGGGAGGGGGGGGAGGGTTTCCCTATAAAAAATTAACTATTATAATTCAGGCAGTTGGTACTAATGTTCACCCATGATCATGCAGCATGACGCTCTAAGAATAAAGTTTTAAATACTTATAAATAAAGTTACATTTCTCATATATTATACAATAACAAGAATAACTTTATAATAGGTGAAAAGAAAGTTTTAAAAATATAATGATGGGGGCTGGAGAGAGGGCTCAGCAGTTAAGGTGCTTGCTAGCAAAGCCAAAGGACCCAGGTTTGATTCCCCAGTAACCACATAAAGCCAGGTGCACAGGATGGCACATGTGTCTGGAGTCGGTTTATAGTGACTAGAGGCCTTGGCATGTCCTTTTTCTTCCTCTCTCTGTCAAATAAATAAATTAATTAATACACTAATGAGAAAGATCTTGTTAATGTTTGCTTAACTGGAGATGTGATAACAAGGGGTTGTTGTTGAAAGTTTTTACTGTCTTAATAAGGATATGTACCCAGAAATGAAATTGACCACTTTTGAAACATAACTCTGAAAGTCTTAGGATGACAGTTATATATTTGTACGACTGAATGCACAGTTTTTCAATATGGAAAACTTACAGATTCAATAAATTTAAATAGCTTAAATATAGAAATATGACTACCTATGAGGCACATTATATTTCATATAATTAAAACATTCAACAAACTTTCTGTCAAGTATTCAACAGTAACTGAAGAAGTCCTAATCTGAAAGCATTCCAGTTTTGAGATGACATCATGAACCCATTTCCTTATAAGCAACTGGACATACAAGTTGCAATTCTCAAGCTATTGGGTTCCTTATACTAGTCCAAAATCCATTTATGAATTCTCACTGTAAATCACTCAAAAGTTATGACAGTTATTCGCATTAGTACTTCACATAGTACTGCCAGTTGTAAGAGCATTATAGCATAGGAAGTCTTTGTTTTAGATTAGGAAGAAAAAAAAATTAAGATTTGACCAGTTGGCATCCATCATTTCAAACCCTCACTTGATATCATTTGCTGATATATTATTTATTTTTCTGTCAAAATTCAATCAGAATGTTTTGTTACATACAGAAAGAAAAGGACATTGCTCTAAAGTTTTTATATTGCCTGGTACACTTAGTAAAAAGAGAATTTTGGCTTTCTCTTTGTTTCTGCAGTTTGGGGGATCAAACTCAGGGCCATGCATATGGCACTCAAGTACCCTACCAGTGAGCAATATCCCCAGCCTTAGGAAAGAGAATCCATAAATAAGCACGTTTAACCTAACAGACTCTGTAGAGAACAGCTGGTATGAAGGGAAACCAGAGGTGGGGTTTAAACTGCCCCCAGCAGTTACACGTTTATAGTCAGAGGGTCAGACATTAGACTTCGCTTTGAAGCAGAGCTTACTTCCTATTGAAAACGCAACTGAAGAGTAAGGAAGTGGGAAAGAACGGCAAGTTCTTCCCTCAAACAAAATACCAGACATTGAAAACAAAAACCATCATTTTCCCTCTTCCTAAGGAGACATGGACTTAGGAAAGAATAATTTAATATAATTTAATGGTTATTAACCATGGAGGATAAAAGTTTGAGGGGTAATAAAACAGATTGGATGAAACTGTTCCCATAAATTATTTATTAATTTCAAAAGGCAATCAGTTACTTTATTGTGGAAAAACCTATCAGACACCTTTTACAAAAGGGATTAAAGTAACAACCCCATATATGAATATTCTAGTGTGACATGCCAAGAAGGGAACAGGACAGGATCTCTGTGACACACAAGTTGTAATTGCGATGAATCAGCTAAATCGAATTGAGTAACACTTTACAAAAGAAACAGCCTATATGGCATAAAAATATCATGAAGTCAATAAGGGATATAGGGTACTTTGGTCTTGGTCCAGATTAAAGGTGAGATGAGACTTGACCTTAAGTACAAAGTGTGATTTAAAAAAAAAAAAAGAAAGAAAGAAATGAAAATGCAACAGTTATGTGCATCTGGCACCATCTGCAGAAACTTACACAGCATTGTTCTGTATGTGGCTGAACTCCCTGATTTTAACTAACATGTTTTTGTTTTTTCCTTTTTGGCATGTGTGTGTTTTATATGGTGCTAGGCTCAAACCTAGGACTTTATGCATGCTACACAAACATTCTACCAGCTAAGTGAGTCTCCACACACACTTTTTTTAAAATGAGAGAATATTCTTGCCTTTGGATTTAAAAAAAAATGGAAATATTTAGTAGCAAAAAAGGTCTGTGCCTGTGACTTAATCACATATATAGCTCTGGAAATTTCCAGGCAGGAGGCAAAAAGACTGAATAATAAATAATCCAAATGTGAATAATTAGCAAGTTCAGATAAAGGATTTAGGAAATTTAGATAATTCTTATACTTTGAAAAATATTTATTTATTTATTAAAGATAATGGGGATGGGTGTGCCAGCGCCTCCAGCCACTGCAAACTCACTCCAGATGCATCCATCACCATTTGCATCTGGCGTATGTAGGTTGTGCAGAGTTGAGCCTGGGTCCTTAGGCTTTGCAGGCCTCTGCGGTAACTGCTACACCATCTCCCCAGAGCCCTCTCGTATGGGTAGCAATGTCTTTTAAGGCTCCATCTTATTCTTGGCTGGATCAGTGGTTCTTCTAGCACTCTCCTATACAAAAATGTCTTTTATAAAGCAGTAACAGTCACTTCCTGTTAATACGCTTCTGAAAATAAATAATGTGTTAAATGCTTTCTTGATTTTAAAAGGATTTTGAAAGTTGATTCCAGTAAATGTCATTGACTTAAAAATTCAGATCTAGAAAAACTGCACTGGTGGTTATAACAACAACAAAAGACTAAGAACTGGAGCTGGAAGTGGGAAGGCAGCCATTTGTTAGAGGGACTGGGGCGCCCTAGCCAGCTGACCACACTGTGAGGTCTTCACCACATCTGTCCACGGACTCTCCCTCACTGGCTGCTTCTCACCGCAGAGCTGGAAGTCCCCCTCTAAATCCTATAGTGAAACCACCTAAGCCAGCACTTTCCATAGCAAGAGATCAGTAATTCAGTCTTAGGTAAAACTCCCAAAGCACATGCCTTTGAGTGCAGATCCAAATTTAATCTCCACAGCTGCAGAAATAGGCTGTATGATTATGAACTACCAGAAAATTCTTGTGGCAAATGCTAGCTAACGGGACCTGTTTTACATTGTTAAGGATCACATTCTAGAAAGTACTCCCATACTCTTTGAGATTATAAAAAGCTAAGATGATTGTAATATATATATTTATCATTCCAACATTATTTACAAAAAACAATAGCTATTTTATTACTAATGTTTTAATCTGTGGAACATTATACAATATTTTCATAGGGAAAATGGTGTTATTTACTAATGTGGAAATATTTGTTTGTACATGAAAAGATTTTTATTGATGTATACTAATTTTACTTTTCTATGAAAACAAACACACCAACTACACAAAACCCTGGTAGCGTGAGTTCTAAGGGAAGGCAGCTAGGACAAGGTGGTGGTCTGAATTAGTGTCCTCCGTCAACTCCTTTGTTCTGAATTCCTGCTCTCCATCTGGTGGCAACTGGGGAGGTGGAACCTTGCTGGGGGTGGACTTTGAGTTTTAGTTGTCCCTAGTTTGCCCACGTGAGTGGGCTCTCTCTCCTGTTGTTTTCCACCTTCTGGGGCAGAGGTGATGTCCAGCCTCTGCTCATGCCCTGCTGTCCCCTGCCGTCCTGCAGCGTCCCCTCGAGATTGCGAGGTGGAATACTTTCCATCCATCAGATGCTCTTGGTCAGGTGCTTTGTCCCAGCAACTGAGTCTCTACCAACCCTTATCATGCAGTGGGTGTGAACAGCAGCCCTGCCCTGAGAGAGGAAGCCCACGTGTCTGACTCCACAACGCGAGGCCTTACCAATGGCTGCTGAGGCTGCACTGCTTGGAGCCCAAGGGCCTGGTTCTGGGGCTGGGAGGCCGGCTGCGTCTGCAAGAAAGGAGACTGATTACGCCTTTGAAATGAGGGGGTGGCAGCAGAACTTTTACCTAACTATTGTCTTGCAATAAAAAGGTGTGATTTAATGATGAGGACACATCCTCAACAATAGTCAGTAAGTGGGAGGCTGGGGAAATGGCTCCATGGTTAAAGATGCTGGCTGGCAAAGCCTACAGATCTGGGCTCAATTCCCCAGTACCAACATAAAGCTAGTTGCAAAATGTGGCACATGTTTCTGGAGTTTGTTTGCAGGGGCAGAAGGCCCTGGTGTGCCCATACTCATTCACTATCTCTTGCAAATAAATCAAAAAAAATTTTTTTAATGTCAGCAGGTGATCTTGACATTATCTTAACATCGTGCAATGCATGTACAAAAACCCACATAGTATAGCTTATCATACACCTAAGCTATATGTCACACACACACCACACACACACCCCGTAGGCTATTGTTTCTAGTGCCATGATGAAGAAAATTGAATAAAATCAAATTAAACTTGAGACAAAATGATACAACCCAGGAAAAAACAAAATGTATAAGGCTATGCTAATGAATCAGGACACAGTGTTTTACCATAAACCTTTCCACCCCAGTGTTGGGAATAAAACACAGATTTTCATGCATTGTAGGCAAGCACTCCACTCCTGAGAGATATCTCCAACCCCAGCGAGAACTTGTCAGTAAGGAGGAGAATCTCTTAAAGTAACCATCGGGAATATGGTGCAGGCAAAAAAGCGGACACGCAGGGTGGATGCACGACCAGGGGCTGCCCCCTCGGCAGAGCTGTCTGTGTGGTATTCCACACAAGTGCTGCTGCAGACTGTGTGCTTACCTCAGAACCGCCACAAACTCACCTGCACTGCACTACGACAGCAATGGAGGCTACGGGTTTACTAGGCGAGAGGAATTTTTCAGCACCACTCGAATCTCAAGGGACCACAGTCACATACGCAGTCACTGAGCAAAACGTCCTAATGTGACTGTGACTGTGTGCCTGTCTCTGCCATGTGTCCTTGGCAAGCTGTTGCTCCTCCCTCAAGGGCAAGGCACAGATCCATTCCTCCAGGAACAGGAAGCCTTCTCTGATGACCCCAGCCCCAGAGGGCAGGCAGGGTCCCTGTCTGGGCCCCTCCTTTGGACTTACCGCCCAGCTTCTTTCATGTCCGTCATTCTACCAGTGGGCGAGCCTAACTTGGCAGTTCTCTCTGACTCCCTGTGGCATTTAAGGCCTTGGTGATTTGACTTTCACTTTGTTCATGTTCTCATTTATTTGAAAAACAGATAGAAACAGAGAGAATGGGCACACCAGAGGCTCTTTCCACTGCAAACAAACTCCAGACACATGTACCACTATGTGCATCTGGCTTTACATAATTACTAGAGAATTCAACCGGCTCCACTAGGCTTTGCAAGCAAGTGTTTATAACCACAGAGCCATCTCCTCAGCTCTGATTTTTACTTTTTATAGGAAGATATAGACTAAAGCCTTTGAGTTCTGGCACAAATGACCAGCACTAAACTGAAAATCATGCAGTACAAAGTGGGCTCCAATATGTGTAGATCTTGCAAAACCCTTCCAAGCCACAGAAGAAAAAGTGTACAGCCACCAAGTGGGAAAAGAAAAACGGACATAATCTCTCCGTGACCTTTCAAGCTTGCTCCACCCAGACTCTTCATCCTGCTGACCTTTCCTCATCTCTACTGTTTGCGCATTTGTACCCAATGTCATAAAGAGACCCTGCCAGCCTGCCTGTCACTGGGTGATGCTCCTCATGGACGTGGAGTCCAGGCAGGCTGGCTCTTGGCACAAACTATGCCGATGGTCCCAAAAGCCCAGAAGTGCAGCGTGAAGCCAGCCCACTGGCTCTTCTTAAAATCCTCCAAGAAATATGAACACAGCTTTAACAGTTGCTAACTTTTCCCTTGATGCAGGCAGCCAATCATCAAAATGGATTTGAACCTGGGAGTAGGTTACTTCATCTCCAGGAAATATACTGATGATGAGAAAATTACAAAAGGGCACACTGTTCTAATAGCAACAAAAAGAACCTATTACCCAATCAAGAAAGGGTCTCATCCTTGCAGCCTTAGAAATGCCCAAGTTAGGGCTGGAGAGATGGCTTAGCAGTTTAGCGCTTGCCTGTGAAGCCTGAGGACCCCAGTTTGAGGCTCGATTCCCCAGAACCCACGTTAGCCAGATGCACAAGGGGGCACACATGTCTGGAGTTCGTTTGCAGTGGCTGGAGGCCCTGGCGTGCCCATTCTCTCTCTCTCTCTCTCTCTCCCTATCTGCCTCTTTCTCTCTGTGTCTGTCGCTCTCAAATAAATAAATAAAAATAAACAACTTAAAAAAAAGAGAAATGCCCAAGTTAGGCAAAAAGTGGTATGCACACAGTGAAGTAGCTTTCTTTAGTGATCTGGAGGTAACAAATCTTAAAACATAAGGAAATTCAAATAGTGGCCCTGACAAGTATCCTCAGAACTTAGAGAAAAGAAGATTAAGAAAATATTATTTCAAGTATTAAGGAAGTTTGTTCATTTTGGATACACTGGATCCTAGATTCAGACCACAAACCCACTTAAGTTTACAGTTCAAATCCTGAGGGAGATAACTTTTCTCCTTCCCACCACCCAGTGTCCATGTTGAGATGTACAAGTTCCTTTTCTGTTTCTTTCTACAGGACAAGGCTTTTTATTGCTGACCTCACACAGAACATACACAGCCCTGAGGCACACCCCACTCTACGAGAGCCCCCCCCCCATTTCTACTGTTGCTCTTTCCTTTCTACGGAGTACATAAAATGAGATTGCATTGTAATTTGGATCAATGATGAGAACCCTCTGAACAGACTTATAAGAAAATATCCAACCCCATAGCACGGGTTAAGATTGTTAATTACCATATGCAACTCACTTGTTAAAAATGAAGAAAAGTGACACAAGTGAGTACAATGACCTATTTTCTTTCCTTATCGCTCCCTCCCTTCCTTCCTTCTTTCCTTCCTTCCTTCCTTCCCCCCACCCTCGTTCAGCTCTGATGATTGAACCTGGAGTCTTGTGCATGCCAGGCAGCCTCTCTCCCACTGAACTACCCTCCCAGCCACTGAGCTCTATGGTTCTATAGCTCTGAAGGAAGGAATTTAAACACAAGAATGCTAAGAGGAGGAATCTTTATCTACAAGTCTTAAGTATTTATATCAAATAAGCAAACAATAGCTTTCTGGAATCTCTAATAGAAATATCCCTTTAAAATACCTAGCCTAGCCGGGCGTGGTGGCGCACGCCTTTAATCCCAGCATTCGGGAGGCAGAGGTAGGAGGATCGCTATGAGTTCGAGGCCACCCTGAGACTACATAGTTAATTCCAGGTCAGCCTGAGCTAGAGTGAGACTCTACCTTGAAAAACCAAAAAAATAAAAAATAAAAAATAAATAAAATAAAATACCTAGCCTAGTGCTGGAGACATGGCTTAGTGGTTAAGCGCTTGCCTGTGAAGCCTAAGGACACCGGTTCAAGGCTCGATTACCCAGGACCCACGTTAAGCCAGATGCACAAGGGGGCGCATGCGTCTGCAGTTCGTTTGCAGTGGTTGGAGGCCCTGGCGTGCCCATTCTCTCTCTCTGCCTCTTTCTCTGTCGCTCTCAAATAAATAAAAAAAAAATTAAAAATTTAAAAAAAAACTAGCCTACAGTTCCATAGCTGAATCAAAATAGAGGTGTAGAGACACCTCTTTTAGTTACAGACATCTAGGAAGCTGAACAAACATTTCCGTTTTAGTGTTTTTTTTTTTTCCATCATGTAGGTGAAATTGTATATTCAAATTGCAGATTAATCAATGAAAGTCAAGATGAGACTCACACCATTAAGATAAAACATCTTTCTGTCTGTCTGTTTGTCTGCAGCTCTGTGAAGAGCTTCCTCCCCTGCCCATCACCTGGCAGACACACAGAGAAGGGAAAGCTCTAGTCAAGCTGTAACTGCCTTGCCCTAGTGCCAAACACACAGGGCTCCCGGGAACGCGGTGGTTAACTCTGCAGTGACTTTCGTGTCTACAAGAGCTCCATATCGCACTGCTGGAAGGGTGATGGGCGGCAGTGCCCTCTTCTCCCTGCCCCATACCTGGAGGAGTCTCTGCGGCTGTCGAACTTGCGGCTGTCTGGGCCTCATGGGGTCCTGAGGCAGGGGCGCAGGGGGGAGGTTGGGATGTGCGGGAGTCGGCACAGCATCAATTCCCCCGCCCACCAGAGGGCTCTGCTGGAGAGCCTGGTGATTCAGTCTGGTAAAGAATAATGCAACTTGTGTTCAGGCCTGAGCGTACCATCCACGCGTCAATCAGTGCCTCCAGCACGCTACACACACCCACAGAGAAACCATCAGTGTTCAACAGAGACTTGCACAATCAAATAGTAAAAGGCTAGAGGTTAAGGTAATAGGCGTGACAGGGGAATAAAAAAGGACAGTAAACATACTACTTAAGGTCAAGTAGCAATCATGCAGAAATTACCTTCTTAAAGAAATTAAATGGCTTTGCTAATCAATGAAATTAACCAAACATGTCGTTTGGAGCGTGCCATGTGTGAAAGGGCTGACAACATTATCTCATTAACTTCCTGCACAGTTCTGTGACGTCAGCAGCTCTGCTGCTTCCATCTTGAAAATGAGATAATGGAGCTGGAGGCGTAACCAAAGTGACTTAGAAAGCAAATGGCATAGGTGAGATTTGGGCCCAGAAGTTTTTGATCGCTCATTCCTGTGCTCTTAACTTATGCTATGCTGCTACAACTTGTAACAAGGATAAATATAATGTGCATTTTCCAACTTGATGTGCTACCATCACCCTTCACTACTTCCCATGATTAACGTTTAGAGCGGGCACGTGGCTAAGCTCTGATGGCAGCACGGGAGCCATACACTGTACACAGCACAGAGTTCTGCAGACTTAATTCTTCTGGACAAAAGTATCCAACAGAAGTGTCTGTGATAACTAAAATGCTTCCTGTCTGTTCTGTCCCATGAAATAGCGACTCGTCACCCACACTGGTGGCACAGTGATTAGGCTGCAGGGCAAAAGAACAGCGCTGGGCGCCCTGCTAAGAGCACTGTAGTATTTCAGGAGGTAACAATAATGCACCACACTCTGTGACTGCACAGTCCCAACACCTCAACAGCTAGGCATGATGGCCAGACTTGGCTAGTGGACACTGGAAAGATAACTAGTGTGTTGGAATTGCTGAATGTTAAAAGTCAGTTTCAGTTCATCCAAATTTAGCCCTGCATGGATGACAGAGATGGTCATGAGCGACACGGTAAAACCCTAAGTCGAAGGGATGTGATTAAAACGAGCACCATGGAAGTCTACCACACCCTGACTTGCCAGTCCTCCTGAGGCAGACAAGGTAGAGACCACGTTGTGAGAAAACTCTTGTGAGCACCATGTACAATTAATAATGCAGTCATAAATTTCATGCCTCTGATCAGCAAATTCGTTCTAATAAAGCATTGCTACAAAGATCGATAGTGGCTTTTTTTTCTTATTTCTCTTAGATATTTTTTAAGCAAAAGTGTTTTTAAAGGAGAAAACATATTAGAGCTACCCTACTGGTATCATCTGAATATCATACACCACACAATGAAAGAAGTGAATTAAACCGCAGGTGCCTTGAATGAAACAAAACAGATGAGGCATTGATTCTCTGGAATCACTATCTAGATGCAAGCAATAGCGAGAAGGAAGGATACGAAGGTTGTATGCAAATATACAAGCTCATAAAAACAGTCTCAATGTTCAGTGGCCTAGAGGCAGCATAACAAAGCGAGACTGCCAGCGGTTACTGTGAGTGCAATCGTTACTTCTACAGGCATCACCTCTGAGAGCCAGCCAGGGGCTGCAGGCACGGGGCTGCCGGCTGCTGCACGTAGCCACCCGGTGGCTGCTGGGTCTGTCGGAGTCTTTCCATCAGGGCGGGGCTGGAATGCGCAGCTGGGTAGGGCCTGGAGCTGTAGCCGGGGGAGAGGACCACGCCAGGCTGCTGCTGTGCCTGCGGCAAAGGCATCTGTGTCCCATACATGGTATAGCCCTGGGGCATGGTCTGCAGGAAGGCACACGGGGAAAGTCAGTGCTCCAACCCGCACCCAGAGTCCCACCACCAATAAATTCAGGGCAGAGACAAGCCCACGACGTCCTCTCTGAATGTCACTGTCCTCACAGGCTCTGCTCACAGGAAGGCCGCTCTGGAGGCAGAAGCTGGCTAGAAAGCTATGGGATGAACTGTATAGTAGGCTCACCAGAAATTTCAATTTCAAAGTAAATGAATCCTCATTTTGGTTATATGGGTTTTTAAGCTAACCTGCTTATTTGTAGGCATAGAAGGGTATCTGTCTATACAGAGATCACGTGGCAAGCGTACTTGAGAGAACAGTGGACATCAACAATCAAGAGATCCGAAGCAACAGCGACCGCACTCCCAGCCGTCATCAACTGATGTGGCCATGCTCAGTGTAAATGAAAATAAGGGAGCATGTGCTCCCAATATGCTCCTACACCTTTGGGTCTGATGAAGGTGCTTACTGTGTTTAACTAGTGACCCAAAGAAAACACTGCAAAGCTGTGAACGACAGGACAGGAGGGGCTAACCAGTGACTGTCCAGTACCGTCCTGATTTGGTCTTTAGGTCTTGGCTGATTTCTCTCTCCTACAAGCAATTGTCTGAATGCTCAATATTTTTTTTTATTTTTTTGTTCATTTTTTATTTATTTATTTGAGAGTGACAGACACAGAGAGAAAGACAGATAGAGGGAGAGAGAGAGAATGGGCGCGCCAGGGCTTCCAGCCTCTGCAAACGAACTCCAGACGCGTGCGCCCCCTTGTGCATCTGGCTACCGTGGGACCTGGGGAACCGAGCCTCGAACCAGGGTCCTTAGGCTTCACAGGCAAGCGCTTAACCGCTAAGCCATCTCTCCAGCCCAATGCTCAATATTTTTATATTCATTTGTGAGCACCTAGTCTGCAAACTTGGATACTTACGTAAAAGAAAATCACTGGTTTGCTAGGTCACTAGATAAAACCTACAGGTAGAATGCCAACTATGCTGGATCTTCAGATCATCACAGAGTGCGTGTGTGTGCGTGTGTGTGTGTGTGTGTGTGTGTGTGTGTGTGTGTGTGTGTGTTCACTGCTGTGTGAAGGTGCAGGAGTGCAGGCAGCTTTGGGGGCAGTCTTCCCCTTGCTACTGTGTTCCAGGCGGGTTTCTCTCTCTTCGCTGTTGCACACTGTGCTCACTGTGAGCGCCTGGGGAATCTCCTGTCTCCTCCTCCCAGCTCACCTTGAGCAGGAGCCTGCCACTGCTCTCAGATGTCTACGTGAGGTCTGGGCATGGAACTCAGGTACTCCAGTCTAAGTGACGAGTGCTTTATTTGTTAACCATCTCCCTAAGCACCACATTTGAATGGAGTTTAAGGCCTGTGGCGCTGAAGACAAAGGAATGCATGGTGAGCTGCCAGCAGCAGCAGCAGCAGCAAGGAGGAGCTCAGACCACTGCGCGCCTGTGAGAGCCAGTCGCTGACCTCCCTTGAGCGGTGCACAAGGAATGAGCTGCCGGGCTCCACAGGAGTCGTGTCAGATACCCCAGATATGGGTACATGGATGTGGAAATAGTAAAACAATTAGAAAAGACTGCTTCAGATCTGTAGTATATCAAAGCAAGTGTAAAAGTTTTTGGAGTATCTACTGTGTATGTGGTGTTATGCTAATTCTTTTTTAACATTTATTTTTATTTATTTATTTATTAGAGAGAGAGAGAGAGAGAGAGAGAGAAAGATTGAGAATGGGTGCACTAGAGGCTCTAGCCCCTGCAAATAACTCCAGATGCATAGGGCACCATGTGCATCTGGCTTACGTGGGATCTGGAGAATAGAACCTGAGTCCTCAGGCTTCACAGGCATGTGCCTTAACGGCTAAGCACCTCCCCACTCTGTTTACTGATTCTGTAGGCGGTCTTAAATCCTTACATCTTCCTTGAAGTCGCCCCAGAGTGACGCGCACCCCGTCACAAGGCGCGTGAGCCCCCAGGGCCCACCTCCAAGACCTACGATCTTGTTCGTCCACCACGATCCTGCGTGGAAGTAAGTTTGAATGTGGCAAGTTCCATCTCAACTTGCAACACATACATTGTAACAGAAATTACTTTGAGATTATGTATGCCCCCTCTCACATGTATATGTATGCATGCATGCATGCATGTGTTTTCTTTCTCTAAGGTAGCGTCTCACTCTGCAGCCTAGGCTGGACACAATCTCCCTGCCTCCGCCTCCTGAGTGCTGGTTCTACCCTTCTCCACGACCATGCCCCCCTTAAGTGTTTCAGGGTCTTCCATCAATAATGTTGAAGTCTGAATTTATTAGCATTTCTAATTCAAAAAATCCCTCGATCAGTCCTGAGACCTGTCTATCAAGTACTGGCCACGCTTTGGTTTGAGACGTCGATTGTATCTATGAAGAGAAGTAACCATGTGCTGGGCCCCATAAGGAGTGACCCGAGTTGCAGGTCTCCCACTCTGAGCCAGCAGTGTGAAACCTGTGAAGCAAACGCAGGTACCTGTGCTTGTGGCAGCCCTGGATACTGTGGGGGCTGCGTGGAGGGCCGTGTTTGTGCAGCAAAGAGAGCAGCCTGGTCCCCCGGCTGGCCCTGGAAAACAAAGCCAAGATAAACTCTTCACATCAACAAGGGTTTCTAGCCAATCCTCCCCTCAACCCATGGCACCAGTTCTCAATGCATGAATACAGAACTCACTCACAGCTCTTCAAACTACAGCAAATGCTATTTGCCATCAATCCATCCCTATGTGCCTACAGACTGCTGAGGGTCACAGGAGCACAGCTGTAGATGCAAATCTGAGTAGCCAATGGTCTGCTCAGAGGGGGGGCTCTGAAATGGGTCTCCTTTTCCGGGCAGGGGACAAATGCTCCCTGGATAGAAAAGCGTAAGTCTACGTGTGCAACTCTAACTACAGGCTATCCCACCTGGTGCCCGTGGAAGGGGAGAGGGCATCCAGTTTGGGTGGGCAGCAAAGAACATAGGCAACAGCTTGTGTAACATAGGGCCCATCACCATTTTGACGTGGTGGTGGAGCAGGGACAAAAAGTTACAGAGACCCTAAAATAGAAGGTGGACGAATCAGAAAAAAAGAATGGTTTCAGAGAAGGAGGGCTGGGAGACAAAAGAAGGGAATGGGAGGTGACTAATGGGAGGTGTTTGAAAGTCGTCAATAAAAACAAAAAAGGAAGAAGACATGTTAAAGCTCTCATATTTTCTTAATGAAGTATCCTCACATTGATCTAAAAGCTGCCCATATAGCCATTTATATGGAGTAGAACTTTATGTGAAGATTCTAATAATCAGTTATGGTCAAAAAACGTATAAGTTGACCATAAGTACAATTCTCATGAACTACATGTAAGAACCAATTTATATCTGTTCACCAGTTTTTTTAAAATACTTTTATTTATTTGAGAGAGGTAGAGAGTGTGCATGTGTGTGCAGATGTGTGAGGTCCTCCTGCAGTGCAAGGGAACTCCTGACACCTGCATGCTCAACCCTGTGCATGTGGCTTTACATGCGTGTTGGGACTAGGACTTGGGTGGCAGACTGTGCAGGCAAACGCCTTTAACCACTAAGCCATTTCCCCAGGCCCTGTTCACTAGTCTTCATGCATGCTTGGCTCTTCAGAAAATGCAAAGTTTAGTAAGAGAGACCACGTGAGGCAGAAATGATTTTGTGGATGCTTGCAAGGCGGTCACAGAAAGAAGCACTGCCTTCTACCAGCCATAGGCTTTCCCGAGACCTAGTCATGAAGAAAGAGATTCACTGGGAAATTATTTTACTATTGCCATATAGTGCAAAGGAAAAAAAAAAAAAACAACTCTCTCACGGTGTTAGAGAAGCAATGGGAATATTTCTAGTAAAGAAATTATTAAGAATGCAGCATACATCAGGAGCTGGGTTTCTCTTTCTTTTCCTTATGTTTTCACATGACCTCTAGAGGGGGAAGCACCCTTCCCTTACTGTCCACAGGAACCTCCCGGCTCAGCGAGCCTGGGAAATGTAGCAAGCTCATCTACACAGCCTTGCCAGAACCCGGTGGGTCTGCCTCCAAGGCCAGAGCACTTCCCTTTGAGGACGCCTTGCTGCCTGGTCAGCGGGATGGGAACACTGAAACGCCCCTTATGCTTAAGGATAGTTCACTTCTTACTCCAACAAGAAAGCTGGAAGAATCCCCTCTTAAAACTTGTTAATGAGCTACTGAGAGCAAATACATGCAGCACATGCTGAGCCCTTTCTCGGATCACCACATAAGGAACACTGGTAATTGAACTTATCCACAGATGGATGAGACACAAATTCCTGAGCATATCGACTGTGACATCTTTATGCAACAGTCTCATCAAAAATTTAACTTTCTTGAATAAGTACCCATGAAGATATTCCCATGAATCTCTTAAATATAACCCTGTTTCCATAGGGTTGGGGCTAAGAATAATGTCTCAAATTCTCTCTTTGGGGTAGAAAAGAAGCATAAATGTATTTCCCTCATGTCCAAATGGTCCTCAGCCATATATGTAAATATCACTCCTTCAATCTATATTCCTTTGTCATTAGCATTGCATAAATTCTCTGAAAATATGGTTGTACCTGTATGTGAGGAAGAACAGGCACATGTACACACACAAACCGAACTATTTACATGTATGTTAGAATCCTGTGGTTGGTTAGTAGTTTTTAACACTCATGCCCTGTTCAGGATTTGAGGAAAACAGGATATGATCTGCACCCTACAGCTATATGCCTGTGCATAAAACAGATCTTCTAATTCTTCTTCATTTATCCTTAGAGTCTTGGAAACCTTATGGAGTAGATTATAAATTTCAGGGAGGGGCTTTAGAAAATTCAAATAAAATGAATTATATCTGAGTTATCAGGTGGCACACTATTGACAAATAGTAGTTGAGGTCATGAAGATTCAAAAAATTACAAATACAAACTTATTATCCTACATCAAAGGATCACAAATACAACATTCATGGAAAGATACTATAACTTTAAAAAGGCAAGGAGAAATGGGTCAAAAACTAAAACCTAGTTGTGACATCCTAAATACAGGTCAACCATTGATGTCTATTGGAGAGGTATTCATATGTGGACTACTATTTCCTTCCCTCATCTCCAGAAGCAGTAGGGAGCAACAGAAGCATGTACTGTTCCCTTGAGAAAACCACAAACCCCATCAGCTGGCCAGAATACCCTCAGCTATCCACAAATAGCTCTGTCATTATATGCAGTCCCGGAAGGGAAATACCTTAATCACCCCTACCAGACCAAAATAGATGCTTGCTTTTCTTTTAATTTATTTCATTTTTAACCAGAAT
The DNA here is from genome assembly GCF_020740685.1 of Jaculus jaculus. Classification (NCBI taxonomy): domain Eukaryota; kingdom Metazoa; phylum Chordata; class Mammalia; order Rodentia; family Dipodidae; genus Jaculus; species Jaculus jaculus. The sequence continues at coordinate 109,167,800 of NC_059113.1, read as the reverse complement.
AATGCTAGCAGTTTATTATCTCAATTTACTGTATTCGTTGGATTTGTTGATGAAGAAAATAACTCTTGAGATCTTGAAAGATGAAGCCATTCTAGGATCACCATGTGGGAAGAAAAGAGGACTGAGACTTAGTCGAGGGTTTTCAGTGTAGGAATGGGATCAGCTGAACACATTCCAATCGGTGGATAGTTTACTTTTCGTCAGATCTGAGCACAGTGTCTGGTACACAGTAAGGGATCAATCAATAAGTGTTTGTTGGGATGCAGAGATTTAAAAATCCACAGTTAAACTGGGATTTATATTTTAGCACAAATTAATTTACCAAGTCCTTCCCAAGTATCCCAAAGTTTTCAATTCTACTGCTGGCCTAAAAAATGTATACTTAATGCAATGTTTAAGATTCATTACTGGGTAGATTAGAATCTATCTTAATTCTTCATTTTGTATACATAAATATTTTTAGAAAGAAATTCAATCTCTCCCTCTTTATTCTGGTTTATTCTGTTCAGCTGAAAACGTCAAGAAGCAACATTAACTATATTTTATGAATGGAAAGTAGAAAGTAGGAGGCTGGTTTTTGAGGGCATATTTGTGTCAAGCCAGGTGCCACCTCACCAGGAGACAGTGTGAGACATCTGTCGTGCTTCTGGAATTCCCTTAGTCCAGATACCTGACATGTGTACTAACGGCATGTTCTGACGTGTGTACTGATGACATATTCTGATATGCGCACTGACATGTTCCACAGTCAGCAAGGACATTCTCTTAGCCGTGTGAGCTCATCTCGGTATCGAGAGGTGAGGTGAGGTTCTACACATGGTCTTTTCATGTACTTTTCCTGTGGCTTGCCTCTTATCAACATACCCCTTAAAATTTTTACTTTCCAAAAATCCCCTAGGAAGTTGTTTTGTTCAGAACTGTCCTCCTAGCTTCTACAGGAAAAATTCTACTATTGCTATATTTTTCCCCCTTCTGGGCAGACAAAGTATCCAGTTGAATAGATAGTGACTCAATTCGAAAGTTATGCAACTGGCAAGTCGTTTTTGATAAATCACCCTCCCACACAGCCCACATTTCCCTGGCTTTTAGCTTCTTCTCTGTCAGCTGAACCCATGTGAATATCCCTTTCTGAAGGAGGGCTGGCCAAACCGAGAGTCAGCAACATTTCAGAATCAAGTATCCTACCTCCACTACTAATTATCTCTTCAAATTATTAGTTAGCAAGTTTTAAATAGTGTTGAAGGGATGCAAAGAGACCGGTTGTATGAGGAAAGCCACAGCAGGTGTGTTTTACTAGTGACCTGGAAGAAAAGGTTTTGTTTATGGCTCCTAGTTTGGAAGTTACTGAGTATGCATGGCTGAAACAACACGTGATGTAAACGGGAATAATGGACATACCACTGGCGCCTTCTTGTCTATTTGTTTGGGGTTCCCATGTATACATTGGGTGGTGTGTGTCTATGTGAACTTGTGTATGTGTCTGTGGAAGCCAGAAGCCAACTTTGGTGTTATCCTCAGGTACTCCATCCACCCCAAGACAGGACCTCTCACTGGCCTGGACCTAACTGCTTAGGCTACCGTGGCTGGCCAAGGAGACCAGGGACGAGCTTGTTTCTGCCTCCATAGCACTGAGACGGCAGACGATCACTACCACTCCTGCCATGGGCCTGGGTCCTAGGGAGCAAATGCAGGCCAGCATGTCTGCAAGGCAAAAACATTGCTGACTAAAAGCCGTCCCCAGCAGATCAGTCTACTTTGATTACAGACAAGACACAGAGAAACCCCGTCATTGTAAGAAGTCCTATTGGTCAGCTACACTTAACATTTTCACTTGAGACACAGTTGGCTGGGATCAATTACTACCAACATCAACAGCTAGAACAGCCTGACTCATTCTAAAATAAACATGGATCATACAATCGTAAGCCTTTTCTCCACCAACATGCCCTAACGTGATAAACATAACACCTGGCTCAATATATATTTGTTGAATTCCTAATATGGAAGAACAGTAAAGAAGGTTAAAATGACAGTAAAGATTCACATTTTTATTAGTTTGAAAAAAATATTTAAAAATCAAAGAACCTTCTTGTGATTTTGAATACTTATTAAATGAAATGTTTTGTCTGCGCTAACACTTTTATTTTAAAAAAGGTAAGTTGGGCTGGAGAGATGGCTTAGCGGTTAAGCGCTTGCCTGTGAAGCCTAAGGACCCCGGTTCGAGGCTCGGTTCCCCAGGTCCCACGTTAGCCAGATGCACAAAGGGGGCGCACATGTCTGGAGTTCGTTTGCAGAGGCTGGAAGCCCTGGCGCGCCCATTCTCTTTCTCTCTCCCTCTATCTGTCTTTCTCTCTGTGTCTGTCGCTCTCAAATAAATAAATAAAAAAAAATTAAAAAAAAAAAAGGTAAGTTAATAATTGCTGTAAGTTGTTTTCTTTCTGAATGAAATTACCATTGGAAGAATAAATGACCCACAGAAAATCTAAGTTGTCTCCTAAATGTTTCTAAATTTGAGAGTTTAATTTAAGCTTTTATTTGATTAATAAAATCCTCAATTGATTCAGTTTCTTTACCAAAGGAACTACTGCAGACTTTCGTTAGCAAATGCTTAACAACCTAAATACTTTCAAAGTTTGAATACACAGTTAGGGGTACATATCTCCTTGTGTGTATGTGTGTACATGCACATATATGTATGCATGTATGCACGCATGCACATATACAGCTACCAGTTAAAATGTCAGTGAAACATACTGACTTACATTAATGTCTGAGATCTCATGCTTATTTTTATCCTAGTGCTTCATGGGTTGTGGGTTGGCTATCTGATATAGAAATCCATAAGTAATTTAATGCAAAACATGCATTTTTTTGTGAGAGAGAGAGAAGGGGCATGTTCAGGCCTCTCGCCACTGCATGGAACTCCAGATGTGTTCACTACCTTGTGTGCATGTGTCACCTTGTGCATCTGGCTTATGTGCATTCTGGGGAGTCAAACCTGGGTCTTTAGGCTTCGTAAGCAAGCATCTTAACTGTTAAGCAATGTCTCCAGCCCCAAACATGCATTCTTAGCTAGTCCAGGCAAAGCAATGGATGAAGTCTTATGTATGTCCAAGACTTATGCTCAAAAAAAAAAAAAAAAAAAAACACCAAAAACAACAAAAAAGATCTTCTCTATACTGGAAAGAAACAGAGATGATGCATGTTGCTAAGAATCTGGAGGCAGCCAGAGAGTGGGATGTGATGAGAAGGGCAAATTTCATAACTGCTGTTTCATTACCTTGCTTGGCCTATACATCAGCACATTCCTCTGCTAATGATGCCAAGTGCCACAGAGAGAAGCAAGAGCTCAAAAAGGGGCCACAGTGGGACGGAGATGAGGTGTGCAAACTGGTCTTTGCTCCCGTGAGATTTTTTTGGCTTATATACCATACATGTCTCTGATGAAAATCGTGAGGTGATCAAAGGGGAAAAAAAAACCTCTCAGGAACAAATTTTGTTAAAATGAACATGGCCAGTGCATTCCCTTTTCCATTATAGTCTCGAACATAAGCTGAGTACAATGAGATGACTTTATAATCCACTGCAGAAGAAAGCCACTTCTCATCATAATGACCAAAAGACAAGGTTACAAAGTTTACTTTAACAGGTGAGGGAAGGGATAGAAAAAGCAATGATAGAGTGTTACCATTCTGTTGTCAAAGTCTTCCAGAAGGGAGACAGCAGAGTTACAGAAGTCCTATAGAAAGGAGACAGTAAGAGAGCAGCAGACAACACAGATAAGACATTTTCAGCCTAATATGGGTAGTCAAAATATATATGAAATATTTTTTTCAAGAAATGTCTTAGGGAGTCCAGACAGAGACCCTATAAATGCTTCACTAATTTATATGCCAAATTACCCACTACAGACTACGGCTTTGCTCATAACATGATAATATTCACATAACAGGATCATACACCCTGAAACTTACATGGTGGGACACAGACAGGGGCACTTGCTAAACTGAGGAAGTTGGAACTCTACTGTGAACAAACGGAGACCAGACTCCTTGCTAACCCAGATCCAGTGGCAAATCCCAAAGCATTTGGATCACATTTAACAGACAAGATGCCAGCACATCAGTAGGTCATGTATTACTGGAGGACATAAATAGCTCTGCGCCCAAATAGTACGTTACACTGAGCATACACACAGTCAACTACATCAGGGAACAGATGCAAATTTACAGTTCCATCACTGTTCAAAGACTAACTGAATCTAATTTTTCAAAAACATTTAATTTTTTATCTGCGCGCAAGCAAAGAAATACGGTGTGTGTGTGGGGGGGGAGAGAACAAGCATGCATGTGTACACCAGGGCCTCTACCCACTGAAAAGGAGCTCCAGATGCATGTGCCACTTCATGTGTCTGGCTTACATGGGTACTGGGGAATCAAACCTGAGTCCTTAGACTTTATAGGCAAGCACTTTGATGGCTAAGCCATCTCTCCAGCCCCGAAATCTAATTTTTAAAAGGCAACAGAATGCATGGGGGAAAATGACTACTTCTCAGATAAATGACTCCCTTACTTAAACATTTGTATAAAGGTAACCAAAGGGGTTATGGTGACTGAAATGTTAAAAATGTCCCAATGGGCTGGAGGGATAGCTTGGCGGTTAAGGCATTTGCCTGCAAAACCAAAGGGCCCAAGATCAATTCCTTAGGACCCACGTTAGCCAGATGCACAAGGGGGCCCAGGCATCTGCAGTTCATTTATAATCTACTACAGAAGAAAGCTACTTCTCATCTGGAGGCCCTGGCGCACCCAATCTCTCTCTCTCTCTCTCTCTCTCTCTCTCTCTCTCTCTCTCTCTCTCTCTCTCATAAATAAACAAATAATAAAATAGTTTTAAAATAATAATAAAAAAATAAAAATGTCCCAACTTCCAGGAGCAGATGCAAAGCAATGGACTCTTAGAAAAAAAAAAAAGTTTGACTGCACACAGGATGAGGAAGTATGGGAATAGCTCACTTCTAACCACTTACGTGGAGGCCCATGAGTCACCACAGTGTACGGTGATCTTAAATTCCAACAGCCACCCTCTCATATGGATTTCTTGGCTCCTCTGTCCCAATGTGTAGCCTTCTACCTAAAAAGCAAGCTATATCCCCTATTTTCTAGATCATGACATGTAGCTAATCATATGTTCTTTAAATCTGATGCTTCAGGCAAACTCTATTACTCAAACAAACAGAAACACAAAATATAGAAGAATGTTTACAGGAGTATGTATAACTATTAAAAACAATTGGGAGGGAACAGTGTACATGAACATCATTGGAGATTGAGTAAAAATGAGTAAAAAAATTGAGTAAAAATGTTGTTGAGTGTGGTGGTGCACACCTTTAATCCCAGCACTTGGGAGGCAGAGGTAGGAGGATTGCCATGAGTTCAAGGCCATCCTGAGATTACAGAGTGAATTCTAGGTCACCCTAGCTAAAGTGAGACCCTACCATGAAAAGCCCCCCCCTCCAAAAAAAGTTAATATTTACAACAGAATTGCATGAAACTGTATCAAAGTGTATGCAACTCAGAAACTAGCCACATGAACATTAAGTTGCAAAAAACAAGATATGAGCGATATCACTTATATAAGCTTTCGAATCTCTAGAACTACATAGTGAAATAGAGACACATTCATAAAAAGGAAACACAATATATCCTTGATGGTGGTTACCTTTTTATGGAAAAGGAGGGAAATGTATGGTTCCTCATTCACTGTTAACTATGTTTAGGTTTTGGGTGCAAAATGATCAATGGAAATATGGCACAATATTATTTTTTTAATTATTTTTACTTACTGGTTTTCAAGAAGACAGTGAGTAAAATGGGTGCTCCAAGGACTCCAGCCCTGCAAATGAACTCCAAATGCACGCACCACTTTGTGCATCTGGCTTTTTACGTGGGTACTCTCAGAGCTCGGCCATCAGGCTTTACCAACAAGAACCTTTAATGCTGAGCCTTCTCTCCACCCAAGAACATTATGTTTAATAAGGCTAGATGTGAGGAATGCGTAGCAACTGATATTTTCTATGGTCTGTTTCCATTTATCTGTAACCAATTGCATTCTTCCAAATTTTTCTAAATTAAAGTTAAATACATCTTTTATAAGGTGGCAGTTCTCTGGGCTTTTAAAATATTTTATTTTATTTATTTGCAAGCAGAGATAGAAAGATAAATAGAGAGACTGAGGATGGGAGCACCAGGGCCTCCAGCCACTGCTAACAGACTCCAGATACATGTGCCACTCTGTGCATCTGGCCATATGTGTGCACTGGGGTATCAAACTCTGGTCATCAGGTTGTGCAGGCATGCACCTTAACCACTGAATAATGTCTCAGCCCTAAATACATCTTTTGTTTAACTTTCTCTGGATTTCTAAACTAGACAGTCTGGAATTAAATATGAAAAGCAAGGACAAAATGGCTTTATGAGTGGAAAGAGAGAAATGAGGACGGGGTAATCCCCCAGGTCAAGGCATGGAATCTGTCTCCTGAGTCAAAACTGGAGATGCCTTCTGGAAACCATTTTCCTAGATGATGGATACTGTGGTGGTGAAGGAAGTTCCCACTGCCAGAAAGAAAATACTGAGTATTAAAAAAGGGAAGGGATGGAGAGATGGCTTAGAGGTTAAGGTGCTTGCCTGAGAAGCCCAAGGACCCATGTTCAACTCCCCAGATCCCCTGTAAGCTAGATCATATGCACAAGGTGGTGCATGTGTCTGAAGTTTGATAACAGTGGCTGGAGGCCCTGATTTGCTGATTCATTCTTTCTTTCTCTCTCTCATGAAAACAAGAGCCAATCTGTTGGGCTTGCCTCAAAAAAAAAAAAAGAAAAAAAAAAAGAAAAAGGAAATCTATAACTGGGGGGCTGGAGAGATGACTTAGCATTTAAGGTGCTTTCCTGCAAAGTCTAAAGACCTATGCTTCTGGAGTTCATTTTCAATGGATAAATGCCCTAATGTGCCCATTCTCTCCGTCCCCCTCTCTCTCTCCTTTTCCCTCTCCTTGAAAATAAATAAATAATATTTTAAAAAAGAAATGGGTAACTGGAAATTCTTTTCAGGAGCATTTTTCATTCCTATAGCCAAAATCATATATGTTTGTTTGTTTGTTTTTTGGTTTTTCGAGGTAGGGTCTCACTCTAGCCCAGGCTGACCTGGAATTCACTATGGAATCTCAGGGTGGCCTCTAACTCACAGCAATCCTCCTACCTCTGCCTCCCCAGTGCTGGGATTAAAGGCGTGCGCCACCATACCCGGCTCCATTATCATATATTTATGGTAGTTCTCCTAGATTATATAGGAAATAAACTAGAGTGACGTATTTAACATAGAATCTGGAATGTACCCCTCTCAAGTCTCTGTCTCAGAATTTTGACAGTAAAATCGCACTGTTCTAAGAAAATAACACTGAGGAAAACTAAATGATTCCTCTACTGTTGCCACTGTGCAAATGCTTGAGACATAAATCTCATTATAGACAATTAATGTAATTAAGCCAGGGAAGCATTGGATGTTCTGTCATGCACTTTCAGTGATTAACATATTTAAAGAACAAGGCAAGCTTATGGACTAATAATTTTAAATAAAGAAATTAAAACCATAATGCTAATAAAACAGTAAGTATAGCAAGCACATTTTTCTGAGCACTTTTTAGGAACCAGTTCTCAGGGATGCTACTGGTACTAAACCATTGGTTTCACAAACACACCTAGCTCCAAAAACTGAATGAGACCCGAGACCTGGAGCTAGTGTAAGGAACACACAGATCTCTTCTAAAGAAGGGGCAGTGAATAAGAAACATAAGTCGGTTATGCCCAAGGTGAAGACTTCATAACTGAGAAGGAAAACAGGTGCCCTTGCCAAAGCATCCCTGTGCCTGACAACAGACAATGCGGCTGCATGAAAACATACTGCACTGTGGTAATCACCGTTACATCAGGTAACTGGACCTATACTCAAACAGTGTCCTCAGGCATTCTAAGGCAACGGGACATGGTCCACAACAGGAAGTTTCATAACTGAACCTCCCGGACAGTCTTGACTGTGGAACCAGAAGGTCACTGTAGTTTCAGTGTCATCTGGTGGCAGCTGGCTCCTACACAAATAAGTTTCTCTTTGTTAGGTGGGAAGAGGTGAAAAGGGACAGAGATATTGCCAGAACTCAGAATTTCTATCTCTTCTGTGCATCCAGGTTTTCAAAGCAGTCCCTGCAAGGGTGTGTCCTGCCACAAGCACTGGTTGGGTAGTGATGTCATAAGCATGCGGGTGGAAAGCACAGTGCCCAGGAGTAACTCTGAGAATAGCTCCGTAAGTAACATGTCCATTTAGGATACACCACACAGACTTCTACTATGTGCTGCCCACAGCAGGTAAAACGGCGATAAAGAATCCTATAGACTCATTGCTGGATCTTATAAGAAAAGTGGGTGACCAGTGAGTTCCTGGAAATCTAATGTAGGAAGTGGTCATGTCCCAGGTCTGCAGAAACTAACCTGGTTGGAAAAGCTAAACTTCTAAGACCAGTTACAAACTTCAAGACAATTCTCCAATGTCTTGGCTACAGTTAAGAAAATGGAGTTCTGGAATAAGAAATTTACTAAGGAGTAACACTCTTATTTATGTGCTATGTGATGTACGAGAAGTCAAAAACTAAGGAAAACCCAACCCCCAAATCCTTACTAGATCTTGTATAGTGAAGGAAATTCACTCCATGTGTAGTCACTTCACCCAAGAAAGCATTTCTTCTAGATTGGAGTTAACATTTCCTAGCATTTTTATCACGAAAGAGGTGAGGAAACCAGCCACCGTGGGGCTGCAGAGAAGGCTCAGCAGCCCTCGCTTGTACAACTTAAGGGTCTGCGTTCAATTCACCAGATCCCATGTCATGCAGTTGAAGAAAGTGGCACATGCATCTGGGGTTCGTGTGCAGTGGCATAAGACCCTAGAGTACCAACACACCTTCTTTCTTTCTCTCTCTCTCCTCTCTTCCAAATAAAGACATAGATAATATTTTGAAAAATGGAATTGTGTCCAGCGTCCTAGACTATAATTATCAGTATAGTTTCTATTCCATAGAATTCTGCCTTGGTTTGAGATTGTAAAAGATTATTAAAAGAAGCATTTTTTTCAGGACACAGTATCTTATTTGGCTACACTCCACCTATATTGATAATTTGTGTATTATCTGTTAGAAGAGAGGAAAGCAGCTACCATTTCCACGAAATATTCAAGGCACCACACAGATGCTCCATGTTCCCTTCAGTGATTCTCACAGGACTCTTCCTCCTGCACTGCCTGGCTGCCTCTCCTTCCTGATAGGGGCTGGGGATGAGCTCAGTGCTATAGCAGCTGACTAGATTACACAGGCCCTGGACTCACTCTCCAACAGCCTCCTCTAGTAACCAACACCTGAAGAATGGCATGGGGGGGCTGGAGAGATAGCTTAGCGGTTAAGTGCTTGCCTGTGAAGCCTAAGGACCCCGGTTCGAGGCTCGGTTCCCCAGGTCCCACGTTAGCCAGATACACAAGGGGGCGCACGCATCTGGAGTTCGTTTGCAGAGGCTGGAAGCCCTGGCACGCCCATTCTCTCTCTCTCCCTCTCTATCTGTCTTTCTCTCTGTGTCTGTCGCTCTCAAATAAATAAAAAACTTAAAAAAAAAGAATGGCACAAGGAAAAGGAATTTCTATGCACAAAAGCACCCTGAAACTTAAAAGCATGCTTCAACTCACAAAAAGAATGAATGGTGGTGGGAGGGATGGCTTAGCGGTTAAGGCATTTGCCTACAAAGCCAAAGGACCCAGATTCGATTCTCCAGGACCCACGTTAGCCAGCTACACAAGGGGGCACATGCATCTGGAGTTTGTTTGCATTGGCTGGAAGCCCTGGTGCACCCATTCTCTCTCTTTCTCTCTCTCTCTCTCTCCCCCCTTTTCCTCTGTCAAATAAATAAATAAAATATTTTTTTACAAAAAAGAATGAATGGAGAGGAAGGGATTATTATATGAAGTTTATTTTCTATCTTAAGAAGCTGTTTGTTACCTTAAAGGGAAGAGAAAAAAAAAGAGCTGAACAAAATGAAAAAAAAAATCCAAAATATTATTAGGGTATTGGCACAAAAGAATCAGTTACAAAACCAGGGGACCGTTTATCTACCAATCCTTAACCCTACCTTTGCCGAGTGCACAAGGACAACGTTGACCACATCTACATTAACCCATCGCATTCTTTTAATTACTTTGGTGGCTGTTTTAAGTGGAATCATTTGTTGCAGTTACTGAAGTGAGCCTCTGAAGAAGGCAGGTGCACCTGGAAATGTCAGTGGTCTTTCTCTGTGCTCAGAGCCACTGTCGCTAATCCACGGCTAAAGTCAACTTTAAAGTGGGGTGTAGCTAAGAAAAGTTAAACTTTGTGATAAAAAATAGATGGGAGAAAATAAATATGGCCAATTTTACTCAGGCTTTCTTTACTTGAAAAGGAAGCCAAGTTCAGTCTAGTGGAATGGTTTGTCTACTTATTTATCTGGGTGAAGTTTCAAAACAAGGTGCCAGTTATTTGTGAAGCTAACACCCCCAAGGCTGTTTTACATGGCCTTCAACAGGTTGCTTATTAAAATAAAACCAGTGATCTTTTTTAACATTTTGCTCACATTCTTATCATTTATCTGCAAAGAGTAACTTGGGTCCCTGCTACCTGATGTTTGCAGCCCCAGTAACTGTTACAGGTCACTCAGGGAAAGGCAAGTGTGCAGACACGGGTGTTCATATAGTTAGGGAAGAAACCACTTTTAAGAGTGATTAACAAAATCCTCTGCCACCTTCAATCTCTAATCACTAAGTTAGAAATATGAAAGGATCATGAGGGTTACTGTGGAGTTAAGTTTACAAAGTTACCCAGAGCAAAGGGTATTTTTAAAAGCATTCAAGTTTCTTGATATTTGGAAAGTTTTGTTATTTTTCTTAGAGTAAGAGTTACATTTGAGGCCACAGAGGTCCTCCATCATAGGGCTATGATGTAATCTGAAAACTAATTAACACATTTAACGTGTTGGGACTGTTTTGGCACATACTAAGCACTCTGTTAGTGTTAACTTTTATTATAAAATGGCAGATGCTTATTTTAAAAACTTAGAAAGCACAAAAAAATAGACAAGCTAGAAAAAATTATACAATTCTACCACACTTTTCTTTGCTAAAATGTCGTTAAACAGATCCATAGACTTTATGTGTCTATTAAGTTGTGTTTAACTTTCAACAATCTTTACTAATCATAATTGCAATAAAAAATAACACTGGGCAACAGGGAAGAAAAAATAAACATGTAAATCAAGAACTATGTTATCTGTTTCTGAACTGGGATGCAGCTCAGTAGTAAATTGCTTATCAAGCACAAGGTTCTGGGTTTGATCCCTAACACCACACACAAACAAAACCCATAAACATTTATTTATACTTTAGTTATTGCCTCCTATAGACTTTGCTAAGTATAGACTAACAGAACGGAAGCAAAGCAATGATGGAGAAAACTAAAGAAAGAAATACCAGGGTCTTTAGAAGCACAAAACTGAAACAATAAATTCTGAAGATTAGGCAAAAAAGTACTGCTAAAAAGAATATGAAATATTTGGTAATAATATAAAATGAAGGTTCAGAGATGGTCCCCTTGAGGTAAAGTCCCGCTTTTCCAATTGACCACAAGGTTAGTAGCACTTTTTTTTTTTGAGGTGTAAATCAATCTAAAACATTCTGACTTCTTTGATCAGTAATACAAAACAAAGGAGGAAGAAGATGATGAACTTGTGTGACAGAAATGCCCCTGCCACTATACACACATACAGAGATGTGTAGACAGAAGTGTCCTGATGAACCCGTGTGACAGGAATAGCCCTGCATCCACACGTACACACAGACCTGTGTGGACAAATGTGTACTGATGAACCCATGTGACAGGAATGTTCCTGTATCCACACGTACACACAAACCTGTGTGGACAAACGTGTACTGATGAACCCACGTGACAGGAATGTTCCTGTATCCACACGTACACACAAACCTGTGTGGACAAACGTGTACTGATGAACCCACGTGACAGGAATGTCCCTGCATCCACACATACACACAGACCTGTGTGGACAAACGTGTACTGATGAACCCATGTGACAGGAATGTTCCTATATCCACATGTACACACAGAGCTGTGTGGACAAACGTGTACTGATGAACCCATGTGACAGGAATGTCCCTGCATCCACACATACACACAGACCTGTGTGGACAGATGTGTACTGGTGAACCCGTGTGACAGGAATGTCCCTGTATCCACATGTACACACAGAGCTGTGTGGACAAACGTGTACTGATGAACCCATGTGACAGGAATGTTCCTGTATCCACATGTACACACAGAGCTGTGTGGACAGACGTGTACTGGTGAACCTGTGTGACAGGAATGTCCCCGCATACACATGTACACACAGAGCTGTGTGGACAGACGTGTACTGGTGAACCTGTGTGACAGGAATGTCCCTGTATCCACATGTACACACAGAGCTGTGTGGACAGACAAGTACTGATGAACCCGTGTGACAGGAATGTCCCCACATCCACATGTACACACAGAGCTGTGTGGACAGATATGTCCTGATGAACCCGTGTGACAGGAATGTCCCCGTATCCACATGTACACACAGAGCTGTGTGGACAGATGTGTACTGGTGAACCCGTGTGACAGGAATGTCCCCGCATCCACATGTACACACAGAGCTGTGTGGACAGACGTGTACTGGTGAACCCGTGTGACAGGAATGTCCCTGTATCCACATGTACACACAGAGTTGTGTGGACAGATGTGTACTGGTGAACCCGTGTGACAGGAATGTCCCCGTATCCACATGTACACACAGAGCTGTGTGGACAGATGTGTACTGGTGAACCCGTGTGATAGGAATGTCCCCGCGTCCACATGTATACACAGAGCTGTGTGGACAGACATGTCCTGGTGAACCCATGTTACAGGAATGTCCCCGCATCCACATGTACACACAGAGCTGTGTGGACAGACGTGTACTGGTGAACCCGTGTGACAGGAATGTCCCTGTATCCACATGTACACACAGAGCTGTGTGGACAGATGTGTACTGGTGAACCCGTGTGACAGGAATGTCCCCGCATCCACATGCACACCCCAGCAATCATGGCTGGAGAGGTCATTAGTCCCGTGGGCCTGGGGCTAGTCTGGACAAACCTGCTGGAAAGGCCGCACTGGGGCCTGCCTGAGGAGACGCTGCTGCTGCTGCTGCTGTTGCTGCTGCTGCTGTTGCTGCAGCAGCTTCATCTGCAGGAGCTGCTGCTGGGACGGGAGGGTGTGCAGGGACGGGGGCTGCGGCACGGCGCCGGAGCGTCTCTGCAGCATGTTGGACAGGGCCTGCTTGGTGTTGGTGGGGACAAACGAGCCAGCGGGGTCCAGCCTGGAGCCTGATCAAGCAAACAAGAGGAAAGGATTACGTGGTGTTTAGAGGCGACACGTCCGGAGAGACTGCAGTACCTAACAGCAGACACGCTGTCCTCACAGAGCTCTGACTCTGCAGTGTGAGTGAGGGTGAGCAGAGGCGATGGAAGTGCAACTGAACTGAGCGGGACACTGCCTTGAAGGTGCGGCCCCAGTCAGCTCTTCCTCCAGGTGGCCTGGGGAAGCCACGAGCTGAGGCAGGCCATCTGTACAGGAACCAAGGAAGGGGAGGCAGTGGTTCACCACTTCAAGCAGGGAAGCTTGCTCTCTGACAGCAGAGCAGCCGGACAGACGCCTGGAGGCAGAAGGGAGCCCGTAGCGATCCGAGGAACAGCCAGGAAGGCTCAGGAAGCAGCGAGAGCAGACGCCCTGAGGCTGATGTGTGTTCAGAGCTGTCACTACATTCAAGGTCCAAACACATCTAGGAAACGTGTGTTATAAGGTGCGCTTGGGTTTTGAACCAGTGCGACAGTGCACCTGGAAATAACGACGACAAATGAGCTACTGCTCTTCAATAGTACCTAAGCCTTGCTAAACCAAATCTCTGAGTTTCTTCATAACATAAAATTCACAAAAGAAGAAAGCAAAACCCACTACATATTGCTTAATCTTTTCTATGTTGTTGAGAATTGTAATGAAATTATATGGGAAATTTTACAAAATAAAGCTTAAACCAGCCTTATAGCTGAGCAATTTCTTTCTAAGCCTGCATGAAAACTCTAAACTCCGCGAGTATAATTTCAAATATTTACTATTTATGTATATTAATTAACTGATATTGGTTTATTTGAGGAGACACAGAGTCTTGCTATGCGGCATTAGCTAGCCTCAAGTTCTCAGGGTCAAGTCCTCCTCCTGTCTCAGTTGTCCTGGTAGTTGGGATAAGTGAATAAAGCCATTTTGTCAAGCTGAAACTCTGCCTTTTTTTCCAGAAAAAAAATAAATTGTAAGTGTGTGGAGTAGAGGATTATAAAAATGTCAACCAGGCACTTGGTTACTGAAATTCCCAGGATCTGCAGAAGTCTTGGGCTAAAGCAAGGAAGAGAACCCCAGGATGCTCCTGAGAGGTCTCCTAGGCCATCCTGTCACATACCTGGATTAAGAGGCTGGTTCTGAAGGAAAAAGCTGGGCTGCTGAGGCTGGCTCACCAGGCTGTAGCCCCACAGGGTGGGCTGCGGGTGGTGCATCATCTGGGAGGACACAGGCGAGTAACTGGGAGGCGCTCGGTACAGGCTGCTCGGTTGGTATTCCTTCAACAAAAAGAGTTTCGAGAAAGTGTAACTCCAGTACACACCACAGAGTGAAGCAGTAAAAATTCTTTCTGGTCAGTTGAGATTCTCCTTTCCCTGTGCCTGAGGCTGTTCCTAGAAAAGGGAGGGGCTGCCTGGAAAGAGGAGGGTGCACAGTGGACTGGGTTGGGGAGTGGGGACAAAGAGCACAATAGGGAAGGATCTAGCTGTGATGTGTGCTCATGGATTAAAATTTTCAATATAGATGATTTCTTTAAGAGTGGTAACCTATTCCCTGCAAAACACTCATTTGAGCTAAAACTTTTGCTCAGTGTTTGGCTGAGATATAGATCAGTGTTAGAATACTCACTCAGCCTTGTACCAGGCATCACCACCCAAGAAAACAGGGCTCAGCTTGTAGCAGGCAGAGACAGAAAGCGGTGTCTTCGGAAGCACTCTGCTAAAAACACATTCAGAATACCAGCACTGAGCGTGTCTCCTGATAACTGCATCTTGGAAGGCCTTCCTGATACCTTGGGCTGGCTAAGAATTATGTCAGGAAGGCCCACAATGCTCGCACTCGTCCGGCTGAGATGGTCTCCTACCCACGAGTTTTACGACAGCACGCAGAAACGCAGTCATCCACCAGCTGCCATGGCTCTCCGCCTCTGTATGGACTTTAGATTATACCACAAGGTCTCACTCCCAATCCATCTGACCTGTTCCTACCTAGCCTTCCAGGATATCAGCATCCAGCAACTGGACAAAAGGGTATATGCTCTTTGAAAGAGATGGCCCCAGGGGACAGGGGGGAGACCCATGATGGGGCTGGCCTGGAGACGAAGATGGGTTTGGGGCTTTGTACCTGAGGAGAACCAAAGCCCCTGTAGGTAGATTGGTGGGCTAGGGTGTCTCAGGCTTAGGAAAGTGCCACTCCAGACTATTCAAGACAAAGACATTTGGACTGGAAGACTGAATTAGCAGAGGGGTCAACACTCAAGTGACGATAGTCATTCCTAGACGAGTACTGAACACCAAGCTGCCAGTCAGGAAAGTGTGCTGTACATCTGACACAGATGCACACAGCAGTGAGCACTCACGAGTGTCAACATCCCACTGTGAACACTCCTCTGCATACAGCAGCCTTTCATTTCATAGAGAAACATCACAAATTCCTCTCACAAGTATTCCCCAGGTCAAGATAACATGGAAAAGCTGTCCTAACTAATACATCTCACTGTGCATAAACTCACATTTAAATTATTGTCTAACATACTTCTGTTGATTGAAAGAAAAACACTGAAATTGGTAAGGAAAAGAAAGAAAGAAAGAAAGAAAGAAAGAAAGAAAGAAAGAAAGAAAGAAAGAAAGAAAGAAAGAAAGAGAAGGAAAGAAAGAAGCAAGATATGAAACTATTTCAGATTGGGTTTATGTTATCTTTCATAAAAATCCCAATTTGGCTCAAAGAAGGAGAAAATGCAGGAATAAGAATCCGTGGCACATGCTATTAGACAGGACAGATGTAAATTCATTCAGAGAAAAGCAGATAGACCTCTTCAATATTAATTAACTATAGGTCTCATTCACCCAAAATAAGAAAATATTTTAAAGATTTTATCCAACAATAAAAATATTTAAGTATATGGGATTTTATACTTCTGAGATAAGTTTCAAACTCACGGAAAATATGAGGCATTGAAATATAAGCTTAGTGTACCATTCCTATCAGAAACCAAAAAGTAAACATTTAGGTATTAAAAGTGAAAGAGGGAAGAATTAAAAGCTGTGCATCTGTTATTTGTGACAAATCTTGATGTGTGTGGTGGTTTGAATCAGTTGTCGCCATAAGCTCATGTGTTTTGAATGCTTAGCCCCCTTCTGGTGTCGGTTTGGGAGGTGGAGTCTTGCTGCAGATGTGCTGTGGGTGGACTTTGCAGTGCCCCAGCCGGCCTGCCCTTTCTACAGCCCCTCTCGCTCTCCCGCTGCTGTGTCCACCGGCTGTGGCAGAGGAGACGTCCAGCCTCTGCTCAGGCCATGCCTTCCCTGCCCTCATGGAGCTGCCCCTGGACACTGTAGGCCAAAACGAATCCTTCCTCCCATCAGCTGCTTTTGGTCTGGCCTGCCATTCAGTTAATTACTACAGACATTTGTACGAATGAGCATTAAACAAAGACAACTACTCTTAACGCTGTTTCCAGAGGTGCAGTTCTGCTGACGAGCCGACCTCCGCGCTTCCCCGCTCACCTCAGCTCGGGAGCTCGACTTCGTCTTCCGCTTCCTGCCCTTGGTTTTCTTTTCTTCGTCAGCTGCAGCTTTCCCCTGATCTGACAGCTCGGCAGATTTTCTTTCGGGTTCCTGAGAAACTGGAGATGTGGGCTCTTCCTCTTCCTCCTCCTCGGGAGGCAGGGGCAGGGGCTCGAGGTAGTAGCCCCGGGGCTTGGGCGTGGGGTGCGTGTGGTCCAGGAGGAGGTGCTGCTGCTCCTCGTACTTGATCACCTTCCTGTCCACGCGGACTGTCCCAAACCAGGCCCAGGAGAGAGGGGCTGGGTTCTTCTGGCCTTCAAACAAGTCCCAAGGGGACACCTTCTGCTTCGTAGAGACCTGGAGACCCTGTGGTAAAGCAATGCCCGGTGAGGACTCGTTCCGACCTCCTGCTGACCCATGGCCAGCGGGCTTGGCAAGGGCATCTCGGCTGTACAGTGCTGACCCCACGGGCGCCCTACTGAGGAAACCCAAGACGGTCTTGTATAGTTTCCTGCCGAATGATACTCTTCCTTCATTTTGTTTTATAAAACATTATGTCTGTGGTATACTGCAAAGTTGCACTTTCTGCACTAAAAAGTTACCAGTTACTAATCTCTGGATTACATTTAAGTTATGACAGAATTTAAGTGTCAAGTTAGAGACAGCCTCTCATTAGGTTCCTATTGACTTCAATCCAAGCTGTATGGACTTGATTCAATATGGGTGCTTGCCGGGTACTCAACACTCCATTCTCTGAGTATAGCTGCATGACAGAACCGAGTTACGGAAGCAGGTATAAGCCAAGTCTTTCAACTCCAGTTACCTTAACTGACTCTAGAAAATAATGACTTTCTGTTTCTGAAAACATAACTCTCTTATTTTTAACATAAATGGGTGGTTTCTCCAGGACTTTCCCCAGCATATCAGCTCAAGGACATTTCTCCTCACAACAGTCAGTACACTCCTTAGCCTGAGGTTGTGAGCATTACCGTTCTTAACTACACTTCCTCTTTCATGGGTAGGACTTTCCAAAACCAAAGCTTTAAACCACAGGTGGAAGGCATGGCTTCCTACTGTCTCATGATGAGACCACTTCCCCAGGGTATGAAGAAG
Organism: Jaculus jaculus; assembly: GCF_020740685.1. NCBI lineage: Eukaryota > Metazoa > Chordata > Mammalia > Rodentia > Dipodidae > Jaculus > Jaculus jaculus. The sequence goes on along the minus strand of NC_059113.1, from coordinate 109,149,662 downwards.
ACATACTCAGATGAATCCCACATGTCTCACTGCTAGAGACCCAACTCAACGTGACCACCACCCACCTCCGCTTTCCCTCTCCATAACCACTCTGGTCTCGGGAACCTGCATGCTGCTCTGAGTTATGAAGGCCCTGCTTTGCTCTCTGTCACTTTCTTTCATTTCTGTAAAATCTTCCCTTTGTCTAGTCTGTACTCTCTCCTAGCTCCCGGCTCCTCTGGACCCTTCAGAATAGCCAACTGTCAGCTTTTCTACATGCCGTGCCCTGATGAGCTCCCTCGACTAATCTGCTGCTCTTCCTGGGTGCCTCGCAATACCCTCCACCATGACACAAGCCTCTTACCTGGAGCTGATGCCTTCCTACTGAGGGGCAGGGATGCCGCACTCATCTCTGTAACTACAGAATGAAGGTGGGTGCTCTCTGTTCACTGAGAGAAAATAACTCACCACTCCTCTGCTATCCTATAGAGCTTTCTGCAATATTTTATGTAGAAAACTAGCCACTTAATATTGTTTCATTGGTAAGAACATGCAGTATCATAACATAACTGCGTACACTTAAATATATTTACCAATAAAATTTTTCTTCTATCCACATGTTGTTTTTGATTCTGACACAACATCTTTGCTTTTATTTATTTATACTAAGCTTTTACTTAGCATTTCCTCAGTGAAGTTCAGATATTTACTTAAATTCAGGAAAGCATTTTTAATGAAGTTCTTTACATATAGTGGGCTGAAGGGATGGCTCAGTGGTTAAAGGCACTTGTTTGCAAAGCCTGATGACCTGGGTTCAATTCCCCAGTACCCTGTGTCTGGAGTTTATTTGTAACAGCAGGAGGCGTTAGCACACCCATATTCTTTCTCCCCTGCAAATAATTTTTTTTATAAAAAAGATATGACTTATTTGTAATGCTAAAATCTACTGCCCTTAGATGTCAAAGGCATGCCTTAAAAACAGAGAAAATGAAATTGATATGTTTTGAATGGCCTCTAAGAATGTAAGATTTGGTTTCTATAAATAGGTATATTTACACACAAGAAAACAACATTTACTCTTGCCTGTTTTTTATCTATGGAGTCAAACCCAGCAATTTTGTTTCCCTTTGTGTCAATCAAGGAACCCATCGGTTCACACGTGATGACATCACACGTCTGCTTTGGTAGAGGTAGCAGCTGTCGAACCTTGTCAATGCTTTCTGACCTCTTGTCTCCTAGCTCTTTCTAAAAGAAAAAAGGGGGAAAGTGAGAGCAAGAGAGAAGTGAGACAGAAGTTCAGATCTGACAATGAATGCAAAAGTCAGCAAGAAGGAAGTTCCCCAGTGACACATTTCCTTTTCATAGCTAGTGTGTTCTTCAACCAACATGGTCTATGGAACAGCCCCAGACCAGAGTGACGAGAACGTTTCATTTCTTCTATTGGCGTAGAAAATAGAAAATGCACAAAGACAGCCTTGTTACACAATAGATATCCGAGTGCTGAGATGACAAAATTCTACCATAACATTCGCAATCTGGCGGGTACAGCAGCAGCACGGAAGACTTCTCCTATCCAGGGTCAGACTGCAAGGTAACCAGCAGTTATTTTATTGGTAAAGTCATCAGGTATATGGGTCTATAAGGTGATGTCTCTATACACATACATTTGCACTGTTTGCTTACTGCTTATTTCAAGGACTGTTAGTATGTAACCAAATGAATCAGTTTACAAATATCAATGTAACCACTAACTTTTCAATTGACATGGGTCTAAGCTAAATCTAGTATTGGCATTTTGGTTATATATTTGGTAAACGTTTTCTAATGCTGCTTAAAAATTAAACATGGGCTGGAGAGATGCCTTAGTGGTAAAGTGCTTGCCTGTGGAGCTTAAGGATCCTGGTTCAAGGCTCGATTACCCAGGACCCACTTAAGCCAGGTGTACAAGGTGGCACATACATCTGGAGTTCATTTGCATTGGCTGGAGGCCCTGATGCACCCATTCTCTCTCTCTCTCTCTCTCTCTTTCTCCTTCTCTCTCCGTTGCTCTCAAATAAATAAATAAAATTAAACAAACAAGCAAAAAACATTTAAAAACTCTTTTAGGAAACTAAACATGCTTTGCAATTATAACTTTTTTGAAGAAGAATGTTCAAGATATCGTATTTGTACCTCGGGGTTAGGGGGTAATAGGCTTCAGCAACACAAGAAAAAATCACAGGAGGTTGAGGGCAACAAATCCATGAACAGCTCAAATCAGACTAGAGGCCAGTCACGAACTTACCTTCAGTTTCTTGACTAGGTTCATGTATGCACGTTTGTTCTCTTCAGTTCCCCCCGGGGATGTATTTGACAGGTCAGAGGCCAATGTTCCGTTGATTAAAACACCCAGCATGTCAAGAACTGTTGTGAACAATTCACTAGGACAGGGAAGAAGGCAAGTGTGCTGTTGTTAAAGAGAAGCCAAGATACACTTAACCACCTGAGCGTTTCTATGGAAAACACAGAAATTTCTCATGCTGCCCCAGCCAGTAAGACATGGCAGAATTTATCATCAGTAGGGGAAGCTCACACCGTGCCCACATGCAGCAAGAGCTAGGGGATGCGGTGGACCTACCTGTTAGTGTGCATGTCCACAGTCCCTGATGTGATGATCTGGAGGAGCAGCAGGGCCCAGTCTGTGGTCCCCTGGGTACTCCTCTGCACCGTGTCAAACATCCCTCCTACCTGGCATACAAAATACAATGAGCTTGTGTTCTGCAGGAGAAAACATTATCCCCGCCACTACATGTGCCTGGCTTCTGATTGTTAAAGGAGATGTTCAGAAATGGTCTTTGCCTCCTACATTACCCATCTTCTGTCTCACTTAGCTATGTGTTTACCATGACTTTTATGACTCCTTCAATACAGTTTGATCATTCAAAACTTAAATAAATAAAGAGGGTTAATTCTTGAGTGTGGGCACTAATAAAATCAGCATTCTTTTCTTCATTATCCTCTATGTTGCTCAGGTCAGCTCATGATGTCAAGATAAGTACAGTAAAAGCTAATGCTCATCTCAGAGACCTGCCCTCTCAGGCCTCCTCTGAGCATAAGTAGAAGAAAAGGAGAGATCTGCTGGGTGAGAGTGTTAAGAGGCAAATCAAAGCTTAAAATACCTACTACTGCCTAGAACTCAAGCCACACATGAAGGAAGGAAAGTGGCAAGGAAACAGCAGGCCAGGAAGAAAGGGAAGTGGGCAGACAGGAAACAGTGAGGGCTTCTCCCGCATGCCCCCACAGCTCAGTAAACGCTGTGGTTATTTTCACATCTATATGGGCATACTTGACAGAAAGGTTCCAAAATACCCCTACATGCAGATAGGTATGAAGGAGGAAAGATTCTAGAAACACCCCCTCATAAAGACATGCGTAGAAGAAGGACGTGTGTAGAAACATCCTTACCAAGTTGAGGCGGAGCTGCAGCGCCTCGTGCATCATCTGCCGAGCTTTTACATCATCCTGGTATCTCTCTTCCCTCCAGTTACTTAAAATCTGACATTAGAGTGAACAACATAAAATCTGCTTAATCTATTAAAATTAACAATTTTCTCATATTAAAATTAAATTGAGCTATTTACTGACAACCAAAAATAACTACTTAGTTTTAACAAATTACCAAAGAAAGTTAAATAACATTTTCCCTTTCCTGCTCTCCTTCCATGCCAACAAAAGCCTGATCTTTCATTATTTATTTGCCTGTCTGGGCAGAACAGAACCATACCTCAGTAGATACGCACATATGTACCGGGGATATATGTGCATCTGTAAGTCTGGGGAACTTCAGAATACCATCATCAAAGTAACCCTGACTGAAGTTTTGAATAAGCTATGTAGTTGTTCTTGTGGAGGTGCCTCACAGAGACAGAACTGCATTTTGCCATTGGCCCCACCTTGTGCTTCTAGGGACAAACTATGAACTGAGCAACTGTGCTACTTGGACATCTTATTGGAAAGCATGTTTGCTAGCCGATGCCCATTGGTTAGCTGATAAAGAGAATTTGTAATATTGTGGAAAATGTGGCATCTTAGACCAATGTCAGCCAAATGGCATGATAATGCATAAAGAGGGATATTTCATATTCTCACTGATCCAAAACTTGGGCTGCGAAAAGAGTAAGTTTATGAAAGAAAGGCAAGCTGCAGTGAGTTGTATCCCAGAATCTTAAAGTCATGAGCCAACTCACAAGCAAACACCCAATAACTGCCAAAGCCTTGTCTTGTCCTGAAACACAGCATGTTAGGAAATCGCCCTGGAAGAGACTCCGTCAGTCACCGGCAGATGGAAGGAAGCCCTGCCAAGCGCCGGCCGTGAGCACCTGAGCACCACGGCAGATGGTGGCACGGCCAGTGAAACCCCAGCCACGGAAAGGGTCAGGCAGAAGGATCACACGCTCAGGGCTTGCCGGGGCTGCAAAGAGAGCTGGCTTTGGCAATGTAGAAGGACTTTGCCTCAAACTAAAAGGGTCCAGAGAAATAGCTCAGTGGTAGAAGACTTACATAGCATGCATGACACCCTAACTTCAATCCCTACACTGCATGCAAGAAAATGAAAAAGGAATGCAACAGGAAATATAAGTATAGCAATGGCAAAGCGACAGATAATGATAGGAGCTTTGCATTTAAAGGGCGACAAGCCACAGCCCCACTAAAGCGGTAACTGAATAAAGGAGAGTGCAGGCCACAAAGAGTCCTTCCAGTCTGGGTGTGGTAGCACCGGCCTTTAATCCCAGCATTTGGGATTAAAGTTCAAGGCCACCCTAAAGCCATGTAGTGAATTCCAGGTCAGCCTGAGCTAGAGAAAGACCCTACTTCAAACAACAACAAGAAAATGACTCCTTCCAGCCAAAAACAAGGAATGGGCTGGAGAGATGGCTTAGCGGTTAAGCGCTTGCCTGTGAAGCCTAAGGACCCCGGTTCGAGGCTTGGTTCCCCAGGTCCCACGTTAGCCAGATGCACAAGGGGGCACACGCGTCTGGAGTTCGTTTGCAGAGGCTGGAAGCCCTGGCGCGCCCATTCTCTCTCTCCCTCTATCTGTCTTTCTCTCGTCTGTTGCTCTCAAATAAATAAATAAATAAAATTTAAAAAAAATTAAAAAAAAAAAACAAGGAAGGACATATGGGCATGAAAAGAGAAGCAGGGCCAGGGGTCAAGAGCGAGTGGAGTGACAGGAACCAAGGGGGAAGGCGTCAAAGGACAAGTCACATGCGCGTCACTAACCAAGACTCAAGATTTGGATTCTAGGCATACTGGGAAGATGATGAGAGCACTTTGGGCACCAGAATAATATGCGACTTCTATTTCAAAGGGAGGTCAGACAGAGAAAAGGTCTCCCATATGTAGCAGGTAAGGAAAACATGTAAGATTGTCCATCAGACACCATTCAAAAGAAACACAGTGTCCTAGGGACACAGTGCTATAAGGAGCAATTCACCCAGCTCTGTGCTGGGACAGATTATCCTGACAACCAACATATCCACTGTACATGACTCCACATTTTCCCATTTCCAATTTGTTCATTCAGTTTGCTCCAGAGCTCAGCAGCACTGCTAATGATAGGAGCTGACATCTAGGTTCTCCGTGAGCCTCCGGACTTACCCGTCAGTTTCCTTCATATTGACTGTCACCAAACTACTTGGCTGCAGGGCAGTCAAATGGAGCTGCTGAAATCGAGCTCCAAGCGGACCCTACCTACTAGGTGGGAGCCCTGTCTGAGGAGTAGGACCCTCTCCTGTCTCACTGCTGTCCCCAGTGCAGCACAGAGAGCCCGGAGCCTCTCCTGCAGGGCAGCATGCAGGCAGGAGTTGCTGAGATTACCAGCCATAGTAACATGTGCTTCTATAGTCCATATACATTTATTAAGGCACAGTTGATCTTGAAAACTCCTAACCTGGTGACCATCGAGCCAGACCAGGGTGGCGTTCCCCAGCGTCTAATGGAGATGCACTGCCCCCTTGCTGATTCGTGACCAATGAATGCCATGAGGAAGACAGTTCCCAGGCTCAGCGTCATGCCCACTTTACCTGGTTGACTTGATTGTGCAGAGATGTCAAGAGGCCTTCCCGTTGTTCATCCTGTCCCTTGAGGCAGGTAAGGACCAATGACAGGAAAGGTTGCTGACTCAAAAGAGACATGCTAAAAGAAGTATTGGAAGGAAGGATCAGTAGATCTGGATAGAAAGAACAGGCTGATTTTGGTTGCAATATCCTTGTCATGCCCTTGGGCTATTCATGCCTATTGACCTGGCCACTAAAGGAGGCCAGTAGCCAGAGAGCCTGCATTTCCAAGACTGCAAAACTCCCCTGATGCTTCTGCACCACTCTGTGCGCTCTCTTCCCGGACGGCACCCCAAACAGCATGTGACCCCAGCACACGTGAGCGCGTTGCGGGCGGGAGGGAAGATGATCAAAATACATCAGAAAGAATTTATACATAGGATAAGATGAAAACTGAGAAAATCTCACACAAAATTCTTATTTGAGGACTTAGAAAACAGAAAATCCTTTCTATGTGGATTTTTGACTATGTGGAGGGAAACAAATTATTTTATTTCTTTTTCAGTGTATTTCTCAAGACCAAACAGCACAGTGTTAGTAAAGTTGGGGCCAGCCTGAAGGTCTGAGGACTCCAAAGGCTGATGACTCCTTGTGCCAGGATCTACCTCTACCACAGCCTACATGGACAAAGGGCCAAAATTCTATTTTAAATTGTCATGTTAATTAATAAAATATCCTTAATCATTGGACAGTTGACAAGCTAAGTGTTGCATTAAAAAGAAAAAAAACTGAGCTGGGTGTGGTGGTGCACATCTGTAATCCCAGCACTTGGGAGGCCGAGCTTGGAGAATGATTGTAAGTTTGAGACCAGCCTGAGACTACATAGTGAATTACAGGTCAGCTTGGGCTAGAGCAAGACCCTACTACAAAAGGGGAAAAAAAGAAGAAAAAGAAAGAAAGGAAGGAAGGAAGGAAGAAAGGAAGGAAGGAAGGAAGGAAGGAAGGAAGGAAGGAAGGAAGGAAGGAAAAAAGGAAGGAAGAGAGAAAGAGAAAGAAGAAGGAGAGAAGGAAGGGGAAAAAGATTCTTTTAAAAATATTTTTAATATATTTATTTGAGAGGGAGAGCAGGAGAGAGAAGATAGAGAAAGAGAGAAAGACAATGGGCACACCAGGGCCTCCAGCCACTACAAATCAACTCCAGGTGCAGGCACCCCTTTGTGCATCTAGTTTTACATGGACACTGAGGAATTGAACCCAAGCTGGCAGGCTTTGAAAGCAAGTGTCTTTAACCACTAAGCCATCTATCCAGCCCCCAAAATTCTTAAAATGAGGTTGAAACCACAATATTTCAGTCAGTTTATGTTATGTGGAGGAGTGGACTTTTCATCAGAGGACAGTAAAGGATAGTCATGAAGTATCACCAACCACCAACCAGGGGCAAGAAATCCAGGAGACAAGAAACCTAAGTGTTGAAATTCTTATAAAATGGAAGAAATGATTAATTTTTTCTTTGAGACTACTGGGATGTTAAATTTATAGTGTTAGAATCAAAAGTTATTATTTGAAACCTTTCCTTAGACATAAAATAAATGTAGAACACCTTAGTATTAGTAGCTTCTAATCACCAGTTTTAATCACTAAATCAAAACAAGAATCCTAAATTTTCAAAATATCAATGACTATTTCAGGGTCCAACATGCCAGAATTAAAAGTGATTCAGTTTTAAACATCAGTGCCTAAAAATACTCTTCAAAATGATTTAAAATAAAATACAGAATGCAGATTCCTACCCAGACCTGTATGAACTGATGGGAAGCAGGGCTTAGCGGTCTATTTTTTTCTTTTTTCTTTTTATAAGCTTCTTTAATGTATGTGAGGTGTGCACACTGAACCCGGAGCTCACTTCCAGCCTCTGCCACCCCATCCTCCAGCACGGAATTACAGGTGCATGCAGGCGCATCCAGCTTTTTACATGGGTGTTGGGGACCCGAACTCAGGTCCTCCTGCTGAGCAGCAAGTGCTCCTACCTGCTGAGCCATGTCCCCAGCCCCAGAAGTCAGTATTTGGACAGCAATTTGGACACACTGGAAGAAGTGAGAGCTAGTGTACTAAATACCACTGCATGGCCCTCTCCAACATCAGAGCCTTGGTCAATGCAGTAGACCCCATACCACTAAAAGACTAAAATTCAGGCTAAAGAGATGGCTTGGCAGTTAAAGGCACTTGTTAACAAAGCCTGCCAGCCTGGGTACAATTCCCCAGCATGCACATAAAGCCAGATGCGCACAGTAGTACATGCATCTAGAGTTCATTTGCAGTGGCAGGAGGACCTGACGCACCCATTCTCTTTCTCTGTCTGTCTGTCTCTCTCTCTCTCTCTCTCTCTCTCTCTCTATCTCTTTCTTGATATTTCTTACTCACATATTTCCTCCCTCCCTTCTTCTGTCTCTCTCACTCTCCGTGTGTGTGTGTGTGTGTGTGTGTGTGTGTGTGTGTGTGTGTGTGAGAGAGAGAGAGAGAGAGAGAGAGAGAGAGATTGGCATATAAATAAATAAAAATATTTTTAAAAGACTGCATTCCAGTAGGCCCCGATTACAATGCCAATGGGGGTATCATCAGGGTGAATGTCTCCACTGCCCTTCAATGCTTGTCCAGAGGGACACATGTGCCATCAGTACCTTTTCTGCTTCTGCCGGTCTCTCTCCTTCTTGGAGGAAGAGCCCAAGGACCCCTTCTCCAGCTCTTCCCCAGCGGCCTTCAGCACTCTTCCCTGTACTGAGGTGGGCAGCCTGGCGATGAGAGGGGCCACCAACCACACGCCCCTGCGTTCAGAGGAACTAAAATCAGAGACGGGGGTTACTCTGGAGAAAGAGGCAGCAGTCTGCTCTCTGTCACCACACTCCACAGCACAGCTTTGACATACAAGACATGGGCTGTTCTCACTAAAGTGACCCTCCTTTGGGGGACTGATTTTCCTCTTGGCTACAGGAAAAAAAAATTAAGTAAATATTTTTGATTTATACTTCCTGCTCGCATTTATGGGGAGCAGGAAAAGGAGCCTTTCTGAGAAGGTATTTGTGTATCACTACAGTGTTGTGAGCACGTCCTTGGTTATTAACCATCCTCCACAGAAACAGCACACTCTGGAGCAGTGCTTATGGGATGATCTTGTTCTTAAGCCTGGGAAAACCCAAGATTTTAAGGTTTGTTCTTTTTTTTTAGTTACCAAAATGATAAAATACAAATAAATTTTATCTTTCATGATGAAGAGGATTACTTTATGATTCCATAAGCCTACCTGTTCTAATTAATGTAAAAAATAATATGCTTATGTAAAACTGCCAATGAATAAAGATGCATAGTGCATTTCCCACTTAATAAATGCCATAGAACACAACAGCCCAAAGGCTTTGAAATCAAGGAGACTAAAGTTAATCTGTGATTCCATGAGATTTCAGCCTATAGCCAATAGAATGCCAAGATATCGCCTACCCCTGTTAAATGAAAAAAGTGCAATACATTAGTAAATTTTACTTACATGAGAGGCATTAGTGATAGCCAAAACAGTACAAAAATACCTTAAAAATGTCTTGATCCCATTCTGCCTGGGACTGTTTGTGTCAGCACTTGCAATACCATTCGCGTGGAAGAGGTTCGCACCCGAGCTGGAGGAATTGTTATTCAGATCTGCAGATTGCTGGAACACCTCGATGGTTGCCTTGGCGATATTGTCCAGTAAGTTGTTCATTTCAGCCACAGACCCAGAGCTCTATAGTAAGTGCAAGAAAGCAAGCACACCGGTGGGCTGCTTTATTCTCAAACACCAGTCAGCTTTTGCTTTCCCTAAGACTTCACTGGCATATGCATGCTCAACATATACTCACAGGGTCCTTCAAGCACTGTTTGATCATTAACTGGAGCTCCAGCCACGACTGCCTCAATGTCCACTGCTCAAGGTTCTGGGGGAGATATGAAGGAATTATAACACTGAGAACACTGATCCTGTGTTAACATATCCTTGCAGGAATTCCTCTCTCAAGACAGAGCAGAACAACCATACCCAGTGAAAACCTGCAGATAGTAAAGGGTTCCAATCCCACTACCTACGCTCCGTGTGTACACAGTGAAATGTGCCCACGTCAAAACAATGCCCCTGGCTCATCTAGGAACTAGAAATAAGACAGGTATTTGAGCTCTCAAAAATCTATTTCCCTAACTAATCTCCTTCCAAAATGGCTTTGAAGTTCCTCAGGTATTCAAGACAGATCCACCACAAAGATTATTTCTCCTATAAACACAGCTGCTCCCTGGGATGTCAGTGTTACCTGATGACTGTGCAACTGATGCTCCTGTGCGGACAGTGATCAACTGTGGCAATGCCACAGAAAAGAAAACTGGGAGAGTAAGAAGCAGAGCTGGTTGAATTTGAGAAATTTGAACATTAGTTTAAAATGAGAGATCGTAAGTAACTCTTGGCACTCTCAAACAAACGCTGCAAGTGTCGGGGCACGCAGGCGGCACGTACCTGAAGGATGCGCTTGATGTGCTGTCTCTGGAGGTCATCCCCCTCGGTGCACTCCGTAATGCCGTGAGGGTAGCAGATGAGCTGCAACAATTTCTGCGCTTGCATGTTGGACAGCACGGGGTCCAATATAAGCTCTTTGTCTGTGCATAACCTTTCAGGTTCTTTGAGGCAATGTTCTCCTACCCATTCCTAAAAGGAGTTTGGCAGTTAGAGTGTCAGGCCCAGGCTTTCTACAGTCCTCTGTATTGTGTTCTAAGGGTGCTGATAAGAATCGCCCAACCAAAAAAAAAAAAAAAAAATCATGAGAAAAGTAAGTGGGTTTTGATATTTTTAAGAAAGGGCATCAAACACAAGAGATAAGAACGTCAAGAGGCCAGGGCAACCTTAAACTCCTGGTTCTCTGGCATTTACATGCCCACTATCAGGATTGGCGGTACATCTCACCCGCCTGGTTTATGCGGCGCTGGGAATGGAACCCAGGGCTTTGGGCAGGCTACTCAAGTACTTTACAAACTGGTCTACATCCCTACCCTACCCACGGGAAAAGTTGTAAAAACAAACTTTCCTACACTCTGACCTCATACAAAGTGAAACTTTGATTTTAAAAAATTATAAACAGATATGCAAGAGAGGAGACTTGCTCTAAGATACCATTTTGTTTTATTTTTTTTTTTTGGTACTTGCTTTACAATGATAATGAATCTATACATGTATGCTTTCATTACCTTTATAGAATATATTGTATACTAAATGGGTAAAATGCATTATGAAACATTTAGAAACTTCTTTATAATATTTTAAATTACTATTACAAATAGCTATGCACATCTATTCTCTAAATTATTATTTCCTCTTTTTTACATACATTTTATTAATATTTTATTTATTTATCTATTTATTTATTTGTAAGTAGAAAGAGAGAAAGAGGAGACAGAGATCGAGTGGGTGTGCTAGGGCCTCTAGCTGCTACAAATGAATTCCAGATGCATGTACCACTTTGTGAGTCTGGCTAAATGTGGGCACTGGGGAATCAAACCCTAGTTGTTAGGCTTTGCAGGCAAGCACCTTAATCACTAAGCCATCCCATCTCTCCAGCCCTCTCTTTAAAAAAAAAAAATATTTAATTAGCCAGTGTGGTGGTGCATGCCTTTAATCCCAGCACTTGGGAGGTGGAGGTAGGAGGATCACCATGAGTTCAAGGCCACCCTAAGACTACATAGTGAATTCCATCCAGGTCAGCCTGAGCAAGAGTGAGACTCTACCTCAAAATATATATATATATATATATATATATATATATATATATATATATATATATATATATATATATATAATTTTAGTTATTTGAAAAAGAGAGAGGAGAGAGAGAATGGGCACACCAGGGCCTCTAGCCACTACAAATAAACTGATGTGCGTGCCTCTTGCATCTGGATCTGTGTGGGTACTGGGGAATCAAACTCAGGTCCTTGGGTTTTACAGGCTAGCATGTTAACTGCAGAGCATTCTCTCCAGCCATTCTCTTTTTGTTTTTCTAAGTGCAATTTCTGAGTCAAAGGGTAAACCAGAAATCTAAGCTAATGGCTTTCTGGTGAGTTTTAGCCACTTTAAGCTCCTCACACCTCTTCTTCACCATTTCTCTTTGCACTCAGTGGGGTCAGGAAGCATCAGATGCATAAAGGGTTGGTTTGCTGATTTATCCTTTTAACTGTCCTTTGGCTGCTGACACCTTAAGTTGGGCCCAGACTACCTTGCAGGAGCCTCCCATGGGGTGGGAAGCAGACACTCTTGGGACCTGCTATGAGAAGCCTGGACTGGGTGTGGCCAGCTCCACCAGACACTGCTGCACACTGGCCTTACTGAGGCACCAGGCATCAAAGGCATCGTCGTTGTTCCAGTGATAGCATGTGCACAACTGCCCCTCCACACCCGAGGTTCTATTCAGCTCTCTTTGATCACAGTTACAATCAACCCAAGAGATGCAAAAGTATAATATCTAAAGCAAAATACCAAAACATGTGAGCTATGACACATTTGTTTAATAAGAGAATATGAAATATACATTTGAGATAATTTTAAATGGGGTCAGGAAACAGCAGCACTAAGAGCCCGATTTGAACCCATATCAGTTTCAGGTGAATCATTCATTCATATCTATCTATCTATCTATCTATCTATCTATCTATCTATCTATCTATGTTTATATATATATATATATGTACATATATATATGTGTATATATATATGTGTATATATATGAATAGTTCTATATTCAAAATGCAAGCCAACTAAAGTTGGAGTAATACCTGTTGACAGATGGTTCTTAGTACGTATCTAGCATATTCTCTCAAGTTGGCGGTCTCTATGGAAATGCTTTTCCCACAGGATTTTGAATTCTGTGTGGTGGCCCAGGGATCCTCAGCATTGCTGTCACGTCGTAACCCTCTCATGAAGTCATCACTCTTTAACGAGCTGACGCTGTGACTGCTAATTTTGGCATCTCCTAAATCAAAGAAATCACAAAAGTAAAATCACAGAAATTCAAAATACTGCAAATATGGAACAGGCAAGGGAAGCTTGCTATGAGAGAGTTAAAGTGTGCGAATGGAATTATTACTGCATAAGCTGTTTGCTCAGCAGTAGAGAGAGCGGATCAAAAGGATAAATGAAAGAACCCAGGAAACGATTAGACACAGAGGATAATCAGATTCAAGAGCTGTTCCCTTCTTTTTCTGCTTACAGAATTAAATATACTTTCACCAACCTTGGGAAGGCCATTATGAGTCACACTTAAAAATTACAGAATATTTGTTTCATCAAAATTTCAGGTATGAATATACTCAAGGTTATCTGAGTTAGAAACAAGAAAAACATGGGTTACTCACCCTTCTAGATGTCCCTTTTCCATTTCTTCTCTTACAATGACTTAGTCTCTATCCATAGGTCAAGAGAAAAGTTTTGCCTTAGCCCACCTTACTATCAACTTCTTGACAAGAGAGATTTATTTCCCTGGGAATGGAAAAGGGCAATGGATACTGAGGGCGCCCCGGAAGAGGGCATCACCCCCTGAATAACCTGTCCCTCACCGTCCTCTCTGCATCTTCATCGTAGAGATGTCACCTGACCAACCTCTACCATGTTGAGTGAAACATAGCTAAGGAGACTGCTTTACTCCTGGCAATGTTCAGGGAGGAGAAATACTGAAGAGAGTTTGTTCGAGTGTTCAAAATAAGAAATCTCTATCCATGAACCACAAAAATCGTACCATATTTTGTAAGTAAGAGAGTGATATAATCTGGTAGTGAGGACTGCCGATCAGAGCAGACCCTTCAAACTGTGACATACTAAAAGACAGGAGCAGAGCGAAAGGGGCAGTTTCCTAGCACCAACAGGTGAGTTTAGGTAAGCCCTTATAGCCTGAAATAAAGGAGCAAAACCAAGCTTAGGTTAGTTCAAAAGGCATTTTAAAACCCAAAATCAATCCAGAAAATGTTTTAGAGGACTCTGATGAAAAACCTTTTCTTTTCTCTTTTATTTTTTGAAAAATCAGAATGGTACATAGATATTAGCTTTAAAACCACAGATTGGAAGATGGCTCAGCAGGTAAAATGCTTTTCAGGAAAGCACAGGACCCAAGTTCAGATCCCCAGCACACACATGAACTGCTGGGCCTGGGAGGGCGAGCCTGTAATCCCAGCACAGAAGTGGGGGCTACAGGGGCTCCCTTGGGCTCCCAACTCGTGAATGAAGCTGAGTCCATAAACTCGAGGTTTAGCAACAGACCCCCGTCTTGAGGAACAAAGTGGAGAGTAACTGAGGAAGACACCTGATGTCACCCTCTGGCCTCTGGATGCATGTGCACACATGTACACATGCATGAACACACACACCACACCTCACAACACACACACACACACACCAAAAAATAGTTTTAAGCCTTTAAAAGTAGAGAAGGAGGGCTGAGGATGGTATTCAGTGGTAGAATGTTCTATTCCCAGCTTGTCTAAATTTGAAAAAGCAGAGAAGGACTAAGCATACGTTTCTCGTGAAAATATAGAAGGTATTCTCTTTATCCACAGGAACTTCTTTTAGTTCAAAATAGTTTCAAAATAGCCAGATGGCATGTATTTTCTGCCCTTGGATTATATAAACAACCACATGCCTCAAATCAAAGCTCCTATAAAAGGAATCAACTTCAATATAACAACTCCATCTTCTTATCTTAAAACATGTCTGGTATGCAGGACTTGGGAGCGAGCACTGGTTAGAACATGAATTCAAACACACACACACACACACACACACACACACACACCTCCAGGCCCATTTGGAAATCCCCGCTTACTTTGCATGTTACAAACACAGAACATGACTGACCAGCTGTGCTGGAACCTTCTGCCCAAGAACAGACAAGAAAACAAATGGAGTGTTGGGTGAAACCTGCCCCAGCACTCTGTCCGCCCTCAGTCCAACTTCACAGGCCCGCAGAACCCAGCGCATCATCTGAGTGTCTAAAGGGTCCCCAGATTTTACTTGGGATGACAGCGGTCCTGCAAGATCAAAGGGCCAGCATCTAAATGGAACTTAGCCCCGTTTCTGCCACTAAAACACTTGCTGGCTATGTGTTTATCATTCTTCCAACATTAGTTTACCAAACACTTGCTATTTGCTATTTTCTCTAACAGGCGCAGGAAGAGCACCAGCCCCCTACATTCATAATCCCAGCATTTATTTACTCAGTAACTGGTCAGCTCTCTTCCCTTCAAACATCACAGAGAAGCTAACTTCACTGGGAGGGCCATTTAATGAGGGCTCTCTCACACTACAAGCCCCTGAGCTCTGAGCGGAGGCTGCAGCCCTCACAGTGGGTCTGTCTTCCCCATCGAGTTACAGGATCCCTGGCTACTACAAGAGAATCTATGTATTCTTTTTAGGTGAATGTTTAACATGTTGCTTGCTGAACATTCGGCTGCTCTTCCTTGCTGTCACTCAATCCCATTTCTCAAGCAGGACAGGCTGTATGCACGTGTTCTTAGGGCTAAGTGATTCCTATCCACTCAGCAATTCTGTTGAAATCCAAGAGAGCCCTTTAAGGCATGAAGAGGCAACTAGTGTTTGGCCAGGGCCAAAAGGAGGTCCCCAAAGGTGGACGTGGTCACTATGCAAGACTCCCTTGTTATTCAAATCCTTTAGAACCTACAGAGGGAACATGCTTTGAGGGGCTGCACAGCCCATGACTGGAAGGCAATAGTTCTCTTCTCAGAAGAGTAAGAAAGTAATGGATATCTTGGGCACTACAGAGAACATGAACAGAGTTCTGACAGCTAAAATTGATTTACCAATAATATAAAAATCATTGCAGTCTTCACCCAACTCTGGAAATGCCTAAGGCAGAAGGATATCACCAGCTCAGAGTCACAATGGAAGCACAAATGTTGTGGTTAACCCCAGTCTGTTGGAAGTTTCAGGCCTGGAATATAACCTGGCTGAAATTAAAACCTTCTATTTAAAAGACCAAGTCATGCCTGTCACTCATAACGTGTGATTTCTGCCAAAAAAAAAAATTAAATGAAGGTAAAACACCTTGATTTATATCAGAATGAGATATTAATGCAATTAAAACAAAAGAAAATAATGTATTTGTATAACAATTATCCTGGGGTCAGGGTCACTGCCATTTGGAGGCAGAACCCTAGGTTCTCATCACTTGGACTTGAACAAAGCCACTGATTTTTCCAGAACAAATCAACAAGCCATGTTTCCACTCACATTACTTAGACCTTAAACTGCATACAAATTATTTCTCTTAGGGCCAAGGATGGTCTTACCAAGCATCATAATTGCTTTTAAGACAGCAAAAACGGCTCCCACTTCGATGCTGTTATGAGCAGCGGCTAAGAGGTGCCTGTCACAAGATGATCTTATTCCGGGGAAAGGTTTGCCTAGGAAAACAACAGCAAACCTTAATGACCTAGTCACATCATTAACAATCTTTTGTAATCATTTACTGTCAGCAGGCCTTTTACTATGCTTGTGGGCCCTTAATTGCCATTAGCTCGCTCTAATTGCTGCTCACTGGATTCGCTGAGAAACATTGCCATGATCTTACTTAACCTTTCCTTTACAATTATTAGAACCATGTTTTTGTTTCTCAGAGATGTAGAAAAAGATTAATAGGATTCCCACACAGAAGCACACATGTCTGTGTGGAAATGACTGTTAAGACCAGACTTTACTAACACCCCTAACATTATTACCTTACCCCCTAGACCTTAGGGGAAAAAGAATCATAGCCCTAAGCTGGAAGCCAAACCTGACTTACATGGGAGAGGAGGAGGCTGCCCACCTGTGGGGTGCAGGCTAAGAGCAGAGGTATTTGTACTGTTTCTTAATCCGTGCTGTTTATTTCCCAACACATCCTGACATGGCACTGGAGAAGGTACAGCAGCCCTCTCAGAGGCATTATCTCACTCCCCCACTTCCTGCAGATCGAGCCCGCAAAAATCAGGCAGGGCAGGGCACTGGGTCACAGGAGAACACACACGTCCAAATCAAGCCCCCCCCCCCAACCCCGCCGTCCTCCCCGTCCTCCCCACGGCCAGCGAGCTCACCGGAGGCTTGCGGGAAGAAGCAGGCGCGGGGCGCGCGGAAGAGGTGCAGCAGGAGGCGACAGGTCATCCTCGCCCCAGGCTCCGCGTCCGCATCGCCACAGGCTGGGGAGGGAAGGGCCGCACTGAGGGACACTGCGCGTCACTCAGGAGCGAGCCCGTCAGGCTCCCTACTCAGTGAAAAGCTCTCGGATACTTTAAATAAATTTGCCTTACAGGAGAAAAGCAAGGCCACTGGCTCTGCTTTCCTGGGAGACTTAGGACTTCCCTAAGAAAGTGCTAACAGGCTCCGGTTCTCCAGGATCCATGTGACTTTTTTCCTTTTTGCTTGCTTGTGTGTGTGTATGTGTAATGTGATACATGTGTGTATGTGTGATGTGTGTGTAATGTGATGTGTGTGTGGTATGTATGTAATGTGATGTGTGTGTGATGTGTATGTGTAACATGATGTGTGTGTTTGTATGTGTAATGCGATGCATGTGTGTGTGATGTGTGTGCAATATGATGTGTGTGTGGTTTACATCCCACATGCTCACCTGAGGTGGCCATCCCTCTCTGCCCACTCTTAGTTAAGCCAGTCTCTTAGGAAGACAGGAGCTTGCTGGTTCCCACAAACACCAGGCAATTTCTAGTCTCTTTTCCCCACCCTTGGGGACGGGAGCCACAGGCACGTGGGGCCATTGACTAGCTGTTTACCTGGGATCTGGAGGTCTCGGCTCTCCTCAGGCCCTCATGCTTGTGCAGGAGGTGCGCTTAACCACTGAGCCATCCCTCCAGGCCCATGCTGCTTTGCACAGGATGGGTATGACAGTTCTGCCATCGCTTGCCGATGTCACCTAACCCCACAATGTGCGCTCCATTGTACCGCTCCCGTCCCTGTGTTTTAACTGACTCCACTACTGAGACCGCAGAGAGAGCCAACGCAGCTCCCAGCCCACGTACCTGCAGCCAGGAGAGAGGGGAGCGCGACGTGCTGCACGACGTCTTCCAGGGAGAAACACTGCCGTGCTATCAGAATAGCAATGAAAGTAGCTAATGAATCATGGAATGAAAGGTCACTCACCTTCAAGAGAAACAGTGACAGGTTTTAATACCTAACACCCTTTCAACAGCCTCAAAGACTAACATCTAAGAGAATGTAGGCAATACTGTTAAGACCCTCAAATCCCACCATAAACCCACAAGAGCAATGACTCGTGATCCTCGCAGGCCTATTTCTACTCTAAGACAAAGTGTGGGGTCTGCCCAGGTCTCAACGCTGAGCTGTAACGCATGTGCATGACAAAAACAACAACAGAAAGAAGCAAAGTCTAAAGGCCACTAACTGGGGCTGCAGGGACGGCTCAGCGGTTAAGGCGGTTTGCCTGCAAAGCCAAAGGACGCCCGTTCAATTCTCTAGGACCCATGTAAGCCAGATACACAAGGGGGCGCACGCCTCTGGAGTTCATTTGCAGTGGCTGGAGGCCCTGGTGTACCCATTCCCCCCCCCCTCCGCCCCGCTTCTTTCATTCTCATAAATGAATAAATGTTTAAAAAATATAATACCCCACTAACAGTATAATTAATAGGTTTTGACAGATGGAAATGACAGGCAATTTACAAGTGAGACAGTTGGTACCAAAAGGGAGGTTTGTCCTCCCTAGTGGGAAAACCACGCCTCACTAGTGTTTTGAGTACTTGTCTGTAACAACTAATGTATTCTTTACTTTAACTGAATTTGTTTTAAAAATAACTCTGAAAGTTTCCAACTGACTAAGCTTATTTTTTTAAAAAAAGGAGAGAGAAAAGAGGAAAATTAATTCAGTCCATGAAATGTCCACCATGATCTTACAAGGTACTGGGAGGAAATACTCAGAAAGCAATCACCACAGTGGCAGACTGTGTGCCACTTGGTATCCTCGGCCAGGAGAATGGCTACTTGCAAAACATCCCCTCATCCAACAATTGTTAATTCCATATTCACAGATGAGGGATGAAAGCAGAAAATAAAATGTGACAAGACAACCAACCAACCAAGAGGCTAAGGAATTATGCTAGACAGGAAGTTGGACCATTTCTGTCAGGAAAAGTGACCTATCACTAGTTAATTTTATATCACTACTACACTAGCCCATAGGGTGAAGGGAAGTAAGCAGGATTGTCTAGTGAGTCCTGAAACTGCAGAACTGGGGAATAAGCCTTCAACTGAGAGGCAGCTTTACACCCATGTCCAGTTCCTTAGCATCAAATACACATGTATGAGACAGGCTGCTCCAGGAAGTGACAAAAGAAAGATTCAAGACAGACATTTAGACACACACACAAACACACACCATGGCTGGGGTGTAGCGTGGTGGGTTTACACACTGAGCATTCCTCCATCATTCCGCAAGACACTTACTAAGAAAGACTGACCCTACACACGGACCTTCCAACGCAACACGGCATCTACATTCTTGGATTTAGAAATGTTAGATATTGAATCTGCTCATAATATAAAGTTCTGCCCATGTGTGTTGTCCTAAGGAATACAGACCAAACACAAAGAACAAAAATCCCTCTGATTGGGCCTGGCATGGTGGCGCACGCCTCTAATCCCAGCACTTGGGAGGCAGAGGTAGGAGGATAGCCATGAGTTCAAGGCCACCTGAGACTACAGAGTGAATTCCAGGTCAGCCTGGGCTAGAGCAAGACCCTACCTCAGGGAACAAAAAAAAAAAAAAAACCTCTGAGAAGATCTTTCACAAGTAAAATTTCAGGAAACAAACAAAGTTTTGGCATCTGCTACAGAGTTAGCTATCCATTTTATTTCTTTGACTTTTTTCCCACTTACTTAATTCAGGGCAAGTGCACTTAAGGCTTACTGCTTTTGGATTGAGAAAAAACAATTTTGCAATGTTACAATTGAGTCAATTATATAATAAAGATAGCTAAATTTTTAATGGTAACTCTAAGTGGAAAGGAAAACTTACATCTACAGTGCAGAGCACATCATTAAATCCCCACACATGGTTCGAAGAGCAGCAGAGAGCCTTCAGAACACCCAGCCACTCCGAACTCAGAACTGTGCAGCAAGCTGTCAGCTCAGAGGAGAAATTGGCTATGTCGTTAATCCTAGGAAACAAAAAGAGAAAATAGCCAGGCATGGTGGCACACGCCTTTAATCCCAGCACTCAGAAGGTAGAGGTAGGAGGATCGCCGAGAGTTTGAGGCCACCCTGAGACTACAGAGTGAATTCCAGGTCAGCCTGGGCTAGAGTGAGATCCTACCTCGAAAAAATAAAAAATAAAAAAGAGAATATAATAGAAGGTAACTTTGTACCCATGAGAAACACTCATATGTGACACATTTATTCAATTTATCATCAAGTTGTTCATTTTCTTACAATTAAGAATAGGATACACACATCAAATACACCTAGGACCTCATGAAGAGATTAAATCAATGGCTTTAAATGTTTTCTAATTAATGCAATAATCCAAATAAAAAAGAACAATTAGCATATGTGAGTTAGTATATTTTTGGCTCTATGAACATATCAATCAACATGTTTATATTTTATGGGCATCAAAAATTAAAGGCAATGCTGGAGAGATGGCTTAGCACTTAAGAAGCTTGCCTGCAAAACCAAAGGACCCAGGTTCAATTCCCCAGGTTCCATGTAAGTCAGATGCGCAAAGTGGCACATGCATCTAGAGTTTGTTTGTAGTGGCTGGAGGCCTTAGTGTGCCCATTCTCTCTGTCTCTCTCCCTCCATCCCTCCCTTCCTCCCTTCCTTCTTCTCTCCATCCCTCTTTCTCTCTCTAAAATAAATAAATAAAAATAAAACATTTTTTAAAAATAACTAGAAAAATTGAAGTACTATGTAATGTAAGTATGTCTAAACTCAGTTTTTAACAAAACAATTTGTATTTCTTTTGTATGTGCTTTTCAAAATGGCTCATATCTAAAAATATCCATGCCACAGAAAGCACTATTTCTTAGGTTTAGGATATTAAGATTAAGCAGAATAAAACTGCAAGAGTAAATTAAAAGGAAAAAAATCAGTAATGCAAATGACAAGCAAATGTGAGCCTAGATAATTACTAAAGACCCGGCTTCCGGAGCAGGGCCAGAGCAGCCCATGTGGTCAGTGGTGGCTTCCAGGGTCAGCCGCCTCACCTTCCAGCGTCCTGGTGGCCCATGCACACGTTCATGAGGGTGTTGCACACGAAGCTGTAGCGGTTGGCCGCGTTGTCGCTGAGGATCTTACCCAGCATCGAGTAGTTGATACTTCGGGCCGAGGGATTTTCAATGAAGTCCATCATGAAGTCCGGGTCCCAGCGCAGGTTAGAATTCGCAGGCATCACGTTATTGTATATGGTTTGTTTGACTTTGGAACAGGCACTACTGAGGTCATGAGGACAAATGTTCAGAAAGAAAAAAGAAACTGGGATAATCCAGAAAAAAAAAAAAAAATTCACTTGCCACTAAAAGGCAACCACTATAATACAAGGTGAGAAGATCCCTAATCCTGAGTTCTTAACTTTAACTTCTTCATAAAATCAGCACCGGACAGTCTCCAGAATGTAGTCACTGATCAATGCTGATAAATTTATAGAAGAAACAAAACTTAGACCCTCAGTCCCTAATCTTATTTTATGAATCTTTTCTACATTTTATATGAGCTGCAAATATATGCATTTATTAGTACTTCCAACAACTGTTTCTTAAATGTACTTGTGAAACGTTATAATCTGAGAATAAAAATGGAGGTGATTAAGCAGTAAGAATATATATACATATATATGGATGGATGGATAAGTACATATATATATTTATATATTTATGTGTGTATGTATGAATATATAAGAATATGGTATTTTGGTCCTAAATGCACAATCTAAGAAATTATTCTTGCTGGGCATGGGGGCACACGCCTTTAATCCCAGTACTCAGAAGACAGGTAGGTGAACAGCCATGAGTTCGAGGCCACCCAGAGACCACATAGTGAATACCAGCTCAGCCTGGGCTACAGTGAGACCCTACCATGAAAAACCAAAATTAAAAAAATAACTATTCTTGATCCAGGATATCCACTGCAAGTTCACTAGCCAAGGATATGGTGGGCACTGAGCCACAGTTGTGATGAGGAGGGATGTATCACTTGCTATCAGGGAACTTCCCGTTCCAAGGGGAGTTCTACAGACTGAAAAAAAAAGCTATGTCACTCTTAAAAATGTAAACCGTATAATCTCAACAACCTTTAAAAATATTAACATAGCCAGGTATGAAGGTATCACCTGTAGCCCCGTACCTGAGAGAGAGGAGTGGTGAGTTCTAGGCCAGCCTGCATTATATCCTGAGACCCCGTCTTTGGGTCTCTCTGTCTTAACAATGAGTGAGTGTGAGAGAGGGGGAATGACAGTTCTGAGAGCCCACTCTATCTCACCTGAGAAATGCCTCAGCTCACCAGATATGGACTATTAGAAGTACAAAGGGAATTTTTGTTCAGAGAAAAAGACAGAAGAGATGTGACTTCAAGGCTCCCATTCCATAGAAACTTGGCTACTCAAACTTGGCTGTGGATAGTAAATCTGAAAGGCACACTCATCTTCTCCACTCAAGATCTCTTCATGCAGCATGGTTTTAGACCAAATTTTTGGCAGAGAGTGCCTTTGTTGATAAGGTGAAATAGGGCATATTTGTTTCTTAATCCAACATTATTCTGCCTCCACACAGCCGGGAAAATTATAAGACTGCCAAGTGTGATGGCTATATAGTTCTCAGTATCGTTCTCAAGGAGGTTGATGCAGGAGGATCATAACTTTGAGGCCAGCCTGAACTACAGAGCCTCTCATCACACACACACACACACGCACACACACGCACACGTGTGCACATGCGTGCCTGCACCAAGAAGACAAGAAATAGCACATAGACTCTTGATCCTAAACTCTTTCCATTGCTGGCAGCTTTAAGACAGTAATTTGTTGGGAATGTATCTTCAGAATCAACCTTGGGAATGCTTTTAACAATACAGAATCCTGGCCTTAGGGAATACTAAACCGATGTATTTAACAAATTCTCTCAAACCAACCTAGTGTCAAGGGAGGGAGAGGTCTGAGAGTTGTAAAATTACTACAAATGCAATAATTACCATCCACATTCCTATCTTTCTTTATAGACTAATGTAAAACCTTGCCAGCCATTACTGGTGGATGTAAATTGCAGTATCTGAAATGATGGGGTTTTATAGTCCCCAGTGCTTTTCTCTTTTCCCCTCTTTACTCCTACCTCGCTTCCTGTTTGACTCAACATTTACTCTCTCGTAGTACTAGCTCTTCACATGTTTCACTTTCTAGCTAAAAAACCTAAAGCACAAACTTGCTCTCCCCTGGTTCCTGAACATCACACCTCTGCTTCTCTCTGCCTCCCCACACTCTCCAGGACTGAATTAAGTAGACCGTTCCCCAGCATAAAGCACTGGGTCTTTTTCATGAAGGTACCAGTCTCTCCACATGTGTCTTTAGAAATCTAAACAGTTCTGTTTTTCCTTCTGAATTTTTGTGCCACCTCAGCCCTGGTACGCAGACTTCTCTAGCGTGCCCATGTGGCAGACACCCCAACTTCTCCAAAGTCTGTGGCTGAGCCTCCTCACCCTTCATCTCTACACTTCCCGTTTCATTTATCACTCTCTTTCGAGAGGAGCCTCTGTGTTTTCACAAAATGTTGGCTGCCACTGAGGCTGCTCTCATTCACACCACCTCTGCTGCCTACACATGGGGAGTCAAGCCAAAATCCTGGGCATTTTCCCTGATACGGAACATCTCAGTAAAACCTAATGGAGTAATCAAAGCAATACATGCCTTGAGGCAGGAAAACATGTCCAAACCTGGGCTTCATCATGCATTAATAAGGCCCAAGTACAATCATTTGTGGGTAGGAAGCCTCATTTCTACTTCCTGGGGTTGTGAGGACTCAAAACCTTAACAGAAACAACCGTCACGGTGTCTGGCCCACTACAGTCACACAAGCAGCGCAGACATGATGACAATTCCCCAAAATGTTCCTTCCCACACAGCTCTATAAATGGTGTGGTTGACAGAATAATTAAAATGTTTACTACTATACTAACAGAATCTTGCCACACACCTAGCTTCTAGCTTGTTTGCTCAAACAGATCTCCGAATGCACATATCCTAAGAAAGCTGAATTTCTTTCCTGATTTTGAGGAGTCTTTGCCCTGCTGGTTGCCTGAATCTCCTCTAAAGGCCCTAAAGGTCATCTGAATGAACCTACAGGCCACTGTCACTGAAGCTTATCTCAAGAATCACAGTCATAGCTAAACACACGGTGATTTGTTTTAATAGGAGCTATAGTTACTGAAAAAAAAGTAAATTTTAATAAGAGGACTAAGATCAAAATATTTCACGAAATAACTTTTTGGACTCATTAGATACAAAATGTTCCTTAAGAATAAGATTAATTGAAAACAATAAAATCCATGACCATATCAATGTAGTATCATTTATAAGGACTATAATAACAAGCAGGTGAGGTAGAGACTTTCAGTTCCTTCTGATAATTAACTCAGGTACATATATTGCAGGCAAAACCAGATAGATTTTATCAAGTTGAACTTAAATTGAATAAAGCAGATAATACAGGATACTGCTTATAATAAATGTTACTTAATGATATATTCAAGGATAAGACAAATCTTTTATTAAAAACGCACATGTAAAAAGTGATTCATTCAAAGTTAAACTTTTCTGTTTTGTTTTCATTTTTTTTTTTCAAAGCAGGTCTCTTACCCTAGTCTAGACTGATCTAGAACTCACTCTGTAGCCCCAGGCTGGACTCAAGTCTATCCTCCTACCTCAGCCTCCCCAGGGCTGGGACTAAAGGCTTGTGCTACCACATCTGACTGCAAATGTTTTTGTGTTGTTGTGGTTGTTTTTTTGTTTTTTTTTTAAGTTGGGGGGGTAAAAAAACATGCTGGAAAAGTGACTGGGACCACAGAGCCTTATTTGAATCACTAGGAAATGAAAATATTTTGCAATTTCATGATGTAAAAAGCATATTAAAACCAAGGTAACAAAAATTCTGGAAAGGTAAGGATTTCAAAACCTATCAAAACCAAGGACAGGATAGGTGCACTGTCTTCGTCACTTTCCATGGGATTTATGACTTAATTTCATTTAAAGTTAAATGATATTGTAAAACAAGATTTTAAAGATATACCAAATGTTGATCATTATTTCAATATGGTTTGCTTAAAATATGCCACAGTGGTAAAACTTATAAAGACAGTAAAGTCTTAAATAAAATACCCCTTAATTGTTGAAGACATAAATTTGACGCTGTACAATGTGTGACTTAAAGTCACTTCAATATAAGGGCTAAAAAAACCCCTATGATCACATGCTTCTATTATATTGTGAGCCATCTTATCACTATGCGTTTTAGTATTCAGATTAACTATGACTTGAATGTACCAAATTACAACCTAACAGAAATAACTATGGTCGCTATGAAGGATGTCGTTATCCACGGGGTTACTAAGAAACATACACCTGATGTATGCTCACGTCTGGATTTTCTCCTACTAACCTGAAGAGGTCTCCAAACTGACTTCTGAGGTGGCTGCAAGAGGCATAGAGGTCGTAGAGGTAGGCCAGGATGCATCTTTCAGGGGAGGAGCACTCTGAGGGGTTCGCCACATGCTTGACCACACCACACAGCCTGAGGCAAAGACACCAGAAGCGGAGGCATGGGTTCACATCATATGCATGGGAGTTTTTAACATTATTTTTGTGCAAGTATATGCCTACATATGACTTAGAAATACATGTCAGAAAATAGAAACAAAATACTGTGTTCAGACAAATCACTGTTAAGTGGTGATGTGTTAAACATCGCTTCCTGTTACAATGGAATGCTAGTTACATTGCAAAAATATTAGGAATGTCACTGACAATGAACAAAGTCAATGAGTGCACAGGGAGGAGCACCCCATTTAAACTGCTGCAGCCAAACACCACAGGAAAGCGAGGTGAAGACCTCGAATCAAGACAGGTTCCCAAATTCAGGCAAGTTGGCAATGATTGCCAAGTATCGATTGATTTTTTTTTTGTAAAGAAGCTATTTTTCAGGCTGGAGAGATGGCTTAGCAGTTAAGCGCTTGCCTGTGAAGCCTAAGGACCCCAGTTCAAGGCTCGGTTCCCCAGGTCCCACGTTAGCCAGATGCACAAGGGGGTGCACGCGTCTGGAGTTCGTTTGCAGAGGCTGGAAGCCCTGGCGCGCCCATTCTCTCTCTCTCTCTCTATCTGTCTTTCTCTCTGTGTCTGTCGCTCTCAAATAAATAAATTAAAAAAAAAAGAAGCTATTTTTCAAAGCAATAAATTGTTGCACTTGAAGAGTTTATGGTTAGTCATCTCATTCCTAGTTTACCCAAGCCAGAGACAATTGCATCTCAGTTTATCCTGGGTAAAAAGGTGAAGCCTTTTCACTAACCACATCCTTACAATGCCCTTCCTTCCAAAGTGCTATGATTATTGCCACTCGGAGTCAATTTGCAACTCTGTCCACATAAAACAAATGTCCGCATGGCACAGAAGTAAACGCCTGTGGTCCCTCCTCCTGTGAATGGGTCTCTGCCTCCACCTCACATCTGCTACAGGACTCAGCCCAACACTACCCGAAGTGCCGGAATGAGTCACAGGAGGAAACTTGAAAACAGCCTTAAAAGCCTTCGGACTCACTGACTTCACTGTATGTACAAAGAGGGCCTCTGGACCAGCAAGGGAAAGTGACTTCACAAAGATCGGAGGCGATCACTGAGGTCTCCCTGTGCCCAGATTAGAGGACAGGAGAAAGTGATGGGTATCCTGGAAAGTACAGGCCAACTAGCACAAGGGAACCACAGGCACCAGGGCCAATGCCAGCTGACCACGAGAGGGACTGTTGAGGCTGTGTCCTCGCTTCAGTGAAGTACTGTCACCAGATGGGGCCACCTGGTGTTCATAAATGAGACCAATAGCAGCAGGAGTTAGGGTTCAAAAAGAAGGCAAAGATCGAATCTGTTGACTGCATACAAACCAACAAATACTGGTACGCCCCACAGAGCAGAGGACTGTTCCGTTGCTAAAGTGTGCTGCGGTGAGGGTACTGCACATTGGCTATGACACATACAAGCTGAGTGGAGGGGGAAGACAAGAAATAATGTCATCTGTTCCAGGCTAGCTCCTATCAAGACACAACTTTAATTCATCAGGAAATTTCTACAATGGCAAGTTGTACTTGACACAGTGACAATGTGCGAAATTAGGATATTTGATTCTCCAGTTCTACACTGAAATCACATGGACAGAGATGTGACTGGATTCGCTACTCCTCTGCGAGCCAGGACGCCGGGCAGCATGGATGATAAGAACGCTGTGTGTGAGCACCACGTGCTCTTCAGAACAGGGGCGGGGGGTGGGGGGAAGCAAAGCAGGAAGCATTCACGCTTATCTGAAAGACATACTTACATATTTAAGTCTCCTCTAATTAGTTTTTTGTGTGTGTGTGTGTAAGTTTTCTTTTAGATATGTTTTTACTGAAACAGGCATCAGTACCACTTTTCTCTTTAAACCACTGTGCTTCATTACCAATTCTCCATGTTAGTTTTATAGAAACAACAGTGACAATTTCCATACCCACCCTTCAAACACCTGTGCTGTCTGGTCAGGATTCAGGATCAGACAGCTATGATACCGTCTCAGGACCGCCACAATGCAGACACACAGCCCTGTCGTGTAGCTTCCGGCCAGGCTGGAGGATTTCAGGAGCAGCTCGGCCTCCACGACACTCAGTTCATTTAGTAACTACAAAAGAGGCAGATTAAAAGAAAAATGCAGGTGCCCAAACCGACAGGAAACCCTTCTACAATTCCTAAACATACTTACATCTGCACACTTTGACACCAGAAAACACACAGTAGCTTCCAGCGGCTTTTATTTTTAAGCCTATAACCATTTATAGATCTGTGCTCCGTCTAGACACCAGGGGTGCGCAGTCAGGAAGTAGCCAGGGCCGAAATAGCCGCTGAAACCCTCGGCAGCGTGCGTCCTGGACTGGGGGGTTCTAAAGCACCCTCTCCACCACCTGTATTTTCTTTTCTGTTTCTTTTGAACACAGTGGAAGCCATCATCCTTTGCTTATTAATAAAACTATTCCCTTCTGCACAATAAAAATAAAAGCCTAACCAAATATTTATGCATTTGCACAAGGAGTAAGTGAACCAGAGTGTGTAATTACAATGAGACAAATTAAGTCATAAGGTCTGTTTGTCTCATGTAGCCCAAGCTGACGTCCAACGTGCTACTGAGCCCGGTGTCTGTGTGGATCAGTGTGGGTGGGCATGTGCCACAGGTCGGAGGACAGCTTTTTGGGTGTAGGTTCCCACCTGCGATCTTGTCCTCAGTGCTCAGGGGTGACAGAAGCCCACCACAGCCTCTCGCCTTTGGATGTAGGGGCTGGAGACAGAACTCGGGTGCTCATGCTTGGCGTGACAAGTCCTGAAACCACTGCTCGAGTTAATTCTCTTCAGCTCCTGAGGGGTTTTTTTTTTGGGGGGGGGGTTGTTTGTTTTGTTTTAATTTTGGTTTTTCAAGGTAGGTCTTGCTCTAGCCTAGGCTAATCTGGAATTCACTATGTAGTCTCAGGGTAGCCTCGAACTCATGGTGATCCTCCTACCTCTCTCTCCTGAGTTCTGGGATTAAAGGCGTGCGCCACCACGCCTGGCAATCTACTTTTCATTTTTGCTTTTAACCTAAATATAGTTGACTACACAAAGAATTTTTCCCCAAATAAAATAATAAGAAAATCAAAAACCTCAAAACCAAATTTTTAATCAACAAGTATTTCTAGCGCCATTTATTATTATTCAACTGGAAACTGTGAACAAAAGTACAAATAAAATACTGCTTAAGGGCTGGGTCTATAACTAAGTGGGTACAGTGCTTGTCTACCTAATGCCTGAGGGCCTGGGCTTGATTCCTAGCACCATATAAACTAGGTGTGGTAGTGAACTCTTGAAATCCCAGCCCCTGGGAGGTAGAGAAAGGAAAATCTGAAGTTCAAGGTCATCCTGAGCTGCAAAGCAAGTCTGAGGCTAGCCTAAGCTACATGAGACCTTATTTAAAAAATGAATAGATAACTAATTAATTAAAATAAAATACTGCTTGAAGGCTTAACTCAGAATGTCTCAAATACTTGAAGACGTTATGAGTGATTAAAGTCATGTTAATGCACAGCAATTGCTTTATTGTAAATGGTCTGGAGTCATCCTCAGAGGCAGGGGGAGTCAGGGCACCAAAGGGAGGGAGAAGTTAACAATGGGCACCAAGTCACCACTAGAAATGACAGTGACATTATTAAGTGATGTAACATTAGGGAGATTATAAATAATAGCAGTGTGCTGTGCCTCGCAAAAATTATGAGAAAGGATTTTGAAAGCATTCACCATAAAGAGATGATAAATGCTTAAGGAGGGAGATATATTTAACCTGATTGAAAAAAAAAAACACCATACAACATATACATGTATGGAAGTGTCCTCTAACCAGTAAATCTATGACCTGTTTACATTTTTATGTGTTAATTGGAAAACAAACTCAAGAGAGATGTGATGGTGCAGGCTTGCCACCTCAGCTACTCAGGAGGCCAAGTGTGAGGGTCACTTCACATCAGGAGTTTCACACTAGCCTGGATAATCAAGTGACAACTAAGTCTTTAAATAAACCCAAAAAGAAATTAAAGCAACAAAGTAAGTTATGTAATGGCTAGTAGGTTTGTAAGAAAGATAAGGTCTCCTTGACACCTGTATTGCAAAGTCAATCAGTCCATTGATGTTCAGTGCTGGCTCCATGAGGTCGAAGATGAGCTGGATGTGGTGGGCCAGAGGCAGGTGATAGGATGTCCCGGATGCGAAGCTTGTGATTTGCTCCAGCACGTTGTTAGAGATCTGTACAAACAGGAGTCGGATAACTATGTAAATTTCATGCTACTTTTTATGTTTGTTTTTGTTGTTGTTTTGCTTTGTTTTGTTTTTCGAGGTAGAGTCTTACCCTTGCCCAGGCTGACCTGGAATTCACTCTGTAATCTCAGGGTGGCCTTAATCCTCCTACCTCTGCCTCCCAAGTTCTGGGATTAAAGGCATGTACCACCATGCCCAGCTTCATGTTACTTTTTAAAAATCTTTATTTATTTGTGAGAACAAAGAAGAGAAAGAGAGAATGGGTGTGCCAGGACCTAAGCCACTGAACTCCAGATGCATGCACCACCTTGTGCACTTGGCTTACATGGGTCCTGGGGAATTGAACCTGGGTCCTTTGGTTTTTGTGGGCAAGTGCCTTAACCACTAAGCAATCCCTCTAGCCCAGACATTAGTTTTCACTAGTGAACATTAATGCTTTTCTTTCTGTAGGATCACTAAGGTGACAATTTGATCACTGTTAATGATAATTTGTCATTTTTCTTCACATTTTTATTGTAAGGAAGTTGATTTGTACATATTTTTATTACTGTAGAACTATATTTTAACTTGTTTAGGTAGAATTACATACATTTAGATGTAGTTAAAAATCAAAATAACTTATGAGCAAAGGTAACATGGGGGCTGCAGAGATGTGTTAATGGTTAAGGCACTTGCCTAGGAAGCCTAAGAACCCAGGTTTGATTCACCAGAACCCAGGTAAGCCAGATGCACAAGGTGGTGTATGCATTGGTATTCATTTGCAGTGGCTGGAGGCCTGGCGTGCCCACTCTCTCTCTCTTTCTCTCTCTCTCTGTCTCTCTTCCCTCTGCCTCTCTTCCCTCTGCCTCTGTATTTCTCTGTCCCTCTCTCTCTAATAGATAAATAAATATTTTAATAACTAATGTTTTCTGAATAACAATGGGTTACAAACAAAGCAGAATTCTCATTTTCACAGTATTTTGGTTCACTCATCCACATACTTATCCTTCCTCATCAGTGGTGATATCAGAGCAACATATAACAAACATTATTTTAGGAACTGCTTTATTACAAGATAAAAATACTTCACTAACAAAAACACATTTGGGGATGATTGCAAATGCGTTTATAAGACGTATTCATCATGAATGAAGGCTGGAGGCGTACTGCATGGAGGGGATTTTAAGGAACTAGGACTATTGAAGTCATCCCAAGCCAGCCGTAAGTGGCTACCTGAGCTGTCACCTGATGCTGATCAAAGTAGGAGAGCAGCTGGAGCTTGGCGAACACGGTCTCCAGTGTGGGAAACGCTTCCTGCTTGCTCTTCCTGGACCGCTGTCCTTCCTCAGCTGAATGGACAGAATGGACAGGTCACTTTCCTCTTAAACCATGCTCTCGGCTTCCTTATACATACTTTGTAACTGAAGTCTGGCACACATACAGAAAAGTGTGTAAACTGCACATTTCCACAAAATGTAGTGACAGCCACACCATGACACAGTCCCGGCAGCCAACTTAGCTTGTGTTCCCATCACTTCTTCTGCAAGGGACCAAGGACTTGGCTCCTCCCAGCTCAAACTGATAAGTAAGTTGTATATTCTAATCAGACCTGGCAAAATCTATTAAGGATTACATTTGAAAGATGGCTCATTATTAATGTAATCTTAATTTCTTCCAAAAATTAGTAATTCTCACAGCATTCCAATGTGAGATCATACCACCTTTTTTCAGATTATAATGAATAGTGATTAGATTCCCCCATCATCAATGTGCTTTTACTAACGCTTATCATTAAGTGACTTGCAGAAGGCAATGGTATCAACAATCAATTGGAGAAGAGATTACCCAGTTCATGTTGATAGAACAGGACACAAACTGGCAGTTTCTTTGGTCACTCACCTCCATATTTTTTTTCTGAATTAGTTTAATACCTTGTGTGAAAAGAAATGTGCATGACTCCTACATTCTTAGGAATAGTAAGAGATTAAATAATTGCATACGAATGGGAAATGCTAGGTCTATCAATTTATATAAAGAGGTTTGAAAGTATCTCCAATTAAAACATGTATTCAGCATTGCTGACTAAGGGGACGCTGGCTTTCCTTTTCTTTGCAGGTACACGTGTAAGCTGTGTGGGGTAGTGTGTAGTATGCATGTGGTGTATGTGCCTGTGCTTACAGGTGCACATGTGTGCACATGCATACAGAGGCCGGAAGGCTCTGGAGACCTCCTCTTTTGCTCAGCTACACATTTCTTTGGAACTGGGTCTACCTCTCTCTTGCTTTCTCTCTTTACCCAGAGTGAGGTTGGCTTTGTGAGCGCCAGTGATTCTCCATTCTCCGCTCCCCACTGGCATGGGGTGGCAGGCATTGGTGGCCACTCCCAGGTGTTCACATGGGTGCTGGGGAATCAATAGTAAGGCTCCCAAACTGTGCAGCCAGAGCTCTTACTTGCTGAACAATCACCCCACACCCCTCCTTAGCAATTCTAAGAATAAGATGCAAAAGAAGATATATAAATATTTTAGTACATGCTTTTGCAAAGACAAATGGGAAGACAGCAAGAAAATGAGTTGTACTTTATTTCTGTGGACACAAAAATAAGCCTCTGAGGAACCATATAAAATATATGCTGTACAAGATATGCCACCCATATGGGTCCTCATTTTGCCATAGAAGTTTAAAGAAACAGGGCAATGTCCATGTCTCTGACATTCAACTGGCGAACTTTGGGGAGAACTCTATGCCTGAGAAAGACTGCTAACCAGATGACACCTCACTGCAACTCAAATCGACATCGCTCTGCTTGAAAAGCTTCACCTAAAATGCAGGAAAGACAAAAATCCCTTCTGAGGGTTCCACTTCCACGTGGGGCATTTGTTACTGCTATTTCCCAACACGACACTGAACACTACATTTCCCTTCCTGTGTGCCCTGGCTGGAAGTGTCTATTTAAGGGACTGGTACAAAGACAGGACAGACTGTCTTCTAGCTCTCGATAACCATGAAGAAAGAAGACTCAACAGAAAAGGAAGCCTATTTCCTTCCCTTCTTCCTTAGCCAGAAATTCCATAGGAACCAGAAAGGCCCTCCACAAGCAACTCAGAGAACGTCCGTGTGAGCACATCCCTCACAGGAACCGGTCCCCCCAGGCCCATTCCCAAGCACACTGAGTCATTTCAGATGTCCTGCGCCAGCTGGCTGCAGGCCTTCCAAGGGCGGTCTTCTAGCTGCTCACTTCCTCTTTCTCCGAGAGAAAGAGCAGATAAGAATAATCATTTTCTCAGATGGAGCACTTCTTTGTGGAGCTCAGAACAAAATAGGCCAACAACGAAAGAGGGCCATCCCCTCCCACAACTCGCTTGGTGCTCATGATGCTGGGGGTATTACAAGGTCCTGAACTGACAGTGGAAGGGAGTATCCCTGGGGATGGGCCCTATCTCCTGATAGAGGCTCCCCCACTGGATGCTCCAAAGGCCACCCCGCTAGACAGTGAACACATACTGAAACACGGGCTACCCTTCTGATGGTTCTGCAGGGGGGCCCTTGCTGATAGAGAGGAGAGCCTTCTGAAAAAGATGTACCTATTTTTTTCTTTAAGAAAAGTCTAGAGTGGAAAGGGAAAGACAAAAAGATACATGGGATACAGGGAAGGGGAGATGGGACACGAATCAACAAATGTTAATTGTATTTGAAAATGCCAGAATGAATAACACCTAAGTTTCTGTATTCCAACTAAAAATAAGTAAGCAGAAGATCTAGCATAGACAACCCCTAGTAATTTATCTGGCTACAGCCTAAAGATTGGATCCTGATGAAGCTATCTGTCAAAAGGAAGCAGGGTTCCCAGGCAAGGTCTCCATGCTAGCGCGTGGGAAGAATATGGAAAATGAAAACATTTCTCTCTACTGAAGTCTAAGAGAACGGTGGTGGAGGGAGAGTCAACACGGTGATGTCATGTTTAAATTATGACTATAAAATAAAACAAATGAGCTGTGGAAAGAGTAATTAGGCAAATAGAACTCCAATGACACAATGTGGTAGCATGACATAAAGACGAAACTCCGTAAACTGTGGAAAGCACAGGGAAAGAGAATTTCAAATAAAGAAGGCATTGCCATCAGAGACCCAATTTTCCTTTAATTTTTAAAACGTTTATTTGCACATGTGTGTATATGCATGTGAGGGGCATGCCAGGGCCTCTTGTCACTGCAGACAAGTACCAGATGCATTTTGTGTGTGTGTCTGGCTTACATGGGATTTAACCTAGGCTTGCAGGTTTTACAAGCAAGTGCCTTTGACCACTGAGCAATCTTGCCTTTCTCTTTCCCTTGAAATTATCTGATGGCAGAGTTAGTTACCATAGCTACTGCAGTCACTCTTTCGGATACTGTAAGAGGATATTAGCAACCATGTGGTATGATTAGCAATTAACACAAACCATGAGTGACCGGAGCAGAACCAAACTACAAGCGTAAAACCATGACAAAGAAATGGGGAAACAGGTTTTTTTTTTTTTTTTTTCCAGATTAAAGGGTTTGCTACTCATTCCTCACTATTTCTTCCAGAGTGACTACTACAGAAAACTGAGCCCATATATGAAAGAAAAGAGAATAAAAATCGCCCATGTTTATATATGGAATATGGTGCTCTAATACACACATGACTTTTAGTGGATGCAAGGTCTCACAATGTAAATATGCCTATTCATATTCCAATATGACAGTCATTCAGGAGAGGAAATACGCTGGTGGCAGTGACATGTGCCTCTGTGATAAAGACTATGAGGACAGGAACACAAGAGAGTGTAATGGGAGCCCAGGTCCCCTCCTGGCTCCTTACCCCCAGGCTCTCCGGTGCTCTTCTTGTTCAGGATTTTTAGGATGTCTTTGGTAACCCTCTTCAGCTGATGCCTGGCTTCGTCACGCTCTTTCCCAACCCCATAGAGAAGGATCGTGCGCTGGTTACACTCATGAGTTGAAGACTCGTCCTGAAAAATAGCAAACGCCTTCTGAGACCTCTGTTTGCAGGGTAGGTGGTGCATCACATCCCTGACATGCACCGGCCGCAGCCTCTCCATGCCAGCTTGCGGGAGCAGTGACGTCCAGCCCCTCGGTGGTTCCTCAGCATGCAGCCTCCTGCTCTTCCAGCCTGGAACATGCTCAAGTAAAAATCATCACCACCGCCATCATCATCACCATCACCATCAAGAGTCTACTGACCGGGAGCATTTGATGTGGGCATACCTTACAGAGTAAGTCTCAGCTCTTGAAAGTCTGTTGTCTAAAAGTAAGCATGGTGTTAGTTGTATATCACTAAACATATGACCTACTGATACCATTTCCTTAAGGAAATGTCTTGGTATTAGATCTGCAGAATTGTTCCATGGTTAATATTTAGAAAAAGAACCTTGCTAGGAACTTCAAGTTCCTTTGGAAAAAAAAAATATTCCCTTTCCTCTTGTGATTGTGTAAGAAATACTTGTATTTATTTTCAAGTGACAAGACGGTATAAAGTAGGATTAATTAGATGCAAGCGGACTACCTGGGAATATGCAGTCTGAGGCTGCCACTCGTCCTCTGGCCCTCCCCCGCTCACATCGGCAGGGGAGTGCACATTCTTTCTTCCTCATGAGCGCAGAAGGGACTGAGCCACAGCAGGACCCATAACCACCCCGGGCACGGCCCTGAGCGCCTCCCTCGGCCAGTGCGGAGGAGTCCAGGTGTGTTGTTCCTCCTGTGCCTGGCTGCGAATCGCTCTGTCACTTTCTCCTTGGGCTCTCACTATCTTCTGTTTTCGGACTATACTTTCAGTTATTCTCACTTCACTGCCTGAGGAGAGACCGCCCCCAGATGGTAGAGGAGAGGCCCGGGTGCCAATGCCCCATGCCGTGCTGCACACGGAAATGGGCTGCTTGATCATCCCAACTTTAGTTGTTCCAGAGAACCACTGGTGCATTTTGTTAATGCTGGAGGGCCCTATGAAGGGAACAAGAGGCACTGAAAGAGTGGTCGGAAATGCAGGAACCGCCTGTCATGAGTCCCGGTGGCTACAGTTAGGGTGTGTGTCCACTGGCCCTTGTGTCTGCGTGAGGGGTGTGGAAAGATTGAGCAAAGCTACTCAACAGCTCCACAGGGTATCACTGAAAACAAGACCACCTTCTAGCGACCCTGGGAAAATACAAGAATTCAAGGTGCACAGACTCAAGTCAAACAAGTGGTGCCTACTAAGCGAGAGGTCCGGGCAGCGTTGGTGAGAGAAGGCATCCAAGCAAGATCCAGGTAGCTTATCACAGCAGCACGGACAGACACGGCCTCATGTCATGCCAAGGGCTGTCACTGCACCCCGGTCAAGCCGGCTGACAATGACACAGTCCTGGAGAGGAGATCTAGCTCATTCTATCAAGCCCGAGTCCTACGTTCCCTCCCTGAAGAACAGAGCGGGCCGCCGCACTGGCGGTGTCTGGTGAGTAGCTGAGCTAAAGCGTGCAGGCTGTGGAGGAACTCCCCGGGGAAGCCGCTCCCGGGGTAACTCATGCCCCAGACAGCCACTCCTCGGCCCGCACCCCATGCCCTCGCTGCACCGCATCCGTTGCTCAGCCTTGTGCAAGGGCCCTGGGGCCACAGACACTACTGTGAGATGCCTGACTTCACCTACTGAAACGCGGCGTGTCACAGTGTTGGGGCCTGGCCCTGATGCGGGCTTTATGAGAAGCCTGCCCACCCAGGGATGGGGAAGGGGAAGGAGGCGCTGTGGAGCATTCGTTAGGGCAGTTCACTTACTTTTTTTTACTTTAACTGGTATCTCTCCTAAAAGACTATTATTCTCCTTGGTAAGCATCAAGCTGGCACTTAAATGATTGCTGAGTACAGCAAATACAAAAATAAGCATGCAGACTAATGAACAAGTATATGGTTAATAGAACAGTGCAGGGATAAATGCCGAGCAAAGGTCAATTTTGTAGGAAATGACCTGATAGTTAAAGTGCTTAGAAAATACAGGGGAGGGGCTGGAGAGGTTACTCAATGCTTAAGGCACTTGCCCGAAAAACCTAACAGTGGTTCGATTCCGCAGTACCCATGTAAAGCCAGATGCACAAAGTGGCACATGAATCTGGATTTTGTTTGCAATGGCTGGAGGCCCTGGCATGCCCACATGCGTGTCCTCTCTCTCTCTCTCTCTCTCTCTCTCACTTGCTTGAAAATAAACAATTAAAAAGAAAAAGAAAGCAGAGGGGAGAAGTGATAAATCAGAAGTTACTGTTCATGCGGCAGGCTAAGGCTCAGTGGTGGGGACGCAGACTGAGAAGCAAACACTGAGGGTACGTGAAGGACAGGAACAGACCCTGAACCCAAAGGGTGATGAGCCTCTCCCTGGATGCTGAGTTACGTCAGCTTGAAAAACTTAAGAGAAAAAAAGTGTATTTGGTTTGATGTAGACACTAATGTGGGTGACAGTTCAGAGGAAGGGCAGCAGGTCATGTCCTGGGAGAGACGCAAAACCTCCAGTTTCACTTTGGGTGCTAAGAGAAGAGAGCTGAGGTGGTGGAGAGTGTAAACACGGCATGGAATGATGCTCACATTTCACAGTTAAGGTGCTACGGCAATGCAGGGCCCAGACACTGTCTCCTTTGCCAGACATCCTTACAGGGAAAATGAGAATCACTGGCATTAAGATCAGCTTTAAGTTTTCTCAATTTCCTTGAAATAAATGATTAGGACTGTGACCACAATGTGAGTTTGCGAAAATGTGATAACAGAGTAGAGATCATAAGAGCTGTGTGTTTTCATTCTCTTATTCATATCTTCTGATATTTCTACAGTATAATAATCACATAACAATAAAATTAGTCCACTAATAATTAGAAGGGAGTACAAAGAACCCTATTCTGAATGCATTTCATTTCTCCCAGACATCATGATGAACAGATGAAGTATATGTAACTATATTATAAAACAAAATATAGAAGTTATGTTTCCTTAAGGAGCTCTAATTTTGTAAGTTTAAATATTCAAGTGGAAACCTGGAATGCATCATACCAAATTGAAGGCAACAGTCTATCGCTCTAAGAAAAACGATGACACTGGTTTTAAAAGACAACAGGAAGCCTTGGGCTAAGAGGACAAGTGGGCGTGCACGTGGGTGAGGAAGCTACGTACACAGGACAAGAAAGCAGGCAGCTTTTCCTCATCAGCAGCCGAGCCTGACTGGAGCACCTCTATGAAGATTAAGTCAAGAAGAGAGACAAGTTTGATTATATTCATGCAGCAAATTTTTCTTCTCCAATAGTTTATTTAGATAGCCCACAGAATTCTTCACTCTGGTTGCAAGCGCAATACTAGAGCCAAGAGCAGCAGATAACTGGGCCCCAACAGATACCCCCAACATGCCATATGTTTTTGAATCTCTTGTATAAATAACCTAAATTACAAAGCAATGCTCTGATCATCAATAAAAACCCAGCAATGTGGCAGACCTGAACTGACAGAATTCATGTCAGTCAAAATGTTCCTGGGTGTCAAGACACACCACTTAGACCTGTAAAAGCCCTTGTACTTAGAAGACTCCCCATGCTGACCACATGGCTAGACTGCATCTCTACCTTCAGCCCAAAGCTCACTCCACGAGGACCGAGGGTACCCACCACACAGTCTGTGTCCTGGGCCACAGTCACTCGCATTTGGCTCCAGAATAAACTATCTCTTATCCCTTTGAAGTGAGCGCTGTGATTCGGAGCCAAAAGCAGCCATCCCCCAGTGAGGAAATATCAGAGAGTTCACAGAGAGATTGTGTGGTTGTGAGTTTATATCAGGAAAAATGAAGTGAGCTGAGGTCAAAAACCCTCTTTATTCCTCAAATCCTGCCGAGAGTTCTCAGGGATATGGGAATACAAATTCTCTCTGTAGTATACTATAATTTAAGACTCTTGAATTATCTCCTCCCATGGCAGATTGATCAATGATTTTCTTCTAGAACACTTGTTTCATTCAAGGATCTTAGAAAGGCATTCTGAGTCTCTTTCGGCCTATGATGAGGTCTTTAAGTACAAGTGTCGTGCTGACGTGATGGAAGAGAAGTCCAACAATTCTGCACGTGATGTTCAGCCCTCACCCTTGGGCTCCAGGACGAGCGCAAGTGTAGGAAGGCTTTCAGAGACTCGGCCTCAGATGCGGCTGTGACCCCACACAGCACAGGTTACAAGAGAGTCTCCAATCAGCCTCACCTCTCTGCTAGTCACTTTCCCTCCTCGGAAGAACGGGGGTAAGTATGGCCTTCAGAGAGTAGCTGAAATCACATGCTGGCTGTATTACTGTGAAGTGTAAAACTCTTACTAAGCACTTCACGTATTCAAACCAACTAGGAAAGTTTAACTGAGCCTTACTATGAATGTATTATTTAAAAATAAAAATAAAAACTTTTCAAAGAGTTTAAGGTCAATTGAATACTTCTAGATGGCCAACAGATGCGAGCTAATATGTAGCAATTTTCAGGAGCTACTGAAATTAGTGAAACTGATAGCTTGGTTAATAATTCCAGTAACAGTCAAGTTCTTGTTTCCACTCAAATTACAGACCCTGAGGATTAGAGTGCCAGGGTACCACAAGGAAAGATCACTAACACACAACAGGGGGCCTCTGATGCGCAGACTATATGGGTGCCCAACAGTGGACATCTCTAACGAGTTTCCAGGTGGTGGTGAACTCTACTTTGTGCTTTGAAATCACTGTTGGAAAAACTGAACAAATGCAGATATAAGCCCACACTCAAAACTCAGAAACACTAATGGGTTCCTAGTAAGGCACCTACCCAAAAGGTTGTTCTCCTGGAGGCTACTACAGCTGGACATGTTTGTGCCTCTGTGCATGCGTGCATGTGCACACTGTGTCTCCAAACACATGGTCCAGTAACATTTACATAAATGTAAAGTAGAAACAAGCTGGCTCTCCAATTTCACTCCAACTTTATCTTTTTACCTTTGGCTGAAATGTTAAAGAACTGAATATAATAATGATACAAAGATGACTTCATTTATTCCTATTGTTTTTCCCAAGCTCAGAGATGAATAAAAGGAGACTTTAAAAATGTTTATTATTTAAATTCTATTCAAGTAAACCTTGCAGGAGAGTTTGTAGGATAAGCCTGGCAGTGGATACAATGGCTTTTCTCTTCTAATGTAATTTTGAAATCTCATAATTTATAATGGAAGAAAGCTGTTTTGTCCAAAAGGGAATTAATCAAACACAGATTGTAAATAATAACATTACTAACCAGGGGAAAATGGGTGGCAAGAGGCCTACCACCCCTAAGCAGCACCTGCTGTGAGCCAGGGTAAATGACTTAGAAGGTATGAAGGCGGCACACAGTACTGGCCACATCTTCGGCTCACAGCTACCTGAGCAGGCAAGCCCTGAGCCTTCTCAGCAAATGCACTTTGAAGGCTTGTTCGCAACTTGGATTTGTCATTTGAATGGAAATGAACAAAAGAACTCCAACTTACCAAGTCATCCATCCAAAGGAAGGTTTTAGGAAAAGCCATAATATCTTAATTGCTTTTTAAGAGATGACTTCTCAGCCACCCTGGTCCCACGTTTCCCAAGAAATAAAAGCAGAAGTTCTAGAAGCAGACAGATTCAGTGTTTGCACAGCTTTGAGTGCTGAAGGTGGTCTCTGACTGGGGTGTTCTCTCTTCTCCTCTCTCCTTCTTTTCCCTGCAGAACAGGCTGAAAACTCAGCAAGCTCTCTTTCACAAACTGGGTGGCATCTAAACTAAGACATTAAGAGGAAAACGCCAGATGCCCATCTATAGATTACAGCAGCTATTATTGGAGCCATCCAAATCCTTCACAATCAACTGGACTACCAGGTACTGTTATTTCAGTATTTGACAAATACGTGCTAACACTATGATGTATAAGTAAAGTTTTCTGTTAAAATTGGAATCCTTATAAAACAATGAACAAAATCAGAAGTATATGTTTGGAATAAAAATTAAGATACAAGAAATAATAATGATGCAGAAGAAAATCACTGAACTCTTTACTAAAAAATATGCAAAGCAAACAGTAAACAGTTTTACTTGATTTTGACCATGAGGTTTAAATTAGATAGAGGGAACTGAATACTTAATGTCCAGAACAGTTGGAAAATAATTCACCTACCATACAGAAGGAGCATTCATAAGATAGAATTGTCGAAACTGTCAAGTAAAAGCAAACAGCCAAGGTTGAAAGCAGTTATCTTGTATCTAATATTTAAAAAGATGACAAGTATGCTTTTTAAGGGACGGGGAGAGATTAGAAACTGAAGTTATATTCTTGTTTAATTTTCGCTAATTAAAAGATTAAAAAATATTATTGATGTCTAAAGGAAATGAATGCCACCTTCATTTGTAATGTAAAATCTTTCATTGGAAGATTTGTGGGTTTTTAAAAATTTAGGAATGTGCACTTTCAACATGACTCTGAATGTGAGAAATAATGTTTTATTTTTATTTATGTCTGATAAAATAAAAGAGTATTAAATTTCATTTTAAGTTTCAAGATTTAGCTATCAGCATATTCAAGTCAACTTTTACCATTGCTTAAGCTGGCTGCTGGGGTGAGACTCTGCAGGCAGGAAAGGGCAGAGCTTTGCTGTTCTACTTCAGCCACCATCTCTCCACACCGAACCTAGAAAATGTGTGCTGACTGCTAAGAGGAGCGTCAAGTTACGACCGCATGCACACGGGCTTTTTGCTTATATCCTAGTTTTAAGATTCTCACTGAGCAGCAGTTAAGAAAAATGTACGCAAACCTTCAAATATATTGAACAACTGGGCCGTGAGATACCCATGGGCTAAAAGCATTTGGAGCTAATTAGTAAGTCTCCATTTGACTGCATGACTAAATAATAGAGGGAAGGAACATACTCTTCCAACATACAGGGAAATCTTTTGCCTTGTTGCTTTCTGTGACTTTATTTACTTAGTAAGTTTCCCAAGAGTGATTTCACACTGATTTCTTTGCACTTTTCAATTCACAATTCTAACTGGTAACCAATTAGCCAATCATGTCTTTGTATGTTTTGTTTGTTTTTGTTTTTAATCATTTTATTGACAACTTCCAAAAGTATACACAATAAACCATGATAATTCCCTCCCACCACCCCCACTTTCCCCTTCCCAAATTCCTTCTATTTACTCTCTTTTATTTTGATGTCATCGTTTTTTCCCTGCTCTTATGAAGGTCTTGTGTAGGTAATATCGGCCACTGTGAGGTGAGGAATATCAAGACTATTTCTTTTGAAGATACTAAATGATTTCAGAGATAAGGGTGCAGTGGGACTAGACACTGAGAACAGAAACTCCAAGCTAAAAGGCATAAAACCAAGATGGGAAAACAAATACTGTATCACCCAGCTACCTCTCTTCTAGCTTTCAGACGTAGTGTAGGCAGGCTCATACTAGACCAGGGGAACGCAAACAGCCAACAAGGAGTTGTTCACATCATGCAGGGCACTTCAGATCATTTTATCTTGATGGAGATGCAGTGTTCAATCAGGTCAAATATCGTGAGGAGCAGTTTTGTATTTAGCCCTACCTCAGCCACAGCCAGTACCAGAAAAGTTGATTTTTAGGGAAGGCTAGACTTGACAGAAGAGTTATGCACACAGCTAACAGCAAAGCCAGTGACCTGAGACTAACATTAACTGCCCTGATTCCTCTTTGGGACCAGCAGGGGAGAAATGCAGAGCGTCAACTCCAGCACCGGGGCACCGGGAAACGGCAGCATCTGCACCCGAGACTACAAGATCACCCAGGTTCTCTTCCCGGTGCTCTACACCGTCCTCTTCTTCGTCGGGCTCATCATCAACAGCCTGGCCATGAGGATCTTCTTCCAAATCCGCAGTCAATCCAACTTCATCATCTTCCTTAAGAACACGGTCATCTCCGATCTTCTCATGATCTTGACTTTTCCGTTCAAGATTCTCAGCGATGCTGAACTGGAAACCGGGTCTCTGAGAATCTTCGTGTGCCAAGTCACCTCGGTCACCTTCTACTTCACAATGTACATCAGCATTTCGTTCCTGGGGCTGATCACGATGGACCGCTACCAGAAAACCGCAAACCCCTTCAGACCGTCCGGCCCCGGCCGCCTGCGGGGGGCGAAGGCGCTCTCGGCCGCCGTCTGGGTGCTCATGTTCCTGCTGTCGCTGCCCAACATGCTCCTCACCAGCAGGAGGCCGCAGGAGAAGGTGAAGAGATGCTCCTCCTTCAAGTCCCAGTTCGGGCTGGTGTGGCACGAGATAGTCAATTACATCTGCCAAGTCATTTTCTGGATTAATTTCCTCATCATCACTGTATGCTATACCCTGATTACGAAAGAACTCTACAGGTCCTATGTGAGAGCAAGGGGGCCAGGCCAAGCCCCCAAGAAAAAAGTGAACGTCCGAGTTTTCATCATCATCGTCGTCTTCTTCATTTGTTTCGTTCCTTTCCACTTCGCCCGGATTCCCTACACTCTGAGCCAGACCCGGGACGTCTTCGACTGCGCCGCTGAGAACACTCTCTTTTACCTGAAGGAGAGCACCCTGTGGCTGGCGTCCCTCAACGCCTGCCTAGACCCCTTCATCTACTTCTTCCTCTGTAAGGCCTTCCGGACTTCCCTCTTGGGCATGCTCACCTGCTCTAGCTCAGCAGCAGCACCCTCCGAAGGGCACGGGAAGAGAGGACAGGATGGTGGGGAGCCGAGCGAGGAGACCCCCATGTGAGCAGCTAGCAGAGGAACTCCGGTCTCACCTGCTGGCACTCACACCCTCCAAGTACATGGCCATCTAAGGAGATGAGCAACGTGGCCGCCCAGTTCAAAACAAGGACTCCTGAGACGCGGAGTGTGACTCTCATCTGCATAGGCTTTTCCAGGGCCAAAAGCTATCTGAAATGCAGGAAAATGGGGGAAAAAAAGCAAAACCTCACCTGCAGGTATAAAGTACAATGTACTGCATCCAATTGGTGTCTTATATTGGAAACCATTTATGATTTACAGAGGTTCTGCTAAATGGGTAAGCCTAGAGTGTCTGCCCTAATTTTAAAAATTCATTAATCACTATCTCATTTTTATAATCAACTAAAAATATTTAGCAATACATCAAGCAGAGTAACTATACCACTTACAGTAAAAGTACCCAAGATTTAAAAAAATTAAATGGTATTTGCTGAGGTTGAACTTTTTCAATGTTAAAATGATAAGAATGTAAGGAATTAATTTCCATGAAGAGCAGACATTGTGAATGAAATCATTAAGATATAGCTTCTTTTATGACATTTTGATACTAAAACAATTAATATTTCCCTAACAATATAGAAAGCAATTTTACTTATAATTTGGAAATTCTGATGGATACATTATTATTGGCACTTAAATTTATTAACCAGCTTGTAGAAACACCTACTTCTTGAATTAGCAAAAGAAAAATGAATTAAATATGATGACTAAACCACACAGCATAATTACTAAGAGTAAAGCAATGAAACTATTTGCAATTACCTGTTTGTTTTGTGTATATAATATAAAAATTTACATTTATTCTATCTCACTGTGTTGGGATTTCTTTGTTCAATACTACAAGATTCTAAGGCTTGCCCTCTTCCCCTTACATCAAGCTACTTAAGAAATGTTGTCAACGCACTGTTCTGTCGCAGGCTATGGTGCAAAGCC
This sequence comes from Jaculus jaculus, assembly GCF_020740685.1. NCBI lineage: Eukaryota > Metazoa > Chordata > Mammalia > Rodentia > Dipodidae > Jaculus > Jaculus jaculus. The sequence goes on along the minus strand of NC_059113.1, from coordinate 109,104,862 downwards.
CTTCACACAACGCATTGTCACCTCAGTAAGTTTCATACAAATGATAAAATAGGTGACGCTTGTCATACGTCACACAGATTGTATTTGATATCTCAATGCATTTTTATTTGTAATTGACACAGTATTGGTGCCTATTGAATGGGGCATGGTGTAACATTTCACTGTGTGTAGTGTCCAGATCAGGGCCATATCTGATATTTTTAAGTTAAACAAATGCATAATGATGTACGGAAGGTAACATCTCCGGTCTCAACTATTAATGATCTTCAGGTGATACACAAACAGAAGAGAGTATAGACATCTATAGCTAAAAATTACGTCAGAAGATATGTATATAGATATAAATATAAAGCAAGGAAGGCTACAGAATAGAGAAATTGGGCTTTGCAGACCTAAGACAACTTCCTGAGTTGCATTTCTATAAAATCTGGATGCATTCTCAATTGGCCACATTCCTTCCTCTTCTACTGCCCCACATGAGAACTGTATGTGCTGGTGGGACAGGGAATTTGTGAAAAGTGTGCCGCGCAGGCTGGGAACTTTACTCGGGGCAAGCGCACCTGACTAGAAATGTACAAGGCCCAGGTTCAATCCCCAATATTGCACCTTAGAAAGAGCATGTTCTGTATACACCTGGCCAAAACTATAGTCATTACTGCCATGAAATGTCACTCTAGTATTCACTTGTGCGTATTGATAAGAACAACAGCATGTTAGTACTGTATAGGTGACTAACTGTACCCCTCAACTAAACTCACATGGCAAACTGACTGTAAACGTGATGGGCTTTAGAATCAGGACGATCTGTGAGGATCGTCTAGATGAAGTGAAGTGAGGAGGGCAGGCCCACTCTAAACATACGCAGTCCATTCCAGGGGCCAGGCGGGTTGCTCACCTGCAGTCCCAGCACCCAGAAACACAAGCAAGAGGACTGACTTGAGCCCCAGGCCAGCTCGGGCTAGCGCGAGATGCCACCTTGAAAATGGGAAGCCGGGAGGAAGCAGAGTGCAGCACCCATGGCCCAACTCATGGGGTGCAGAGTCACCAGCGTCACCAGCTGCATCCAGCTCCAGCTGCCTTGTCTTGCCACTATGATGGAGGGCGTCCCTCACAGAGTAAGCCAGAAGGAGCCTCCCTGCCTCAGGCATGCTGTCAGGCACTTTGTGAAAACAACACGGAAAGTAACGGTATGCCATCCAAGGTCCCAGGCCTCGTGGGCTCACATGTGCGGAATGTGGAAGACGGCAGGGCGGAAAGGTTACTACCTGAATCACCCCTCTTTTCTGGCTGCACTGTAAGTTCACTGCAAAGACATTCTTTTTCCATAACAAATGCATAAATTAGAAATGCCAGTGGTATTCGTGTTTTAATAAAAAGGATCTGTAAGAGGCTGGAGAGATGATTTAGTGGTTAAGGCACTTGCTTGAAGGGCCAAAGGACACAGGTTTGATTCCCTAGGACCCATATAAAGCCATATGCACAAGGTGGCACATGTGTCTGGAGTTCATTTGCAGTGGCTAGAGGCCTTGGTACTGCCATTCTCTCTCTCTCTCTCTCTCTCCTTCTTTCTCTGTCTCTTTCTCAGATAAATAATTAATTAAAATTTAAATTAAAAAAATAAAATTAATTTTTAAATATTTTTAAAAATAACTGTAAGGGCTGGAGAGATGGCTTATTGGTTAAGTGCTTGCCTGTTAAGCCTGAGGACCCCAGTTTGAGGCTCAGTTCCCCAGGACCCACGTTAGCCAGATGCACAAAGGGGCACACTTGTCTGGAGTTCAATTGCAGTGGCTGGAGGCCCTGGAGCACCCATTCTCTCTCTCTCTGCCTCTTTCTCTCTCTGTCTGTTGCTCTCAAATAAATCAATAAAAAAAACAACTGTAAGATATCTAGGATGCACATGTTTCATAGGAATAAATACACAAAATGAAATTTTGTATTAAACACTGAATCACACTTTGTTGTGGGTTCCTTACTGAAAGGCACCACAGACTCCTACATCAAACTGAACCTAGTCAAGAATATGCGAGAGCCAGTCATGACAGCTATTGCCCTAAGTCTCACCACTTGAAAGGTACCTGGAAACCAGGCAGCCAGGCTTATGGAGAAACCCTATGTCAGAAGGATAAACAAGCAGGACTGCAGAGACTTCTCAGCAGTTACGGCGCTTGCCTACAAAGCCTAACAACCCAGGTTCGTCCCCTGATGCCTATGTAAAGCCAGATGCACAAAGTGACATATACACCTGGAATTCATTTGCAGTTGCTAGAGGCCCTGGTGTGCCCATCCTCTCCCCCATCCCACCTCTCAAATAAGTAAATAAATAAAATGTTTAAAAATAAATAAATAAAATACAACAAACAGCAAAATCAGAAATAGTTGGGAGAGGGCAGCATTATTGGACACCCGTGACACATAGAATGTACCACCACCTCGTTCTGTAGCTACTTTGACGATAAGAGTAATAATAATATTAAACCCTAAACCCCATAGTTCACAATAAAATTTATTTTTTAATGAAGCCAAATTTTACAGATGTAGGCACAAAGTGAAAGCCAAAAAAGCATGAGTCAACAAAATGTGGTCTCAGTCCCACCACCTACCAGGTCAGAGGGTGCTGGTGAAGGGTGGCTCTCAGGGTGTGCTCATAGGAAGTATCTGGGGCACATTTTATAGACCCTGGTTCAAATCCCAGCCCACCACTTGCTTTATGACTATGATCTAGGAATTCTCCATTCATTTTCAAGGGCTTGTGGGCTAAAAGTTCAAAAGAAGAATAAGAATTTGTGCCACATGGAATTTATATGAAATCTAAACTTCACTGCCCACACATAAGGCTCGCTTGCACCATCACCACATCGTGAGGCTTTATCTAAGACTGTCCCCCTGCTGTGGCAACAAGCATGCGGGCTTTTGGCTGAGCCATGGCAACGGAAGTCACGTGACGTGCATGACTGAAAATATTTCTCAACTTGCTCTTTTAAAAGAAGATTACCAAACCTTGAATCAGTACTTTAACAATAGGTAGAAAAATTTTAGAAACTTAGCACTCTCTTCAAGCATGTAGGTTTTCCTTAATTTGGGGCTGAAAAAGTGGATCACTCATGGTGAGTAACGGCCAAGGTGGGGTTAGAACATGGACCTTGGGAGAAGTACAGACATAGACTTATTCAACACAGGTACAAAAATAGCCTGATAACTTGACTTAAAACAATGTTAATAACAATGTTGGAAATATGATTCATGTGTTAATATATTTTATGTCTTGACTTTAGAGAGAGAGACGTAGATAGAAAGAGAATGGGTGCACCAGGGCCTCCAGCCACTACAAATGAACTCCAGATGCATGTGCATCCTTGTGAATCTGGCTTAATGTGGGTACTGGAGAATCAAACCAGGGTCCTTAGCTTTTGCAGGTAAGCACCTTAACCACTAAGCCATCTCTCTAGCCACAGGAATATGATTCTTGATTGGACTGTAAATTGGTACACTCTGTTGAGAAATATTTTTGAAAACAGCATCAGGCATTTTGATATATCACTTCTGATCCAGCCATACTACAAAATTTCCTACAACTATGTTAAAGCCAAGTGCCCAAGAGTATATGGTTATATATGGATGGATGGACAGATGGAAGGAAGGAAAAGTATGTATATGCTCTAGAGCATTGTTTCTAATAGGGAAAAATCAGAAACAAATGTCCATCAATAGCAGGTCAACTAAATTAAGGGAACTTTATATATTTATCAGGATAAATATATTCTTTGAAAAAGTAGATCAGTGTACTTGTCCTAACATGGACCAAAGCAATGATCTGATGCATACATGTAAGTACATATGTACTTGAAATTAAATATTGTTTGCAGTAACATTGTTACTTTATTGTGTACTTCTAGTCAAATGAAAAGATTCTCTGAAAGTAATTTATGTACCAAAAAGATCATTACACTTACTCTTCAATTTACAGCTTCTTTAGCCCATTGCTTTGGGTTAGTCTATAACTGAAATTTTTTAAAGCTTCATGTGACCTGAGGAAAGTATTCAGGAACTCAGACAGAAACTAAAACTCTCTTCCAGGAATACAGCAGCGCCCACTTCAGCTTTCACCCAAACAGAAATCTATCCTTCATCTTTGCAGTGTGTCATACTGTTGAGCCATGTCAGTGAAAACGCTCTCACTGTAACCCTTGATCCAGGTGGGAAGTCCCAAAGGAGAGTGGAAGAAGCGGTTCGTTCACATCTGCCAGGCCAAGTACGGGGACCCTCCGCTCCTCCACTCCTCTCTGATCACCCTGATGTTTCAACCCTAACTGTCCCCACTCCTGTCTGATCACGCTGATGTCCAAACCCTCCGCTCCTCCACTCCTCTCTGATCACCCTGATGTCCAAACCTTCCACTTCTCCACCCTTCTTCTGATCACCCTGATGTCCAAACCTTCCACTCCTCCACTCTTCTTCCGATCACGCTGATGTCCAAACCCTCCGCTCCTCCACTCCTCCCCTGATCACCCTGATGTCCAAATCCTCCACTGCCTCCACTCCTCCCTGCCTCCTCCGTTGCACTCACTGAGGCAAAGCACTGAAAAGGCTGCACTTTGTGGATCTCACAGTGAGTACTGCTAATCGCTTCCTCCTTTCAGAGTTTCCTACACTTTGGCATTTTGAAATCTGACCAAAATGTGATTTCCAGTTTCCACATTATGAAAGTACTCTGTACAGAATATCCCCTGTTTAAAGTGAAATGTGCCAAGCCATCTAGAAAATGGATTTGGAAAATTAATAATTATCTAGGCGGGTTAAAGTCTCTACTTCAAAATTTTTATTTTAAAGGTTTGCTGGGTTTTTAATCTCCTTAAGAAGCAAACACAAATATAAGAGTTGGGGGCGGAGGGGACGGCTCGGTGAGTGAAGCACTTGCTGCACAAGCATGAGTGTGTAATTCTGCACTCTTAGGACTCATGTGAATGGACAACACAGCACACATCTGTAATCAGGCATGAGTGTGTAAGTCCGCACTCTCAGAACCTGTGTGAATGGACAACACAGCAGACGTCTGCAATCTAGCATGAGTGTGTAAGTCTGCACTCTCAGAACCCGTGTGAATGAACAACACAGCAGACGTCTGCAATCTAGCATGAGTGTGTAAGCCTGCACTCTCAGAACCTGTGTGAATGGACAACACAGGAGATGTCTGTAATCTAGCATGAGTGTGTAAGTCTGCACTCTCAGAACCTGTGTGAATGGACAACACAGGGGATGTCTGTAATCTAGCATGAGTGTGTAAGTCTGCACTCTCAGAACCCGTGTGAATGAACAACACAGCAGATGTCTGCAATCTAGCATGAGTGTGTAAGTCTGCACTCTCAGAACCTGTGTGAATGGACAACACAGCAGACGTCTGCAATCTAGCATGAGTGTGTAAGTCTGCACTCTCAGAACCTGTGTGAATGGACAACACAGGAGATGTCTGTAATCTAGCATGAGTGTGTAAGTCTGCACTCTCAGAACCTGTGTGAATGGACAACACAGGAGACGGAGACGTCTGTAATCTAGCATGCTTACTGGCAGAATGGGGGTGGAAACAGGAGAATCACCAAGCAGCTTGTGGGTCAGCTAGCCGGGCAAATGTCCCATGGTGGTTCCACAATGCCATGGAAGGTAAGGACCAAACCCCAGAAGCTGTCCTCTGATCTCTAATGTGCTTCAATGGCACATGCAGATGCTCCCACACACAGAAAGAGAAGGGGGGACTTAAGTTATGCCCCATCACATTACTGCAGTCCTCAGCCTGAACTCCCAAAGATCAGCGTGTCTGAATTAATGTGCTGACCACTAGGATGAGCCAACTCAAGTTATTTCAGCAGCTAACTGTCTTGAGCTTTAAAGTATTCAAGAAAACATAAATTTTATATATCCAGAATCATAAATCAAATCCAGAATTTTTGGACTAATCCAAACCCCTAGTTCAGGCAACTATACCGTGAGCTAGCTTGTGGCAGGAAATATGAAATGAAACTCACCATGAAGAACCCCATATCTTCCACAAGACCTCCTAATTTCCTCTTTCCTCTCATCCATCAGGCAGGGAAACACCCTGTCTTCTACAGTACACTTTCTCCACAAGTCATGAGATGTCAAGGAAAAAAATTACAGACCTTGGCCAAATGTTGACTCATGAATCCTTTAAGTCTTGGACTTCAGACATAACAAGAATGGAGAAAAGCATCTCAAATCTCAGAATGGCTTTCTAAAAAACAGTATGACTTTGTCACAGTTTGGGATCCTGCACAACAGCAAAAGGCAGCTGTCGTATTAGTGTGCCCAGTGCACTCCGCACTGGGCAACCAACCCCTTTCCATGCTGTGAAGTGGTTACTGCATTCAAACTTGTTTCATCACTAAGAAAACTGAGATAGGCAGCTTAGAAAACATGTCTCTAATATAATAACAAATGATGTTACCCAGAAAATGCAGGGCCAGGAGACCTTACCTCTTAGAAAACATGGTACATTGCATTTCTCAGAGATCTCAGAACCAAAAGACCAAGACCAAGGTCTGCATAACTAAACAGACCATCCTTCTGAACGCAAACATCTGGAATGCCTCCTTTGCAGGGAAACCGAAGTTGCTTCTGTCTTATTTTAGACTCAATTCTGATCCTACTACTTAGTTATAATTTAGAAGTATGTCCTTCATCTTTCCACCTCTCATAATTACACATGAGTTACCAAGTTCACAGAGCATGTGTATTGAGAAGGTAAACTTCAGGAAAGTTTTATGAGAAAACAAAGGTAAGTACAACTATATGCATGTACTCAATTCATGATAGATCAACAGTTAAATAGTTTGTTCTAAAATGGTATGTTAAGATGGGGATGTAGTTGAGTGGTACAAAGACTTGGGTTCAATCCCTTGACACCAGAAAAAAACAAAACAAAACAAAAACCAGCATTGGGAGATCGTGCAAATGTCTAAGTATGAACCAGTGCTAAGAGGTGACATGACGGATGTACACAAGTGAAAAGGAGGAAGCAAGCCCAGGACAAGAAAGCAGAAGCCTCGCTGCACAGGCTCTCACGGGCCGAGCTGATGACTGCCCGGGCACAGGACACAGCAGGAGCCCACCGCCTGCCCAACGAGGGTGAGTCTCGGCATTTCTTATGGGGTGCTTACTCATGAAAGGCAGAATAGGGTGGCCACTAAATGACTGTGCTTAATTTCCTGCAAGCCATAGATTATAATATGCATTACCTAATCTACAGAGACCTCATGCACATTACTATTGCTTCACTGGGGTGTTGCTTGCTCAGAGCTTGTTAATAAGGTCTGATATTTCACAGGGGTGTAAAAGTAATGCTACTAAAAGAAAATAAACATGCAGCACAGATGTATCCATAATTACCCAAATAATACAGAAGAGTCTATCTTCTCTACTGACTGAATTTCAACTTTCTTGCCCAATTTTCAAAATTCTTTATCCTCTTGTTCAGGATTAACGTGTTGCAGTAAATACTAAGCCTTCCTTTTCCTTGAGCTAATGTAGTGCTTTTTTTCTATTACAGAGAGTAGGTTTACTCCCAATAGCTCCATACAATTCCCCTATACAGTCATTCTTGAATTCCATCTTCACAATGACTTGAGCTAATTGTATTCTCCATTAAGAAAAAGTCTGTAATAGATTTTTTCCTTCATCTTTGTTTTATGAAATTTAAAACCCAAGTCAATCAATCACACCACTTCTGTCTTGATCTAGCACTTGTCACAGTGAGTACAGAAAAATATCTTCACTCTAAAGAATAGAAGCAATGGCACCCAAAATGTACTAAGTGCCTTAAAAGTTCTGCCCAGAAGCATGTGCTTTTGTAACAGATCTCTGGATGCCCCGAGTAAATGTGGAGAGTTGCAGTGTGCTGCCAGGCTGAAGGCTGGCTTACAAACAGTAGTCCTGAGGGCTTCTTGTTTTCTTTCCTTTGGGCACCTGTTGACTGACACTAGCCGATGCTGGAGGAGACACTCAACGCCACGGCCATGCAGGCCTTCAACAAGTCTGAGCTGTGTCCCCGGGACACGCGGGTGACGCGGCTGGTGTTCCCGGTCCTCTATGCGGTGGTCTTCTTGACTGGCATCCTGCTCAACTCCTTGGCCCTGTGGGTGTTCGTTCACATTCCCAGCAACTCCACCTTCATCGTCTACCTCAAAAACACGCTGGTGGCCGACCTGGTAATGACACTCATGCTTCCTTTCAAAATCCTCTCAGATTCACAGCCGTGGCTGTGGCGCCTCAGGGCTTTCGTGTGTCGCTTCTCGTCCGTGATCTTCTACGGGGCCATGTACGTCAGCATCGTGCTGCTGGCTCTCATTGCTTTTGACAGGTTCCTCAAGATTGCCAGGCCGTTTGGGAAGCTTTTTGCAAAAAAAACTGTTTTTGCAAAAATTGCCTCAATGCTCGTCTGGGTTCTTTTCTTCCTCATCTCCGTGCCAAACATGATCTTGAGCAACAAGGAAGCCACCCCATCGTCTGTGAAGTGTACGTCCCTAAAGGTGCCCCTGGGGTTGAAATGGCACCGGCTGGTAAATTACATATGCCAGGGTGTTTTCTGGACTATTTTTGTCTTGATGCTTCTGTGTTATGTGGTGATTGCAAAGAAAGTGTACGATTCTTCCAGAAAGTTCCAAAGCAAGGAGGGCAAGGGCAGAGCAGTGGAGGGGAAGGTATTCGTGGTGATGGCCATCTTCTTCCTGTGTTTCGCCCCCTTCCACTTTGTCAGAGTCCCGTATACTCAAAGCCAGACTAGCAATCACACTGACTGTAGGCTGGAAAACCAACTGTTTGTCGCCAAAGAATCAACTCTCTTCTTGGCGGCAACTAATATTTGCATGGATCCCTTGATATACATGCTCTTGTGTAAAAAGTTCACGGAAAAACTGCCCTTTTTGAAAGGGAAAAGGATGTCTTCCTCAGGCCAGGAGAACCACAGCAGTCAGACAGACAATGTCATCCTAGCCTGACCACTTTCCACATGGCTTAGCCTCTGTTTAGGGGAGACTTCAAAACATCGGTTGCCTGAAAATATAATTTAAGCAATAAAAGAAAAGAGACCGGAATGAGTGTTTTCTTACATTTTATTACCCTGGTGTACAGAAAAGGTGATTCAAATTTTAACCACATAGATAGATTTATAAACAGAATGAACTCACATTAAGAGAATGGAAGAGAAGCAAATGGCCACTAGAGGTCATCTTTTCCAGAGCATTCACTAGCCTGGAAAAGCTTTAAGCTCCCTTGTAAACATCATCTGGTATTCTTTTGCACACATAATTCATGCATCACTGTTTTTATTATCCCCAAAGACTAATACTTGTCTATATACACAAACCAAAAAAACTGAAGTTCCAAATAGAAAGGACATGCAGGGTCTGGAAACCAAAATGCATGAAAGCCTCCTCTGAAATTGTGGAGGAAGGGTGCTCCCCGGTCAGTCGCACGGGGCCCAGCGCGAGGCCCAGGCGGCTGCTCTCTCCCGAAGTCCAGCCTGCGAGGGGCAGGCTGCCACTCGGCAAGGCCTGCCCAGGAGACAATGCCCGCGGCCCTGCAGGCAGTGACCACTGCTCACACCCCACGGCTGGGTGGCGCCATCCTGTAGCCGACTTCCCGGCAACATCAAGCTGTTAGTGCCAACTGATGGCTGCGCTTCTTGAAAGACAGGCAGACCGTCTCTGTATTTATTCGCTTGTGTTTATTTGGGGGAGAGGTCGTCTTCCATAGACAACATTTCAAGCAGAATGCACTGTTCTTGGGACACACTAGCAATGTCATTGCCGCCTATACTCACTGATGAGCATGTGGAAGGTTTCTCAAAGTCTACTCATCTGCCCCCATATTTCTCCTGAATCTTCGTGGTAACTAGGTTTTCTCTAAAGTCAGATGTTGCTATCTAGAATTGTGCACACTAAGGTTTCAGAGGAAATACACAAGGGAGAAATAATCCTGTCACCTCTACTAGTCCCCAGTACAGCCATCACAGAGTGAAGCCAGGCCTCCCGCCTTCCATGGTCACCAGGGCCTCGAGGGCAAGACAGCTTGCCTACCTGCCTGGCATCGTCCCCTAACTGTGTGCCTATCCCTTGAAGCTTATGCTTACATGACATTTTTGTCCCTGCTCCATTGCATATGGAAACACCACTGACTCACCTATCACAAGCTCTTTCCTCCATGAAACAGCTAAGATGCCATCCCTTACTTATAGATCGTCACCTGCTCAACTTGCCCCTGCCACCCCTGCCCTTGTATGTTGTCATGCCTCAGTTACAGAACTTATCACACTGCATCATAACAATATTAAAGTGACATGTATGCATGAAGGGCAGAGATAGTCTCTTATCAGTATGAATAAATGTTTGCTAAAACAAATCAAATGGGTCTCATGTACTAGATGAGAAATGTCAGTCCTCACTGATGTGACTATCAAGGGGCAGTACTGAATGGCAGTGAGATCAGTGTTAACACACCTGCCTAGTATGTGCGAGGTCCTGGATTCAAGCCTGTGCACTGAGAAGGAAGAAAGGGGTGAGTTCTTGAAAGGAAAGTGTAAGAGCACACAGTGCCCCCAAGGCCGAGGGTGCTGCTCTTGAATGTAACAGGGGGGCAGAACAGCTCCTAGGATGCTTGTGTCCTGCCACCCAACATTTCAAGGGGTTTTCAATATTTATTTGGAAGCAGAGAGAAAGAGAGAGCGAGAGGGAGAATGAGCAGGGCCTCTGGAAACAAACTCCAGATGCATGCATCCATCACTTTGTGCATCTGGTGCCATGAGGGTAGTAGGGAATTGAACTCGGGCCATCAGGCCTTTAAACAAGCACATTTAGCCATTGAGCCATCTCTCCAGCCCAAATGTTTCAGTTTTGAAACAGCTGATCTGCACTAATCACCCGCTGCTGGTAAAGGGGAAGTAAGATCTATAAGTACAGTAAATATGATTCCCAATGCTCTCCTTTAGAAAGCACTCCATGTCTGAGTCTCATTTTCTCAAATAAAATTAAATGATTACTATTAGAGACGTCATGAAGTCATGAGGGACTGACACTGTGTTAGAAGTGACTGCCTGTGCCCATCTGGTTATTAATAAATGAAATCATTACTATTAGAGATGTCATGAAGTCACGAGGGACTGACACTGTTAGAAGTGACTGCCTGTGCCCATCTGGTTATTTGCTGCATAACCTATATATTGCACCTCTGATATTTTTCAGTCTCCTGTGAATACAGTTATGGTGAATGTATACAATGTTTAAGTAGACTTTATAATTTTAATAGCAAGCCTATCTTCAATAAGTACATGAACTTGATCCCTTTATAATAATATCATAGCCAAAGGCAGAGTGCTTGTGCCAGTACTGTGGTGCGTGCCTATGGAACCCCAGCCTTGCAGAGCCTATGGAACCCCAGCCTTGCAGAGCCTGAGGGTCACCACGCAAGGCCAGCCTGGGCTGCTCAGCAAGACCATCGCAAAACAACAGCAAAAGCTGAGTGCCTGGCCTGGTCCACACACTGAGAGAGGAAATGTATTCCCAAGATGAAGAACTTTCTAAACTAGTAATTATAAATCCAAGTTCTAGAATACTTGCAAACTAGGATAATGTAATTTAGCCATAAATAACCCATAGGAAAGAATTTTAAAAGTCCCCAGCAGCTTGAATGAATCTCCAGAAGATGGTGCCCACTCCAGGACACAGAATTTTCTTAAGCTAAGATCCCCACTCCCATCTTAATATCCATGCTTAAATTACACTAAACTTTTCTTAAAAAACTCCAACTCTGCTTTAGGAAAAACTAGCAGCTTTGATGCAGTAAAAAGAAAACAGAAGAAAGCTTAAAATGTTTGATATAGCAGCAAACTTAGCACAAATGTGGGATTTTGTCAAAAGCTAAAATGCAACTATTTTTACTGGATAAAGAGGTTGAGGCTCTCAACCAGCTACCAGGAAGGGGTGGGGGAGGGTATACAGCTGCCACACGGGGAAGAATTCTTGAGAAGTCATGGGGAGTCATTAAAAGAGGGTGGGGGTAGAAAAGCAGTGAGAACTCCCAAGTCAGAGGCTAGAAGGCTGTGACATCATTCCAAGAAGGAAGCTCCTTTACCAAGTCTAATGGGCCCTAAACAAAACAAAACACCACTGCAAAAAAAAAAAAAAAAAAAAAAGCCAAGATCAAAGAGGGTCCACTCCCAGGAAAAAACGTGTTTAAGAGGTGCAGCCTACAGGGCTTACAACGCACTTAAAAGAACAGACCTCATTTTGAATTTGACATGGAAACCAAATGCAGGTGACTTAAGCATAGATCACATGGGCTGTACAAGTTCACAGACTTTAGCTGACACCAGAATCAGTTGGAAGCATCCTACAACACAAACCACCAGACCCACCGCCCCCCCCCCCCCGCCCACGTTTCTCAGTGGAGGGTCTGGAGTGAGGCTTAGAGCCACCCTGAGGTGATAGTACAGGTGTGACCCACACACTTAGAGCCCCTTCACTAAATGTCCCCTAAGGTTCTAGCTCCAGGGAGACTGATTCACAGCCTGTAATTCTGCAGATCTGTAATTCCAGCCCAGGAAGCTGGGGCCCAGAGGATGCTGGGTTTGAGGCCAATCTGGGCTATGAAGAGAGGTCCAGAGTTCCAGGTTATGCTGAGCTAGACTGTCTCGAAAATATAAAAAATGGATCCACTGCACTGCCCTACTGGGGACAAAAGAACATTGTTAGTAAGACAGCAGGGTAGACACAAGATGACAGGTGATGCCACGACTTGGCAGCCTGGGAAGTTTATGCCCCACTTAAGGGAGCATCCATTATTTTATCCCAAGCGTTAATGGGGAATAGAATTGAGAGGTGCCAGCTGGTGCCAGCAGCTGTGATAAGGTATGAGCAGTGAAAATAATTTCAGCACACGTTACTCGTTCTTCCTAAGAAAGATAGGCGCACAAAGCGCTCGCTGGGTACTGCTAGCAGCTTTCTCCCATCGACAAAGGGCAGGTGGCCATGCGATTTCCCAAGGCCTGCAAGCACATCTAAGCACATCTAAGGATCTACAAGCCCAGATAATAGACCACACAATGTTGTCAAGAGAATGTGGACCTTACTTCAGTCTGCTGTGCTGAAGCTCCTGAGATGCTCAAAACTTCCAGAGCCACCCCCACACTCCCGGGTTCCACAAAAACAACACCTTCATGTGTGGGCTCTCGACGGCCCAGATGCCGTTGGCGGGTAAACCCTGACCCAGGAGTTAACAAGGACCTCCCAAGGGCCTTCCCACCCCACGTTCAGCCTGAATGCCTGTGGGGTGCAAGCACTGTGCTGGGCACTTTGTTGGCAAGGACCGTCACCTTTCGAAGGACCACAAAATCCCTGAAGCAGACGCTGTGAGGCCCCTCTTCACAGGAAGAGAGAGAGAAAGAAAGAAAGAAAGAAAGAAAGAAAGAAAGGAGGGAGGGAGGGAGGGAGGGAGGGAGGGAGGGAGGGAGGGAGGGAGGGAGGGAGGGAGGGAGGGAGGGAGGAGGGAAGGAAGGAAGGAAGGAAGGAAGGAGATGAAAACTAAAGGAAAACCAGGACAGAAACTGTGCCCTTGGTGGACACAACTGTCAGCAAGCAAGTTGGACACCCAGGCAGGTAGGCTCAAGACCAGCATCTCCTCCTTGCTGGGGAACTCCACGTGGGCTGACCAAGTCCTAGTGGAGGGAAAGGAGAAAGACAGGCTCAATGCAAATAAGCTCATTCAACACCCACAGTGTGGGCAGGGGTCAGGGGTGGCACCCTGTGTCACTCTGCAGACCCCCCGCAGCCCTGGTGGGCTCTTGGGAGGAACAAAAGCCTGGACAGGACCCACTTGCTCTGGAGGGCAGTTGTCCCATCCCACTGGGCACAGAGCCTTCCAGCCTCTGCAGCTGCAGGCTGGAGAGGAAGGTGTGCTGACCACAGTGAGCAGCAAAGTGGGGAGTGGCCATGTGAGGCGTCAGGAAGGACGGGCTCGTTCCAAATGGAGAAACTGAGAAAGGGCTCACATGAGATGAGCAGCTTGAAGGAGCATGGGGAGCAGCCAGAAGGGAACATGGAATGTGCTGGGGAAGGAGGGGCGCAGAGAGCCTGAGCTGAGGCTGAGGGCACAGGAGCCTCATGTAGACCATGGTACAGTGCATGGTACAGGGAGTCTTTTACAGAAAGCTGAGGTTTCTGAGCTTGAATGTAGGCTTTAAGAAAAACACCTGAACAACATGATAACTGAGCAGAAAGACCCACGGAGGCCAGGAGATCAACTGGTCTCTCATCCATGCAGAGAAGAGCCAAGGGCCTCAAACCTGTGTGGACTTGCATTTTCCAAGGAGAAACACTTCGATTCTAAGGTGAAACAGAGCAATGGGAATGCAAGTAAAGCACGCTTGTGGTGAAGATGTAATAGGCTCCGTGGGGTCAGGGGAGTTCCTGCAGCCCTTCTCTCTTGCTCCGAGTCCGCGGCTCGGGAGAAGCTCAAGGTGGGAGATCCACTGGATCATGAGCAAAGGCGAATTAACAGAGTTGGCATATCTTGAGTTTGAGTAGTCATTGAGAGAGTTAGGTCCACGACTCAAGCCAGCAAGGGTTAACTGGACCAAGACATAGCCAGGTTAGAAGCCAAGTGCTCCTAGACAGAAAGTGAAGATGAGAACCGAGGTAAGACCCTAGGAGGAAGGCCAGGGGGCTGGATCAGTGGTTAATGGTGCTTGTTTGCAAAGCCTGCCTGCTCAGGTTCAATTCCCCAGTGCCCATACAAAGCGAGATATGCAATGTGGTACATGGGTCTGGAGTACATATGCAGCGGCAAGAGGCCCTGGTGTGCCCATACTCTCACTCATAAATAAAAATTAATTTTTTTAAAAAAAGAGCGTCTTGGCTGGAGAGATGGCTAAGTGGTTAAGGTGTCTGCCTGCAAAGGACCTTGGCTCAACTTGCCAGGACCCATGGAAGCCAGATAGGTACATGCATCTGGAGTTTTTTTTGCAGTGGCTGGAGGCCCTGGTGTACCCATTCTCTTTCTCTTTCTCTCTCCCTCTTTTTCTCTCTCAAATAAATAAAGTATGTTTTTTTTAATAAAAAGAGCCTCTGAGGCTATGTTGCACAAGTCTCACACACAAAAAACGACAGAAGGAGAACTAGGGGCCATGCCTAGTGAGGGTGCTGTATGGAGGGTAGAGTCCCCAATACACTAGAAACCAAGGAACAAAAGAGACTCAAGGAGGAAGTGATGGTCCACACAACCACGCTCTATGAAGGAGTCAGCAAGCTCCAGGAGGCGAGGGAAAGGAGCCCCCATTCGTGAATGGCCAGGAAGAGGTGCACATCAGTCGTATGTTCCCACAAGAAGCACTCGGCTGGAGTGAGATGCGCTCCACGAGCAACAGTGAGCAGATCTGTTACCCGCCAAATGGCTGGGTGCCACCTGGGCCAGGGGAAGCAGCCTCTCAGAAAACGGAGGTGTCATCACGCCCCACATGCGCGGTACCTGCGCTCCTGACTGCCTGCCTCACCTGTGTTTACAGGAAGTATTTGTAGACAAAACAGGGTTGGAGGAGAGAAACTAGAGAAAGAAAAGCCTCAGATGGGGGTGGGGGGGGAGGTGGGGAAGCATGTGAAAGAAAAGGAAGCTGAAATTTTGCCCTGTTTTCATTTTGTGGACAACCTGCACACACACACACACACACACACACACACACACACACACACACACACAAGGTACCCTGATCATAATCCTCAACGCTAACTTTGTCCCTTCTCCTGACCCCTCCATTGAATCTCTTCTTGCCAACTAGTTCCTCTTCTAGATTTTTAAGGTTATACTCTCTTTTTTTGAAGTAGGAACTTTATGGGGACCATCATCTGTTGGTACCATCACTTCCCTCCCTGCCCCCACCCCACTGAGGGCCTCCTCTGTGGGATTGCTGGTGTTCACCACGGGGTTTGGGTGATGAGTTATGACAGCAGCAGTCAGTCATTCGGGAGGGGGTGATTATACTCACACTCCCTTTCCCCACCCCCATTCCACTAAGGAGGGTCCTCCTTAGTGGGGTCACTGGAATTCACCGTGGGGTCATGAAGACTTTGGTTACTCTCTGCGGGGGAAGAGGGAGTAGAAAGACTGTAAAAGCCACAGAGTGGGTAGGAACAGCCATCCCAAGAGAGAGCCAGTACGTGAAGTGTGTTTACAAGTTTTCAGGCTCTACTCAATATGATAACTTTGCTACTCCTGTAAGAAGCCTCACCCAGCAGACCAGTGTAACCTCCTGACGCATGAAGGAGTGAAATGTGTGCTTTTGTTCTGAATTTCCGTGTAAGAGTATGATGCTTATGTAACTTTACTTCGTCTCAAGGAACCTGATCTGGTGTATGCCTGGATATTTTCATAGTTTCAGTCTAAATACTAGTTTAATGCACTGAATTTATATCACATACAACATTAATTTTATCTATTTATTTTTTCCTCCCATTGAGTTGTATACTTCTCTTTCTTAAAGTCAGAAATGCCCAGGCTACAGAGAATTTATTCAATTGAGTTCAGGGATCTATTGAGACCAGCTTCCTTCTCCTAATTTTATCCCCTGTAAGAGAAAACTGAAGAAAGATCATGAAACAGTATTTTAAAGACTCTGTTTCCTCGCTAAAGGAGACTGGGAGCTTCCTAAGGGCACCTACTCTGCCTGTGCCTCGTCCTCTGAGTTGAAGGGTGATTACCTTCGTAATCATTCCAAGTGTGCCCTGTGTACAGAGTCCTCCCCAGCTCCCCAAGTAATTCTCTTACTCTCTCAGCCTTCCAACAAGTAAATGTGCATGATTGTTCCCAGAATAACAACCAATTCTTCAACCTGGAGGAACTGCTTTGTAAATATTTGAGTTTTTAGAAGCTGGGCATGGAGGCACACACCTTTAATCCCAGCATTCGGGAGGCAGAGGTAGGAGATTCACCATGAGTTCATGAGTTCGAGGCCAGTCTTAGACTACATAGTGAATTTCAGGTCAGCCTGGAGTAGAGTGAGACCCTACCTCCAAAAAGGAAAACTAAATAACTAAATAACAAATATTTAAGTTTTGTGAACTTATTTGGGATATGAAGAAGAAAGGAGGGTTGTTATATTAATGACCTTGCCCAAAGTAAAAGTGCTTTCAAGTAGAGATGCTAGGACCCAAACTGGGGTCTGCCTGACCCCAATTACCGGTTTTGTCCAGCCGCACACTGCTCTTCACAAGCATGATTTGCCCAGCTGGGAGGGAGTTGAATCAGGTGGTCTAGCCAAGGAGAGAGCCTGAGTGTAAGATCATGAACAGGTGCCTTCACACTCAGTCCCAGCGCATCCTTCCCTTTAATCAGTCACTGTAAATAATGTTACCCTGCAAGGAAAGGCGTACATCGACCTAACATATACAAATTATTTCAAGTGACAGGTTAAACACAGTCATTCAAGCACAGCATTGAACCCAAAGGCAGCAATCAAGTCTACGGGATATTAAAAGGTTTGTTATAATTATGCACAGCACAAATGCATGGCTACTTGATGTCAGCCATGGAAAGCCTGTGTGCAGAGATGGAACAGTAAGACGTGGCAGGGTTTTTACTATAAATTCCGCTGCCTGTTCTGATTACATGAAAAGAGGGATCACTTAGCTGGGCATGGTGGGTCATGCCTATAACCCCAGCACTCACTCAGAAGCGTAAGCAGAAAGATCATCATGAGTTCAAAGCTAGCCTATCAAAAAGAAAAAAAAAGGAATAAACAAAAGAAATCACTGATCATATACAGCTATGTGTCAATTATCTCTGGCTTGTCTTCATTTTATGATAATGAGTTAAAGGATTCCGAGGACCTTTACATGAATGTTCCTTGGCGAAACACCAGATACACCTGAGAGAGACTGCAGCCAGAGAGGAAAGTTCACAGCATGAATGTTCCGCCTTCCTTCCCCCCTTCCCTGCAGGACAGGACACTACCCCAGGTCTTGAACCAAGCTGGAGAAGCCAAGAACGAAGGAATGAATAAGAAAACCTACAAAGAGAAACTACAGCTAGCCCGCAGGTCAAACACTGAACCCAGGCCAAGTTGTGCCATGGTTCAATATTTCTCACCAAATGAAGGGTTCACTTCAGAATTGAAGAGTCTCACCAGTAATGCTACCTAAGTCTTACTTTTTGTTAGCTGCCAGAAACGCCCCAAGTACCTGACTCTTCAAGAATGTATTTCTGAAAAGCAATAAGGTTGTAAGGATCCTCATCCAATCTTTCTGTAACTAAACTGGAATCCTCATTATACAGACACTGAGGCCCAGAGAACTTCAATTCCGGTGAGCTTGGTTTTGGTGACTGTTTCACTAGTAACCTATGAATCCTCTTGTGTCCCAAACCAGGGCGGAATGTGGTGAGCCCCGCAAATTCCCTTCTAGATGTATGTTTCTTCCACTGCTTACTGCTGTTCTCACTTCTGGTTAGGAAGTCTCTTTCTGCAGAAGAGAAGGCCCAGTACCTAGCGCTCACAAGTCATGACCGTCACACCCTCCAGGGTTCAGGGAACATTACAGAGGAGGTGGTGGAGACAATCTGAGTGCTTCTCTCACTGCTGGCCAGAGAAGCTTCTCTGTGGAGACGGTGGTAGACACTGAGGAGACACAAAACTGGTCAAAGCTGAAAATAAGATGCTATTAAGAGCTTAAAACTATGTGTGGAATCTCCATCCCCACCTCTAAGGCTCAGACAACACCACGGGAAAAGTACAGAATTTGCAGGGTAGGAAAGAGCACTTTGGGGCAGTTCTCCAGATACAACCTCACAGTGGCTGTCGTTACCCCCGTAAGTCCTGCACTCTTCTGAGCCCACCGTCATTTAGATATAAACACAGGAGGACAAAAAGAATGAGGCATCGGCACAAGGGGGCGCACGCGTCTGGAGTTTGTTTGCAGTAGCTGGAGGCCCTGGCGCGCCCATTCTCTCTCTCTATCTGCCTCTTTCTCTCTCTCTCATTCTCAAATAAGTAAAAATAAACAAAAAAAAACATTAAAAAAAAGGAATGATAGAAGGGCTGCTTGGACGGAGGAGGGCTTAGTGTAACACGGGTGAGCAGAGGCACCAAAGAGGGTAACAGGAAGGAAATATGATCAAACTACAATATGATAACACATCAAGATTTTTTTTTTGTTTTGTTTTGTTTTTCGAGGTAGGGTCTCATTCTGGCTCAGGCTGACCTGGAATTCACTATGTAGTCTCAGGGTGGCCTCGAACTCTCGGAGATCCTCCTACCTCTGCCTCCTGAGTGCTGGAATTAAAGGCGTGCGCCACCACGCCTGGCACATATCAAGATTCTTAATTAAAAAATAAATTACCAATGACTCTGAGAGCCAGTGCACACTTCAGGCCTCACAACACAGTGAAGCACCTTCCTGCCCATGCACACACTCCAACGCACAGACCTTGGGAATGCGGGCATTGACCAATAGCAATCTAAAAGGCATTAAACCAAATGTAATGTGCAATGACTGAATAGCTTCCACAAAAATACTGGGAAATGGCCAAACTTAATGCAATAGTATTTCTAAATATGGCTTCAATGTGAGTATCATGACTGGTGTAGTATTGTAATGAGGTAGAAGAACTTGTCTTTGGGGGCTAGAGAGATGACTTAATGGTTAAGGCCCTTGCCTGCAAAGCCTGAGGACTCTGGTTCAATTCTGCACTACCCACATAACCCAGATGCACAAGGTGGGGCATGCATCTCGAATTTGTTGGCAGTGGCTGGAAGCCCTGATGCGCCCATCCCCTCCCTTCCTCTCCCTCTGTCTCTCTCTTTCCACCTCTTTCTCTCTCTCTCAAATTAAAAAAAAAATTAATTTAAAAATAAAAAAAGAATTTATCTTTGTATTGGGAGAATATCTGCTGAGGTAATTAAGAGTGGTGTATTTGTTATGGTGACTGCAACTTCAAACACACTCTCCCCAAACAGTGAAGAGAGAAAGTGACGGTGTGTGTGTGTGTGTGTGTGTGTGTGTGTGTGTGTGTGTACTTTGGGAATGGAGTGTACATAGAAAGTAGTAAGTAATTTGTAAGCCTAGATAAATTCTAGTGACTTGTTTCACATCTTTAAAAATAAGATGAAAAGAAAATAAGGTCACTACCAGGGTTAAAAAAACATTTTTAAGCATTATAGTGAGAGAACCCACACACAGTGCCCTGAATGGAAATGAATGTGAGAGGCTCTCCAAGGCACCCAGCAAGGTGATCACTGCCATGAAGGCTCCCAGGATTTCTGTGACACGTAACACTCGCTACTAAAAAAAGAAAGGAAAAGAGGAAAACAGTGCAGCTTTAGCTTCCCCGACAGGGGCAGTAACAAGGGCATGGGCTGCTGGCTGCTCCTTCCATCGCTGCTCTCCACTCACAGCCAGGCGCGCGGCCCCCTGGTGAATGTCAGTAAGACGAGCTCTAACAAGTCCTAACCCGAGGCTGGCACACAACACTGCAAGCCTAAGGCTTCAAGTCGGCCTCATGTTAACTTTTCCCCTGCCAGGCTTACTTTGAATCACCAGTCAAAGAAGCACTGAGATGCCGTCCCTAAGCGGGTTACTCATTTGCCACAGACCGGTCCTGTCCCGAGCCGGGAGCAGGGGCCAGCCTGATCCTTCCAGACCTGCGCTGCGCACCAAGCGACTGCGCACCGGGAGGAACCGCGCCCTGCGGACGCCTCCCGGCTCCCAGCAAGTTCCAAAACGCTCATTTACACACGTGCAACGCATGAGGGAGCACACCAGGGTCTCCGGCTGCCGCACACGTGCACCACGTTTTGTGACTGGCTTTACATGGGTGCTGGGGAATTGAAGTCTGGGCTGGAGCAATGTTTTACAAGCAGGCCCCTTCAACTACTGAGCCAATTCCACAGCCGAAGTTGAGGAACTTTTTTGAAAGGCGCTTAAAACCAGGTAATTTAATCCCAAAACATTATCCTTTTGAGTTTTAAACAAATACACCAAGAATATCAGGAGCTTTCTAGAAAGGAAAGGTGTATGATTTAAGGTGCTGTGGGTGGGGGTGGGGAGTAGTAGGAAGCTCAGATAATTAGCGTACTAAGCTTCTGGGCAGATAACTGTTTTTATTCTCACAACAGAAGTTTGCCAATTGTCTTTCCCAATCAGCTCTCCTGTGATCTTATAGACACCACTAGAAATTTGGGGTGATAATTACAGACACTTTAAAGGGGAGCTGCAAGGGACATGCTCACTTTGGATTGAAGCTTTTAAGACTTGGCAACAGCTGTTCTGGCCATCAGATGTCAAATCATGAGAAGAATAATCATTTATGAGTTCCAGAGCGTGGCAAGAAATGGAGAGAGGACTGGCGTTCCCAGAGAGGGTCTGACTGCACACTACAAGTCTTCTCTTCAAAATGCAGAACTGACTCCAAATGCCAAAACAAAATCCACTCACAAACAGTAAAAACAGCCCTGAGAGCCTCAAACCTAAGTGAAGGGCTGTTTGCAAAAGTGGCAAATTCTTCTAACCATAATAATCCCTTGCCCATGCTCCTGTAAGCAATCCCATATAAATGCATTGGATCACCAAAAAGGGGGGAAGGTATAACTGGAAAGAAAGAGGAAGACAATCAGTGGAAGTATGGGGGACGGAAGGGGGCCCAAGATAGTAATGGGGATGGGTATGATCAAATTCATTATGAGTGTATGAAAAATGTCAGAACAAAATATATCATTATATGCTAATGAAAAAGTCATTAAGGGCTGGAGAGGTGGCTTAGTGGTTAAGGTGCTTGCCTGTAAAGCCAAAGGACCAAAGTACGATTTTCCAGGACCCATATAAGCCAGATGTACAAGGTGGCACATGCATCTGGAGTTCGTTTGCAGTGGCTGAAGGCCCTGGCATGTCCATTCTCTGTCTCCCTCTGTCTCTCAAGTAAAAGAATTTTTAAAAATCATTTTAAAAAACAGTGAGAAACCAGACCAAAAATATACTGGAAGGGCCTCCCTAGGACTCACGGCTCCTTCACAGTAGACATACCCCTTCTGACTGGAGTGATCTGTGATTTGCTTGTTTGGAAATGGACAAGAGGAAAAATTTATTGTGAGACCCACATACTGGGAATTTTAACACATCACATTCAACATGATTTCTTTAAGGCAGAAGTAAATCTCTTTCATATTCACTAACTTCAAAACCTTCCTACTTGCCATTGTTATTTTCATTTCTCTTCATCCATTATGGTCTTCATTTCACCTAATAAAAATTTTATTACTTTGTATAAATGTTATGTGCAAGAATCTGAAATTAATTAAAAATGAGAAATTTTATTTGATTATGTAAATTCATTGTGGGATGCTGTCTTAAAAGTATGAAATGAGTTGGGTGTGGTGGTGCATGCTTGTAATCGTTAACAAGAAAAAGAAGCAGAGTTCAGGTTACTGTAAGCTTTATGCCAAGTTCAAGGGCAACCTGTGACACATAGTGAAACCCTATCTCAAAAACAAAAAGTAAAATAAAAAATAATTGTGAAGAATCATCTTTTGTTGGAGAATACCGTTCAAGAGATTCAGTAAGCCTGTCCCTTGAATAACTTTATTTCAAATATTTTGAGTGTTTAGATTTTGCATGTGTGAAAATAAGTCTGTAGATTTTAGTAGGTTATTAAATAAGATGAAAGTTTTTGACAGTTATCATTTAATACTCTAAATGCTTTTAATTTTTCTCCTTAAATAGTATGTAAAACAATGTTTTTGAAGAATTTCTCTCATGAAATATATTCTTATTCTTCTAAACAGTGAATTTAATCAACAGAAGGTTTAGTTTCAACTAGCAACAGAAAAACACAACAATCACAAAATAAAATAGACTTAAAAATTAGGCAGAATGAGTAGGACCCACTCTGAGACTCCCTCTGATCCCCACTCCTCACCCCAGCTTCTGACAATGATCCAGGCCCTGTGTGCTCCCTTCAGGTGAATCACCCGGATTCCTGCAGGTTCAGGAAATGCTCTTCCCTAGTCTACAAATCTTACCTCCTCTTAAAAGTGAGTCATTTGCATCAGCAAGAGAGCCAGTTGCCCCAGTGGTTCGTAGGCAGGATGATCTGAAAGGGCGCCCCAAAAGACAATCCCCAGAGAGGCAGCCAAGTACCTAACTCCTTTGGCAGGAGAGAAAATGCTTGTTTTTAATGCTTTACCAAAAACTCCACTTCCTGGCCAATCATAGCTCCCACATTTATTCCGAATTCGCCATGAGAAGCCTGCTTCGACTCAAAGACAAGATATCAAGTGAATGGACAACCAGACATCACAATGAAAGGTAAATGAAGTTTATTTTTTCTCTTGTAAATTTGTCTTAAGAGCCATGGTTGATAGTTTAAGACTGTAATTGTACATCTCCTTAAATCTAAGGTTCGAAAGAAAAGTAGAGATTAGAATGGGCACACACACACACACACACACACACACACACACGCACGCACGCACGCACACACATCCTGCTAAGAGGCCACCACTTTCCCAGTCCGGGAGAGAGTGCTGTGGGGTTTCCAAGCCAGGCAGGCAGAAAACATGAAATACAGACTGTTTTTTCAAAGGTGGAGACCTGTTTGTAGTCACTTCCATTTAGTAATTTCGTTTGCCACACTGACTTTATGAAGTGAGCAAAATTCAATGCTTTTTTAAAATTATTGTTGCCCAAGACCCAAAACTATATCCATATTTTTTTATTACAAGAGTCTTTTCTGGCTCAATTGCCTAGCTTTGAGGGGGGAAAAAAGACTCCCGATCATTTTATTCTACCGCGAAGAACAGGGCAATCCTCATTCTGAAGCCTTAAGAAATCATGTTAAAACATGTCAACGGAGGCAGAGAAAACTGCCGGGCAACTGAGAAACAGGCCAGTAACAGCTTAGGTGTGCTCCTCTTCAGACTGGGAGGAAGGCAGCCAGGAAGCCAATGGCTTCACCCCTTCTCCAGCACAGAAAGGACTCACGGGACAGATGAGCTTAGGACAGAGCGACTTACTGATGGATTAGGCTAGGACTTTTCCTATGATAGACTTTTACAGCGTAATCTCAAGTTGAGTTGACTTTCATGCTAGGTACATTAACGTTTTTTACCAGTAGTTTTCTTTCATAATTCAAATTTGAGAATCCAATTTATGACCACTATGAACAGCAACAAATAGGACTTTATATTAGTGAATGTTAGAGCTGTGGGATTGAACCCTAGGTTGCTATCTTATTTCATGATTTCTTCTGTGACTACAAGGATCTGTATCTATGAGGTTTAAGGATCAAAGAAATCATGTTCTCTTAGTCCCCCCAAAATCTTCAGACCACTGTTTCCGAATCTAGCTTTGCAGGTATTCATGGTGAGGTAGAAGAGGACAGAGGAGGCATTAACTTAGGAATCCCATACGTAGGTATGCAGCCTAGGGAAAAAAAAAAAAAAAAAAAACTACAGTATTGAGTTTAAAGAAAAAAAAGTCTTTAACTGCTACAAGTAGAAACGGGGGAAGTTTTGACCTGAGCCGGAGCTCCGTGAAGGCTTATTGCCTTTAGCAGTGTGGGAGGGAGACGAAGGTACACTGTGGGATCTTATTCAGTTGTGGCCTGCGGAGACAGCCTGCCTCTCTCCTCCCTCTATTAGCTTACTGCCTCACCTCCTTGAATAACCAAATGCATTGGAAACCAGCTGGCCAGTTGTCCTTTGTAGATCCCTGCACTGAGAAGACTAGGAAAGTCTCTCAAGGTTCAGGAAAAGGTAGGGTGATAAGGGCAGGAAAGACTAAGGCAAAATCCAGGTGGCGGCCCCTGGGACTGGGCAAAGCACACGCTCTGGGCAGCACAGGCAGGAGCCTGTGGTCGGCCTTGGGCTGGGAATCCCAGACCACAGCACAAGACCTGTGTCCAGAGAGTGGCTGTGCTCTGGCTTCCCCAGGCAATCCTTTCCTTCCCCCTCCGGTCAAATGAACAGACTAGATTGGGTGGTCATTGGAAGCCCTTTACACCACAACCCAGGTGACGTGATAAGATGTTGGGATCGGCTTTCAAGCGCGCGTGGCCCTATAAAATACGCAGGAGTGATGCGAGGGTCTAGCCCCGGCCAGCTCCACGACGGGGCCGAATCTCCACCTTTGACGCTGTCGTGGCTTCCTCTGCAGGCGGAGGGAGGACGGAGGCCCTTCACTCCTCCCACTTCCTTAGGGAGCTCCACCGTGCCAGCCGAGTACTGCCGAAATGAGCCCAATGGGGAGTGAGAGAGAAATGTAGGTGAAATGAGCCAGGGGGCAATGCCCAAGTGAGCAAGGAAGGGCTCTTTCAAGCCACTGGGTCGATCAGTCCCAGACAGGATGCGACCATCATCTCCTGCTAGCTCCTTATATGGCACACAGACACAGGACATAACTCTGACTCTTGATCCAGTACTTAAGTCACATACTGACCAAAGAAGATAATTTGTACGGCAAAACACACTTCAGAAAGAATGCTCATTACATCCCTAGCGTAAGATACCACATTAAGTCATTCATTTCAGAGAGTGATCATTTCTCTTACAGAGCAAGTCCTAAGCATTTCTTCCTTTGGAAGGACAGAGTAACTCCTTAACGTTTTCCCATCCTCTCCCCTGACTCATATTGGGTTTGAACTCATGGCTTCTCCTATGCTCAGCAAACATCCCAATGAGCTCCAGCCTTACCTCCATTTTTTCTAAAATATTAGATATGATATGTATGACATAAACTTTAATGCTAAAACAGTAAGAATTATCACAGACTGATATTTTTAGTAAGTACATAGGCTGCTGTATAACTTAACAGATGATATTTGGGGGATGAGACCTCACATCAGCTCAAAACATACACTGCTATTATCTGCACCTTCCAGCTGAGCACACAGGCTTATACAGATCCCAAGTGAGAGAGGGCACAGCGCTCACCTAACCAAGCCTGCCTGCCGTCAACCTGCTTTTTGCCATGACATTTAGGCACTTGCAGTACCTTTTTCCCGTGGTGCTTTAATAAGTGGAGATGCCTGGTTGTATGGTGTGTTTGCCACTTATCTGAGCACAGTAAATAAGTGGATGTCTTGCGTCTATCAACCCTGGCAACCCAGCTCAAGCGACCTCACTTACTGGCTGTTTCAAAGGAGGCATCTGATTACAATCTGCCCATAGCGGGTGGTAGCAGAACAGGAATGGGGAGCGCAGCACGTCCCTCCCACTGACATGTTGGAATCCAGGCGCAGCCCCTGGGAGCTGGGCTAAAGGAGGCACATGAAGCCCTCCCTCAGCCTCTTCATGGGACAGAAGGAGAGCGAGATTCTTACCAGCCCTCAAGTGGCATCTAGAACTGAGTTCTAATGTTATGCACTGAGGCATGACCCCATTCCACAACTCCCACCACAGAGAGGTTAGGAAACTTCCCCAAGTAAGAAACAGATCTGTCACGTGAGCCAAATGCCCTCATAATAAAAGATATATAAAGTAATCCAGCTGGCTCTGGCTTGAACCCATGCCGGTATTGTCAGTGCTGTGCCTGAGATCCAAACACAGCTCTGGGATTGAACAGGCAATGCTGGAGGGCACACAATGGATGGAAACTCTACTTTCCAAGGCCCTGAGTAAAGTAGCTACCTTTTATGAAATGTTTCTTGGGTCCCCAAAGCACAGCCAGTATACGCTAGGGCTGCAGAAGCCAAATAACTCGAGCGCCTACACTAAAGGAGTTTAGGATATAGTGGTGGCAGGAAAAACATCAGAGACAACCCCATGACACGCTTGTGCAGGTTACGGTGTGCAACCCTGCAGCCAAGGCAACAGCCAGGCAGCCAAGCTGGGAGAGCAGGCTTCCTGCATGGCAGAGAATGACCCACTTGAGACAAGTTAGTTCAAAGAGAAAGTGGGAACACTGGATGCATTTACTAAGAAGACATGTCAGCACCGAGTACCAGGCCACGACAGTCATTAGAATCCCAGCTCCAGCTTTGTTGGTGTTGTTTTAAGCCAAGATCTTAAAGACTTGGTGATAAAACGCTCAGCAAGATAATGGCTTGCACTGGGCCACAACAGTTTCAAGGATCACTATTCATTCTGAGAAGAGGGAGCCTCAAGTCCTTTACAGAGCTGCTTAATATGACAAATATTGTGGTTTTTAATTTTGAATAGTTTATTTATTTATTTATTTGCAAGAAAAGAAAATAAGTCAATAAATACGGGAACACCAGGGTCTCTTGCCTCTGTAAGCAAACTCCAGGTGCATGCATCACTTCGTGCATCTGCCTTTATGGGTCATAGGGAATCAAACCTCGGCTGACAGGCTTGCAAGTATGGCTCTTCCGGCACAGAGCCTTCACTCCCGCCATGCTGGTCCTCCTGGCCAGGTGGGAGCTACACCCCACAGCCCTGCTCACTCGCACGTGCTTGGCCTGCCTTCCTCGGCAGGCTGGAACTAGGGGCCTCGTTTCCCTGATTCACATGGCCACCTAGGAGACCAGAGGGAATAGAGATTTCCAGAATGAAAGGCAGGACAGCTGTTTGTTTTTTAATTAATTATTTACTTAAGAGATGCAGATAGAGAGAATGAGTGTTCCAGGGCCTCCAGCCACTGCAAACGAACCGCAGACACATGCGCCACCTTGTGCATCTGGTTTACGTAGGTACTGGGGAATTGAACCTGAGTCTTTAGCCTTCACTGGCAAATGCCTTAACCACTAACCCATCTCTCCATGTTCTTGGGAGCTGCCAAATACAAGGTCAGGGTCAGGAGGGCCTCGGTACCTGCAGAAGAGGCTTTATGGCATCCTGTACCAGACAGGAAGCCCAGGAAGGCTGTGACAGAGTTGAGCATGAGGAAAATGATCTGGCAGATGGGAACACTGGTGGCAGACGGAAGATCACATGAGCACTGAGGTTATTTCCCTTAGCTGAGGAAGTTGTCATCTTCATAGAAAAAGCCCAGAAGAATCATTTTGATCCAGATATTTCCAATCCTTTCAGAAAATGCCACAGTTGCGAATGCATCTAAAATTGCTTTGAAATGTAAATATATTTCGTGAAAGGAATTATATGTGATTCCCCCACACGTATGTGTTGGGATGGGGTGTTTTGATAAGAGAAGAAAAGGGAGAAACCATGAGGTTTTGAAACAAATAAAAAAGTGTACTATCTACTCATGTTAAAGACCTCATTTGATAATTTAAAGACTATTAGTGAAGGCAAAAGTTAAAAACAAAAGAAAACTGTTTCTTCAAGCGCCTATTTCCATTAACATTAAGCTTTGGTTAAGCTTAATGCTCGGGTTAAGAGAGCTGGCTGGCCATTCCATGAGGAGGGGATGGCCATCACCAGCAAGCCACGATGCTAACCTTAAGCACAGGAAAGACAATCAGCAGCAGGGAGAAAGTCATCTCTTGAGTTGATGCTCAAGCTGCAAGGTGAGCATTTCAAAGCAAGTAGCAGCATTTCCCTGACGGAGCTCCCTCCCCAGTTAGCACGCAATGGGAAGAGCCTAAGTCCATCCTCTGGAGGTCTGGAGTGTGGGCGTTGCTCAAAGAACGGTTAGCTTGGCACGTGCTCATATAAAACTGCAGAGCCTAGTGGCTGGGGTTAAATTCCCCAGAACTCATGTAAAGCCAGGTGCACAGAGTAGTTCATGCATCTGGAGTTCACTTCCAGTGGCGAGAAGCCCTGGTGAGCCATGCCCATTCTCTCTCGCTTTCTCTTTCTGTTCATTTTCTTCTCTCCACTTACAAATAAATAAGCTAAAAAATAAATAACTGAAACCACTGTTCTGCTGCATCCTTTACCCTGTCTGGCCACCTTCTTCTGCAGTAATGACTCAGAACTTAGCTACCTGTAAGTGACTCCTTGCCTAAACAGAAAATTTAAATGTACCTTTCAACTCAAAAACTGTAAATTCTGTTAAGAAATAAGGCTTTTGTTATCAGGAATGATATCTTGATAGTACCGTGGCACTTACAAGATGCTTCACCTCACCACTCACATGGCACCTTTGGGGTCTAGGCCGGGGTTTCTATCCGCCCCCATTTCACAGATAGGAGGCGCAGGCCCTGGGAAGTGTAGGGAGATGTGTGAGGCCAGAGTCCAACACAATCTGACTTCACATCGGCCCACAGAACCTACGTCCCAGACACTGCCCTGAACCCAAGGGGAAGGTAGCAGCCGCCTGTTCAGGTCAAGAAAGCTGGAGATCCCAACCAGGTGTGGGGTTCAGGTTTGAAAAATGTGTGGTCACAACCTCATCCTCAGGGAGTGAACATGCCCAGGTTATGCCCAGCCCCAATGTATGTTCGCACACAGAACCAGTGGCCAGAGTTCCCCTGGACAGAACAAACGTGAAGTCCATGCGTGAAAACTGGCCAGATTGTAAGCTGTGCATCAGTAAACTAAGAAAAGAGAACGTCACGATAGTACTTGAAAAACCTGAATGAAGGGTGATGGACTGTGCATTCCAATTCCTTTGAGACAAATGACTCTGAACAAACATTAATGAAATGATTTATGAATACAGTGACCTAATTCCACTAGGAAAAAGAGGCAGCTAGAACCAGTGGAGTAACTTTCTTCTTTGCCCAGGCCCTCAACAGAACTATCACCTTAGCTTGAGGGGGCGGAATCTCTCAATCTTTTCCCTCTCTCTGCCTCCCCTCCCCTTCCTCTCACTGACCTTAGGAAGGATTCATGTTATATGTGATTATATTACATTCAAGAAAGACTCTCCTTTCTATAGAAGCTTCACATCTGATGGCTTCTAGGGTCTTCCTTGCATCTTTACCACTGACACGGAAGGCCTCATCGGTATCCCGACATGACCAGTAACTTAGTACAGCTTTGTGTTAGAAAAGTGACAGCCTGTTGGAACTGAAATTGTTACAGCTGGAGGTGTGAGCTACCTGAGAAAAAGCTGCCAAGCAGAGAACAGAGGGGAGCAGTAGGACAGCTGTCACTTGAAGTCACTGCCACAAAGAATAAACATCTAATCACAGGCAACTGCAGTTAGGGAGGAAGACTTTAACTGCATGTGTCTTTCAGACAGTGACCAGCTGGGCAGCAAATGTACCTGTGAAGCCCAGGGAGAGCTATGGCACAGCTGTGGCCCAGCGGGACACACCTGCTGGCCCTCCTGCTTAGGAAGGAGTTCCCCAGCTTGTGCAGGCGGCTCCCAGCCAGGCTGAGATCCAGGCCAGGGCCCAAAAGCTGAGGGTCACAGCAGGACTTCAGGGAGAAAGCCCTGGCCCCTGCCCGGCTCTGCCACTTGTAAACTTGCAAGACCAGGAACATCCAATCGTGAGGGCAGTGCGACATTACAACACCATGCAGGAGGCTTTCACTCTGCAGCCACGGCAGAGGGCTGGCACACAGGCGCGCTCTGCCGCGACATCAGCAGTGGTTTTGGATAGGAATGAGGCCCCTGCATGGGGCTCAGCGGGAGAGCAATTGCTTGGCACACACGAGGCCTTGACGCTGCTCCCCAGGGTCAAAAAGCCTCTTGGCTATGAACTAAACACAGTAACTTCCTGTATCTGTTTTCTTCTGGGTGGCCAGGAACCAGGAGGACCATTTTACAACTGAGCTGACTGTCACTAAAGCAAGAAACAGCAGATCGTGGAATAGAGGGAGAGGGGAGGCAGAGAGGAAGAGATAATCAAAACCAAACATTTGATGACATATAAAGGGTACATGTAAGATTAAGTTGTAAACAGGGCTGTGCAACCACATGTCCATCGGCTCCTGAGAGAGTGGCTCCAACAGGAAGTGGACCCACCTGTGAAGTAAGAG
This sequence comes from Jaculus jaculus, assembly GCF_020740685.1. Lineage (NCBI taxonomy): Eukaryota > Metazoa > Chordata > Mammalia > Rodentia > Dipodidae > Jaculus > Jaculus jaculus. The sequence goes on along the minus strand of NC_059113.1, from coordinate 109,074,030 downwards.
CTCATCCCATTCAGCCATCAGCCAATGAGGGTGAGTGCTCAGCTGGAGTCCCAGGATCAGCACGAAATCTGGATTTTTATACAGTAGTTCCTGGTGTATGTAACAAAACTGTCCCTGGTCCCTGCAAGCCAAGCAGAAAAACAACCCCTCCTTCTATTCAATATGCCCTTCCCACCTCCTGACCTCCAGAATAAACACGGAGAGTCGCTCTTGTATTTGACTGCACCATGCTGTAGCTGAAAGGACTCTCCTTTCAGTTCTGATCACATCTGACATGAATCTCCGCTCTACCCGTGACGTGCTGTGAGAGGCAATAATTATTAATTAGACTCTGCACGTCTCACCTTCCTAACTGGGAAGGATGAAATATTTAGGTCACGGAGCTGCTCTGTACATTGCCTCAGAAATCATGCTGTGTATGAAAAGAGTTTAAGACAAAAAAGTCCCCAAGCACATGAGAATCCTTGCCCCCGCCCTTCACGGCAAACAACAGTGGGGGAGGGCCGGCAACCGCATGTAGGCATCTAGCCTCGGGGCATGTTGTGAAACCCTGGCCGACCACAGTCACCTCATTCTTGAGTGGTATCATCAACCCTCAGTTGAGGAGCTGTAGGTGGCAGAACAGGCTTCCTGCTCTGGAAGGAGCATTCTCCGACCCGAGCCCTTGGGTGCGCTGAAACAACCTCCTTACGTCACTACTACCCCTGTGAGGGCCACAACAGCCGAGGCTGTGGGCCACCTGCAGTGAGCACACAGGAGCCCAGGCCAGGAAGCTGCAGGGCACCCTAAGACAGACACACACACAGACAGACAGTAGCTGAGGCTTGGCCAGAATGAAGGAAGGCGAGTCAGATGATTCCTGGAAGGCAGCTGAGGCCACAAGCCACCCAACAGTATGGGCACTGAGTGACAAGGGCTCTCTGCACCCTGTGTCCCACTGCCCACCACTACTTACAGATCTGGGCCTGTGACGCAGCAGGAAGTTATGACCTGACCTCTGACCTTGCACAACTGTGTCGTTTTCTGCGAGGTGCTGGCTGGGCTCACTTCCTGCCACAGACACACACAGCCCAGCGGTCTTTTGTGCAGGAGGAGATGGAGAGTCAGGAAAGCTGAAAAGCCACAAGCAAGGACTGGAATTCTGACAGTCAAGTCCTTGCTTCCTGTGTTCCCTCATGGTGCCACCAACCATGACTAAGACTTTTTTTTTCTTTTTACCCACACTGGAGCAATGTAATTTTACAATGATATGCTTAGCAAAGCCTCCCATCGGTCCGGTCTATCTCCACCTCCACCCTTCCGACGGGCGACAGGCGTAGATAGATTTTAGAGCTGGCTGCAAGCGCTGCCTCCACTTCGCACCAGCAAGAGAAACAAGGGCTCTTCCCATGGCACTGAGCGGCCCTATGTCACTGACTCCCCACAGGATAAACCAGTCACAGTTCTGTCTGTCCTCAAAGTTCTTCAGGTCTACCAGACTGTACTCTTTTGTGATAATCCCCCGGCTCTCTGGTGACTGCTGGAGGGGGACCCTCTCCCTAGCACTGCTCTCAGAACCATCCGTGCACCCCCTTCCTTTACGGCCATCTCCCCCACTGCCAGTGTCCGCAATCCCCGGTTCTCTGCTGGGTTGACACTGGATGGTGGTCACTTGGAGATCACAGTAGCTGACACGGAGCCCACACTGTCAGGAGCCAGCAAAGGAGAAGAAAACAGATCATTCCCCAGCCCCGCACGACACATTTGAGCCCAGAAAATCCAACAGCCTGAACTAGTTCAACTTTCAAATCTGCCATGTCATTTGGACAGGAATTAAGAAAATGGAGAGCTAGGTCACGCAAAGTACACATTACTAGCCATAGCTTGTGTCTCCAGATTTGAGCCCAATTCCAAAAGAAAGGACGTATAAGTGACTGTTAGACTGCTGTCACCAGATTGATGAGGCTGTCTCTTGCCATGCACGCTGCACTGTGCCGTCTCCAGCACGGGGGTGAGGAGCGTGTTTGGAAGTGTTTTCTTCAAGTCTTGAAATGTCCTCAGCCATAGTTCAGAGAACTTATGGTGCTTTACTCCTCTTCACCGTGTTCTTTATATCTTTGTAACATCGTGGCATCACTTACATATTCTAATATTCAGTAATTTGGGGTTTTTATTTTTAAGAGACAGAGGAGAGAGAACCGGCACGCCAGGGCCCCGCCACTGCGATCTAACGCCAGATGTGTGCGCCAGTTTGTGCTCACATGCGACCTTGGGTCACCTTGTGCGCCTGGCTTACGTGGATCTGGGGAGTCAAACACTGGTCCTTAGCCTTTGCAAGCAAGCACCTTAACTGCTACGTCATCTCTTCAGCCCAATATTCATAATTTTAAGGGTACAGTCTACGTGAATTTTAGAGATTTGTGTGACCGTTGCTCTAAGCTTGTTTTCATCACCTCAACCACCCCCCAGCTTCCTACACTGCATAGTTAGCCCCACCTCCTGCCTCAGCCCTGGCTCCAGCAAATGTGGACCTGCTGCCGGCCTCTGTAGATGGACCCCTTCTGAACACTTTACCTATATTGTGTACGTGGGATTTGTGTGTGTGTGTCGACATCTTTCTCTTGCAAAAAATTTCGGGCCCACTCATGTGAGAGCTGGATCTGATTTCTTTTCATCACTGAGGCATATTCACCACAGAACTCTTCCACGTTTTGTCTGCTCACTCACCAGTCAGGGCTCACTTCATTCTATTAACTCTCTATAATGCTGCTCTAAATGTCTGCACATGAGGCTTTGCATCGACAGAGGTTTTCAGTCCGCTTGGTAGGCACATGCCCAAGTGTCAAACTGCTGGCCAGCATGATACATTTAATGTGCTCCAGAATGGCCATGCCATTTTAACTTCTACATCACGGTCCCTATTTATCCTTATTATTGGCAACATTTGGTTATCACCTTTCTTATTTATAGCCATGTCAGTAGATGGGAAATGGCATCATGCTGTTTTTTTAATTTAAATTTCTCCACTGATTAATGATTAATGATGTTGAACCATTCATATATGGCTGATAAAATGTCCAACTACACATAGCTTCTGACCTTTCTTAATTGAATTGTTTTCTTAAGAAGTTATAAAATCTTAGTAAGCTGAAAAAGCCGTTCACCCTCTAGAGATAAATCTTTCATTAGGAAGGAGATACAAGACTATCCTATTCCAGTCTCGTGTAATGACTGGCTGCAACCTCTCTCCACTGCTGCTATCGGTGGCTGAGGTCAGTGGATTCCAAAGAGGATGATCACATATGTTGGGAACAAGAAAACCTAAAACAAAAGATGTTTGGTTCCTGTTAATCCCCAACATGTTTTCTCCATAAGTCTTCCCAGGAAACTGTAACATACAGGGGGAAGTGAGGCTTTAACTCCTTGCATTACATTAAAAATAACACAGTGCTGGTGCACACATAGGAAAGTCCTTTAGAGCCCCAAGTACTGTCTATACTCCAGTATGAAAACAAACACCTTCTGAAAGCCTCTGCTCATTTATTACAGGTACTCAGAGAGGGATGGACAGGGAGTCTCCTCTCTCAGAAGAGCTAATTTGGGCTAGAAAGAAGGGAATTCCTGAAGCAGTTCTTCTATCTGGTATCACAGAAGTACTGAGCTGCATGTAGCATTAGTAAACAGGAACTGGGACTCTTCACAACAAAGCCTCCTGAAATTTACTTTTCCCTCTGCAGTGTCCTTTGCCTGTTAGCTCAGCGACATGCAGGAACATAAGCCAATGTTCATCCAGGGTGGACTTTCTTTAAGTCTCTCTGAAGCTTCATGGTTTATGAACAGTGTCAGCGAAAGGGCATGAAAGTCTTACATGGTTGCATTTCATCTCAAGCAGTGTGACTTCCCTCCAACAAGCTGTCCCTGAAGCATATTTTACTTTGACTGCACACATTCCAAGACAGTTCCCAGAATCTCTCCCTTCTCTCTTTGATAAGTACCCACAGGAAGGCTGGAAACACAGAGCACACTGAGTTGTGAGGGACGGGGTCAGGAAATAAGATTTCACAGCACTTACCATCGTATGCACATGTTATCTCAGTGAATCTTTGTGGAGCACTGGAAGATCAAGAAGTTAAGGTAATTTGCTGAAATCATACATCAGACAGTCAAACCCCATTAATTTACTCTTTTCTGATTAAACTTCAAGATTTACTGGCACAGGGTTTCCACAGGGACTCAAGAAAAAGAAATGCTCACATGACACAAAATCCTTCATGGGAATCTACTTATGAGGAAGTTACAAAAGCTCGTATGAACTCGGGTCTGGACAAAAGTGAGTTTTTTTGTGTTTTTTTTTAAAGAACCTTTTTGTTTATTTGAGAGCAACAGACAGAGAAAGAGGCAGAGAGAGAAAGAGAGAATGGACACACCAGGGCCTCCAGCCACTGCAAACTCCAGACACATGCAGCCCCTTGTACATCTGGCTAACGTGGGCCCTGGGGAATCAAGCCTCGAACCGGGGTCCTTAGGCTTCACAGGCAAGCGCTTAACCGCTAAGTCATCTCTCCAGCCCAGGACAAAAGTTTTATACAGATGTCAGTTCACATCCAGAAATGTTATGTGAATTGATTAGAGGTGATACCAGTTTCTAGTATATAGGCACAATCTGAATAAGGAGCTCACAGAGGCAAAATGCACCAGTCTAGAAAACACACACAAATCAGTGCTAAGTCCTTAAATTAATAATTTCTCATTATATATCAGTCCATTCCATATGTATTTAGTCATATATTCTGAGATTTTAAAAAAAGATAAAAAGAGGGCTGGAGAGATGGCTTAGTGGTTAAGTGCTTGCCTATAAAGCCTAAGGACTCCAGTTTGAGGCTCAATTCCCCAGGACCCATGTAAGCCAAATGCACAAGCTGGCGTGTGCATCTGGAATTTGTTTGCAGTGGCTGGAGGCCCTGATGCACCCATTCTCTCTCTCTCTCTCTCTCTCTCTCTCTCTCTCTCTCTCTCTCTCTCTCGCTTGCTCGCTCTCACTCTCGCTCTCAAATAAATAAATAAAAATAAACAAAAAATTTAAAAACATGATAAAAAGAAAGAAGCTGTATGTGGCCTGTGCCTTTAATATTAGTGTTCAGAAGACTGAGGTAGGAGGTTCACTGTGAGTTTGAGTCCAGCCTGGGGCTTCAGAGTGAGTCATAGATAAGTTTAGGCTAGAGTTAGATCCTACTTCAAAAAAAAAAGAAAAAAAAGAAAGGGATGGAGGGAGGAAGGGAGAAATGGGGGGAGGGAGGAAAGAGAATGTGATATAAGCCGGGGTGACTACAGACAGGCTGTGTTTCCGAGTGTGTTTTTGGAGCCAGGTTCTGTAAAGTGCTGCATCGATTTATTTCCCACGATCCTTACTGTCATCCTGTAGTATGACTGTTGTCATCCCCATTTTAGACATGATAACACCTGCGAAAGGTTGCTAGGTAACTTCCCCAAGGTCGCATGGTGGCACCCCCATGGACAGCCCACACAGAGGCAGTTCATACCCCACGGCAGATGAAACACGGAAAGATGACACAAAAACCAAGGACTCCTCCATGGTTCAGAGGGCTCAACCTAGACAAGAGTATGTGTGTTTTTAGTCAGAGAGCCTAACAATGCTTGCCTGACAGTTGCTCGTTTATTTTTACTGAAAAGAAAAGCATACTGTATGCTCAAAGTCCTTCCCACCTTTCTTTTTGACTCTCAGAAATCAAGCCAGGAATAGCCGATGCTGAACTCATGCTTCAGCTGAGTTTTTCGAGTGTTTCCTGACATGCATTTGTGCCTGCAGACCTTCACAGCTGAAGAATGGGGCTCAACTTGACACTTGCCAAACTACCAAGTAAGTCACGGAAAAGCATGCAAACAACAACGTGTGTGGCAATTTTTTAGGCTTCCAGAGTCCAGAGCCAATTACCAAGCCTGGCTCACTTCAGTTTTCAAACAAACCTGCCTCACCTGCTCACATATAAACCAGTGACCATGAGGGATGGCCTCAGTGAGAGAAACTTGACTTGCTACCACTTTAAACTTTGTTTCAGGTACACAGTCTCTTAAGAGTGAAGGATTAAAGTAGTCACATTTGAGAGACAATCTAAACCCAAAAATTACTTTCCAGGTGTAATAGTCCATGGGAAGGTCTCCTTGGGCTCCCAGGAGGACAAAACCAGCAGCTACCCCCTCGGCTGTGTAACCATTTAGAAAATGATCCTACGAGGGCCACTGGGCTATGGCGTGACACCCTGTAATTTGTTTGACTCTATTATTTCACTCCTACTTGTAGGCAGGGCAATAACAAATGTTGATACTTTCAGACTCAGTGCCAGGGTGGCACACCCCAGTGAGCAATCTTGTAGATTCGCCTGAGGTAAAAGTGTCAAGACGCCTCTCCTCTCTGCACAACCAGATTGCATGGGCAAGACTGCGAGAGCCAGTCCCTTACACTACAGAGGGGACAGCTGCCTCCTAAACACGAGGTGCTGTGCTCAGAATAATGTTTATTTAGCTCCTGGAAGATCAAGCAAGGGAGCTTGCACCCACTCCAGCGCAGACTCGGGAAAGGACTAAACCGCGACATGGGACCCGGGGGCCTTTCTGCCGCAGAGACAGTGGCAGCTGCACGTGGCTATGGGAAAAGCTAGAGCTGGTGCTACGGACAAACTGAGCTTGTAACCGCGCTGAGTTTTCATTGAAAGTTTTAAGTCACGCTGGGGTTGGTAGTGCAAGCCTTTAATCCCAGCACTGTCAATTAGAGGCCAGCCTGAGCTAGAGGGAGACCCTACTTCAAATAATAACAATAACAATAATAGTAATAATAAAGTACGAAGTCACGCAGTTATTGTGCTACATCTAGCTCAAAGTCTGTGTATTTCTCCCTCCACACACTTGTGTGCATATATTCCTACGACCACGTGCCTATGCTCCTACACAGAGCCACAGTTCCTCCACCCACAACACACATGCTCCCACATTGTACAAAATAACTTATTAAGGGACTTGATTTTGTATGTCATTGCATGTTATTAAGTTAACTGAACAGAGCCTGGGGGCTGGAAAGTGGGTGAGAGGATGCAGATTTTAGTGTCGACTGTCAACGACACTGCATTAACTCGGTGCTAAGGGATACAGGGACACAATGAACATGTAGGGAGCGAGCGTCTTCACTCACAGCAACCTCTAAGTCTTCTCAACCGAACAGCCAAGCAACTCCATGAAAGAAGTTCCCCAACTTGGCCAAGCTGGAGTGAACCACAGCCGGGGAGGGGAGAAAGCTATCTTCCTGTACAAATGTCCAGTGTCCCTACAAGAACACTGGACATACGTTCCCGCGAGCTCTGGAGAAAGATGGGGCGACGAAGGAGGAGAATGGATGAGCAGCAGGCCGGGAAGCCTGGGCTGACTGGACCCTACAAAGAACTCAGCCGCGTAGCACTCTTCCCTGCGGGGACAGCACCTCCTGCTCCACCGCCACACGAAGGAACAAACCACCCCACAGGCGTCCAGCACGCGTGTGCTTGAGCTGTCTTCTAAACGTGGAACTGAGAGTGAGGGAATGAAAGGACTAAGGCTACCCCGTGGGACTTAGGAGGCCCAGGCTCCAAAACATGACTCCTATGCAGCACAAATCCTGTGAATAACACACCTGGCAAGTCACACACCCAAGGGTCCCAATGCCCCAGACAAGCTCAACATCCACTATAGAATGAAGTCACTTCTGCCTCCTTTAAAAGGTTTTTTTTAACTTGTAAGACAGAGCACATATACAGACTCCTGACATTCTGGCTTAAGAGTCTATCTTTAATAACTATAATTGCTAGGTTAATCATTTAATAAGTACTCTTGTCTATATAATTAAGCCTTAACATGTTATAATAAAGTACTGGGTAGACACATCCCTGAAGAACACTGGGAGGCAACGATGGGTTTCCCCTCCACAGTGGATACACACACAGTGGGTGTACCTCTCTAAAATGGCTACGCACACAGTGGGTGTCCCACTCCACAATAGATACGCACACAGTGGGTGTACCTCTCTAAATTGGCTACACACACAGTGGGTGTCCCACTCCACAATAGATATGCACACAGTGGGTGTACCTCTCTAAAATGGCTACGCACACAGTGGGTGTCCCACTCCACAATAGATATGCACACAGTGGGTGTACCTCTCTAAAATGGCTACGCACACAGTGGGTGTCCCACTCCACAATAGATATGCACACAGTGGGTGTACCTCTCTAAAATGGCTATGCAAACAGTGGATGTCCCTCTCCACAGTGGATACACACACAGTGGGTTTCCCACTCCACAGTGGATAAGCACACAGATCATGGGAACCAACACTAACAGCTGAAGCTCATGAACTAGGAGCCCTGCATTTGTCACAGCTTTGAAAACACACACAGAGGTGACGGTCACAGCACACAGCCACCACTGCAAGAGATGGGGCATGTGCTCCTGCTCAAGCTGCCCTTCAGCTGGGAGCACTTTACTCTGATGAACACTTACTGTGCCCGCCTGGCCCTCCCTAAGGGTTCCATCCCTGGGAAGATGAAAGTGATGGCTAAGACTTTACCCCGGTAAATTAATTCAAGCAGATATCCAAACCCCATTAGTGCTGCGAGTGGCTTTGATACTACTGACATCCATCTTCTGGGGTAGAAACAGGCAGGCCTGGGGGACTCGATTATGTCAAGGCCGAGGCCGGCTCGCAAGATACTGTCCAAGACAGTATTTCAAACTGGCAGCATAACAAAGATGGAAACTGATTCAGGCAGTTTTAACTTGTCAGGTTTAATAATACTGCAGGTCTCACAACAAGGTAGCCCAGGCATAGATTACGAACCTTAAAAGGATATTTTAGGCCAGGAAAACCAGTTTTTAAAAACACAGCAAGCAATAAAAGGGGAAAAAACCAGAGAGAGAAGACGACGAAAGAAACTACCCTTCTTGTTCCATTTCTTCAGTGAGGGAAGCCAGCATTATAATAAGCTGTCTGTAGGAAAATGGAGGCTGCATGTGAACTGGTATGCAAATCAAAATTGCTCCAAAACTGAATTAAAAACTAATGATTATGATTAGCCAGTAAGAGGTGAACATTCCAAAATGGCCTTCCTTGTGTCCTTGTATCTAAAACATGAGCCTGTGAACTGTGTAAGCTCAACTTCTCCAAACACACAGATGAGAGAAGTGCATGATCAGACTGCCAAGAGAGGCCCTGGGAAATGGCTTCAAGGACAGAGGGGGCTTCAAGAGCCTTGCCATGTGGAAGAGGAAGGCAGGAAGGAAGTGAGGGACAGGGGCAGGAGGCAGTGGGGAGAAAACCCCCAGCCAGTCTGCTGGGCGGCTCCAGACGGGCCTCCCGGGCGCTGCCTTCTCTGGCAGGTACATCAGGCAGGCTGGTGTGGTCCCGGGAGGCAGGCAGGGCAGCATGGCATTGGCAAAGAAGTGGTGCTGGCTCCACAGCACAGAGCTGCAACCGCTCAGCCTCCACAGGGCCCACATCCCCCTGGCAGACTGCGAGGACGCCGTCTCAGCTGCCACAAAATCCAAGTGCCTACAATCATTTCTACTACATGTCAGAGTGGTGTGGTAGAAGTCTTTGACCACATGAATTTCAGAATTCCCAAAAAGTAGTTAAGGGGTTTGACCTGCCCTCTTGTCCTCCCCTAGAGGTGCTACACCCAGAAAGAGAAAAGTGATGGCTAATAGTTTAATAGTCAGTTAACCTAGACTAAGGACAATAGGTGTGAGCCTTACAATAGAGAATATAGCCAGCCTTCTGCTAGCTTAACACAACGCCTGCCTTCCTCAGTAATAGACTTAAATGCTGGGACAAGAGAGGAAAGCCCACCTTTTCCGTTTGGCTACAGAAAAACTTGCTTGTGGATAGTCTTCACATCACAAACACGCTCGCGGGGAGACGCTCTGCACCTGTGGGGGTTGCAGTCTGACGACAGATCATCTGCAGTCACTTCATACCCACCCCTAACTTTATTCTACTTAAGAGATGATAGACCTAAAAAGCCAGCAAGTCACATCAAGGTCTACCCAGCACTTCAGAAGAAACTAAATTTTCTTTTTATTGAAAAAACTCACCAAGTTATGCTATTTCTATTCCTAACAAGGGCACCTAAAAGTCCTCAGTAACACAAAGTAATCGTACACACACACACACACACACAAAAGACGAGGTAGGAAGATCGCCATGAGTTCTGGGCCAGCTCACACTTCAGAGTGAGTGCCATGTCAGCGGGGCTGGAGTGAGACTACACTTCAAGAAGGGAACAAAAACAATAACAACAATAAAAGAAGTTCCCACTGGGTCATTAGTTTACTTCAGCTTTTTTTGTTGTGTTGTTTTCCTGGTTTTGGTTTTTCAAAGTAGGGTCTCACTCTTGTCCAGGCTGACCTGGAATTCACTATATAGTCTCAAGCTGGCCTTGAACTCACGGCAATCCTCCCACCTCTCTGCCTCTGGAGTGCTGGGATTAAAGGCTTACACCACCACATGTGGCTCCAATTTGGCTTTAAAAAAATAAAATATTGTAACTGATTTATTTGAGAGAAAAAATGGTATACCAGGGCCTCCTGCCACTACAAACTCCAGATGTATGTGCCACTTTGTACAGCCGGATTTATGTGGGTACTAGGCCAGCAGACTTTGCAAGCAAGTGCCTTTGACCACTCAGCCTCTGATCAACTTAAAAACTTTAAACTGGCGGTGGTGGTGAGAGGACAAACTTACTCTGTGCCAAAGACTATATGGACAGAATTTTAAAATTTCTGTAGCAGGTTTTCTATCATATGCTAAATTAAACATCGGGGTAATTTACATGAATATATTGGTTTCCAAAAGGTGGTAACAGATAATCAGAGAAACAGGATGTTTTCTTCCAGGGACCCTTGCGTGTGTGGAGGAGGGCAAGCCGCCCGCTCTGCAGCCGATCAAAACGCACACACGAGCGTACTACTTCCCTCCTCCAGTTCTTGACACGCTCATCAACCACAGGCCAGCCCCAAGGGGGCCGGGGGGCCCAAGGGTCCGAGCCAAGCACTGATGCTTCTCTCTCTGCTTCTGCAGGTCATGAGCCACAAGGTCAAGGGCGTCACCCTGCCAACGGCAGCAGCGGGGTCTCCGGGGAGAACGGCACGGCTCTTGACGAGTTCGGCACCATCGTGCTGCCGGCGCTGTACCTCGTCATTTTTGTAGCGAGCATCCTGCTGAACGGCCTGGCCGTGTGGGTCTTCTTCCACATTCGGAATAAAACCAGCTTCATTTTTTACCTGAAGAACATAGTGGTGGCCGACCTCATCATGACGCTGACGTTCCCGTTCCGCATCGTGCGCGGGGCGGGCCTCGGGCCCTGGTACCTGGAGTTCATCCTGTGCAGGTACACGTCCGTGCTGTTCTACGCCAACATGTACACGTCCATCGTGTTTCTCGGGCTGGTCAGCATCGACCGCTACCTGAAGGTGGTGAAGCCCTTCGGCGAGTCCCGCATGTACAGCGTCACCTTCACCAAGGTCGCGTCCGTCTGCGTGTGGGCGGTCATGGCCGCGCTGTCCTTGCCAGACATCATCCTAACGAGCGGCCAGCCAACGAGGGAAAACGTGAGTGACTGCATGAAACTGAAAAGTCCTCTGGGGGTCACGTGGCACCAGGCGGTCACCTACGTCCACAGCTGCTTGTTTGTGGCTGTGCTGGTGATTCTGATCGGCTGCTACGTGGCCATCTCCAGGTACATCCACAAGTCCAGCAGGCGGTTCATCAGCCAGTCCAGCCGCAAGCGGAAGCACAACCAGAGCATCCGGGCGGTGGTGGCCGTCTTCTTCACCTGCTTCCTCCCCTACCACGTGTGCACCATTCCCTTTGCCTCCGGCCACCTAGACCGGCTGCCAGACGCGCCCCTAGGCCAGGTCCTCTACTACTGCACGGAGATGGCGCTCTTCTTATCGGCCTGCAACGTGTGCCTGGATCCCATCATTTACTTTTTCATGTGCCGCTCCTTCTCAAGAAGGCTCTTTAAGAAGTCCAATATAAGAACGCGGAGCGAAAGCATCAGGTCTCTGCAGAGCGTGCGGCGGTCAGAAGTGCGCATTTATTACGACTACACGGACGTGTAGTGGAGCGAGGAACCAACCGCAGCGTAAATAAATGCCTCTTTTCGTTGTCGTGGCTGGAACTCATCAAAATGGTTAAAAAAAAAAAATCATACAATTAAAATGGTGTGATATTGGGGCATCACTTTGAACAAAGGAAAACATCAATATATCGGGAAAAGTGAGACAAATTAAAGGTTGTATGTGGCTGGATGACAGAGCTTAAGAAGCAGGGTGGTGGACAGCCATCAGCACGTGAGTATCTGCAGCTGTCCCCAAAATGTTTGGCTCTTCTCAAGCCGTTCTGCAGAGAACAGGAGACATAGAGTTCTGGAGGCTCACCATGTGAGAGAGGAAATGCTTCTTTCAGGATGGCTCATTCTTGCACCTGAGAGAACAAATGCCGGTTACAGGCCTCATGCCAGCCTCCCGAGAAACTGCCGGTGCTGTCAGCTCCTTGCTGCACATAATGAACATATGTAGTTGGGGATCAGGGTTTCAAGGAGGAGGAAGTTTGGCTACATTTTTAAACAATATACTGGTAATGTCACAGTCATGTAACTGAGTTTGAATAAGTTATTTCAGAGAAAGCAATTGACCAGATATGATGAAGGCTTCTGAATACAGTATCCTGAAGTGACATTGGCCATCACCGTATTCTATGAGGTCTGTAAATCCTTATGTGCAAAGAGTAGAGAAAACATGGAGCAATGGGCAAGACGCATATCTGCTTCATCAAGCAGCCATGTAGCTGTCATTTTAATAAACCAATTATCAATAAACTATAAAGCACACAGCCAACCTTTAACAGGGAAATCATTTGCTTAACTATACAATTATAAGATGCAGTATAGCATTTAGGTTAAGTTGAAAACTCCAAGAGTAGTCACTTAAATGTTATGATATTTTCTTCAATCCATACCTTTGAACCACCTTTCCCAAAGCCATGAGCTGTGTGAGCCCACTCTACCAGTGTGCTAGTAGCTGGGAAACACCATTAACAGAGGTGGTGTGAAGGCATGTTGCTGACATTGTAGTTAACAGGTCAAATGCACACATGATAATTCGGTACTGTCCTGCACTCGTGCTCCTATGTCCTGGAGAAGTCTAAAGTAAGTGTGAGCACTGTGAGGATGTGAGGGACACAGTGCAGCGACGTTCCACCCCGGCCCCAGGGACTCGAATGTCTAGGACAGGAGTCCATCTTGGCAGGAGTGGGCAGGAAAACAGGTATCTAAGAATCAATCTCTCCTTCAAGAGTTCAGCTTTGTAACTTCAAGGAGCACACAAGCAGGTGAGTTTTATTCATTCCACCTGGTCATGGGCACAGCTACCCCACCCCGGCTGCACTAGCTAGGTTTTACATCCCATCGGCTAGTGAGGGAACCTGCTCTGAAAGGCTAAGGCTGCTGCCAGCCTTCCCCACAACGCCCTGGCCCACTCAGGCCACAGCAACCCTCTACAGAGGAGAAGCAATACCACTGCTGGGAAACCACCTCCAGTCCAGCGCGGCGCTTCCTCCCCGGCACACCGCAGCTGCCAGCCAGAAACGTCCAGGATGCCTTCTCCACACACCACCTCCGAGTGCTGCAGACACGCAGCCTCTAGGAACACCTCCCCACCAGCCCCAGCTGTTCACCACGTACTGCTCCAGGCCACAACTCAACTGTGGGATTCACATTTCTGCTCCAAAAACCCTTAAAATATTTTAAAACTTAGAATATTTTAAATCTCATTACTTAATGTTTCTAAAACTAGACTGCCATGTCACTGCTGGGTGTATTTAATGGGATGCTGGCTTGAGTTCTCCGAAGTTGCATAGTTAAAGCAATGGGCATCTCAAACATTCATTCAGAAAAAAAGATTGGGCATTATGATACCCATTTTAAGAAGTCACGTGACAAGAAAACATCATGATTATATTTTATATCCATCCCCCCAATGTAGTAACAAGAATTACTTACCTAGGACCAAGACAGAGCTTTCTGCCTCAGAAAGCAGCAACAGTGGAAGAAGACGAATGACATTACTAGAGCCAGGCAGGAGCACGTGACATTCCACTCATAATGAAAAATGATGACCCTGTTGGATTGCTTTTAAAAGATGATAATTCTGAAATCATCTCAAGTGTTAAACAATTTCTTACTCTAGGCTTTTGAGTTACATGGGCTGAGAAGCCTTTCTATGAAACGCTTGCAACTAGAAGTGTCAATTTCAGATCTCAGAAATATTTACACTCAGTGAGATCACTTAGAGGTTTCTTGAGTATTTCCTACACACCTCATACACATAGAAGTAACGTTATATCATCTTTTAGTGTGTCTGTGTTCCCAATGTAACCTATCCCACAAGGTCAGGGGTAGAATTTCCTATTTGTGGTTTCACGTGATACATTTGAGTATTTCAGATTCCAGACTTTTTGACGAGGAATGCTGTTGTAGTTACTTTTGGTTTGTTGGACAAACATCCAACCAGAAGTAGCTTATGGGAGGGAAAGGTTTATTTTAGGCTTCCAGAATCAATGGTGGAAGAAGCCGGCTCACACCCATAGATCACAGCAGAGAAACACCATCAAACAACCAGTGCTTAAGCTGCTCTGAACACACCTTAGAGCTGGTCTTAAGATCTGTCCCTAGTAACATGTCCCCTAAGCAAGGATCTGCTGCTGAGGACTTTAAGTAGGAAGTTCAATCTTTTTTTTTTTAATTTTATTTAGTTGAGAGAAAAAGAACAAAGGAGAGAGAGAGAATGGGTGCACCAGGGCGTTCAGCCACTGCAATCAAACTCCAGACCCATGCGCCACCTTGTGCATCTAGCTTACATAGGTCCTGGGGAATCAAACCTAGGTCTTTCGGCCTTGCAGGCAAGTGCCTTAACCACTAAGCCATCTCTCCAGCCTGGAAGTTTAATCTTAATAAAACAATGCCTAAGACTATGCGGCCAAATAGTCAAACCACCACATATGCCTAATGTGCATTCAATACTTCAGGCTCCTCTCATACTTCCATAAATATATTTACTCTTATTCATATGTGGAAAAGAAACAGAATTTCCAAAGGGAAAATTTTAATACATTTCATAAATCTTGATATTCAGGGGCCAGGAGAAGGCTCAGTGGGTAAAAGCATTTGGTGTGCAAGCATGACAACCTGAATCTGGATCCCCCAAGCCCACATACAGCTGTGTGCAGGAGTGTCCATAATCCGAGCCTTCCTTAGGTGAGATGGGAGCTCCTGGGTCAGCTAGACCTACGGGCCTAAGAGGTACACAGTGGCTAACAAGAGACACTGCCCCAAGCCAGGTGGAAAGTGAGGACCAACACTCAAGACCGTCCTTGGACCTCCACACACATGCTGTGGCACATCCATGCATGCATGTACAGACAGAGAGAGATGAAAAATAAACTAAAATTATTAAAACTTGAAAAACGGATATTCAAAGAAACTGGCCTTTCCCTGGCAGACCTACTTATCAAACCAGGCCAGGAATGCATAATTCTTCCCCAGAGAAAGCTTCTAGGGCTCAGTGCCTGGGAACACACACAAAGATAGGTGTCTCAGACACAAGCAAAACGTTGTGCATCCGCAGGTGGGGCTGACAGGGAGTCCTGCTTCAACAGCTAACTTTTATACTCACCATGGGGAATATGACATATTATGAACAATAAACTTAGAACAGAGAAAGTAAAATGCAATGATCAATTCCCTCTTGTAAACAGAGCTATTACTTCCTCTGACTAAACTTCATTAAGAAGCTAGCTGACCAATCATTCAACCCTTATTTGACACGTGCCATGTAAAAATCAAAAAGCGCCAGGTTCGGTATGATATAAAACCATCTTCATATTCCCCTAAGTGGCTTCTTGAAGTCAATGCATCCTAAATTCATTTTCAAATTTTGGCGGGGCATAGCATAGCAGAGGGTAGAAGCATTACTTAGCCGACTTCTTAGCCCTTTGGCACCATCTACTGGCAAGTGATTATATAGGACTGTGACCTGGCACGCCAGACATTTGCGAAGATTCCTGCAAGCTGCCTGGGGATAGAGACACTGAAAAGAATATAGTTAACATCTATCAGGAATTCAAATGCATGTGTGAAGGGCAACAGGAGTGAAAAGGGGTCTGCAACACGGATTTTAACAGGGAAGCGTTGACAGTACCAACTTCTCCTTCCAAATCAGCATAAAGATAAATTTCCAACAATAAATCATCTCTGTGCTTTTCACAAAGGCTGAACCACTGTGTGTCTGTAATTCTAGTTGTGTGTGTGTGTGTGTGTGTGTGTGTGTGTGTGTGTGTGTGTGTGCATTCTCTAGCCAAATGCAAAGGAACCCCAAGTGCTGGCACCACTTACTGTGTCCTGACTGCACGGGTGGCTTGAGAATGGAACCCCGGGCCACCAATCCTTCCAAATACGCGACGTTAACCTCTGAGCCATCTTGCCAGCCTCACCATTGTGTCTTTGAACACTTGTCTGCCTTATTCTTGGTGTTTAGCTTAGAAAACATCTTTCCTCTAGTTTATTCAAACCTCCCAGAGTTTGAATCTTGTTCTGTCCTATGTTTTATCCCGAATGTTTTCAGCGTCAGGAAATTGGTGATAATTCCTTTGGGTGAACCTTCTTGCTAATGCTGCTCTCTCTGGACGCGCACCTTGCCCTCAGGACAATGCTCCCGGCGGGGACCACCGTGTGCGCAGTGATCTCCTCCTGTCACTGAGCTGGAGGCTGGGCGGTCCTGCAGTCGGCTACTTGCTTTGTGTTTTCATTTCTGTGAGACTTGGATGGCACTTCCTGCATGGTCACTTTCTGTGCTGTTGACGTTCGCTTCTCCTTGTTGTTCATCCTCCTTTCCATTATCTCTTTCTGCAAAAAGCCCAGTGCTATTTGGGGAAGCAACCCAGTTACACACTGTAATGATCAGAACATCTGGCTGGTGTAGATTAAACTAGGCAAAATGTTTCTCTCTTAAAATAAATAAATAAATATTTTTAAAATGTAACAAAAAGGGCTGGAGAGATGACTTAAGTGGGTGAGGTGCTTGCCTGTAAGCCAAACCCCAGGTTCAATTCAACAGTGCCCAAGTAAGCCAGCTGAACAAGGCGGAACATGCATCTGGAATTCATTTGTGGTGGCTAAAGGCCCTGGCATTCCCAATCTCCCTCTCTCTCTCTCTTAAAATAAGTATTTTTTAAGTTAAAAAAAAACTAAGCAAACTACATGCCATGTGAAAAAGAGACATAAACTGTAGGCACATCAACACATAGGTTTTCACCTTCTGGAAAGTCTAATGGCTTGCTCCCACGGGAAGAAGAAAAATTACCAGGCGGGAGTGCCTCCTACTTCTGCCAGATCCAACCACTCAGGGTCCAGCCACCAAACAGTGCAGCAAGAAAAAAAATCACAAGCAGGAGAAAATGCCCTCTGGGGTGTTAATGCCTGCAATGAGGGCCCAGAGGCGGTTCTTGAAAAACTGCAGACACAAAAAAACACCTGCCCAAGGTTCAAGTATTGTGGAAACCAGGTCTGTACCTACCGCAAGTCCCAGGTCAGCAGGGAGAGGGGCTGGATGACACGGAAATTGCTAAATAAAGCGGCTGTTCTCAGCTCCACTTCACAGAACCACCAGCAACAGAAAGAAGTAGGGACATGGTTTGTCGCAAGATAATATATATGCACACCAAGCGACTCACATCCAGAATTTTCTCCATGAACGCTACTGTAGAGTTCAGAAGTAGATTTCTCATAGAAAAAAAAAAATCCTAAAGCCACAACTTAAAAAAAATGTTGCATATTGTTCACTAGTTACTATCCAAGTAACATCCACATAGAATTGTTTAACTTTCAAAACAATATTATAAAACAGGTACCCTATATTCACCATTTTGCAGATATAAAAATTGAATCATAACCAACTGAAGCACATGGCAGGGAAATAAAATAGCTGATGAGGTTATGAACTGATGAGTTGATTCCAAAGTTCTTGCTCTCACCTGCACTGCACCAGTTTCCTCCTCCTCCTCTCACACTGCATGTTCTCACCTGCACTGCACCACTTTCCTCCTCCACCACTCACAGTACGTGCTCTCACCTGCTCTGCACCACTTTCCTCCTCCACCTCTCACACTGCGTGCTCTCACCTGCGCTGCACCACTTTCCTCCTCCACCACTCACAGTACGTGCTCTCACCTGCTCTGCACCACTTTCCTCCTCCTCTCACACTGCGTGCTCTCACCTGCTCTCCACCACTTTCCTCCTCCACCTCTCACACTGCGTGCTCTCACCTGCGCTGCACCACTCTCCTCCTCCACCTCTCACACTGCGTGCTCTCACCTGCGCTGCACCACTTTCCTCCTCCACCTCTCACACTGCATGCTCTCACCTGTGCTGTACCACTCTCCTCCTCCTCCTCTCACACTGCGTGCTCTCACCTGCGCTGCACCACTCTCCTCCTCCACCTCTCACACTGCGTGCTCTCACCTGCGCTGCACCACTTTCCTCCTCCACCTCTCACACTGCGTGCTCTCACCTGCGCTGCACCACTTTCCTCCTCCACCTCTCACAGTGCGTGCTCTCACCTGCTCTGCACCACTTTCCTCCTCCTCCTCTCACACTGTGTGCTCTCACCTGCTCTGTACCACTTTCCTCCTCCTCTCACACTGAGTGCTCTCACCTGCACTGCACCACTTTCCTCCTCCTCTCACACTGAGTGCTCTCACCTGCACTGCACCACTTTCCTCCTCCTCTCACACTGCGTGCTCTCACCTGCGCTGCACCACTTTCCTCCTCCACCTCTCACACTGCGTGCTCTCACCTGCACTGCACCACTTTCCTCCTCCTCTCACACTGCGTGCTCTCACCTGCGCTGCACCACTTTCCTCCTCCACCTCTCACACTGCGTGCTCTCACCTGCGCTGCACCACTTTCCTCCTCCACCTCTCACACTGCGTGCTCTCACCTGCGCTGCACCACTTTCCTCCTCCACCTCTCACACTGCATGCTCTCACCTGTGCTGTACCACTCTCCTCCTCCTCCTCTCACACTGCGTGCTCTCACCTGCGCTGCACCACTTTCCTCCTCCACCTCTCACACTGCATGCTCTCACCTGCGCTGCACCACTTTCCTCCTCCACCTCTCACACTGCGTGCTCTCACTTGCGCTGCACCACTTTCCTCCTCCTCCTCTCACAGTGCGAGCTCTCACCTGCGCTGCACCACTTTTCTCCTCCTCCTCTCACAGTGCGAGCTCTCACCTGCGCTGCACCACTTTCCTCCTCCACCTCTCACAGTGCGTGCTCTCACCTGCACTGCACCACTTTTCTCCTCCACCTCTCACACTGCGTGCTCTCACTTGCGCTGCACCACTTTCCTCCTCCTCCTCTCACAGTGCGAGCTCTCACCTGCGCTGCACCACTTTTCTCCTCCTCCTCTCACAGTGCGAGCTCTCACCTGCGCTGCACCACTTTCCTCCTCCACCTCTCACACTGCGTGCTCTCACCTGCGCTGCACCACTTTCCTCCTCCACCTCTCACACTGCGTGCTCTCACTTGCGCTGCACCACTTTCCTCCTCCTCCTCTCACAGTGCGAGCTCTCACCTGCGCTGCACCACTTTTCTCCTCCTCCTCTCACAGTGCGAGCTCTCACCTGCGCTGCACCACTTTCCTCCTCCACCTCTCACAGTGCGTGCTCTCACCTGCACTGCACCACTTTTCTCCTCCTCCTCTCACAGTGCGAGCTCTCACCTGCGCTGCACCACTTTTCTCCTCCTCCTCTCACAGTGCGTGCTCTCACCTGCACTGCACCACTTTTCTCCTCCTCCTCTCACAGTGCGAGCTCTCACCTGCACTGCACCACTTTTCTCCTCCTCCTCTCACACTGCGTGCTCTCACCTGCGCTGCAGCACTTTCCTCCTCCACCTCTCACACTGCATGCTCTCACCTGCTCTGCACCACTTTCCTCCTCCACCTCTCACAGTGCGTGCTCTCACCTGCACTGTATCATTTTGCTCCTCCACCTCTCACACTGCGTGCTCTCACCTGCTCTGTACCACTTTCCTCCTCCACCTCTCACAGTGCGTGCTCTCACCTGCTCTGTACCACTTTCCTCCTCCACCTCTCACACTGCGTGCTCTCACCTGCACTGTACCACTTTCCTCCTCCACCTCTCTGAGTCCGTGCACTGTACCACCTTATGTTCCCACCTCATTCCTGGGAGGCTCCTCACCCTTGAAGTGAACAGCAACACCTCCTGCCACACTCCCCATATCTAAGCTGTAAATCTGAATCTTTCCCTCATTGTAATAACAGCTTCCACCACAAGCTACCATTCTATCCTTAGGACCATGGATCAAGCCAGGTGTTGCCCAGCCTGGTCCTGTGTGTGGCCCAGCCTGGTCTTTTGTTTGTCTTAGCTCAGGCTACATCAGCTCTGCATTCCCTTGAGGCGGTTCTGTTATGAGGACGGGTTCTCGAGGTGGACATCCACAGTCTCACCCTCACAGTCTTGACCTAAAACCGAAGGCGCTAGTGCCAGCTCTGGTCATTCCGGGAACTTTCTGTTCTCCCTGGCCTTCTGGTGTGCTTACCATTGAATGGTTTTTTAGCTGACTTTGAAATATCTCACGTCTACTGAACACTTCCTATAGACCAGACACTGCTGACAACTACACAACCCAGCTAATCCCCACAACCAACTCTTGGTGAAACCCTAGATTTAGTCCTAGACAGAGATACAGAAGGAATTTCCCCAAGGTCACACAACTGACAGGCTTGTGGTGAGCTGCGTCGCTGGGCAATGTAGCTTCGATAGCTCAGGTTCCTACATCTCGCTCTTGAAATGCAGTGGTTCGCTCAAGGTAGCACCCCATCCCTAACCAAAATGTGGCTAGTTGTTTACCCCAGCAATTGTGTTGGCACAAGTGAACCACATCAACCCTTGTATTTGTTTGGAATGGTGTTATAAAGCTCTCTGGATTCTTTTATTAATATTATTCCTTGACAATTAGAATGATCATGTAATTTATGATCCAGACCCTGGCACCTCTGAGTGAACTCACTTACTGAGCTGGCACAGCAGGTGTGAAGTGGGAAAGTGTGGGCACATGGTCCCCCTGCTCACAACACATGTGTAAACACAATGACACCAGCAATGCATGGCCTAGCAGCACCAGCAACATGAGACGAGGAACCCCCTCAATGAACGCAGTCGTTTCTCAATGAGACCATGGCCTGTGGGCAGCTCCCCTCCAGCTGGTCATAGCTGTGAATCTCCTGTGTGCTGGATTAACAACTATTCAATCAACATCGCTAATGGACACTTCCTGGGAGCAGAGGCTTTGTGAGTTAGTGCTTGTTGCTTGTGATTGTGCCTAATGCCACAAGAAAGCACACCCAAGGAGACTACTTGTTTCCTAAAAGCATACATGATCTAAATTCTATTTTATATTCTTTTCTCCAAGGAAAAATCATCTTGAATATCTCAATACCATTACAGCAGATGCAATAATACTTCAAGCTACCCTTGGAGATGGAGGCTGAATTCGCACTTGGAGGCACAGGCCATCACAGGCACAACTACACAGGCTCATGAGGAGTCAGGCCAGCGCGAGGGTGTGGGCGGCTCCAGCTCCACTGTAGGGTCGGCAAAGCCCCGTCTGCAGGAAACCTGGCTCTGCTGAGGGGCTGGGGAAGGGCCGAAGGCGTCTTTTAGTCATGACACATCCACGCCACATCTAGATGTTGATTCTTCTCTAGCATCAGCTGAAATTCCGTCCTCCTCCCAGGCCTCACCACACGGCCCTGTCCAACATGCCTGTCTTAGCACCTTCCTGCTGCTGTAGCAAAATACCTTACACACTGGATGACTTTCCATAGGAACACGAACGCTGCACTCCATGGCCTAATCAGCTCTTAATACCACCACGCTGGGGACTAGACCAGGACATCTCCATCTTGGGGTGGATTCGATCATTCAGACCCAGCACTGCCTGCGATCACTGACAGCCAGACATGCACAGGGGCCCCGTGAATTCAAGGATGGAAATCGGGGCTGCTTCTTCAACTGGATTCAACCAACTGGTCCAAAGCAGCCAGGTGTAGTGGCACAAGCTGGGAATCCCAGCACTTGGGAAGTGAACTCGGGAAAATTAGGAGTTCAGGGTCATCCTTGGCTACATAGCAAGCCAGCCCAAGATGAGAAACTCTGTCTCAAAAAATAAATAAATAAAACAGTTTTAAAATAATGGTTGTACTCAAATTATTAATTGAAGAGATACATAGAGCTCTACTGTCTTAATTGCTAAACACACAAAGAACTCAGTCAAGCCACCAAGGAAATTAAAATTCTGCAGATAACCACAAAACCTAGAATTACAACCCCATGGGCTTTGCTGTTACCAGCTCAAATGAGAGAGGGACAGCGGTTTCTACACAGTCTCAGGTGTGATTTACTCTGGATAGAAAACACACATGGGCTGGAGAGATTGCTCAGTGGTTAAGTGCTTGCTTGCAAAGCCTAACAACCCAGCGTTCAATTCCCCACTCCCCCATAAAGCCAGATGCACAAGGTGGCGCATGCATTCTAGAGTTAGTTTGCAGCAGCTGGAGGCGCTGGTGTATGCATTAATTCTCCCCCAACACACCCCCCGGCCGTGAGTGTGCATGCCCCTCTTTGTGTGTTTGCATATAAGTAAACAATTTACAAAAGCACTCCTGCAGGTGACCCTCCCTCCCCCGCAGCTCTCTCAGGCCACCTAGTCACCTCCCTTAAATCCCATCGCTGAGCCCTGATGCTCCCACACAACATTACAGATGGACAGGTGGACAGGCAGCCCCTGCTTGCCAAGCCTACTCTGGGAAAGTGTAGGTAGTGCCTATTTCCTGCCCTCTGTAAGTGGCATCCTTCCTCTTGACACTCAGTGACTTTGCCAAGCTTATTTTCCAAACTTTATCCAACCACTGAGGAAAAGTTCAGGGGGGAGGGCGTTAAACAAAGCCGCTGGCAAGAGCCACCCTCGGGTGGCCTGCCCACAGTGACTCATGCAGCGCAGATGGGGCAGTGAGATGACTTCATTCCCAGGGAGACAGTCTCGGTGTCTCTTTGCAGATTAATTCCATCCTCCCACTTGCTGTCCCTTACAGAACTAGGACATGCAGCTGGCGGACGCTCCCTTTCTCCTCAATAACCGTGCAACCTGAACGCACTCAACAGGCACTTGGGAGCACCTCCGAGAGCAGGGGCATGCGGGGACCACAGCAGATGGGCCGGCAAGGACAGCCACTGCCCGTCCGAGCCAGACACAGAGAAAATGACAGGCCCCTTCCACAGTATCCACGCACCTATCCGGTGTAATTAGGGGTCATTTTCAAGGGTGGTGACACTTGCGTGATCCTCCAGGGAAGACAGAAGCAGGAAAATGACAGGCTTCTGACGCATGGATGAGTACTTTCTCAGCATCTTCCCCAAAACCACACAGAGGAAAAACAAGAGCAGACGTTTTTGACTTGTGACAATGAAGGGTCTACTCCTCGTGAACATCAACAGAACTTGTTGCCCTCATACTTAAACACAGAGGACCGATTGAGGACAGTCACCCAGCTCACCGTAAAGACATGCTTCCCACAGGCTCAGTAGTGACTACTCCTACAGGAAGCTAGAACAGGGCAAAGCTGCACATGCCAATTCGCTGCATACACCGCCACTTCTTGCAGTCGGCCAGAAGGGGGTGCCAGCACTCTAGGCATGTCTCTCAGGCTGCTTTAAGTGCCAGTCAGTCCCTGCAGCTGTCACTCAGCACAGTGTAGGGAGAGGCGGAGCAGGGCAGTGAAGTGGCCCTAGCATGTCTGCATGACACAGTCCGTGCTCTCGCTCTCTCCTTTCCAACGGACTAACTTTGGCAGGATTTAAGGTGTTCAATGTTTTCCAGCCAGATTATACTTTTTAAAAGCATTTCAATTATTTAACTGTAAATCCGTCAAATGCCATGGCCTCTTGAGCCGTGAGCTCCTTCCCCAGCACAGCACACACGGCCCTGGCGCATCATGCCCCACCCCCAAGGCCTCCTGACCCGGGCTCACGCTGTGCCATTGGCAGGACTTTTTCACCCACTCCGTGATCAAAGAGCAGCCCCCAGCTCCTGCTAGGGACCTTTACAGAGTTCATCTTCCCAACCCGCTTCCCCTAACTGTCGCTGACACCCAGCCTTCTTCTTAAGCCCTCTGCATCACTGTCCCAGCCCATTTCTCGGTGTCTAGCAGAATCCTGACAGTGGCCATGCATCCCAGTGCCTACAAACACATGCATTTTCTGTAAGTCACACGCCAGCAAAGCTTTGCTTAAAAGGACTTTTAACAATATCATACAGCTCAGCTGTAGCTACTGCACGGCTATAATTAACCCCTGAAAATGCTCATGCTTGTCTAAATGTCCATCAACAGGAGCCGAGCAGATAAACCACGGGCAGAGTAAGGTCTCACTCTTCTAGATTCACATGAACTAGTCTCCAAAATGCATGGGGGTGAAGGGGAGGCACAATGAGGCAAGGGGAAGAAAGCTGGGACAGGAAACCATAATGAAGCTGTTTCCATACGTTAAAGAAAAAGATGGAGGGATGGCTTGGTGGTTAAGGCATTTGCCTGCAAAGCCAAAAGACCCAGGCTCGATTCCCCAGGACCCATGACAGCCAGATGTACAACAGGGCACATGTGTCTGGACTTCGTTTTCAGTGGTTGGAGGCACTGATGTGCCCATTCTCTCTCTCTCTCTCAAATAAATAAATAAAAATTTTTTAAAAATTTTAAGATGGAGGGTACAGGTAACATGGTGGCATAGTAGCCATGCCAAAGCAGCCTAGGGAGGAAAATAAGAAAAAAAAAAAAACAGCAAAATACACTCTTCTACTGAAAACTGAAGGTGTATAAGGAATTATCAACTACAGCAGAGAAGCAGGAGAGACTCAGATCATCTAGAAAGCAGGAGAGCAGTCAGAATCCCGCCATGGTGCCAGGGGCCCCCATCCACACACACGCCCAGCCGTGGCTTTACCAGATTGTCTGTCTGTCTTAATCCCCACTCTTGCATCAATACTGTGTGCTGGTTTTGACTGAATGTGTATACTGCTCAGCTGGATTTTAGAATCTGCTAGTAATTTGCTCCCCCTAGCCTACTAGAAAACCTGCAAAGCAGACAAAATCAATGCCCAGAGTCACTTAGAGTAATATAAGAGCCACAGATGACACCTTAAATGCCTACCCTGGAGATATATACCATCTAGGAATACTGCAGATAATTAGAAAACCCAAGCATCTAATTAACTAAAGATGCAAAAAAAATATCTCTACACTATAACACAAGACACACAAAAAATCAAAACAATACAATTATAAATCCATCAGAAATGACCTCCAATGAGACTAACTTAGATGAAATGCCTGACAAAGATTTCAAAAAATAAATGGTTATATCTATGGAACTAAATAGGGTTTTCAAAGGTAGAAATACAAACACCTAAAAAAATGTTCCACATCCTTAGCCATCAGGGAAATGCAAATTAAAACCACTTTGAGATTCCATCCCTGTCAGAATGGCTATCATCAAGAAAACAAATGACAATAAATGCTGGCAAGGTTGTGGAAAAAGAGGAACCCTTCTACACTGTTGGTGGGAATGTAATCTGATACAGCCATTGTGGAAATCAGTGTGGAGGTTCCTGTGACAGCTAAAAATAGATTTACCATATCACCCAGCTATAGCACTCCTCGGCATATATCCTAAGGACTTATCTCTCTACCTTAAAGATACTTGTACATCCATGTTGATTGCTGCTCTATTCACAATAGCTGGGAAATGGAACCAGCCTAGATGTCCCTCAGCTGTGTGGCACATGTATACAATGGAGTTCTACTCAGCGGTAAAGAAAAATGAAGTTATGAAATTTGCAGGGAAATGGATGGACCTGGGAAGGATTATGCTTAGTGAGGTAACCCGGGCCCAGAAAGCCAAATGTCACATGTTCTTTCATGTATGTTGATCCTAGCTACAAATGTTTAAACTTGCATGTGAGTTGGGGTAAAAATCAGTAGCAAACGCCAGTAAGCTAGAAAGGAACTACTATCAGGGAGGAAGGAAAGAGGAAGACTTAAGGAGATGGTATGGTACAGATGTAAGTAGATGAACAGATTACTAGGAGTGGACAGGCTTAAGTCAGCTAAGGGGAAAGAGAGGGAGTAAAGGAAGGGTGGGGAGAGGGTTAGCCAAAATGTAAGAGGTATAAATAAGTCAGAAGGAAACCTTCTGTTTTGAACAATAGCACACCCAGAAGCCATAGATTATTACTAGAAAAATTCCAGTGCCAAGGATGGGATACCTTCCAGTAAGTTGTTGGCCAAGAAGGTCACTTGTGCCATAGTGGATGTCTGTTATGGGGGGAAACCAACCACTCTTGAATTGGACTGGAGACCTGCTCCAGGGAACGGAATACATACCTAGTGCTGAAAAACTATGACGGGGAGGCCATGAGCCCTAGGGGTGTACTGCCTGCTGCTGTCTGGCTAAATGAATATATTATGCTCATCAAACTGCCTTGTAAGCACTTCTCTTAATGTTCATACTCCTATATTAACATTACTTTCACTTTTGAATTAGAGAAGCTTCTCTTTTCAGATGGTGGTGACCTCTGGAATGACTCAAAGGGCACCATAGTGCTGAGAAGAAGTGACAGAGGAGTGCTCAGCACTAAAAAATCTCTATCACAACCTCCAAGGATCAGAGTCCTTTGCAGAAGAGGTGACAGAAAGCATGTAAGAGCCAAAGGAAAGGTAGGACTGCTTACAATGCAATCGTCCAGACACAAAATGGCCTGGATATCCATGACCTCACAGTGCTTGGCACTACCTACACAGGACCCTCATTATAGGAGGAAAATATGATGTCATCAAACCAGAAACGATAATAAGTGAAAGGGGGAGGGGATATGATGGAGAGTGGATTTGCAAAGAAGAAGGGGGGGGAAGGAAAGGGAATTACCATGGTTTATTGCCTAAAATTATGGAAGTTGTCAATAAAGTTTTAACAAATGTTAACACTCAGGAGGCTGAGGTAGATGGATTCCTGTGAGCTTGGGGCCAGCCTGAGACTACATAATGAATTCCAGGTTAGCCTGGGCTAAAATGAGACCCTACCTCAGAAAAAAAAAAGAATTTAAAATATATCATGTCAAGATGGACTAGAGAGATGGCTTAGTGGTTAAAGCACTTGCCTACAAAGCCAAAGGACCCAGGTTCGATTCCCCAGGACCCACATAAGCCAGATGCACAAGATGATGGTGTGTGCATCTGGTGTTCATTTGCAGTGGCTGAAGGCCCTGGTGCAGGTGCACCCCTTCTCTCCCCCCACCCCTGTAAGGCTGGAGAGATAGCCTAGAGATCAAGGTGCTTGCCTGCAAAGTCAAAGAATCCAGGTTCAATTCCCCAGGACCCACATAATCCAGATGCACAAGGTGGCGCATGCATCTACAGTTCATTTGCAATGGCCAGTGTCCCTGGTGCACTCATTCTCTTTCTGCCTCTCTCTCTCTCTCAATCTCACTCTCAAATAAATAAAAATAAAGTATTTTTAAATGAATCACACAGTCAGCTGATATGGTATAGCTCATCAGTAGGGCAACGGCCTGCCATACACAAGCACCTGGGGCTGGCATCCCTCCAACACCCAAGATAATAACAAGAGTCATGAGCAGCTGGGCTTCTGTGCAAGAAAAAGGGACATTTACGGAGTTGGAATGCGAAGATGAAAGTTTTCCGAGCAGCTAGTGACAGACCAGACCAGAAGTGACTAGAATTATTAACAGACAAGTTTTGGGATTAAGTGTTAAAATCTCTCTATTTGTAATGTGACTATACAAGAGCTGTTTATATGTGACCAGTCTTATTACTAGCAAGGCAGGGGCCGTGTGTGGAAACAGAAGTAGAGAGAGGAATCCTATCTAGCTGTAGTCATATGTACTGAGCTTAGCTGGGTCACTAGAGGGAGTATGTGGGAGGTTTTGAGGAAAAAAGTAACAAGGGTGAACACCTGACCCATGTTCATGTAAGTAGCTGCAATAAGCTCGCTGGTTCACTAAGCTAGAACTGGGTGGAAGTGGTCATCCATGCCCTGCCTGGGGTGAAGACAGGGAACACGCTTCTGGACGCAGGCATAGGCAAGGACTTTCCGATAAGAAAACAAGCATGTCTCCCCAGGAAAACTCACACCACCAAACTGTCCAAATATGCCAAAATCTATTTCCAGTTTTGATAACAATCTACTAGGATCATTCATTCGCCCATTTATTGACTGGAAGATTTTTTCAGTGTTTAATTTTTGTGATTATTTATATATTTTAGACACTAGCCCACTGAAAATACTCATACTTATCTAACTGTCCATCAGCAGAAACGGATGAGATAAACTATGGATGCTGAATAGCTATGATACAACCTCTGGCCTCCCCAGACACACGCACACACGCACTCACACGGTCTGTCTCTCTCTCTCTCTCTCTCTCTCTCTCTCTCTCTCTCTCTCTCTCTCACACACACACACACACACACACACGTGCTTCTTTGGCTCACAGTTTCAGAGGCTTCAATCCGTGGTTGCTTAGCCTCATTTTCCTGAACCTGAGGCAAAACATCATGACAGACAGCATGTGGTGGAACAGAGAGGCTCTCCAGATGGCACCCAGGAAGCAGAAAGAGGCAAAGAACTGGGGACAAGATATACATCTTTTCACAGCATGTGCCCAGTAACCTACTTCCTCCCACCTCCTATATGCCACCACTTCCCAAAAGTGCCATCAGAAGTCCACCAAGGGGTTAACCCACTGACTGATGGGTCACGGGTCTCAAGATTAATCATTTCTCCAATGCCCATCAGCTGGCAATACAGGAGCAATTAATATGCATTCCTGTTGGGGACATTCTATGTTCAAACAATAACAAATCCCTCCTGAAAAGCTTCCCGCATGAATCTCATGACTTAACAGGCAGCTAAACTATGGTCTTAAAGGATCCCAAGTCCAGAAGTGAGAACAAAGAGGACGTGCCTGTCTGAATCACAGCTCGATGAGCTGTGGAACCCAACTCAGCATCTCTGTGTCTTCGTTTCTTCACCTATTAAGACAAAGGTGAGGGTGGGAACAGTAGTGATATCTACTTAGCACATGCAATCAGGGCCCAGTGTTCTTGATTACACTGCTCAGAGATGTGGCCGGGGTGGACCTGACATGCTGCAAGTGACAGCTGACCCAGGGGGCAGGCCATCAGCAGTCCACTTCTCCGGAGTCCCTCTACTCCCAAGGGTCTGTCTCATGTGTGCAACACACAGGACTGTCCTCTCATAATTCACATCTCCTGGGATTCAAAGAAAAGCAAGAGGCTGCAGTTGCAGGCAATTGTCACACCTTCCACACTTGCACACGTGAACTCTGCAGTGTGCAGAACACTCTCAGGAAAGTCAAGAAGGATGAGAGGGGCTGGGGACATGGCTCAGCAGTAAGGGCATGCAGTTCAGTCCTCAGCACCCATCTGAATGGCAGAGAGCAGCCACGCAGGCCTGTGCCCATCATGCAGGGTGTGGACACTGAGGAAGTTAGTCAGACCACAAATGGCAGCCCCGGGGTTCAGTGAGAGGGTGACTCTCAAGAAAGCAAGCCGATGAGCAATAAACAGAAGTTCTCCTCTGGCCTCTGAACATAGATAGGTGTGTAGCATATGCACATCTACACACACTTGTGTACACCAGACATGCTCCACATCACACAGTGCACATATACCAAGGAGAGAAAAGGAGGGAGAGAAAGAAGGAGGGAGGGAGGGGAAGGAGGAAGGGAGAGAAAAAAGAAGGAAAGAGGAAGGAGGGAGAGAAGGAAGGAGGGGAAGGAAGGGAGGAGACCGTGCAAGCACAGGAGAGTGCTGGGAGAGGCAGCGGGTAACGTCCTACCGTACGTTAGGGAAGTCCGGAGCGCCACGTTAGCTGTTGTTAATGCCATTCAATCCAGAAGGTGTACATGTGGGAAACTGCAATGTGCTCTGACAGTCATGGGCCTATGAAGTCCCCTGCTTTCATCTGTTTGTCCTTAAGTCTATTTACCCAAGAGACTTTGCTGCAGCTGACAACGAGAGGCCTCTCTACACAGGTGGGTGTTTCCAGCCCTTCGTCGAAGCAGCAGCAAGAACCACTTGGATTCTGGGAAGGTCTGAAGAAAAGGGTCTCGGACAGTACCAAGTGGGGTGTGTCCTTCAACCAGCTCTGGTTCCAATGGCCTGTGCCTAAGAACGGATAGTAACCTAGCAAGCGCATGAGGAGAACCTCCAGCCTAGTAAGCACATAGAGAAAAGTGCCCGACATGTCACATGCCTGCATAATAGGCATTGTCCATTACTGCACGTACCACACATAGGCTAGGATTTTAAGGCAAAGTGAATCCAGAACTAAGCTAGTTAGCCCATAATCTGAATGAGCCCCTTTGAACTACAGGAGTCTTCCAAAGAGTGGTTCTGAACAGTTTTCTGTCCAGTTAACGTGCACACTTTGATGGCGTTTTTGTAGTCATCTCACGCCTGCAGCTGACCCTCTGTCCACATCTGAGGGTTCAACCACCACAGACAAAGAACACCAGCAAATATTCTTCCCTAAATGACACTTGTAGTCAGTTTCTGGGTTGAACATCCAAACCCAGTCATATTTTATGGGCAGAAGGGGTTTATTTCAAGCTTGCATGTCTAGGGGAAAGTCCATTAGCAGCAGAGGAAACTGCTTCCATGCATCCAAGCAGAGAGAAAAAGTGCAGCAATGAGCAAAACACACACCAGCACATGCGTGCGCACACACACACACACACACCAAAAAGCAGCAAGCACAAACCAGCAGCACACAGCTGGAACCCCCACACCCTTAGAGCTCACACTGCTCTGCATACCTTTGGGCTGGAAGCAGATTCCCCCTAAAAACACCCCCCAGTGACACCTCCTCCAGCCAGGCGGTTTGAGACCCAAGTTACAAGTGCTAATAAAATGTGTGAGTCTATGGGGGACATGCATTCAAACTACAACAGTACTCTGACAACTATTTACATAGCACTTACTGCAGAGGATGCAAAGCCGTCTAGAGAGGCTTCAAAGTATGCAGAAGGATGAGGGTAGATTACATGCAAACACACCAGGTATATGAGTGGCTTGAACATCTGTTTGTTTTGGTATTCCAAGGAGTTTCCTGACCCAGTCCTGCCATGCATACCAAAAGGCTGCTGAACCCTGTCCAGTGAGCAGGACATAATAGGCTCTATTACAGAGCTTGAAATGAACCAGAGATACACAAACTTTCAGGGCAAATGGCACACGGAACAGAAGCTTAGCAAAACATTAACATGTGAGAACTTTATCTGAGGTCCTGCATGACCTACCTGTCTGTAAGGTTCATATATAGAAAAATTAATGAGGAGAAAGCAAATGAGGAGCAGCGCCTCTTATCTAACAGGTGTGGTCACTGGTGTCAAAATGCTTCGTTACTCAGATGTTAACTCCTCATTCCCACGAGTTCTGTTCTGGCCTGGCTGCAGTTGGTGGCTGCAGACTACCTCCTCCCAGGAGAGTGAGTCGGGCAGAACCGCGCCTGCCTCTTGATCGCTCACCACACTTCAAACTGTCTACGGCAAGGCTATGAAAAGCAAACCTCTGCAGGTGGCTGCCTGGATGACCATGGAGATGGATGGCAATAAGAAGTTTGCGCAAGAGTGGCCAGGCTGCTTGCTGCATGGCTGGGAGGGGAAGTAGTGGAGAGACCAGCTGGACACTCACAGATCAACACATCTCCGTCCTATCCTCGCTTCCACTCCCGTCGTAAGAGCTCTAACTGCCCTGCCCACTTCAGCTGTGACCACAGACCCATTATCTCATGGTTTCTGTCAAGTTCCTGATTTTCCTCTCTTGAAGATGAGCAAGAATTCTGTGTTGAAGTGTTCTGCAAAACCTACCCCGGCATGGATTCAGAAATGAGCGCTGTTTGACTTGCAGATGGGGCCAGCCGCAGGTAAGGACACGATTCTGTGAACACCTTGAGTGGGTGAATGGGAAAGGGAAGCTCTGAGCCTGGTGGGAACAGGGTGGCTAACAATGGACAATCCCCACTCAGGATCTACTCACGAGTTAGTGTCTGAGAACTAGAACTGATTGGTGTGCTCATATATTTGCCAATGCTAATTTTGGGATGTAGACTTGAAATACCATAATTGATGCTTCTCTGGGATTTCTAATTGTGGTTGTCAAACATGTCTCTAGTAAAGCAATGCCAGAGAAACTGTTTAAAAGGTATTCATGTAGAACATTTCAAAAATTTGTATAAGTGTACTGAAATGGCTTTTCAAAATCATATTTATTAAAGTATTATTTCTTACTAGGGGTGAATGGGTTTTTATTTCTTTTTTTGCAATGGCATGAACATACCAAGCTGCATTTATTTGAACACATATAGGTAAAGGCTTTTAACTTTGTTATGACTGAAAATGTTAACCCTGTTGATTCCGAGGATTTATTTACTGGTAAAGAGAATTATAAATCACATAATATCTATTGTAAGCAAAATTTGAGTTCATATGCTACACATATCTACGTCTATAATTAATCAGCTAAATTACTTTAAATACTTTAAGTATTATCATGTTAAATTATATATGAATTAGCACAGACTTATGATGTCCACATGTTCAATAAATTCCACACAACTCATCCATATACGTTTTGTTTCAAGCCAAGATAACCTCAGGGGGAAATGACTCAAATATCACACTAAGAAAGAAATGCATGCACATCTTCTTAAGACACAGTCAAAAATCAATTTTAGCCAGGCATAGTGGTGCATGCCTTTAATCCCAGAACTTGGGAGGCTAAGGTACTAGGATTGCTGTGAGTCCAAGACCAGCCTGAGACTAATTCCAGGTCAGCCTGGGCTAGATAGAGCAAGACCCTACCTCAAAAAAAGAGCAATTTCAATATTAAAAAACCTAGATATTAACTTTCAAAGAAGAAAACAGTGCACTCACTACAAAATGTAAACTATGTAACTCATGATTTATTAACATGAGTGTTGTACTTTGACAACACGTATGGTTACAAGCACACACATACACACACTGGTATGTACAGGAACTGTAACTGTCATGACCATTCACCCTCAGGAAGGACTTAGGGGATACCCAGTGCTCACAGGGAAGTGGGCAGAGTACAAAGGAAGTATCATGTGGGACACGCAGCCAAGCCCACTTCAAGCCGGGGAGGCAGGTTCTGAGACAGTCAGGGTTCCGAGGCAGGGCCGCCCGCCCTGGTGACGAGCGTGTGCATTTGCTGCTGCCGGCTGCTGCAGCCCAGCAGAGTCCCCGCTGCCCAGCCTCTCAATAGCCTCACTGTCCTTTCCCCCGGACCCCAGTCCCTCTCAGATCACCAAGCCCCGACATCCTCCTCTTCAGTTCTCTTCACCTTCAACTGTGTATTCTTAGGATATGGATTTTAGGTTACAGTTATCACTGTCTTCTTTAGGTAGAATACAGCAGGGAGACGTCAACCAGAGGAGAGAGAAAAAGCCTCTCACAGATGTGAGGCCCTGCCAACCATGAACCAGTTCCAATTACACTAGGCAGAGATAGGTCGCCACCCAGCTAGAAGCTGCCCACCAAACTCCCTCAGGCCTTTTCCCTCTCCTCATCTACAGAGCAGGGCTCAAATATTAATTCAGACAATACTTGTGAAGTTATTGAGCAACTTACAAAGTCTTCAGCAAATGAGGACTGACTGCATAAGCTTTCATGATTTTTATAAAGATTAATGTCACTGAGGCAAATGTAATTATACATCAGACCACTGGGCACACTATAGATTCTGATCTCTTTGAAGATTAAAACAGATAAAATAGAATACATAAGAGAGCTTGCCTGTAAAACCTAATGACTAGGGTTCAATTCCCCAGTACCCAAGTAAAGCCAGATGCACAAAGTGGCCCATGCACCTGGAGTTCTTTTACAGCAGTTAGAGGTCCTGCTGCACCCATTCTCTCTCTCCCCCTTCCTTGCAAATAAATAAATAAAAACATGTTTTAAAAAAGAGAGTACAGGGCTGGAGAGATGGCTTAGCGGTTAAGTGCTTGCCTGTGAAGTCCAAGGGCTCCAGTTCAAGGCTTGATTCCCCAGGACCCACGTTAGCCAGATGCACAAGGGGGCGCACAAGTCTGGAGTTCATGTGCAGTGGCTGGAGGCCCTGGCATACCCATTCTTTCTCCCCCCACCCCTCCCCCACCTCTTTCACTCTCTGTCACTCTCAAGTAAATAAATAAAATTAACAAAAGAAAAATTTTTAACAAAGAGAGAGCACCAACAATACCTTTAAAACTTCATTTAAGAACAGATAAGAAAGCAATAGAGCCTGTCAAATCCAAGCCCTTAGGAGAATCACCTGGAGGGATTGGCACAACACAAATAAATCCCTGGGCCCTACTGCCACAGAGTTGCAATTCATTGAGTCTGATTGGAACTTTTTTGTTTATTTTAATTTATTTATTTGAGAGCAACAGACAGAGAGAGAAAGAGGCAGATAGAAAGAGAGAGAATGGGCGCGCCAGGGCCTCCAGCCACTGCAAAGAAATTCCAGACACATGCGCCCCTTGTGCATCTGCCTAACGTGGGTCCTGGGGAATCGAGCCTCAAACCCAGGTCCTTAGGCTTCACGGGCAAGCGCTTAACCGCTAATCCGTCTCTCCAGCCCTGGGTTGGAACTTTTAACATGTGAGTGTGCAGTGGATTTCCTGGTGATGCTGGTGGTGGTGACCAGTAACCCACAGGTGACACAATAAACAGTAAATCCCCAACCTAAGCTGCCTACTTAGTGAATAAACAGTTAGAAATCGAAACACCGCATCCTCTCCCCGCTTACTGTGTCACTGATGAGGGTGGTCCACTTCACCAGGCAGTGAGGGAGGTCAAGGAACATGGGTCAAGACCCATGTGAAGTGAGATGCTAAGCAGAAGAGAAACGCTGTTCCCCTAAACAATGATGCTTCTAGACTGGAATTTGTTTCTGAGCTTTCTCTAAGCCTCAGGCTTTATTCTGAGAACTCAGAGGTTGGGTTTGCTGCCTCTGGCTCCTGTATTCCCCCATCCCTCTCCCACACCACCACCCAGGGAGACATGTGATGCCGCACGAACAGTCCTGCCGTCCTCTCCACCCGCAGAGGGCCATCCAGCTAAAAGCTGAGTTCAGAGGTACCAGTTTGCTGCGAGTTCTCAAAGGGTAGGGCCCATTAACATTGCCATTAAACTTGTTAAATGTGGAAACGCAGACCCTGGACCACTGAACAGAAACTCCAGGGACAGAGGCCCGCCATCTGTGCGGGAACGCATCCTCCCAGTGGCTTTATGGCACAGATCTGAGTTGCAATGCCTAACATGATTCTGTCTGCTGGAAGAGCTCCAGTTTTTACCTTATCTGGCCAAAACTGGAAATAGTGCCCCTTTATATTTTGCCTTTATGCTTTGGACTGGATATTGTAGAGTGGTCTCATTGGATGGATGCAGTGTACTGCCAGGGATTTCATTTTTTTTCTTTTTTTTTTAATTTGCAATTATTTATTTATTTAAGAGAATGAGAGAGCATGGGCACACCAGGACTTCTTGCTGCTGCAGATAAACTCCAGATGCATGTGTCACTTTGTGCATGTGACTTTATGTGGATGCTTGGAAATTGGGCTTTGCAAGCAAGTGCCTTTAACCGCTGAACAATCTCTCAAGCCCCTGCACCTGGGATTTTAAATTAGCTGAAAGTCATCTGCTACATCCACAGTCCCCAGGAATACTAACAGACACCCCGCCACATCTTAGAGAACCAGTTTTGTTACAAATGTCCTATCTTCACAAAAAGACACCCATGCGGCTCAGGATACACTGTCAACAAGGGGATGGAAAGAATGTAAGAGCCCGAGGGTAAAGAGGGATGCTCTGGGACAGGATTCTCCAGACATGAAGAGACTGGTGTATTCATGACCCTGCAGTGGAAGTCACTACCCTCCATAAGACCTGCACAAGGTGACAGAGGACAGGTGGGGACAAGGAGCCACCCGAACAGAACAGGAAGTCCATGGGAAGAGAAGCAGGTTCATGGCGGCCGGGGTGAGGGGAAGATCATGATCAGGTAACGGTGTGCTCGTGTGCTAAATTCTCACTATTCACACCAAAAAGAGAGAAAAACTTTAAAAAGCATCCATGAGCAAATTATGTAAACTCTAAATCCCGAGCATCATGGGCACCACAGAGGAACAGACAGGAGAGCTGCCCCGCCCCCACCCAGGTCTTTTAAACTCCTCTCTTCCTCTCTCCTTGTCCTTCCCTCCCGTCCTCCTTCTCCTCCTCACCAGTGATCCCTTTGCAGCTAACCTCCCAGCAGAGGATAAGGCTGATGAGTAATTTATTCACCTTCCCTGGGCTAAAACAATTCACGGGAGAGTCAAGCGGTCACAAAGCTTCCCCATCCACCTGGTGCTTTAATATCCAAGCCATTTGCTTTGGTGGGACTATATCGAGTTCAGATTTCTTTGAAGACCTCTGGCTTGACTCAGCCTAAATTAAATTACAGACCTTTCCTTCTCCACTGAAGCCTGCCATCTGCTATTTGCACATGTGTTCTGACCCTTTATCTTTCAGGTGAGAAAACAGACAGAGAAGGGGGGGGGGTTCCCACCCAATTACAGACCACCTGCTACTGAAGATGAGAGACAGACAGAGAGGGGGTAGGCCCGTGTGGCCTCTGAGGCTTGGCCCAAAGGGGAATGTATGCTTTGGTGTGGTCACCAGGGAAAGAACAGATCCCTGGCTTTTTGTGCATTTCACATGTTATTTCCATTATAACATCCAGAGCCACTGGACTCTAGGAAGTCTTTCCAACAACAGACTTGACATGAGCCCATGGTGGGACCATCTGGCAGGAAAGGACTCACCTGGTGCTTGTTGGATCTTCTCTGGGAGTCCAGCCCTATGGCTCAGGAACTCTCCCATCCTGCTACAAATATGAGTGACGCCCCCCTTCTCACCCTAGGAGTATTTCAGTCATTTCTTCATTCAACAAACAGTGATTCCTTACCACCTGGAAGCCACAATTCTAGTGATCACACATGATCCTAGATGCATGAAGCAGACACTGGCCTCTTGGACCTTATATTCTAATGGCATTCAGGGACTTTTCACTGACCACCACTAACCCACTTCCCTAAGAACTGACACTTACTTAACTATGCCAACAACCTTTGAGCACATAATTCATCAGGGGACAATTGTACTTTTTTATGCAGACTGGGAAAGGATTCTAATTTCATCAGAAGCCAATCAGCATTTGCTGATGTGTCCTAACTCCCTAACCTCACCCTGCTGGAGCGGACAGCTCCGTTTATACTAATAACAAAACCAGAAAACAGGAAATGACGCTTAGCTCTGATAAATGCCCTTGGACTTGGGTCTTTATTCTCTTGCTCTCTTGCCCCTGAAAATGCCTACCTATGTGTCTGCACACAGATCCCACTGCCTGTTTCCTGGCCATAAATACATCAGTGAGCACCACCTTTAGAGAAGTGAAAACAGGAAGGGAAAGGACTGGGTCTGAGTTGAAAACCTAAGACCAGCGAGCGGCTGCCGCCATCACAAGGTCTGTGTGGACTGGGAGAATGGCAGCTTCCTGGCGACAGGTGCCGCGAAGGCAGGAGGCTTACCCAAAGCACAAACGAGACTGGAATCACTTTTTCAGAGAACTTGTTTTTTCTTCAGTACATTTTAACTTTGATCCATGGTGCATACTTGCTGCCTAATCCTGTGGTAGTGTGGCAAAGCCTTTTCTGATTGGCTGGTTAGAGGTCCCTATTGGTTTTGGGGGGGTGATTTTTTTCATGCAATATGGTACATTGTCAGTCATGCCTAGTTTCTCAGTCTAGTTCAAGTTGTATGAGAGAAGTTTAAATCCGAAGAAATCCACAAGTAAAAAATAAACCACCTCAGACCTGGACTTTAGAGGAGGCTGTTGGCTGAGCACAAGTGGCGCTCACAAGGAATGGGCGGGAATACGGAAAGTGCAGAAACGGGCTCGGGAACATCACCCGGCACGTTTACCCACAGCCGTGCCCTCCGAGCCGCTTGGGAAAGGTACACTGACCAGTCCCCTCAAGGCAGGGAGCCCGGCCTTACACACACCGAGCTCAGGAGGAGAGCCTGCCCGTGCAAGGTCTGCCTTCTAGAATCTCACTCTCTGGCTTCCAACCCTGACAAAGCCACTTACCCTGACGCAGCCTTCACCAGCCACCTCTCGGTGCACACTGGCCCAGCCAGGGCACGCGAAGGTGGAGTCAGTATGTGCGCGTTGCCGGTGATACGACAGCAGAAAGCGTCTCCATTCGCGGCACCCAGCGCCACTGTTTTCCCCGCCAAGCACTAGCCAGGCCCGGCCCTGCTTCACTGCTGAGATCAGACGCCATCAGGAGCGTTCAGGGCGTAGGGCATCTTCTCAATCATTACTAGCGCGTGCGTGCATGCTCTGTGGGTCAGGAGGATGCGCCTTCCCAGGCTCTGGCGAGGTCTGTGCTCAGCCTCAGGAGCCCTCTGGAGTGGAAGCCTACTGGTATGAGTGGGGCTGTGGAAGTTGGAATAGATGCCCCCCAATATATTCAGTGTTTTATTGGTTTGAAGTTTACGTCTGCAGCACCTGGCTGGAGATGGTGCTACTGGGTGGACCTTGAGGTGTAATGGTGGGTTTTAGAATTCAATCTAAAGATATACAAAATGTGCCTAGCTGGAGTTTCTGAAGTGTGCTGTGTTGTGTGGATTTTGGCTTTTTGGCTCGTGTGTGTTTTTTTTCTCTCTGTGTAGTCCTGTAAAAGCAAGCCAGTTTTTTCGTTTGTTTGTTTGGGAGGGGGGCATTGTCATTATGGAACTTCCATTGGTATATAAGCTTTAATAAATATTTTTTATAGTTGTGTTTGGTTTGGAAGTTTATTTTAGTGAACCTGAAGTTGTCTGTTACACAAGTTGGTACAAAGGAGAGAGGTGAGATGAACCTGACCATGTGCATGTTGGGTCTTTTAGAACCTTTGTTTTGGAGCAATAGGCATGAACTTGGTGCCTGCAACTAAAGATGCCTTCCAGAGTGGTAAGCCGAGTTTTATGAGCTATTCTGATGAGAGTTTGAAAATGCTAAGTGCAGACAGTATAGAACTTCAAGGCTTGGCTTATGAGCTTTCTAAGGGGAAGGAAAGACTACATAGGACTTTGTTGGAGCTGGGCTACTGGTATAAGGGCTGGCTGTGTTCTGCTGCCCAGACCCAGAGAGTTTGATAAAGGTTAAATTTGTTATGGACCGATGCACTTAGCTAAATATATTACATTGAAAGATTTAAGATTTTAAGTTGGAAAACCTCAAGCAAGTTAAAATCACAGGCATTGATTGGTTTAAGGTCACTGAAGCTGCTACTGTCAAACACATTAGCAATCTTAAGGAAAATGGTCCCCAACTACTTTACATTAAAACAATAAAAAGGATGCCTAAATAAAGAATCATAAAAATACAAACGTCCCCAAAAGGGAAAGAGTTGACTTAAAAAAAAATATTTTTCAAGACTATGACTTCGTCCCTAAATTAAAAATATGGCTATGTCCTACACACCTGGTATTGGTTTCAAAAACATAAAAAATAGAATAAAAGGAACATAAATTACACATCGTTCCAGGAGCTGCTGCTAAGATGCAGCATGAGACAGGGCCTGATGCCCTGATGCCCTGATAGGCTAAAAGAGCCTTTAAAAGATGGACTGTGATTTATATAAAGACCTAAAGATGTTTTAGATATACCAGGACTACACAAGGGCTACAACAGAACACACTGTTGGCCTAAGATAAAAGTGCTCCCTGGCTACTCTTCCCTGGAAGAACATAATTTTAAAAATCTAAAGACTGCTAGTCTCTGGTTATATTAAACTTAAACTACAAAAGTTTAATGTTTGTTTAATAGTAGTTAAATTTACATTGTTTTAGTCTCTCCTTACTATACATTATACCAGTTAAAAATGTTTACTCTGTGCCTTTAAATGTTAAAAAGTATTTAACTTGTTTGATTTTACAGGACTTACTATCTTAAAATGGTCAAGACTGTGGGGACCTTTAAAATTAAACTAAGTACAATATACATTGTATGATGGTTATAAATCTATTGGAGACCAGGAATGTGGTAGTTTGATGGCCCCCAATCTAGTCAGTGTTTTATTAGTTTGTAATTTACATCTTCAGCCACCTGGCTAGAGGAGGTGTCACTGGGCAGATCTTAAGGTGTGATGGTAGGTTTCAGATTTCAACCCAAAGATATACAAAATCTGCCTAGCTAGAGTTCCTGAAGTGTGCTGTGCTGTGTGGATTTTGGCTTTTGGCTTTTTGGTTTGTGCTTCTCTGTGTGTGTGTTTGGTCCTGTGAAAGCAGACCAGCTTCTTCTGCCATTATGGAACTTCCTCTGGATCTGTAAACTTCCATAACTGTGCCTGGTCTGGAAGTTCATCTCACTGAACCTGAAGCTGTCTGCTACAGAAATAAAAAACAGAACTCCAGGGTGCAACCTGGATGCATCTAGAACAGATGCCATGGCCCCACCTGAGAACAAGCTTGTCACTAAGGCAGGGAAAATCCAAAGGTGCATTTCTGCATGAACTGTAGTTTCACCCAGTACAGAAAACAGTGCAGTGTGCTCACGCACTTCCTTCTTTGAACATATAATAATCATTATAATAATTACCATGTTACCAGTGTGGCCGAAGTCTCTGTAACAAATAAGCCTCTGGAAGACTGTCAGGAATCACTGACAGCTCCGAAGAGATGAGTAATATGTTTTGAAATATCAGTCTCAAGAGACATAGCTTCTATGACGTAAAACACTAGTGTTATTTTGGATGTAGATGACCCAATTCTATTTCTTGAAAAATGTCAAGTCTAGGCACAAAGAAAATTATTCCTGCTGTTCGGGTGGAGATTATTATCACTCAAAGCACCTCAGCATTGAGCATCTCAAGCTATTTCTATGAGAATTTACTAGGAAAGCAAAAGACTAACTAGCATGAAACCACTGGGTTTTGGAGAAGCTAGTGAGTGTGCTTGGGTAACGGGGATGCAAGCAAGAGATAAAAAGGCAATTCCAAGGAGCTGTGTTTTGACAGCTGCTTCCTTCAAGGACACAGCCCTGTTTAGCAGGCTCACTCACTCCTGCTCAGCTCGGAGCCGAGTTTCTGCGCTGTGGCTGGGAAGCAGAGCTGCCATGGGAAAATGCGTCCGCACTCAGGAGCACCCTGCATGTGTGCTTTCAACACCCGCCCAGCTTCACAAACACTTCCTCACAGTACAGCCAGTGTCCCGGATCTGCGGTGAAAGAAAGGCCGTGACCGTGCCATGTAAACCCGGACCTGAAGACCGTGACCGTGCCATGTAAACCCGGACCTGAAGACCGTGACCGTGCCATGTAAACCCGGACCTGAAGGCCGTGACCGTGCCATGTAAACC
Organism: Jaculus jaculus; assembly: GCF_020740685.1. NCBI lineage: Eukaryota > Metazoa > Chordata > Mammalia > Rodentia > Dipodidae > Jaculus > Jaculus jaculus. The sequence continues at coordinate 109,032,327 of NC_059113.1, read as the reverse complement.
CGGACCTGAAGGCCGTGACCGTGCCATGTAAACCCAGACCTGAAGGCTGTGACCGTGTTATGTAAACCCGGACCTGAAGGCCGTGACCGTGCCATGTAAACCCGGACCTGAAGGCTGTGACCGTGCCATGTAAACCCAGACCTGAAGGCTGTGACCGTGCCATGTAAAACCCGGACCTGAAGGCTGTGACCGTGCCATGTAAACCCAGACCTGAAGGCTGTGACCGTGCCATGTAAACCCGGACCTGAAGGCCGTGACCGTATCATGTAAACCCAGACCTGAAGGCTGTGACCGTGCCATGTAAACCCGGACCTGAAGACCGTGACTGTACCATGTAAAACCCGGACCTGAAGGCTGTGACCGTGCCATGTAAACCCGGACCTGAAGGCCGTGACTGTACCATGTAAACCTGGACCTGCTTCTCGTCTTAAGGACGCTTTGTGTCTAGCTACTTTACCTTAGTTACAGTATTTCATTTCCTTTCCTCACCAAGTATGTTAACTATCACTAGTCGAGCAAGAGCTCCCACTGTGTTTTTGCCTTTCCTCTTTTTTGTATTTTTATTTGTTTATTTTGACTGATTGATTGAGGTGTGCGCAGGCCGATCTTGGTGAGCATGTGCTCTCTGTGCGCAGGGCCTCGTGACGACCCGCCCCACGGCCGCGCTCTGCCCCACCTCCACGCTTTCCTTTCTCGTGCATTCAATTTGAGGCAGGGTCTTACCCTAGCCCTCGCTGACCTGGAACTCATTCCTGTAGCCCAGGCTTGCCTGAAACTCATGGTGATCCTTCTAGCTTGGGCTCTTTAGTGCCGGCATTATAGGCATGAGCCTATACTTCTGGCTATGCTTTCATTTAAAAACAAGATTTTTCATGCCCAAAGATAGAGACCATGAAGGGAAATCTCATTCCTTCACAGCAACCTGAGGAGCCTTTACCAAACACACGGTGCCCTGGACAGTCATCACCATGTCTCCACAGCAACACTGTACCAGGAAGGGCAGTACTGGGTACCAGGGAAAGAAAACAGGTTCCAGACCCAAGCACGACTGTGCCTCCTGCCCGGAGCACCTTGGACAGTGTCTCAGGAACTACAAATTCAAGACCAGACAACAGACAAAGCCTTTCTGGACCAGAACCAATCACCCTTAACCAGATTGGATGCCCAGGATAGCCGGGCACCTTTCATTCCCAGGGCCACAAGATAACGGTTCTAAGTCTTTCCCTAGCTCCCTAAAAAGGGCAGAGATACTCTGCTCACTGCCTATCAGGAGAGCTTTATTCAAACAAAACCATCTGCATACGTATGACACAACAAACCAGACATGTTCCCGGTGAGGCTACTGCACCAGCTCCGAACACTGGCCCTGGAGCTCCCTCAGGTCCTCCTCGTGGAGAAGGTGGTGATGCGCGAGCTGTTTACTTCCTACTTGCCCTAGAGACTGCCTGAGTGCTCAGGCTGTAGAACTGTCCGCACGATCGGAGGGCGGGTGGGAGGGTCAGAGGGGCCAGCAGCGAGCCCCTGAGCAGATGAGAAAGAAGACACAAGTGTTTCCAGTGCAAAAGATGCAAATATAAGAGTCAGAAAATTAGATAAGGATGCTTCAAGACAAGAAATCAGTTCACAGAATCTCTGCTGTCTGAAAACTCTCTAGAATTCCTTAAGTGCCTTTAGAAAACTAAAGTAAGAGAATTTCTCTGGTCTCTTTAAGAGTCAGGAGATTTACTCTTTGACTTGTATGAAAAACATGCAGATTAGAAATACAACATTATGCATAATATTTGGTATCTCCTCCTCTGCCCCGTCCTTTCACCGGCTCAGCAAGTGTGCACTGAGTGCGGCAGCTGGGAGGCAGAGCAAGCTTGAGCCATGAGCTGCCTCTGTCAAGGCTTGGGCTACAACGCCCCAAGGTCCCGTGTTTAGCAACATCTCTCCTCCAGCAAGACTCCACCTCCCAAACTGCAACCAGCTGGGGATTGACTATGAGGCTTAATCACAAACACCTGAGGCTGGTGGAGGGGCCTTTCACACTCAAACCCCCACAGTCAGTGTGACAGAACCAGCCAGAGCCTGGCTTGTGCTAAGAAGCCATGGGAGTGCTCAGGTGTGAATGGCAGAGGAGCCAACCTCCCATGATGTAGCTGGCAGGGACATCTGTGTGCTGTGCTAATAGGAAAACCCCTCCTTTTTAAAAGAGAAAATCCTGCTTTACAACCTACAGGAAACCAGGCAAAAGAAGGAAAATGGCAGAGCTGAGACCATGACAAGAAAAGGAAGGACCACTGTCCCCCAAGGTCATGTACTTCCAAACCTCATGGGACTGGAGGCCTTCTTCACAACTCCTGCCTTCAGGCACTGAAGAGGCAAGCCTGCTCGCCCTGCCCTCCGGATGTCTCATCTCTCTCCTTCCAGCCCTCTTTAAGATTCTCGGGACTCCCTGAAGGGGACATAACCCACCCCAGCAGCAGATCAGGCACCGTGGGGTGCTGTGGCCCAGGAAGAGCGAGAGGTACAAGATCTTGAAGAGAGGAACCACTAAGGCAGAGTCAAACAAGGTGTGAGAAAAGTCCCAAGGTGGAGTGACATCTTTGAAGTGGGGGGGTCAGTGTGGCATCATGACAAGGGGCAGGGGTACAGGCAGCATGACAAGAGGGCAAGGTCAGGGGTCACACGGGGTCATGCAGGCTGAGTGTGAACACTGGATTTTAAGTATGATGAGACACTCCCACCACGAACACATGCGCGCCCACGTGCACACACATACACGCGCACGTGCACAGAGCAGGGTGGAGAAGAGAACAGTAAGAGACCATGTGTGTTCTCGGCAAGCCTGAGCTTCATGATGTGGAAGGAAAATGGAGGTTTCTGCTTCCCAGTGTGGACTGTAACTGCAATTGAAGAAGGACCAGTTTCCCTGGACAGATACCCCATCCAATGCAAAAACCCCTGGGGATATGCACAGGAAATTGTTACCATTTAACACATGCTTTGAGTATTTTAACTGAGCAGTGAGGCTGAGGAGGATGGAGGGTGTCTGAATCCAGCAATTTCAACCCTGCAACCCGTGGTACCCTCTGCATTATGTTAATCCCTACAGAAGGATCCTTGCTCACAGAGCACATTAAAACAATTTATTCTTGCATTCTTTCTTCAAATATCATTCAAGAAAACCTTAAAAGTTCCATTTAGCATTCTGAGAACCTGTTCTAAGAAAATGAGATACATGAGAAAATGCACAAAGCTCTGGGTATCAGGGAAAGCTGATAATGACCCTGGCTGGCATGACACTCGCGTCTAAAGAGAAAACTTTACAACAAAGCCATGCCAAGGTCAACCCTTGCTTTAATGGCACAAGTGGACATTTCCACATTTGGACATTTCCTTCTGGTTCCAGATGTTTAGAAATGTGAAAATGTACTGTCATATGGTTCACACTGAACAGAGGCCCACAGGTTAGGAAGAAGTTGGAAGGCTCCCAAGAGCAGGTGTTGTTCGGTAATTTCACAAGCTAATAACGATGGAAGGGTAGACAGGTCCAGGTGAGGAGACTCAGGGCTGGCCTGGAAGTTTAGGGCCTATTGTTGATCAATCTCTGCAGTCATTCCTTCACTCACCGCCCAGCACACTCTCAGGGTCTCCTCCCTAGCCCCCCCCCCCCACCCATCATCATTCATTTCACTATTTAATCACGACTTAAAGGACCAGAAGTTGGGTTTATGTGTGAGACTATAGTTCGCCCTGCCTTAACTCAAATGGCCACTAGCAGTGGGATCTCCAGTAAGATGCCCACTGCCACTGTGCCTCACCGCAGCATTTTCCTTCTCTTGGTGGGGCAGGCCCCCTGACCAGAAGCAGCTGACGGAAAGGGGTTTTTCTGGCTTTTGGTCTTGAGGGGAAGTGTCACCACAGCAAGGAAGGCATGGCAAGATCAGAAGCAGGGTGTTGCCTCAGCTTGGAGAAAACTGCAATACTGAGCTGGCACTGGCCCGACTGGCAGGATTATTAAGCCCCGCGTCCACCCCACCCACAGTGACACACCTCCTGCAGCCAGGCTCCTTCTGCCAAAAGCTCCACCAGATGGGACAGAGCCGGAGGCTGAATCACAGGCCCACGAGGCCATGGGGACACATCAATTCAAACATCATTCTCTCCCCACTGTTCAGCTGATGGGGGCGGGGTGCACGTCTTACTGCACACACTGGCCAGCAGGATGCAGTGAGTGCGCACAAACAAGGGCTTTAGAGCAAGAGCTTCTATATACTTAAAGAAGGTGCTGCTAACCTTAGGAAATTGTGGGTAACAGTATTGCCCTCATAAAACTCCCTTCCAATGTCCAAGTCACCAGGTGACTCTATGTTTTTATGTCTTAGTTTACCATTAGTAACAAGATAACCTATCCAAGGATAATTTTAAGAATGATTTTTTTCTCCTTTTATTTTCTAATTTGTCTATCGTTCCCATGCATTCCTTAATGAAGGGAAAACATTTTAGAGTCCAATAGTACTCATCAAGTTCCCTTCACAGGGCTGGAGAGATGGCTTAGCAGTTAAGCGCTTGTATGTGAAGCCTATGAACCCAGGTTCGAGGCTCGATTCCCCAGGACCCACGTTAGCCAGATGCACAAGGGGGTGCATGCATCTGGAGTTTGTTTGCAGTGGCTGGAGACCCTGGCGCGCCCATTCTCTCTCTCTCTCTCTCTGCCTATTTCTCTCTCTGTGTCACTCTCAAATAAATAAATAAAAATGAACAAAATTTTTTTTTAAATTCCCTTCACGATGCTTTGTGTAGGGACCTCCAAAGAGCTCCATGACTCAAGTCTACAGCAGGGAAAGCAGGTGCCAAGTGCTGATATCCACGTGCCAGTACTATACCAGGGTCATTCTTACATTCCTCATAGGGTCCAGCAGTGTGGTAGTTTCAATAGATAGCCCCTATTATACTCACTGTCTTATACCTGGATGGAGAAGGTGTCACTGGGCGGATCTTAAGGTGTGGTGGTGGGTTTGAGATTTCAATCTAAAGATATGCAAAGTGTGCCTAGCTGGAGTTCCCAAAGTGTGCTGTGCTATGTGGCTTTTGACTTTTAGGCTTGTGCTTCTCTCTCTCTGTTTGGTCCTGTGAAAACGGGTCAGCTTCTTCTGCCATCATAGAACTTCCCCTGGATCTGTAAGCTTCAATAAATAGCCCTTCCTCCATCAGTGTGCCTGGTCTGGACGTTCATCTCAGCAAACCTGAAGCTGTCTGCCACAAGCAGTACTATGTGGAGACACGATGCAAACTCTGCCCTGCACAAGATGCTGGGGGTCAGTTATCTTCCAGAGTTACTCAACAAAGAGGAGCTGAGTAAGAAATTCTCAAGAGAAAACAGCCACTCCGTGACTTAGGCTAAATATAACAGGATGAGCACTGAAAAAGAAAATGCTCAGTTTCTATCACTGCACGCAGGGATTCATGAGCCTCCTGTAGTAGAAATAACATATTTGTACATTTTTCTGACTTTTCAAAGGTGCTCTCTAGCCAGAGCTGCTAAAAGTTACCAGCTTGGCACTGATTCTTGGGCTTTAGCAGGTTTTTAAAACATGAACCCCTAAGCTCAGCCCCAAAGTTTGTGTTTTAGGAGGGGTGGAAAGTAGTTCTTGAGAGCCTGCATTTCTGGCAACTCCTCCAATAATACCAGCGTGGACGTAAGGACCAGACTTTGAGAGGGAGTCACGTGAGCGTTTGGGGGCTTCATTCTGAGGGCAAACAGCCTACCTGCCTGACAGAAGTCACCTTACATCCCTCCAGATCACGAGAAAGTAGCTTTGATGGTCGTGCAAAACTCAAGTCACCACATACCTCCACCTCCAGCATCACCTTGACAGCTTCCTCCATATAGACGCCATCCTGTCTGTCACTTACACAGGAAAAGCACCTCCCCACTCTCTTATGTGCAGATGCCCGCAGACAGAGCTGAGTATACAATGCAGCTTGTGTCAGAATCGAGCACACTGCTGCGTGTCACAAGGTTTCCAAGAGCAAGATGCTCTTCCCAAAAGCATCAAAGCCTTTGCTGTATTACATCTGGAGAGGCCTCCGGGTCACGCCTTCCCTGAAGCCCCCAGAATGACAGGTGCTGGCAAAGTCAGTGTGGGGAAATGGAGACAGACCAGGAGGCCGTCAACAGATGGGACATGGCGATGATGTGGATCTATAGTAGGTGGTTCAGTTTTCATTATAATATCAGCAGGGGTGGCCTTTTCAAGAGAAAGAGAGTATTAGAGCCATACGCAGGATGGAGAATGAGGTTATTTGAGGTCCTCAGGCCTGGAAAGAAAACTGGTTCACTCTGAGCTTCTGCTAGGGAAGGTCCTGCAGAATGGGGGATGAATGAAGGAAGGGAGAGACGTCATCTCAAACTCGAAAGGTGGTCTGCTAACAGCGTACAAACAGTCTCTTTAGCCTTCATAAGACAGCACAGTGGGTCTTCCCTCCACTTTCAGACACAAACCTGCCCATGTGATGACCCTGCATTATTAACATGCCAGCTATATGGTCATGGCCGAGCAACCCACCTATGATCTTCACAGGCCCACCCATCACTACTTCGAGGCCAGCTGAACCCTTGCTTGACCAACAGAATGGAATTGACCAGACCCTCCCTCCCCTTAGAGTTTTTAAAACTTGCACTTGTATACCATCCTGCAGATATATTTATTACATAACAAGAGAGCTTTATTTCCAAAAAATTAATTAAGATATACAGATTAAGAAAGGAGAGAATAAAATAGATTAACAGATGTCACAAAAACCTAAGAATTAAACAAAAAGCCTAAGAATTAAAACAAAATAAACAGAGCAAAGAACAAGAGCTTGGGGCAAGAACTATAAACCCACACTTAAAAAAAAATTCTTGTTTAAAAATGTTACGAACTCTTTTAAGTCAAAAATATTCCTCCTAGGGCTGGAGAGGTGGCTTAGCGGTTAAGCGCTTGTCTGTGAAGCCTAAGGACCCCGGTTCAAGGCTGGATTCCCCATGACCCATGTTAGCCATGTTAGCCAGATGCACAAGGGGCGCACACATCTGGAGTTCATCTGCAGTGGCTGGAAGCCCTGGCACGCCCATTCTCTCCCTCCCTCTCTCTCTCTCTCTCTCTCTCTCTCTCTCTCTCTCTCTCTCTCTGCCTCTTTCTCTCTCTGTCTGTCGGTCTCAAATAAATAAATAAAAATAAATAAATAAAATAAATATTCCTCCTAATGCCAGCCATGGTGGCACACGCCTTTAATCCCAGCACTCAGGAGACAGAGATAGGAGGATCACTATGAGTTCAAGGCCACCCTGAGATTACATAGTGAATTCCAGGTCAGCCTGAGCCAGAGTGAGACTGCACAGGCTATGTGATGGTATATGCCTTCCTCTGTCACCATCACTACATAAGCCAGAAAACACCTTGGGGTTCACTGTATGACATCAGTGAAGTCCTGGGATTCCAGAGTCGGTTTTGCTTTCAAAATTTCTGTTCCACCTCTCACGAGAGTGTCTTAGTATGGCTATGTTCCCTGGTTTTCCCAGGACACACCCATTCACTACAGCTGCCCCAGTGTAGGAACAAGCAATGTCTTTTCTTCACTCACTCTCAAACTTCCCAAGTTTGAATAAGTTAGTAAATCTCTTCATCCAAAATTTTTGGGTTAGGCCTTCAGTAAATAAATCTTTCTAATTAGTTCTAGGGATAATATACCAGAAAGGTTTCTCCTCAAATCCTACATGAAGCCAAGTACGGTTAAAAAACAGAGCCAAGTTTCGATACATGTTCCAAAAAATGCCACGAGAGGGACATGTGGGCCAGGAGTGCAAGCCCAACACTTTGAGGTAAGGCTACGAGGTGCTCCTGAACCCCAGGGTTGCTCAATATTCAGCACTCAGGCCAGCGGACAGGTGACCCACACATCTCACGCTGCCAGAACGAGATGAGGCGCAGCACGACGCGGGGAATGCCAGCCTCCTGACCCCGAGCGCAGGCGTGTGGCCCCACACAGCAGACCAGAGACGGCCAAGAAAGCTTCCAAAACCACACACGAAACCCAGCCTTTCTTTATTTTGGGGGTGAGGTAGGGTCTACCTCTAGTCCAGGCTGACCTGAAATTCACTATCTAGTTTCAGGGTGACCTCTAATTTATGGTGGTCCTCTTACCTCTGCTTCCCACGTGCTGGGATTAAAGGTGTGCACCACCATACCCAACCATAGTCTTTCTTTAATTGCTTATTTGAATGGATTTTTCCATGTTCTGAAACATGCAATGTACAATACTCTCCTCCACTGTCATCACGTCAACTTCTAAATGTCAATCCATGGCTTGGTGTCACTAATACATCTATGAGCCACATAGTTAGGGCTCATGGACTGCGCTCAGTCTAGAGTAATCATTTTATACAATAATACCAATTTGAACTATATTCCTTAGCTTTATGGAGCCATGGGCTATGTTGGGGCATGCTCACTCCTCTTCCATGCCCCTCCTCTCTGCGTCACTCATGTGAGTTCTGCTTAAGACTATAATTTAGAGGGGGTGGGTGCCTGATAAAAACAAAAGCTCATGCAGCTTTACAACATGTTTCCAAAACCACAGGCTCTGGAGGCACATTTAACGAAGATGCCACAGGAACTGGTGGGGGCATGGGGAACTCAAGGAGGAAAAGATCTCAAGTAACTTTTCATCGATGCAAAGCAATAGCTGAGCCCCTGAGAATCTCCACCTCCCTTGTCCTCACTGCCCACCCCTCCCCGCATCCTACCCAAAGAGCAGCCCAAAGGCATCTGTGGGAAGGTCTGGAGGAATGAACTCTGACCCTGAGCTTGTTCCCATCTTGCTTCCAGAAACATCTGAGCCATCTCATGGCGGCCTTAGGTAGACTTGTGCCTCTTATACTGAGGAAAATGAGCCCCCAGAATTGGCCTGTAAATGCATCAGCGTACAAGAACACAGTCTGGAATGGTACGGATGCAGCGCGTGCACCCTCACTAACTAGCCCATTGAAAATAAAATCTCAAGCCAGCAAAACTAAACTTGATGTCTGAACAAATAAACTCTCATGTGGCCTAAAGGGAGTAAGAGGAAGGTGGGGAAGGAAAGCACATGTATCAAGCACAGATCCACAGCTGCAGGATGGGGAGACCATGAGAAAGGCAGGAAGTAAAACATGTGGCTCTCAGTGGGTCCAGAGAACCCCTGCACAGAAGGAGGTCTGAGCACAGGCCTGGAGAACACTGCTGTGTGGAACCAGAGCTGAAAGGGCTGTGCTTAACCACCCTTTCAAATCCGTATTTCTCAAAGCAACCATGCCATGGTAGGAAACCCCCCTCCAGACATAGTCACTTGTCTGAGCTCTTCACCTGAGAAGTAATGCTCGTGACAGGTGACATGCAGTTTGCTCTTCCATAGGCCGGTCACAGTATTTGGCTCAACAGTGTGCTGAAGTGGACATCACCCTTGCTTTAGTATGTCCACTAACCCAAGGATGAGAGATGGTGTTTAAGGGACTGAGTCATAAGGTTAAGTAATGCGCCTAAAGACACACAGCTAGGGTGGTTGCGGCTGACCAAGAACTAAGCAATCTACTCTGGAGATGGCTCTCTTGTCCGCGCAAACATATGGCCTAAGGTCGCAGGTCAACAAACATTAGGATTGTTTGAAAGATGAAAATGCAATAGCAAGATTCTGTAAATATTTAAACGAGCTGCAATGTGCCAATGGGCACCGCTCCAATGAGGATTAAACTGCAGTTGAAGAGTGAGAGAAGTGACATGCATGCCTCTGTAAGGTCTCTTAGCAACCATCCCAAACAGTTCAGAGAAAACAGAGGGAAAACATACACCGTCCTCTTCCAGGACAGATCCCTACAATTCCAAAGAGGCTGCTTCACTTATTTGTTTTATCTTCATCTACACGCCTCCAAGTGAGGCCTAAATACCCCAACTACACATAGTGTTCATGAGACTCCAACAAGTGATCCTTGATTTGCCAAATGGCAAGACATTATGAGCAGATTTAAGCACCACGGTTCTCCTGTGGCCCAGGGAAGGAGGTGCTATATATCCTTACCCCCCCCCAAACCAGACCCAAAATCAGTTAAAGAAATCAGCTGGATTAAAATGAACAAAATGTCATGTTAGCTTTTGTTCTCACTTCAAAACGTCCTACCTTTGTAGTGTCCTCTGTACCCTAAAATAAGACTCATCTAGCTGGGACTAACTTCACGGACAGAGCTGGGCTCGTCTTCCTGCGGGCAGTAGTCTGCTGGCACCTACTTCAAGGGCACACATCTCATTGACTTACAGTAATGCTACGGAAGGAAACTGTCGTAAGTAACCTCTGATATTACTGAGCGTCCCTGCTGTTTCCTGGGGTGCCTAATCTGGCTGGAGATTAATGTACATAGAAAAATGTACCTTACTACATATAAAAATTTTCCAACAGTCTTAATGAGGTAGAAAGTTCCATCTTACAGATAAGAAAACAGATTTGCAGACATTAGATAACTAAGTTAGCACAAAGGTTCATCTCTCCTAGCTCCAAGCAGGGAGAGCTAATTTTCGTGCTCAGATGGGGCTCAGGAAAGATAACTTCCAAACAGGAAGACAAGATTGGGAAGGTTGGAGCATGCACACAGCGCATGGAAGACTTTCATGAGGCAGTGACGGCTTCAAGTTGCTAAAAGCAAAGTGCCCCAAACTTACGGGCTAGCAGGCACCTCCAGAGAGACACAGATGAAAGTTATGACCTACAAGGAGTTGTCACCACAGCTTCCTGCCTGGTGAGTTGTGTCGCTAAGAGGCTTGCGGGCACTGAAAGCTGTTGCGCACGCGCACACCGGGACTCGCACAGCTCCCTCAACCAGCCATCTGCAAACGAGCTTTGAAGCTGACTCGTACACAGACAGCTTAGAAACAGATTCAATGTAGTTTGGCCGAAAATACGAGAGTCTAAGAGCTAACATTTACATACAGGATGAATATCTCTTACGTAAAATGTTGGAAACCAGCATGCTCTTAAAACTTCAAAAGATTGAATATTGGTATACATAATAAGACACGCCCTGGAAATAGAACCTAACTCCAAATGTTAACTTAAGCTTCACGTAAACCTTATCTACATAGGCTGAAGATAATCTTATAGTGTGTTTAGTGTCCCTGCCCTTTGATTGTAACTCATCGCCTGAGGTTACACATAGACATGCCCCACTTGTCAGCTCTCAGAAAGCTTGGACTTGGGGATACTTCTGATTTCCAAATCATAGTATGTTTACATAACGATAAATGGGAAAACGGGCAGTCAGCACCCAGAGAGACACCATCTGCATTTGACAAGGGTCCCTCCTGCCCCATCACTAGAGGGAAGCGGGAAACTGCCCGCCTTAGATGAGCCTTGGCAGCAAAGGATATCCATGTAGCTCCCACAGATGGAAAAAGGACACCGGCTGGTCTGAGATTGCAGATGGGCTTGTCTAGGTGAGGAGGAGGGGGCGGGGCATCTGGATTGACATCTTCCACAGAAGAAGGTTGACATTTACCACTCAAAGCCCCAAACTGCCAATTACATAGAAATTATAGGCACTGATACCTAAAATTAATAGCCAAAAAGTGAAAGAGATGAGTGCTGAGGCCTAGGGAATGAATGGCTCTTTTATAAAATATTTTATTTGCTAGAGGAGAGAAATGGGCACGCCAGATGTGTGCCCCACTCTGTGCACCTGTCTTTATGGAGGTGCTGGGGAACTGAACCCAGGCCTTTAGGCTTTGCAAGCAATGCCTAAACCACTGAGCCATCTCTCTAGCCCCACAAATGGCTGTTTTTCATGATAAATTTTGTGAAATCATTTGGTTTCTTAAAATACATAAATGCTTGCCTTGATTAAAACTTTAAATTGAGCAGGGTGTGGTGGCGCATGCCTTTAATCCCAGGACTGGGAGGCAGAGGTAGGAGGATCGCTGTGAGTTCGAGGCCACCCTGACTCCATAGTGAATTCCAGGTCAGCCTGGGCTAGAATGAGACTCTACCTCGAAAAACCAAAAACATAAAATAAAATAAAACTTTAAATTGGGGCTGGAGAGATGGCTTAGTGGTTAAGGTACTTGTCTGCAAAGCCAAAAGACCCAGGTGTGATTCCCCAGGACCCACGTAAGACAGATCCACAAGGTGGCACAGGTGTCTGGAGTTTGTTTGCAGTGGCTGAAGGCTCTGGTCTGACCATTCTCTATCTGCCTCTCTCCCTCTCTCTCTCAAATAGATAAATACAAATTTTTTAAAACTAAATTAGTTGAAGTTTAATTATCAACAGAAAGTCGAAAGGAAGGAGAATCAAGATGTCTACATTTCTTTGCTTGGAAAAAAGCGGAGGTCCTCACTGAGAAAGTAGGTGTCATCTCCAATCTGACAGGGAGCTGGAGCCTCGTGCTCCTGTGCAGTCATGGGCCTGTGCAGACCCTGGCTCAGTGGTACAGAGCGCCACACATGTCCCCGGGACACACCAAGCTCCGCAGCATGTGCTGTTGGGTCACCTTACAACCGCACAACAGGGGCGAGCTTGTAAGACCTACAGAAGCACGTCTTCTCCCTCCTGCCCACAAAGCGTGAATCCACTGGGTGCTGTCGGTCCTTCACCATTCTCATGGGGATGTGCTCTTTCCTAAATGCATCACTTTCCTTTTAATCCAATAAAACTGAACAAAGTTCGAGGCAAAAAACTCAGACTTCTGGTCATAGTAAAAATTAGACACATGTTATTATTACTAACGCTTGCTTTCTCTCTGGGCAGTTAGTGGATTACAGATGAACTGTACTGCGGAGTAGCAAACTAACTATTTACAAAAGATGGTTAACTTTATACCTCATCACCAGTCTTCAGAAACACAGGAGTACAGTAACTGTCACTGTGGCTTTTACAAGTATTTATTACCATTAGCAGGAATACAAGTGACACATGGAAGAGAAAATGAAAATCAACCCATCTTAACTTTGATATTGTGTTAAACCCAGGAGGAAAAATGGTAAATGCCAGACATAAAACATTCATTGTGCCTACCCTGGAAAGCTGCCAAGAGTTAGGGGGAAATAGGCACAGGGAGGAGGGCTGGTCAAATGCTAGGGCGGAGCCCCACAGTCCTATAGAATCTGCTGTACCACGGGTAGCTAATAAATTTAGTTGGTTGACTAGATGGACATAAGAATTGATAGAGAGGGGACTCCATGCTGCTCAGGATGACATATGAATCATATTTATGAACTCTTTATTTCTGAAATTTTCCACTTAATATTTTTAGCATGTGGTAAATTTCAGGTAACCAAAACCACCAAAGAGGGGAAATTACTGTACCTGGAAGTATTGGAATCAAGGTCGCAGTCAAATGTTTATATACTCACAAGCCTGAAGAATTCAGAACTGCCAAAAGGTAGATGCAAACCCAGGTGCACACAAAGAGATTAATGGGAAGACAAAATGTGACATGTAATACAATGATATAATATATAGCCTGAAGCAAGGATGGAGTTCTGCTACATGGATGAACCATGGAGACATTGTGTTCAGTGAAATGAGGCTGTCACAACAGTAAAAACAGGATGTACGTCCATGTACCTGAGGTGCTTAGAGAAGTCAAATCCATACAGACCAAAAGCAAAACAGTGATTTCCAAAAACTTGGAAATAAGGAGATATGTAATGGCCGTAGAGTTTCAGAAAATTTGGTGTGTGTGTGTTCTCATATGTGCACATGAGTGTGCACTGCAAAGACCAGAGGCTGACACTAAATGCCTTCCCAGTTGCTCTCCACTATATTGGTGGGGGCGGGGAGCAAGCCCCACAGATTGGCCATCTTTTCATGAGAAAGAGAGAAGGACTTGGCGTGCCAGGGCCTTCAGCCACAACTCCAGATGTGTGCACCCCGTTGTGTACATCTGTGACCTTGCACACTTGTGTCTGTGCATCTGGCTTACGTGGGACCGGGAGAGTAGAACATGAGTTCTTTGGTTTTTCAGATAAGCGCCTTAACCACTAAGCCATCTTTCCAGCCCTGTCTGTCTGTTTGTCTTTCTTTTTTGTTGAGGCATCTCCACCTTACTTTTGAGACAGTGTCTCTCACTTAAACCTGAAACTCACCAGTTCCTAGATTAGCCAGCCAGCTCCAGGGAGCCCCTGTCCCTGCCTCTCCCAAGCTGGCAGTACCAGCCCATGCCCCTGCACCCAGCTTCTATGTGAGCTGGGAATCCACACTCAGGTCCTTGTACTTGTGTGGCAAGCACCCTGCCAACTGAGCCATGTCTCAGGCCCAGAATTTCCATCTTGCAAGAGGAAGGAGTTCTGAAGATGATGGTAGTGATGGCTACACAACCATGTAATTGTCGTTAATGTCAATGATGTGTACCCTTAAACATGGTCACGGAGCTGGGCACAGTGCCCATGCTTACAATCCCAGTATTTGGGATGTCAAGGCAGGCAGATCAAGAGTCCAAGGCTAGACCATGGAAGACCCTGTCTCAAAAAAAAAAACCAACTTTTTTTTTTTTTTTTTAAGAAAGGATAAGGGCCAGGAGGGATGGCACATGCCTGTCACTTCACCTGGCAGAGACATGAGGGCTATAAGTATGAAACCTTTCTGGGCTGCAAAGGAAATTCAAGGCCAGGCCAGCCTAGGATCTTATAACAACAGTCTCCAAACAAAGCAAAACAAAACAAAGGTCAAGATGGAAAATTTTATGTTGTGTGTAATCTCAGGATTAAAAGAAAATGCTTCCCTACAAACAGCTTCTTTTAAACGCTCAGTAGATTGAGCAATGAGTGCTACAGAGGAACCGAGTGCATTGCAAAGTCACGGCGCAGCGCACTGCAGCCGACGAGGAAAGGGATCAGTTGAGCCCCTGTGAATGCAAAGTGGGGACGGATGGACCAATGTCTAGCAAGTATGGACAAGCAGATTCAGATACCATTTGGGGGCTGCTGCAGACAAATGGCATTTACAGTTAAGGGAGAGTTTGGGGAGCTTTTACTTTGATAAGAAAAATAAGCATGACTGAAAATAGCATGTTTCTCTGAGACATGGTAGAAAAACCTGGTAAAATAGTATAAGACATTACAAAAGATTATAAAAAAACATACAGAAGTGCAGAGGCGGTAAGACACCAGCCCCGGGTTCTTCCACAATAGTAGACAGGTGTCTGCCAGAACTGACCTCATCGTCCTGAGGAGTGCCCTACGACTGTCTTAACCCACAGCACATTTTGTTCTCATTTAAACAGATAAGCAATCAGACTGGAAAAATGGCTCACTGGTTAAAGACGTTTGTTCGCAAAGCCTGACGGCCCAGGTTCAGGTCCCCAGTACTCACGTAAAGCCAGATACATAAAGCAGCACATGCATCTGGAGTTCTCGCTCTCAAATAAATAAATAAGAGTTTTTTTTTTAAATCAATATGTTATGGTATTACCTTAAAAATACAAAAGCAAGACAGGATTTTAAGCCTTACTTTACAATACACATTGTAAACTTCAAAACACTGCCATGCATATCACAAACCAGCACAATTTAGAGAAGAAGCCTTGGGAACAAGTTGTTAACGACGACATGTTCAGAAATGGGAGTGACAGAACAAACTAAGATGAAAACAGGGCTTTCTGAAATCGACAGCTGGAGAGACCAGAGACTCCAGCCTACCCAGGGAGGATGGAAACATGTCAGGATTGAAAGCAAGGCACCCCTGGGCATCCAGTGCCCCCCGAGGGCAGGGCTCCCACATCCAAAGGAGCCTGGCTGGGTCCGCTGAGGTCCTCTGCTCATCTCTGGTCAGCGGCCCAGGCCTCTGCCCTGCAGGTGGAAAGCACACAAGTTTCATGGCATTAGTGGAAACCATGTGAATGAATCAAAGCTTGAAAATGCTTCCCACCAGCGAGCGCCTTGTCTATTATTACTTCAGCCTCGCTGCTCCTCTCGGGAAAGGTCACTCTAGGCATGGGAAAGATTCATCCTCCGCAGGCTGCCTGGGCTCCGGACCGCTCTCCACACGCCCTTCCCCACTGTTTACTGTGGGTCAGACCTTGATAATCTGTAACCCTGAGCAGCCAGCGGATCCACACCAGAGCCAACAATTCCCCTCGCAGACTGGAGCTGGTCTCCCAACAGAGGAGGCCATCCGCACCCCCTGCTGCTCGCGGGAGCCACTGGCCAGCGCCAGGGTTTCAGAGAGCACTCGCTGGGCATGTTTGGGTTTGAGAGCTAATGCAGCCTTCCCCACTGGTCAACAGGAACCGGCCAGGCACGGAACTCAGCGCACTGCCCTGGGCACCACTCAGATGTTCCTCTCACTTGCTGATCCAATCTCGCCTCCCGAGACCATAAAGACTGGAAAAACTGGTAAGTAGGAAAATTCCATGCAATCAGATTATATGAAAACAGTACTTGTGGTTCCGATGTAGAATGCTTTCTCCTGCTTCCAACCGCCTGACTTCTGACTTGTTGGAGTGCCAGATTTATAGGGGAGACTAGCTAGCCTTGCCCATGTTCAAGAATAAATTTTAAAATAAATAAATAAAGCAAAGTCTAGTGGACTTTTCTCTGTAACTACTCTCGTAAGTTAATGAAGAATGATTTTCTTCAGTGGGCTCATGCATGAGGAATTTAAAAAGACCTGTTTTAGGGAAAACTGTGACCTTACTGCAGGGTATGTGTGGACAAGGAGTTAAAGTGAGCGCTCTGATGTGGTAGAGTGGACCGCACAGCTGGGCAGTGACGCGAGCTCAGAGCAGAGGCAGCCCAGAAACTGAAATGCCAAAGAACGAAAAGAAATACAGAGCAGGAGAGACCAGGACCCCACAGAAAACTGGAAGTAAACGTGAAATACTTCGTGCAAGGAAGGCCCTTAAGTCTTGTCTTCTCTCCAAACCCTAGCTAGATGCCTGGACTCCTGCTCTGCATGTAATGGTGAGTCACAACTGATTTTCACAGGAAAGAAACAGGAATTAAGTAGACTTCCTAGTGGGCATGTACTAATGTCTTAGGTTTTAATTTCCATTTCCTTGGTTCTTAACTTCAGTTTCTTCCCCTGATAGTTAACAAGTAATGGTGGTGGTTTCAGTCATAATTTGTGGGTGTTGAGGACAAGTAATATAACAGGAATTCCTGGTCACCCTGTGGTTTCTTTTTCTATAAACTACGAAGTGGCTTCCATAAAAGCATGGCTAATAATTTTAAAGCATAATTCATGTATAGAATCTATCCTAGGTTACTCCCCAAACCCCCTAAAAATTGTTATCTAGCCCTGAGGATATAGCTCAGTGGTGAGTGTTTACCAAGCATGCATAAGTTCATAGATTCAATCCTCAGTACCACAAAAAATTTTTTAAATACACAAATTGTAAACTTGAAAATGATAAATTCTGTGTTATGTTATTTATAGCTCAATGAAGCTATACTTAAAGTGTTTGGTTTTTTTAAGAAAAAAATTTTATAAGTTCCACCAGGCATGGTGGCACATGCTTTTAGTCCCAGCTCACAAGAGGCAGAGGTAGGAGGATTGCCATGCACTTGAAGCCAGCCTGAGACTACATAGTGAATTCCAGTACAGCCAGGGCTAGAGCGAGACCCTACCTCAAGAAACCAAAAAGAGAAAAATAAAAGTCCCATTTTCTGAAGAAACTGTAACAATGAAACTGAAAGGTGAGACTTTAACAAAAGAATTTATCAACCACAGCACATACCCACACTAAAATAAAAAATTACAAACTAGTAAATTGAGGTTTAAAAAGCAAAACTTTTGGGGCTGGAGAAATGGCTTAGCGGTTAAGGCATTTGCCTGCAAAGCCAAAGGACCCAGGTTCAATTACCCAACAACCACATAAGCCAGATGCACAAGGGGCACATGCATCTGGAGTTTGTTTGCAGTGCCTACAGGCCCTGGAGTGCCCATTCTCTCTCTCTCTCCCTCTCTCTCTCTCTTTTGTCTCTCTATCATTGCAAATAAATAAATAAAATTCAAAAAAAAATCTTTGGGTTCTTTTCGGCAAATGATTCTCTAAGTACAGAAAATGCAACCTTTAAGTCTTCTCCCTACATAAGATGACATGCTAATATCATATATGGGTACACACACACACACACACACACACACCTTGTAACTGAAGTGACTAACACTTGCAAGGCCTCTTTCTGCTCCAGTCAGCATGGGCCCCTGGGCTCAGGAAGACCCTCGCGCTCCCCAGTGTCTCCTCGACACAAACACGCGGGCTGTGGGGAGTAACCGCATAAAGTCAACACTGCCTGAGAAAGGGAATTCGGAGTTACATTATGTTTTGCAGAACCAAACAACCTCTAGGCTTGCCTGGCTCTTTCTGCTGTTTGTTTTGTGGCATTTATTTACTTCGTTGGTTATTTCTTTTGGGTCATAGTGTTCACTGCATTTTTTTTCCATCTGCATGTAATTTTACTAGTAACTTTAAAGTATTTTAGCCTTAACCACAAGAAACTGCCATCTTTGAAGGTCTAAATATAGCCAACTATCACCAATTTGATCACTTAATCTAATAAAAAAGCAAGAGGAGACCCTTCCCAGTCTTTTAGCTAAGGTCATGTGTAAAAAAGCAGAGACTTAGTCTCAGGGGAGAGACTAGTTTTGGAGGCAAACTCCGAAGTCAAGAGTCAAGGGAAAAATATATAGTGGTCTTTTGTACAATTTCATGTGACATGAACACCCAAGACTTCTAATTAAGTTATCCACGTTCTGCACTCCCCTGAGCCACAGCCCTCTGACTTTGAAGACTTTGACCACACTCTCTGCTCAATACATGTTCCTGCCCTGGTGCCATTGGGCACAGCTTCCTCCTCTGGCCTCAGCTTCAGCAGTTTGGAAAGCCCCCTGGAGATGCCCAAGGGCAGGATGGCTCTCCTAGTGAGGGCCCGGGATGGTACTTAGAGCCAACTGTTACCGCTCCAAACCCATTCTTTCTCCTTTCCATCCTTGTCTAATGTAAGATGACTACGTCCAATTTAAAAAAACAAAAGCGAGATTTATGCATAAATACAAGTGGAGATGCCAAAATGTGCAGGACCCGCCAGCCCCATGTCTGGTTATTTACACAACAATGGAAAAAGTCGCATTATGTAAAATAGTCAATATTATTGGGACTCGGAGTTTTATACAGAAGTCTGGCTGGGTAGAAAAAGGAGACATGCTCTGTAGGTAAACAGATCTAAATCTACCAATACCTTGTCCTACATCTTTCTGGTTCACATCATAACTTTTTTTATTTTTTTTTATTATTTTTGTTTGTTTTACGAGGTAGGGTTTCACTCTAGCTCAGGCTGACCTGGAATTCACTCTCTCATCTCAGAGTGGCCTTAAACTCACAGCGATCCTCCTACCTCTGCCTCCCAAGTGTGGGGATTCAAGGTGTGCGCCACCAGCTCACTTTATATTTTCAACCTCTCACTTCCATCCCATCACTAGGGCACACTAGAATACGCCATGTAGCAGCGATTCACTAAGAATGGAATTCTGCTCCCATTCCTAGTGATAAGTCATAACGTGAAAGGTAGGAACAATAGCAAAACCCACGGGAAACTGCTCAAATCGTGACCTGAAACTCAGCCGACTAAGTAATAAAATGAAGGAAATAGATACCTCTCCCGACTTACATACACCAACTCTCACAGAAAACTGGATATTGTGCCAGGGCACAAGTAGAGCATGGCACTCGCCCATATCCACTCTGCCCTGTGTGACCTGCACATGACAGAGCCAGGCCATTGCTGCTCATGGCTGCAGGTACTGAGCACACCTGGAGCTCCAGGTCAGGCCTGTGAGCTCACAGGGTAGCCACGCAAGAAAGGGAGAGGCCAGAAGGATTAGCCTCATTCCCACCCCTAAAATATCCAAAAGAGAAGCAAAGTGAAAGATACTCATCTGTAGGAATTCTGACATAGACTGTCCGGCTTTACATATTGTTTATTCTTCTTGAAAGTCAAGTGAATCTCTTTATTTCATATTTATACAGCCCAGTAATTATATAAGTAGGTTGAAGGCTAAAATATTGAAACTATCAAATGAACTATTTTTTTTTTTTACTTGTATTAGAAAAAGCAGCTAAGTGTATTTTAGCCAGGAATGGTAAATTTTTTTTCTCCCTCTTAAAAATGATGGAAGACCTCCCACAGAGATTTTATTTGCACACAACTAGCCATAGTTTTCATGCTGCAAATTGGAAGTGTAAAAAGTTAGCTGATCCTCATTTTAATTCACCTTAAAAGAACATCATTTATCAACATAAAGAACATTCTCGTAAGAAATAGTTCACAAAGAAATGGGCACAGGAAAGCGGCAGCGTTCTACTCTTCTCGCAAGTCTCTTCAGTACCTAGCAGAGAACAGGCAGCTGGATGCCCAGCCACACCCAGATCCAACCTGCTGCCCCAGCTGGGGAGCTGTCATGCAGATGAGCGCTAAGGGGAAGTGAGGGCTTGGTGCTGAGTGTTCTCGCTATCACACCAGAAACAAGAAGTAGTTTCTTTTTTTTTTTTTAATTTTTTTTTTAATTTATTTGAGAGCGACAGACACAGAGAGAAAGACAGATAGAGGGAGAGAGAGAGAATGGGCGCGTCAGGGCTTCCAGCCTCTGCAAACGAACTCCAGACACATGCGCCCCCTTGTGCATCTGGCTAATGTGGGACCTGGGGAACCGAGCCTTGAACTGGGGTCCTTAGGCTTCACAGGCAAGCGCTTAACTGCTAAGCCATCTCTCCAGCCCAAGAAGTAGTTTCTTAAAACACGATTGTAACGTGGGACCCAAACTAGACCATATGAGGATTTGCACTTCATTACACTGAAATTCTTTGGTCTGTCTTGACTTTCAAATGGAAATTTTGCTCATGCCCATACACTGATCATTTGGAGAATATATGTTCATGCAGAACTTTCTAGATCTAGGTACTTTTTTGTGTGATATCAAAAGATCCTACTGCTGGCCATGCGCACCTTTAATCCCTGGGCTAGAGTGAGAACCTACCTCAAAAAAAAAAAAAAATGGCTAGAGAGGTGGCTTAGCAGTTAAGGCACTTGCCAGCAAAGCCAAAGGACCCAGGTTCAGTTCCCCAGAACCCACATAAAGCCAGATGCATATGGTGGGCATGTATCTGAACTTTGTTTGCAGTGGCTAGAGGCCATGGCACACCCATTCTGTCTGTTTCTCCTCTCTCTTTGCTTGCAAATAAATAAATAAATAATTTTTTTAAAGTTCCTATTAGGCCTGCGCCAGAGTGAGACCCTACCTTGAAAACAAAAACAAAAAACAAAACAAAACAAAAAGTTTCTATTAGGACCACCCCTGATTCTCAGTCTCCTTAATGGGAAGCTGCAGTTCATGCTGGGATACAAGGCTTTCTGTTATTTGAAAAGATCCAGTAAATGAGCTGTGCACGATCGAGCACGCATCCCAGACGAATGAATGAAAGCAACTGTTAATAACATGACAGCGTGTATGAACACAGGCTAAGTATCCTAATTCAAAAATCAGAAACTCAAAATTAATTGGAATTTAAAACTTGGTGAGAATTTCAGATCTTCAGAACAGGCATCCTGGTCCAGTAAAATCTATGCAAATATTCCAAAATCCAAACACTGAAACCTGAACCACTTCTGGTCCCAGGCATTTGGTGACCTGTTATATGTGACATCAGACTTCATATATTTATACACATATGTCAAAATGATACATACAATGATCACAAAAAGTGATCATGGTTTTTAGATCAAGACATCATACAAACGCAATCACATACCACATGCAGGCACATACACGTTCAGTCAGGAATATGTACGAATGTTAGAAAACTGGAAAACAGGAATTCAAGGACCAAAGAAAACAGGACTCTGGTCCCATGAAACGAAGGTAGGGCCTGAGGTCTGTGAATATGACCTCCAGATGCATGTGAAGGCTGACTGTCCAGGGACTGGCTGTAGCATTCCCTTCAAAAGAGATTAATATTAATAACCAAATAAAAGTTTAAAGTCATCCATGGTCGACTGCTGCAGGATACAACTACACAATGGATCAACAAGTACAAGTAGGGACTGGAGAGATGGTTCAGGTCAAAGGTGCTTGCTAGCAAACTCTGACAGCCCACGTTTGATTCCCCAGTACCCATGTAATGCCAGACACATGAAGCAGTACACGCATCTGGAGTTCATTTGCAGTGGCAGGTAGACCTGGCATGCTCATTTCTCCTATTCATTCTTTCTCTTTCTTTCCCTCCCTTCCTCCTTTTCTCTCTCTCTATGTCACTCTCTCAAATAAATGAATAAACCATTTTTAAAAGAATTATAATTATCCCAATTTTGTAACCAAGGATGAAAAACCCAAGGGACTAAGGAGATGGCTCCGTGTGAAGACGGGAGCTTGGATCTCTAGTACTCCAGTACCTACATAAATACCCAGTGGGTGTGACAACCTTCTTGTAAGCACAGCAGCCCTCAGGAGACAGGGACGGGGGACCCTGGGGCAAGCTGGCTAGCTGACCAGCTGAGTCAGAGAGCCCTGGGTTTAAGCGCGCCTCGGTAAATAAGGTGCAGAGCAATCAAGAAACACACCCCACTCCACCTCCAGCCTCTGCATGCACACACGTGCATGGGCACCCACACGCATGTGAATGTGCATAAATACACAAACGCAAGAAATTAAAAATGATATATACTTATTTTCATCTATGATTCGTAGGTGAACTGGCAACATAAAATAACAGAGGTCCAGAAAAGACGTGTAAGGAGATCAGGTTCCTAGCCTGCCCTGCAGCTCTAAGAATAAATAGACTCACTCACAAGGTCAGCGGGCGCTCACTGAGCTTATTTATGCTGCATGTCCAGTACTGCCCTGAGCCTGCCTCACCTGGCACCGAGCGAGAAACGCGCTCTGCTTTCAGAAAAGCCGCCTTTGTGGGGACTGATATAGGACGAGGTGGCACGGGGGAGGAAATAAGTTGAAAATGTGATTTTTAAGGAGTGGAGAGAGATACATGCAGGTGACCACTGCATGCTGAGATGAGTGGTCACTTCTGAGAAGGTGGCATTTGATCTGAGGCCATCAGGATGCGATCACACTAAAGTGCCAGGGACACATCCCAGCAGAGAGCAAGTCTCCCAGGACCTTTGCACCGGGGAATTTGTTCTGGATCTTTTTAGATGTCATCTCCACCAGAGTGATGTCATGGGAGCAATGTCCCTGGGTTTCCTGTCATCCCCTTGTGGGTCACTTCTGAGAACGCTGCTCATGCCTCCATCAGTTCAGAGACCCAAAAGTCCTTGAGGTTTACTGGAATGTATGAAAACCATGCACCTGCCCACAGTGCTGCTGGGCGCTGAGTGACAGAACCACTCGATGGTGCCAAGTTGAGCTTTGGCTTTTTAATTTTGTTCTTTGTTATTGTTCGGTTGGAGGGGTGGCTTTTAAGGTTTTGTTGGTTTGTTGTTGTAGCAAGGTCTCATCTATCCCAGGCTCATTTCTCTGAAACTCATTCTGTAGCCCAGGCTGTCCTCAAACTCACAGGGGCCCTCCTACCTCAACCTGTCAAGAGCTGGCTTTATTTTGAATTTTTGTTCACTGGACCAAAAATGCCTAAGTATCTAATAATTATACCTGCAACAGGTGTCAATTTACCCAAGGTGATAATTCTCTACACCCCCTGCCTTCTCCACCCTTGACCCCACTTCACCCCACATCCCGCCCTTCTCCACAGGATGAGTGTCACAGGCATCGAGACCGGAGGCTCACTGCAGTTGCACGGGGAGCCTGGACAGACTCCCCAGCAGGAGCGCGGTGGCGCTGGGGCGGGGGGTGACTCAGGAACGCAGTCAGCGACCCCCGGGAAAGCAGCCCCGCTCCGGCCTGCCTCTGAGGGGAGCACACAGGCCCTATGGTGCAGCCGGTCCTGGCGCAGAGGGCCAGTGTCCCCATCGCACTGGCTCTGTGGGAACTTGCTCCACTCACCAATGCCTTTCATCTGCTTCCTTGCTATGTCAGACAAGAAGGTCCATCATTCATGAAAATTTATACAGCTCCCGCTAATCATTTGTAGGCTTCCTGAGAACATAAAGCTTACTCCCCATGCAAACAAACTGGTAAAAGAGGTTTCTTTTAACTGAACTCGTTCAGACTTTAAAATAACAACCTGAACCCAACTCATAGTTGCATGAATCAGGAAAACCACTGAGTAATTTATTGAAGCTTTCTAGAGTCTAGCTTTCTCAGACTAGAAAATTGGGGATGACTCCTGTCTTACGAGGCTACTTCAGGACCTAATAGTTCACAGCTACAATTCATCTACTCCTTCTCTTTACTACAGAAAAAAAAAAAAAAAACTGTACTAGATAATGTTCCTTCCCCACCCATTCTCTTATCTGGGCTAGTTCTACATTTTTAATATTACAAACAATGCTTCAATGACCATCCGGTACAGATTTCCTGATATGTAGCAGTAAAAAATGTTCTAGGGCAAGTAGGCAGATGTTAAAATGCTCTCCCACAGGATAAATGGATGTTCATTCTTAAGTATTTCCAATGTATTTTTCAGTCATGTGCTTTAGACCCATAATATTGAGTACATTTTTAGTTTTTATTTATTTGCGTGTGTGCACGCACGTACACGAGCATGTGTGTGTGTATAGGTGTGCCAGGCCCTCCTGTCTCTGCAAATGAACTCTAGATGCATGCCCACTTTGTGCATTTGGCTCTAAGTAGGTACTGGAGAATCGAACCCAGCCCAGCAGGCTTTAAAGCAAGTGCCTTTTCCCACCGAGGCATCTCCCCAGTTCCCTGAGCAATTTTTAAAGGACAAGTTTTACACAGGAATGAATGTACATATGAGTCTAAAATCCTTTATTTTGGAAAAGGAGGAAACAAGAAACACAAACTCAGGACAGGGTGCTTCCGTGCAGAAGATGGGCGATGGCCAGGACGGTGCACTGGCAGCGTACAGGCGGGCAAGCAGGGCTCTCACAGCCGGGGCCGTCCGGGTGCTTCGCGGTGTGCGGTATCTTCTCACAAGTACAAAACTGCACCGAGAAGAAGAGCTACTCTCAGCCGCAGGGTGCGTAGAATGCAAGGGAGGTAGCGGGGGCAGCTGAGGGTGAAATGCAGCCCGAGACCCAGCAGCGACTCCAGGCGAGGCAGGTGCCCTCTGCCGGAGTAGATAAGCATGGAGGGAGCCAGCCGGCGCCTCAGCACCCAAATGCAAAGCTGCAGTGGGACAGGCCTACAGGTGCTGCGGGGAGGGACCCAGAGCACACCCTCGGCCCCGCAAGGGCAGGGGTCACGCCAGCATGTTCGCTGTCTGGTCAGTGCCATGGTGGCACTATTCAAGAGGCTGGGAAGACGGCTCAGTAGTTCAAGGTGCTTGCTTGCAAAGCCCGCCTGCCTGATTCAATTTCCCAACCACCCATTCGAAGCCTGATGCTGCAAGTGGCTGAAGCACCTGGCATTCCACTCGCAGTGCCCAGAGACCTTGGTGTGGCCAAGCACGTGCAGAAACATAGGTAGAGACCTTTCTATTAAAAAAAGAACGATTTTAAAGAAATGATGGTGTTTAAACTATTTTAGAGGATGAATGCTTTGAGTTAGACTACTTCAGACAGGACAGATTGTGGAGACCCCACGCAGCGTCTCGTGTAAACAAGGGGCAGGAGAGCCCCTGACAGGGGTGAGAAGCGAGGGGAAGGGAAACCCAAGTCTACCCATTTGTCGTATGTTGAGCAATGAGCTCAGGACCTTCCCTCAAAGCTAAGAAAAGCCTATGCAGCCACACAGGCATAGATACATGTGTGGATCATACATGCCACGTTGCGCATCTGCAAAAGAACGCATGCTACGTAGGACATACATACACACGCATGAGCTATTTTCTTTTCCTGAATAATGTTGGCTGTTGTGGGTAGTTATAACCCTCTCCTATGCTTCTCCAAATAGTCTCTGCCTGTCAGGCTGTCTCGCAATCTTGAGAGATTAATGTAAGTGAACAGCATCATTCCTCTAAAGACGTCATTCGTTGTCACACAACTGTCCCCAGACAAATCACAGCTCACTCCTCACAGGCCTTCTCTCTGGACTCTCTTATCTTAAAGGATGGTGTCCTACCTCCCACCATGTTTGCTGTTCAAAAGCTGGGTTTTGTTTTATAGACTATCTGAATAGTTCTCTATGGACGGCTTTGGGCCCTACTCAGCCACAGTCATTCGTGCAGGCTCTGGCGCTGTGGGGCAGTGCCTGCTGCTGTGCTGAGCTGCGGAAGGGTGACTCTGATTCAACCTCCCCTGCTATGCTCTAGCTGGCACTCTGCTCTCTGACGAGCACCCTGGCTTCATCCTCGTTCCGTATCTGCATGTTTACTGTCACTGCAGACCCGAATTTGTGTTTCCATGCATCTATCACTGCTGCGCTTACTGACTCCCCAACAGTGCCCAGCTGAGAAGTGCCTTCCAGTCAGACCCTTGATCCTTTTTCACCACTGCCCAACTGCTCTGAACACTTCCTACAAGACGTCTCAGCCTTCCCGTGCCCGCTCCGAAGTCAGCCGTTTCTCTCTGATGGCCCAGCTCATTTCAGTGGGCAATAATACAACTCCCTGGCACTGGGTACCTCACTTCTCCATTTGCCAAGGGTTTTCTTGTTGTCAAAGGTGGAAGAGGTTCGAGGTATCAGGATCTCTGGGTGTATAGAGTTTCTACCTCAGTAGGATGGTGGACTTTGAGCAGATTTGTACCTTGAAGGAAAGTAGTACGTGGACAGTTATGCTCAGAAAGCGCAAAAGAAAGGTAGTCACGTAAGCAGACCAAGCTGAAGGAAGCGGCTGTAGGTTGTGCCCACCACGAACACGCACATAAAAAACTGGAGTAAAACAGAAACTGGTCCTGGCCAGACTCACAAGCTCCAAGGACAGCCCAAAGCGTGAAACACACACGTCCAATCACAAGCATAAAAGAGCTCATCCCCAGCACGCTCTCACACACAGACATTTCATGGATGCAGAAGTGGGGGGCATCTCAGAACTGCCATGGGGTACAGCGGGACTTCACACGACTTTCTTCCCATGCACTTGACCGGTCCTAAGGAAACCCACTGGGAAAGTGAACTGATCCCAGTGGGGTGGTCTGCAAAAGGACACATACATTCAATAATAGATCACAATCCGCGGGTCTAGGATTGGGAGAAAGTATGTCTTTGATTGCAAATGCGCCCCAAGCACTGTCTATCTTTACGCTGCATGAAGATGCGCCGTGGACATTTCAGTTTTACCTGTTGTGAAGGAAGAGTGTATGTTCTGTTCTCACACATAAGCAAAGCACAGATGTTTTCAAGCATTGCTCAGTGATTAACCGCAGGTGCTCCTGAGCTCTGTAGTGAGGGTCAGTGTACACACGAGAGCAGCACACAGCCCAGGGTCTTGAAGTGTATGGGAGCACCCCCCCCGCAGCTTCTGTTCCCTCTGAGCCCTGCACATTTACATCCTTTGGCCACGTGGTCCTGAGATTTAAGCAAACATGCAGGTTGGTGGTTGCTATTTCACTGCAGAGTGAAAGCTATTGCTGCCTTGGAAATGGAAATATATTCTCCATCCGTATATGCCAAAGGGTATCCACCAGTGGCTTCAGCACACCGACTGGAAGGTCCAAGTGCAGCTGCTTAACAGAAACGTGAACACCACCTGTGAGACCCACAGAAGTTAGAGTCATGTCCTTGCAGGGCTCCAGAGAACAGAACCTGTATTCCAGAAGGAGACTTCAGGCAGAAAGGGGACCAAGAATCCAGGCTGTTGAAGCAAGCAGTTCCAAAGAGAGAAAGCAATCCATTCCTAAAACTCAGGAGAAGGCAGGAGCTACAGAGCTTCATGCCATCCCCACCACAGGGCAGGCTAGCACGGGCCACTCAGTAAGAGCATGACCCAGTTTGGGTTTCATTCACACATCTCATCTCTGAGTTCTGCTTCCTGTGAGGAGAATGGAAGGGCCAGCAGAGGCTACTCCCCTCTCCTTCCCCACCGTGCCCCACTCCAGGAGAAAGCTCAGAGCAGTGTGCAAAGAAAGGGCACTTCTTGCATTCCTGCACCTCAGAGCCAATGAACAGCCGCCTCTCGAACCCTGCAGAAGTAAGGGAGACAGGGAGCCGGGACACCAGCGGCCCAGAGCCTGAGTCACCTGCTTCTGCAGTCAGTGCAGTCGCCCGGTACCATGAACACCCCCACAATGTCAACGTTAAGGAGAAATTCAGCCAGACTTCTACCCAAAGCCCACTGCCCTGGACCTGCATACTTCTATCATCACATGGTACAGTCTTGCTCATTATTCCAACAGAGCTGTAACTAAATCCCAAGAGATTCTTTACAGCTAGTGACATAGTCCACACACACTCAAGGTCTGGCACCAAAAAGGCACCTAAATCTCTTCTTGTACAAAATGATATCAAACACGCCTACCCCTAAGGAGCCTTCCAGCCCGTCTTAGACAATCACAGCACGCTACTGACACCTAGTGGACAAAGCGCTGCTGCAACTGTCCAATGACGCGCAAACAGCCCACCCACAAAGAACAGGAACTGACCAAAAGAAAAAAGAAAAGAAATGATGACTTCACAGAAAAGAAATCCTGGAGAAGCAAGTGAAAACCAGTTCCATCCTGACGACATACATGTCACCTGGTGTGCAGGCTGCTATTCTCACAGCCTCCAGAGCTTGGCATTCAGAGGACTGTAAGGCCACGCACCAACGGGCACTTGGTGCCTGTGACACCACCCCCAACTCTGTAGCACCCCGTGATCTGCTTGCCTAATCCCCAACCGCTGAAGACAGACTGTTCTCAGATGGGCCGGATGTGCGAGGCTTGCACTTTGCTTATGTTTGGAGGGAAATGGTTAGAATTAAAACCCTGGGTTTTGGACATTACTGATCCAACTCCTGTGCTCACACCTCATCAGGGGTTGGTTCTGTGTATTTCTCATCTTTCTGGATGGTGAGGTCTGGAACAGAAGGTAGTGAGACAAGAGCCGAGCTTACACCTGGGTGGAGGTGGAAGTTCTTAGGGGTCTGCCACAGGGGTCTGAGACGGGCATGGCAATCACCAAGTAAGAGCTGGCTGGCACAGTTCCTCAGCGACAGCAGCTGCGCACCTGCCAAACGGTCGGCTGCACTAGTGACCATGGATCACTGACCGAGACCTCCACAGAATGCGACATCCAGGGGCCACAGTGTCCAGGTGTTAGAAGGATCGACTCAGGCCTATCTGGGACTCACATCTCCCAGTAGAATAAAATTGCCAAACCTAAGGAGCAGCAGCTGCCAGCAGAGCCCCTCATTCTAGGGGCTCCTAGGGACCTTTGGGCCTCCCAGGCTAGGAACCAGGTCTGGATTTCCCCCTTCAGCAGAGTTGTGACCACTTAAAGGTCACTGATGTTTGTTTGAATGGCTACTAAATGGCTAGCTCCATTCTGTGTATTTCTTGGACATCAACATATAGGACAGGAGGATGAACCAAAATCAAAGCCAAAAATACATCCATTTTTGGTGCTGGAGAGATGGCTCAGTGGTTAAGGTGCTTGTTTGCAAAGCCTAAGGACCTGGGTTTGACTCCTCAGAACCCACGTAAACCAGATGCACAAGGTGGCGGCACATGTGTCTGAAGTTTGTCTGCAGTGGCCCTGGTGTGTCTATTCTCACTGTCCCTCTGTCTGCCTCTCTTTGTGTGTCTTATAAGAACAAACAAACAAAATATGATAAAACTATATCCATGTTCAACACTTGGAAACCAGTAAAGAAAAAGGAGAGCCTTCGTGCAGTGGAGCCTGGAGGATAATTGGAGGAACTGAAGCCACAGGGCATCTGACAGACCTTAAAAACTCAGACTGAACAAAACAGCATGTGCACTTACAAACGCATATACACATCCCTTCTCTGAAAATGACGGGCTGAAGCCTAACGGCTGCTGAAGGGCCGTGTGCATGCCCACACGCCCACACTGCCTATGCGCTGCTCTCTCGGGGGAGGGAGCACTGACTTGGGAGTCAAACAGAGGTAAGTCTAGGTACTGTCTGATCACGTGCCTTCATCATCTCCAGGGCCAGCTTCCTCATCTGTGAGTGGCTAGAGGGCTCCTGGGAAAGGCACTAAGATGTAGGTGACCAAGGCTTCTCTGTGCACAGGCGCATGGGTCT
Organism: Jaculus jaculus; assembly: GCF_020740685.1. Taxonomy (NCBI): domain Eukaryota; kingdom Metazoa; phylum Chordata; class Mammalia; order Rodentia; family Dipodidae; genus Jaculus; species Jaculus jaculus. The sequence goes on along the minus strand of NC_059113.1, from coordinate 109,002,122 downwards.
GGATGGCTCCCCTGTCATGCCCTCTCCCAGCCCCGCTCCCGGCTCCCGGCTCACCTAGCTGACACTTGCGCAGCCCACATGGCCCTTAGCACACCCGGAAGCACCACTCCGCCAGCCTCCCCTGGACTGGAAATAGCCCCCCATGGTTTAGTGTTTTCACAGTTCGGCAAGCGTGTTCTGCGAGTTCAGTAAGCAAATGGACAAATGGTCTTGGCAAAGGACCAAGGACCAGACATAGATAGAAGCCAAGGGCTTTCAAGAATAGTAAGTACCGAATGCCGCAGTGGTCAAAAAGGAGAACAACTGAGAGAAGAAAGAACGAGAGACCTAGAAGTTATGCCCCTGGCTGGTCTCTGCGAAGTGCCGTGTCACACGTTAAGTAGTACCTTTAGCACTGAAGAGAGATGAAGACACCGAGCTTCCCGGTGGCTGAGCAGGACACAGGCGCAAGCTACCCAGGGGCTCGGGGAATGCAGAGAGGGGTGAGACCCCAGCAGAAAGCGCCTGCAGGAGGCCTGCTGAGAAACAGGGCACTGTGAGCCACTGGAGACGAAGCTGTCACTGTCCTGAAACCATCTGTTGTGCCCAGGTGACTTTCCCAGGCAGGTCTGTACCTCCAACTAAGAGAGCATTGCTTACTCCCCCTCAGTAGTCACATTGTCTGGGAAGCAAAGCGCAAGGTCAAAGTCCTAAAACATCCTACCCACTGTGGAACAGGAGACTCTAGGAACCTGGCTGACAGACTTAAGAGGCAAATAATTTTATCCACCAATGCAAAATATTCTTAAAATAAAACGGCTGTATTTTAAATGCACGAAATTCTGTAACATGTGCTATAGACCAAACAAGCATTCCATACACAAATTTCTTGGAAACTGCGTGGAATACTTTGACATCAAGGTGGGGAGAGAGGAGTTACACATATGGAGAAGGAAATAAATGAAGCAGCAAGAAAAAGCCCTTGAGTAAATTTAGAACGGGACATGATTACAGACATCGGTACTTGTTTCCGTTAACCAAAAGGCTGGTACATTGTGTACAAAACTGTCTGAAGCACCTTAGGCTGAAGGAAGATCATGTCTGGACTTGAGGGAGGGAGACAGAAGTACCAGGACTGTTCAGTTTTAAGAACCAAACAGAGAACCGGAAGACAGAGGCTGATCACAGGAGGGTAATGGCAAGGGGTGATTTGAAAGTTAACCATTTTTCATAGACATTTTTATTCCTCATCTGGAAATATAAAAATTCCAATGTACCAGTCACTAGGGCTAACAGAAATTCAGGGTGAATGCACTGAACTGGAAAATTTGAAATCCAAATTCTCCAAAATTTGAAATGTTTTCAGTGCCATTAAGATGTCACATGTAGAAAATCCCATGCCTGACCTCATTCATGTGATAAGTTGCAGGTAAAATGCAGGCAAACTAAAAGTTAATTGGTTGCAGAATGCAAACTACAAACAAACAACTGAATATATTGGGGGCCATCTATTCTATTCAAACCACCACAATTACCTCTGGGCTATGTGCATAGGGTACACATGAAATACAAATGAATTTCATGCTCAGATATGGGTCCTATCCCCAATCTATCTTAATAAGTAAAGGCAAATAGTCACACATGCCTCATTTGACACATTTTGAATTCAGGATACTCAAATGGTGTTATACTCAATACCGAAATTAATACCAGAGGAGCTAAGTCCACCCACTTCCCCCACGCCCTCAGAAGCAAGCTGCAGTGTGCCGTTCCCACCGGCCCGCTCACACCGCCCTGCACCACGTGGAATTCCACCGCTCTGGTTTCTACCAACAGTCTGAGGCCTTTTTTCATTGTAGCGACTTGTTCCACAATTGGTTTCTTATCTACTCACGTTTTTAAGAGACAAGGCTGAGGTGATAATGATGAACTCTAGAATAAACAAACTAAGGGAGACCCTAGGTTTGGAGGCAGCCTCTAAGAAGGGAATGATTTCCTGTCAAGAATACTTGATATAGGAAAGAATCCTAAGTTGTTCATGTTAGTCACCATCCAACATCTCTTGTGATCATGCTGCTTCGAGACCCTTGGACCAGCCAAGGGCAAAACCCGACCACAGAACTGTGGAGTCCAGTTCTCATTTGAGCAGGATCCTCAGGTAATGATCCTCAGTGTGAAACTTTGAAAAACACTGTTGTTGTTGTTGTTGTTAAGAATTCATTAACAGTGACAACCTAGAACAAATCCAACCACTGTTACACCAACCTCACCTTCTTCCTCTCATAGGATGTGCAAAGACCGCACAGCAGGTTCCCCAGATCAGTGGTTACAGACAAGGGCAATTCTGTTCCCCAAAAGACAGCTGGCAATGCCTAGAAAGACTCTTGACTGTCACAATCTGGTGTGGGGGGGGGGGGGGGTCAGCACATTTGCACATTTAATATGCACAAATAAAGAAGTAAGCCTCCTGTTCTACAGTGCAGGGCATAGCCCCCAGCAACAAATAATTACCTGGCACAAAATGGCAGTGAGGCAAAAGTTTTAAAAAATAAAGAGAGGCCAGAGAGATAGCTTAGTGGTTAAGGTGCTTGCCTGCAAAGCTTAATGACCAGGGATGGATTCCCCAGAACCCATGTAAAGCCAGATGTACAAGAGGGCACATGCATCTGAAGTTCAGTGGCTAGAGGCCCTGGAACACCCACACTCACTCATTCATTTCCCTCTCTCTCTCTCTCTCTCTCTCTCTCTCTCTCTCTCTCATAACTAACTAAATAAATGAATAAATACATTTAAATTTAAAAAAGTAAAGAAAGAAAGAACTTACTCATTAGGCCTATGATTTCCTAGTAAAAATGGCAAGACTGCTAAATAAATTCAGTAGTTTAATGAGCTGATGGAAGCATCTTATGTTCATTTGCCAGGAGAAAAATATAAGCCAACACTGTCAGAGAGTTTCTCAGTTTTACACAAGCATCTGTGATCCAATCAATAATCAGTGTTGATAACCAAGAGCTATCACAACACACACATGCATGCTGCACACTAACTTTCGAAAGCACCCTTTTCCAATAAAACATCCACCTAGTACATATTAAAATTATTTCTTCCTTTTCCCCCCATAATACAGAATCCTTATTGACAAACACTTTGGCTACTTTAAGATAAGGACTTATTGGGCTAAATTTCTTCACTGAAAAGAAATTTTAAAAGATAAAGTACAGGGCTGGAGAGATGGCTTAGCGGTTAAGCGCTTGCCTGTGAAGCCTAAGGACCCCGGTTCGAGGCTCAGTTCCCCAGGTCCCACGTTAGCCAGATGCACAAGGGGTGCATGCGTCTGGAGTTCGTTTGCAGAGGCTGGAAGCCCTGGCGTGCCCATTCTCTTTCTCTTCCTCTATCTGTCTTTCTCTCTGTGTCTGTCGCTCTCAAATAAATAAATAAATAATTTAAAAAAAAAAAAGAAAAGATAAAGTACAGCTGGAGAGATGGCTTAGCAGTTTAGGCATTTTGCCTGCAAAGCCAAAGGACCTCGGTTCAATGCCCCAGGACTCACATAAGCCAGATGCACAAGGGGGAGCACATGTCTGGAGTTCGTTTGCAGTGGCTGGAGGCCCTGGTGCGCCCACTCTCTCTCTCCCTCTCTCTGTCTCTTTCTCTCTCTCTTTCAAATAAATAAATAAAAATAAAGTTTAAAAAAAAAAGTAATTGAAATAACGATGTATTCTCAAAAGCTTTGTTAATTTCATCAAAATGTTATAAAAGAACTTCTTTAAAGAAGGCAGGATTACACACAGCATGATGGCAGAAGATAGTCCACATATAAGTAAAATGCTTAAAGCACTTGGAAAATGAAGAATGAGCTGGGAGCTAAGCATGTTTTTGTGAGGAGAAATGCGCTTCTGCAGTATGCAGTGCTTTGTCTGGGGGTGTAGCCATTAAATCCTGCCTACGGGACGAGCCCCAGAGTTATAAGCACTCTGCACCTTGACCATAATGCAGCACAATCTTGACCGTGCACTGCACCAGGGAGTTACCACCCCACACTCCGTCTCTGGAGCTGATGTTCTTTCTACTAAGGAAATCAGGCTTTAAGCCTCACGCAGCCCACACCAGAATTTCAGAGTGTCCCTTCATTCACACACCTAAGTCTGTGAAACGTGGAAGGCTTCCACTGCAGACACATTGAAGACTTACTCTGTTAAGCATCCCTTTGTATGAAGTTTGGGCACACACAGAAATTGTCCTTACCTCTAGTCGGAGTATCCCTAATGCCTACAACTCCCACTTTCACCACAGAAATTTAGAAACACATCAGACATAGAACTACCACCAGCACAGGGCTCCACACAGACACCCTGTACCTCACAAGGCCCACCTTCCACTGTTCAGTTGACATCATCTTATGAGGCCTCCCTTCCTCTCTGGTGGGTTGGGATACTACAGTAAGAAAGGGGTCAGCTAGGTGCAGCATAAAACAGGGAGGGAGGTGTGGGGGCTCATGCTAAGACACTGTTTTTTCATTTGGTTCTTTTTTTCTCATGACTATACATAACTGATATCAGGATATGACAATTTCCTTCATCTGTGAAATGACCTGAGTTCCAGTTGGTCCTTTTATCGGGACATTAAGTTATCAACTAAAGAGACCTGCTACATATTAGATCCAAATGACACAAGTTTCTTTCTTTCTTCCTTCCTTCCTTCCTTCCTTCCTTTCTTTCTTTCTTTCTTTCTCTTTCTTTCTTCCTTTCTTTCTTTCTTTCTTCCCCCCTCTCTCTCTGTCTCTCTTTTTCTTTCTTTCTTTCTTCCTTTCTTTCTTTCTTCCCCCGTCTCTCTCTCTCTCTTTTCTTTCTTTCTTTTTTCTTTCTTTCTTTCTTTCTTTCTTTCTTTCTTTCTTTCTTTCTTTCTCCCCCCTCTCTCTCTCTCTGTCTCTCTCTCTTTCTTTCTTTCTTTCTTTTTTTCTTTCTTTCTTCCTTTTTCTTTCTCCCCCCCCTCTGTCTCTCTCTCTTTCTTTCTTTCTTTCTTTTTTCTTTCTTTCTTGTGACCCTGTCCTACTCATGTCTTGTGACCTTACTTCCTAGATGCCTTTAGAGCACTTGTCACGTGCTGACCGTGCTGACCGTGCCGACGCTGATCTAATGCATCCTGTAGAAACACGACACAACCCACTCTGAGAGAGCTGCAGCCCCAAGGCAGAAAGCCACAGTGCCCTTAACAGCAGCGTGCTGATGGGCAAAAGCCTGTAGTCAAGCCCTCTCAAGTGACCACCAAAATGTCCCACAGTTTATCTTGCTTAGAGTGTTCTTTTAGGACTAGGCAATATGCCTAGTGCGGGATTCACAAAGCAGCACACGGGGAGGAAGACAGCCCCCAAACCCCCCCCCCCCAGTCAGCAGTTCTCAAAGCACCGCGTCCTGCACCAGATCCCCACGGGCGACCACCACAAACCTGCCAAGGCATCCGAGTGTCTGCAGAAAGACCCAAGCAAGCCACGAGTTCCCCCTCCTTTTCCAAACACATGACTCGCCTAGAGGTTTGCCTGGATCACATCACCACCTCCAGTTGAATCAAATGAAGAATGGGGTATGGTACTGCCCACATGGCCCACGTGGGTGCCAGGCACTCAGCACCTAGATAAATCTGAGAGTAGTTAGTGCTCTGGGCTCATAGCAGCAGACCACAGGCAGGCATACTGCAACTCAAAAATGCATGTCAAATTCCAAGACTCTGGGAAAACAACTTAAATCAGGTTTCTATAAGGAAAGAAATTGTCTCTCTCTCATAAAATCTTTTCTAGCAAATCCTATAATAAAGTTAAAAATCCTATAATGGCAAATCCTATACTAATAAATAGAAATAGCAATTTCTATTTATAGCAGCTTCTATAACATTTCTAAAAGGAAAGGAATTTGGCTCGAATCATTCCTGGAGAAGGCTTCACTATTTCTATACATAATTATATGTGGCATAGTTCTTCTCATCTTCAGAGTTCTATCTACAACTTTCATTTTGTGACTTAAAGTCAAGTGACTCCTGCATATAGCCTAGAGCCTACCATGAGCACCGTGCCACTGCGGCTGAGGGCACTGACACACCAGATCACACCCGGGAACACACGTAAGTGTGCATGCACTCATGTTCTGTGGAACTGGCTGTTAAGACAAAAAATACATCCCACTATCAGGGGCCAAGTTATACACGAGACATAAACTCCTTGTCACAGTGAATGGTTAGAAATGGAATGGTGTGCTCTTTCTCACTTATCATTTGTAGTGTGCATTGTAACACAGATGATGGATGTCCCCCAAAGGCTACATGTTAAGAGGTTGGTCCCCAGAATGTGCCCATGGGGAGACGGTGGATGAAAAGAACATACTTGAGAAGTCTTCAGGACATCAAGGGCATGTCCTGAAGAAGACTGCTGGGAGCCTAGCCGCTTCTCTCTCTCCATTCCCGGCCTGTTCTGTCACAAGCTCTTGCCAACATGCCACTGCCGTAGACTCAAAACATCACAGCTACCTAATCATGGACGGGGACCCCACTGTTGAGAGCTGAGGTCAACCCTTTCTGTTAGTGGATTGTCTCAAGTTCGCTCACACAATGGGAAGCAACGGCCAGCAGAGAAAGGCCATGTGGAAGTCCAACAAGGAGACAAATTCATGATTTCCGTGGCCAAGCACAGGTGGGGGGACCAGCAGGGAAGGAAAGAACAGAGCTGACAAAAGGTTCCATGGAGAAAGGGGTTCAGATACTTTTTTTTTAACGTAAGAAGTGTTTAGCAATGCTTTTAAAAATATTTAATTTCCAGTGTGCATTTCACAGCCATCTCAGTTTACACACCAGCCATGCTGTGAATCCCGGGCAGCCACCGGTGGCTGACACCTCCCACATTTGACAGCCTCCACCTAGAAGGCTCTCTGGAAAAAGTTCTTAGCACCGTCATACAACTGCGATTACTTGTCGTTCTTTTCTAAGGTGCAAGAACACTGCAACCACTTTTTCCTCTTAAAAAAAAAACACACAAGAACTCATTTTATTTTTTTGTTTGTTTATTTTTATTTATTTGAGAGCGACAGGGAGAGAGACAGAAAGAGGCAGAGAGCGAGAGAGAGAATGGGTGCGCCAGGGCCTCCAGCCACTGCAAACGAACTCCAGATGCATGCACCCCCTTGTGTATCTGGCTAACATGGGTCCTGGGGAATCAAGCCTCGAACCAAGGTCCTTGGGCTTCACAGGCAAGCGCTTCATCGCTAAACCATCTCTCCAGCCCAGAAGAGATCATTTTAAATAAAAAAGACTAGGGGGCTGGAGAGATGGCTTAGCGATGAAGCGCTTGCCTGTGAAGCCTAAGGATGCCAGTTCAAGGCTTGATTGCCCAAAGCCCACGTTCGTTTGCAGGGGCTAGAGTCCCTGGTGTGCCCATTCTCTCCCAATCTTTCTCCCTCCCTCTCTCTCTCTTGCTCTCAAATAAATAAAAATAAAAGAAGACAGTATTTTTTATTTATCTGAGGTGGGCAGATCAAGGAAGAATAGGCACATCAAGGCCTCCAGTTACTGCAATCAAACTCCATATGCATGTACCACCTTGTGCGTCTGGCTTACGTAGGTCCTGGGGAATCAAACCTGGGTCCTTTTGCTCTGTAGGCAAGTGCCTTAACCATCTTAAGCCATCTCTCCAGCCCAATGATTTTAGTCACTCCTAACAATGCCAGCTAATATGTGGATGTGCACAGGAATAAGAGTTTGTCTCACGTACATGTGGTAGAAAGTTTTTAGAAAGTCTACCTTCCTCAACTGCTCTTTACAAGCAGGTGATATTTGCACTCATTCTATGAAATCAAAGCTTTCATTTTTCATGACAAAGGTAACACTAATGCAGGCAGAACCTGCTACATTAAAAAAAGGAGTTATGAATTAAATGGGATGGGTTATTTCTACTTTTATACTTACTACTTTTAAAGATATTTCATTTATTTATTTATTTATTTGACAGATATAGAACGACAGAGAGAGAGAGAGAATGGGTGTGCCAGGGCCTCCAGCCACGGCAAATGAACTCCAGATGCATGCGCTACCTTGTGCATCTGGCTAACGTGGGTCCTGGGCAACCGAATCTAGGTCTTTTGGTTTTGCAGGCAAACACCTTAACCACTAAGCCATCTCTCCAGCCCTATACTTACTTTTTTTAAGCCTATATTCAAACAAGTATTTCCAAGAACTGTGGGGGTTTTCCAGGAAACTGTTATCATTTCAGGAGAATGCTATCTTCCATCTCACCTAAAAGTCATCACAAGGCCTTGTTTCTCCAATGTATCAAGCAAGTTCCTTTAGCTGCTCAACCACCTCTACCTCCCCACCCCACCCCAACATTTTTTTTTTATTATCTTTCTGCTCTTCACTTTTGTTTTGAAAAAGAAAAAGGAAAGGGGAGAGAGGGGAAGGGGAGGACAAGGAAGGAGGTATTGGAGAGGAGGGGAGGGTGGCCCTAACTCACGCAGTCAAGGGTGCGCACTCTCGGTGAGTCCGCTCTCTCCACCTCCCTTCTCTGCACGCATTAGGCAGCCGCTGGGCGGGGGCCGCTGGGCATCCCGAGTGACCCTCTCGTGTCTCCGTGCAGGCGCTGGCCCCCGGGAGCCCCGAGATGGCCAACTCCTCGAGCCCGGGGCCTGAGGCCGAGTCCTGCTCCCGGAGCGCGCTCGTCACCCGGCAGGCGGTCCCCGCGCTCTACTCCGCCGTCTTCCTCGCGGGGGTCCTGCTCAACGGGGCGTCGGCCTGGGTCTTCTTCTCCGTGCCCAGCTCCAAGAGCTTCATCGTCTATCTCAAGAACATCGTCGTGGCGGACTTTCTGATGGGCCTGACGTTTCCTTTCAAGATCCTCGCCGACTCGGGCCTGGGCCCCTGGCAGCTGCACGTGGTCGTGTGCCGAGGCTCGGCCGTGCTCTTCTACGTCAGCATGTACGTCAGCATCGCCTTCTTCGGGCTCATCAGCTTCGACCGGTACTCCAAGATCGTCAAGCCCCTGCTGACGTGCCCCGGGCACTCCGTGGGCACCAGCAAGCTGCTCTCGCTGGCGGTGTGGGGGCTCATGCTCTTGCTGGCGGTGCCCAACATGATCCTCACCAACCAGAGCGTCAGGGAGGTGGCCAAGATCCGGTGCATGGAACTGAAGAGCGAGCTGGGGCGGAAGTGGCACAAAGCCTCCAACTACATCTTCGTGGGCATCTTCTGGGTGGTGTTTCTCCTGTTGATCATCTTCTACACGGCCATTACCAGGAAAATCTTCAAGTCTCACCTCAAGTCCAGGAAGAACTCCAGCTCGGTGCGAAGGAAATCCAGCCGCAACATCTTCAGCATCGTGCTCGTGTTTTTCGCGTGTTTCGTCCCTTACCACGTCGCCAGGATCCCCTACACGAAGAGCCAGACGGAAGCGCACTACAGCTGCCAGTCCAAGGCGACCCTGCTCTACGTGAAGGAATTCACGCTGCTGCTGTCCGCTGCCAACATTTGCCTGGACCCCGTCATTTACTTCTTCCTGTGCCAGCCATTTAGAGAAGTCTTATGTAAGAAATTCCACCTCCTCTTCAAAGGTCAGAACAACATAGATAATTCTAAGAACAAGAGGGGAAACATGATTCATGACAGCACAGACACGCTGTGAGCTCGCGCCCCCGCCCCCACACAGGCCCCGTGTGCCCGCCGCCATCCCCAGCTCGGGACAGACAAGCAGCATGCCCGCGGAAACAAGTGACATTATCCAACACCAGTTATTAAATCCAACAAATGTACAGTATGATATTCACGTGTTAGTTTCCATGTTTTTGTAACATGCCAAAAGTTTGCAAATGTCCATTTTTCGTTTTAATTTTTTGGTTGATAATAAAGTAATATAATCAAAATAGGCTTAAATCTATGGCTAGAAAAAGAGGAACTTTAGATGATAAGAGGGAAAACAGGAAGGGTCCAGGACAATCCACACAGGTGTCTGCTTTCTCTAAAGATAACATTAAGTAAGACGTTCTCTTTTGCAACTAGGTCCTTAGATGTAAGCACAGCTCAATAAAGGGCTATTTTTAGCAAAAGGTCAAGTCTTCTCTGATTTTAAACAGGATAAGCAGAAATTCATAAATCACCCAAGAGACCCCTAACTTTGCAATTCTAAAGGAAAAGATATGCAAGTTGTGTACTTTACAATAAGAATGTAATTTTTCTGATGCATTTTGAGGGTATTGGATATATGGTAAATTATTGAGCCAATTAACAAGAGTGGGGTTCTGGTGCTAGATTCTTTTAGGTGGACTCTACCAAGAGAAGGTGAATATTGGCACAGATGTCAGCAGCAGCTTCCCCTGCTCAGTAGTGCAGAGAAAAAAATAGCATGACCGGGGAGAAAAAGACAAAGACACACACACACACACACACACACACACACACACACACTAACTATTCTCATGAGCTGTGGGGAAATCAGTTTTCTCAGAAAGGAAAATAAACTTGAAAGTCTAAAATGTAAAATGCGAAATGACACAGAATATGAAAACTCACAATACATCATAGTTTTTAGAAGTCAGAAGAATAAAGAAATGGGACATGGTTGCCAGCTCATAGGTTACCAAAATTACACTCTTTCTCTGCTCTTAAAGGACTAGAAGACATGCAGACCATCTTTTGTGTGTTCTTCCTAAACAGTTTTGTAATGTTTGTATCTATTTCATATCTTACTGTATGTGTGTCAATAAAGACATTGTTTTCCAGTCATTTTTCTTAATAAGCAACATGTGAAGGACCAGGACGAGCAGACATCCTCACACTCAAGTACAAATCACTTCCTCCCCTCGCTCCCTACACACGTTAATGCAAGGATGATATAATGTGGAAAATGCAAAATTCTATTTGACTCTGACTTTCCAAAGTAAGTATGTCCAATTCTGTAGAAGCTAATCACAGTGTAGACAAAACTCAGGAAACACACCCCAAAGCGGCAAGGGTTTGCATTTGGAATTCATTTCCCGCCACCCAAGCAGCTCTATTATGGACCCCTGCTTCAGCCTGGAGCCAAATCAACTCCCCAAAAGAGCAAAACTCAGCACCCTCCAAGGGATGGCTGTGGTAACTAACTCCTGACTGGGCTTGGCTACATATTTGTAATTCAAAAGAAAAAAGCTTTGCTTATCCTCCACAAGGCCCTCTAGCTAGGGAAAACCCCAGCGTGCAAAATGCTCCCTACTGGGCAATGGGAGCAAAAGAAAGTAAAAGCAGGTGAATGGCACCAAGCAACACCTGAGTTACAGGGGTCAGCTCTTCAACCTCCATCCTGTTTCCTCAACAGTAAGAAAACCGCTCCATGGGAAGATCACTTTCCCTGTAGAGTGGTGCTCACGCAGACACGTGGGGCAGGCAAGTTAAGGAAAATGGGGACAAGAGTTGGGTAACTACATGTTAAAAGGTTTAGATTCAAAGTAACAACTTGAAACGAAGTGGCACTGAGACACGCCCCAAAGATCCCAGAAGTAGAGCAGGTGTGACAGGAGCCCTCCCCTGCAGATGAAGCTGCCCACGGACGGTGCTGCCCACAGTGGCTGCCCACGGCGGCTGCCCACGGCGGCTGCCCACGGCGGCTGCCCACGGCGGCTGCCCACGGTGGCTGCCCATGGTGGCTGCCCATGGTGGCTCACAGCTCTGTTGTCACAGGGAAACCGGGAAGATGAGAGCTTGTGCCTGAGCCAGACATGCAATCTCTTAGCTCCAGCCAAATGCTTCATTACTCTCACAAGAGATGTAAAATTAAACTTCCAGGCCATGAATTATAAGCAAACACATCTGTGGATAGAGTACGATAAGCCCATGGCTACTCTGCAACACCTGACATGCAGAAATCTGGTCCTGTGATAATTAAAAGTCTCCCTTAATTAACACTCCACATGTCTTCTTTAACTGAAGCTCCATTTTGATGCATAACTGCTTCAAGAACCTATGCAAAATGCTGTAAGTGTTTCTATGCAAGGGATATTTGGGACAAGAAGAATCAAGCAGTAGAGTGTAGAAAGGCCACAATGATGTAAGGCTGACACCTGTTCACGGAGGGAGACCTTGCAGATCACCTCCTCGGCCTCCCTTCCGGGCTAGCACAGAGCTGGGTTAGCACTAGATAAGTAACTAACATGTCTAACCCACTGCCCACAGGCTGGGATGAAACAGGTCCAAAACTGACCCAAATGAGAGAAAACCCCAGGTTTCTCAGGAAATGCTCTGAAAAGGGGAAAGACGTAATATCTAGATGTGATTCTTTCTTTTCTTTTTTTGGTTTTTCGAGGTAGGGTCTCACTCTGGTCCAGGCTGACCTGGAATTAACTCTATAGTCTCAGGGTGGCCTTGAACTCAAGGTGATCCTCCTACCTCTGCCTCCTGAGTGCTGGGATTAAAGGCGTGCGCCACCATGCCCGGCTTAGATGTGATTCTTTCATTCGGGGGCCACAAGAAGCACTGTGGGTTCAGCTGACTGGCATGAGCACAAGTACTATGTGGTCTCCAAAGAAAAGCCACTGCTTCCTTTCAATCACCCGCTCTCCACAGGACTGGCTTACCATGGCTTGACAGCACATCTCTGTGCAGGAACTATGCTAAAGAAAACCCAGGGGCTGGGGAAATGGCTCCGCAGTTAAAGGTACTTGCCTACGAAGCAAGAGCCTGCCAACTCTGGTTCGATGCCCTAGCCACTACACAAAGCAAGCAGGTGTTTGTTTACAGCAATGAGACCCTGGTGCACCCCCTGCCTCCCCGCACAAATCATTTTTAAAAGTGTGAAGGGGCTGGACAGATGGCTTCACAGTTAATGTACCTGCCTGCAAAGCCTAAGGACCCATGTTCAACTCCCTAGATTCCACAAAAGTCAGACGCACAAGGTGGCGCATACGCAAAAGGTAGTCCAAATGTCTAGAGTTTGATTATACTGTGCAGCGGCCCTGGTGTGCCAACTAACTCCCTCTCTCGCTCTCCCTCTCCCTCCCTCTCTCTCTCTCCTCTCATACACACAAACACACTCACAAACTTTAAAAAGACCAGTCTGTCAAGCTTGCCTCAAAGAAAAATGTGATGATTTATATTGAGGATCAACTTGACAGAACCTAGAATCGTACCCTGACTGGGTGGAGGCGGGAAGACCCACATGACATGTGGACGGTGGGTTGGGTCCTGGAGTGTACAGAAAAGAGAGCACTGGCATTCACCACTCTGCTTCCTCCCAGGGCTGAATGTGAGCAGCTCCCTGCCACCTCACCTTCCCCCTTGATGCACTGCACCAACACAGTCAGCTGAAATAAACCCGCCCCTCCAAAGTGACTGCCGTCAGGCATCTTGGGAGGGACACCCGGGCTTCCTTAGGCTGGCATGGAGGCGTGTGCCAGCTCAAGTGCTGGAAGATGAAGGCCGGAGGGTCGGGACTTCAAGGGCACCCTCACCGACACACTGAGCTTGAGTCAGACCTGGGCTCCATGAGGCCTTGTCTCAAACAAGGAGAGCTGGTGGTGTCCTCAAGAATGTCCTCCACCTTCTTGGAGAAGGGGTCTCTCCTGGCCTGGAGCTCACCAATGAGGCTGGAATGGCTAGCCAGTGAGCCCAGGGACCCCCCTGTCTCCACATACCCAGTGCTGGGATTACAAGTGTCTGCTAACATGCCTGCATTCTTACGTGGACGCTGAGGACTGAAGTCATGTCATGCTTGTGCAGAGAGCAATCTCCCCAACCCTAACACCACCTCCCGGCCCACCAAGTGAGACTGCACAGACTTCATCCCCCAGAGCTGAGGTCTCTGCCTAAGCCCTCCCGCCCACTCCCACCACAGCCGGGGGCTGACATCCCAGGCGCACATCCCCTTCTATAGAGTTTCAGATCCTCATGGCCTCTCAACTCTTGTGACAGCAGTCAACCCATAATCACCTCTTGTCTGCTGAATTACTACAGCCCTTGGGAGCAGGTAAGGTTTCTTCTTGCCTTTTCTTCACGTAGATTCTGCTCGGATAAACCAAGTTCTCCAGCTGCCTGACAGTCCCCAACATATTTCCTGTCCTGCGATCACCTAAGCTGCCCATGCACGCCCCCTGCTGGCTCGGCCTGCAAAACCTTTCCTGAGCTCTGAGGGGTTCTAGGATCTTACCTACTGTGAAACTAATTATTTTTTAAAAAAACAGGCAAGATATTATAATGAATGAAAATATTTTCTCTAAAACATACAAGTTTGAGTTATTTCAGAAAAGCTATGTAAAAATTGTTTTTTATTGTTAAAAATAACACTTCCTGAAGAGGCTTTCATACCATTTTAAAGTATCTGCAAACCACAGGTTCATCTACGTCAACCTGCAACACTTTAAAACCGCACAAAGGAAAGGAAACGTTGAGCCCAGCCAGTGACTCTGCAGTAAGCCGGGCTGGTCACTAGGCCAGTGGGCTGGCTCAGACGGCGCGTGCTCTTCTGAAGACCTGGAGCCAGGCCAGCTCGGGCCCCAGGAGCCCTCAGGTATGGCCTTTCTAACACTCACCTCATCGTGCTCCCCCACAGAGAAACCCCTGACTTGTGCGCTTTATGGAGAAAGACCCACAAGGTCTCTGGAGAGCAGGGCACTGAGTCTTCTACTGTAGCTAGATCTTGGCTGTGTGAACTACGCTAATTTCTGCTCTTTTCTTGGTCTCATCCATCTGACTCACAAAGACAACAATTCTAATCAGACTAATTGTTCTAGGCGAGCATAATGAGTCCGTAAGTCAGTTTTACAACTAGTAAATGCCACGTTGTACATCTTAACAGAGCACAAGGGTGGTAATAGCCAATTTCAAAAAATTTCCACTATGATGACCTTAGAAATTCTACTGAGTTTTAGTTTGTTTCATTTATTTTGTTTGTTTGTTTGTTTGTTTTCCTAAGCAATGGGCAATATAGGGGAACTAAGGAGACACAATCTTTTCTTAGTTTTGTTGGAGAACTTCTGAGTACGTCTAATTTCCACTGGCTAATAACTGATTGGCCAAATACTTATTAAGAATTTAGATCTCAAATTTGTAATATAGAACACAGGATGCTATTATAGTACAATTTCATCTCTACTCAATATATTCAGATGTTTTCAAATAAGCTGATTTTTATTGCAATCTATATGGTATCTTATAAAAGCAAATGTGAAGCACACATGATTCTCAAACATTATCGAGCAAGCCATGACTTAAGTATCTGAGGTAAGCATCCCACCTATACCTGGCCAGTGCTAATAAGAGAGAACAGTTATCTAAACAAGCTATTCTCACCTCTTTACCATGCTGGCCTAACTGATCAAACGGTCTCCCACATAACACCAGACCATGGGGCTCTTGAAGAAATACACTGGTATGTTACTATCACTATGTAACTTTTGAAATCAAAGACAGTTTAGGTCAAAATCCTAGTACTCTAAAAAGACACAACAAGCAAAGGTGGGAACTGAGGTTGAGCTCAGAATTCCAAGGTACAAACAGATGTTGAGTGTCAAAGACCAGGGTCGTGAGGGAGTCAGGAAAGCCTGGAGTTGCTTCTGGTCTGAGAAGCTTACTTCAGCATTTGGGGTGGGAGGGATCAGGGTCAACAGCCTTAAAAGAGACCAGCAGGGACAGATCCTAGGCCTACCCTAACCATCTGCAGAAGGTCCAGCAACTCCCAAGAGCCAGACCTTGGTTCCTCAGCTGATCTGAGGATGGCACAGAAGCTCCTGCCTAGGATTCCAAATGTCATTAAAGTCCCACACTTCCAACATACTAAAGTTCAGGCACAGGAAGGAACTGGGCCTGTGGAGGAGATCCAACCAACCTAAAGAGAGAGTTGAGGTTAAAAGATGAGGAAGTGGTGGAGCTCCGTGGTGAATCGTACACTCAGAAGCACAAGGTCAAGGTCATGGTCCCCAGCAGTGGAAAAGACAGACAGCAGAGACAGTAGGAAGGTGGGTGGCCATGGGAACTCTGAGAGTAAGGTCTAAATGTACAGATGAGAACCCAAGTTCTGTGTGTGTTTCATGACGTGAAATAAACTTATAGCCTGGTGCATGCCTTTAATCCCAGCACTCAGGAGGCAGAGATAGGAGGACTGCTATGAGTTCGAGACCACCCTGATACTACATACTGAATTCCAGGTCAGCCTGAGCTAGATTGAGACTCTACCTTGAAAGCCCCCCTCCCAAAATTATAGAATACTTGTATGTATATTTCATGGCATGGAATAATAAAATACATGAAATGTCTAAACTCTTATCAGTATTTAGTAAACTCTTCCCTTCAGCTGTTTCACGTGAAAACTGCTGGGGACACACCTACCACGCAACCCACAGGCTGAGGATGGCGGCGGCAGCATGACTTGTGACTTGTCATGTCACAAACACGGTCACCATTGCTGTCACTGGTGGAATAGTGGCTTCTGTGAGTAGACGAAGCCAAGACCCGGGCTTTGGTTATACAGCCTGGGAACTCAGCATTGTTTTGCTGCTGTTTTCTTACCTACAGAAATCACAGGTTTTAACAATCTCTCCACAGGGATGCGTGGGCAAGGGTTAGGTAAGAACGTGCACCAAAGACAACAGACACAAGCAGGTGCTTGACAGTTGTAGCTCTCTGTGGTGCAGAATGACAGTCCTCATGGACCTACACCTAACTGCGGGATGGAAGAGGGAAGGGCATGTCACACTTACACTCTCTGTACATCTGCTGTAGCCATACGCTTGCATATGTCATTTTATTCCAAGAGATACACAAGGGGTCATTAAATCATGAAAGAGTGAACACTTAAGGGGTTCAGAAGCCTCTCCTTCTAAAGAGACGCGTCTCCTTCCACTGTCAGTCACGACGCCTAAAATGCTGTAAATGAATTTTTCCCTGCAAAACACAAAAAGCAATCTCTGGTCTTTGAAACAAAGGTTGTCTAACGAGCAGTTGCCCCACTCCCAGACACAGCACCATAATTTGTGGCCCCACGCATGTGAGTTAGTGAGCACGGTGCCAAGGGAAGATCAGCCACGTTTACTCAAGTTTGCACATCAAGTCAATGCTCTTGGAGAGGATATGAGAACATGTTATTGTTATTACCAATGTCAATCACAATGGTCCTAAGAGAGTGTCTCCTGGACTTCTGACTACACCAAACCTCACAATGACAGAGAGAACATCTTCAATTAAAGTCAGATATTTAAATACTGACCTATATGAGACTCTCTTTGAGGACACTGTAACAAATGTTTATTTTTTCTAGAACTTTCTGAAATACCCTTTTCATAAAACTAATCAAAAGACACTTCCACAGAAACATCTAACCCTATACTGCCTAATAACCATAAACTTAAACCTTGAAAAATTTTATGTTTTTCTGGTAGGTATATTTTAAAAAGTTAAAAAGATACACAAGGAAATAATTTCACTAATATATGAAGCCTAATATCACAAAATACTTAACTATGTTCAGTATGAAATATTAATGATATTAAAGATAATTTCTTCATGGTTTAAATAAGTTAGTTCAGGGGCTGGAGAGGTGGCCTAGCTATTGAGGCCTTTGCCTGCAAAGCCAAAGGATCCTGGTTCAATTCTCCAGGACCCACATAAGCCAGATGCACAAGGGGGTGCATGCGTCTGCTGTTCATTTGCAGTGGCTGGAGACCCTGGCACACCCGTTCTCTCCCTGTGCTTCTCTTAAATAAATTAATAAATAAAAATGTTTCAAAAATTATAAGTTAGTACATTTGTGTACTTCCTATAGAAATTTTTAAACATTTTACACACAATGTTCTAAAGTCAGTGTGCTTCACTTACAGCCCGTCAGCTTGGACTGCTAACAGTTTAAGGGTTCTGCAGGCAATGTGGCTAGAAACCACCTTAGCCGTCCCAGGCTCCCACCACCGTGAGACTCGAGTATGAAAAGGGAGGCACATCAACGAATTCAGTGACAGAGCCTAATGCTTCAGCTTTTCCTGACAAGACAAGAACTCAAGATAAAATTTTGTTCCTGAAAATATCCTAACAGGTTTTACAATAAAAGGCCTACATTCAGAATAACACCTTTTAAAAAGCCTTACAATTTGCTGTCTTCCCTTTCCTTCCAGCTAGCCTTGGTTCCTCTGGCATGAGAAGCTATACAAATCTATAAAAAGAAAACCAGAAAGTATGACTGAAAGCTCTTCAGGCAGAACCACACTGGTTTCCTCTCTGTATTTCTGAGAATCTCTGGTCACTCATCTCCTCTGCAAAGAAACTTCTCTCTCAAGTGGGAGGAAAGAGCTGTCAGAATGCAGGAGCCTGGGGTCAGAAATACCCCTTCCAAAGGAAAATCTACACGGGATTTCCTGAAAGTCAGATCAGTCACTGGGAAACCCAGGCTTTTTATCATGTAGTGTGTCCCCACTGGCCCACATGGTCTAGTAAAATTACTAAGAAAGCTCTGTGTGAGGACTAGGAAGAGCACAGAATTGTGAATAGGAATGATTTTATTTTTAAGGAAAGCAGCTCCTAATTTTTTGTCATTTTTAAAATTTTTTATTGGCAATTTCCATAAATACAGACAATATACCATGATCATATAATCCCCTCTCACCATCCCCTTTCCCCCTCCCAAGACCCCCCTCTACTGAATCCCTTCTTTCCAATTAATCTCTCTTCTATTTTGATGTCATCATTCTTTCTCCTCCTATGATGCCGGTTTCATGTAGGTAGTGTCTGTCAACCACTGTGAGGTCAAGACTATCCAGGCGACATTGTGTCTGGATGATGGCATTATAAGCACTCCTCCCCTTCCTCTGGCTCTGACAGTCTTTCCTCCACAGTGGCCCATGAGTTTTGGAGGGTGCGGCAGACATGTGTCTCTGCCTCCAGTGGCACTTTTTGTCAGCACTACAGTGAGCTTTTAGTCACCCCAATGGTCATTGCCATCTGAAAAGAGAAGCTTCTCTAACCAGCATGAGAGTAGCATTGATATGAGCCTTAATGTGTTTAGAGGGTAGTTTTGTGGGCATAATATATGCATTTAGCCAGACAACAGTAGTAGTTTCCCCACTAGGGCTTATGACTTCCCCAAGTCATAGGATTCTGATTAGGTCTGCAGTACCAGGCAGGAATTCCCTCCCATGAAACAGGGCTCAAGTCCAATCAGAAAGCAGTTGGATTCCCCCATAACAGACATGCCACTATTACAGCACTGCACATTTGACATGGCTGGTTAGCTGTCTAATTTTAGTTAGTAACACCCCTGTGCTCTGTTTAACAGGTTCTTTGGATGGTGTTTTTTTTTTTTTAATCATTGAAATCATCATTATTTTCCCTCAAGATGACAAACAGTTCGTTGTTCTGCCCAGTTTATAGAGACCTGGAACCATTCACCTATTTCTTCTATTTAGTTTTCCTTGTTGGAATTATTGGAAGTGGTTTTGCAACCTGGGCTTTTACACAAAAAAATACCAATCACAGGTGTGTGAGCATATACTTAATTAACTTGCTGACAGCTGATTTTCTGCTCACTCTGGCATTACCCGTGAAAATCATAGTGGACTTGGGGGTGGCGCCCTGGAAGCTGAGGATTTTCCACTGCCAAGTGACAGCCTGCCTCATCTACATCAACATGTACTTATCCATCATCTTCCTGGCTTTTGTCAGCATTGATCGCTGTCTCCAGCTGACACACAGCTGCAAGATCTACAGAATACAAGACCCTGGGTTTGCCAAGATGATCTCAACGGTAGTGTGGCTCATGGTCCTTCTTATAATGGTGCCAAACATGCTGATTCCCATCAAGGACATAAACGAAAAGCTAAATGTGGGGTGCATGGAATTTAAGACGGAGTTTGGGAGAAACTGGCATGTGCTGACCAATTTCCTATGTGTGGCAATATTTTTAAATTTCTCCTCCATCATTTTGATAGCCAACTTCCTTGTGATTCAACAACTATACAGGAACCGAGATGACAAAAACTACCCCAGGGTAAGACGAGCTCTCATCAACATACTTTTAGTGACAGGGGGCTACATTGTGTGCTTTGTTCCCTACCACATCGTGCGGATCCCATACACACTCAGCCAGACCGAGGTCATCTCCGACTGTCCCACCAGGATCTCGCTCTTCAGAGCCAAGGAGGCCACGCTGCTCCTGGCAGTGTCCAACCTGTGTTTCGATCCTGTCCTGTACTACCACCTCTCCCAAGCTTTCCGCTTGAAGGTCAATGAGACGTTTGCCTCAACTAAGGAGACGAAGGCCCCAGAGATAAAGTCAGGATGTGAGAATGAGGTGTAAAAGGTGGCGTTTTCCATGCTGTTCCCTCCTTCCTTACTGGGCCACAAAGCTCGCCATACTTTTCAAAGAGAAAAGAACACTCCCAGTGACAGACTAGTGACGACTCCTCAACATGGAGTAATCCACACAGAAGCCCTGACTGTAAGCAAGCCAGCGTGCACTTTTATTGTTATTGGTACTCCTTCACCCCAAGTATTTGTACAAGAAAACTGAAAAATCGTGTGAAACAAAAACACACTGTGGTGTCACTCTAACCAAAAGAAGTCCTACGTGTGGACTCGGGATTTTAATGCCTGGAAGTGACTTCTTAGTGAAAACATGATTAAGTTGCCAGGAAGCCCCTCAGCAACACAGCTTTAAAGGCCTTCTGATCACCTAAAGAAATAAAAACCTTACAGCCAGTCACTTGGATCTCTTTTTATTTCTAGCCACCCCTTTCAGAAATAGTAAGCTTCCTTCCACTACTCCAACTTTTGACAACTTATTTTTTGTTGCACACTAACTAACAATTTTTCTTTATTGTTATAAATAAGGCTTGCAGTGGAAGGTAGGCATGGCTAATGCCTGTAATTCTAGCAGTCAGGAAAGCTGAGGCAGAAAGACTGCTGTGACATGAAGGCCAGCCAAGTCTACACAGTGAGTTCCAGGCCAGCCTGGTGTCCAATGTAAGCCACTGTCTCAAAAAAAGAAAACCAAAAGGCTTATAAAGACATTGGTAATTATAATACATTTTATATATTCTTGTAATATATTTTATGTCTTCTGTAGGTTATAAAGGATTCTTATTGTTACTAATAACAAATCCAGTGACTTCTGGCTTTTATGTTGTCATTGCATGAAAAGCACACTTCCCTTAGCTTCTTGAATGGGAGCTGTTGAATGATAGTAACGACTAAAACTGTTTTGGAACAAGAAACTCATATCAAAGGTATGGAAAAATTACACTAACCAGATGGTCTTAAAATAGAACCATGAACTCCACAGAGCCAAGTCACACCAGGAACAAAGCCCAAAGGCTAATTAGGGAGGAGACTGGAAACATACAGACAAGCCTGCATGAGACTTGGTGCCTGTCAGATCTTGAGTAGAGGCTGACTCATATGGACCTACTGTGTCAAGTGGAAGTCCCTGTAGCTCTGATCAAATCCTCCCCAGTGCCAGTTTAGAGACAGGACTGTATATGTGACATTAAATAAAGGCTAATTAGGAAGGAGACTGGAAACATACAGACAAGCCTGCATGAGACTTGTGGAGTTTTGTTTAGGTTTGGTTTGGTTTCGGTTTGTTGATATGTGGTCTTGTGTGGCTACAGCTGGCCTTGAAGTCCTTAGCTTCCTCTACCTCCTGGGTGCTGGGATTACAGGTGTGTGCCACCAAGCCTGGATCTTTTATTTTTTACTTTTTTAGTTATTTATTTGATAGGGAGAATGGACATGTCAGGGCCTTCAGCCTCTGCAAACAAACTCCAGACACACATGCCACCTTGTGTATCTGGCTTACGTGGGTACTGAGGAATTGAACCTGGGTCCTTTGGCTTTTCAGACAAGCATCTTAATTGCTAAGTCATCTGTACAGACCATTATTTTTAATATTCTAAAGCCCACCTTGAAACAATTGGTAAAACAGTTACAGTGGCTGCAGTAAGTAAGAAATAGTGCTCCTGGTTTGGGTGTGTTGGCAAATGTATGTAAAGCCAGCACTGAGGAGGTGAGGCAGGAGGATCACAGGCTGGTTGGGACTAAACAGAGAGATTATCAAAAGGGGAAGGGTTATTTTTGAAAGCCAAGAATACAAGTTTGATTATACAGTGATTTTTGTATAAGAATTAGCTTCTACAGCTTAAAACTCCCATCTATAATTTCACAAACATGTTCTCTGAGTCTGAAATGAATAACAATGAAGGGAAAATACAAAGTGCCTACTAAGCTTATAACAGTAAGTTCTGGAAACCTTGTGGCTAGCTAGTGAGAAGGGCAGGAACGTCCAGCAGCAAGACACTCCTCAACCAGGACCAATGTCTTCCTGGGTGCGGGCGAGAAGAGAGTCTACCTGCTGGAACCTACGCTCATGGTGGCCTGGACAACATGTTTCCCTGATGAGCGAATCAAACCGTGATCGCGTAACAGTATCCATGGGACTACATTTTTGAACCTCTGGTCCACTCTCCTTTCATCTTCACTTCCTGGTCTTTACTAGGGTCATATATTATCAAAAAGCAAAAACTTTACTTTTTCTTTTTTGGTTTCTTTTGAAGTAGCTGACCTGAAATTCATTCACGCTATAGTCCCAGGCTGGCCTCAGACTCATAGCGATCCTCCTACCTCCGCCTTCCTAGCACTGTAATTTAAAGGTGCGTGCCACCACATCTGGCCAAAAGTGTTTTTTAACCATATTCCTATATTCTCTTCACGTCCACAGCAGGTCAGTCAGATTTCCCTTTTCTGGTAAAAATGTAACTAGACTCTCAAGTGCAGTCCTAAAGTGTTGTAGCTAGCTTTGTGAAGCTGGACAAACACCCCACCAGAAACACCTTATGGGAGGAAGGGTTTATTTCAGGCTTAAAAATTCCAGGGGATGGGCTGGAGAGATGGCTTAGTGGTTAAGCGCTTGCCTGTGAAGCCTAAGGACCCCAGTTCAAGGCTCGGTTCCCCAGGTCCCACGTTAGCCAGATGCACAAGGGGGCGCACGCGTCTGGAGTTCGTTTGCAGAGGCTGGAAGCCCTGGCGCGCCCATTCTCTCTCTCCCTCTTATCTGTCTTTCTCTCTGTGTCTGTCACTCTCAAATAAATAAATAAATAAAATTAAAAAAAAATATTTAAAAAAAAAAATTCCAGGGGAACACCCCAACAGCAGAAAAAGCTGGCTCCTTTTTATTGATCCAAGCAAACAGCCACCACCAACAGCCAGAAAGCACCAACATGCACAAACACCCAGAGCTCCAAACCACTCTCCACTGCCTAGCAGGGCTGGACCTCAAGATCCACCCCCAGTAACATACCTCTTCCCTAGCAGGACCCTGCCCACTGGAGACTCAATAATCAAGCCTGAGTGTGTGGGGCCACACATTTAAACCACTGCATATGGTCAATAGCTCATTAGGAAATCCTTTTCATTTTCCATTTTGATCATTCATTCTGAATTATGGACATGGCAAAGGGGGTTCAGGTAAAGCAATGATGAGAAACTATTTAAAACTTGCAAAACAGGGCTGAAGAGATGGCTTAGCAGTCAAGCCATCTGCCTGAAAAGCCAAAGGACCCACATAAGCTAAATGCACAAGGTGGCACATGTCTGGAGTTATTGCCAAGTGGCTGGAAGCCCTGGTGTGCCAATTCTCTCCCTCTGTCTGTCTGTCTGTCTGTCTGTCTCTCTCTCTCTCTCTCTCTCTCTCTCT
This sequence comes from Jaculus jaculus, assembly GCF_020740685.1. Taxonomy (NCBI): domain Eukaryota; kingdom Metazoa; phylum Chordata; class Mammalia; order Rodentia; family Dipodidae; genus Jaculus; species Jaculus jaculus. The sequence continues at coordinate 108,978,475 of NC_059113.1, read as the reverse complement.
CTGTGTGTGTGTGTGTGTGTGTGTCTTCCTCTTTCCCTCTCTCACTCTCTAAAATAAATAAATAATTTTTCAAATTGTCAAGCAGATGTTAGGATTGTTTTATAGCTGCACTGTGTCAGATTGCTGAGATGGAGTTACTAAGACCTCAAAGGAAGTGAAGGTGCTCACAGACTGTGACAACTGCGTAGGCAAGGTCATGTAAACAGGAGAATACAGAAGCTGAGGTCTAATACCAGGGGCATGGACATGGAGACACACGTAGCTCTGTCCACCCGAGACAGAGGCCTGTAACCTTCAACCACTTATAACATTGTTCAGTATTAGCTCTATGCATCCCAAAACACTTTTTAAAATAAACATTGTGTTTCAGTGTAGTTTCAGATAAACAGCAAAATTGTAAAGGTAGTTTAGAATTCTACTTACCTTTCCATTTCCTCTGGTGTTAATGCCTCATTGGGTGATGTTTGTTTAACTAAGATGTTAAAGCTTAATCTTTAGTAGTACACTGGACTTAAAGTACATTGTTTTAAACTCTGAATATTTTAAAACAAAACAAGACATGACAATTCATCCAGAAATGATTTGAGAAACATCTCTTAAGTTGTAAAGCTACCCTTTCAGCTACCTTATATCAATTGTCAGTTTACTCTAATGGAAACAGATCACCTACAAGAAATTATTAAATAGCACTGATATCACCAAGAAATGAACAAAAAAATCCTGAAAAGTTTTGACATAGCTGTGGACATAATTTTTTTTTTTTATTGTAGTAAGAGAAAAAAAAATGTGGGCTTAGTAATTTCAAGTCATTTTGGAAAATGTTCCAAAATACCAACAATATTTAACCTTAACAAAATATTCAACTTACTGGTCAAAATTTCTAAAGGCATCAGATAATTGTCTCACAATTACATTCCTGAAACAAATGCGCTTTGTACAAAGACATATCTCACTGAAACTACATTTATCACAAAATTGCAGGAAAAAGGTGAGCCAACAATTAAAAATGCTTTCATGGGCTACAGTGATGACTTAGCAGTTAAGCACTTGCCTGTGAAGCCTAAGGACCCCAGTTCAAGGCTCAATTCCCCAGGACCCACGTAAGCCAGATGCACAAGATGGCACATGCATCTGGAGTTTGTTTGCAGTGGCTGGAAGCCCTGGTGTGCCCATTCTCCCTCTCTCTCTCTCTCTCTCTCTCTCTCTCTCTCTCTGTCTCTCTCTCCCTCTCTCCCTCTTTTTCTGTCTGTCACTCTCAAGTAAATAAATAAAACTAAACAAAAGATGCTTTCATATTGTAACCCAGTACTCATTACTAATGTCAAAAACTAGTTTTGTTTCCCTTCAGAGCAAACCCATCACTGTGTTAAGATGCCAACCCTCCATTTCCTGCCAGGCTTTTCCCATGTGGTATCTACTTTTTAAGTCAACAAGTCAAAAATCCAGTTGTGTCTCCTATACAACCTCTTCTAAGAAGTCTTATCTAACTTTTCAATCAGAACACTCTCTCTCCAGAATCCACTCTCTGAGAGTGACAGGGACCCAGGAATGTCCGACAGCCCACTTTCCAGTGGACACATGGGCTGTCACTCAGTGACAGACCTGGCATGAATGCTTGCCTCTTACAAACATTTATCCTGTTTCTATTCACCTCTGCTAGACCCTGAAATTCTTACTCACCTGTATAATGCCAAAAGTACCCACTGTCAGACAGTGCATATGACAACAACTCAACCAATGACATTCAAACTCAAGTAGGAAAACACACTGAGACGTCTCTTGCGGTGACTCACAAGCTTTGAAGGGGGAAGGCTACCACAGAGACTTATGTGGAAGCCGGCCGGCCACTGCAGTGGCAGCACAAGGCAGGAGACCACATGACATGACATAACAGAACAGCAAACGTAGAATTTTACCTGCTTTCATCATGTGTAAGTCAGACAAGTGGGCGCCGAATCTGCCAGTGGTTCATGTAACCAGTAACTGGAGCACAAACTGGGGGGTCACAGACTTACCAACGGTATAGGAAAGTGAGTTGCATACTGCAGGTGACGGAGTAGGTCATAGTTAGATGGAAAAATCAACTCCCTCGTCTTCTCTCTCTTGGCCAATTTCTCACCATTTCTTCTACTCAAGGAAGGGTTGGCATTCTCGCAAGATTCTCCGGGCATGGGAGAAAAAATCTAAGTCATGTAAAACAAATGTTGGAGATTGTAAATGCAAAGCGGCACAACCATGTTGCACACCCGACTTCACACACACTTCCGACCTGCGGAAAGAATGCTTTTCTACATAACCACTGAGAAGCAAGGTAGATAGAAAGTTCATTACTTTCCACAAATTCCCATTCAGACCACAGGCAATCTCTCAGTATCACACTCCCCACACACTTTGAAAAATAGGAAAATGATAACCACACACAGGTTAAATAAAAAAACATGACTAAAAGACCAGCAGTATAAGCAGAATTAAAAAGAAATCCTCACAGGGCTACATTTCCTACACACACACACACACACACACACACACACACACACACACTTTAGAACAATCAAAATAATGAACAATAGGCATCAAGCTTTTCATCTGTACCCCAAATAATGCCAAATAAATGACATAATGAGATTCATGACAAACGCATTAGAATGAATGACAGCGGAAAGATGAACCATAAAGCTACCAATAAAAGGCTCAGGACTTATGGGACTTGGCCTTAGAGATGGTGATCTCAAAATGAACAACAGTGACAGACAGGCAGCCATGAGGACAGGACTACGACACTCTCAAAAGCGGCAAAGCAGCCAACACCGAGCATGGCATGGCCAGAAGTGACCCCAGCAGGGGACAGTCCTGGTGGCCTGGGGTGGACTATGGTAAGATGACAGTTACATCACAAAGGCGTCAGTCACTCTGGTGCATGGGACAAAAAACAAAAAGGGTGAAGGCACGCTGGGGTTGGGTTTGCGGGTGAGCTGTCAGTAAGAATCAAGGCGGAACCTACTGGAAACTCGGAACCAAAGTCAGTCTTAAAGTCACTCTTGTCCATGTCATCAAAAATGTGAGTGGTTCCGGAGCCAAGGCCCACGTGCGCCATGATGCTCTGTTCCTAATGATTGCCAGAGAAACAAAGTCACATGGTCAGCTGTGCAGTGTGGGCCCCGACGCGGCAGCACGACAGTGAACATCGTACATGGACTGTGTTTCAGCCATGTCTTATCTCCTCCAGGAGAACTGGAGAAGACCTTGAGACGCGCACTGCTTTCAACAGTGCCCCTGTGGCCCTGGTCAGAAGCTGCTTGTGGCCCGATTTCATGATTAAAAGGCCACCACGTGCTTTGTTTGGTGTTTCCAGTCACAAGCTCACCAATTTCTTTCAGTAAGAAAATCCAAAAATTTTATCTAAGGTATAAGGCACCTAGATACCCAACAATGGGGAAGAAAAAAGCTTAGAAAACACATAAAAATAATATAGCTATGACTTTAAACACAGCAGGATATTATTAAATGCTTATAGAATCAGTGTGAAAGTAGTTGGAACAATGTTCAAATGTCAGCATGGTACACTTGACAGAAAATTTAACAGTTATGTCCACAGCATAAAAGAATTTGATACAAAGAGTAATTCTGACATAGTGAAGAAGCAGAGGTTAAATTCTGAATTAATTGAAAATAAAGTGTGACGTGTTATTGCCATCACATGTGAGAGACGGGACAGGCAGTGCGCTGGGTTTGCGACGCTGCTGAGAACAAAATCTGGGGATCAAAACACGTACAGGTATAAGGCACAGAATTTAAAAAGAAAAAACCCACACGCTATCAGAATCTAAAACTAAAAGCTTACTATTTAAATCTTATAAAAAAAATTTATGGCCAATGATATCTTTTCATTAACTGTACACAAAAATATTCTGGAAGATATACAGTCCAAATGTCCTTTCTGATTGAAAAGTAGAGATGTTTAAGAAGCTTCTTAGAAAGAAAACGTGAATAAATACAAGGCCTTTCTATCACCAGATTACCCACCTGAGAGTTTCCCCAAAGAGTGTAGTTTGGGCAGAGTGTGGTCAATGCCCACAGAGCCATCCCCCCTCTAGAACCATCCCCCATGGAACCAACCACCAGAACCATCCCCCCAGAGCCATCCCCCCAGAAACATCCCCCAGAGCCATCCCCCAGAGCCATTCCCCCAGAACCATCCCCCAGAACCATAATGAGCCATCCCCCCAGAGCCATACTCCCCAGAACCATCCCCCAGAGCCATCCCCCACAGCCATACCTCCATTTTCACAGCGTGGCCCTGTGCATAGTGTTCACCTACACTCTCCCCAGCGGGAGAGCGCAGCCCGGTGGCGGCGCTGACTGACAGGTCTCCTCGGGAGATGAGCGTGCACATGTAGGCGTCATGGGAAAAGACGTCGTGGCGGATGAACTCGCAGAAGAGCAGCACCAAGTTCACAAATTCCACCTTCTCACACTCACTGTTCGGGTCCGCTGGCAGGAGACAAGCTGGTCAGACAGCCCTCCACCCAGCAGAAGAGACAAACAAACAAACACCAGCAACTGAAGGGCACTGCCGGTACCTTTCATAACCAATCTTTCCTTTCAAAAAACAAAGAAATTTGGGCTGGAGAGATGGCTTAGCGGTTAAGCGCTCGCCTGTGAAGCCTAAGGACCCCGGTTCGAGGCTCGGTTCCCCAGGTTCCCCACATTAGCCAGATGCACAAGGGGGCGCACGTGTCTGGAGTTCGTTTGCAGAGGCTGGAGGCCCTGGCGCGCCCATTCTCTCTCTCTCCCTCTATCTGTCTTTCTGTCTGTGTCTGTCGCTCTCAAATAATTAAATAAAAAATTTTTAAAAAAAAGAAAGAAACTGGTCAGAATCCTTACTTCAGCACCAGCACTGTGTCCAGTGCTGATGGCCAGCTTAGACTGCCCATTACAACAGAAACACAGAGTCTAGTGTTGCAGTCCTTCTTTACTTACACAGCGAGGGGGCCTGTGTATCTAAGAACCTTAGCAGAACATTCTGGAAAACCGGCAAGCTAGATCCAGCAAGGGAAGCCGAAGAAATAGATTCCTTCTCGTCGAGGACTTCTGATTCGCCGCATCTCTGCAGGTTAAAGACAGGAGCACAGGTCACCAGAGAGGCGAGAGTGCAGTCACAGCAGGGGAAGCGCTCGCCAGCTCGCAGGAAGAGCTGGGCTCTTAGGTAAAACATGCAAAATCAACTGAGGCCTCTCTGCTTATCAGAAGATCATGTAGCATAGGGGATGTTATTTCTAAGAGCTAGAGGAAACGCCCCCAGAATAATTCAACGGATTTCAGAGAACAGCCCTGAAGAACATTATCTATGAACAGTAGACTCTGCTCAGGACTGTGAAAGCGCCCAGCTGACTGCACAAAACTGTCTACTAAAGCATCCCGCATTCCTATGCAGGAGTGCTGGGAAGAGTTCAGGGCTCCTGCTTAGCCATGCTCTGAGCTATCTGGCATGCATTATTGCATGTGTCTGATGCTCTTGTCAGGAGTGTGCATTCATGAGTGTGTAAGACGTCAAATGTTATTTCATGACAGACCACTCTGCTCATAATATCAGAAAACAGCAATAGAAGACTCTTTCTAGTTTGCAATGTATTCAATGAGTCATTTGTTCACAACTTAACAGAATAGAATCTTCTGGTTCCAATAACAATAACGTGATCTTTTATTTTGAAAGGCACAGCTTTGCCAAGGGAAGAGAGAAATGCTGGAGAAAATGTTATTCCAGTTTCACTTCCCATAACCTCCCAGGAAGTTATCACCAGACATAGACAGCGAGGTGAGCCGACTCACTCCTGACTCGGCTCTGCAACGCAGGCTGCCTGACGACAGAACTGTAACGGGGAAGAGGTAGGTCACCGTGGCTGCACTCACACTCTAACAGGGGAAGGAAAGTACTGAAGAACAAGCTAATTAGCTACATGAATGGATGCTGCATTGAGAAAAGCACAAGTCGGTGGCATGGGAGCTGTGAACTGCAGGTCACACGGTGATAGAAAACTCTCCTAAGGAGGTGACCTGTTGCTTAGGCACTGCCACAGGAAGTGACACTTCCAGAAATGGAGGGAGATAGAATGAATGAATGGACAGGAAGGGTACAGAACTTGCCACCCAGAAGGAACAGTGAGAGCCAAAGTTCCAAAATACACAGAGCAGTGTGTGTTGGAGGGATGGAAAGATGAAGATTAGAATGCACGCCCATAATCCAAGTATTTAAGAGGTGAGAACAGGAGAATTGGAAATGTTAAGGCCAGCCTCAGCTACATAGCAGACGTGAAGCCAGCCCGGGCTATATGAGACCTTGTCTCAGAAAACAAACAAGGGCTGGAGCGATGGCTTAGCGGTTAAGGCGTTGCCTGCAAAGCCAAAGAACTAGATTCTCCAGGACCCACGTTAGCCAGATGCACAAAGGGGCACATGCGTCTGGAGTTCATTTGCAGTGGCTGGAGGCCCTGGCGTGCCCATTCAGTCTCTCTCTCTCTCTCTCTCCCTCTTTCCCTCCCTCCCTCCCTCCTTCCCTCCCTCTTTCTCTGTCAAATAAATAAATACCTTGCAAGATAGGGCAAGAGCTGCGATTCATGAGACTTAGGCATGTGCTGAGGTGGGAAAGGCAGGTGGGTTCAGGTCATGAGAGGCTGGGTGGGTCATGGGAAACACTCAGCCACAGAAAGGGGAAGCTGTGACCACACCCCCCACATACACACATGCATGTAAAAGAGCACCGTGATGTCTGTGCAGAGGAAGCAAGGGAGGTGGACGAGCGATGCAGGAGGCCGGGAAGCTGTGCCCTACCGAGTCACATTCGGGAAGGAGGCTCACGTAGAAAATGTCCCTTCAACAAGCTAAGATTGATGCAGCTGGCTGCAAGGTTTCTACTGTCATGTGCGCCTGAAGCCTCACGGGCTCTGCCCAGGACTAAGACATGACCTTGAGAGCGTACAGTGAGTGCTGTCTGAGCTCTCACAGTCACCTCTGGCTCCAGAAAGCACTGCCAACCCCCCGGGATGGAGTGTGCCCGAACCTTCATCGAGTTGGCTCGTACGAGGCACGTGTGTTTGTGTACGTGTTCTATGTACTGTGCAAATCTCCATGTCACAAGCTGAGATTTCTTTGTTTCTCAGCAGATATTAAAGTTTCATTTGAAAAGATTCACTTCTATTTAGCCCAGAATACAAATACTTAGAGGGATCCTAGTACAGAGAACTCCTTAGATATATTAGCACATCCTCTCTTCTGTCCTTGAGAAAAGATAAAATAACAGCATATGGATAAGAGGAAAGAAGACAGTACGCTCCACACAGCAGCGTGGGGAGACTCTGGCATTCAGTAAGTGACAAGGACATCCAACCTACCTCTGCCTCGATTTCGGCTTGCCTTTTCTCCAAGAGTTTAGCCACAGCCATGGCCCGGTGTTTGCCAGACCGCTTGCAGCTCACGGCCCACTCACACAGCAGCGTAACCACGGTTTCATCGTTGGGGGCAACCTACAACGGAGAGGAGCACACCAGCCAGGGGTCACAGTCCCGTCTGCCCCCACAGTCAGGAAGGAAGCAATGGAGCACCTAACACGAGGGCTTGGTTCCCACATGTTATCAACACAGTGCCTTCCTGTCATTTTCAAATATGGAAAACCTTATTCAAAAAGGGGAAAAATCACTTCCTAAAAAAATCACTCGAGGGCTGGAGAGGTGGCTTAGAGGTTAAAGCACTTGCCTGTGAAGGCTGAGGACCCAGGTTCAACTCTCCAGATACCACGTGTGCCAGACACACAAGGCGACGCGACTGTGCAAGGTCACACATGTGCACGAGGTGGCGCACACACCCGGAGTTTGATCGAAGTGGCTAGAGGCCCTGGTGTGCCAATTCTCTCTCTGTCGCTCACGCTGTCCCTCTCATTTCAAAACAAAAGCACTTGCTTATGTTTATGCCCATGTGTTAATGCTGTTTGCAGGTTTGGTTAGAGAAGCTCCTCTTTCCAGGTGGAAGTGACCACTGGAAAGACTCAGAACTCATCGAAGTGCCAAGAAGTGACAGTGCTGTGTCCTGTGCTGACACAGCTCTCACATCCTCTGAGGCTCAGGGACCAGCGCAGAGGAGATGGAGGGAAGCACGCATGAGCCAGAAGAAGAAGAGGGTGCTCTGGAGCACTGTGTGCCAGGCACAAAGTGGCCACGGAATGCATGACCTCACTGTGGCTGGCACCACCTACTTGCACAATGAGGCAGAGAGATAAAGAATGGGCACACCAGGGCCTCCAGCCACTGCTAACGAACTCCAGACGCGTGCGCCCCCTTGTGCATCTGGCTAACGTGGGTTCTGGGGAATCGAGCCTCAAACCGGGGTCCTTAGGCTTCACAGGCAAGCACTTAACCACTAAACCATCTCTCCAGCCCCATCACCAGCATTTCTAGTCATCATAATCACCATATATGGTCATCACTCCAAGCTGTTAACATATTGGCATATAAATACACAGAACAGCAATTCTACTGACCAACATTTCCATCAGCACAATTTTGCAAAGTATTTTAGATGTCAGATTTTTTTTTTTTTTTTTTTTTTTGAGGGGCACAGACATACAGCAAAATTTCCTGGTCTCAGGTCCTCACCATGAGAGTGGGTAACCTCTAGATTTTATGACGCCTAAGAAACAAAGCACGAGCTACGGAAGCGACAGGGGGGGCCCTTGTCTTGTTTCAGAAGCAGCACCTGTAGACAGCGTGGCTCCGGATGCTGACAAGAGTGACAGGGATGAGAAGACAAAATAAGACAGCTTCCCTGTGGCAGTGTGACATATGAGTGTTTATTTTGCAGTCAGGCCATCAGATTTAAAGAGACGAATGAAGAAAGCACAGGGGTTCGGGGAGCAGGAAGCGAATGGCCCATTCACGGAGGGTGTGCACGGGCTGAGCCACAGCTGCAGAGGAGGCCTTCCCGAGGGTCCTGAGAAGGCCCATCTCTCAGACTTAAGGCAGTTAAAACACTGTGCCGAATTCCCAAAAGTCATCACTGTAGGGGGGGGCAACAGAAAATGAAAGTAGCAGGCAGATGAGAAGGAAGTATGAATTTCTAAAAGTAATTTACACTGTTGGCCTGACAACCACAGTTACCATTCCACCCTAAGAAGTGAAGTTTACTAGTCAGGTCAATCAATGCATGCGGAAAGACGCTGCTGAGGCCACCACCTGCCAGCCAAAGTAGGACACAAAAAAGTAGGTCGGCCCAGAAGGAAACAGGGTAACTTGCTGCCAGGCCCAGGTGAGCAGTTCACATAGTATGCCTGGCTCTCTAGGGGAAGCCATCCACAGAGAGTTGCCCAGCTTTCCCATAGTTTGAGTCTGGAATGTCCCAGACGCCCCCAAAGCTCATGGTTGAGGCTCATCCCCAGCTAAGGACGCTGTGGGTGGAGGAGCCTCGGGGAGGGATGTCCTAGTCAGAGCGCGCGCGGGGTCACGGGCGTGTGTCTGTACTCCCGAGGGAGATGCCAGCACCCTGGCCCTGCCTCCCCTCCCTCCCTCTACTCCTGCCTTGCCACCATGGGGTGGGCCACCTTTTGTACAGTCTCAAGAGGAAGCTTCGGGATAGTATCACATGAGCAGAGGTGGACATCGCTGCCACTCGAGGTGGAAGACAGCATGAGTGAGGGCAGCTCCAGCAAGGGGGAGCGGGCTCGACAACCCCCAAAGCCCACTCCCAACGGAACACCTGCAGCAAGGCTCTACCTCCCCAATGCCCACCAGCCTGGGCCCAAGCATTGAAACTACATGAGGTGATAGGGAACATCCGATTAAAGCACCCCAGAACTCGTGTGACAAATGACAGAATGTGTGCGGGGCTTCAGGCTGCGGTGAGCCGCGGCTCTGAGAGGGCAGGGCATGGGCATGGGCACGGGCACGGGCACAGGAAGCTCGCTCCGCCCGCCTCTGGCCTTTCCGTGACTCTGGGGTCCTAGAGAGAGTCCAAGGCAGTTCTTCCCGCCACCTTGGGCATTCCCTTCTACCCACATCCCCCGAGCACCCCAAAGACACGGCTGCCTCGGTGCTCGCTGCGGACGGCCAGGAGAGCGGCCAAGGGGAAGGAAGTGGTCCGAGGGCTCTGCAGGGCTGCGCGGCTCGGAGGGCGGCAGCAAGGGTGACCGGGTCAGCGCCGGGACGGAACTGCACAGCCTCGCAGGAACTCCCTCGCCGGGCCGGGCCACGGCTCTCCGTCCCCAGCACCCAGCAGAAAGGGACGGGAAGAACGGAACACCCTAGTGAGCAGGTGTATCCGCCGAACCATGCACGGTGCTAAGTCCAGGGAAGGTTTCCGTACAAATCCTGACCTCCTGCTTCTCTTGAAAGGCCAGGTGACTGGGTTACAGTGAGCAGAATTGAGTTCACCCAGGTCGTGCCCACCTTCCAGTCACCTTGGTAGCAGCCCTCTCAGAAGCCCTGTACCCAAGTGCCCACCGCCAGTCCATCCTGCCTGCCTCCCTCTGTGGGGAGGAGTCTCCGAGCTCTGTGTCAGTGTCACCATCTCACCTCCCTGAATGGAAAATCACAAAACACAGAGATAAGCGCTAAGGCCGTGACATCCCACCCTCTACTCGAGTGCCCAAGCTCTGGGCAGAAGCAGCAGCCAAGAGAACGGGCAAGCGGAGGGAGAACAGACACGCAATGTGCTCCTTTCCACCTCTCCCCTGACACCTGGAAGCAAGCCCCAGGCCCAGCCCCACGCACTGCCTCTCCTCTGGCCACCGCAGGCCAGCCACAAGCAGGACCCGGTCGCTGATGACTTCGTCCTGCATGGGACAGTGTCCAGTAGCCTCTCTCCTGCCCAGCCAGCGCTTATCTCCATGGCCACAGTCTGACCTGGCTCTAAACACGCTCACCCCACACGGCACCTGGGGTCTAGAACCCATGGACTGTGAAGAGCATGGAGAGGACTCCAGAACCATTTCAAAAAGAATATTCTCAGCTGCTTGCCTGCGAAGTCTGCTGGCCAAGGTCCAATTCCCCAGTACCCAAGTAAAGCCAGACGCACAAAGTGGCACATGCGAATTCTTTCTGCACTGGCAAGAGGCCTTGGTGCACCCATACTTCCTCTCTCTCTCATAAGTAAATAAATACATACATAAATAAAAAAATTTAATTACATTAGTTAATTGTTAATTAATTTAATTACATTAAAGGCACATGCCTTTAATCCCAGAACTTGGGAAGCAGAGGTAGGAGGACTGCCATGAGTTCGAGGCTACCCTAAGACTACATGGTGATTTCCAGATCAGCCTGGGCTATAGCAAAACTGTATGTTGAAACCCGCCCCATCCCCCCACCCCCGCAAAAAAATCACATTCTAGAATATGTATCTGGCTCTAATAAAGGTAGGATAAAGAAAGTGTTCTTCATGGTTGAATTTTTTCTTTTCCCATATGCATTCCCAAAGGCTACCTTAAAAAATTCCCAGGCCAGATGTGGTGGCGCACGCCTTTAATCTCAGCTCTTGGGAGGCAGAGGTAGAAGGATCGCCATGGGTTCAAGGCCACCCTGAGGCTACATAGTGAATTCCAGGTCAGCCTGGGTTATAGCAAAACCCTACCTCAAAAAAAAAAAAAAAAAAAAATCCCAAGATACTTAATAATAAGTTATCTAAGGTACTTTCCTTGAAAATGTCTTAAGACTTACCTTGGCATTTTTCATTGTGAAAAAAAGGAATCACTTTATATTTCTCTCAAGTAAGACAGAGAAAAGAAATAACTGAAAATGCTGTCCGTGGCGTGGTTCACTAGTGAAATAATCAATTGATAGGAAAACTTCATGCGATTTTAATTCAGATTTGTTAAAAGACAAGTTGTTCTGTGTGTGCTATTTCTATGTTACATATTAAAATGCATGCCTCTAAATTAAGCAAAATCAATCTATAAAATTCCATCAGTAGGGATGGAGAGAAGGCTTAGCGGTTAAGGTGTTTGCCTTTAAAGTCTAAGGATCTAGACTCGACTCCCTAGCACCCACATAAACCAGATGCATCTGGAGTTCATTTGCAGTGGCTAGAGGCCCTGGCATGCCCATTCATTCTCTATCTATCTCTGCTTGCCATAAATAAATAAGAATTAGTGTAAAAGCTTCAATCAGTAGATAAGGGATATCATGTTAAAACTAAAATGAAGAGAGGATCAGATGTTAAAAGAAAAATGTTTTCATCACTCAGCCTATCAACATAGAACCTAGGATGTCTCATTAATGGTACTGGTGAGTCATTTTGACCCAAGAAAAGAAAGAGTTCCAACTGCATATGCTTTTATAAGATACATGTGTCACTGACAGATTCTGCCAGAGTTTACTGATAGAAAAAAAATATACTAAAAAGTAAGAGCAAGAAATATGAACTACCTCTTGATTGTCTTTGTTTTGGTTTGCCCAGAAAATCTTATGATAAAGTGTCTCCATTGAATTGCTGGAATCAGTTCGGTCAAAACAGTGACGATCCAAGACTTCCAATGTGTGCAAAACCCGACTGATTGTCACCCCTGGGTGAAGAGACGAAGCACAGGGTTACAGAGGCCAAGCGAAGCCAGAAGAGCATACCATACAATGGCTATTATGTAAGGGAAAGGGACGTTTAAAAAATTATTCCCAGCAAACACTATCGAACAACCAAATGAAACCGGGCATTCCGGACAGCCGGTCTCTGAAAGACCACGTCCTCATTCCTGTGAGTGTTTTGACAACAGTGGGAAGCAGACACCCATCAGGAAGCCACGCAGCGCTTGTCCCTGGCAGCCTGTACCTGCCGTCGACTCTTGGCACTTGTCGAAAGACCACCGAACCTCCACTGCACGGCCTCTTTGCTTTATCTGCTGCTCGACCTCATAAATCCTCGCCCGGACCTGAAAGACCACAGCGTCTCTTTAGCATGTGCTTGGAACACCACCATGGCTGCCACAGTCATGTCAGGATTTTTGTTTTGTTTTTTTCTGTGAATCCTACAGTGAATAGCGATCTGGCTATCTCACAGGAAACACAAACTCTTTGAGAAGAAGCACAGCTTTTAAGTTTACAGATGGTCATTTGATGCCAGTTCTCAATAATAAATAAATGCTTGTAAAAATACACGCCAGTAAAAAACAAAAACAAAAAAAAAGTTAGCAAGTGAAATTTCTTTAGAGTACCATAAGGAGTGGTGGAACTTGTAAAATAACTTCTTTGAGCCACTTGTCTATGGAAGAAAACATCTGGCAATTTTTGAATAACTTAAAGCAATTTAGAAAAACACAGGATCTTATTCTCAATATTAAACATGATCATGTGGTTCAAGCTGCAAAAATCCTTTAAAGCAAGTAGCATGTGTCAGTGAGAACACGCGGTGATGGCTAAACCCCACAGGCTGGGCGGCTCCGGTCATGAGTACCCATAGTTCAAAAACGGCCAAAGAACCCTATGGGTTACCTGCAAAGCCAGGGACAGAGAGGAGAACACCCTCAAAGACCTCAAAGCCTAAGCCCACACCTGGCCCACTGCACCTAGAGGCTTCTGAGAAATGGGTGATTCCATTAAACCAGCCAAACAAATCTCTACCTGCTGATTGAAAGCTGTGTTCCCACCCGGCATGGGCAGACTGGACGGTGCCACCGGCAGCAGATCAAGGGGTGAACCGGGGTTCCCACTCTTATTTTCATTTGTGGAATAGTTCCATACCAAGGCACTTGGGCAACAGAGAGTGATGGTCTAGAAATGAAGTAGGAAAATTCCAGATGTTTAGAGGAAGGAGAAAAGTGTTACGTAGAGCTTTGAAATATTAATGTGTCATAGTTGTGCTATAGATTCCTGCCAAGAGATTTACGGTGAAAACATATTGTCCATTCTCCACTTGCAAAGGGATAAGCAAAACTCAGCCTGAACAAAGAGAAAAGAAGGCACCTCTACTGAGAAATTAAGGAGTATGGCCATTTAGTAGCTGCTAGTGTAGCACAAGTAACCTAGGAAGCTAAACAAAACACAGTGGTCTTCCCTTCAAACAATATTCTCATTCAGTTAAACAAAGTCAGACAGGATATACATGATTAAGGCTATAAAACTTTTTAGTTATTTTTAACCATTCAAATAATGTAATGATGGCTTCATAAACACTAGGCAGGTGGTACTCCAAGTCTTAGGAATTAACAAACTTCTAGAAACATCCAGAGAGTAAATGGTTTCCGGTTTACAGCATCATTCATGCTACACATTTTCCTTGTGGTCTTATTTGAATAATCCACTAAAATTGTGCATTTTTAGTCTACTGTTGCCATGGACTGGACTCCTCAAGGACTGCCCGCTCCTTTCCTACTCGCATAGACATGTTCTTACTCGGCTAGCTTGTAAGAGCAGCTCACCGCCTTGCTTTACAAGATGCCCGTGAGCTAAGGAGTGCTAGTCTCTTAATTTCCCCCAACAGAAACAGGAGCCACAGAGCAAATTCTCAAACTCACTTATGACCTGGATTCTTCCAGAGTGACTTGTTTTATCTCCTTCTTCCCTCTCTCTTTCCTGTACTGTGGTGAGAACAACCTAGCTGAAGTACAATGTCACTTCCCCCTATAAAACCTTTGAAAAACACCCCAATGTAAGGGAAATGGAGTTTTCTACTCACTAACCCTCACCAAACTGTGTGCTCACTGACACCAAGCTGTACCCAGGATGAATAATCAAGTCTCTTACCTATGCTTTTCCCTGTGCTGGGAACACCCTTCCAGTGGACACTCAATACCAGTAAAACTTCCTTGAGTTACAAATTGGGCAGGAAGTTGTCTTTTCAACTGTTGAAGCCTGCTCTGCACCTGTCCCTTAACACTTGGTACGCTATATGCAAACTACATTTATCACTAATTCTGTCTTTATTTTTATCAAGGTAGGGTCTCACTCTAGCCCACGCTGACCTGGAACTTACTCTGTAGCTCCAAACTGGCCTTGAAATCACAGCAATCCTTTCAACTCAGCCTCCTGAGTGCTGAGATTAGAGGCATGTACCATCACTCCCAGCTTTATAACTAATTCTGTCTTCCCAACGGGGCAGTAGACCAGAAGAGAAACCGTATCTTCAGGTCCACCCCAGTTCCAGAGCCCCTTAGTAAATGATGCATGAAGAGGTCACAAACCAGAAAGGGAACACTGAACTTTCAGCTCCAGGGCAGAGGTTTTCTCATTCCCAACTGAACTGGTACAGCACATACTGCCAGGTATTCAGGGATGGTGCAATCCCAAATGCCTGGGTGAAGAGAGAGAGGCCACCAGCTCCAGCACACTGACAGTTATTCAAGGATCTCTTCAATCCCCAATGGCTGGGTGTAGAGAAAGAAGCTGCCAGTACCAATACACTGTCAGGTATTCAAGGATAGTGCGATCCTCAATGCCTAAGTTCAGAGGCAAATGCCACTGCACCAGCACACTGCCAGGTATTGAGGATAGTACAATTCCAATGCCAGGGTGCAGAGACAGAGGCCACCAGCACACTGCCAGGTATTCAAGAATGGTGCAAACTCCAGTGCCTGGGTGTACAGACAGAGGCCACCATCACCAGCACACTGCCAGGTGTTCAAGGATGGTACAATCCCCAACTGCTGAGTGATTAGACAGAGGCTGTCAGCTCCACCTTAGACCTTTGAGAGCTACAGAAAGCAGCAGAATTTTTCTCGGCTGAACAGTAGCACAGCTACCTTGCTCTGTGGCTCCCTGAAGGATATTTAATTGAACTTACTAACCAGACAGGCACAAGCCAAGTGTGATGATTCTCAACTGTAATCCAACTGCTTGGCACGCTGAGGCAGGAGGATCATAAGTTTGAGGTCAACCTGGACTGTAGAATGAGACACTGCCTCAAAAAAAAATTTTTTAAAAAAGCAAAACAAAAACAGATTGATGAAAAATGAAATTTGAAAGTGCTATTCCCAGCTCCACTGTTTCCTACACTGAATTTTAACACAAAATGACATGGATTGCAGACTTACCTGTAACATACAACTGAGTCCATAAACCAGGGGGCCGTGCTGTGCACAAGAAAGGAAATCTGAAAAGGCCAGCTGCACAGGGCTCATGCCAGGGCCAGGGGGGCCAGGGCTGGGGGTCCCAATGCCAGAGCTGTTTGGTCCAATCATCACATGGGGAGAGTGGGCAGCAAGGAGGGTGGGGCTGTCGCTCAGGAGCAAGGAAAGACGCCTGGCACAGAAGTAGGCGAGACGGCGAGACAGGTAAGCTGACTGGACAAACTCATCTGAGTACTGCAAGCAGAAGAAGCTGGGGTTCAGAATGCCTCCTGCACCCCCACAGCTACTTAGTACAGACTTTTCTCTATTAAGAAGAACTTTTTAAAAATTTCCAAGGAGGACTGAAAAGATGGCTCAGCAGTTAAGATGCTTGCCTGCAAAGCCTAATGACCCAGGTTTGATTTCCCAGTACCCACATAAAGCCAGGTGTACAATGTGGCACACATCTGGAGTAAATTTGCAGCAGCTGGAGGCCCTGGCCCACCCACTCTCTCTGTCTGTATCTCTTCTATCTCTCTCTATAATAAAAATATTAAGAAAAATGTTCATGGAGCTATGTAGGCCAGCATTACCTAGAAGAAATACAGAATATGAGATGCATATCCAATTTTCAAGGTTCTGGTAGTCATTAAGAAAATAAGCAAAAATTAAAATGATATTATGTTGTAAATAACAGTGTTTCCAAGATGTTACCATTTCAACATGGAAGCAACTTTAATAGTTATTTTTTCACACGCAGTCTGAAATCTGATGTGCATAAAAGGTCGCACATAAATTGAGGGCTCAGGATGGTGACCGTTCAAGTTCAAGTGCTCACATCCCATCAGGCTGGTGGCTAACTTAACAGACAGTGCAGACACAGACCATCCCAGAGGGGCACACAGGACCCTAGTGTGATGTAGCACTAGGGCAGGGTATGAACGAAAGAGGGAAGAATGCAGCCGTGAGTGAACTTTCACATACATCTAGGAGTACTTTGCTAAGAAAAATAAAATAAAATAAAATAAGCTTCATCCAGATAACCTAATTATTTTCTGCTCATTGATGTGTCTATGAGGTATTCCTGTGTGTCACATTATGTGTGTGTGGAGGCGAAGAGGCTCGTGACCAGTGGTCCTTCTCAATTGCTTTTCTACCTTTCTATTTTTTATTTTTTGTAGGACGGGGTCTCTTGATGAACTCAGGGCTCACATATTCAGCTAGACTAGCTAACCCGGAT
Organism: Jaculus jaculus; assembly: GCF_020740685.1. NCBI lineage: Eukaryota > Metazoa > Chordata > Mammalia > Rodentia > Dipodidae > Jaculus > Jaculus jaculus. Next base: position 108,961,220 of record NC_059113.1, on the reverse strand, counting down.
GTCTCATGGACCCTCCTACCTCTGCCTCCCTGGCACTGGATTAGAGGTGTACCCTATATGCCTGGATTATACATGGGTGCTTGGGATCTGAACTCAGGTCTTTATGCTTGTGCAGTAAACCGAGCCATCCCCTGCCCCAGATAACCTAAATTCTAACAGATCTTCAATAAATTACTCCTACTCAGCAACTGTCAAGAATGTCAATGACACTCTACATTCTTAAAAAGAGGAAACCAGCCTTGAATTCTGTGAGACCAAGGAAACAGAGTCTGTAGTGCTGTCTGCTTGGATGCCCGAGAAATCAAAGTGTGGTGAGGTGATGTTAAATAAGACACTGGAAACACAATAACTGTTAAAACGCACACACACAAGAAGCCTCTTTTTACTTCATGTGTCTCGGGATTAAAACAAATGGATTTTTTTTTTCCCTTTTCTGTCTCTAAATGTACCTACCCTTTCTTGCCCAGAACTTCTAGTAGCCCAAGCGGACGTGTGGCGTACCTGCAGCATCAGCGGCAACAAGAGCTTGAGAAGGTCGTCGTCCACCGGCCTGACCTTTTCTAGGACATCCAGGATCCAGGTCAGAAATTCGTGCTTTTCTAACATTCCTTCCTTAAATGAACAAAGGAAAGGTATACTAGTCATGTCAAAGAAAACCCAGCCAAGTTCTTTACAGGCCCCTCATTCGTGGGGTTTGGGTAGTTTCGCTCCTGTGTGATGGTCGCAGTGCCACACAGTCTCCCAGGCCACAGTGGAAGTTCTAACCAAAATGCACACCTACAGTTTTCCTGGGGCTCGTTTTGTTGCCTGGCAAACTGCTTCATCCTAAATGGTTAAAGAAGAATTAAATCAAACAAGAAAAGGTAGTCTGAAGCCAGAGCGTTTCTAGGGCACAGCACACCCCAGCAAAACTTGGGGACGTGGACTCCTGTTCAGGGAGGGATGTGGGTGATCCCCACCAGGTCCTGACCCCTGAATAGCCTCCCTTGTTTTCCTAAAATCACTTATAAGTGAGCCTACCCATCAAAAAGAGTATCTGGGGGGGGGGGGGAAATAAACTGACTGACCTACTACTATACAAAGGAAAAGACATATTTTGTAATAAATAATGTATAAACAGTCAAAAAAAACACAGTAGAGGGCTGGAGAGATGGCTTAGCGGTTAAGCGCTTGCCTGTGAAGCCTAAGGACCCCGGTTCGAGGCTCGGTTCCCCAGGTCCCACGTTAGCCAGATGCACAAGGGGGCGCACGCGTCTGGAGTTCGTTTGCAGAGGCTGGAAGCCCTGGCGCGCCCATTCTCTCTCTCTCCCTCTACCTGTCTTTCTCTCTGTGTCTGTCGCTCTCAAATAAATAAATAAATAATTTAAAAAAAAAAAAAAAAAACACAGTAGAAAACAGGAACCGCTTCATACATTCCTGTAATGCCCACTGGAACGATACTGGTCTTTTCTTTCTTTTTCTTTTATATATAGATAGATATGTACTTTTGTTCCTTTCTTTTTAGCACTGAGGGTCCTCCAGCCCCGAGCCTCCCACATTTCAACAAGCCCTCTGCCGCAGAGCTGAGTCTCCAGTCACAGCACGACCACATGTGACCGCCCTTCATCTGTTGCTCCGTATGCATGGACACATGCTTACAACTGCATTTTATGACCCACTGAGCAGATCTTTTGGATGTCACATGCCAGATCACAGTTTTGTGCTGTGCTTCTCAGAATGAAAGACTTCAAAACAGAAACAAAAAGCTCTGGTTTTTTTTTTTTTCCCCTAGGAAAGATACTTTTATAGCCATTCTGGTAACAAACTTGGTAGTGAAAATGAAACCCTACTGTGTTCCTAGTGACTTGTATGTTTCACCACCCATCAGGCACATGGTTATCAAGGATCTGTGTGAAAACATTATCCTGAAAACTATGGATGCTGTACTTATACATATTTAACATGACGTCAAGCTGTTTACTTGATAATTCCTAGTTTCAATGATATACAGAATCAAAGGGTTAAAAAGTTCATCCCAGAAAGAGTATAACTTAAAATTTAAGCATAATCAAATGAACATTAATAAAGAAAAGCTTTGCAATATTTGTCAATTTAAATACATAAAAATAAGCTGGCATGATGGTGCATGCCTATCATCCCACTAATCTGGAGGCAGAGGTAGAAGGATCACCGTGAGTTCATGCCACCCTGAGACTACATAGTGAATTCCAGGTCTCACTAAACTGAGACCCTTCCTCCAAAAACCAAAAAGATGGGCTAGAAAGATGGCTTGGTGGTTAAGGCACTTGCTTGCAAACCAAAACACCCAGCTTCCAATTCCCAGTACCCATGTAAAAGCCAGATGCACAAGGTGGAACATGCATCTGGAGTTCACTGTAGTGGCTAGAGGTCCTGGCGTGCACCTCCCCCACCGCGCCTCACCTCTCTCTCTCTCTCTCATAATAATAAAAATTAAATATTTTTTAAAACCAAAGGAAAACAAATAAACACATAAAAATATATTTGAAAAAATATAATTGGGGCTGGGTAGATGGCTCAATGATTAAAGGTGCTTTCTTGAAAGACTGATGGTCTGAGTTCAGTCCCCCAGTACTCACATAAAGCCAGACACACAAAGTAGAGCATATATCTGGAGTTTTTTTGCAGGGGCAAGAGTCCTTGACTTACCCATTCTTATTCTCATCCATATAATACCCCCCTCTCTCTCCTCTTGCAAGTTAATAAATTAAAAAGGTTTTGGGGGGGCTAGAGAGATGGCTTAGCAGGTAAGCCCTTGCCTATGAAGCCTAAGGACCCCGGATTGAGGCTCAATTCCCCAGGACCCATGTTAGCCATATGCACAAGGGGGCGCACGCATCTGGAGTTTGTTGGCAGTGGCTGGAGGCCCTGGCACACCCTTTCTCTCTCTCTCTTTCTCTCCCTCTCTCTCTCTCTCTCTCTCTCACTCTCTCTCTCTCTCTCTCTCACTCTCTCTCTCTGCCTCTCTGTCTGTTGCTCTCAAATAAATAAATAAATATAAACAAAAAAATTTTTTAAGTTTTTTTTATAAATAAGTACAGTGAATTTTGAACTGTTACAAGAAATGATTAATACAAAGTTAATTTAATTTGAGAAAGAAATCCTCGTTGTTAGCTCTCGCTCCTCTAAGTTCTTTTTCTTACGTTTGTTATGCACAGCTGCTCTTGTCTCTACACACGCATGTCCACATTTTGATACAATAGGGCCTGTTACATATCTCAGAATACAGGCACATTAAAACATGAATACTTTAAATGTGACATTAATGTTTATAATTTTAGTGCTTTATGTAAAAAGATGTATGAACATCACTCCTAATACATAAAACAACTCTCCAAAATTATCAAGCTCTCTGGGACAATGCTTGTCCAAGACTCAAACTAAATTCTCAGCTTGGTAAAGGTCACAGAACTCAGGGTAGGTGCTGAAAGCAGACAGATTTTACATCAGAATCATGAATAATAAAATACCTGAGGGGTCCTATTCTAAATGGAGCTGGGATCTCTAAGTCGGTTTTTGTTGAGTAAAAACTTACAGTGCAATTTTACAAAAGAGATTTTTTTCAATTACTGAGCACTTTTTAAAAGCCGCTTACCACATGCATATCCTAATTAAGGTTCTAAAGGGAACACTGAGATAGCAGCGTCCCCTTCCTCTCTGATGAACATAAAAGTAGATACTGAAAGTCGGCTGAAGGGCTGAGGCAAGTAGCTCCGCGCGCCCTCTCCTGGTCAGTGTCATGTATACCTGCTTGTCTGGTTGCGCTCCTGGGCCCCTCGTTGCCCTGACATCTCCCCTCCACTCTGCATTTCAAAGAGCAAGTGATCCTAATCAACATGACCTCCAGGAAATAATTCAGACAGGAAGGACCAACACAAAAGTATTCCAAATGAACAGATCCAAGTTTTCAAAATAAAAGGTTGAGGGGGAACTATATTTAATAACACAGTTACAAAGTAATTGATGGTTCTGTAAGGCCTGACTGCCATGGAGCTGGAAATGAATAGGCATAATAAACATACTCATCCCAGTTGAATACAATCTCAGAGTGTGGTGGTACACACTTGTAATCCCAGAACTCAGGGGGCACAGGCAGGCAATCTTTGCAAGCATAAGCCCAGCCTGGTGTACACAGTAAAACCCTGCCTCAAAAATCCTCAAGAATTAAAAAAAAAAGGGAGGGGGTGGGGAGAAAGAGAGAAATGTCGAACTGCTTTCTGTGACTGCTAGTGTAGTGTAGCATAGGATTTGCCCTCAGATCACACAACGACAGGCGTGCAATGTTCTGTCAGCCACAAACCGCGCACACCACACAGCCTGAGAGTGTAGCATAGTCTGTGGTGCCTACACTGGTGAATTCACCTAGCAACGCAATTCTCGGGCTGTGTCCCTGCTACTAAGCCACGCTGGCCCGCACGCGCAACGCGCTCCTTCTATGAAAGTCAGCCTGTCGCGCACAGCCTCAGCGCCATGAAGAGGTCACCTGGAACAGGTGAAACGCCAGCTTCTCGTTGTACTCCCACTGCTTCGTGGCCTGCTCCACCTCTGGGGGCACGGGGACCGGGCCGTCGCTCACACTGGAGGCCAGCTGATAAAAGTCAGAAATCTTTGCCAACTGTTCTCTAAGGTATCTAGTAGATATCTGTGTCCACTCTGCATTGAAGAACAAAAACAAAACAACGAATAAATACACCAAGATTCAGAATTCTGGACACAGTGCTAAAACAGCATACTTCTCCCTTTTCTGCTTGTCAGGAGGATGTACATAGAAATCAAATTTTTTTTTACCTAAAAATGGCTTTTGCATGTGTAAACAACCTTCAGAAAAGCATGCCCACCCCAAACCCCCAGGAGACGCACGATAGGGGAGGTTGCCTGCAGAGAACGTCATGCCACACTCCTCTCATGTTTCTGTGACCCTCAACCTAGGAGAAAGGTCGCTTGTTCTAGAATTTGATCCACACCTGGTTTTCCTTTACGTTAAACAAAAGTTATTCTGACAAAAATCCCTAAGGCGGGGTGGCAAACAGTACCATGGAGGAAAGTGCTTCTAAGAAATTTCAGTCCTGCGACAAACCAATGCAAAACTTCCCAGATGCAGCCCCCGGGGGCTATCTCTTTCCGGCACCTTGTCAAGTTTCTGCCCGCCTCACTAACCCGTGCTGCTTTTCTGCCAGTCCACACGAAGTGGGTCAGCTACCATGCACTGGTCCCTGAGCTTTCCAACCTACACGGCCCCACCTCGTGCCACGAACACAGGCACAGCGGCCTGACCATCCAGACCTCAAACTGTTCTCTTCTCTTCCTCATGGATGATGCCCGGACTCACAAAGGCAGGCTGAGCAGCCACAAACACAGGAAGCGGAAAGGGGCGGGGGGGGGGGGGGTAGTAGCATCAGAAAAAAATACTCAAACAGTTTTCAAATGCCTGCCACAGGGGCACAATTACATCTGCATGTTGCACCTGGCAACCACAGGGGATACAATACCAACTGTAGCCCATGTCAGAGGGAACTTTCCAGAAGGGTAGTAGAGAGGCACAGTCTAAGAAACCATCTTAGTGAACGCCATCGCACACTGCTCTTTTCTGATCGTCTGACCATGGGCCTACCCTTCTCAGAGGAGTCAGGGACAAAACCTGAACTTAATAGTAACTGAGGGCTTTCTTGTTAACTGTTACTTAATTATTAAGATTGCCTGACAAGGGCTGGAGAGATGACTTAGCAGTTAAGGCACTTACCTGCGAAGCCTAAGGACCCATGTTCAATTCGCCAGTATCCATGTAAGCCAGATGCACAAAGTAGCGCATGTGTCTGGACTTGTTTGCAATGCCTGGAGGCCATGGCGCAGCCATCCTTTTTTTCCCTCTATCTATCTTCCTCCTTCTCTCTCTCTCTCCCAAATAAATGAATAAAAATATTTTAAAGGTCAATGAATAAGTATATAAATATAAATAAATACAAATTTTACATGCATACCAAAGCTGTTAAATTCCAGTAATAAGGGAGAAGAAAAAGACAGTAATTGATGCTATTGATGCTGTTTCAAGCTGGTGTGTCAGAAAGCACTACGCATTACAGATATTAATAAGAATGATCTATTAATACTGACAACAAAACATCAAACTATCAATGCCATCATCTTCTTCTCCCCCTGTTGTATCAACCATGACACGTGTTCAACAAAACGCCAGCTATGAGCCAAGGCATGCTGTGCCCAGCTCTCTATTGTATGCAAAGGCAGCGCGGCAAGGGTGCAAATCCATGCCACGAGTTCCAAACCCGCTGCCACCTCTGCCAGTGCACTGCTGGCCTCAGGTGCTCTCACAGAATATTTGAGCCAAAAGCTAAAAACAATGCACAAGTGTGTACGCTCCTACTGTGTCTGGGAAGTATCCCCATACAATTGTTTTATAAAATACAAGAAAAGTGCACATTTATTCTAAAATGTACGCTGTCGGGCTGGAGGGATTGCTTAGTGGTTAAGGCTCTTGCCCGCAAAGCCCAAGGACCCGTGTTTGACCCTCCAGATCCCACATAAGCTGGACGCAAGCGCACAAGGTCACGCATGTGCACAAGGTGGAGCACATGTCTGGAGTTCACATGTGCTCTTGATCTCACTCTAGCGCTCTCAAATTAAAAAAAGAGCTAGTCTGTTGGGCTTGCCTCAAAAGAAAATGTATATCAACATGAAAACTATCTGTAATCCCACATCTCTCATCCCTGAGCACTTGAATATAGAATTTTCATCATCCCCAGGGAGCAGCTATTGGTCCTGACCCACCCACATAAGACCCCAAAATCCACACTTGCTTGAGGCCCATGAGTCAAGTGGCCCTATGCCCTGCATATTTTGAAATCATCTCTGGTCACTTAAAGCACCAAAGGCAATGCAAGGTTATACACACTCTTGTTACACTGTATCTTAGAGGGAATAAAGGCAAAAAGAACAGTCTGTACATGTTCACTATGGATATAATTTATTTTACACATTTTCCACCCACTGATGGTTTAGTCTGTAGTTAAAACCTGTGGTTATAAGCCAGACGTGGTGGTGCACGCCTTTAATCCCAGCACTTGGGAGGCAGAGGTAGGAGGATCGCCATGAGTTCAAGGCCACTCTGAGACTATGTAGTCAATTCCAGCTCAGCCGGGGCTAGAGTGAGACCCTACCTCGAAAAACAACAACAGCAAAAAAATAAATAAAAATAAAAACCTGTGGTTATAGATGGTCAACTGTCTTCATCATCTTTTGTTCTTTACACACCTTTAAATCCCTTTACAAACATACATCTCTTATTTTTAATTTCTGAATGCAGTACTTGACAATCTGAGCTCCTTTGGGGAACCCACAAATGGAGCTCTTGACACCATGATTAACTGGCATTAGATTATCATATCAACCAAACTGATCTACAGGGCTATGGCAAGTGACATGGAACAGAATGAGATTAAAAATTAGGATGCACATATAATTGTCACAAACACTGAACATGGAGCGTTGGTGCTACACTCCTTGCACTTCCTGGGAGGAGCGTGCAAGTGGACCTGTGCTGAGGAGTGCCGGAGCCTGCAGGCATGGCACCTCCACAGGAGAAGCGGTACTAAGGCCCCTGCTGGGCCCTCGTGCAGCAGGGGTAGAGCAGGGACCGTGTCGGGGATAAAGAGAGAAGAACGATCCTAAGGAAGGTCTGAGAGGTCAGAGGTAGAAGACGCGTAGAAACGTGGCCAAGGAGACCACTGTGAAAGTGGAGGTGAGCCATGGCCACGTCTCCTTCGCTTGCTGTCAAGCAGAGCTAAGTTCCACAAAGCTGGATGACCAGAAATGCTATGAGCATGAACACTGCTCAGAGTGCCAGCGAGGCAAGACTGAAAAGAATGACAGGCTTTTGTGGAAATGCTCTTCCTTGAATTCCATAACCCCAGGGCCACAATTCCCTCCTTGCTAATGCCCAACCCCAACAACAGAAAACTGCCCTGGAAGAGGTCTCATGCTGGCCCTACCACCTGCAAAGCTGTGGGAGCTGCGACATGCCCAAGATGTGCCACTGGTCAGAAGTGAGATTACAGGTGTGAGAGGCGCCAGCCCAGGCATTCAATGGGCAAGAGCAGAGACATGCCATGTCAAAGACCCTCCCAGAGTCGGCAGATGCGGAAGGAACGACACCTCACTGGTAGCAAACACAGCTGCCCAAGCAGCCAGGCTCTGGGCGGCACCTGGCCATGAGAGATTATCAGAGAAGCCGCAGGGGACATTTAGTGGCATTAGACAGATGGGCTATGAAGCAGAATGGATCTATGGTCCAAAGCCCAGCTCCTCCAGTCACTGGCTGTGCCATCTGGAACCTGTACTAAGTCTCAATTTCCTCTTCTACAAAATAAGGATTATATAATGTATGTCGGAGTCACCGTAAGGGTGAGTCACTGAGTCACTGGCTCTGTGTGCGCAGAACAGAAAGTGATCAATAAGGGAGAAGAACCGATTTGGAAAGTTAAAACAGAAAGTGGCGGCCAGTGGGCAGCACGTACTGCCCGTCACTGATGTCAGAGCCCGCCTCCGACCCAGCTAACACCCATGATAACATCACACCTCCCAACCTCTGGGTGTTGATGACATGAGTCAACGCTGGTTTCACGGTTCAAGAACTTTCCATGGCTCCAGAGTCCTTAATGAACTAAGGCTAGACATCTGTAGCAGACAGCTTCAGGTTCACTGAGATGAACTTCCAGACCAGGCACAGTGATGGAGGAAGGGATATTTATTGAAGCATACTGATCCAGGGGAAGTTCCATAGTGGCAGAAGAAGCTGGCCTGCCTTCACAGGACCAAGCAGAGAGAGAGAGAGAGAGAGAGAGAGAGAGAGAGAGAGAGGCACAAGCCAAAAGCCACAGGGCACAGCACACTTCAGGAACTCCAGCTAGGCACACTTTGCATATCTTTAGATTGAAATCTGAAACCCACCACCACACCTTAAGATCTACCCAGTGACACTGCCTCCAGCCAAGTGGCTGCAGATACAAACTACAAACAAATAAAAACCTGAATGTATTGGGGGCCACCTACTCTATTCAAACCACCACAACATCTTAGCCTGGAATGAAAACCGCCACAGACGGACACAGGGCTGCTCCCTCAGTCGACCAGCTCAAGCCACCGTCTGCTGCGTGACATGCTGTCTATCCAGAGAGCTTGCTCTGCCCCCTCAGCACACGTGGAAATGTTCCTGGGCCCAGCTCTAGTGGCACACACCCTTCGCTAGCCTCTGAGCACCAGCCTGCGTCTGGGGACCTGGCTCCCCTGTCCTGAGCGGCATTACCGTTGCCTTCATCTGGTCAGCCCCGTGAAACTGCACCTTTTCCATACAGTCCCCGCCAAAGTGCTGACTCGCCGTGGCCCTGGGAAGTGCTTCCAAGGCCGATGCCAAGCCAGGCCTCTGCCACCTACTCTGCTTCCAGCTCAGTACCACCTCGCGGTGAGAACTCACCACTGCGCACCCGCAAGATCTCAGACTCCACGAGAGGCCGCCGGGTTACCAGTGCAGAGGCGTGTGGGCATCGGAGAGTGCACATACGTGCACGCGCATGCACACGTGGAGGTCAGAGGTCAACATCAGAGGCCTTCCTCATCTCTCTCCACCTTGCTTTTTAAATAATTATATTTATTTATTTTTTTTACTTATTTATGAGAGAGAGGATGGGCATGCCAGGGCCTCCAGCCACTGCAAAGGAACTTCAGATCCACACACCCCCGAGTGCATCTGGCTTACGTGGGAACTAGGGATTGAACCTGTGCCCTTAGGCTTCACAGGAAAGTGCCATAACCACTAAGCCATCCCTCCAGCCCCACCTTGCTTTTTGAGATAGAGCCTCACCGACACTGGAACTCACCAATTCCCCTAGAGCACGTAGAGCCCCAACCTTCCCATCTCCACGTTCCCTGCACTGGGGTGCCAGGGGCATGCCACCACACCCAGCTTTTACGTGGGTGCTGGGGTGCTTGCGCCCCCCAGCCCCGTGACACCATCCTGATCACAACGAACCAGAAGCACTGGCCGAAGGCCTGTGCCAATTCTACACTGCCCAACATTTCTTAACAAGCCTCCTCACAAACACTCGCACAAGCCCTCTAACTTCGAGAAAGCTTTTTCTCCACAACAGTCTTGCCTTCTTTTTCTTCTATGTTTTCTTAGCGCAGTCACATCCAGGGACTAAGAAGCACACATTGGAGGTGATCTACTCGAGGCAGCACTAAGTCCTAAGTGACGGCTCCTCAACAGAGAACCCAGGTCCTTGGAAACTCATCTCCAAAATGCACGGTGTCACGAGGCTCCTGCCTCCTTCAGCCCGCTCCTCAGACCAGCAGAGAGAGGGCTCCGCTGGCAGGCTTTGGGGCGCAGGAAGGCACTTTAGCTTGCGAAAAACTGCGCAGGGCAAGCACTCAGCGGAAACAGGAGTGTGCCACACGCCCCTATTTCATGTTGTCGGAAAGCTTTCTTGGTCAAAGAATGTCATCCAACCAACAACACCGGGATACCAGAAAATCACGCATCCCTGAGAAGGGACTGGGCCTAAAATAAATACAAAAAGAACTATTATAACTCAATAATTAGAAAGCATCTGATTTTAAAATTGGGCTGTTAAGGTTTGGAATACACACGTATGCAAAGGAGATAAACAAATGGCCCACGAGCACACCTGGAGACACCCGGCACGGTAGCCACCGGGGACATGCAAAGCACAACCAAAGGAGACAGAACGCGACAGCGCAGACATGACCTGGCCACCTAGGATCTAGCGACGGCAGGAACGTGCCTCCGTAGAGATGGGCAGAAATGCGGTGCTTGCGGACGACTGAGGAGAATGTCGGGTATGGGGGAGAAAGTTTGGCTTTTCCTTAAAATGTTAAACATAAGCACGCCTTTAGTTCAAGCACTTGGGAGGCAGATGTAGGAGGATCGTTGTGAGTTTGAGGCCAGCCTGAAACTACAGAGTGAATTCCAGGTCAGCCTAGGTTCGAGTGAGACCTTACCTTGAGAAAACCATTAAAAGAAAAAAGTTAAACATAGAGTTACCGAGTAATAAGCCAACAATTCCTCAACTAGTGAGATACCAAAGAGAAATGAAAATGTGTAACAAGAAGACTTGTGAACATCATGGAATGCAGCACAACTCACAACAGGCAAAAGAAGTGCTCCAAATGTCCATTCTCTGCCGATGGAACGTATAAATACAACAGAGCAGCAGACACTAAGCGGTGGCGTGGATGATACGTCTACATGTACAGCATTAAAAAATTGAAAGCACTAAGTGAAAACAAGCCGGTTTCAAAGAACCACACATTAAATGACTTATGATGTCCAAAATAAATTTATAGACTTAAAGAGTGGGTCCAAGATGCTAATAGATACAAGGTTAGTGGTAATGGAAAGATTCTAAAATGTCTTGGATGGTTTCATAACTGAACATATCACTGAGCAGTATGTTGCAAGTGGGTTAATTCTAGGTCATATTTATTATATCTCAGTGAAGCTGTTTTATATGCATATATTAAATGGTTTTTAATACTCAATTGCCAATAAGAAGGCATCTGGAACCGGCCCAGGAGATAAAGCACTTGTCATGCAAGCTGGAGGACCTGGGTTTGCAATCTCAGCATGCACACAAATGCTGAGTGGATGTGGCAGACAAACCGTAAGCCCAGCGCTGAGAAAGGGCGTACGCGGAGTTACCAGCGCAAGCTGACTAAATCGAGCAGCCAAACCAGGGAGCTCTCAAGCAAGAGACCCTGCCTCAGGAAAGAAAGTGGAGACCAATCAAGGGAAACACAGCTCCCACATGCATACACACATCCATGTGTCCACATGTCACAGACAGAGGGAGGGAGGGAGGGAGAGAGAGAAACCATTTGCATTTCATAAGGGAAAGAAAAGACAATAATATAATTTATGAGATTCATGGCAGGGAGAAAGGGTTAGGGAGATGAGAGACAGGAACTAGACTGGCCACAAATTATGGTTCAAGCTGGTTGAAGGGTTAATGGGTTCATCCATACGCTGTACATTAGTGTACGTTTGAATGTCCACAACGTAAGGCTTTAAAAAGTTATCAGTTATATTCTATAAAAGGGGTCAGAGTAGCTGAAACCCGCCATCCAGCCGTGTTTGCTTGGGGAGTGAAAAGAGCTGCTTGGCAACCTGGACAAACAGAGGTCTCCAGTGCACCTGAGACCAGAGCCCAGAGGGTCAGGGCAGGGCCAGGCCGCTGGGTTCTTCTGAGCCATCAGTTCCCTGGACCTGCTATCTGCTGGGGGGAGGAGAAACAGCAGGCGACAGAGTGCTCCGCGGGCTGCTGGTACACACAGGAAACACTCCGAAGTGAACACATCACTCAAACACACGTATGCTTCTGAAGTTTTAGTAGTAGAGAGCTTTCCTGGTACAGTGATTTGAATGTGAAATGTCCCCCACAGCCTCCTGTGTTTGTGACTAAGTCTCATACTCCGTCCCCAGGTGGTGGAGCCTTTAGGAGACGGAGCCTTGCTGGACAAATGTGTCACTGAGCCTTGAGGTTTATTAGCCCGGCTCCAGCCCAGTTCTCAGACTCCTCCCCCCAGTATGTGACAAGATGTGAGCCAGCTTCCTGCACATGCCATCCTTTGTCAAAGCGTCTAATGCAGGTGGGAAACTGCTGGGATGTGAGGCTAAAAAATAAAAAATAAAGTGATGGATTCTTGGGACTTGGAGAGACATCTGAATGCACCTAGGGCCAAGCGGATATGCTCTGGTATGCCTGAGACTGAGAAGAGGAAGAAAGGGAATAGAATCGTGAATTGTGTGTGGTTCTGACCAAAACAGACAACGGAGAAAGCCGACCTCCAGGAGCCAGGGATCCTAAATGCCAGAGCCGGATGACCGCTAGGGGGCGCCGGGGACACGCACAGACTTGCATCCACCTGCAGGTGTCTAGCTTGGGGTCCAGAAATCTGAGCTTGGAACCAGCAGCCCAGACAACTGGCCCCCGCAGGGACAGACAGTGGAGCCCGTTCCTTATCACAATGATTAACAGTCACTGGAAAGATCTGAGTAAAGGAATGTCAGGGTAAGATATGTGACTGAAGGCTCAGGAAGTTGAAACAACGTGAAAGGAGAGGGAGGTGACAAGACAGCGCAAAGGACCGTGCGCCATCCTTCTGCGGGAGAGCAGTAACCCACGCGACTCCCGCGATGCTGCGGGAGTGAGGCGCCCGGGTTCTGGAGGGACAGCTCGGGGTACAGAGGACAGAGCAGCGGCCGGCTGGGGAGGAGAGCTGCGATCAGTCTGTTTCATCAACTGTTTGCTTTAGTTAGACTTTTTTTTTTTAATTTTGAAATCATTATAGACTCTCCAGTCCAAGAAACGGACTCCATGTCTTTTAGTAGGTAACATTAAAACGTCTCATCTTGCAAAATTATGGCACAAAATCACCAGAGTACTGACATGGATATAATACACTGGCTTTAGTCAGATTTTCTGTTTCTGGATAAACTCAGTATTGGAGGTATTCATGTGAACTAAGTCCAAGGGCAGGGTAGAGAAGCTTACTACGCAATGTCCCTGTGGTGTCAGCTGTGGGTGATGAGGCCTCACTCTCAAGTCCCCAACGGGGAGCCCTAGGGAGGTGGGGCCTTGCCGGGGGAGGAGCCTGCGGCTCATTAGTCCAGCTCCAAGCCCAGAACTTGACTACTTCCGCCAGACAGTGTGATGCCCCACTTCTGCTCACGCCTCACTTTTCGGCGAGGATGAAAGCTTCCCTGGAGACTGTAAGCCAGAACCAAAACTTCCCTCCCATCAGAGACTTCTGGCCAAGTGTTTTGTGGGCACAAGGGACTACAGAAAGCTGGTCAAGACCCAGATGCGGTTACCCTTACCATGTGGGACATGATGCCCTAAAAGACGTGTTCATGACGGAAAAAGTGTCAGGAACCCAGCAGACACAGTTCAGGGATCCACACTCGAGTCCGCAGAGTGCCGGCACTGGGTTCCTCTCTGAGCACAGGCTTCTCCCGGACGGGCCTGCGGTGTGCCATCTCACTTGGTGGTGATGGTGACAAAGGACCCTGGCGTCAGAGCCATCTGACCTGGTGAGCGGACTCTAGGTATTGGCCAGTTTGGTGTCTTTGGCGCTGGATTGTCTCCATTATTTCTACACAACAGAGCTAGTGCTTACAAGGTGGTTTTGACAATTAGATTGGGACGCAGTAAGGAGTGACCGCAGACACATGGTGTGGTCCCCGGTGAGGTGGAGGGGAGTCTGACAGGTTGAAGCAGGGCCAGGGTGTGGCCGAGGGAGGGGAAGGTGCAACCTGCCACTGAGGACAAAGGGCGCTGTCCGGGAGGGAAAGGACATCTGAGTTGGGGAGGAGACACCCCTCACACAGGAGGCAGGAACCGCCCAGGTTTGGTGTGCCACAGCTCACTCACACCCATGGGGCAGGCACGCTTGAAGACTTCATGGGGGAAGAAAGCAGGGAGGCCATGTGAGGGGGGAGCAGCGAGGCCGGGACAGGGGACGGGCAGGGGCAAGGGCCGCACGGGCTTCCGGTGGGGGGGGGTGACCTCGTCCTGGGCCACACACGGGCGGGCCGGGCCCGACCTCGCCAGCGGCACTGCACACCAGGGCTCCCTGCCACTTTAAAGTGAACACACGAGCTGTCACATTTAGGGTGTGTGGTTTTGCTACTTGACCTTTTTCCCTATCAACCCCACACACGCATCTCAAACCAAGGCATGGGCCAACCACGGAACCCAATTTTAGCCCTAGAAGGAGAATTTCTTATTTATCGCAGGCTTCTTCCCGCAACTTCAGCTTGGTGGGGGGGGGTGTCTCTAATGGAGGGCCACACACTGAGCATGTCAGAGGAGCTCGCCTGCCAGAGGGCCAACTGTCTGACATTAGCATTAAGGATAGCACTGTCCCTAATCTTCAGATTTCTGTAGATCTTGGAGGGGGCCTTAGCGTGGTGTGAGATTCCCCAAAGAATGACAGGGGCAGTATTTTTTTTTATAAAGATTGAGCTGGTACATTTAATTAACCTCTCAGGAAATATCCCAACCACCTTGAGCCAGGCTGGGGGCTCAAGCACACTAGCAGACTTGGGAAGCAGCCCAGCCCTCTGCCTCTGCCTCCCTGAGCTCAAAACATTCCCGAGGCCCCCAGGGACGGCTTGTGGGCAAGTCCCTCCTGAGGATCCAGGTGACGAGAGAAGGGACGGAGAAGTCAGGATGGAGAAAGACACCTGCTGCCTGCCTCCGGCGCCCCAGCGATGCAACACAGCCAGGCTTGTCACGACATGGGAGCCTCATGGCCCTCTTCCAGCTTCTGTTACAGCTCACAGAAGACAGCTCAGTCACGTGCACAGGGACAGAACCAAGGCGGCAGCATCTGCTGCTTTCCACCGCGGTGGAGCCCCAGACGGGCCGTGAGCAGAGCTGCAGCCGTAATTGCAGGCATGGTGTTGGCTCCAGAGGGGCTCAGGGGGGCTGCTGTGAAGTCTCTACTTCGCAACAAATTTAGACAGCTGAGGGCTTCTGGTCAGGGCACGTCCCATTGCCAGGTAACCAAACAAAATCCTTACAAGGTGTGCTTGTTGCCACCAGGGTGTAATTGCTTCTTGGGCCTGTCTGTTAAAAAGCCCCGATGTGGATATATACCCACACATACTTCTAGATAGCAGTGAATGTCTGCTGATCTCATCAATAATTCCTATAGTGTTTGATACACATAGTTTTCGTTTTTGTTAGATCTTGCCAAGCCCCCTGCCACAGTATAACATAGATCAGACCCACCCACATAACTGTTGTAAGCAGGCAGGTGGAAAATAAGTAAGGTCTCGGTGGAAGGTGAGAGCATGCCGAGCGCTTATACCCTTCCGTGGGGCAGCCAGCAGGTAGGATCTACAGGGAAGAAGCAGGACTATAGGCATGTTCACTAGAGAGGAAAGGCGCAGTGGACGGGAGGGCTGAGCAGAATGCTGTTAGGAATGAGAACCGGAGCTTAAGGACAGTGTATATATCGCAGTTACCACCCAGGGGCTGGGACAAAGCGCCAGAACAGCAGCAGCATAGGGAAGAAGAGGGTTTATTTCAGCTTACACCCTCTGGAAGTTTCATCATGGCACACGACAGAACAGAGGCTGGGCACAGCATCTTGACACAGCACCTTTACAACCAACTCAAAAAGAAAAAGGATAAAGATCCAAACAAAATAAAATACATTGTAACACAAAGAATAAAACAAAACCCACAAGCCCACACATCAATGAGTAAGGATACAGATACACCTCCCATGCAGATGGATGCCAAATACTCAAGGGCTATATCCTTCAGGAAGGAAGCGACAGTTCCCGTCCTCACCTGTGGGCTGTCTACCCAGACGCCCCCTACTGATCCTCACGTGTGGGCTGTCCACCCAGACCTCCTCCCACTGATCCTCACCTGTGGGCTTTCCACAGAGACTCCCCTGGGCCGATCCTCATGTATGGGCTGTCCACACAGGCAGCCGTCCAGAGAATAGTGTGGAAAGAGATTGGAATAGGAGTGCAATAACTGCACAGGGAAGAAACCAGACAAATTCTACCTCAGTTTGGTGACTGAGGTCTCCATCAACAGTGATGACCCATGGGTATAGCATGTGTCCTTGCAGTAATATGAGAATGTCATTTGTCCTCTGCCGTCTGTCTCCCAACAGCTACCGCCCCTTCCAAGGTAAGAAGCACGGGAGAAGCCGTGCATCACATGGAGGCTTTGAAGGCAGCTCAGCGGATGCGAGTGCTCCAGCCTGTGCGTGAGGACGTGAGTTTGAACCCAGGTACTCTCGTAAAATGCCAGGCATGGCCACACATGCGAGTCACTGCTGTGCCGAGGGGACAAGAGACAAGGTAACCTCTGGGGCTCACTGGACAGTCAGTCTGGCGGGAAAGAAGATGGCAGCTTTGGGCGGGTCAGCGAGAGACTGGTCTTGGGAAAACAGGGCCCAGCGTTCACCTCTGGCCTCCACAGACAGGTGCATGAAACTCCATGACTACACACACACGCACACACAGACAGGTGCTAAGACTCCATGACTACACACACACGCACACACAGACAGGTGCTGAGACTCCATGACTACACACACACACACACACACACAGACAGGTGCATGAGACTCCATGACCACACACACATGCACACACAGACAGGTGCTGAGACTCCATGACTACACACACACGCACACACAGACAGGTGCTGAGACTCCATGACTACACACACATGCACACACAGACAGGTGCTAAGACTCCATGACTACACACACACGCACACACAGACAGGTGCTGAGACTCCATGACTACACACACACACACACACACACACAGGTGCATGAGACTCCATGACTACACACACACGCACACACAGACAGGTGCATGAGATTCCATGACCACACACACACACACACACACACACACACACACAGGTGCTGAGACTCCATGACTACACACACACACACACACAGACAGGTGCATGAGACTCCATGACTACACACACACGCACACACAGACAGGTGCTGAGACTCCATGACTACACACACACGCACACACATACACTCCATGCGTAAATATGCCAAGTGATAAAACACATTACGAATATTTTATACTAAGAACTAACCAATAAACATAATATACCACATAAACAGATATAAGGACAGAAATCACATGACCATCTCAACAGACCCAGAAAACTCCTGCGACAAAGTCCAACCCCCTTTCCCAACCAAAGTCTTGCAGAGACTGGGACTATACGTAACATATCTCAACATCATAAAGGCTGAAAACAACAATTCCATAGGGAAAATTAAAAGTATTTACTCTGAAACCAGGAATGTGCTTTTATTCAATACCATGCTCAAAGTCCTGGCTAGAGCATTAAGGTAAGAGGTAGAGGGCTGGAGATGGCTTAGTGGTTAAGGTGTTTGCCTGCAAAGCCAAAGGATCCCGGTTCAATTCTCCAGGACCCAGTAAGCCAGATCCACAAGAGGGCTTGTGCATCTGGAGTTTGTTTGCAGTGGCTGGAGGCCCTGGAATGCTCATTCATTCTCTCCCTCTCTCTCTCTCTTTTGCTCTCTCTCTGCCTCTTTCTCTCTCTCAAATAAACAAATAAGTAAATAAATAAATTTTTTTAAAAGATAAGAAGTAGAGGGCTGGGCAATGGCCCAGTGGTTAAATGTACGTGGTTGCAAAGCCGGCTAGCCTCAATTCAATTCCCCAGTACCCACATGGAGTCAGATGCACAAAGTGGCTGTATGTGTCTGGAGTTTGTCTGCAGTGGCAAAAGCCTCTGCTGCACCCATACACCCTCTCTCCTTATCCCTTCTCTCTCTCGAATATTTTTAAAAGACAAAAGATAGGAAGAATGGGGCACAAACAGGAAAAGAAGTAAACATGTCCCTCTTTGCAGATGCTGTGAACCGCAACGACTCCACCAGAAATCTCTCACACATGGCGACCCCACTCAGAAAGGCTGTAGAACATGCAGTCAGCACACAGAAATCAGCAAGACACAGTAAGGACAGGAAAAAGTAATTCCTCTTTACAATGGCTTCAAAAATAAAATAAAATATTTAGGAATAAACCTAGCCAAAGACGTGAAAGATCTCTACAATGAAAACTTTTAAGACCCAAAAGTGGGGCTAGGGAGATTGCTCGGTGGTTAGAGACACTTGCTTGCAAATCCTGCCAGCATTCATATAAAGCCAAACAGGTATTCACTTGTAGGGGCAAGAGATCCAAGTATACACCTAAATAAATAAATAAATAAAATGTTTTTTAAAGACCCTAAAGAAAGAAACTGAAGACAATCCTAGAAGATCAGAATGATCTTCCATGCTTATGAACTGGCAGTGAAAGTCAACAACTCACAACAGTAGTTTGAAAATCAGGGCTGGAGAGATGGTTTAGCAGTTAAGCGTTTGCCTGTGAAGCCTAAGGACCCAGGTTCAAGGCTCAATTCCCCAGGACCCATGATAGCCAGATGCACAAAGGGGCACATGTGTCTGGAGTTCGTTTGCAGGGGCTAGAAGCCCTGGCGCCCCCATTCTCACTCTCTCTCTATCTATCTGCCTTTCTCGCTCTGTCTGTGGCTCTCAAATAAATAAATAAATAATGAACAAAAAAAATTAAAAAAAAAATAAAATCAAAAAGGCCTAATTCAACACAACCCAGGAGGGACTAATTTAACATTTACGTGCAGAGATACGAAGAAGTAAGTCTTTTTAATAGGGATTGCATTGAATCTTTAGATCACATTTACAAATACAGCATTGTTACAATATCAACTCTGACTATTTCTAGAATGGCCTTAAACAGATTTCTGCCATTTTGTACTTACATATTTATATAATAAACCAATATTCTAACCATTAAAAACTATGAAATGTTTTGTTTTATTTTGTTTTGTTTTATCAAGGTAAAGTCTCACTCTAGACCTGGAATTCACTATTTAGTCTCAGGGTGGCCTCAAACTTGCAAATATCTTCCTACCTCTGCCTCACTAGTACTGGGATTAAAGGTGTGCACCATCATTTCTCGATGAAATTAAAATATTGATCAACTCTGGAAAGCGAAAGCACTGAAGATACTCTATATCCTCTACCGTCAAATATCCAGCCGAGATACAATTCTCAACATAAATTCCTCAAATTGCTATGCAAATTTGTTTTCATTAATAAATGATAAAACTATATGCATGCCAAAGAATTATTTTAAAATAACTTTCTTTATGATGTACTATCAAAATAACTAAAATATATAAAACATCACATACTTCCATATGGGCAATATTAGCAAAATAATTCCTAGAGACAATGAAAATTGGAGGATGATCCAGTGCACTGTAGTAGATACATTTGATGAGAGAGAGAGAGAAGCTGTAATCATATTATCTCATCTCTAGATTGTTAAGTACAAACATGAAAAATACAAAATCTTTTGTATAAGGAGGAAGGAGAAAAGAAAATATGTGTATTTTCTAACTTCTGAAAGAAATGAAAACTCACAAGATTAGTGCTAGTCAGAAATGAAATGACTTCAGGGCTGGAGAAATGCCATGGTTCAGGTGCTTGCTTGCTAAGCCTAAGGACCCAGGTTCAGTTCCCCAGTACCCACATAAGCCAGATGCACAAGGTGGCACATGCATCTCTGAAGTTTGTCTGCAGTGGCTAGAGGCCCTTGTATGCCGATTTTCTTTCTCTATTTGCCTCTTTCTCTCAAATAAATAAATAAATAAAATATTTTTAAAAGAAATGGTTTCATAAGAATACACAGAATTGGGCTGGAGAGATGGCTTAGCGGTTAAGCGCTTGCCTATGAAGCCTAAGGACTGCGGTTCGAGGCTCGGTTCCCCAGGTCCCACGTTAGCCAGATGCACAAGGGGGCGCACGCGTCTGGAGTTCGTTTGCAGAGGCTGGAAGCCCTGGCGCGCCCATTCTCTCTCTCTCCCTCTATCTGTCTTTCTCTCTGTGTCTGTCGCTCTCAAAAAAAAAAAGAATACACAGAATTGTATAAAGGAATAAAATTAAGAAGCAAAATTTCTGCATAAATTTAATAGTTATTATATTAAAATGTCAAGAAACTGCATATTAAAATATGAAATAATATTTTCAAAACCAACCTTAAAATGAAAACAAACTGAAATAACGTGCCCATTTTCCTGAGATAGAATCTCTTGCTGGACCTGGGCTGCCTGACCTACTGGCTCCACCTTCCCCAGCGCTGGAATCCCAGGCACACAGAAGAATGTCCATTTTGTACACTCTTATCAAACAGTGGTATTGGGCTTGCTTCATCAGTGAGTGTGGAAATGTTTAGGGAACAGACTATTAGGAAAAAGAATAGTTCACCCCACAGACTCCATTCCTCAGTGGAGAATGGCTGTCCTCAAAGCTGGTGTCACCTGTTCAGTTAAAACCCACTTTTCATGCCTAAGTAAAGTATGAATTTCAATTAAGCTTATACCAGCCCTACTGTCCGGGTTTCAGAGAAATTGGTCACAATAAAACAACATAGACATCTTCTTTATGACATGTGGGATACAAGAAACACTGTGAAAATATTGGGACAGTCCTGACTTGAAGCTTGTCCCTGGATCCAAACAAGTGAGCATGCGGTGTCTTCCCGGACCAGAACTGAAAGAAAGCTGGCTGCTTAGATAAGAAACCAGACTGTCGACGGTGCATGCAGCAGGACTTATTTTTGTGTCCAGATGGCCCAGGGAACATGTCACAAACTAATCACTCACTGTGAAACGCTTGCTGTTTCTCCTTCATACTTGATACGGAGAAAGGTTCCAAGAGCAAAGCCCACCAAGCTGAGTCTCTCATCTGACCAGCCCCCCACCCCACCAAACCTCAAGCATGGCACAGAAGAAACGCGGGACAAACGGTGCTGCTCTTGGCAGTTTAACCACAGAGCATTTCCAACCGCCTCTAGTCGGCCCCTAAAAAAGACCTCACAGCCATGACCCAGCAGCACTTGTGCCCTGCCGAACAACCAACAACAATTCCTGGGCAGAATTAGAGAGCCTCTCACCATGCAAGCAAGCGAGCTGTGCTCGGCTCTTCCTGCCCCCATAGCACCAGGGACAACAGTGCTGAGTCCTCTCATGCCCCCCCCACACTGCATCCAGCAGCCAGCCCGCTGCTGGCATCCTCTGCAAGGGGCCCAGACCCACAATGTGTGCATGGCGGCAGCAATCATCACCTGCCCAGGGCAGGAAGGAGCAAGTGCCAGCCAGCCCTTCCCCCCTACCCTGGCGGACACAGGTGCAGATCCAGTTCCATCAAGGCTGTGACGTTACTCAACTTTGAGACTTGGGAAACTCATGTACCAAATAATAATAATAATAATAAAACCTACATTGTAACAGTTGTGATGATAACAAATAATGACAATTAAGTTCCCAGGCCAATGAAGAAAATAATAAATTCTGGCTAGAAATAGCAACAGTCCTCGTGGCAGCTGTATTGTATTAACAGTCTGCACTTATCATAGGCCAGAAATTGTTCTAGCCATTTTAAAAGTATTGATCCAGGCTGGAGAGATGGCTTAGTGGTTAAGGCACTTGCCTGTGAAGCCTAAGGACCCAGGTTCAATTCTCCAGGTCCCACATAGGTCAGATGCACAAAGTGGTGCATGAGTCTGGAGTTCGTTTGCAGTGGCTGGAGGCCTTTAAGCACCCATTCTCTCTCTCTCTCCCTCTCTCTCTCTCTCTCTCCTCTCTCCTCTCTTCTCTCTGCCTCTCTCTGCCTCAAATAAAAATAAAAATAAATAAAAGTATTGACTCATTTCATTCATCCCCATTTTACAGACAGACAGGGTTGTAACAATAATAATAAAACCTGGGCTGGAGAGATGGCTTAGCGGTTAAGCGCTTGCCTGTGAAGCCTAAGGACCCCCAAGGCTTGGTTCCCCAGGTCCCATGTTAGCCAGATGCACAAGGGGGCACATGCGTCTGGAGTTCGTTTGCAGAGGCTGGAAGCCCTGGCACACCCATTCTCTCTCTCTCCCTCTATCTGTCTTTCTCTCTGTGTCTGTCGTTCTCAAATAAATAAATAAATAATTTTAAAATAATGATAATAATAAACCCTGCCATGACTTCCCACCATCTACCAGAGACCAAATCTCTCTCTCTCTCTCTCTCTCTCTCTCTCACACACACACACACACACACACACACACACACACACACACACACGTCAATCCCCAGCAGCCTGGGGGCTACAGGGGTGAGCCTGGGCTAAAGTGAGACTCTGCCTCAGCGGGTGGAGAGGAGGGGGAAAGGACAAGAGACTAGAGAGATGGAGAGATGGCCCAGCAGTTAAAGACACTTGCTTGCAAAGCCTGGGTTTGGCTCCTCCGAACCCACACACACACAAAGCGGCATATGCGTCTGGGGTTTGTTTGCAGTGGCAAGAAGTATGCCCATTCTCTCTTTAAATCTCTCAGTCTCCCTCTCAAATAAATAAAACTATTAAAAAAAAAAAAAACATAGAACCACAAGAGAAAAGTGTAAGGCAAAACACGCTGCCTCACTTACCCAAGTTAGGGTCAGGAGCCGGACGTTTCTTAATTTTAGCTTCAGAAACAGCAGAGTAGTAAGCACAGGTCATCTTGATCAGCCACGTTGCTCGGACCATTGGCACTGAGTATTTGGCTAAGTAAGCAAAAACATCCTCTTTTTTGCTAAGGATGGGAACCTAAAAAGAAAACAACGTGTGTGTAAGAATCACACTGTACCTCTGCTAGCTAACCCTGGAGGAGAGGGAAGAGGAAGAGGCTGCAAGTTACCTGCTGCTCTAAGAAAGTGCATGCGGACCGGAATTTCAGGCGCTAGTGCATGCACTTAGGAAGGAAGGCAGAGGAAGGACCGCAATTTCAGGCGCTAGTCCATGCACTTAGGAAGGGAGGGAGAGGAAGGACCGCAATTTCAGGCGCTAGTCCATGCACTTAGGAAGGGAGGCAGAGGAAGGACCGCAATTTCAGGTGCTAGTCCATGCACTTAGGAAGGGAGGCAGAGGAAGGACCGCAATTTCAGGTACTAGTCCATGCACTTAGGAAGGGAGGCAGAGGAAGGACCGCAATTTCAGGTACTAGTCCATGCGCTTAGGAAGGGAGGGAGAGGAGTACTTGAAGCCAATATTCAATAAGGAAAAAGAACCACGAGTATGTTTGCACTGTAGCAAGACATTTGTCAGCTACGTGTTATTTACAGCATAACCCACCTTTGCGCTTTCAGATGTTGAAAGCTACATATCTAACTCAGAAGGCAGGCAAATGGGGTTTCATGACCCTCTTCCAGGTGATTTTTCAAAACTCAAAGGGACAGAGCAAATACAAGCGTGTCCCATTCTACATTTTACCCATGAGCTTATTTCTGTATAAAGCTTTCTAACTGCAGCATTTTATGAGACTAACAGTTTCTAGAAAGCTTCTGAAAGTGCTTTTAGAACAAAATTTTACATGGAGGCTAAGATGATGGATGGGTGAATCTTTCTAATAAACACTGGGCTAGAACTAGCTGGGTAATTAACTCATTGGTTCAAAGTAGGCACTTGAGGCAATCAATTATTTCTTCTAGACCACAAAGGTACTATTTAGCAGATTAACGTCCCAATGTACCACTGAATAGTTGGAAAGAGTTAAGTTGCTCTTTCAGAATGCATCATAAATAACCTAAAACTAGCCTGCTTATCTATATAATTCATAAGCATCACAAGAATCAGCAAACAAGAGAGCATCTGATGCAGCGCAGCAGGGTGGGGCCAGCAAGGCCGTCAGGTACAGGAGCACTGCACTCCACGGTGGCCACCTCTGTGCCACTGGGCTGAAGGCATTATTCCCAGACTCTTCACTCATGAACTCTGAGCGTTCCAACCCTATGTGCTGCACAACGTGGTTTATGGGTGAAACAAACAAGTCACATGCACCACAATGACAGCAACAGTGGTTCTGGTACTTCTGTTGCCCACTCCAGGGACTTCCTCACGCCAGCCAAAGTCCTTTCAAACCCTGGAAGAGGATCCTAGACCTGGCTACAGGTATCATGAGACCCCGTGCCCCACCTCTGCTCTTAACTTGATTTGGGGTTGAAAAAAATCAATGTTTTAAACCAACTACCTCATTCATTCAGCAAAGCACTTAATCCTACTTTGCTAAATCCTTTATACAGTAGGATTTTTTTTTTCCATTATATGTTACTAATTTGACTATGCACACACTTAGCTCAAGGTGTGGTCCCTACAATTAAAAGAAGTCACTTTTGTCTATAACCCCTAAAAACAAGCCACTTTGCCTGGTCTGACCAAAGAAGCACCAAGCTGCCCCCATGCTGAGGAAACCGAACCTGGCTTGGCAAAGGGGTGCAGTACATCCAAACAGCATTTTATGGGCAACTAAAGATATTCTGATCAGATGCCTTCCCTGCCTTGGGTGCTGACTTCAGAACCCAAGCCCTGTGCAGAAAAGTCCACAAATCCAGGAGAAATGAAAGCACACAGGCCAGAGCTGCAAACTTCCTCCCTGCAGAACACCATTTTAATAATACATTTTAATAAGAGAACTTCCTGAAAAATTAGTTTCCAAGGCACATCATTCATGGAGCAGAAAGCTCTGTATTTACTACCACTTAAGACAGAGATGAGAAAAGCACAGAGTCAAATATTCAGCTCAAGACCTGATGCTTTTCAGTAGAATTTCTAGTAGGGTACCAGTGGCTAAACCAGTAGTTTTCTGCATCAGGTGGTTCTCCATTCATACACACCAAAAGGTCACAAGATCAAAATCTGTGTTTAGGGCTGCAGAGATGCCTTAGTGGTTAAGGCACTTGCCTGCAAAGCCTAAGGACCCATGTTCCACTCTTCAGATCCCACGTAAGCCAGACGCACAAGTTGATGATGCAAGTGCACAAGGTCACACATGCACACAAGGGGCCACACGTGGCTGGAGTTCAGGTACAGTGGCTGGAGGCCCTGGTGTGCCAATTCATTCTCTCCCTCTCTCATAAAAAAAAAGACCAGTCTTGGGCTGGAGAGATGGCTTAGCGGTTAAGCGCTTGCCTGTGAAGCCTAAGGACCCCGGTTCGAGGCTCGATTCCCCAGGATCCACGTTAGCCAGATGCACAAGGGGACGCACGCATCTGGAGTTCATTTGCAGGGGCTGGAAGCCCTGGCGCGCCCATTCTCTCTCTCTCCCTCTATCTGTCTTTCTCTCTCTCTGTCAACTCTCAAATAAATAAATTAAAATGAACCAAGAAAAGACCAGTCTGTTGGACTCGCCTCAAATAAAAGTCTGTAATTAAATGTAATCAAATGCAAAATTAAAGTGTGCACCTCCAGAGTCACTACATAGTGACCTTCACAGATGACAACAGGATTTCTTTTGAACAACACTAACTTTCAGAAGGGAGAAAAATGAAACACTCGAAATTGTGAGATGTTTAAGATGGAACGGTGTACAATGTGGGGCCGTTAATCTTGCGTTAACAGCAGAAGTACAGATCTGGCTCACTGCTCCTCAAAAGAGCCAGCCAAGTTCAGTCAAGGGCTGCGAGTCTACAGGAGCAGGTATGAAGGACGGACACGACTTAACTCAGGAAGGAGTCCTGCACTGATGGATTGGTCCAATCTACAACGTGGGCCGACTTGGGGAGGAAATGATGTTTACACTGTGACTTATTTAATTTATCATGAGGGGTGCTCTATTTTCAGGAAAGAAACTGACTTCAACTGCTGAATCTTGGCGGTCTGGTCATTAGGCAGCAGCCCAGTTTCTAAGTCAGTTGAGAACTTCAAAAGGAAATCAGATGTCTACTGTGCACTTCCCTCCCAGCGACAGCAAGCTATGTTCCTGCCGGCGCTCCCCTCGGACGCTCCCTACCATCAGCATAGCCTACGTCTACACAGAGCCAAGGGCCGGGGGCCACGGACATCAAGGGCACCTGCAGCGAGCAGGTGCGAACTAGCGACCTGCTCAAGAGCTGGAAGAACACCCCTGGTTGCCAGAAGTTTCCTTTCTCAAGTCAAGTGCTAACTATGACTGAATATAAAACCCTGTCTGGGCTCCTCCATGTTAACGTTTCCAGTGCCATAGTATTTTACAGCAATAGAAAACCAGCCAGGAACATGACCCATCCCACACAGGGAGTCACTGACGTCTTGAGAAGAGTGGGAAGATGGCTCAGGACCAGGGCAGCCAGCTGCAGTTAGAGACCTGTCTGAACACTCCACAGTGAGGAGGCCACAGACAATGAAGTCCTTTCTTCAACGAGGAAAGAGCTTCCACCATCTCAAAGGATGAAATTCTGAGGAAGGGAGGGAAGAATCCCTGGTTTTATAAAGAAAACATGCACCTTTGCAAAGAGCTGGGCTTCCCTGAGGAACACCTGACCTGGCCAGAGGCAGCTCTTAATGAACTGCTAATGCACTGTCTCTGGGTCATCTCCATCCTGAAAAATGAGAGACCCGCACCCCTAAAGCAAGGGCACCAACCCCACATCCACATCAGCATTCCGCTTAAGAAAACATCCAAAACATGTACCTTTGAAGCTTTTGACAAACGAAAGCCCAGAGAGGCACTGGGCTGGTGGCACACACCCTAGGAACTGGTCACCAAAGGTCATCAAGTGTTAACGGATGCTCCAGGACTTACAATCAATCCAGAGGCCACGGTGGGAGTGCAGAGTAACCATTTACCACTGAGGAAGAGGCACTCCACGGTTCAGATGGGGCAGGCAGCGACACTGGTTGTGTGGCAAGACTTGGTCACACCACACAGTGTGCTCTCAAGGATTGGTGGGGCCTGTAACTGACCACTGACCCCTCTCAAAGGCAACATGGTGGTCACACAGTAGAGCAAAGTAAAGCCCATGGAAGCGGTGGGCTCGAGCGTCAAGGACTTACTTTAGGAAAACAAGGAATTGTAAGCAGTTTCTTCGGAATGTGCCTTGCGCCAAACGCAAATGAGCATTTAACACTCAGAAGACAAGAGGTTTGGGCTGCAGAGATGGTTCAGTGTTTAAAGGTGCTTGCTTGCAAAGCCTGACAGCCAGGGTTCGCTTTGCCAGTACCCACATAAAGCTGGATGTATAAAGTGATGCACGTGTCTGGAGTGTTTTGTTTTGTTTTGTTTTGTTTTGTTTTGTTTTGTTTTGTTTTGTTTTGTTTTGTTTTGTTTTGTTTGCAGCGGCAAGAGGCCCTGGTGAGCACTCATATTCATTCACCCAAGTCCCCCACCCTCCCTCTCTCCTTGCAAATAGTAATAAATAAAACACTTAATTTTTTTAAAAGGAGACAAGAGGTCCCTAAAACAATAGGGTTTCGGGGGAGAAGAAATCAGAGAAGCCCCCCAACCACGTGTGCAAGTTCAAGACTCTGAGGGAGGCTCCTGCCTTCGCTACTGAAGTGCCAGCGGTTGGGTGCTGCATCAGCCGCAAGCTCAGCTCACGGACCCAGAGGTTAACTACTTTCCACGGGGGGAAGAGCAAAGAACAAGATCTAAAGAACAAAAACCACTTCATATACACCCCCAAGACTGGAAGCTGTGAGTAAACATGCCCGTTTGGTTCAGAAACATTTTCAAGTACATATGGGATCAAAATCTTTCCCACTCACTAGGGAGGAGACTTAGGCCAAAGGGTGTGGATGATGGGTGGCTGGGTCGGTCAATAGGTGGGTGGATAGACACACACACACACACACACACACACACACACATCACAGGCACTGATGTGTGTGTGTACTTTGGGAGATTAAAAAAAGCCTCAGTGTATCTCAACCTGGCCTCGAACTCAAAGCAATCCTCCAGGCTCAGCCTCCACAGTACTGGGATTACAGGCAGGAAGCACCAGAGCCAGCTTGGGTGGATTTTTTAATTTTGTATATATAGACAAGGAAATATCTTCAAAGCAAAGACTCTTGTCATATTCTGAACATCTTCAGAAAACTAACAATGTCAAACCAGGCTTTGTGGCACATGCCTTTAACCAGCACTCAGGAGGCTGGGTTAGGAGGAACCCTGAAAGTTCAAGACCAGCCTAGAAATACATAGTGAATTCCAGCTAAGCCTGGGCTAGAGTGACACCCTCCTATCTTGCAAAGAAAAAAAAAAAAATGAAGAAGAAGAGGAAGAAGGAGGAGGAGGAGGAAGAGAAAACTGAAAATGTAATGTGGAAACATGAAGCCTTGCTGACTACTTTTGATTTTCACATCACGCCTGTGTCAACTCTGCCAGCTGCGGGCAGTGCGGGCAGTGCGGGCAGTGCGGGCAGTGCGGGCAGCCGGCGTGTCGGTTTCCGAGCGCCCCGTGCAAGCCGCGCGCAGCGGCGCAGCAGGAGGGCGGCACACGTCAGGCGCTGCGCCCCCTCCTGAGGCTTCCCTCCCAGAGACAGCCGGGACGGTTAATGATGTACACGAACGTGATCGCAAACAGCTGCGTACCTTTTTTGCCAAAATTGTAAGTGGTTTATTTCCTGCGAGGTCGGAGAACCAGCTATGGATGGCGCTCTGAGGGCGAGCAGTGACCAGCCAGTAATTATCTTTGACGTTGACTTGGGGTTTCTTCTTTCCCGTGTCCTGGAAAGTGTTAAGCTTTAGTTTCTCTGCTAATATGCTGCTAAAATAGGCTCCAATCTGTGGGGAGGTGGTGAAGAAGAAACAAGAAAAGAAAAAAGTTTAAAGACAACAAACCATTATCATAGTTCTATACACTTTGTCTTCATTGTGTTAACTGAAAATCTCCACAGCCCATCAGAACACCAAAGGGGTAAATCCTTGACGTCAAGCAGAATGGCGTCCATACATTAACGGGGATGCGAGACTCTGCCTTGGACCCCTGTCCCCGGGTAGGCCGAGGGAAGGGACACATCTTCAGGCGTCTCTGGTCATCCCGAATGCACTGAGGGTGGCCTTCGCCGTCTGCCGTCGTCTCTCCTCTCCTCACTCCTGCCCACAAGCGGGCACGTTGATACCTGTGTCCCCTTCCCCTTCCACTGCGTACGTGAGCAAGCGTGAGCATCCAGCAACGTGACATGTGTGGAGACACAGCTCACTGTGCACATGCGGTGTGAGCACTTCATAGCCATGTGTGGACCGCTTCCCCCTCATCCTCACAGACACACACAACCATGTCTACATGGCCTCTCGTTAAATCAGAAGACTGTAAATTGACATCTGGAGTGTCTGTCCCGAAATGTTATGATTATGAACCAAATGAAATTGAATAGGGGCCTGGGAAGATGGCTCAGCAGTTAAAGGTACTTGCTTGCAAAGCCTGATCACCCAGGTTCAACTCCCAAGCCAGGCACAAGAAGTGGCACAAGCGCTTGGCATTCACTCGCAGTAGCAAGAAGACCTGGTACACAACCCCCCACAAACATAATAAAAAAATAAACACATTTTAAAATTGAACAAGTAGAGTGAATAGCCATGAACATTTATTATTTCAGTCATACGCAGGTCAAGTCTGGGAAAGCTGAAACTTAAAAGGTCACACAACCATTCCCTAAAGGATAACTTTCTATAATTTAGATATAATGATTCAGCCATTTTAGGTGCATTTAACTGCACTGCCAAATAGCTCTTCTTTTAAAAGGTTTATTACCAATTTATATCCTTTAAAACAAGGTATAAAAAAATTGAACTTAACACTTGTTTCCACCCACCCAGAACTATTAAGGTTAAGAGGCCACAGGCGAGGCCCTTCCGCATAAGAGAGTACACCAGAGAGGGCCACAAAGACGCGGATTCAGGAGAAACCAGGCATGGCACTTGGCAAAACTTTTAGATTTTTTTAAAAAAATTTTAATGTGTGTGTGTAGACATGTATGTGTGTGAGGGTGCACAATGTGTGTGTGGACATGTGTGTGTGTGTGTACACGCATGAAGAGAGTACAATCTCAGGCATCCTTCCCCAGAACACTTATTTAGCAAATTCCTTTGAGTTGCAATATTCCATCAAAGGCATAGGGCAGCTCCTGAGACTCGGGAGGTCAAATCTGAAAGAGCTGAAATTCAAAAGGTCACAGGACACTCCCCGCCCCCAGGGTTATTAGTGGGGTAAACACTCGCCCAGTGTTGTGCAGCAATTGAAACATTCCTTCCTGGGGGAGAAAGGAGGCCCCTCATCCCCCAAAATTCCACAACAGGGAGACTCCTCGACCAGCCTAGCTTCCTGCCAGCTGAGCCACGAACTCCAGGGCTGCCTGACTCACCGGTGCAGGTGAGTGAAGGGGAAGGTGCCTTTGAGGCATCCATTGCTCTTGTAAGCAACCCTCCCCTTGCTCTGTAAGGAACCCCAGTAAGTCCTTGATTCACTACCTTGGTATTGGTAATCAGTGTGTTATCTGAGCCCCATCTGGGGTAAACACATGTGTGTTCTCCCCAGGTAACATTTACCACACCAAACACCATCACCTGTTTTGAGACAGGGTAGCCCACTGGCCTGGAGCTCACCAATGAGGCCCAAATGGCTGGCCAGTGGACTCAGGGTCCTTCCTATCTCTGCCTCCCCAGAGCTGGGATTACAAGCATATGCCAGTGCCCCTGGCCTTTTTTTCTTACCAACTGAGCTATGTGTCCAGCGCCCTCCTGACACTTTGACCTGGTCTGTTAGCCTTCCAACTGTGTGGAAGTGCACTATGCTGTCAATCTGGAGAGCTCCATTACGCAGCCCAGGCAGAAGACAATCTAGTGATGCAATGATATGCTTCTGGAAGTTTATGGCACAGAACAAAAGCTATGTGTCCAATAAAAGCACAATAATTCAACAACAAGCGGACGTCATGATGGCAGAGAGGAGAGGAGAGAGTCCCTCCAGGCCAGCACAGAAGTGGCTGGAGAGATGGCTTAGCAGTTAAGGCATTTGCCTGCCAAGCCAAAGGATCCCGCTTAGATTCCCCAGGACCCACGTTAGCCAGATGCACAAGGGGGCACACACATCTGGAGTTTGTTTGCAGTGGCTGGAAGTCCTGGCATGCCCATTCTCTCCCCACCCCTCTCTCTTTCTCTCTCTCTGTTGCTCTCAAATAAAATTTTTAAAAAATTAAAAAAGAAGAAAGAAGTGGCAGAGTGTTACCTAACTGCAAACTGTTACGGTTCGGAATGCACCCAAAAGAAAAGGGGCTGCAAATAGGGTTTCATGGCTTAAAACATACAATGTGTAAAGACTGGAAAAAGACAAACCTAAAAAAAATCATCTGTCTTGCCAATGGGACTATGTGCACAAAATCCTTCCATCTTCTCATTTTTTATGGTATTTCAACTGATAGTTTGAGAAAGGATGAATCATTTATGTATCTGTGTGCACGTGAGGACACAGGAAGCAGGTGTGTCTAGAAAGGAAGGGGTGTGCACTTACTTGTACACACTGTCATTCTCTTCACTCGTATGTGTGATGTCTTAACTTCACAACTGTGCGTGGATCTTGACTGCTCAAAAAGTTATAAAAATCTATGAAAGAAAACATCAATCCTACCTATGTGTCTAATTGATAATTAAATGTCTTTTTAAGTGTGATTATTTTAAAGAAGGTCTTACTCTCGTCCAGGCTGACCTGGAACTCACTCTGTAGCTTAGGCTGGCCTCGAACTCACAGGAGTCCTCTTACCTACCCTGGCCTCCAGAATGCTGGGGTTAGAGGCATGAGCCAACATTCTCAGCTTCCATAACCTTTCACTGATAACTTTTGAACGAGTACAGAATGCATTCTGTTACCTTCTCTCATCCCCTGCCTCCCCTTCACTGAACCCTTTCTCCAACCATCCCTCTTTGACTTTGGTGTCTTCTTTTCTTTGCCCTCCTCTACCATCCACAACAGAAGGCTGATGAGTTCAATATTGTTCAGGTCTGATGCAGGTAATGAATGACCTGACTACTTTTTTTTTATTATTTATTTATTTATTTATTTATTTATTTGAGAGAGGTTGAGAGGAAAAGGAAGAGGCAGAGAGAAAGAGAGAATGGGCATGCCAGGGCCTCCAGCCACTGCAAATGAACTCCAGATGCATGTGCCCCCTTGTGCATCTGGCTAATGTGGGTCCCGGGAAATCGAACAGGAGAACTGAGGCTTCACAGGCAAACGCCTTAACCCTTAAGCCATTTCCCCAGCCCCTGACTACGTTTTCTTTTAATATTTTTTGTTATTTTTATTTATTTGAGAGTGACAGAGAGAGAAAGAGGCAGAGAGAGAGAGAGAGGGAGAATATGGGTGCGCCAGGGCCTCCAGCCACTGTAAACAAACTCCAGAAGCATGTGCCCCCTTGTGCATCTGGCTAACGTGGGTCCTGGGGAATCGAGCCTCGAACCAGGGTCCTTAGGCTTCATAGGCAAGTGCTTAACCGCTAAGCCATCTCTCCAGCCCCTGACTACGTATTTTTGGTGACAGGTCTGAAATTTTAAAAGGACATGAATGATATTAAAGGAATCCAGAGAAAGCAGATTAAATCTACACTACAAGACCAGAATATAAGAAAGTTTTCTTTGGGGCTGGAGAGATGACTTAGCGGTTAAGGCGTTTGCCTGCAAAGCCTAAGGTCCCAGGTTCAATTCGCCAGGACCCACGTTAGCCAGACGCACAAGGGGGCACAAGTATCTGGAGTTCGTTTGCAGTGACTGGAGGCCCTGGTGTGCCCATTCTCTCCCTCTCTCTGTACCTGTCTATTTCTGTATGTCTCTTTCTCTCTAATAAATAAATAGAAATAAAATATTTTAAAAATAGAAAGAAAGCTGTCCTAGACTCATCAGCGTGGACAGTGACAGATGGTGGTCAGGACTGTGTCAGGACCACTCATGTGGCGTACCATCCTTGGTTGAATCCCACAGCAAGGCAGCATATGTACGGGAATTCTAAAGGTGAAGTGTGGCATAGACATCAGTAGTTGGTGGATATGAACTATCTATCAAGGAAGAGCATCCTCAGCTCTCTTTCCAGATACAGGAAATGATGGGTAGCGTTACCTTGGACGGGTTAATGACAATGTTCCTGGCCGAGCCATGCTCGTCCCCCGTGAAAGCGGGCTGGTTGTTGAAGCCTTGCTTTACGTTCACAGCCGTGAGCTCATCCTGTTAGAGAGAAGGCATCAGTTAGGAAGAGGACAGGAATGTGACAACTTAATCCAGACACAGCAGCCTGAGTAACAAGGGAGTTTGTCGATCTCTGGGGGAGAAAGCAGTTGAAGTGCCTAAGAAAGTACAAAGTTTATAAAGCAATTCATAGATGCACAAAGAGAGATTACGACATGTGGTACAAGGTAATGCTGACGTAGGTGCAGGGTGTACAAAGGCTGGATTTAGAATTTCCCCAGAAACACACCTCCAGGGTGTGAGGGCAGAAGACCCACCCTGGATGTGGATGGCACCATCCCTTTTGCTAAGGTCTGGGACTTAAAAGGCAAGGGGGCCAGCTGGCACCAAAGTTCATCTTTCTCTGCCTCCTAGCTGCTGATACAATGTGTCCAGCTGCCTCAACTCCACCCCACCACAATGAGCTGCATTCCCCCCAACTATAAGCCAAAATAAGCCCTTCCTTCCTCAAGTTGTTTCTTGCCCAGTATTGGGTCACAGCAACAAGATAGTAACTAACACAGGCACCCTACTTTTAATTGTTCTGTGGGTTTGGAAAATGCTCATTTTAAGTTGGGGGAAGGAAAAAGTAGCAGCACCAGCTCCCAACACACAGAAACAGGAAATCATAGAATTTCTGAACTGCAACTGTTGCAGAGTTCATCTCTGACTCTTTTCTTGCTGGTTCCTATTTGATGTTGAGCAAAGCTGACCCACGCAGCTCACCCAAGACCCCGTATGTCACAGACACATGTGAAGGGCTCCTCAGGATACTCGCAGGAGAGCCAGCGTGCCCGTACCGACAGCTGCAGAGATACCAGAGCATGGCAAAGCCTTTTACGCAGTTTGATTCAATGATCCTTATCACTCCAGTCACTGGATGTTCACGCCCTTCCACAGGTAAGAAGGTGACCCCCTCTAAGTCAGTGCAGCCACTGGGGAAATGCTGCCCTCTCTCCCACAGGCACCCATACCATCAAAGAACAAGTGCCACGGGAAATGTGGTCTCAAAACACAGTTAAGGTGTTTGCCTGCTAAGCCTAAGGACCCAGGTTGTATTCCCCAGGACCCATGTAAGCCAGGTACACAAGGTGAAACACACATCTGGAGTTCGTTTACAGTGGTGTGCCCATTCTCTCTCTCTCTCCCTCCTTCTCTGCCTCTTTCTCTCTCAAATAAATAAAATAAAATAAAACTTAAAAGAAAAACACAGTTATGACACCTACTGTGGTTATTTGAATGAGATGTCCCACACAGCCTCCTGTGTTTTGAAAACTTGGTCCCCAAGTGATGGCAATTTGGGAGATGGAAACTTGCTGAAGGAGGTATGATGCTGGGGGAGGTGTGACGCTGCGGGAGGTGTGATGCTGGGGGGTTGTGTTGCTGGAGGAAGTGTGTTGCTGGGGGAGGTGTGATGCTGGGGGAGGTGTGATTCTTGGGGGTGTGACGCTGGGGGAGGTGTGATGCTGGGGGATGTGATTCTTGGGGGTGTGACGCTGGGGGAGGTGTGATGCTGGGAGAGGTGTGATTCTTAGGGGTGTGACGCTGGGGGAGGTGTGATGCTGGGGGAGGTGTGATTCTTAGGGGTGTGACGCTGGGGGAGATGTGATTCTTGGGGGTGTGATGCTGGGGGAGGTGTGATGCTGGGGGAGGTGTGATGCTGGGGAGATGTGATTCTTGGGGGTGTGTTGCTGGGGGAGGTGTGATGCTGGGGGAGGTGTGATTCTTGGGGGTGTGACGCTGGGGGAGGTGTGATGCTGGGGAGATGTGATTCTTGGGGGTGTGACGCTGGGTGAGGTGTGATGCTGGGGGAGGTGTGCTTCTTGGGGGTGTGACGCTGGGGGAGGTGTGATGCTGGGGGAGGTGTGCTTCTTGGGGGTGTGACGCTGGGGGAGGTGTGATGCTGGGGGAGGTGTGATTCTTGGGGGTGTGACGCTGGGGGAGGTGTGATGCTGGGGGTGGTGTGATTCTTGGGGGTGTGACGCTTGGGGAGGTGTGATGCTGGGGGAGGTGTGATTCTTGGGGGTGTGACGCTGGGGGAGTTGTGATGCTGGGGGAGGTGTGATTCTTGAGGGTGTGACGCTGGGGGAGGTGTGATGCTGGGGGAGGTGTGATTCTTGGGGGTGTGATGCTACGGGAGGTGTGCTGCTGGGGAAGGCGTGATTCTTGGGGGTGTGATGCTACGGGAGGTGTGCTGCTGGGGGAGGCGTGTTGCTGAAGGAGGTGTGTCGCTGGAGGTGGGCTCTGAGGGGTACAGCCCCACTCCAAGCCCAGTGGACTAGACTGCCTCCACCCATCTGTGTGGTGCTCAGTTGTCACAGGTAACATGCTTTCCCAGCCAAGATGAAGCTCCCCTGGAGACAAGGGAAGGAAATAAACCTTCCCCGACCAAAAGCCTGTGGCCCGTGTTCTGTCCCAACAGCAGCTGTGCCCTTTACAACCCCTCTCCTGGACAGGCACGTCTCCCAGGTTGTAACACTTCAAAATATTGTCCAGCCTTAAAAAATAAAGTCACAAACCAGCTCCTTCTTTTCTACCTAAATTATCACTGGCTTGTGGAAATCAATCAGAGTACCTGGAAATGCAGAATGAGGAGGAGGAGAAGTTGAAGGGAATGAAGCCAGGCGGTGTGGGAGACCACAGGACTCGTGGCTGCCACAGCACAGCAGTCACTAGCATCCCTAACTTCACCGGTCATGGGAGGGGGTGCTGATCCAAGTGCTAAGAGGAGTCGGGGAACCATGGGACAAACGTTCAAGCCACCCGAGCACCTGACCAAAGCCCAACGAAGTCACCTTGGCTGAGAACCTGAGGTCTGCTAGAAACACCACCCAGCTCCAACTGATTATGTGTGCTTTCACTAATAACTTGGCAGCCAGGGCTCTGCGGGCCTTCGGTGGACTCCACCTCAGGAAATGTGTCTCTGTGCTCATCACATCTCCTCCAAGTGGATGAGGCCACAGAAATTGCGACCCACTGAGGATGGATGGCCACAGCATCTCGGAGAGCTCATGCTGGTCCCCAGTCTCAAACCAGCTTTTTGAAAAGCTAAAGCAAATTACATCTTCCATATTTTTAAAGAAGATGCCAATCAACTAAGCAGAAACACACTAACAAAACTGTCTGCAATCGCAGCAGCTAAACAGCAGGGGCTGGGGACTGGGAGCTACAGAGATGGCTCCGTGGCTAAAGGCTCTCACTCACAAAACCTGCTGGCCTGGGTTCAATTCCGCAGCACCCAAGGGAAACTCGAAAGGCATTGGTTTGCAGCAGCAAGGGACTCTGGCACACCTCTCTCTCGATTTCTGCCCCCCACCCCACACACACTTTCAAAATAAACAATTTTTAAAAAGAACATAAAAAGCAGAGTCCAAATGGGACCAGACAGGGAGTATGAGAAAACTGAGTATGTGTCTGTGTTTGATTTACCACTAGACTACTGTGAGAAACACTAATGTTTGTTTGTTTCTCTGCAGCCGGGCTCTGACTTAGGAAAGAGGCAATGCCGGCGTCCAGGGTCAGCGAGCTGCACACAGCATGCTGCGCCTTCTGCCTAGAAGCACCGTGGCTCGGGCGCCTGCTCTGTCTCGACTGCTAACAGCCTGAGACCACGCTGCTGGAAAAGGAGCTAAAACCCAAGATCTTCACGACGCAGCTTTCCACACTGGTGGCAGATTTCCTAAATCCTCTGAGGAGAATGGACACTGGCGGCAAAAGTTGGAGCAGTAAGTGAAGAGGATTCAAATTCCAGAGTGTTGGCCACTACTGACGACAATTCTCAAGCTCCAGGAATGCGCCATCAAGCACGCTGGAAAGCAGAGCCACCGCACCCGTCGGAGGGCGTCGGCAGACCCAAGCCAGAGGAAGGGGTAGGGCACGGGCACGGGCACTCAATGCTTTCGGCGGTTTTAAGAGACTCAGACAAAAGACACGTGTGACACGAATTCAAACAAGCTTTTATGATGTTGCTCTGTAAGCTTTGCCAAGTCTAATTAGGTAAAATCGGGGAAGAAAGTCCAACATTCGGACAGCATGCTTCGAAAACCCCAAGTCAGAATTTGCAAGGGCCACAAGACCACGCTTATATAAGCCTTGGCCTTCTAAAGTCGTGTCTAGATAGAATAACCACGGCCACAAGGACGCAGAGACGAGAGGCGTGCGCAGCCATCCCTGCGGCCCACGGTCACACTGCACTGCACTGCTCCATGTTATAATACGGGGAACCCCAACAGGTGTGATCCCGAAGTAGAACAAACATGGAGAAGGAGGGTCAGAATGAGGGCCCGTGCAGGCAGCATGGGAGGAGACTGTAACCCCAGCCCTTGGGAAGCAAAAACAGGAGGGTCATGAGTCCGAGGCCAAGCTAGGTACGTTACCGAGACCTTATACCAAGTGAGTAAGCGAACGAGTGAATGAATGAATGAATAGATAAAGTGCAAGGCTTGAAGCAATCATAGGGAGAAAACCAAACAGAAATAGGAAAGAAAGCCGCGAGAACGGCCCGTGTTGATATGAAGGCCAGTGAGTACATTTTCTCTACACTTTTATTGTCTGTGCTGGTAGGAAAGCCAGACATTTGGCTCTTTGGACAGACTGCAGATTCATTCATCCATCTCATGCATGTACCTTGAGCTTGACAGAATGATCTTATTTTTTGGATCCCTTTCAAAGCAATCTGGTAATTTCAACAAAAGATTTCATCAGGAAAGTGAACACATTGTGATGCTAGTTTGGAAACTGATTAAGCTCTTTCCCACTCAGGGAACAAAATAAAAAAGCTCATTTGAGCACAATTTCCATTGACTATTCCCAAAGACAGATGATAAATGACCCAAACACGTGCACCAGCATAGGTATGCACACGCCCAGTCCGAACCTCCTCTGCCCTCACCATCCAACACAGAGCATGGCACAAACTCCCAACTATCTCAAGACTGTCATCTGTCAACTGTCAACCATCAAACACAACGACTATTCAAAGGACTGGAGAGAAATATTCCCCAGGAATGATGCTGGGAGAGAAGAAAACTATCCCCTAACTGCTAGCTAGGAAGGTGGACTCAGATCTTACCCTAAACACATTTTTTAAATATTTTATTTATTTATTTATTTATTTGAGAGAGAGAGAGAAAATGGGGGGGGGGAAGAGGCAGATTGAGAAAGAGAAAGGGTATGCCAGGGCCTCTAACCACTGCAAATGAACTCCACACGCACGTGCCATCTTGTGCCTCTGGCTTACGTGGGTACTGGAGAATCGAACCTAGATCCTTAGGCTTCTCAGGCAAGCACCTTAACTACTGAGCCATCTATCCAACCATAAAGAAATTTTTTATTCTTTGTGTGTGTGTGTGGTTTTTAAGATAGGGTCCTGCTCTAGCTCAGGCCGGCCTGGAATTCACTATGTAGTCTCAGGGTGGCCTTTGAACTCACAGCAGTCCTTTACCTCAGATTAAAGGTGTGCACCACACACCTGGCTCTAAACAAAATTTTTAAAAACAGTTTTATTGTTATTTTTCCTAGCTTGTCCACTGCTTCAAAAGAGCATTCTCTCAGATCCTCAACACTGTCCACAGACCCCAGTTTGAAAGAGCTAACTTCCACAATAGTATGGTATGATACCCATGCCCCATGATAACCCACATCACAGGTAGATGTGATGATTATTAGGCAATGCATACGGTTCACAGGTATGCCTGACCTGGGAGAGAAAGAACATTCTGCCACTCTCATGCTTCATCAAGCATCTGAACACCTCTCACACTGATCCCTTCTCTGAAGAATTCTGGTCACCCCTGACACTGTTACAGCAGACTCCAGCCACTACTTGTCACCCAGCCACCCAGCCTGCCTCCTGGCCCTGCTGAATCTTCCTGAAATACTGTTTCATTTTCTGCGTTGCTTTACCCAAAAGTTTCAGATGGCTTTCCACATGTCTTCCCTCTGAAGACTGAGAGAAACATCCCGCAGAATTCACTACAGACCCTGAATAACATCACAGGCCTTTTTTCCACCTAAATTTGGCTTCAAACCAAAACACAATTTCCAACAACTGACAATTCAAAGCCTCAAATGATCAAGATCCCCATTCCTGTCTGGCTCAGAGCTCTCATGTAGGACTGGGACCAAGTGCCACACCTCTGTAGCTCACTGCTTTGTTTAAAGGAGATAGAAATAACTCAAAGGGCTGAGGTTACACAGGATGAAATGTGAGAGCTTCGCACAGCGCCCTGTCAATGACATCTTCTGTTATGCTAGCCATTTTCTATTTTTATATTAGAACTTTCATTTAATCTACTTGACGATTGTATGCCACCCCGCACACATGGTCTTTTCAACCTGTATGCCTTCCATCATACCATTTCCCCTCCACAGTATTATCATGACAGTTTTATGCATTTCAAAACCATTATTTCAGGCCTCCCCTTCATTCAGTCAACAGGTAAATATAATGCATCACTGTGCTAAAACCCGGGGAATCCCAATAAGCAAATGGCGAGTGTTGTAAGTGCCCCAAGCAAAGTACTGCTGGCCTGTAGATCCAAGGAGGGCTTAACCCCATCTGGGCACATATATACATATGCATGTGTGTATACAAAATCTTAAGTAAATTGAAATTAGAGTCTAAAAACCCACTGGAAGCTGTAAAGAAAATAGAAAACAATGCTAACCCACCCATGGTGACAACTGCATTCAATGACGAACAAGACTCCAGTTCAAACACAGGGACAGGGCTGGAGGGATGGCTGAGCAGTTAAGGTGTTTGCCTGCAAAGCCAAAGGACCCAGGTTCAATTCCCCAGGACCCACATTAGCCAGATGCACAAGGTAGCGCACACATCTGGAGTTCATCTGCAGTGGCTGGAAGCCCTGGTATGCCCATTCTCACTCTTGCGCACGCGCGCTCTCCCTCTCTCTCCCTCTCTCTCTCTCTCTCTCTCTCTCTCTCTCTCTCTCTCTGATTCAATAATAAATAAATAAATAAATAAACACAGAGATGAACAAGCTGGATCAAAAAGAAAAGCCTAGGCTGGGGAGATGGTTTCGTGCTTAGGAGCACCTGACACTTAAACACGAACAGGCCCGAGTCTACCAGGTTCAGCTCCTCAGAGTCCAGCCTAGACTCCGCAAGAGGGCTGGACTCTGCTACAAGGTATTATCTCCACCCAAGCTCCACCACTACCTCTAGCATCACGGCCACATTTCACCAAAGCCACATATGAAAATCAGCTCCTGGCATCCACCAACATCACACTGCCATTAATATTTCCTGCATCCTAACCACACCTGCAACCTGTCGATCACTAACTACGGGGACCTGTGTTGAGACCAAAAGAGGTGAGCTCAGCATGAAATGGTGAGAGCTGCCTTCGCAGCTATACCTACTGCAGTTTTTAAAATATTTATTTTTAAATCTTAACAATAGTGATTCCTCTTTCATATTCATGCCCATTCTCTTAGAGCCAAGCAACTTGGACGTGGTGGAAACGAGTCTCTTAAGAAACTGAGGATGAAAGGCGAGCCAAAGTACAGTGGACACGTGCTGTGCTGGGGTCTGAATCTGAAGTGCCGTCTGCAGGCTCAGGCTGTGAATGCTGACTCCCTAGCGTGGGATGCTATTTCAAAGGCTGTAGAGCCTTCAGGAGGTGGGGCCTGGCTGCAGGAGGGAGGTCCGAAGGAGCGAGCCTCTAAAGGTTCTGCTGGACCCTGGTTCTGGCCCATTTTCTCTGCCGCCACCATGGGAACAGTTCTTTCCTGTCACCCTGCTCTATGAGGGACTGAAACCATGAGCCAAAATAGCAAACCTTCCGTCCCTCGTGCCTTCCATTATTTTAGTCACTGCAATAGAAAACTAACGAATCTGGGCATCCATATAAGAGCTGATGCAGGACAGAAAGACAGGAAATTAAGAGTCCGTGAGACGGGGGCAAGGCTCTCTTCCCCCCGAGTCTAAAGCCTCCAAACCGTAGTATAAGCAACACAAGGTGCTGTGAAGGCCGCCTGCATAGAGATGACACTCCTTCCCTACAGGGACGTTCCAGATGGAAATGCTGCATCAGCAGTGGGCCATGCTTAAC
Organism: Jaculus jaculus; assembly: GCF_020740685.1. NCBI lineage: Eukaryota > Metazoa > Chordata > Mammalia > Rodentia > Dipodidae > Jaculus > Jaculus jaculus. Next base: position 108,919,507 of record NC_059113.1, on the reverse strand, counting down.
ACCTAGGCACATACGGCCCAACTCCATTCCCAAGTAGGAACCCACGATCTTCGGGCAATCACACAAACAAAACTATAATGTTTGCTTGCCGTGAAAATGCAGCTTAGTTCCCTCTGGTGGTTCCAATATCAAATGCCCCCACCTTCTTGTATTCTTGAAAACCTGGTCCCCACCGGGTGGTAACTTGGGAGGTAGGGCATTGCTGGAGGAGGTGTGTTACTGGGGGCACATGCTGAGGTTTATGAGGCCAGCTCCAAGCCCAATACTCAAACTACTTCCACCCAGGAAAGTGACAAGGTGGGAGCCAGCTTCCAGCTCCCGTCACTCCTTCCCCACTACCGTGAAGCTTCCCACGTAGACTGAGCTGCAAGAAACCCTTTCCTCCCACGAGCTGCTCTGGTCTGAGGGTCTGTCGCAGTGGCAGAAGGCAATGGCTACTCTCCCTTCCGTCAGCTCTGTGCTGTTGTTCCACCAGTCCTCCTCCCTGACACAGCTCAGGAGCCACCTCAGCTGTTTCCCGATGCCTGGGGGCGGTGAGGGGGGGGGAGTTCCCTGGATATCCTTTGAAAAAAAGTGACTTCAGAAGCCACCAAAATTGTACATATGGCTATTACCACAAGCGTCGCTCTCTTGAGAAGCCCACAGCCATGCTTGGGTGTGTACTCTCCTTTCCCTAAGTGCCTCATGTTCTGTTAATCTCCAAGCTTTTTCGGTTAAAACAGTTCACAAACTCCAAACCTGCTTCACGCTGACTCATCCTGAAATTCTCACCTGCTGCAAGGTCAAACACTCCTGCCTCATCCGAGGTCTCTCAGAACTCCTTCCCAGGGCACTGTGGGTAACAGGGAGTATAATGCCATCTCCAGCTCCCAGGGCCACACACGGAAGCAAACCCAAATGCCCCCAAGGGGGTAAGAGCTCTGAAATGAACAATGTTCCCAGCTAACCTGACCTGGAACCCTGGCTTCCTGCCTCTTCTGGAAAATCCACTTCACACACCCATTTAAAAAAATATTAAAACATATGTGTGACACAGTCAGGACACAATCTGGCACACACTGAGTATCTTCCAAACAGCATCAGCCTAGGGAGATGCTCAGAGGGTAATAGTGCTGCCCACAAGCGTGACGACCTGAGTCCACTTCCCAGCGCCCATGTAAGATGGGCATGGTCATGCATGAATGTAACCCTAGTCCTCAGGGAGAGGACGAGCAGGAAAATCTGGGGCTCACCAGTCAGCCAGTTTGAGAAGGGCAGCTCCAGGCTCAGCAAGAGAGGCTGTCTCAGGGAAGCAAAGCAAAAGACAAAGGACAGCCCCGCTCTGCCCGGGCCTCCACGCGGGTGAGCACAGGCAGGGCATGCCCTATACACACAAGCCAAAGCCTTAAAAGTTAAAGACACTATCATCACCAGGATGATAACACGGGAATTGGGGTTCAATGCACTGATGCCTGGATTCTTGTCTTATGAATTTGATGAATGAGATTCAGAGACCAGAGGATAAAGTTCAGAAAGATTTTAATATAACGTGCGGCTTTAGGAAGGGGAGATTTATGAAAAGGGGAGGTTGGGCTGGAGAGACGGCTTAGCAGTTAGATTTGACTCCCCAGGACCCACGTTAGCCAGATGTACAATGTGGCGCATGCGTCTGAAGTTTGTTTGCAGTGGCTAGAGGCCCTGGTGCGCCCATTCTCTCTCTCTCTCTCCCTCTCATAAATACATAAAATATATTTTTTAAAGTTTTTTTTAAAGACAAGGGGAGTTTAAGGGAAGGAAGGCATTGCTCTCACCCAGAGATACAAAAGGGGGTTTGAGAAGCCTCTACCAACACTCAGGTGGGTTTTCTGTGTGAGCCCTGGATGGTCGGCTGCTCTAGTCAGTCCAGTCCTGACATCAGTCGTGTGTCAGGTCAGGACCAGAAAAGAGAAATCTTCTCCAAAGTCTTAATTCTCCAAGACGGACCTTCTCTGAAGGGGATCTCTGCCCCCAAAGGAAAGACCAGGCCCCTCCTATATTTTTGACTTGTAGTAAAGGGTTCTAGATTTTCCCTACAGAGCCAAGGACAATTCCCACATTTGGACAAGGAGAAAGCTATTCACTGTGGGGTCCTGTCACCAGTAAGCTGCCTCAATAATTATGACCTCTATATGACATTAATATGACGATAATATCGATAATTATGATAGCATGCAGACTAGCCATGCCCAGGACTGAGAGCTTTGAAACTCTCCAAAGGAGTGGGTGGACATGGCCACCAGGGATGGGTACTGATAACCTCCCTCATCCCGCCTACAAGTGGTCTAGGGAGGCAGTAGCTCCTCCCCATTCCGAAGCAGAGCTTTTGATTCCAATTACACTTAAATACGGTATATTAGCATTTATCCCACTCATCTAAATAATTGTATCCTATTAATTCATATTCAAATCCCATTCAAATGCCTGTCACCCGCTGACACCAGACACCTGGTTGTTGTGGCTCTCAGAAAAATTCCAGGAAAATGCAGAAGAAAAATACTTGAACTTTTAGATTTGCATATGCATAAGGTATGATTTGCATATGTAAAATATAGAAAGGGGCCTTGAAAGTCTGATAGTTTATCCTGCCTTGAATCATATTTGAGGCAGCCTTGAGTACCCCGTGGCTACAGTTAGACACAGGCACAGACCGCTCTTCCAGTAGTCTTCCTAGCTGTTGTAACTTCTTCCATTAGACCATATTTTCATGGAGCCCTTAACACAGATGTGATCTGAAGGCAAAGAAAACTCCAGGTCAGGGTCTTGTTCAGAGGAAGTGAACTGTCCAGGTAACTGACTTACACGTGCCCTGTAACAGGACGCTCTGTATCCCTCCTTCCACCCCATCCTTAACTGGAGCACACCCCAGTGGGAAGTCATGCCCAGGAGGACAAGGCCATTTTTGCTGTTGGTGATAACGATGTTCTTAGGTCAGCTGCTCACAGTCAGAGAGACACATCCTGTAACTCTAAGTCTAGGAAACAAATTTCCCCAAGTCAGACTAAGCAGCACCAGTGTGAAGAGCCGACCTGCATTCGTGCCTCTCAGCCCTCCCACCCCTTTCACTTCACTCTCCACTTGCCACTCCCACCTCTGCCACCCTGCTCAGCGAATCTTCCAGCAAAGCCCCCAAAGGGGACAGTCATTGGTTCCCTTATACACACACATATATGATTTTTTATTTTTATTTATTTAAAACAACAGACAGACAGAGAGAGAGAATGGGCACAACAGGGCCTCCAGCTACTGCAAACAAACCCCAGATGCATGCGCCACCTTGTGCATCTGACTTACCTGAGTCCTAGAGAATTGATCCTTGAACCGGGGTCCTTAAGCTTCACGGGCAAGCGCTTAACCACTAAACCATCTCTCCAGCCCTATTTTATGTTGTTTATGTGTGTGGTGTGCATGCATGCACACCTATGTGTATGGGCATGCATGTGTGCATTGCCAGAGGTTTACATCGGGTGTCTTCCTCTATGACATTCCACCAAATTTTCTTGAGACAGGGTCTCCCACTGAACCTGAGTTAAACTAGACAAGCCGGCCAGCATGCCCTGGAGGTTCTCTTGCCTCCACCTCCCCAGCGCTGGGACTAAAGTTGTCTGCCAATCACACGCTATCAAGGAGAGATTTCAAAGGTCTAAGGATAGTACAAGCAGCTGACCAACTCTGCATGGGCAAGTTTAGGATGAAGGCCTTCGAAAAGGACTGGCTCCTGCCAGCTAGGAGTCTCAAGCAGGTCTGAATAGTCAGTCTAATTCAGCCAGGAAGTGCTAATTTAAATTCATGTCAGGTCACTACAAAGCCAGCTCAAAGATGTGTCACTCTAGGGTTGTCAAAAAATAGCATCCACCACCCCAGCCCAGCAGGATCACGAAGTCTGAACGTTTTCCACAACCCTCTCTTCCTTCATTTACTTTGGCCAATTGTCACCAACTGTCACTTCTCCACGCCTACTAAGGCTCCTTGTACTTCGAGCTCTAGTTACTGGAGCTCCCTCCCTCACAGCCTGCGGCCTCCTGGGCCTTACCCTGTCCCTGTGTCGGGTTTATGAAGCATGAACTAGTGGGATAAATCGAAGAGAATCACGTGTACTCAGCATCTTCCCCCCTCAGCCAACGTGCCAGGACCCCCACCCACACAGCCCCTCAGAGTGTCATCTGTGGGGTCCTCCTCTCCCTTCCCCTTTAGTACCCTGCAGTGAAACCTCCCAGTATCCAGTTGGTCCCTGTTCTGAACTCATGCAGCACTTTCTATTCTATATAGAATATATATATAGAGAGAGAGAGAATGGCGACCGCACAGGCTCGGAAGTCCAGCTGCATCATCGTGTTGTACAATGATGCTGGCCAGCTTGAGCGCACCTTGGTGTCTCTGTGAACAGGAGAGAACAGAACTCACCTCCAAGGCCTAGAGCCTGGCATAAAGCCAACACAGAACGAGCAGCCCAATAATGCCAGCTGTTATGATGTAACTGACACTTTTTATACTACTAAATGTACATCTTAGTTCAAAACATTAAGATAAGTAAAATGAATGCATTTGTCATGTAGGGGCTTGGAGAGATGGCTCAGCAATTAAAGGTGACTGTTTGCAAAGCCTCACAGCCCTGGGTTCAATTCCCCAGGACTCACATAAAGGCACAAAGTGGCACATGCATCTGGAGTTCCTTTGCAATGGCAAGAGGCTGTGGTGTACCCACTCACTCCCTCCCCCCGATTAAGTGACATAAATAAGAACCATTGTAAGGGCTGGGGAGGTGGCTCAGAAGTTGAATGGGCTTGCCTGCAAGGCCTGCTTATTCAATTTCCCAGCAGCCATATAAAACCATACACAGAGTGGCGCACACGTCTGGAGTCGCCCATGCAAACTCACAGAGTATGCACATGCACATGCACACACAAACTTACCAACTTTTGAATAAATTAATTAAGTAGTTTTACATGGGTCAGGAGCCGAAACTGAACTTGTAGAAAGTAGTGCTACTCCAGATGCAGGAGGGTTCCATGGCAGGCCCTCAATGACCAAAGTGCCAAGTCTGAGGGGGTGGGAACATCAGTGGCCATGAGACTATGCCACCACATGCAGGCAGCATTCCACTTCTCTAGTAACTCGTTTTTATCATATATTTAGAGTTATATCAGCTGCAACAGACTGAAAATTAATTTTAAAATAAAACCTGGTCCTTCGCCGTGGTTATTTTGGAAAGCGTCATTCTCTCAAGGCTTTGGACAGCAGGCATCTGTTTCTTTCCCACACCCCACATCGCCTCACACAGTGGGTGGCACACAGCACCCATGCTCTCAACCCCGCTTTGGGTATCTAGTGACCTCCAAGCAGCTGTCCATGTGAGCACTAGACGTGTTAAGTGCCATTGGGTTCATAAAGAATCCTGGAAACCGGGAGCTGACATTTAATCTAAAAGTGACCACAGAGTAAAGACGGACCCCACAAAATATTCTCCGTTGTGATCTACTACTGTGGATCGCACTGCATGCAGGCTCTGGTAAAAATAAGCCAACCAAACTTGAGCAGGGTCAATATCCACTTTCCTGCTAGGCTTGAGAAGATAAATAATGTGGCACTTGCCTCGGATGTGGTTCTGATAAGGCTCTCCATACCTTAAAGTAAGCCAGCATCTTTTAAAAAATATCCCAACACTTCAGACAAAGACTTTATAAGTCCTTCACTCCTGCCAATGCCAGGCATGGTCCTAATCTCAACAACCTCATCTGATTAACCCATGAATGAAATGACGGGAAAGAAAGCGGTAAATCCCATCAAGTTGTCATTGACAAGACAGTGTTTGCATAGCAGCGCTGGGAACCCCTGCACGACGGCTGAGCTACTCTGGCTGAGAAACAGCTTGGCACATTTGAACTGCCTCGGAAAATGCCCGTAGGAAGCTCGAGGTAAGGAAGAGTCTCAGAAGAGCCTCCCTGGCTCTCACGAAGGCTCAAAGCCACCACTCCCCTGGGACGCTCAATCCTGCCACACAAGCCTTCCTCAGGATGGCATGCCTCTTCCCTCGGGTAGTTCTCACCTCTTCCTATCTCTCAGCCATCCTAAAGTGCACACTCACATTCCAGCTTACAGATTCAACGTATTCTTTTTCTAATTTTATTTATTTATTTATTTATGAGAGAAAAAGTAGGGGTGATCCAGGGCCTCCAGCCACTGCAAACAAACCCCAGACGCATGTGCCACCTTGTGCATCGGGCTTATGTGGGACACAGGGAACTGAACCTGCATCCTTGGGCTTCGCAGGCTAGTGCCTAAACTGCTGAGCCATCTCTCCAGCCCTCAACATATTCTTGCTTCAGTGAAAGATAAGCTATTCCTCCCAACATGTTGTCAAATTCCTGCTTCTGACAGCAACTGTCGTGGTACAACCTGTAACCCAGCCTCCAGAAGCTGAGGCAGGAAAGTCACTAATTCCTGGGAACATCTAAACAACAAAACAAAAAGATCCCAGTTAGGTGTGGTGGTGCACACCTGTGATTCCAGTGCTCAGGAGGTGGAGACGTGGAATCAGGAGGACCAGGATCCCAAGGCCACACGGGGAGTCAAAAGGAAAATGCCAGTCTTAAAATAAACAAATCAATTCCCACCATGCTCAGGCTTTCCACTAGGAAACACCCACCTCCATTCTAAAAACGTAAGAGCACACTGGCCCCTCACTTGTTCCCACTAGGACCTTTCAGTGACTTTGGTGACATGCTACCTCTGCAGCCAAAGTCATCAACAGCAGAAACCATGCCTTCCCAGGACTCGCATTTGCTGGTCATGTCTGCTCCCCAGGTGCCCAGTCCAGCCAACACTTACTAGCAATCCTACCACATGCCAGACCTCCCTGGGCCTTCTGGTACCAGTGCAGGGGTGATGGGAACAGACCCTCTTCAATGGGCTGCACAGGACAGAACAAATGCACAAGTCACACCCCCACTGCTGAACATTGAGCAGTGAGCCACCACGTTGCCGTAACCAGACGGCAGAACCACACGTGCAAAAGCCCGGGAGCCAAAACTGCTCAGCAGACGTAGGAAAAACTGTGAGTCTTGCCTGTTAACTATCCCTCTGGACCATTTATCCACGCAGGGTCCGGAAATCCAGCCCTGGAAAACTCCACTTCTCGGGGTCAGTGGGCTACTACCTTTGTGCCCACTCTAGAAGGGTATTCACAGCTATGACCCCAACCCCTATGGATATGCCACCAAAGGCCAGGTTTGTGGTTTACTGTAATACACGTTTCAACTTTAATTCAAACTCCAGACGCTTTTCAAGGTGGAGACCTTCAGCAATAGACTCTCCCTTGTCACCTTTCCATACCCTCAGAAGAAAATCAACTCTCTGTTTCCCTGGGGCACGTCAGTTTGGAGGTAACCATCCATCTATCCACCCAACAGACGAGGCCAGTGGTTTTCCACGTAACTAGACCTCGGCATTCTCAAGTGTCTCGGCTCCTTCTCTGGCCTGATTCTCTTTCTTCTTCAACTGAAACAACGTACCACAGCAGAATGAACGCACGACCAGTTAGGAAAATGTGGACATTAAAGAGATTTGTAATAACCTTTGGGTTTGAGTAGTTGTTTCTCGGGCTGAGGACACATGGGTCAGTCATGTCTAGCATATATGAGGCTCTGAATCTGACCCCCGACACCCCCAAAATTTAAACGGTCTTATTAGTTTTAAGTGAGTCAACAAGGCTGAAGAGATGGCTTAGCAGTTAAAGCATTTGCCTGCTAAGCCAAAGGACCCAGGTTTGATGTCCAAGTACCACGTAAGCCAGATGCACAAGGTGGCGCATGCGTCTGGAGTTCTTTGGAGAGGCTGGAGACCCTGGTGTGACCATTCTCTTTCTCCCTCTGCCTCCTTCTCTCTCTCACAAATAAATAAATTTCCAAATGTTCTGTTATAAATTATTAGACAGGAAGTACTGAGAAATATAACCTACGTAAATAAAAGCTGAACTATCTAAGTGGCCTCAAATCTAGTGACCAGTACCCTCCTACGGGACGCCCAAGGCAGAAGCAGCACCAAGAAGAAGCCATGCTAAGATAGGGCAAAGCAGAGTCACGTGGCTCAGGCAACCCAGAGACTAAAAGGAGCGAGGAGAACTCACCCCTACAGCCTTCCCAAGGGGCTGGAGAGACGGCTCAGTGTGGAAGGCCTCGCCTTGCAAAGTCTGCTGGCTCAGGTTCCATTCCCCAGCCCCCACATAAAGCGGATGCAAAAAGTGGCACACGTGTCTGGTGCCAAGAGACCCCAGCACACCCCCACACACAGACACACACATATGCAAATAACTATATTTTCAGTGGCCAGGCATGGTGGCTCACCCCAACAATTCCAGCATTTCAGTGGCTGAGGCAGGATAACCATCAGTTCAGGCCAGCCTGGGGCAACAGAGAGCTATAGGTCAGCCTGGGCTACAGTGAGACCCTCCCTCAAAAAATAAATTAAATTTTAAAAAAACTCAAAAGGGGCTGGGAAGATGGTTCAGCAATTGAAGCCACTATTTGCAAACCCTTCTATCCTGGGTTTAATTCTCTAGCACCCACATAAAGCCAGACACAAAAGTGATGCCTGTGTCTGGAGTTCTTTTGCAGAGGCAAGAGACCCTAGCACACCCATACACACACATATGCAAATAATTTTTTTTAAATAACCTTTAAGGGCTCTCTAGTGCCTCTCTTTCAAACTCTGGCCTTCAGAAATGTGAGGGGATAAATCTCTGTTGTCTTAAGCCACACACTTTGTGGTAATTTTCTAGAACAGGGACAAGGAACCAACAGTTCACCCAGGCCCTGAATTCCAGCGACTACTAGTAGCTTAACCTTCAGCCTCTCAGAGGCACTGTGGCTTCTGTCACCTAAACCCATTCCTTCTACTCTTAAGTGCTATGTCTGTGCCTCTATCACAATGTGCAAATGCCCCAGCAAGGTCCCCAAGACTGCTCCACACCACTCACTCCCCGACACTCCACCCCGCCCGTGCCCTAGCCCGTGGCCCTCGTTCCTCCTGCCCTGCAGGCCCGAGCAGGTTTGAATGCCCTTCACCACCCTCAGCCCCATACACTCCTCCACACTCCAAGTCCCACATTCACATTCCTATCAGGTCCTGCCACACGGTGGTCACTCCCTCTGTTCCCACCGCACTCGGGAGATTCTTCTCGAAGAATACCTGACACCTTGCATTCCTCACTTACAGATCTACTGCTCCCTCTAGCCTACATTTCTCCACTTCAGAGCCGGGTAAAGCCGGAAGTGAGGACCGAGGCTGTCTGGTGACCTGAAGTGTGTTATTAGCACTCCTGACTTCTACACATCAGATGCCACTAACACACACACATGGCCATGACAGTCCACAGTACCCTATACACTGCCAATGCCCCAAAAGGAGAAAAGAAGAAAAGGTTCTCTCACTGAAACTACTATAGTAGATGGAAAGCTCTGGAAGGCTGGATCTAATGCTCCAAAACGTTTTTTGTCATTACAGTCATTCATAAAAGAATATTTTAAGTCCTAGGCATGAGCCAGGGATACAGCAGGAAGTAGATTTGAGTCCGGTCCTCATGCAGCCACAGCTGGCAAAGACCTGCCGAGCGCTGGGTAGTTCTGGCTGGCTGACGATGGCTTTGGCTTGTGTGTGGACAGTAGGGTTTCCATCAGAACATGGAAATCAAGCCAGGGGCTAAATTCTCTTCTCGGGCCACAGCACCGTACAATAAAGAGAACCCATTACAACAAAAGGCCACACTGCAGCTCCTGGAACTGCACAACAGCCACAGCTTGTGTGAGCGGGTCTCTCTGGGGAGCTACTCGTAAGTAAAGGGGAGCTACCAACCAAAACAATGCGGGGAAGCACTGGTCTGCAGCAAACACAAGGTCAAAAAGTGTCCAGGCCAGAGCTATCCCCAGAGGTCAAATAGAGCTGGAAAACTTTCCCCCAAAAATACAAGGACACTTGTATTGAGCCGTCACTGAGCACTTGGCAGGTCTTTGCCAGCTATGGCTGTGTGGGGACAGAAAAATCTAATTCCTGCTATCTCCCTGGCTCATACCTAGGCCTTAGCACATTTTTATGACTAAATGTAATGATTAAAAAAAATTCTAGAAGCATCAGGTCCAGGGCCTCAGAGCTTTCAATCTACTAAGTGCCCTAGTTTCAGGCAGGGTACTTTTTCTACCTTTTCCTTGAGATACTGGCAACATACGTCAATACTGGAGATTGTCATGGCCATGCAGATGCGCTACATGTGTGTGTGCACACGTGCACATGCGTGTTCGTGGCACCTCATGGGCAGAAGTCAGCAGTGCTGCTGTCATGAGCAGCGTGGCAAGGCAGGGCACCAGAAGAGCTGGCGACGGGGCCTCAGAAGCCAAGTGACCCTTCCTGCGAGGACGGCATGAGGGCCTTTACCAAAGGAGGACCGAGTACAGATGTAAAAAGAAACGACCCGGATCCACTGTGACCAGTCACTTATCTGGAGCTGAATTTCCTTTCGTACTGAGTAAGAAAGTCAGAACGATCAGCCTCTAGAAGTGCACAGGCTGGGTGTGGTGGTGCATGCCCGTGCAAATTGCTGGAGAGGCAGAGGCAGGAGGATTAGGAGTTCAAGGACAGCCGAGGCTCCACATTTCAGAACACTGGGGAGATGCTCCAGCGTTAAGACACTCACTTGTAAAGAGTGCATGGCTTCTTCCCCCAAGTGGTGTGGACTCACAGAACTCCCCTCTCCAAGGAAAACAGGGTTCTCCCCATTTCCCACCTGTTCTGCCAAAACCAGCAATCAAGCAGCCCGCACCAGTTACTCAGAACAGGCCCTGGCTGGAAGTTACCACCCAGTGGACAAGATGCAGGTGTTGGATCTCTTGTCTATACCCCTCACTGAGCCATGAGTAACAGAGTCATCTGGGAAACCAGACTTTGAAAACACAAAGGTGCCTCGTGCTATGATTCTCTGAGAGTGACGAGTCCTAAATGCAAAGCGTCATAACATTCAAATGCTTCTGACCACAAGGGACTGGCACCCGGCTCCAACCATGGCATAAACAGACTATCTGATTTCTGGGTATCTAACAAGCGCAGGAAAAGGTGCTCCTGATATCAGCTCGGCAGCTTAAGAACGCAGAAAGGCTTCTCACCATGACCCTCTTGTGTGGGATTTTCAGCCTGAAGCTGGCTACCTCGTGGCTACAAAATGGATGCACCTGCTCCAGCTGGCACAACCTTGGATTACCTTTCCAAAGACAGGAAACAATAGAGGTTTCAGGGTCTATACTTTCATTAGAGGAAATAATCTCTTGAAGTCTCGTAGTGGGTTTTCATTGCACCCTTTTACCTGGACTTAAGTCATGTTCAGTTCTTTTTTCTGAGGGGAACTCGTGATGGAACTCAGACCCTCATACTTATAAGGCAAGCAATCTACCCACTGAATTATCTCCCCAGGCTGGGTCTGGCCTTTTATTTTCAACTGGGGATCAGTAAAGGAAAAGCAGGATGAGAAAGCAGTAGCCACCATGTACAACCATAGCCAGCAATAAATGTGGATGGTAAAGTGAAACCAGTTCTTATTTGTTTTATAAAAGAGGAGGGGCGGGCGTGGTGGCACATGCCTTTAATCCCAGCACTTGGGAGACAGAGGCAGAAGGATTGCTGTGAGCTGAAGGCTACTCTGAGACTACACAGTGAATTCTGGGTCAGCCTGAGCTAGAGCAAAAACCTGCCTCAAGGGTTGGGGAAATGGCTTAATGGTTAAGGTGCTTGCCTGTGAAGCCTAAGGACAACAGTTCAATTCCCCAGGGCCCACATAAGCCAGACGTACAAGGGGCACATGCATATGGAATTCATTTGCAGTGGCTAGAGGTCCTAGTGTGTCCATTCTCTCTTTCTCTTTGCCTCTTTCCCTCTCTCTCAGATAAATAAAAAATACATTTTTAAAAAACCTACCTCAAAAAAAGGGGGGAGCTGGAGAGATACCTTAGCGGTTAAGGCGTTTGCCTGCAAGGCCCAAGGACCCATGCTCAAGTCCCCAGGACCCACATAAAGCCAGATGCACCAGGTGGCACATGCACCTGGAGTTTGTTTGCACTGTCTAGAGGCCTATTCTCTACCTGTCTCTGTCTCTTTCTCTCTCTCTCTCTCAGATAAATAAATAAAATATTTTTTTTAAAAAAACTGAAAGTGGAAACCCTCATGTGGCAAATTTCCCTGGAGTAAGCACTGTACTCCACTCCAGAGGCCTTTAACCCGACACCAACCAGCTCGCAAAATTCCTCGAATTTTCACAAGCAGCTGGTATGAACTGCTCAAATTAGAGCTCACATTTGAAAGTTTGTAGCCCTCCCTCCTATTTAAAACCCTTATGTGACGGAGCCATCACACAGTGCAAAGGCAGCTGGACTCAACAGCCCTGAGTGAGCCCAGCCCTGCTCTGCCTGCTTGCCGGGAAGCCGCGCAGGCAGGAAGCACGGGTGCCAATGGCACCAGAGGCCCGCGCTGCCAGCCCTCTCCCAGCCGCTGAGACTCGCCCAGGCGAGAGTTCGTGGAAGGTTCCATTTTATTCAAACATGGCTGGGAAGGAGGTGAGAATGCCTTGTTTATTCACCTCCATCTCAACTTCAGGGGTGGTCAGGGAGCCTCACAGGACACAATGGAGATGCAGTGATACAGGAGAGCTCTGTGCCAGCCAGAGCTGTCCAGCCTGTGACTTCTCTAGAGCAAAGGACCATCTTGAGCCACACATTCCAGACAGAAGGCATGGGTGAGACCGGGCTGGGTCTGGTCACCCAGGGTGTGCCTCCTCCCTCACCTCCGAGAGAGAGCCCCACCATGATTCACCTGTGGCCAATTAACTAAAAGCAGAATGATTTCCCTGCAGCACAGGAAGACTAAGGAGGAGCCAAGGACAAAAAAAAGTGGGGGTAGGGAACAAGGAAAGTTCCTAAGAAACCCTCAGGCCTATCTGAGCCCTTGCTGAGGTCACCCAGCTCCGCCCCTGATTGGACAAATGCTGCTCTCGGGAGACTGTCTGGAAGACTTCCCTTATATTCTGCAGTAACAAGAAAGGCGCTAACCAGATGCCAACCCTCAGTCTTGCTCCCCCAAGCCTCCAAAACTGTGAAAATACATTTCTTTTCATTAAAAATTAGGAAAAGAAAATAGCATCATAGTTTAAGTTAGCCAATCTCTAGTGTTCTGTTTTCCCGCCATCCCACTAGCAAATGGACTACAGCACCCAGTTAACAATCCCCCCATGTGACGCAGGCTTTTAAGTGGAAACCATGCTACTTTATTGACTCACCGACATTTCTCTTTATTGTGTAAATTTTCTAAGACATCAAGGAACTGAGACAAGTTCACTTTTCACCATCACCAGGCTTTAGACATTACCTAGAGGCCCCTGAGCAGGCAGGCAGCTGCTTCCCGCTCGCTCCCAGGGGAACGGGGCTCCGTGCCTCTCACTCCCTGGCCCCAGGAGGTTCCTCCAAGCTCCCCAATCCCCCCTCCCTGGCTGCTACCCCCTCTGCCATCCCCCACTCGAACCCAGAGCCTGGGCAGGGTCAGTGGGCCCCAGCCCCAGGAGCAGGGTCTTCCTGTCCAAGCTCCACAGACTCCCCGCCCAGTTCCACTGTGCGTCGCCGGCCGGTGACGGTGACACACGTGCGGGTGACATGGCCTCAGCTCTCTGAGCCGGCCAACACGGTCGGGCCCCTCGCAGACCCCACTTGACGGCCCTGCAGCTTCCTAAGAGACCACACTTCATCTCGAGTCTCCCTCCCCGGGGACAGAGCCAACGGGCTGAAGGACGGGTGGCTGCACCCCACCCTGGCAGCCTGCTCAGGCCTCAGGCCCCAGGCAGGCGAGTCCCACCGCTTCGTGGCTCACAGCTAAGCCCTGCTCTCCTATGCTCAGCTTAGCCCCGAGCCGTGGGTATTTCAAGAGCCAGGCATGCGGTTCTCTGCTGCAAACCTTCACAACTGTCCGGGAAGCAGGCTGCTGCAATTACCTGCCTTCTCATGGCTGGGACAAAACAGCCAAGCAAAGGCAGCTTCTGGGAGAAAAGGGCTGATTTCAGGCTGACAGGTTCAAGGAGACACTTCACTGTGACGGGGACTGCATGGCGTGAGCAACAAGCTGTCACATGTATGTGGCTGGAAGCAGCCTGAGTGAGCTAGCTGGCTTATAAAGCTCGGGGTCTGTCCCCGGTGACATGTTTCCTCCAGCCAGGCTGCGACTCCCAAAGGCCCCATCAGCTGGGGTCGAGTGTGGATGTAATCACAAGCACACACGGCTATGTGGGACACTTTACATTCAAACCACCAAGAGCCCACCCTGGGAAGCAGGGCTATTAGAACAGATGCAGAGGGAGAAAGCAGCTGAAACCTTATTTGTTACGTTTACCACCAAAAGGTACCAACACTTCCAATAAACATGCTGAAATTCGCGAACATGCTGAGCACTGGGCGGCAGTGAGCAGGCGTGGAGGTCACAGTGGTCTACAAGTCTCTCGGTTAGAAGTTCTCAAACCTGGTGTGCTTAGAAAGAGTACTTAAATTGCAAATTCCTTGGCTTGCTTGCCCATTCATTCTGACTCACCTTTGGGCGGGGGTGGGACACTGTGCCTGCAATTCTAGAAGTATCAACCCTAAAAAATCACAACCACAACCAAAGGCTTTCCTTCGCTCCCTGTTTTAGTTTTTGCAACACTTCTTTCCTCTTTTTTTTCTTTTTCTTTTTCTTTTTCTTTTTCTTTTTCTTTTTCTTTCTTGTTTTGTTGGTGGTGGTGCTGCTGGGCATTGAACCCAATTCCTTGGGCATGCAAGTCAAGAGCTGTCTCCCTTCCCCACTTAGCAACACTCCACAGGCAGCCAGGTGAAGAAAGATTCAGAGCCAAGGCTTCCTACCCTGGGTCTAGCCTAAGAGACACTCCCTGATGGCATAAGTCAAACACTTGGATGTCATCCTTCCCTGGGCCGTGGGATTCGAGAGGTCTGCAGCAGGGCACTGCCGCCAGCCACCCACTGGACCCAGGGGACCACGGGTCTGATTTTGAGTTCAAGACAGAGGCACAGACTGAGTTCAAGACTTTACTGTAACAAGTGAAAACGAGCCAGGGAGAGAGAGGAAGAGGGGGAAGGAGAAAGGGTGAAAGAGGTGGGAGCCGTCACGGGGGGGGGGGAGAAACAAGAAGGCCCGAGAGAGAGAGGCAGCTGGGTGGGTTAGAGAGAGGGCTGTGGGAAGACGAAGAAGGGAAGGCCCGGTGATAGAAAGGCCTTGGGCGGTGTGCTAAGGTGGGGCTGCAGAGGAGGTGGCATCCCTCTCTCAGCCCACAGGCACAGGTGCAGCCAGTTACCACAGCAGGAGGGGCTCCAGAACCCCAGACCTACCCTGCGTATGGTCAGGTGGGAGGAGGGAGAGAGCTCTGGGATCCCACACACAAGTGAGAAGCTTTCTAGAACCAAGTCTCCTGGGCCTTCTCTATCCCCGATTCCCCCCTCCAAAAACACTGTTGGTTTTGTTATTGCTTTCTGGTGCTGGAGACCCAAACCCAGACCCTTGTTCACAAGGTGCTTAGTGAGCACCACTGGGCCACACTACCTCAGACCAGCGCTGTTTGCACAAGCCCACCAGGTGAGGCAACTGTGCTCAGCAGCCCGCATTACTGCCCGACACTCCGAGTTACACACCACCAGGCCATCTTTCCCAAGCCGTGCTGGCATCTCCCTGGGCCCCACTGGCAGTTCCTGATGCCTAAAATCCTCACTATCACCGCCCCAATACATTTTTGTTGTTGTTGTTGTTTTTCAAGGTAGGGTCTCCCTCTAGCCCAGGCTGACCTGAAATTCACTCTGTAGTCTCAGGCTGGCCTCAAACTCACGGCGATCCTCCGACCTCTGCCTCCTGAGTGCTGGGATTAAAGGTGTGCGCCACCATGCACAACCCCAGTGCATTTTTCCTTCTACTTTCATTTCCTGAATATGTTTACTATTCAAATCCTACTTCCTTCCTCTAGAGTTTAATCTCACTTTCAGCCTTGGAGCCTCCAAGGATGATAAACTGCTACTTTCATCATTTCCCTAGACTTTCCCAATACTGATGTTACCATGTTTCCTATTTCATTCATTCACCCCGCTTTCATTCATGCATTCCGACAAATACCTGAGGCCCTCCCCATCCCAGCACCTGATCCCCGACAGGTACTTGAGTGATCTGTAACAGACCTCATCCGGGCTCTCAAGAAGCCATCCTACAAGCAGCGGGCAGCCAGATGCAAATAAATACGTAATTTTCAGTGATGCACATGTCTCAAAGCCCACAGGAGATGGCTGGGCTGGGGCCTGGCAGGAATTCGTGACAGGAAATATTTGGGTGCTGAATCCATGCCAGAGTCTATTCTAAGTTCTTCACACGTATTAGCCATGGAATCTCCCGGCAACCCTGCGGAGAAGTAGTATTCCCATCCCGGCTCACCAGGACAACAATCTGGAGTGCAGGAGGAGGGGCCAGGGGTCAGCACAAGGGCCCCAGCGCCCACCTTGACTACCACAGGCTGAGTTGGGGGGGGGGTGACGCTGAGGGCAGGGTGCGGAGACAGGCGAGGGTCCAGCAGACAGAACCACGTAGACAAGAATGCCAGGATGGGGGACGAACGTCAGCCTGCAGCCAGGAGCGAAGCTGGGCAGGTTGGTGGAACTGAGAAGCACCACACTCCATTGGAAGCAGACCAGACAAGGGGCTGCTGTATGGATGAGCTGGAGAGGAGGAGGAGGAAGAGGAGGGCAAATTAAGAATGAATGCCATTTTTCTGAATCCCTGTTTTAAAGGTTGAAAGGCAATCTTTGCAGAGTGCAATAAAACCCTATGGAAAAGTGGTGCACAGCAAGGACTTGAATGAATATGGTCAGTTCATCAAGCAGGTTAAAGGCCCTGACTCTATCTACGGTCCTCAATGAAGAATTCCCCCGCACACACACACACATCGCCAGGAGCCCGTTTCCACCTCACTATTACCACTGGCTGACAATAAAAATAACATATAAGTGGCAAGGATAGCATGTCCCAAAAGGAGGGTTTCTCTCATACAAATGTGTGTGTTGGGGGGAAGGAGACTTCACAAACTTGGACAAATATTTTCCTAAAGATAGATAACTAGTGTAAACTTATGAATCAGAAGTTACACAACTTTCCCAAGTAAAAAGATGCTAAACCAAACTTCAAGCTCATAACTATCCAACTTGGCAGCCTGACTCCTCCTTCAAGGGGGCACTTCCTAGCTGAGGGCTGTGGCTCAGGCCCGTAAGCCTAGCACCCTGGAGGGTGAGGCAGGAGGGTGTCAAACTCAAGGGAAGCCTGGACTTCAGAATGAGACCCCTGTCTCTAAAATTGTTTAAATCAGCATTTCCTCTCCTGTGATGAACTGCAATATAACTGTAGAAGCAGAGATCAACTTTTTTTTTTTAATTGAGAACTTCACTGTATGAACATATTGCATAACGATCACATTCCCGCCTGGTTTTACTCTTACATTTCCTGATGCACACATCTTTAAAGCATTAATAATTGTGGTTTAACTTGAATATGTATAATCATATGTTTTGTTCTTATGTAATAGTAAATTATATATACAATTTGATAAATTTTTACATATGTACATGCATACAGAGCACAATAAACTCAACACTTCATGTGTATCACGGCTAAGGAAGCCAAAAAAAAATTTTTCATTGAAGTAAATGTCAAGAAAACTTTAGAGTGAAATTCAAGTTATACATAGATTGGGTCAAAATTTTGAGGGAGAATGTAAGAAACTGAAGCTTGGGAATTTGCTCACCACCCATTCAAGAACAGCCAAGCATCCATTCTATACTGTAGCCAAATGTGCCTACAGCCACATAGAACTTTCTGGTCAAGAGAGAGAAAGTGCCTGGGAATAGCTGTAGAACAGCCTAGCTCGAGCCGTCCTTAACGCAGGACGGATTTTCACGTAAGCTCTGCACTCTGACTCGGTTTTGCTTGCTGCACTCTCACTGCCATGAGTCAAGCATTGAAAGGGCCTCCAAGGTCTCTTCCTCCAGTTTCAAAATCCCAGAAAAAACGAGCCCTGAAATCCAAAACTGTTGTTTCAAGAATCACAGAGTTCCCAATCCTGAAATGAATGTCATTTCTGACAAAAATAATTACTCAAAAAGTACACGTTAAGAAAGTTTAAAGTACACATGCTATTCCAAGTCACATCCCATAACTGGGGAGCTGCTATCGATTCTGCCCCTCTCCACAAAGATGTGACAAGGCATTAATTTTAAAAATCATCCGAATGAAGGTGGCTCTCCCCACTAAAACTCTTCTCAGAGTTTCCTGCAGGTGATATTTCAGTTAACTTTCTTTACATGTGATCATTAGTATTCCTCTCTATTCACCTCACTCCTTACCCAGGTTAAGGACATGGGTGGGGAAGAAATCTGCAAGCTGTCACCAAACTCTGGTCCCTCGGGCCTCTGTGGGGAACCAACCACCTGTAACCCCTCAGCCAGCTTCCTTATGAACTGCTCAGATAGTCACATGTAATGCGCTACAGTCTTGCAGAGGAAATTATTGTTTCCCAGACACTCATTAGCCAAACAGTAGGCAAACCTGGTATTCACCCTAACTGATAAAATGGGTTCATCTACAGAAGGAAACTGAGGTGTTGGGATGGGGGTGGAGTTCAGGGGCAGAGCTCTTGCCTGCTGTTCAGTCCTTAGTGCCCCCAGAGGAAAAGACAAAGTCTTAAGGACACCTTATTTACTGTGAAATCTGGGGCTGGGGAACTAAGAACTTTTTAATAAATAATAATAATAACTTTTTAATAAAGGGTTTTTGGATTCACAGAAAGTTCTGTTATGTGGACACTCAGTGTTTAACAAAAGAAAATGAAGGATGGGTGAGCTGTTCCCCAAGGGCAGTACAGCTGGAGAAGTGATTAAAAAAAAAAAAAAAACAGAGGCAGGTCCCTGGGCAAATTGTATAGCCTAGGGTGATCACGCCTACAGTCCCGGTTGTTACATAATTACTTCTTGTTTCCTGAACTAGCATACACCGCTTACCCTAACCCCTCATGCTAGGGCGCTTGGTGCAAGAGCTAAGGTCTCTCCAGTTAATTTTATTCAGAGAGGTCCTGAAGTAATAATGCTGGAAGCTCTGCTATTCTTGTCCAAGGCAACCTGCCTGTTTTGCCTATTACAGAGCAGCCACCAGCCAGAGCCGCCTCCCTCAAGGGACAAAAACCAGTGTTGCTTTTCAACACTGACCTGAAAGGGGGGGGGGGGGCTCACAGGTCCAGGCAGAGGGCCAAATACAGTATCACCTCCATAAACACGACTTCCATTCCAAACTAGAGAATTTGAAAAAAGGTCCCTCTCCCCTCTGTCCCCGTTCAGGTGGAGCAAAACGTCCAGACCACGGTGTCCGAGGTACCGCATCCCAACATTTCTCAGAAAGTTTACGAGGATTGACCGAAGCGTCGTGGAGGAAAAAAGAAAGAAAGAAAAGAAAAAGAAAAAACGAGGAGAAGGCAGAAAGGTAGGAAAGCCAGCGGGAGGAGGCAGGCGAGGAAGACGCGAGCGAACCTCCCAGCGGCAGCGGCGCAGTGCAAGGCCCGAGAACCGGGAAGAGAGCCGGCGCCCCGCAGAGCGAGCGCCCCTGCGGAGCGCGGGGATGACAGCCGCCGGGTGTCGGTGTCCCGGGGTCCCCCGGCGCCCCCAGCCCGGCCCCGGCCTCCGATCCCCCTCCCCGACCCTTCCCCCGCAGCGCGGCGCAGCGCAGCGCCGGGAATGCCCGCTGGGCCAACTTGGCCCGGGGTCAGCGCTGCAGCGCGCGGGCGGCCCCGGCATCGCCGGCGGAGGCCGCGGGCGGGGGTCTTACCTCCTTCTGCTTGGGGTCCTGCGGGTAGACATCGGGCGGCCCGAGCCGAGGGCGCTTCAGCGGTCTCTGCTCATAGCTGAGAAGCCCGAAGGCGGCCATGATCTCTCATGTTAACCGGCGAAATGAATGAGAGTTGGAAGCTGGAGCAGCCGCCTCTGAGCGCCAGGGAGCAGCACTTTGCAGGCAGACTCCCTCTCTCCCTCCTCGCTCGCTCGCTCGCTCGCCGGCTCGCCGAGGCGCTGCGGGCGGGGATAAAGCAGGTTGGGTACCGCCGCGGCCCGGCACGCACGCACGCACTGCTGGATGGAGGCTCCCCGCTGCGCGCGGGCCCGGGACGCACGGCTCGTGTGATGTTGCTGGTGATGATGGTGGTGGTGACGGCGGGGCTGGAGGTCGGCCAGGGTCCACCGCGGCGCCTGCCTCCCGTCCCCCGCCCCCCCTCCACAGCCCCGTCCCCAGGGGGAGGAGCAGCTGATGGGAACGTGTGACTTTTTTCTCCAATGAACCCAAACCCACCCCGACTGGGCACTGCTGGAGGGGGCTGGGGGAGGGGCAAAAACTTTTCTTGGCGCCCAGGCGGGTGGCTCAAGTGCTCCTGCAAGGCCAGGCAGGTCCAGCCCTCCTCTTCCTCCTCCTCCTCCCGCCCGGGGAAGCGACTCGCCCACGCCTGGCTTCCCTCGCCCACCGCTACGCGCGCCCCGCGGACCCCGCCACCTGGACGCAGACCCGCGCGTGCGGACGGAGCACGCACGGAGGCCTGCGGAAGCGGGGCGACCAGGATGCGGATCGCGCCTCCCCGAAGCCCTAAGGCTCCCGTGGCGCATCCGCCGCTCGGGTCCCCGCGGCGGCTCCGGGCAGGCGCCGAGTTCAGCTGCTGGCGGCCGGTGGCCACCGCGGCTGGAGGGGGGCAGAGTGGCTTGGGGGCCGGTTTAACCCTTTGCTGCCCCTCGGGGTCTGGGTGAGGCGGGATGGCCGAGGAACCCCGTCGGCTCGCGGGCATCGAGGGACGGAGGGAGGGCGTCTCCGATCCGCCTTCCCCACCCCCAACAGTTTACCTGTTGGTGCCCACCCCGAGCTAGCGGCCGGGGGCTGGCGGCCAAGGGGGCCCGGTGGCAGTCGCAGCCCCCATCGTCTGGGGCTGGGGAGGGATAGAAGAAGTGGGTTTGACTCGTAGAGGTCTGTCCGTCCTGTCTCCGCCGGGGAGCCGGCGCGCCGCGAAGTTTGGCCCGGCCGATGGGGAGGGGCGCCCGGTTCCCACCCCCCCCTCGGCCCGGGAGTCGGCGGCGCGGCGGCCGCACTGAGCATGCCCAGCTCGGCGGCCGGACCGCGGAGGAGTTGGCTGCGGGCGGGCGGGCGGGCGAGCCGGGCGCTCCGATCCGCCTCTCCGGGTTTTCGCGGCCCCCGCGCGCGCCCGAGCCCGAGCCCGAGCCGGCGCTGGGGTCAAGCTGGGCGCGGAGCCCGGCCGCCCCTCGGGGACCCCCTCCCCGGGACCCCTCCGCGGCCGCGTCGGCGGAGCTGGCCGTCCCCGTGGCCTGGCGCCAAGCCTCACCTGCGCCCGGCACGCGAATGCGGGGCCTGGCAAGGGCGGCGAGCCCGTGGCCCACTCGGTCAGCCAGCCCGCCCGGCTTCTCCGGGCCTGCTTCAGGGCGTGGGCACGCAGATGCTGGGCCACCTGCCCGGAGCACTGGGACACCAGAGCCGCGGAGGCGGGCCCGGCCTGTCCAGAGGGACCCCGGGGGCGGTGCGCCCGGGAGGATGCGCCCCGCGGTTGGCCGAGAATGATGGCTGCCATGGATGGAGCCTCCACTGCGTGCTAGCCTGCTGACGGTCCCCGAATAGGCTGTCGACGAGACACCTTCAAGGTTTCCAGGAGCCCTCTTTAGAGGTGACACCGTTGAGTGGGCTCAGGAGGTTCCCTGGCTGCTTCAAAGCCACTAAGCTAGGTGGCATTTGAACCTGACCTCAAGTTTCTCATTCATCCCTCTCCCTGGAAACCCTGGGTGCCTAAGCTGTGGCCTGATTGAGCTGTGCATCTACACCTCAGGAAATGCCTCGGCCTCTGTCCCCAGACACACACACACCAGAAGTCCTCCTCCAGTACCTGGTAAACTGGTGGACCCTCGGGAAGGAGTTAGATGATGGTTAGGCCCTGACCTAGGAACACCCCCAAACCCAGCCTGAGGCCTAGGCAGGCTTGTCCCTTGAGGCTTCCCTACCCTGCGTGAGCAAGTGCACCTCAGTTTGTCCGCCAGGAGGCATTCCCCCACCTCTGCTCTCACCCTGCTATGGAGAGTTCTACCATTATCCTAGATGGCACTTGCCCTCCTGAGTGAGATACCCATCAAGTTTAGCTCCCTCTTTTAAGACAAAAGTCAGTTTTCATTCATCAAAAAGTGACCTGGGGCGGGCATGGTGGCGCATGCCTTTAATCCCAGCACTAGGGAGGCAGAGGTAGAAGGATTACTGTGAGTTTGAGGTCACCCTGAGACTACATGGTGAAATCCAGGTCAGCCTGGGCTAGAATGAAACACTACCTGGGGGGGGGGGGGGAGTGAACTGATAAATCCTGTGTTCCTTTCGGGTGTGACAACGTTTGGCCATTTTTGTGTCCCTTAGTACCTCCCATCCCCAACATACTGATGTAGACTACCCGTAGTAAAGGACAGTTTCATTCACCGTTGCCACGTCAAGAGACCCGGACCATCACCACAAAATGTTGGCTTGAGGGAAGGATAATAGGCTAGTGGCTGGAGAGGCAGATGTGTGGACTTGTGACTCTCGTTGGTGGTACTTGAAGGCTGCCCTGTGATGCCCCTCAGTCGAATGCCCCTAGTCTGCTGAGAAAGAAGCCCTAGCTCCTAGAAGCAAGGCACCTCGGAGTGGTACGTGCTTATTTATTTTGAGGTTTTATTTTTATTTTTTGGTTGGCATACAGAGATTTAGGAATCATTCACTCTAACATTTTCAAATACCATTTGTCTGAGTTGATTCTGATCTCTGTCTCTTCTGGCCAGACTCCCTCTCCCTCAATTTTCCCTTCCGCTCAGTGCCCTCCCCTTTCCTTTATGGGTCACACGCACCCTTGTGCTGCCCTCCTGCTCATCCCTTCTACTCACTCAGCGTTACCAATGTATCTTTGTAAGTTTTACCCACATTTACCCCATATATGGCTATGCATGCACACACACACACATACGTGCATGCATACATACATACAACCAGCTCTGATCTACAGATCCTGGAAAACACGCAGTTTTGATCTCTCTGAGCTTGAGTCAGTTCATATATCATTATTTCCAAGTAAATCCATTTTCCCGCAAATTTCAGGATATCAGTTTTTCCATACTGCTGAATAGAATAGGATTTAGTAATAGACCTCCCATACAACCGGGCTACGCCCACTCCTGGGCACATACACTAAGGACTGCACACTCGATTACAGACACACTTGCACACCCATATTTACTGCAGCTCCGATTACAGTAGCTACGAATTGGGATCAGCCTAGGCGCCCTTCCACAGGTGAGCAGATAATGAATGAGGTAAATGTGTACAATGAGGCTTACTTTTATGTTTGGTTTTGTGCTTTTTCGTGATGATGAGAGTTGGTTTTGGTTTTTACTTTGTGGAGGTTTTTGTTTGTTTTGTTTTTCTTAATTTTATTTCTTTATTTACAAGCAGAGACAGAAAGAGAATGGGCATACCAGGGCCTGTAGCCACTGCAAATGAACTCCAGATGCATGTGCCCTTTGTGCATCTGGCTTATGTGGATCCTGAGGAATTGAACCTCTGTCCTTTGGTTTCGCAGGTAAATGCCTTCACCGTGAAGCCATCTCTTCAGCCTGACTTTGTGTTTTTTTTAAGAGAGTAAAAGCTCCTGATGGCCTCAAGCCCTCTGCATCCATCCTTCCCCAGCCTCCTAAATGCTGGGATTATAGGCATGAGCCTCCATGCCTATTTTAAACAGTGAGTCTCACCATGTAGCCCAGACTGGCATCAAACTCACTATGTAACCAAAGCTGCCTTAAATTCTCAGTCAGTGCCTATAATTTTGTATCTTCACCTAATACTTCATCATTTATTGGCATAAACTCAGATACATCACATGAGGCAGGAGGAGCTGGGGACATGTCTCAGTGGTTATAGGTGCTTGCTTGTAAAGGCTCTGGTTCACGTCTCCAGCCACTCATGTAACTCCAGATGGGCATTTGTTTGCTACAACATGCTGCAAGAGGGCTTAGTGTGCATGCACACACACACATACATGCAAATAAATAACTTTTAAAAACAACTGTGTCACACAGATAGTCTTCTCTGTTTCAGAATAAGTCTTTAAGGTTAACCTGCTGGACTCAACCTGTAAACCACTGTGTCCTGTACTATAATTAAATTTTCCACATGGTGCAGCTAATATAGACATAAATTCTTATTCTTTTACAACTGTTTTATTCCTTTACATGTATGTAGGTATTATCCATGCTCATATGTGAGGGGGCACATATATATGCAGGTGTGTATGCACATATGTGTGGAAGCCAGAGGTAACATCAAGTTACTTCCTCAGTTACTCTTCATCTTAGTTTTTGAGACAGGACCTTATTAAACCTGGAGCTCACTTAGTGAGCTAGATTAACTGCTGTCTCCACCTCCTCAGTGCTAGGGTTACAGGCACATACCACCACACCTAACATTTTTTAGATATTTTATTTTTATTTATTTATTTTACAGAGAAAGAGGGAGAGGAAGAGAGAATGGGAGTGCCATGTCCTCCAGCCACTGCAAACACACTCCAGATGCATGCACCACCTTGTGCATCTGGCTAATGTGGGTCCTGAGGAATCGAACCTGGATCCTTTGGCTTTGCAGGCAAACGCCTTAACCGCTAAGCCATCCCTCCAGCCCCACACCTGACATTTTTATGTGGGTGCAGAGGATCCAAACTCAGATCTTCTTGCTTTACTAACTGAGCCACCTCCTAGCCTCATGGACACTATTTTAAAAGGGCATCTTCTCTATTGGCTATGCCCAAGCCTATAAGCTGTGTGCACAGGACAGAAATTATTCTAGAAGACCAGAGCCTCCTTGGAAGGTTCTCAGCTTAGCAAAACAAGATGAGGTCCAGAACGGCAGGTATGTTGAATACTTACAGAGGAAAAGAGGATGAAATGTGCCTGCAGAAAGATGAAAGATGAAAGAGAGAACACTGGATATGTGTGAGCCAGATTTTCCGAGTCTGCAGCTAATTCTCAAACCGGTACTTTCAAGGGGCCCCTTTCCTTTGGTCCTAACCAAAGGTGCCTCAAAGATGCCTTAACACTGGGAACTTAGATCCTTCCATAAGCCTTGGTTTTATAGGACCTGCCTAGTATCTCAGACCAATTTTGTGCTCTTGGGCCAAGGTCGCTCAAGATCTCTGGCCTTCTGGAACTACACAGGGTCAGCAGGAAGTAGAAATCTCACTGTCGAGATACTATGCAAGCATTTCCTGAACCAGTCTTCTCCTTCCCAGTCATGGACGCGTCTACAAGCCACAGGCCTACCTTTGAAAGTTCCCCTCATAAAGTTCTTTTCATAAAGTCAAGGTGAAGAATGCCAGTCAGATTTTCAGAGCAAATTTCCAAAGGGAGAGTAAAAAATGGCTATTTCCGAAGTGGGGTGTTGATCATGGGCTGTGGTCTGTTACTCCTGCTTCACGGACTCGCCGTGTGGTGACAGGCGAGATACTGAAGGCTCAAGGCCACCGACCGAGCAAGCAACAACACCCGTGTCACGCCTGTCTCCCTGATCCCAAGCCTGTGCTTACTACTGTCGTCAGGGTGCTTTACATGCATTAATTACCATTTCCACGGCACATAGAAAAGTGAGATCTGGAGACAGTTCTGCTACAAGAAAAAGCCCTGACAGCTGGCTCCGCCGCAGCAGCGTGCGTCCACTCGGGTGGAAAGCAGCAATCCTCGGTGCAGCGCCTACAGGTGAAGTAATTAAAGTCGCCGGCTTTCCTCGCGGGACTAATGCTTGTCCAGGTGTGCACGGTGCCATGTTTTGTTGGCAGATTGTCTACAGGCAGTCTTGCTTATGTCCCCATTGCATTTAAATGTATTTTTTCCTGCCTACTACTGAAAGACAATCTCCCACTTTCTTTTAGCCTGTTGAAGAACAGGTAACACAGACAATCTGGAAATATGGCCCACTCGTAGAACGCACTTGCCCAGCTTGTGTAAACCCCTGGGTTTATTTGATCCTCGGCGTGGAAAACAAGACCAACAAAAATTACTTCAGTTTTCAGTTCTTGCTTCATCCTGAAACATACAAAATTGGCGACGGTGTCCAGAAGACTGGCGTGGCTCCTGAGTAAGAATAGCATGCAAATGTGTCCCATATCAATAGGGTGGAGCTCGCCCCGAAGAAGAGGGAGAGGACGAAAAGTATTTGGAAGTGAAGGCATTAATTTTGGGATCACTTAATTTTTTAACCATCCAAATTGAGTTCTCAAACTTTAAGCTTACAGAAATGACAGAATAAAGATATGAAGACCCCTGAGTGGGCTGGGGAACATAGCTCAGTTGATAGCACTTGTAGGTACCAGGCATGAAGCCCTGGGTTCTATTCTTGGCCCTGAATAAACCGAGTGTAGTGTGCATGCCTGTCATCCTGTCATCTGAGAGACGGACGCAAAGCCTGAGAAACATGACGCACTCTTGGGCTGGAGAGGCGACCAGCAATTAAGGGCACTTGCTTGAAGCCTGATAGCCCGGGATCAATTCCCAAGCGCACATGCAAAGCCAGATGCACAAAGTGGAGCTTGTGTCTGGAGTTTGTTTTCAGGAGGCCCTGCTGTGCCCATATATATTCCCCCCTTTGTGTGTGTGTGTGTGTGTGTGTGTGTGTGTGTGATTTTTAAGGCTCTTAGTAACAAAGCTAGCTAAATGAATATATACTTTAAATTCTTCTAGTAGCCATATGAAAACAGTATAAAGAAAACGTAAAAAGTAAACTTAATTTTAGCAACACAGATGTTTAACCAAAAATGCTTAGCCAAAATATTGTCATTTCAACATGGGGTCAATATAAAAGATGTGTTAATGAGATATTCTTGACCGAAAGCACTCTTGTTTTAGGTCAAGTCTACCGGACCAGTCACATTTCACGTGGTCAATAGTCATAAGTGGCTGGTGACCACATGCTGACCAGCCTACCTCTAAAGGACCTCAGGGAGGTCGCTGAGAAAGAAGATGGGCTTCCAAATGAAGAAATTAGGTAGACGAAGGGTGGGGACAGGACTGCAGAGGGGAGAGGAAGACATGAAGAAGGAAAGTAAACAACCGGAGGGCAGCAGGTGCCCTGGAAACACTTACTTGTTAGCCAGATAAAAGCCTCAGAGACTAAGAAAACCCTGGGGACTTGAAACCCAATGCTAGATAAGAGAGTTAGGAGTTAAGAAATTGACCCAGTGGCAGGGATAAGAAATTCAACCTCAGTCCCTAGCAAAATGGTGCTTGTCACACAAGCCCAGGTCACTGTTAGGGTCGTACTCAACTTTTGAGCACTAGATGCTTCATTAGACAACTAACCCAGACCTACTCAAACTCTACAATGCAGACAACCGCTGTGACAACCAAGACTCCAGTAGGACATCTGAACACTGATTTATTGATATGACATACAGGGATTCACATTTCCTGATTAGATTCCCTTTCTCTAATCACCTCTTCGCTAATCTTAGGTTTGTTGTACAAAATTGATCAGCACACAGAGGTTGGTAAGAACTAATTCAATATGAAAGGAGTTGGGTCGTCTCCAGGGAATATTCACTCAGACTGTCCAACATTACTCTCATCAGTATACACTGAAGTGTATGTGTACAGACAGTTTATTACTCTTTGGCACCATTACTAATTATTTCATACCAGAGACTCCGAGGGTCTCACAAACATGTTTTTGTTTATTTGTTTTCCAGCTGCTACTGTTATTTGGTTTTGAGACAAAAATCTCCCTATGTCATCCAAGCTGGCCAAAATTATGATCCTAGGGCTTGAGAGATGGCTTAGCAACTAACATGCCTGCCTGAAACTGTGATCCTCCTGCCTCAGCCTTCAGGTACTGGGATTGCAGCCACATCTGCCTCGCATACATGTGGGCTTGTGCTTCTGCTGCTGTTGTTCATTTGCTTTGTTTTGAGTTCATGTGGTCATTTCTGGACGCTAGGAATATCTGCCCATGCTGGGTGCACATTCATTAATGACATCAATGTATCAGAGCTGAGGAGAACCTGCTGGTAATCCCAAATGACCAGATGCCCTCAGGATCAGTCCACACATGTTGTTGCTCCTAGAGCTTTTGAGGGTGAGATCTCAACTCTGTGGAAATCTCTGGAAGGTAGGCATGGCTTCAGACTTCTCTGCTGAGAAAGAGACGTTAATTTTAGTTATACAGTACTGAATATTTTCCATGTTTTTACTGTTAACTTGTCAAGAATCCCAGCTCCATCATGTGTTTGTTATAGACTATGACTCACTGATCTGTTAAGAAGGGTTATAGGTAACAAAAGTTCATCTAAAATTGTTAATTACAGAATACTTCCATTCTCTCCGCATTACTTCTCTTCCAAGTTTGAGAGGCATCCTCTTATATTTCCTTATATACCCACCATAGTTATATGAAGCAAGAAAGCATAAAAAATATATTTGTAATGTGTATGAATTTTGGTATTATGTAAAATATTTTGAAGGTTGAAATTATATAATAAGATCAAACTTAAATAGTAAGCTTCCCCCCCCTCACCTCCTAGACATCAAAGTCAGCTTTGCTGTGTACTGTTTACTCAATGTAAATTTTTTGGGTCTCAGCAATAAAAATAAATAAATTCTGCCAACGTTTTGCCCTCATTGGTATTGGGAGAGTAGTAATGAAGAAATCCACCACGTGAGTCCGTCATGTGATACTTTGCATCAGCATTCTTTAAACTAGTGCCCAACATTCTTGCCACTTTCCAGGACTGCGAACAAATGGAGAGATTTGTCACTTCCATTTCCATCTTCCCTCCCCTATTCCAGAGCTAATGTCAGTCCACCATCATGGTCAGCAGAAAGATGAAGAAACAAAAGAACAGAATTGCTATAAAGTCTCTGAACACAGAAATGGGCCTTGACTAATTCCACTAGAATTGGATGCAAGTGACGTGGTAAAACCAGTGGCTCGGTCCTCCCCATCTGCCTCCCCAGTGTACTTGAGTTTGATCCTCAGCAGCTCCTCCCACTGCTCTCACCTTTCTACAGCCAAGCTCGACTCCTCTTTTCCAGTCCAGCGACTTGAGGCCCCCACAGCCCTTGACTATTCCTCAGTGAGCACCCCTCAGCGAGTGCTCCCTCTGCCTCAGCTCACCTGAGATACCACAACTTGAACTTAACGTCTGGATTGCTCATAGCTGTAACCCTGCTGACCCTAAGGTAGGACCAGACCAGTTGGCAATGGGTCCAGGGCTTTAGAAGAAAAGGAAAAGCACCCCTTGACTAGTCATGAAAAGCAGTTTGCAAACTGAGTTCTAAGATTGTGTCTCCAAGAGAGTGCTGCAAATCAAGATGAGAAAGTGTTAAATAAGCAAGATCCCAGAGGGCTTGGCTGCCCTGGTAAACAAGGAAAGGAGCTCCCATGATAAAAGTGGCATTTGGGTTTCTTAGTCTTATCTCAGTTTGGGCTTTTATAAGAAATAACAATAGAATGGGTAGCTTAAATAACAGAAACCTGTTTCTCACAGTTCTGGGGGCTGGGAAGTCCAAAATCAAGGTTCCAACATATTTTGTTCCTAGCGAGAAGAAAAATAACGTCTTGGTTTTCAGATAGACCCACTCTTGGCAAGGCAAGTGATCATCTTCCTGAAGCCTTTAGTGTAGTCATTGACCCCATTCATGAGTCTTCCGCCTTCCTGACCTACCTACTCACCTCCTGAAGGATCCTCCTCCACATCCATCCCTTTGGGGATCATAGTTTCAACACAGGGATGTTAGGAAATTTATTCAGTTCTTTGTAGTACATATGCATGCCCAGGCACAGGGCAGACGTCCAAACTTTCCACTATAGAATCAGTGTTTTGTGTTCTTTTTTTTTTTTTTTTTCATTTCTGTCAACTCCTATGGCCATCCATTCTTTCTTACCCCGATTTCTACATTCATCCAGTCTTCAATAAACCCTCAGTGGAAGCTTTAGTCCAAACCATCACCATCTCATCAGGTTATCTTCATACAGCAGCCTGTCTCCTTGCACCTGTCACTTTTCTACTTAAAATCCAGTGTGCAAGTTCATCAGTTAATTTTTCAACATCCTCAGTGTACCACAGCACTCTGTTAGATGCTTGCTACTTCAAACTTTGAAAACTGCAGTCCTAAGATCAAGGATGTTTTCATTAAAATGAGAGACAGCTCAAAGCTGGGGGGGGGAGGCTGAGCTGGGAGGTCAACTGAGACATCGACCTGGGCAGACTTTCAGCGTCTCTTCTATAAAGCTGCCCAACATGTCCCCTGGTGAGCCACTGCAGGAGCCGGGTGCCCGTGCGGAGGGCCAGTGTGCTCAGAGTCATGGCCAATGTCATTTTCTCTTGTTCTAAACGAACAGTGATGGAGCCCCAGAGCTGGAGTCTTGAGAAGCTCCCACTCACCTGACGTTAACCAGTAGGCTGGAGGTGGAGAGGTGGCGGGTGTCAGTCAGAGAATCCTTCATCTCATACTACAGAGACTATCACAGTCCTGCAGAGCCTGGGTCCCCCACTCTAAGGGTCTAGAGACAGGACTGAGGGCCCTTACATCCTTCTCTGTCACAGACAGGCTGTGACACATCCAGGGAAAGAAGAAACTTGATAAGGAAGGAGTCATATGTTCCATGGTGGGCTCACAGTGCTCTTTCCTGGTGATGACAAAAGAAATCCTATGTCTCCTTCCACAACAAGCCCTGGACCCCATCATGCCAAACCTTATCCTGCCATGTCCTGGGAACAAGAAAGCATGACGTGTGTGTGTGTGTGTGTATAAAATTTTTATTTATTTATTTGACAGAGAAAGAGTGGGGAGAGAATGGGCACACCAGGGCCTCCAACCACTGCAAACGAACTCCAGACACATGTGCCCCCTTGTGCATCTGGCTAACATGAGTCCTGGGGAATTGAACCTGGGTCCTTTGGCTTTGCAGTCAAACGCCTTAACCACTAAGCCATCCCTCCAGCCCATGAGTTGCTTTTTAAAATGTTTATTTATTTGACACAGAGCAAGAGAAAGAGGAGAGGGTGGGCATGCCAGGGCCTCCTGACTTTGTGCATCTGGCTTTTACATGGTTACTTGGGAATCAAACCCAGGCTTTGCAAGCAAGCACCTTTAACTACTTAGCCATCTCTTCAGCCCCGCATAAAGTGTAACATCACTTGGATACAAAAGACATTTAGGAAGTTTGGTTGTCAAAATCCATGACCTGAACCAGCTCATCACTTAACTCTCGTAGGAGACCTTCCTCAATCCCAGGATCTTGAACAAGCAAAGTAGACTCTGATCACACATGAGCACAGGGACCCATCGCATCAACCCAGGGTCCTCCCTGCATCTGTCTGGATAGATGTGTGGCCAAACACATCGATGGAGCAGCTACAATGTACCAGGTGACTTAAGTCCTCACAATACAGCAGCAATGTGGCTGAGTAGAAGGCACCTGCTCTACACAGAAGTGATGGGCAAGCCAGTGATCCCACGAACCATCCTGCACAGTGGCAGGTGCTTCAGTGGGGAAAAGACATGAGTCTGTGGTTCGAGAAGGGAGTGCTTGACCTGAGATCTAAAAAATGGAACAGACGTTAAGGAAAGGCGGGAAGAAGAAGGAAGGAAGAGTATTCTACACACCGACAGCAAATGCAGAGA
This sequence comes from Jaculus jaculus, assembly GCF_020740685.1. Classification (NCBI taxonomy): domain Eukaryota; kingdom Metazoa; phylum Chordata; class Mammalia; order Rodentia; family Dipodidae; genus Jaculus; species Jaculus jaculus. Next base: position 108,887,690 of record NC_059113.1, on the reverse strand, counting down.
CCCTGCATCTGGGAGAGCTGGAAGAAAGCCACGCTGCCTGAAGGAGGAGAGGAGGAGGGGTCTGGCTGAGGTCATGCTGTGGCTATGTGGAACGGATAGGGCACTGAGAAGTTCATCGTGGACATCTAATGGGCTTACGCAGAGGAACATCCCAATGAGACTTACAAGATAAAGAGGTCACTTGGCATCACAGAACATGGACTATAGAGGAGGTGAGGTGGCCAGAGCAGAAGAAGAGCAACAGAGTGGACCCCTACAGTGGTAGAAGTGGACAGTAGTGGATAGGTCTGAGTGCTATTTGAGATTAAAATGATAGGTTTTGGTGGTAATCATGTATGAAGGATGAAAGGGAAGAGGTAGGCAATAGGAATCCTAGGATCAACAAAAATATCAGTTCCCAGGCTGGGGAGATGGCTCAGCAGTTAAGGCACTTGCCTGCAAAGCCAAAGGACCTTGGTTCAATCCCCCAGGACCCATGTAAGCCAGATGCACAAGGTGGTGCATGTGTCTGGAGTTCATTTGCAGTGGCAGGAAGCCCTGTGCATTCATTCTCTCCCTCCCTCTCCTTCTCCCTCTTTCTCTCTCTGAAATAAATAAATAAAAATAAAATATTTTTAAAAATCAGAATCAATATTTAAGAATCAATATTGTGAAAATGGCAATCTTACCAAAAGCAATCTACACATTTAATGCAATCCCTATCAAAATTCCAAAGACATTCTTCATGGAAATAGAAAAAAACAATCCAAAAATTCATTTGGAATCACAAAAAACCTCGAATATCTAAAATAATACTGAGCAACAAAAATAAGGCTGATGGTATCACCATACCTGATTTTAACCTATACTACAGAGCCATAGTAACAAAAACAGCATGGTACTGGCACAAAAGCAGATATGTAGATCAATGGAACAGAACAGAGGACCCAGATGTAAGTCCAGGTAGCTATAGCCACCTGATATTCGATAAAAATGCCAAAAATACTCATTGGAGAATAGACAGCCTCTTCAGCAAATGGTGTCAGGAAAACTGGATATATATCTGTAGAAGGATGAAAATAGATTCTTCTCTCTCTCCATGCAGAAGTCCAAATGGATTAAAGACCTTAACATCAGACCTGAAACTCTGAATCTGCTAGAGGAAAAAGTGGTGGGGGAAACCCTTCAACATGTTGGTCTTGGCAAAGACTTTCTGAATACAACCCCAATTGCTCAGGCAATAAAACCACAGATTAATCACAGAGACCTCATGAAATTACAAAGATTTTGCACTTCCTCAAAGGAAGAAATATGAATAGCATATAAGCATCTAAAAAAATGTTCTACGTCACTAGTCATCAGGGAAATGCAGATTAAAACTACATTGAGGGCTGGAGAGATGGCTTAGCGGTTAAGCGCTTGCCTGTGAAGCCTAAGGACCCAGGTTTGATTCCCCAGGACCCACGTTAGCCAGATGCACAAGGGGGCGCACGTGTCTGGAGTTCGTTTGCAGAGGCTGGAAGCACTGGAGAGCCCATTCTCTCTCTCTCCCTCTATCTGTCTTTCTCTCTGTGTCTGTCCCTCTCAAATAAATAAATAAATGAAATTAAAAAAAAAAAACTACATTGAGATTCCATCTCACTCCTGTCAGATTGACTACCATTATGAAATGGTCATGACTGTTGGCAGGGATGTGGAAAAAGAGGAACCCTTCTACACTGCTGGTGGGAATACAATCTGGTCCAGCCATTGTGGAAATCAGTGTGGAGGTTCCTAAAACAGCTAAACATTGATCTACTATATGACCCAGCTATAGCACTCCTAGGCATATATCCTAAGGATACATCTCATTTCCTTAGAAGTATGGGCTCAACCATGTTTATTGCTGCTCAATTTATAATAGTTGGGAAATGGAACCAGCCTAGATGTCCCTCAACTGATGAGTGGATAATGAAGATGTGGCACATTTATACAATGGAGTTCTACTCAGCAGTAAAGAAAAATGAAGTTATGAAATTTGCAGAAAAATGGATGGATCTGGAAAGGATTATACTAAGTGAGGTAACCCAGGCCCAGAAAGCCAAGCGCCACATGTTCTCCCTCATATGTGGATTCTATGATTGGGCTTCTGCATGAGAAGGAAAATATTTAGTAGCAGAGGCCAGTAAGTTAAAAAGAAGATATAAGGGAAGAGAAAGGAAGGGAGGAGGGTACTTAATAGGTTGGTATTGTATATATGTAAGTAGAATGATTGAGATGGGGAGGTAATCTGATGGAGAATGGAATTTCAAAGGGGAAAGTGCGCGGGGGAGGGTATTACCATGGGATAATTTCTATAATCATGGAAAATGTTAATAAAATTGTGAAAAGATAAAAATTTAAATTAAATTTAAAAAAATCAGCCCCCAAGGACATAAACCTGGAGGAGAGCTGGTTCTGATGCTGGGCACAGAGGAGTGGGAAGAGCAGGGATTTAATTCAGGGTGATGGGAAGGTGGTGGGTGCCTCTAAAGTGACCTCAGCCATCCCTTTCTGTCATCCCTCTTCCTTGTATGTGCAGGACCTATTATTTTGATTCTGGAATAATATTTTGATTCTGGAAAAGTGATGGAATTTCTGAGATTACATTACAAAGAGTCCTAGAAATCTACCTTCCATTCCCTCCCTTAAAAAATAAAAATTAAGCCAGGCATGGTGGCACACGCCTTTAATCTGAGCACTTGGGAAGCAGAGGTAGGAGGATCACGATGAGTTCCAGGCCACCCTGAAAGTGCACTCTGAACTAGAGTGAGATCCATCCTCAGAAAACCAATAAATAAATAAATAAATAAATAAATAAATAAATAAAAAGCTTTTTATTTATTTGCAAACAGGGAGAAAGGGGGAGGGGGAAAGAGGAGAGAGTAGAGGTACTCCAGGGCCTCTTGGTGCTTTAAGTGAACCCCAAAGGTATGCACCAAGTTGTGCATCTGACATAAGTGGGTACTGGGGAACTTAACCTAGGTCAGCAGGGTTTGTGAGCAAGTGCCTTTAACCAGCTAGCCATCTTCCCAGCCCCATCCCTTCCCTTTCTTCCCTCTCCTTCCTCATTGGTCTCACAATCCTCATTCTAAGGTGCACAAAGTGGCATGTTGCAAGTTGCCCTACATAGAGGTTCTCTATAAGGAACTAGTGTCCCTGAGCAATACCCAGTGAGGATCTGAAATCAACCAACAGTCACATGAGTGGATTTCAAAGTGGATCCTCCCACATCCCAACACAGTGTTGAGAAGCTTCCTGTTCACCTCAGAGAAGAAAAGAGAAACGTTTGAGACAGTGATAGGAAAATGAGCGTGACCATAAGGTTTTCGTTCAGTAGAAGGACGCAGTAGACAACCAACACCTTGAATTTACATTAAAACATATCTTCCCAGTTGGGTAGAGCTCAGCTGCTTGGATGTAGGCTCAAAGAGACAAATGGATTCATCCAGGTAAAGAGCTCACACGGAGGCAGGAGAGGGTCAAGTAGTGTCAGGAGTTGCAATGGGCACAGGAGGGAATGTGCAGGGCTGCTAGGAAATCCACATTGGGAGGCAAAAGAAGACAGTGGGTGAGTGAGGAAGGGGCAGAGTCAACGATGCCAAAGAAGCATGGGTGTGTGCACAGCTGGAATTCAAACAGCTGGAAGAAGGCAGGGTTACAGCAAGCAGAGGAGCTCGCATGTTTAACTTTGCAGCGGCATGAGAGGTGATCGCAGTGTCTTTGGAGTGTCTGTGGGAGCTGGGGGCTGAAATCACCAAGGTGTGAAAGAAAGATGAGCTCCTGAGTGGCCACGGAGGAAAACAAACATAATCTCCTAATCCCCAGTGCTCTGGGCTGTCATTTTGACTAGTCACCAAAGCAACAGGACAGTCATCCATGCCCAGGGCTCCGATTTAAAAAACATAAAAAAACAAAAGCTTTAGATTTTTGGAGACAGGTTCTCACATTGCAACTCAGGCTGGTCTAGAACTCACTCTACCATGCTGGCCTCTGACTGAAGCCATTCTGCTTAGGCACGCCCCCTCGCTCAGCTCAAAGACAAGGGAACCCTACTTAATGACGACTCTATTGTATGTAATGTGCTCTGCTCCCTCATAGAGATTCCAACCACCCTGTTGAACTGAAAGACCAGGGGCTTGGGGAGATGCTCACATGCGCTTTCTACAGGGGAGTTAGAGTCCTTAAAGGAGAGGGCAGTAGGGTAGGCGGCAGGAGCTTAGGAGTGAGTGTCGGGAAGGAGCTGTTCAGATGGGGCCAGGCTTTAGTTACAGAGAAAGGATCGGGAGGTCGCAGTAGAGGAACAGGGAAGGCTGCAAGGCTGCGGCCGACGCGCACGGCCTCACGAGAATCCCCGCGTGGAACTGCAGCGTGGGGCCCGGTCACGCTGGGCGCTGGGAGCGCTCAGTGCAGGCAGAACGGACGGCCTCATAGCTTCGCTCTAGGGCTGTTTTGAGGGCAGGAACCTGTGGCTTCCGGTCAGGGCTGCCAGGTTGCACCTGCGGCTCCAGCTTTCTTAGGAAGGAGAAGTGTCCTCCCTCTGGCCTCTACAGACAATTGACCTGCAGAATTGAATGAACAAGGAAACCTGGCAGTTTCTCTAGATGCCCTGCAAGGCTCTTCCAGGGCAGGAGCAGAAACAGCCCAGGAAGGGGCGGCATCTCTCCCTCTACTCTGATAATTGGCCCTCAAGGGCTGTTATCTCCCCAAGGAAGCTGGTGGACTCCTCCCTGGACCCTAATAGTCCCAAAGCAGAATGACAGCCATGCCCCTGCTAGATTGTCCACGTTGCCATAGCAACAGGCTGGCCCCTGGAGCCATGGCTTGGTGGCAGAATGATTAGGCCCCTTTGAAAGGTTGCTGTTGCAAGTTTGACCAAGAATACACACCAGGAGGGTGGGCCTGAAGCTCCTGGGCCGAGAGATTTGCAGAAGGAGTTTCAAAAGCCTGGAGTCTGAGAGTAAGTGTAAACCACACCCAGGCAGCCAGGGTCCGAGAACTGATGAGCAGAGCTCCACCAGCAAGAGAAAGGCCATCGGGGTTGGTTTCCCAGCTGGAAACTGGAGCAGGTGGTGAGCTGAGAGTAAGGGAAGAGGGGCAAGCAAAGCAGGAGTGCCACAGCTGAGCTGCTCATACTCAGGGGTCCCCCAATTAACCATGGCCAGCTTGCTTGCTTACTTTTTCCTACTCTAAGTCAAGAAAATCATGCTGGAGAAATGGCTTAGCAGTTAAGGCACTTGCCTGCAAAGCCAAAGGACCCAGGTTTGATTCCCCAGGACCCACGTTAGCCAGATGCATAAGGTGGCGCATGTGTCTGGAGTTTGTTTGCAGTGGCTGGATGCCCTGACATGCCCATTCTCTTTCTCTCCCTTTCTCTCCCTCTCCTTCTCTCTGTCTCTCTCTCTCTCTCTCTCTCTCTCTCTCTCTCTGCCTCTTTCCATCTCTCAAATAAGTAAATAAAATAATAAAAAAGAAAATCCAATTCTGAAGAGGCTCTGAGAATCCACCTAACAATTCTTGCTGAATTTTCCCAAGAAATTCTCAGCATTTCTCAGCCCATACAACTTCCAACGCTACCCAGAATCTGACCAGTGTCTACAACCAGACATGCTTGCTAGCTGGGCTGCCATCCTTAGCTGGGACAAGAGCCCCTTGCTCTCTGGGCTGGGACCCAGTGGGATAGAAGACCCATCAGGAAAAGGCCTTTGAGAGTTTGCCCCTGCCTTTCCAGCACAGAGCCTGTAGCATGATAGGACTGTTTGGCTTTTAAAACCTCATTCACTTCATTTGGTTTTGGTTCTTTGAGCTAGGTCTCACCACGTAACCCTGGCCATGCTTGAGCCTTCATTCTTGACTTCACTTCCCAAGTGCTGAGATTATAGGCATGTGTACCACACTCTGCATGCTTTACGGATCTTAAAATTCACGGGCTGGGGGCTGAAGAGATGGCTCAGGGGATAAAGTTGTCACCACTCAAGCTGCAGTACCTAAGTGCAGTCCCCAGACCCAGCACTTCACCAAAAAGCTGGAATCAAGGTGGGCTTCGCTACCCCAGCACAATGGCACTGACTGTGAGAGTGGGGAGGCAGAAGGATTTCCCCAGTCCTGAATCTCACAGCAAAGGACAGCAGAGTGAGAAACCCTGCCTCCACTGAAGTGGACAGGCAAGGGCCAACCCAAAAGTAGTCCTTTGACCTCCACACCTGTGCGTGCCTGTGTGTGCCCTCACCTATAGGTCAAGAACCTTGGTCTCAACCTAGCTCCCTCTTCCTGAACTGTCATCTTCCATAGTAAAGGGTGTGGACCCTACAAAAATTATGGTATGGGAAGGCTAGGGATCCAGCCCTGATCAAGCGCTTGTGTAAACATGCAAAATCTTGGGTTTGATCTCCAGTGCTGGGGAAAAGAAATCTTTGCCACATGTTGTAAGATAGACCTTGTCTGTAATCCAGCACTTAGAAAGCTGAAGCAGGAGGATCATGAGTTTGAGGACAGCCTGGACTATAGTAAAACCCTGCAGAGATCAAGAGCAAAAGAGGGAGGAGAAGAGAGAGAGAAAAGGGGATGGGAGGAGAGGGGAAGGGAAGTGCCCTTCTGCAGCCACTATTAAAACAGCAGCCTCACTGGCTGTAAGACAAAGCGGGGAGGGAAAGGGAGATGGAGGGAGTTAGGGAGAGAGGAAGGGAGGGAGGGAGGAACAGGATGATTGTATAGGTCCCTTGAGGGCATGCCAACTACAGATGCCTAGGAGTTGATGGCAGGATTATAATAATGTAGCTGTGTCCCGATTCACAGTTGGACAAATGTATAGTCTCTGTCCTAATACACTAACACACAATATAAAACCCTAGAGCTGGGGAGATGGCTGAATGGCTAAAGGCACTTGCATGGAAAGCCTACTGGCCCAGGTTCGATTCCCTAGTACTCACATAAAACCAGATGCACATAATGGTGCACGCATTTGGAGTTCGTCTGCAATGGCAGGAAGCTCTGGCACACCCTTTCTCTCTGTCTAGCTGATTTTAAATAAATAAAATAATTAAAACATTATATGAACACACACCTGGTTTTGTTTTCTTATACCACTGTGCATGGTTTGAAATTATTTATGTGTCACATTTTTGTCAGCCTCTCCTACTGAATGATGAGGTCATGGTTGTGTCTAGCTTATTTGCCCGATAACTGTAAGTGCCCAGAAGCTACTGAGTGGAGAACTGACCACCCTGGACTTCCTCAGAGTGGACCCTCCATGGACCTGGACACTCAGTTTTCTGACTGCCTATTTCCCCATGGGCATGGGTGACAGCCACCTAATTACCATGGCATCGATGCCTCCTTGGCTATCCAAGCTCCCAGTGCCATCTCCTCACTATCTCTCTGCCCAGACCACACAGTAGGTTGCTGTTCAGCTGGGCCCAACCCCTGACTTTCTATCCCGATAACATCCCAGTGTAAGATGTCTAGCTGAAAAAAAGGGACCATTTCTTTTCCCGTCCTTTTATATCATTTGCATACACAAGCAATGATACATTTTATAAAAATAACTTTTTGTTATTTTTAGTTAGCCCATCCTGGTGACAGGCACCAGGAGTGAACTTAGCTTAAATGCACTCTCTTTCCTCCCTGCCTTGTGACCACTGAGGCCCCTCGACTTTGCTCACTGAAGTCCCTGGGAGACCCCCAAGCGCCACCTGCCTGTTGGCCTGACTGAACCCGTCCGACCCTCCCGTAAGCACTAAACAGAAGCTGCAGTGGTTAGAGCATGGGGACTTTGGACTTCATTCTGAGGACAATGAGGCACAAATGAAGGTCTTGGGGTAACTTGTACGGAAGTAATGGTGTTAAGAAGCAGGTGTTTATTAACCGTGTGTGGGATGTGACATGGGGAGACTCTAGGATGCCTTTAATCATTGTCACTCTTTCCCCACACTCAGTGGTTTTCTCTAAGTATTTCTGACTTTCTCCTTTCTGGGCACAAGGTAGACCTGCTGGTCAAGTGTGTGTGCCGACGGACATGAGGGAGCAGCTGTGTCTAGTTAAACATTTCTCCTGGCCGTGTCTGTTTCCTGGGTGTTCTGATGAGGTTAACAGTGAGTGCTGGGCTGCTGCGAGAGGCAGACGACCCTTCTCAGGGGGGCAGACATCGTCCACCCTGGTGGAGACCTGAAGAGAACGAGGAGCAGAGAATGCTTTCTCGCTGTGCACTCGTCTTCCCGGAGCTTCCTCTGTCAGACGTGGGCACCTGCAAGTCCACGCACCCCGCCTGGGAGTTCCTCTTTTTTGGTGTGTTGAGCAGAGGTGAGCGGGTTCCGGCCCTTCGGGACTTGCTTTCATCCAAGTGGGAGGCCGCCAGGCGCTGGGAAACAACTTGGGTTCAGCTGTTCCTTGTGGCTTCCGGTCCATCCCTCCATCTCCTGCCTCACATCCCACTTCTCTTCTGTTCTGCCTTGCAGCACCAGGGCCCAGCACCAGCAGCAGAACCACTACCACCCGGGGAGGGCATCTGGCTGTACCCACTGTGCCAGGTCCTTAAATCCCACAGCAGGTCATCTTCCATGCCACAGGAAGGTGCCTCACATTCTCCCTGTTTGCCCGCCACGGGGGGTGAAGCTCACTAGCAGGTGGGGTCTGACTCTCCTGGGTCCTCTCTCCATGACCTCTGCCAGCCTTACCCAGGCACCCTCAGGCATCAATAAAAATACAAACCTGGCTGGGCGTGGTGGTGCACGCCTTTAATCCCAGCACTCGGGAGGCAGAGGTAGGAGGATCACCGTGAGTTCAAGGCCACCCTGAGATGACAGAGTTAATTCCAGGTTAGCCTGGACCAGAGTGAGACCCTACCTCGAAAAACAAAACAACAACAACAACAACAACAAAAAATACAAACCCAGGCACTCTAGAAATGGACTGGAGAGATGGCACAGGGGCCGAGTGTGCTTCCTGCATGAATGAGCATAAGGGCTTGAGGGAGCCTGAGACGGCAGGGTTGGAATCTTCCAGAGTCCACTGTAAACACACACATGCACACACACACATACCACAACTGAAACATCTCATAACTCATTGCTCACAGAATATACAAGGCCTAACATGCTGCATTAGCGTTTAAGGCAATAAAGAACATTGAGGCTAGTCAAAGAGGTGAGGAGACCACTTCCCTGTACTTGAGCCTCATCCTCCTATATTCAACATTTAATGTGTGTAAGAAAGCATACTATCAAATATCATAATGAAATGAGCGGACATTTGGAAGTTTGTATTATGCAGTTTTCCCTTTTAAAAAATTATTTACTTGCCCACACACATGTGTGTGTGTTTGTGTACTGTGTGCATGTGTGCATGTGTTTGTGGGTGGATGTGCACTGGTTATGTATGTGTGTCAAGTGTGTGGGGGTGTGCACTACAGTCTCTTGCCACTGCAAACAGAATTTTATGTGGTTGGCTGGGGAATTGAACGCAAGCCAGCTGACTTTGCAGGCAAGTGCTTTTAACTACTGAGCCATCTCCCCAACCCTATTCTGTAGTTTTCTAAGGGCAATGAGCTTAGAAAAATGTTCAAATTAAGCATGCCATGAATGTTTCTTATGATTCTCATCTCTGTACTTGTAGTACACTGACCTGTGAGAAGACTCCAGTGGGTGCCGGTGGCTTCTTGGGCTGTCTTATGAAGCAAGGGTGCACCATCCACCGCTACCGGCCCTGCTACTTGCTTTGGATTTGCAGCTCCTCCCCCCACGCTCTCAAAGCCCTCCCAAAGCCCCGATCAAGAGAGCCCGGGGGTGAGCCACCCACATCTCCATCTACAATGAGGAGAGACAGGGAGGCTAAGGAATGTTCTCAGGAGCCTTCCCAAAGCACACAGGAAGCTTCTGGAACTCAGTCTTCTACCACTGTTTTCATAGTCAAGAGCAACTTTAGACAAGTTCACAAAGGATGAGGGTGCTAATCAAAGCTCGCTTTCAGCATGTGTCTGCTCCAGCTCCTTGCTCAGACGCTGACACTCGATGGTCAGATATGATCACTGTGCCCTGGGAAGCCTCAAGTTCATGGACGAGCCAAACATGCTCACCAGTAGGAAGCATTGTTGTAGACACACACACATACACACATACACACATACACACACACAGAGAGAGAGAGAGAGAGAGGAAGAGAGGTGGTCCCTGACTTACATTGGTTCAACCAATGATATACAAACAGTAGAAACCAAACTTTGAACTGTGATCTATTGCAGTCAGGTTCGCATTGCTGGCAGAAATCACCCAACCAAGAGCAATTTACGGGGCAAAAAGAGATTTGTTTTGGCTTACAGGCTCGAGGGGAAACTCCACAATGGCAGGGAAAACAACGACATGAGCAGAAGGTGGACATCACCCCCTGGCCAACATAAGGTGGACCATAGCAACAGGAGAGTGTGCCAAACACTGGCATGGAGAAACTGGCTATAACACCCATAAGCCCGCCCCCAACACACACTGCCTCCAGGAGGCGTTAATTCCCAAATCTCCATCACCTGGGAACCCAGCATTCAGAACACCTGAGTTTATGGGGGACACCTGAATCAAACCACCACATGCTCTTTCCCAGAACTGGCAATATATGGCACAATCCTCTCTTGTGACACTGGACACAGGCACACAAGGTCATTAACACTTTGTAAGGAAATGGGCTCTGAGTGAGGTGACCCTTCCTCCCAATGCACGTGCTCTGAGCCTGTTGAAATTTGGCTAAGCCACAATGCGTGGTAAGTTAGGATTCTTGTTTGTTTGTTTTTGAGATGGGGGGGGTCTTGCTATGTAGCCCAGGCTGGCCTCAAACTTGCTATGTAACCCAGCCTGGCTCTGAATTCAAGATCCTCCTGCCTCAGCCTCTCAAGTGTTGAGATTATAGGTGTGTTTCAACATGACTGGCTTTAAATGCATTTTGGCTTATGATATTTTTAGTTTATGGCAGGCTTATCAGGTCATAATCTCCTATAGGTGGGCAGAGGGGGCTTTTGTATGCAAACATGGCCATACCTAGCCCTACGTGCACATATACGACCCCGCAAACACTCGCAGAGTCGCATACATGTGTGCCCACATGACAGCCTTACCAAGAAATCCTTCACAGACGCTAAGACGTCTCTGTTCTAGAAATGTGTTTGTTAATGAAAGAAGTAAAACGACATTTTGTTACTATATGCTGGGAAGTTTTAAAATACATACATGAATACGTAAATTATTTTCAAAGGATATTTCTGTAGCCCAGGAAATAATAATGGCATGTGGTGAGCCTAACCTACAATCTGAACAGAACAGAAACAAGATCAAACTGCATGCAGGCCTGTCGGGAAGGAGCAACGCGAATGTGGGATCTGGAGGTATCCGCTTGTTCTCGCGGTATTAAGCTTTGTTTCCTAACTACTGGGCTCCCAGGGTCTGTGCTCGGAAGCGCTTTCTCCTAGGTTGTCAGGGCTGCTCTGATTGGCTGGCTCTGCAGGATCTGCTGGTGGACAGTCTTGGTTCCCAAGGCCAGCAGGGAGGTGAAAGGGCACTGGCCTTACAGTTTACTGACACCCACCTCAGGGAAGTCACTTCTTGGAGGTTCACTTGTCACTGGTCCCGTCGAGCATTCGGATGGCACCCCGCCTCCACCTGAGAAGCTGAGAGCAGGAGGACAGTTAAATCACTAGTGAATAACCACGAGTGTGCGCTTACTGAGAGAGCCCAAGCGAACTAGTGCACTCGGCATCCCCAGGCAGCCAGTGAGAGGGACCACGGATGCCCCCTCACCAGATCACCAACCATGCAACATTTGGCCATGCCATGCATCTTGCCCAGTTGCTGACGTCTTCCGTAGTGATGGTGGCCGTGGTAGTAATCATTATGTTAAAAACATTTGAGGGAAGTTCCTGATATCATGACCCTTGTCCCTGAAGTACACTAGGATGCACTATGTCCATCAAAGACTTTCTTCTACACATGAGTGGCAGGAGGATCAAAATGAGACCAGCAGTCACCCATAGTTTATATTCAAGCATTCCAAGTGTCTCAGCCATGTCTTTTCCCCTAGTCCAGCATCACATATAATTGTCATTTTTTTGTCCAATATGAATTTTTTTTTTTTTTTTGGTTTTTCGAGGTAGGGTCTCACTCTGGTCCAGGCTGACCTGGAATTAACTCTGTAGCCTCAGGGTGGCCTTGAACTCTCAGCGATTCTCCTACCTCTGCCTCCCAAGTGCTGGGATTAAAGGCATGTGCCACCACACCCAGCTTCAATATGAAAAGTTTTATTGATTCTATGAGCCCAAAAATTTATCCTGTTTTCTTTTAAAAGTTTAATAGCTTTATTTTATATATTTTATTATTTATTATTTTACTTGAGAGAGAGGAAGAAAGAGAGGCAGATAGAAAGAGTGGGTGTGCCAGCATCTCCATCCACTGCAAATGAACTCCAGATGCATGTGCCACCTTGTGCATCTGACATGGGTCCTTAGGGTTCACAGACAAGTGCCCTAACTGGTATGCAATCTCTCCAGTCCCTCATTTTATTTTTGAGTCAGAGTCTCTAGCCTGAGGCTGGCCCCAGACTCTCTTAAACTTCCAGTCCTCCTGAGCACTGGGATCAATGGCACATGCCACCGTGCTCGGCCGACATGGGGCTGGGCCTCACACTCGGGCTGTTGTTCATGCAGACAAGCTCTGTACCCACCGAGCCACGCCCCAACCCTAGTTCTTACTTTTGAGTCTATCGTGAATAATTCACTTGTGCAGTGGGTAACAATCTATTGATACCACTGCTTATTTGACGCTCCTAGTTTCCCAGTTTGACCAGCAGAAGTGCCTCTAAGGCAGCTCCCATGCCCTTCTGACATACCACTTTCTTCTTTGACCACTTCATGATTTTCTGATACAGCAAAATGTTCTAGGCTCATATTGAAATGAACCATTGTCCCACAAGTCTTGTTCTTTTTAAAGATTTATTTTTATTTATTTATTAGACACAGAGAGAGAGAGAGGGAGAGAAATAGAGAGTGAGAATGGGAGCACCAGAGCCTCTAGCCACTGCAAACGAACTCTAGATGCATGCACCACCATGTGCATCTGGCTTACGTGGGACCTGGAGAATGAAACATGGGTTCTTAGGCTTCTCAGACATGCACCTTAACCGCTAAGCTAGCTCTCCAGCCCCCAATCTCGTTCTTTTTAGTGATATAGGTAGTTGTCCATTTCTCATGGGACATTACCATTTCTAGATTCTTTTAGTGAGTAGAACTCAAAAATCTCTTCACAGGGCTAGGGAGATGATTCAGCACTTGAGGACACTCACTTGCAAAGCCTCTGGGCCCAGGTCCATTCTCCAGCACCCATGTGAAGCCAGGTGCACTATATGGCACATGCACCTGGAGTTTGTTTGCAGTGGCCAGAGATCCTAGTGTGCCCATGCTCACCCTCTTCTCACAAGTAAATAAAAATGTTTTTAAATATCTGCGCAGGGATGTCCGTCTGGGTTATTTTAATTCCAGTGCATTAGGATTCCTTTCGTCCTCTCTCATTTCATACTTGTGTCTGTCTTCTCCACACGACAGCCTCCTAACTCGTCGTGCGCTTGCTAATTTCCTCCCCTCTAGAACGCGCAAAGTAGCTTGAGAAGTGCTGTGATTGTGTTCTATAAAACAGACCTAGCCAACAGTTTAAAATGTTATTTTACTATCATTGGGTGAGTGTGTGTGTGTGTGTGTGTGTGTGTGTGTGTGTGTGGTGTGCAAGCGTGAATGATCATATATGTATGGGTGCATGTGGGGGGTACATGTGCACAAATGTAGACATGCTTGTGGAGACCAGTTAATATCAGGTATCTTCCCCAACCACTGTTCACCTTATTTCTCGAGACAGGGGCTGAGCTCACAGTTTGGCTTAACTAGCTGGCTGCCCAGCCCCAGGAGTCCGGCTGCCTCTGCCTCTGCAGTGCTGGGGTTACAGGCAGGTGCTGCTCCATTTCCAGCGCTAACGTGGGCGCTGGGATTCAAACTCAGGTCCTAAGGCTTGCCCAGAAAAATTTTACCAACTGAGCCATCTATCCAGACCCTAGCTTTACTATCCTTCCATTTTCACCTTTTAAAATTAAGGGCATTTAATCCAAGGGTTGCATTCAGGAGATTCATTCTAATTCAATGACTCCTATATATACCCATGCTATTCCTTTGAAATAAAGGTAATTGTGTCTATATTCAGCTTTCATTTTTCTCATATTTACTGATTTAATTTCACTTCTGGATATATAAAGCAATCCATGAAAAAACCTGTAGTAAAAGATATACTCCCAGTCAAGGGCGCTCTCCTCTTGCATCGCTCCCATTCGTTTCCTACCCACCGCCTGCAGGTGACTGATTTTAATTTGGGGTGGGTTGTTCTGAGGTTTCTTTCTGACAAAACAAGCTTCAAAAAATTACATGGTAGGGCCAGAGAGATGGCTTAGCGGTTAAGCGCTTGCTGTGAAACCTAAGGACCCCCATTCAAGGCTCGATTCCCTAGTACCCATGTAAGCCAGAAGCACAAGGTGGTGCATGCATCTGGTGTTTGTTTGCAGTGGCTTGAGGTCCTGGGGTGCCCATTCTCTCTCTTTCTCTGCCTCTTTCTCTTTCTGCTTGACTGTCTTTCTCAAATAAATAAAAATATTTTTTAAATGACATGATATAGTGTATATTTGTTGGGTTTCTTCTTTGTGCTTTGTACTTAATGGCATTCCCTGAGAGTCACTCTATATCCATTCAGAGAGCTCTCCTAATCTGTTTTCCTAGCTGCAGACCAGTCCATGTGCAGATATCATAGTTTAGTAAACCAGCCTCCATGTTAGAGGATTTAGGTTGTTCGTGGATATTTTTGTAGCTGCAAGTAATGCTGCAATAAATAACCTGGGCGTGGGCATTTTTGTTCTGTTGCAGGAAGTGCCGCGTGGAGACAAAAAAAAAAAAAACAACAAACCACACCATAACTATAACAGGGGAAGTTTAATATTAAAAATTTAGTGTTGAGAGAATACAGAACTATAAGGTAAGGTTGGCCAACCTTTTCTAGAATGGGACAGATAGTAAATATTTTGGCTGTCCTGTCTCTGTCACAGACAGGCCATGCTATGTAGATTGTACATAAACAAATGGGCCTGGCTATGTTCCTAATTATATTTCTAAAACAGGTGGTGAGCTAGACTTAGCCAGCTGGCCATAATTGGACATCCCCTTCTCTGAAGAATGCCCTAGGGTGGAGGGAGGTGCCAAGGCACCCCAGAACTGGACAGTGGTCCTCCAACTCCTCAGCGAGAATAGAGCCTGGAGGATGAACATGTGAACTTCGTCCCACTGGGCGGGGCGGGGCGGAATTGGCTGGATCCCTGGGCCCCACTGGACCCCAGTTGCCTGGAGCTCTGGGTGACCCCGTCAAGGGACACAGCTAGCTAGCTTGCTGGCACTAGACCCAGCTGGAGGACCGGGCACCCTGGCATTACCTGGCTCACTGCGGTCTTACCTCCTCCACCCGCTACCCCTGGCACGCAGGCGCCCACACACTGCATTTGGCTCAGGAAGCCAATTGCATCCTGCCAGCAGCAGATTCTGCCCCGTCTTCCTGAAATGTCCCGCTCGCGCCCTCTACCGACGAATTCTAGCATCCGTCACCGCCGAGCAGCCGCAGAAGGGGTAATCAGCAGTGGAAAGGCTCCTAGGACAAATTCCTAGAGGTCAGATGTGCAAAGCCGAAGGGCAAATATTTTGTATTTTAATAAGTTACCATTCTGCATTCCCGCCAGGGAATGTTACAACCCCAACGACATTATGTTGACAGGCATTACTTTTTTGTCAATGCATTAATTGAAGGCTTATCTTACTGCAGCTTTAATTTACGTTGCTCTTATTTGTAAAGTTGAGTATCTTTTCCTATGTTGAGCTTTTTGTGATTAATGTCGCACATCTTTTGTACATTTAATATATTTATTTATTTGATAGAGAGGCAGAAAGAAAGAATCCGTATGGGTGCTCCAGGGCCTCCTGCCACTGCAAATAAATTCTAGACACACACACCACTTTAGGTATCTAGCTTTATGGGTACTGGGGAATTGAACTCTGGACCTTCAGACTTTACAAGCAAGTGCCTTTGACCATTGAGTCATCTCTCAAGCCTCTTTTAATAGTTTTTCTAACATAGCTTTTAGCTAGCTTAAAGGGAGAAGATATTCTGACTGTGAATGCAAATCACTTTTTAAATTTTGGAAAAAAAAAAACCATGAGAGTGAGGGGCTTGTCACCCCAGGCCCGCCAGCCAATGCACTTTAACTCCAGACGCACGCGCCACCTTGTGCTTCAGGCCTCCGTGGGTCCTGGGGAGTCAAACCTGGGTCCTTAGGCTTCGCAGGCAAGTGTCCTAACCACTAAGCCGTCTCTCCAGCCCTGCAAATCACTTTTGAAAGAGTTCTGTAGGGTCGTTTTTTAATTTATAGTTTGTTTCCCCAAGATTAAAGACCAACCTTCAAGTCTAAGTCCATTGTAGTTCAATTTTTTGTGAGCCCTTGCGGGAGGTCAGGCGGAGTATGCAAGTATGAAGTCACAGGTAAGCAATCTCCATCTTAGTGGGGAAACACACATGCAAAATAAGATCGAAGACATTGAGGCCATGGGCAGTGTGTGCGCTTGGGCCCTGCTGTAGTGACCTTTGCATTGGTGGATAACACACCTGGCCAAAAGTCAGCTGATGGGAGGAAAGTTTTAATCTGGCTTACAGTCTCCAGGGGTGGCTTCATGATGGCAGGGGGCAGCATGGCCCAAGCCGAGAGTGGACGTCATCTCCGCCACGGCAGGTGGAAAGCAACAGCAGGAGAGCGAACTGCATTTACATTGGCAAGCTAGGGGCTAATAAACCTCAATTAGCGATACACTCCTCCAGCAACACACCTCCCAAGCTGCCACCTGCTGGGGACCAGGTGTCAAACGCGTCAGTTTAGGGCAGGGGCATCTGGTTCAAGCCACCACTGCCCAAATTTTAATATTTCAATTTACACGTTTCCTATGTGACACTGTATTTCTGCCTCAGTTTCTCAAGGTAGAGATCGGTTTCATAGAGTACTATAAAAACTATATGATGCACTACCTGGAAGCGCCACAGCCTACACAGTAAAAGTGCCGTAGTGATAGCTAATTATAAAGAAAAGTGATGGGAAATGACTAGAGGATAGAGCACACATGCACATACTATGCTGCAGCTGAATTTCAGTGTGTTATTTCTAAATCAGCACAAGTGTTTAAACTACATGCAGAATGTTCAGCTTAGTATGTGAATCCTGCCATTTTACATAACTTTCTACATTTTTTACGAAATAAAAATAAATGTTTAAGAAAATAAAAAATACACTGCCGGGCGTGGTGGCGCACACCTTTAATCCCAGCACTAGGGAAGCAGAGGCAGGAAGATCACCCTGAGTTTGAGGCCACCCTGAGACTACATAGTGAATTCCAGGTCAGCCTGGACTAAAGTGAAACCCTACCGCGAAAAAAAAAAAAAAAAAAAAACATGGCTGGAGAGACTGCTCAGTGGTTAAGGCACTTTCCTGCAATGCCTAAGGACCTGCATTAAACTCCCCAATACCCATGTAAAGCCAGAGGCATAAGGTGGCACGTGCATCTGGAGTTCATTCTTAGCAGTCGATATAGACCCTGGCGTGCCCATTTGCTCTGCCTCTGCCTCTTTCTTTCTCTCTAATAAATAAGTAAAATATTTTTTAAATTATTTATTTATTTATTTGAGAGTGACAGAGACAGAGAGAAAGACAGATAGAGGGAGACAGAGAGAGAATGGGTGCGCCAGGGCTTCCAGCCTCTGCAAACGAACTCCAGACGCGTGCGCCCCCTTGTGCTTCTGGCTAACGTGGGACCTGGGGAACCGAGCCTCGAACTGGGGTCCTTAGGCTTCACAGGCAAGCGCTTAACCACTAAGCCAGCTCTCCAGCCCAAGTAAAATATTTTTTAAACAAATACAAGTAGGGCTGAAGAGCTGGCTTAGTGGTTAAGGTACTTGCCTGCAAAGCCAAAGAACCTCGGTTCAATTCCCCAGGACCCATGTAAGCCAGAGGCACAAGATGGTACAAGCATCTGGAGTTCATTTGCAATGGCTAAAGGCCCTTGCATGCCCATTCTTTCTCTCTATCCACCTCTTTCTATTTCTCTGCTTCTTTCTCTCCTCAGCTTAATAAATAAAAATATTTAAAATAATAAATATAGGAAGATGTGGTAGCACATGCCTTTAATCTCAGCACTCGGGAGGCTGAGGTAGGAGGATTACCGTGAGTTTGAGGCCACCCTGAGAGTACATTGTGAATTCTAGGTCAGCCTTGGCTAGAGAGAGACTCTTTCTCAAAAAAAAAAAAAAAAAAAAAAGCAAAAATAGTGCTGAGTTGATAGCGCAGTGGCTAACGTGCTTACTTCTAAAGTCTGCCAGCCAGACTTACTTCCTTAGTACTCACTCACATAAAACCATATGTACACAATGTGGCACAGGCATCTAGAGTTCCTGAGTAGTGGTGAGAGGCTCAAGAGTGCCCATGTTCTCTCTCTCTCTCTCTTTCCTCTCTCTCTCTCTCTCTCATCCTCTCCTGCCCTCCTTGCAAATAAATAAATAAAATATTTTAAAAAGAAAAATACAAATATAAAAACCACCAAACTCTAAATTGTGAATTATATAAATATATTACCAGTAAAAGATATATGACCATAAAATTTGGCTATTGATGCCTTCAAAGACCTCAAAGACACGAGATAAGGAGAAAATTGTTGTCCAATTGATAGATTCACTCACTTTCTTTTAGTTTCTGTTAATCATCCATATGTACTTGAAAATCTAAGTTGAGTTCAAATACCACTTAATAAAAAATATAATTTTTAAAAATATATTTGATAAAATGCTCAGTTTTGTATGATATAAAGTAAGCTCCCTCTACTTCAAAAATCAGCAAAAAAAAAAAAAATCCTGGAATGTTCCACATGTCACTATGTACATAGTTGTGTGAAAACATTGTTTTACCTCATTAATAAGTGTTGCAGATACACCCTGAGGGAAATTCATAGTCTAAAAAAGCAAAATAATGATAAAAATTGCAGACAATGTTGCAAACTGTATTTGGAGAGTATGTGTATATTCAGCCAGTATTTATTGCCCTCCCAAGATGTGGAGGTCCAGTGTCCCACACCAGGACCACTGGTGCCCTGGGCAATGGAAAGCAATTTTGTGGAGCTGGTCTCTTCTCTCCTGGGTGAATGGTGGCCCTGCCCCTTGTGACCTGGTCTGTAAAAACTAGAGAACTGTGCAAGCACACTTTCGGAATAGCTGTGTGTGCTGATGTGGATGCCTAGAGGGTTTTGTCAGCACTACGGAGAACCAGGACTGTTCTAGAAGTGCACACATAATTAGACCTGGCTCCAGGGGAGTGCATCTGGGTTTGGGCAAGAATGGCTTAAAGCCGGCCGACTGGTATTTTGCCAGAACTTAAAGCCTTGCTTTAAAGAAAACCTATGTTTGAAACCACACTCACTGGAGTTTGTCTGCAGTGGCAAGAAGCCCTGGTGTGCCTATTTTCCCACTCCTCCTCCCTTCCTCTCCCTCTCTCCACTTGCAAATAAATCACTCATAAAATCACACTCACAAAACATGACTTATTGGATAATTTTTAGGTTTATAAAACAATCCTTTTGACTAGCGGATTTCCTGCAATCACTTTTAAATTCTATGCTATTAACTGAACAGAGGGCCATTACAAATCCTTGCCACTTGAGTTCCCCAGTGCATTTAAGTTTTTAATTTAATTTTCCAGAATTTGTTAAAAGTATAAACTTGGAGATGATGGTAGGTAAATATATACAACTCTCAATATCTCAACGTTTCCCACTCACTCTGGACTGTGGCGGAACCTGGGGCACAGAGTTCACTACGCGTGGCTTCCTGTGTCATTATTCCACTTGAACGCAATGAAGTAGATGGGCCTTCACCATTATGCCAACATTATACTCCTTGCAGAAGAGCCATCACGGTGTTAATATTCATACCACTGGCACTGGACAAATGGCTCATCAGTTAAGGTGCTTGCCTGCAGAGCCTAACAACCCAGGTTCAATTCCCCAATACCCACGTAAAGCCAGATGTACAAAGTGGTGCATGCATCTGGAGTCCATTTGCAGTGGCTGGAGGCCCTGGCATGCCCATTTTCACTCTGTCCTTCATCTCTCTATCTCTGCTTGCAAATCAATCAATAAATTTATTTAAAAAAAAAGATTCATAGTATCCATAAAAGCTTCTAGCATTATACTTTAAAGATCTTTAAATGACTCAGGCACCTTAATAGATTCTCAGACGGGGTTTTCCCTGGCTGTCTTTTCTCCTGGGTCCCCTTGTCACTGTGGGCATCAAAACCATCTCAGGGACTCCTTCAAATGAGAGGATAAAAGAATGCACAAATTTAAAATGTGCCTGTGTCCTTGTAGGCTCATTCTCCAAGGACTTTTGCTTCCTGGTACATATTTAATTAAATCACAGGCATGGCACTCAGCAAATGCCATTTTGACATAGACTGTTTAAGGATTGATTGCATTTTCTAATGTTTGTGAGGGATATTACATTTAGTTAATATTCAGAAGAGTCACAAGGGGTCACCTGCAGTTGGGCAGAGAGTCACGATTCAATAGGCATCTTTGCAGGAAGACGTGTGTGGCAGTTTTGTTTTGCTGGTGAGCCTATGAATTGGTAGAACCTGTTTGGAAAGCAATTCTGTAAACTAAGATTTGAATGACTGATTCCATTTGGGAAGTTATCATAAGAAAACAAAAGAGGTTCAAAGATATTTGTGCAATGATGCTTAACATGTTAATTGGTATATTGGTGAAAATTTGGAAAAGAAAAAGAAACCTCAGCTTTCCCCCACAGAGGTCAGTTAAATAAGCACATACCAGCCACATGATGGGGTAGCAGGCAACTTCTCCATGCTGGCAAGAACATTCAGCCAGACAGGGTTTGGAGAGGAGGGGATTTATTTCAAGCTTACAGATCCAGAGGAAGCTCCACCTATGGCGGAAGAAGCCGCGCCCTTCACTGATCGGCGGGGAAAGAAAACCACCAGCAGCCAGCAGACACTCAGGAGCAGCAGCAGGGGACAGCAGCAGGCAGGACCCCTGCCCACCTTTGTGCTGGAATCCAGACACACCTTGGGCGGGACCCCAGGATCCTCCTCCACCTAGGAAACCCAAGTTATGTACGATGGGCTTTAGTAAAATGTTGGAGTCTGTGGAGAGCGTGTATTCAAACTACCCCAGATAGTGTGACAGAACCTGCTGGTGTCCAATCTCCATTCTATTCTTATCATCAAAAGACCCTGTATTATGTGGGATAGCAATGTGTTTAGATGACAATACTACATTTCATCGACTCTCTGTGGTGGTTTGACTCAGGTGTCCCCCATAAACTCAGGTGTTCTGGATGCTAGGTTCCCCAGCTGATGGCAATTGGAAACTAAAGCCTCCCAGAGGCAGTGTATTGTTGGGGGCGGGCTTATGGGTACTATAGCCAGTTTCCCCTTGCTAATGTTTGGCATATTCTCCTGTTGCTATTGTCCACCTGATGTTGACCAGGGAATGATGTCCACCCTCTGCTCATGCCATTGTTTTCCCTGCCATCATGGAGCTTCCCTTTGAACCTATAAGCCAAAATAAACCTCTTTTTTTCCCACAAGCTGCTCTTGGTTGGGTGATTTCTACCAGCAATGCAAACCTGACTGCAACAGTAAAGTGGTACCAAGGAGTGGGGTTGCTTCTAGACACCTGACTGTGTAGCTTTGGCCTTTTGGAGTTGATTTTCAAGAGAAATGTGGAAGGATTTGAAACCTTGGCCTAAGAGATGCCTTGCAGTGCTGTAAGTCCAACTTGATGGATTATTGTGGCCAGAGTTGAAAGACCTGAATGCAGTAAGAACCATGGACTGTGAGGTTTGGATTTATGAGGGTGAGAAAGAGCTTTGCTTGGACTGGGCTAGAGGCAGTTTGTTTTCAAAGCTTGCTGTTATGCCTGTGTTCTGAGAAGTTGTGCAGGGTTGCTTTGCATAGGAATGAACTGGTGTGAGCAGAGGGATATGGCTCAGAAAAAAATCTTTAGTTGAGCTTCTGCCCGTTCAGCTGCAATTGAGAGATTGGGCCAGCTGACCTGCACTGGGGCAATAGGAAGAATGTACTCTTTTGAAGGGGACTGACTGCTCAAGGAGTGTCCTGTTCTTCCAAGTCTGCTTTAGCCCCTCCCACCCCCGCCCAGTTAACAAATTGGCACCATACCTGGTATTGTGGAGTTTAAGAAATGCAGGAAAGAGAGGACCACTGAGTTTGCAACACGTTCTTGTGTTTTGGAAATGGCCATGGGCAGTGTGAAGCAGGTTTGCTGGATGCCTGCATGGAGACCCCATGGGCTATGAGGATGAACCGTGGATTGTGGTAGAGACCCAGTGATGATGCCAGGACCATGAGGTGGCTGCCAAGGAGAGCTGCTGGCTCCCGATGAAGTTTTCCAGGACTGTGAGTAGCCTAGCTGGAGGGGTGGAATTGGAACTCCAGAGACTTGTCACTAGCTAGAGTTGCTGGACTTGGAGCTACAGAATTTGTTGTTTGTCCTGTTTAAATCTTGTATTGGTTGAATATTTCTTTGCTATGCCCAATGCCATTTTTTGCAGTGTGAATGTTTATTCTGTGCCATTATGGGTTTTGGGGGGATTTTTTGGTTTATGGTTCAGTTAAAAGACCTTGGACTATGGGGATGTATGAGCATCATTGGGATTAATAAAAAACTATGGGGACTTTTAAAGTTGGACAAATGCTTTGCATTTTACATAATGTGTGATTATCATTTAATGGGGGTCAGGGGCAGAATGTGGTGGTTTGATTCAGGTGTCCTCCATAAACTTAGGTTCTATGGATGCTAGGTTCCTCAGCTGATGTCAATTGGTAATTAAAGCCTCCTGGAGGCAGTGTGTTGTTGGGGGCGGGCTTATGGGTGTTATAGCCAGTTTTCCCTTGCCAGTGTTGGGCACACTCTCCTGGTCCTGTTGTCCACCTTATGTTGGTCAGTGGGTGATGTCCACCCTCTACTCATGCCATCGTTTCCCCTGCCATCATGAAGCTTCCTCTTGAGCCTGTAAGCCAAAATAAACCTCTTTTTCCCACAAGCTACTCTTGGTTGGGTGATTTCTACCAGCAATGCGAACCTGACTGCAACATTCTTTTCAGAAAACTGTCCAGTGAGACAAAAGCAAACATCTTCAGATGCGACTTCCAGAGTCAGGATCTAAATCTCTTATTTCTTTATTGTTTGTCTGTTATGACAGGGTCTCACTAAGGAGCCTAGGATGGCCTGAACTTTTGATGTTCCTGCCTTTGCCTCCTACATGCTATGATGACAGACAGTGTGTCCCCACATCCAACCAGAGATGCCTAGTCCACTAACATAATGACCTAAGCTGCAGCAGCTATTTGAGAACAAAGAGAGGAAAGCCAGGAGAATTGTAGTGACCAAAAGTCAGATATCCCTGAACCCCGTCACAAAGCCAACAACTGCCTCCTTCCAGAAGTCTTATTATATGAGGACAAAAAAAAAGAACACCCATTATATTTTATGCTAGTTAAACTCTGTTAATAGAGGACAACCACCATTCCTGACATGGACAAACCATTTTGGAAACTTTTAAAATTATCTTCTGGGGCTGGAGAGATAGCTCAGTGGTTAAGGTGTGTGGTGGTTTGATTCAGGTGTTCCCCATAAATTTAGGTGTTGTGAATGCTAGGTTCCCAGGCTCATTGATATTTGGGAATTAATGCCACCTGGAGGGAGTGTATTGTTGGGGGCCAGCTTATGGATATTATAGCCAGTTTCCCCATGCCAGTGTTAGGCACACCCTCCTGTTGCTGTGGTCCACCTTATGTTGGCCAGGGGGTAATGTCCACCCTCTGCTTATGCCATCGTTTTCCCCTGCCATCGTGGAGCTTCCCCTTGAGCCTATAAGCCAAAATAAATCTCTTTTTCCCAGAAGCTGCTCTTGGTTGGGTGATTTCTACCAGCAATGTGAACCGGATTGCAACAAGGTGTTTACCTGCAAAGCCTGAAAACCTGAGTTTGATTCCCCTGTACCTATCTAAAGCCAGATGCGGGCTGGAGAGATGGCTTAGCAGTTAAGCACTTGCCTGTGAAGCCTAAGGACCCCAGTTCGAGGCTCGGTTCCCCAGGTCCCACGTTAGCCAGATGCACAAGGGGGCACATGCATCTGGAGTTCGTTTGCAGAGGCTGGAAGCCCTGGCGCGCCCATTCTCTCTCTCTCCCTCTATCTGTCTTTCTCTCTGTGTCTGTCACTCTCAAATAAATAAATAAATAAATAAATAAAATAAAGCCAGATGCACAAAGTGGCACATGCATCTGAAGTCTGTTTGCAGGGGCTGGAGGCCCTAGCACAACCACTCCCTCCATATCTCTTCTAACTCTTTCTGCTTACAAATAAATAACTAAAAATAAAAATAGATTATCTTCTGAAAAATAGAATGCAATATTAAATGAGGATATCAGAATCCAAAACTATATTTTGTTCTTATATTATATATTCCACATGGATAAATAAGACTAAAATGCATCAGTAGTTTGTTCTCTCAGGTTTATAGGAAATTATTGTTGCAATGATTCATATATTTTTATATTTAAATTTCCAACAAGAGCAAAAGATGTCTTTGAGGTTACCCAATGCATACACAACTATAGGCTAGAAGACACCTACCTCGAGCAAGAGAGTTCTCCCTAGCTTATGCGTGGATCACTAAGGGACAAGGAAGAACTTCCCCCTCTCAATTCTGAATTACTTGTACTTAGAATCTGACTGTCCAGCTGCATTTGCCTCCTCCTCTGAGTTCTTGAACTGGCCTTTGACTCTCAATTCCCTGTCCCAACTCCCTCTGTCTAGCCAGTGATTCGGCCGTGACCAGGTGATAATGCCCTTCGTCCTTCCCTGGCACTGAGCTTTGAAAGCCTGGTTTCTGTTTACCTCATTCCTTCCTGTTTATTAGAAAACTTTTCCCAGAGTAGGAGGATCCATTTAATGTCATGATTTGAACTTGGCAATGAAGAGCTGCTTCAGCCGCTCTTTGCTCTTAAACCACCTGCAAACACAGAGGCTACTTATTGCTCCTGGTACCTCAGCGATAGGCATTGAATTTCAAATTTTTCACAAGCCCACAAAAGTCCTCCTCACAAGCATAGATGGTGGCATTAGACCACAGAGTAGTAAAGGTGGGCATTGTTACACCTACAGGTATTATTACTTCAGGCAAGCAGAGGAGATAGCCTGAATTATAAAGCAATCTATGTCAAGATGCAAGTGCTGCCTGTCGTAACAGTAAACGCATGCTCTATTAGCCATGCTACTGAAATGAAGCCAAATTAATTCTCAGAGAAGGTTTGTCAAAGATAGAAAGAATTTGCGGGTTCACTGTCATGCACACCCAACAGTGGAAGTTAGAATTTATCAAATAATAAGTACAAGTGTTCAGATCATTTCAGTAAGATCAGACAGGAAACAGGAAATTGCCTTTTGATCTCACTGAGTGAACCTGACACCTCTCTGAGTAATGGCCAGTCATTAGCTGAGGACAGAAGTAAAGTCAGACTTGATCTTACTGTAACAGACAGGACGCTCCAGTCTGCCCAGGACAACTTCCCAGCAATGCAACCTGGGAGAGGTTCCCGGCTTGGTAGGACTGTCCCCCAAGCACAGGAGGTGAAGGAAATGTCTCTACACTCGAATCATTACATTTCTCTTCAGGGCACCCAGTGACAAATCTGCATTCGTGTATGTCAGACACCAGGTGGAAGAGCTTGTCCCATCCACCATTTGAATCTTCCAGAAAGGCCACACACATAGTTTGCTAAGGATCATATCTTGTCTCGCATCATGAATTGAAATAAAACCAACCAGAGAGCAAATCCTGGTCATGCATTTGCTAATTATGTGATTCTAAATGATTTCTTCAAATCTCTTAAAGATGTAGTTAACACATATGTGGTTCGTAGGACTTCATCCTTAGCATGATGACAGTTAGACAGGTTAACACATAAAAGCATTCAGTTCAGCCAGTAAAGGGTTACTGCTTTTAGTACCTTCAACACTTTGTAATGGCCCCAAGGAAACCCTTCCATCTCTCCATGACCTGTGGACTGAAATCCAGGGAAGACTGACAATAAGCTATACGTCAGTCCTACTTTTACCCCAAGCCAGTTGCCTCACCAACTCCTGGGCATCCTGTGAGCTTTCTTCTTTCTTTACTCACTCCTTCAATCTTTTTTAAAATCAAATATTTATTGAGTACCCATTATGAAACAGGTATTGGGATAAATGCTGGGTTCTAAAGATAGAGAAGGCATGGTCCTTCCTCTCAAAGTGGATTTAAGGAAAGAGACAGCTTTCTGCTTAAGTATTCATCACACAAGGGGAGACCTCCTGTGGAAGAGTGTGTTAGGAGAACACAAGGATGAGGCATTTCATTCAGACCTTGTTTTCCTTTTTATTCCGAGGGTCAAATCTTACTCAGCCTTCGAAACTCAAATGAGTCCAGCACCGATGCTCTCAAGAGGCCCTTCCATGCCCGCTGGACGCTCAGCACCCCACAGAACAGACTTTCACCACCTCCAATTGCTGCTCACTTGTTACCTAGCCCATAGTCTCCCGCATTTTCAGTTAAGCCATCCTGTTTGTGAGGTGTGAGTCCAATGTTCCCTCTAAACTCGTGTGCTTGGAACGCCTGGCTCCCAGCTGATGCAGACTGGGCGGTGGAGCCTTGCTGGAGGAGTGGGTTGCACTGCGCCGCGAGGGGAGCGATGGCTGCTCCGCTCCGCCACCGTCCCTCACTCTCTGCTCTGTCTTCCGTGCACCGCGGCAAGAAGGTGGTGTCCCTCTTCCTGCCATCATGAAGCCTCCCCTTGAGACAGTAAGCCAGCTTAAACGACCTTCCTCCCATCTGCTGCTTTCAACTGGGTGCTTTGTCCCAGCAACAAGAAAGTAACTGTGACACCGTGTCTCAGTTCCCCACCTTGGATTGGAGTTTATGAAGATCAAGGCCTGAGCTTCCTTGAATGCATGCCCATAACAACTAACAAAGTGGACACAACCCATAGGTGGTCAATAAAATAATCACACATGTTTGTTATTTCCAATGCCAGATTAAGTTTAAGGTTCAAACTCAATTCTACCAATGTTCATATTTATGTACCCAGTAGATTAAAACTGGTGTGAGGGGCTGGACAGATGGCTCAGAAATTAAGGCACTTGCCTGCAAAGCCAGACAACCCAGATTTGATTCTCCAGTACCCACATAAAGCCATATGTGCAAGGTGACACATGCGTCTGGAAATCATTTGCAGAAGCTAGAGGCCCTGACACACCCACTCATATTCTGTCCCCCTCTCCCTCCCCACCCCTCTCTCTCTCTCCTTGCAAATAAATAAAAAACCTGATGTAATATGTGGGGTATTGGCAGTAGATACTTACACAAAACACAGGGATGGACCCTGCTTAGACAACTGACTACTCCCACCTCAATTAAACATGGACCGTGCTTAGTGGTAGGCCTTTATTTCTGATTTCAAGAGCAAAGCCAGCCAAAGTAAAGGTACAGAGATGTAAGTGGAGCACATGCTTTCAGATTACATTTTGAGCTGATTGTCCATCAAGCAATCTTCTAGAGCCTCCAACCCCACTGGTAGCATGAGTATTTAGGGTTATAATGGTCTTTCTGGGGCCTGCAGAAATGTTCAACAACAAATATCCAACTGCATTCACTGCCCTATGCTTCCTAAGAAATGAAAGAAGCTAATGGATATTAGAAACAAAAAAAAATTCTTTTTTTAAACTTTCTATTGACAACCTCGTACATGTAAACAATACACCATGATGATAATCCCCTCACAGATCTCCCTCTACTGAATCCCTTCTTCTTTCCCATACATGTAAACAATATACCATGATGATGATCCCTCATAGATCTCCCTCCACTGAATCCCTTCTTCTTTCCCATACATGTAAACAATGCACCATGATGATGATCCCCTCACAGATCTCCCTCCACTGAATCCCTTCTTCTTTCCCATACATGTAAACAATACACCATGATGATGATCCCCTCACAGATCCCCCTCCACTGAATCCCTTCTTCTTTCCCACACATGTAAACAATGCACCATGATGATAATCCCCTCACAGATCCCCCTCTACTGAATCCCTTCTTCTTTCCCACACATGTAAACAATGCACCATGATGATGATCCCCTCACAGATCCCCCTCCACTGAATCCCTTCTTCTTTCCCACACATGTAAACAATGCACCATGATGATGATCCCCTCACAGATCCCCCTCCACTGAATCCCTTCTTCTTTCCCACACATGTAAACAATACACCATGATGATGATCCCCTCACAGATCCCCCTCCACTGAATCCCTTCTTCTTTCCCACACATGTAAACAATACACCATGATGATGATCCCCTCACAGATCTCCCTCCACTGAATCCCTTCTTCTTTCCCATACATGTAAACAATACACCATGATGATGATCCCCTCACAGATCCCCCTCCACTGAATCCCTTCTTCTTTCCCATACATGTAAACAATACACCATGATGATGATCCCCTCACAGATCCCCCTCTACTGAATCCCTTCTTCTTTCCCATACATGTAAACAATGCACCATGATGATGATCCCCTCACAGATCCCCCTCCACTGAATCCCTTCTTCTTTCCCATACATGTAAACAATACACCATGATGATAATCCCTCATAGATCTCCCTCCACTGAATCCCTTCTTCTTTCCCATACATGTAAACAATGCACCATGATGATGATCCCCTCACAGATCCCCCTCCACTGAATCCCTTCTTCTTTCCCACACATGTAAACAATACACCATGATGATAATCCCCTCACAGATCCCCCTCCACTGAATCCCTTCTTCTTTCCCACACATGTAAACAATGCACCATGATGATAATCCCCTCACAGATCCCCCTCTACTGAATCCCTTCTTCTTTCCCATACATGTAAACAATACACCATGATGATGATCCCCTCACAGATCCCCCTCCACTGAATCCCTTCTTCTTTCCCACACATGTAAACAATGCACCATGATGATAATCCCCTCACAGATCCCCCTCCACTGAATCCCTTCTTCTTTCCCATACATGTAAACAATGCACCATGATGATGATCCCCTCACAGATCTCCCTCCACTGAATCCCTTCTTCTTTCCCATACATGTAAACAATGCACCATGATGATGATCCCCTCACAGATCCCCCTCCACTGAATCCCTTCTTCTTTCCCATACATGTAAACAATGCACCATGATGATAATCCCCTCACAGATCCCCCTCTACTGAATCCCTTCTTCTTTCCCATACATGTAAACAATACACCATGATGATGATCCCCTCACAGATCTCCCTCCACTGAATCCCTTCTTCTTTCCCACACATGTAAACAATACACCATGATGATAATCCCCTCACAGATCTCCCTCCACTGAATCCCTTCTTCTTTCCCATACATGTAAACAATACACCATGATGATGATCCCCTCACAGATCCCCCTCTACTGAAGCCCTTCTTCTTTCCCTATACATGTAAACAATGCACCATGATGATGATCCCCTCACAGATCTCCCTCCACTGAATCCCTTCTTCTTTCCCATACATGTAAACAATGCACCATGATGATGATCCCCTCACAGATCCCCCTCTACTGAATCCCTTCTTCTTTCCCATACATGTAAACAATACACCATGATGATGATCCCCTCACAGATCCCCCTCTACTGAATCCCTTCTTCTTTCCCATACATGTAAACAATACACCATGATGATGATCCCCTCACAGATCCCCCTCCACTGAATCCCTTCTTCTTTCCCATACATGTAAACAATGCACCATGATGATGATCCCCTCACAGATCCCCCTCTACTGAATCCCTTCTTCTTTCCCATACATGTAAACAATACACCATGATGATGATCCCCTCACAGATCTCCCTCCACTGAATCCCTTCTTCTTTCCCATACATGTAAACAATGCACCATGATGATGATCCCCTCACAGATCCCCCTCCACTGAATCCCTTCTTCTTTCCCATACATGTAAACAATGCACCATGATGATGATCCCCTCACAGATCCCCCTCCACTGAATCCCTTCTTCTTTCCCATACATGTAAACAATGCACCATGATGATGATCCCCTCACAGATCTCCCTCCACTGAATCCCTTCTTCTTTCCCATACATGTAAACAATACACCATGATGATGATCCCCTCACAGATCCCCCTCCACTGAATCCCTTCTTCTTTCCCATACATGTAAACAATACACCATGATGATGATCCCCTCACAGATCCCCCTCCACTGAATCCCTTCTTCTTTCCCATACATGTAAACAATGCACCATGATGATGATCCCCTCACAGATCCCCCTCCACTGAATCCCTTCTTCTTTCCCATACATGTAAACAATGCACCATGATGATGATCCCCTCACAGATCCCCCTCCACTGAATCCCTTCTTCTTTCCCATACATGTAAACAATGCACCATGATGATGATCCCCTCACAGATCCCCCTCTACTGAATCCCTTCTTCTTTCCCATACATGTAAACAATGCACCATGATGATGATCCCCTCACAGATCCCCCTCCACTGAATCCCTTCTTCTTTCCCATACATGTAAACAATGCACCATGATGATGATCCCCTCACAGATCCCCCTCCACTGAATCCCTTCTTCTTTCCCATACATGTAAACAATACACCATGATGATGATCCCCTCACAGATCCCCCTCCACTGAATCCCTTCTTCTTTCCCATACATGTAAACAATACACCATGATGATGATCCCCTCACAGATCCCCCTCTACTGAATCCCTTCTTCTTTCCCACACATGTAAACAATACACCATGATGATGATCCCCTCACAGATCCCCCTCTACTGAATCCCTTCTTCTTTCCCATACATGTAAACAATGCACCATGATGATGATCCCCTCACAGATCCCCCTCCACTGAATCCCTTCTTCTTTCCCATACATGTAAACAATGCACCATGATGATGATCCCCTCACAGATCCCCCTCTACTGAATCCCTTCTTCTTTCCCACACATGTAAACAATGCACCATGATGATGATCCCCTCACAGATCCCCCTCTACTGAATCCCTTCTTCTTTCCCATACATGTAAACAATGCACCATGATGATGATCCCCTCACAGATCCCCCTCCACTGAATCCCTTCTTCTTTCCCATACATGTGAACAATGCACCATGATGATGATCCCCTCACAGATCCCCCTCCACTGAATCCCTTCTTCTTTCCCATACATGTAAACAATGCACCATGATGATGATCCCCTCACAGATCCCCCTCCACTGAATCCCTTCTTCTTTCCTATACATGTAAACAATGCACCATGATGATGATCCCCTCACAGATCCCCCTCCACTGAATCCCTTCTTCTTTCCCATACATGTGAACAATGCACCATGATGATAATCCCCTCACAGATCTCCCTCCACTGAATCCCTTCTTCTTTCCCACACATGTAAACAATGCACCATGATGATAATCCCCTCACAGATCCCCCTCTACTGAATCCCTTCTTCTTTCCCACACATGTAAACAATGCACCATGATGATGATCCCCTCACAGATCCCCCTCCACTGAATCCCTTCTTCTTTCCTATACATGTAAACAATGCACCATGATGATGATCCCCTCACAGATCCCCCTCCACTGAATCCCTTCTTCTTTCCCATACATGTAAACAATGCACCATGATGATGATCCCCTCACAGATCCCCCTCCACTGAATCCCTTCTTCTTTCCTATACATGTAAACAATGCACCATGATGATGATCCCCTCACAGATCCCCCTCCACTGAATCCCTTCTTCTTTCCCATACATGTGAACAATGCACCATGATGATAATCCCCTCACAGATCTCCCTCCACTGAATCCCTTCTTCTTTCCCACACATGTAAACAATGCACCATGATGATAATCCCCTCACAGATCCCCCTCTACTGAATCCCTTCTTCTTTCCCACACATGTAAACAATGCACCATGATGATGATCCCCTCACAGATCCCCCTCCACTGAATCCCTTCTTCTTTCCTATACATGTAAACAATGCACCATGATGATGATCCCCTCACAGATCCCCCTCCACTGAATCCCTTCTTCTTTCCCATACATGTAAACAATGCACCATGATGATGATCCCCTCACAGATCCCCCTCCACTGAATCCCTTCTTCTTTCCCATACATGTAAACAATGCACCATGATGATGATCCCCTCACAGATCCCCCTCCACTGAATCCCTTCTTCTTTCCCATACATGTAAACAATGCACCATGATGATGATCCCCTCACAGATCTCCCTCCACTGAATCCCTTCTTCTTTCCCATACATGTAAACAATGCACCATGATGATGATCCCCTCACAGATCCCCCTCCACTGAATCCCTTCTTCTTTCCCATACATGTAAACAATGCACCATGATGATGATCCCCTCACAGATCTCCCTCCACTGAATCCCTTCTTCTTTCCTATACATGTAAACAATGCACCATGATGATGATCCCCTCACAGATCCCCCTCCACTGAATCCCTTCTTCTTTCCCATACATGTAAACAATGCACCATGATGATGATCCCCTCACAGATCCCCCTCCACTGAATCCCTTCTTCTTTCCCATACATGTAAACAATGCACCATGATGATGATACCCTCACAGATCCCCCTCCACTGAATCCCTTCTTCTTTCCCATACATGTAAACAATACACCATGATGATGATCCCCTCACAGATCCCCCTCCACTGAATCCCTTCTTCTTTCCCATACATGTAAACAATACACCATGATGATGATCCCCTCACAGATCCCCCTCCACTGAATCCCTTCTTCTTTCCTATACTTGTAAACAATGCACCATGATGATGATCCCCTCACAGATCCCCTCCACTGAATCCCTTCTTCTTTCCCATACATGTGAACAATGCACCATGATGATAATCCCCTCACAGATCTCCCTCCACTGAATCCCTTCTTCTTTCCCACACATGTAAACAATGCACCATGATGATAATCCCCTCACAGATCCCCCTCTACTGAATCCCTTCTTCTTTCCCACACATGTAAACAATGCACCATGATGATAATCCCCTCACAGATCCCCCTCTACTGAATCCCTTCTTCTTTCCCACACATGCAAACAATACACCATGATGATGATCCCCTCACAGATCCCCCTCTACTGAATCCCTTCTTCTTTCCCATACATGTAAACAATGCACCATGATGATGATCCCCTCACAGATCCCCCTCTACTGAATCCCTTCTTCTTTCCCATACATGTAAACAATACACCATGATGATGATCCCCTCACAGATCTCCCTCCACTGAATCCCTTCTTCTTTCCCACACATGTAAACAATACACCATGATGATGATCCCCTCACAGATCCCCCTCTACTGAATCCCTTCTTCTTTCCCATACATGTAAACAATACACCATGATGATGATCCCCTCACAGATCCCCCTCCACTGAATCCCTTCTTCGTTCCCATACATGTAAACAATACACCATGATGATAATCCCCTCACAGATCTCCCTCCACTGAATCCCTTCTTCTTTCCAACTAGTTTCTCTTCTATTTTGATGTCATACTTTTTTATTTAATTTTTAATTTGTGTATTTCCAATGATGGAGGGGGGGAGAATGGGCACATCAGGGCTTCTAGCCACTGCAAATGAACTCCAGATGTGTGTACCACTTTGTGCATCTGGCTTCACATGTGTACTGGGGAATCAAATCTGGGTCATTAAGCTTTGCAGGCATGTACCTTAACTGCTGAACCATCTCTCCAGACTCCATCTTGTACTATTCCCCCTCCTATGATGCAGGTCTTCCAAAGGCAGTGTCCACCACACTGAGACCATGAATGCCACAGCCACTGTGTCCAGAGGACAGTATGCCAAGCATTCCTCCCCTTTCTTTGGCTCTTACACTGAAAGAGTTTTCTATGGTGAAAGTTGAAGTAAGGGTACTGAGTTAATTTCCAGTTAACCAGAAAATTTAATTAACCTGAATAACTTGTCTCTGGAACATTCCCATTCAATGAGATCTGATAGCACTCTGATTTCTGAAATTGTTGTCAAAGTTCTTCCTGCTAACAGTGCCTGGTGGAGGCAATCTTGCTTGTGCAGTCAGACTGCTTAGAAGATTAGATGTCCTTAGTCTTAAAACAAAAAAGAAACCGGGGCTGGGTTTGGTGGCTCACTCCTTTAACCCCAACACTTGGGAGGATTGCCTGGACTACAAGATGAGACCCCACCTAGGGGTGGGGAGGGGAAGGAAATGGGAGAGGAAATCATGTCTTCTTCTGGTTAATTATCTGTTTGACTTTGACCCTTAGATCTGTTGCATAAAGAATAAGACGGGTTAGACAGAAAACAAGTGTGGGAGCTCAGACTTTCAAATGTGCTGTGTGAATGTTACAAGTTTCACTTGGAGAAAGTATACATTAGCCATTATAAATTAATTTATTTTTATTTGTTTTCCAGATTAATGGTCCTTCTAAAACAGAACATTGAATTAGGACTTAGTTACTTCACTTGCAAAAGCTAATTGAAGCACATACTTATGAAATTAGATGTGGAGAGTGAACGTCACCACCCACTGAACCACAACAAAGAAATTTTATTTCACTTCTGAGACAGCATAAAAGAAGAGAAATTAACATGCATGCGGCAGCTCCCCCGTGCTCCTTCCCCGCCCTACTGGTACCAGTTGAAAAGCCTGAGCTCTTTGTGATGATAATGGTGAACACTGGCACACTTAGACATAGGAAGCTGGAGGCCAGTGAGAGGCAAAGCCCTCTGCTACAGTTTGTGCTTTTTAAAAAATATATTTTTAAATATTGATTTTTAGGGCTGGAGAGGTGGCTCAGCAGTTATGTGCACTTCCTGCACAAGCATGAGGGCCTGGGTAAGGAGGCTGAACCTGCCGGAGTTTGGATCCCTAGGTCCCACAAAAACAGCTTGACATGGCCATGCATGTGCTAACTCAAAAAATGGAGCTCGGGGCTGGAAAGATGGCTCGGTGTTTAAGTGCACTTTCTGCATGAGGCATGAGGGCCTGCAGAGGCCTGAGACTATGGAAGTTCAAATCCCCAGATCCCACATAAGCATCTTGGCATGGCCAGGAGCATGCTAACTCATTGAGTTCAGGGCTGGAGAGATGGCTCAGTGGTTAAAGGCGCTTGCTTGCAAAGTCTGATGGACTGGGTTCAATTCCCCAATACCCATATATAACCAGATGCACAAAGTAGTGCATGTGTCTGGAGTTCATTTGCAGTGACTAGAGGCCCTGCCGTACCCATTCCCTCTCTCTCCTTGCAAATAAATAAGAATTTTTTTTTAATGGAGTTCATAGAATTGAGTCTTTCTATGGCCCCGTTTGAGCATAACCAAAGACTTGTAAAAGCTGCCCGAGGCTCTTCCCTTTGAAATTCACAGCAAAAGTTCTGAGTGTCCTACTTTCCCCTCTTTCCTCTTATGAAAACATATTTATTTATTTGAGAGAGAGAGACTTAGAGGGAGAGAGGTTGAGTGAGTACGGCCGAGCCAGAGTCTCTTGATGCTGCAAACAAACGCCACCTGCATGCACCACTTTGTGCATCTGGCTTGACATGAGGACTGGGAAACAGAACCCAGGCCAGCAGGCTTTGCAAACCAGTGCCTTTGACTGCTGAGCCATCTCCCCAGTCCCTTCTCTTCCCTTTCACATCCAAATAGCAGTATTCATATACATTTTTTTTCTACTGGTGCATTGAAAATTACCTTAAAGTTAGTGACTTTAAACAGCAAACACCACCATTGATCAGCTCCAGGTGGAGGCTCGGTGGTCTTGGGTAGCTGGGTGTCCCCAGGCTAGCCTGAAGCAGCCAGCCAGCCTGCGCTCGGGTCTGGAAGCTCTGCAGGAGACTCTGCTTCAGGCTCACTCCAGAGTCCCTGGCAGAATCTAGTTCTGGGTTTATGGGAGGAACGAGGTTGCTGTTTCATGTATGTAGTGCTATTCTCAGCTTCTAGCTGCCAATGGCTTTTGTGGGCTCATGCCCTTGACCTTCCCAGGCAACAGTGGCAGATCAAGTCCTCATGCTTCCTCTCTGGCCTTTCCTTTTAAATTTTTATTTATTTATTTCTTGACGACTTCCATGATTGTAAACAATATCCCACGGTAATGCTCTGCCTCCCCCCACTTTCCTCTTTGAAACTTCACTCTCCATCATATCTCCTCCCCCTCTCAATCAGTCTCTCTTTTATTTTGATGTCGTGATCTTTTCCTCCTATTATGATGGTCTTGTGTAGGTAGTGTCAGGCACTGTGAGGTCATGTCTGGAGGAGCACATTGTAAGGAGTCCTACCCTTCCTTTGTCTCTTAAGGTCTTTCTACCACCTCTTCCGCAACGGACCCTAAGCCTTGGAAGGTGTTATAGAGATGTTCCAGAGCTGAGCACTTCTCTGTCACTTCTTCCCAAACCCATGGTGCCTTCTGAATCCTCCCAAGAATCACTGCCCTCTGAAAAGAGAAGCTTCTCTAACCAAGAGTGAGAGTAGCATTAATATATGGGTGTGAACATTAAGAGAAGTGGTTAGTGGACAATTTGGTGAGCATAGTATATACATTTAGCCAGATAGCAGCAGATGTTACATCCTTAGAGCTCATGACTAACGCTGTTGTAGGTTTTCAGTATCAGGGATGTATTCCCTCCCATGGAGCAGGCCTCCAGTCAAATTAGAGGACAGTTGGTTTCTCCATAACAGATGTGCCACTATTGTACCCATTGGCTCATTTGGCCTGGCTAGCCAAATATAAGGCCTGCAGTGTCCCCTGTTGAGTATCTTCACTGGTGATTTCTCTCTCTCCCATTGAACTGTATGAGGTGTGGCTTTTACCAGCTTTCTCTCAGCTGGTCTACAAGGAGGAGGCTTTCAGCTCAGCTCCAGCAGGACTCCTCAGTGACTTTACAGCCCAAGTATGTGGAGTCTTCAGCAATAGGGTCTTACCATCGGGGTGGGTAATGCTTAGCAGGCCTGAGGGTCACATCACGTCACAGCAGCAAAAGGCAGTGGTCTGAGTGGAAGCATCAGTGACTCGCCTCCTCCGTCAAGGCTTCATCTTCCAAGGGCCGTGCCAGCTGGAGGTTAAGTGTGAGGCTTAATCACTGACACATGAGGCTATGGGACACTTCACATTCACACCACCACATATAGTGAAAGCCTGTCTCAAACAAACAAGGAAAAAGAAAGAATAAAAATTTAAAGCAGGGCTGGAGAGATGGCTTAGCGGTTAAGCCCTTGTCTGTGAAGCCTAAGGACCCCAGTTCGAGGCTCAATTCCCCAGGGCCCATGTTAGCCAGATGCACAAGGGGGCGCACGCATCTGGAGTTCGTTTGCAGTGGCTGGAGGCCCTGGTGTGCCCATTCTCTCTCTCTCTTTCTCTCTGCCTCTTTATCTGTCACTCTCAAGTAAATAAATAAAAACTTTAAAAATATATTAAAAAATTTAAAGAAGCAAAAGAAATGAGAAGAGAGAAGAAAACAAAACAATAACTTGGTGCCAAGAGTTGCAAGGTGGAGCCGCCATGAATGGGTTCCTATGGTCTCCCACACAATGAAGTTAATTTTGTTTGATTTATTGCTTATTTTGTGAAGATCGGCTGACAAGGGTCCAAAGTGACTTGGGAAGAGTAGACAGGATGTTTTATACATATTTGTGCTGCTATGAAAATGTGCAATAAAAAAAGGGGGCCCTGTGTGCATTTTGAAGTATTCTTTAGAAAGGCTGCGGGCAGGCTGGAAGCCTAGCCTAGAGGTAAGAGCACAGGCCCCGGCTTCACGCTCCAGGACTGGGGCGAAAGTGTCCTGGAGGCCTGCAGAGATGGCTCAGTGTTTAAGGTGCTTGCCTGAGAAACGTAAGGACCCAGGTGCAATTCCCCAGTATCCACACAAGCCAGAACAAGGTGGTGTGCGTGTCTGGAGTTTGTTTGCCATGGCTAGAGGCCCTGGCTCACCCATTCTCTCTCTATCTCTCTCCCCTCTCGAATAAATAAATAAGCAAATACATGAAGTGTCTTGAAGATCCATTCGACCATAGTTTACAACAATACCATTCCTGTGAGCCATGGGACTATTAGCTACTTTAGGAGGCTTAAATAGTACTATATCACAACACTCAGAAAGGAATAGGTTATTGACAATGTAAGAAGATCTAGGTATCCACACTAGGGTAATCCCGTATTTCTTATCTTGGTGATTGCTGTAAGGGACAGGCAATGCAAAAGTGATTTCACTGTTCATAATGTGAGGTCCGGAGCCTCACAGTCATAATTTTGTCATGAATATCATGGCTCAGGGCCCTTACATGTGCTTTAGACCCTTTGGAAATTATCTCTGGTTTCATATGATGCTCTATAAGACCAGAGTTGGCTGGGCTGCAGGCTCAGAAGATTCCTGGTAGGTATCGTGGGCTGCTATGGTGATCTCCCACTCTCTCCCCTCCCCTTCCAAAAGGAAAAGCCAGACCATACTAAGTTGATCTTTTCTTTGACCAATAGCTTTCAAAAGACATCAGAAGTGACTTGAAATCTACACCACACCTTGCTATAAACACAGCCCGTGTTCCCCTCTTGTTTCACTCCCACGTTAGTCAAAAGCTATTTTGACAGAGGGATGTGATTGATTGCTCCACTCTCCCCCACGGAGGACCACGACCCCATGTTACCTGGGCACTTTGCAAACACTGTCTTGTTTAATCCTCCTAATAAGCATTGGTATTTTCTTCTAGAGGTGGCGAGGCCTTGGGCTTAGACTCTCACAGTCTCAGATCTGGAGGGATGTGACCCCACACAAGCTCCATCCCCACGTGTTGATGTGAGAACGGAAACAGAGAAGGCAGAGCTGCCCCGCTCCCTCTCCGTCCACAAGCACGGCGCTGGGGCAAAGCCAGCAGGGGCAGGCTGGCTTGGCACGGCCTCCCAGCATAGAGACCCACAGGCTGTCCCAGTGACAGCGCGGGAGCCAGACGCATGCCAGGCCAGCAGCCGGCTTTCTGCGCAGAGACAGCTCAGCCCCCAACAGTCTCAGGCTGACACCTGAGTTCCCGAGCTCTGGAGACGGAAGATGATCCCAGCTACGCAATAGCTTGGGAAGCAAGCATGCGTCCAAGTCGTCAGAACATGGGCAAGTTAGCAAATCCACCGGAGTCACAGAGGCATTGCTCAGGGAGGAATCCATGAGCGCATTCTCTGGGGAAGAGTCTTCTCCTGTGAAATTTGTTCGTGTGTTTTCATTGCAAATGAATACAGGAATACGCTGTTTCATATGGATGGCTGCCTTGCTAATGAGAGATGCAGAAGAATTGAACTGGGCGGGCTAGCAAGGCCAACAATGGTGTCTGCCCTGTGGCAGGCGACACAACAGTCGTGGACGGAAGCAAATGAGTTTCAGCCACCACATCAAATTAATGTCACTAACTTGGATTCTCATCAGTTTTGCAAGTTTTCTATTTTGTTCATTTTGGTTTGTGATAATGTAGGATCGATAAGTCAGTTATGCATAGCTTTGAATACATTCAAGAAGTATAATAAATATGAATCAATCCTAAAGTCCGTCAGAAAGTTTCTGAGGTTTTTATTTACTTGCAGCCCTGAACATCAAGCCCCGAGCCCCAAGCAGTGGGGGGAGGATGATGGCCACTCCTCCTCACCAGGTCACTAAGTGTGGAATCAATTAGGTGACATACCTCTACCTGTATCTTCGTGGGTGTTTCCAAATGAGTGTTATTTATCTGTGGACGCCATGCAGACTTGTGTGGATGGATGCATGTGAACCGCACCATGAGGCGGGTGTTAGGCATGAACCTCAATCACTCTCCACTTTCTTTTCTGAGGCACGGTCTCTTGCTTGAAACCGTTTCTTGCCGATCCAGCTAGCCTCAGGGCCCCACTTGCCTTGCGGATGTCCTGTCTCTATACACCTCCTGAGAAGTAGGTAATAGGCTGGTTACCATGCCTACCCAGCATTTATAGGGAGGCTGGGATCAGAGCTCCAATTTTCGCGTTTGGGTGGCACTTCACCCATGGAGCGAGCTCCGAAGCCCTTCCAGACAGGGTTGCCTGAAGATGGAGGAGCACTTGAATGTGCCTGGCGCTGGCCGAGGCCGAGGCCCCTGATCAGCGAAGAGGGACAGAGGAGAAAGTCAGCCTTTTCTCTGCTACTGCTGTGTGGAGATGGGAGCTGCTAAGGAGGATTGGGAACCCCTGCTGTGCCCTTCCCACCGCGGAGGATGAGGCCGGAAGTTGTCAGACTGCTCACGAAGGAGCTAACGGGTCTCACAGTGAGTGCAGCCGTGGCATCCAGAGTTGAAATGGGCGAGCAGTTCTGAGAGGCATTTAGGGACAAATGAGCCAGGAGCCAAGCCAAACCTGTCTTCCTCTCAGTTAGTCCTTGTCAGGGATTTGGTCACAGTGATGAGAAAAATGTGACTCATGCACTAGACAAGTGGTCTGCCATTGAGCCACACCCCAACCTGGTGTTTACTTTTTATTTTATTTTTATTTGTTAGCGATAGAGTGTGTGAGGGAGGGAGAGTGAGTGTGGGTACATCAGGACTTCTGCCATTGCAAACAAACTCCAGACACATGCTCCACTCTGCATCTGGCTTTGCATGGGTGCTGGGGAATTGAACCCAGGCTGTCAGACTTTCTAAGCAAGCACTTTTAACAGCTGAGCCATTTTTCCAACCTCATGGTTTTTATTTTATGTTTTGATATTTTTTATATTTTATTTATTTATAAGCAAAGAGAGAAAGAGAGAGAGTCAGCAGGAGAATGGGAGAGAATGGGCACACCAGGGCCTCCAGCTGCTGCAAACAACTCCAGATGCATGCACCACTTTGTGTATCTGGCTTTGCAAGGACACTGGAGAATCAAACCTGGGTCATTAGGCTTTGCAGGCAAGCACCTTAACCACTAAGCAATCTCTCCAGCCTGTTTTTTACTTTGAAAAGGATCTGGAATGTTACTCAAATTTGAGAAATATGTGGTACAGATGAATTCAGGGGCATCTTAGGAATTATTTCCTTGACTCGATTCTCCACCAGCTACACACGGGGTTAATTATACATGTAAGTGAATTGTCTTTGTTTGTTGTGGATTTTAAGGGTGGAGCTACCAGGAAGCTGTGACATAAATGTCAGTAAACTGCCTACACTATAAAATCACTCCATTTAATACACAGTTCTCTCTCTTCCCTCTTTGAAATAATGCATACAGAGCTGTGGCTTTGAACGTGAGGGGACAGAAGAGAGGCTGGGGACATATGGCCGAGGCCTTAAGGAGCTCTGCCAGGGTTGGGGTCTGTCAGGTGGGGGGAACCACGGGTGCGGGGTTCTGCATGTCTGCACACAGCAGGGAGCTGGTGACTTGAAACAAGACAAAACCTGATCCTTGGGAGAGGAGTCAAAAGCTACGGAGCAGTTGTCCTTCCTCTGGAGAGAGCCCTTCCTCCAGAGGACAGTCGAGACCTGGCACCTTTACCCCTCAAATCCTACTACCAAGCACATCCTCTTGGCTACGGTGCTTGATGGCATAGTTCAGGCTGGAATAAACAAAAACAGTTGATCGGCTGTGGAGCCGAAGAGAAGTCAAGCTGTGCAGACAACAAGACCTGTGGCAGCCACTGCTCTTCAGACTTGGGCTTCACCTGTGCTCGGAGTGGGAGGCCTCACGGGGTGACGCACGTCTGCTCCCAGATGCCCGTGACCGCCACAAAGGACCCAGGCTCATTCCTCGTGAGCTCTGATTCTGTAACCTTAATTCAAATGAAAGAACGGCAGCAACAGTTATGACTAGTAGAATGCTGTAAGTTTCCAGGCACACCAGTGAAATGCTTCCTAAGATTTCACAAAGATGGTCACTTGAGGCAGAGGTAGGAGGATCGCCGAGAGTTTGAGGCCACCCTGAGACTACATAGTGAATTCCAGGTCAGCCTGAGCCAGAGTGAGACCCTACCTTGGAAAAAAAAAAAAAATAGATGGTCACTTATCTGTAGCAGACAGCCAAAATTTGTAATGATAGGAAGGTAGAAAGAGAAAACTAGAGATTAAAAAGAGAGAGAGAGAAAAAGTATACCAAAATTTGTATTTGATAATGTGAAGAATGCTAACTTGCTGATCTGATTTTTTAATGCTAGGAAGTACTTAATACATTGAGATGAACAGCATATGTTGTGAGATGCCAGTGATTCCCGTTTCCATCTATATAACAATGGCATCACTAATAGAGTATGATAGAGTCATTTTTTTAAAAAAAAATGTATTTATTTATTTGAGAGAGAAAGTGGATGAGAGAGAGAGAGTAGGCACCCCAGAGCCTCTCGCCACTGCAAACAAATTCCAGATGCATGCTCCACCCTGCAAAGCTGGCTTATGTGGGTAGTGGGGAGTTGAACCTGGGTCCTTAGGCTTCACAGGCAAGTGCCCTAACCACAAACCATCTCTCCAGCCGTAGAGTAGTTCTTTGCTTTATTAAGCATTCATATGCAAAGGTAGATTTTATGTGGCTTTGTCTTTACCGAGTGTGGTAGTTGGAATGTCTGTTCCGCCATAGAC
This sequence comes from Jaculus jaculus, assembly GCF_020740685.1. Classification (NCBI taxonomy): domain Eukaryota; kingdom Metazoa; phylum Chordata; class Mammalia; order Rodentia; family Dipodidae; genus Jaculus; species Jaculus jaculus. The sequence continues at coordinate 108,844,869 of NC_059113.1, read as the reverse complement.
TCGGGTGTTAAATTAAACTTGCGACCTGAATCTCCAGTCACCCAGTCGCAGGAGCTGTCACTGGGGTGCATATCTGGGTGCCCAGCCATAAGATGTGTTTCAGGGCAGAGCTGAGGTCCAGCAAGACATGTCCAGAGAGGTTCAAGCTCTGTGGCGCCCTGCTTGCTGCTGCTTCCTGCTTGCAGCTTGCAGCCTTTGCTGGCTGCTGGTGCCTTTTATCTCTGCTTGGGTCTGTGAAAGGGGGCCAGCTTCTTCTGCCATGGAACTTCCTGCATCTATAAGCCTGAAAGAAATCCCTTTTTCCCATAAACACTCTCTGGTTGGATATTGGTCCCAGTAATGAGAAAACCGGCTACAGCAGAAATTTGGTGACTCCACAGACATTCCTCTTGGGCAGGTCTCTGAGGTTGCTTCCAGGAAGGACTGACTGAAGGAGGAAGTCCTTCCTCCAGAGTGAGTCCTTCCCCTAGAGTGGGCGGCCTCCTGGAAGGGGGCTTTACATAAGGAAGCTCTGGGAGAAAAGAGCCCCTTCCTCCTGCCTGACTGCTGGTGAGTGTCCACACTTGCACGCCCTCTATGCTGTTCAGCTCCTTCGCTGGCACGGGAACCACGTTCCCTTGGCCTTCCAGCGTGGACTGCAGAGCAGCGGCTCTCCAGGACGCCTCCGGGCCTCAGTGGCGGATGGGGACTGCGGAGGCCTCCAGCCTCGTGGACTGAGCAGCTAGCGGGTTCCTTGACTCTCAGGCCTGCAGACGGCGATTGTTGGACTGCTATAAACTAATCCACTAAATTCCCTTTTCATCACAATTCATTTTGTTTGCGCCGTTCCTCTAGAGAACCCTGACTAACTCACCAAAGCAGGATGGCAGGGACTGTGCATGTCTCACTATCTTTGGAGTACTTTATAAGTATCTTCCTGTACTTGACAGTGAAAGTGTACTTGACTTCTAGGGAGGGACTTGCTCAACAGGGCCGTCAATGTGTACCATTCCCTAGAACATCTTCTGAAAGGGAGCAAGTCTCCTTGGAAAAGACATCACTCCCAACAAACACTAGTTCTCATATCAAAACTGGATGATCAAAAATCTATTTAAGAGTGTGCAAGGCATCATGACTTCAATGGACACTTCAGATTAGGCCGCACACACACCATATGGAGGCACTGTGACCTAACATGGAGTTCTTTCTATCACAAATTGTTTTTTCAGTTCTTCCCTCCAAAACAGACCCCTTCATATTCCAAAATGGAATTTAAAAAAGAACATGGTGCCACTTTCTTCTTTCTTGCTTAATGAAAAGCCGGAGATGTTTGGGGGAAGAGAGGCCAGAAGAAGGCTTTGAGGACAGAACGTTCATTATGTTCTCTACTTCCTTCCTTGAAAGGTAACGCAGAGGTCATTAGAAATCTTTGAAAGCAACAATGCTCTCCTCCATGCTGTGCCCACTGCCAGAAGATATTTATGGAAATAAAACAGTGCCTCACAACCCTTCAGTAAAGTTCCATGAAGTTGGTTCCAAATAAAAATGAATAAATAATGTTTATCCAGGCCCCAAAGACAATGGTAAAAAGCAAAAATTGATTAGCCCATCATCTCATTTATGTGCTGACACTAACACCCTTGCACACTGGATGTTGGCTTATTTGAAGAGAAAATGATTTAGAGGATGTACAGGAAAACAAAAGAAAAACCCCTTAATAGATATTGATCTGGTTGTGGCATTAATTTGATAACTTTGCAACTGCATTTTAATAGTGGTAAACTAACTGAGTTAATATGACTCAGTGAAAAAGTTCTACATGTTCATTTTTATCAAAAGATATATAAAATTTATCACTTTTATTTCAGGGTCAGAATAAGATTTTAGACTTGAAAATCAACTTCAATGATGTTGGCATGCATTAGAAATCAATTTTCAACCATGGAAATTCAGCCTGCTTATTCACAATTGCCAGAGAATAGCTATGAATCTCAACCACATCACAAAAATCACCTTTCAAACCCTCTTCCATTTCAAAGGCAGGGCTCCTTTATGTTGAAGGAGTACATCAGAAGAATTAGGCTTTAGTTACAGTACTTTCTTTAAGAAGTGGCTTCTGCCATCACCCTTAACTTCTGGTGGCTCCTTAAGATTTCTCTGAAATGTATAAACACTCAAGGTCCAGGAAGTTGTGCCAGTTTGTACCTCTTTAATGCCTGGATTTGGGGGTAGTAACCTTAGTATTTTCATCTTTACATCAGGGAGGGCTTGAATGTCTCCCACAACCTTGTGTGTTTGTGACAAGGTCTCATGCTCAGTGTCCAGCTAGCGGAGCCTGCGGGAGGTGAGGTGTGTGACTGAGTGGACCTTGTGGTTTACAAGTCTAGCCCCCTCGCTGTTCACCAGCTAACTCACTCTTGCTGCTGCCTTCCAGGGGATGGTACAAGATATGATGCCATCTCTGCTCTGCCATGCTCTCTCTGCCATGACAAAGCCTCCCCTCAAAACCGTAAGCCCGAAGTAAATCCTTTCCTCTCATAAGAGGCTTCTCATCTGGCATTGTGTCCCAGCAATGGGGAGGTAACTGCTATAAGACCCCTGGCTGCAGGCGTGAGGCTGTGTATTTAGTATGTCTTCTATACATGTCTGTTGGGTGAATAATTAAGTGAAAGACTGGATTGGGTAAGGGGGGAGTCTCAAAAAGTCATTCCCACCCACTGTGACTCAACCCGAGGCTGGCTCTCATCAGCACCTCTGGATCTTCACATTCCGTTCTGGTGTGGCTGAGGCCTCGTGCTTTAACATGTCTCCAACAGAAGGAAAATTAGCACCTGTCAAACACTCCTATCGTTTGTGGAGTGTGTTATCTCTCCTAGAATATTCCCAAGTTCATACCTTCTCCAGTTTTACGTTTCTGGTGCCTGATGAGGCATGTGACACATTACTGACCTTTAGGTAGGAAATCCACAAATGACTTGGAAGAATTCTGAAATGAAGGCCTAGTCAGACCAGTCACTTCATCTCAGTGGTGGTCATAACTTTCCTCCTAAAAATGAACATTTTAAAATCATATCAGGTTTGGGGATATGGCTCAATGGCTAAAGATACTTGCTTGCTAAGCCTGTGAGCTTGGGTTTGATTCCCCTGTGCTCATGTAAAGTCAGATGCACAAAGTAATGCATGCATTTGGGGTTGGTTCATTTACAACAGCAAGAGGCCCTGGTGTGCCCAGTCTCTCCCTCTCTCTCTCTCTTAAGCAAAAATATTTAAAATCATATCATAACTTCTGTTTGACAGACAGGAAAGAATAGTTGGTTGCAGAATAGAAAGATAGGGTAGTCTGCAGGAAATTTAGGGAGGAACCAAGAGAAAGAATGAGCACCTTTGTGTGACTTAGTCAGCTCCGTAGGCCCCCCTATGAGACAGGGAGCTAGCATTCTAATCATAATAACATTATCTTCTACATGAAACACACTATATATTATTTTTAAGGCAAGCCCAACAGACTGGCCTTTTTTATTATGCAAGAGAGTGAGAGCAAAGTGAGTGAGTGTGTGAGTGTAGGTGTGTGTGTGTGAGAGAGAGAGAGAATTGGCATGCCAGGGCCTCCAGCCACTGTAATCACACTTCAGATGCGTACACGACCTTGTGCACATGTGTGACCTTGTGCCCTTGCTTGCATCACCTGTGCATCTGGCTTATGTGGGACCTGGAGAGTCAAACACGGGTCCTTAGCCTTTACAGGCAAGCACCTTAATCACTAAGCCATCTCTCCAGCCTCATTATATATTGTTTTATTGATGGAAAAAAAATAGCTTCAAGTATGTCCAAAATTTGCTCCATCAGTGGCCAGGATCCACATTAAGTTCTACTAACATCAAATTCATATATTATCCTTTGTACACATAATTCTACAAGCTTAAATTTAACTTTTTTATTTATTTGCAAGCACTGAGGGAGACGAGAGGATAGGCATGTCAGAGCCTCTTGCCACTACAAATCAACTCCAGACACATGTACCACTTTGTGCAGCTGTTTGTATGGGTACAGGGGAATCAAACCCAAGCTGTCAGGCTTTGTGAGCAAGTGTCTTTAACTGCTGGGCCATCTCCCTAGCCCTGCATGCTGAAATTTTGATAAGAAATAAAAGCCAGTTTGCACCGAGGGTGAAAACTGCTGTTCTAGTCTTGTGATTCTTCCTTTTGTATTTTAAACTGAGCAAAACTACAAGCGAACCTTGCTGTGCGTGTATTTCTTAATTCCATGCCATCTACATTCCGAGAAGGAAGCAGGCAAGGTTGTGTGGCACTTTAAAAGGAAGATAGCAGTGCCATCTGGGCATGAGAAGGACTGGTAGAAATGAGAAAGTGTCCGGAAAGGCCTGGTGGGGCCGAGTGTTTTCCTGGTGACAGCTAAAGGAGGAAATCGTGTGAAAAGGAAGGAGGACACCAAGGACCAAGAGAAGACAGGACTTCTTCGTGGTGGTTTTACAGGATCCTTGCCTCGTACGATGTTACTGAACAGCACAGTATAAATCATGACAGGCTCGGGCCACCGCGATAGAATGACTTCTGAAATCTCATAATGCTAAAGCATATCTTTTAAACCTTTTATTGCTTGAGTTTGTTTTGATGGGTTAATTTTCAACACAACTTTAAGAAAAATTATGCTTTATAAATATGTTTTATTTATTTATTTAAGAGAGAGGAAAAGGCAGAGAGAGAGAGAGAGGGAGAGAATGGGCACACCAGGGCCTCCAGCCACTGCAAATGAACTCCAGATGCATGCGCTCCCTTGTGCATCTGACTTACATGGGTCCTGGGGAATTAAACCAGCATTAACTGCTAAGCCATCTCTCCAGCCCAAGAAAAATTATGCTTTTATTTTATTTTATTTTATTTTATTTTATTTTATTTTATTTTATTTTATTTTATTTTATTTTATTTTATTTGACAGAGAGAGAGAGAGAGAAAACTGGGGCACCAGGGCCTCAGCCACTGCAATAGGACTCTAGATGCTTGCGCCACCTATTGGCAGTGTGCGACCCTGCATTTGCCTCACTTTTTGTGCATCTGGCTTATGCTGGATCTGGGGAATGGAACATGGGTCCTTAAGTTTCATAGGCAAGCACCTTAACTGATAATCCATCTCTCCAGCCCTCAACACAACTCTTTTGGAGGGATAGGATTTTACTATGTAGCTCAGGCTGCCTCAAAATCAAGATCTTTCTACTTCAGTCTCTCAAGGGCCTGCTTGCACATTTCTAAGAACCATCAAATGATCAATTCTAGAGAGCTGGTTGTTACTAAGAGCTACCCCCATATAATCAGAGGAGCAGTGTGTAGAGTGGAAGCGTTTGCATCTCTGTGGGATAGCTGAAGTGAATTGGTGACATGTTTGACAGCAAAGAGAAATGAATTTCTGTTATGCCCAGGTTTCTTCCTATGCTTTTGGTTTTCTCAAAAGTTATTCATTAACTCACAAAGGTGCTAAGATAAAAATAAAAATAAAAATAAAAGGTCATATGTGGGATGTTGAGATGGCTTAGTGGTTAAGGCACTTGCCTGCAAAGCCTAATGGCCAAGGTTTGTACCAGAGTTTGCAGTGGCTGGAGGCCCTGGCACACCCATTGTCTCCCCTGGCTCTGTCCCTCAAATAAATAAATAAATAATATCATATATATATATATATATATATATATATATATATATATATATATACACACACACACATATATCAATAGAAATGGGATGATTGAAGAAAGAATCTCCTATAACAAGCCTGGTGATTGAGGATCTGATATCCAATTTGTGGTAACAGACTGGTTGGCTTAAGGCTGGTAAGGTAGCTCAGTTGGTAAGGTACTTGCATTACAACCAAGAGGATCTGGGTTTGTTTGACAATATCCATTTAAAATGGCAAGCTTTGGGGGCCTGTGTTGTGGATGTGGAGGCAGGAGCATTGCCAGGACTCACCGCCCACCTAGTCTGGCCTAATTAGTGAACTCTAAGCCAATGGTAGACATTGCAACAAAAAAGTGGATAGCATTCATGGAGATGACAGCTGAGGCTGTCCTCTGGCCTCCACGTGGACACACATATGCTGAACACACAAACATGCGCCCCTGCAAAATAGAAAAAAAAGAGAGATGATTGGTCAACCTGCAAAGAAGAAATAACTAGAGAGTATTCCTTTACACTTTAAGAAAGGAATATTCATCACTTAGGTCTTGATTTCTAACACTAATTTCTGATAAGAGAGAGCAGAGAAGAGTCTAAGAGTAGAACCAGAAACATGCAAGTTGGGTTTGGACGTCTTGTGGTGCCAAAAAGCAAGGAAGTGCTTCAGCTGGTGTGTCAAGGAGCCAAGTGGAAAGAGCTCCAAATGGAAAAAGGCAGAGCAATGTGAGCAAGCAAAGTCATATCGATTCATAACCAGCAGGACAAGATAAATATCCATGAGACCATACTGACATAAATAAATTATCTTTACAAAAACAAATGAAGAATATCCAAATATACAAAAGAAATTCAAATAATTTATGGAGCACTCTGTTTTCAATGAGAGTATCTCTTTTGAAAAAAAATATTTTTAATATTTTACTTTTATCTATTTATTTGCCAGAGAGAAAGAGAATGGGCATGCTAGGGCCTCCAGCCAATGCAAACGAACTGTAGACACATGCACCCCCCTCTTGTGCATCTGACTAATGTGGGTCCTGGGTAATCAAACCTGGGTCCTTCGGCTTTGCAGGCAAACACCTTAAGCACTAAACCATCTGTCCAGCCCCCCAAAAAATATTTGTTTATTTATTTGAGAGAGAGAGAGAGAAGACGGGTACTCAGGGACTCTTGGCTGCTGCAAATGCGCTCCATATGCATGCACCACTTTGTGAGTCTGGTTTTACATGGACACTGGGCCAGCAGGCTTCACATGCAATGTCTTTAACCTCTGAGCCATCTCTCCAGCCTTAATTTCCTTCTTCTCAGTGTGCGGTATGCAGAGTAACTTCCTCCCAAAGAACATAGGAACGAGGTGGAGGAGTGGCTGTACGGTAGAGAACCGTGAGCACCACGACCCAGCAGAGTGATCGGCTCAGTGGAGAAGGGTGTGTGATGGGGGTGCGGAGCAGGCAGTTAGCAACTCCAGCAGATTTGGCCGGTGGAACCACATGTCTACGGATGTTGGTTGAATATCTTTCTCCATACGTGGAAGAACTGTAAACTTGGATGGAAAAATATTCTTGTTTTTTAGTGAAAATGTTTAAATGATTTAGAGACTTGACATGTCTTTTTCTCCCCAGCCCCTCCCTTCCCTGTTCATCACAGGGATGAGGGTGAGGCACGTGATAGAGAACTGGCCTTGGCACCACTCAATAGAGAAAGAAATACTTTTCATGATAAAATTCTAAGAATATCAAAGGGTTTCTAACAATAGCAAAGAGAGCAAGGGGCTGGGCGTGGTGGCGCACGCCTTTAATCCCAGCACTCAGGAGGCGTTGGTAGGAGGATCGCTGTGAGTTCGAGGCCACCCTGAGGTTACATAGTGAATTCCAGGTCAGCCCGGGCTACAGCAAGACCCCCACCTCAGGAAAAAAAAAAGAGCAAGGGAAAATTCCATCCCTTTTGTGCTTTCCACACATCTAATTGTCCTATCTTTTAGAAAGGCATAGTTTGGTGGGTGTTTAGATTGTGTGTGTTGTGTGCTAACAAAATGCTTTTGGTTCCTGTGTGCATGCCTCCAGGTTTCCAGCAATGGCAATGCCTCAGTGTTCACAGAGAAGGGTCTTTGTGGACTCTGGAAAATAACCCCTGGATCCCACCTTTCTTAGATACTTATTGATCTAGGAACAGGTGACTTACCCAAGTCGACAAAATCACATTCCCTCCAATAGAATGTCAGGGAGACTGGGGTGTGGTAGAGCTCTAACGATGTCTGCGAACCAAGTGTCGTAGCACCCATCTGAAATTCCAGCTCACGGCAGCACGGTGAACTCAAAGTCTACCCGGGTTATAAAGAGACAGAGAAGTGGAGAGAGGGAGAGAGACAGGGAGAGAGAGAGAGAGAGAGAGAGAGAGAGAGAGAGAGAGAGGGCTGCTGCCATTAACACGTGCATGTTTCCCGACATCTCAATCCTTAACTATGTCAGCACTCATCCAAATAAATACTTCTTAATTTTTTTCTCACACTAACCAAAGCTACTTTCCATTACTTACAATTCAAAAGCCTCTGTGTGTGTGTGTGCACGCGCGTGTGTGTGTACATTTCCCAAAGAATACCATAGAATTCATTACATTCTGAAATGTTTTTTTCGCCCTGTACCAGGTGCTGCGGAACTTCTACATGAGCACGTAATCGGTTTACCCGAGTCCGCCCCGCCACGGAGCAGGCCATACACTAAGCCCAGGAAGACAGCGGGAGAATCTTCCTATCGGCAGTCGCCACCCCAGGAACTTTACAAAAAGCAGGAAATCGTGAATACAACGGTCTCAGGGAGTTTCGGCCTTAGAGACGCTGACCTCAGCTCAGCATGGCTGTGTTCTAGCTCCCCGGACCCCGGGAGACTGACAGGACGTTGACCCCATGGACAACTCCCTCACTGCTCCCGTGGCAGGGAAAGTGCAGGACACTGGGGAGCAAGGAAACTTCCGGGAGGGGTCCGGCAGACATCTAGCTTCTTCACCGCAGCCTCGAGGGAGAAAGTCTGTTCCATCTCCTCTCAGCAGCTGGGTGCTGCCTCCCACACTCCCACACTCCTGGACAGCCAGGCACGGGCCAAGGGAGGGCGAGCGCAACAGAGCGGTTTACAGGGGTCTCGCAGTCAGAGAGCCAAAGCAACCAAGTGCACAGAGCCCAAGCTCAGGAAAACCAAAACAGAGGTGGCAGCTGCAAAACGTATCAAAGAAAGGGCACCAAAGGAGATGAAAGTAGTCTGTTTCCTCTCTCTCTCTCTCTTACACACACACTTTGTGATCCATTTAAATGATTCAGTAAATACATTGAAGGAGATTTAGAAGGTCTAAGCTATTTTTGATGAATGATCTGGAAAGAGAAAGATCAAAAATTAAGGGGAGGAATCTTAAAAAAAAAATGGGCTGGAGAGGTTAAGTGGTTAAGGCGTTTGCCTGCAAAGCCAAAGGACCCTTGTTCAATTCCCCAGGTCCCACGTTACCCAGTTGCACAAGGGGGCACATGTGTCTGGAGTTCGCTTGCAGTGGCTAGAGGCCCTGGTGTGCCCATTCTCTCTCTCCCCCTCTCTCTGTCTCAAATAAATAAAGTCTTTTAAAAAAATTCAAGGGAGGACAATCCTCAAGGAAGGAGTAAGAAACATGGATGGGTCATCAAGGGCACACAACAAGCAAATGATAGGAGTTCCAGGGGAGCTAAAGAACAGATGGAGGAGAAGCAATAATTAAACAAATTCAAGAACATTTCCCTCTGATGAGGAAAAAAATCTGAGTCTGCAAATTGAAAGGTCTCACTAGCTTTCATGAATGACTGATGAGAAAAGGTACCCATTAGGACATCTGTTGCTAAAATTTCTGAAATCTAAGGACAAAAAGAAGTCTTACAGGTGCATACTTAAGCAGACAAACAAGAGCTCCATGCAAAAGAAAGCTAAGAATTCTTTCTTTCATTGACCAGAGAGATGACAGAATGGTAGCCCAGAGCCCTGTCTCTGCTAAGCGCTCACGTTGACTGAGCAGGCAAAGGTGTCTACAGAAATGCTGGGATTCAGGGCACATGTCTCTCCTGTAGCCCATGCCCTGCCACTGTACAGTACAGAGCAGAAGTTCTCATCTTCCATTAGCGTTTAATCACCCACGGGCCTTGTTAAAATGCAGACTTCAGCTTAACTTCAGCTTAACTGGGATGGGGACCAAAGACTAGTTGTCGAGTTCCCAGGGGCACGGACCACAAGCAGGAGCCTCTGGGCTTAACTCTCGGCTCTCTGTCTTCTTGGTTTCGTGAACTCATTCTTCCGTGTTTCTGTGCTGCCATTTTTTGTTTTTAACCTGAAGGGTAGGGATAGTGATGGCACAATGCCTTGCTGTTGGGGATATGTCAGTTGGCACATGTAAATTTCTTCCGCTGAGCCTAGCACATATTCAGGATTCCATAAACATTATAAATGTGAATGTAGATGTTTACATAACGTCAGCATCTCTGAGAATTTATACATAATACAAGTGTTAAATAAGGGCTTCGAGAATGGACACAGCCTGCGGCCAGGATGGTTTGTTGAGTGAGTCTTAGTGAGTCCTGGTGAGGGTGAGGATAGCTGAGCACCAGTGTGCACCAGTGTGCACCAGTGTGTACCAGTGTGCACCAGTGTGTACCAGTGTGCACCAGTGTGCACCAGTGTGCACCAGTGTGTACCAGTGTGGCCAGGATCTCAGCAATGGAAGATGGAGGGGAAAAGAAGAAACAAATGCATTCAGAAATAATTGATAGCTTATTTTCAGGTTGTGGAGAAAAGTGTCTCACAAGCAGAGGAGAGGGACACGTTATCTGTTGACAAGGTAAAGGAATGCTACAATTTCCAAATTAACGCAAGAAAATAAAATGAACTGACAGAAAAAAACATCAAACCAGATAGGAAAAAGTCAAGAATGGAAATGAGTATTAATCTCAAGAATCTTGCAAGTGTATTTAGGAAATGAAAAGTAGAACCTAGGGTCTTGGCCAATCCTGACAAGTCAGCCATCATCTTCCTCCATAGGTCTATTTGAATAAATGAATACATAAGATTAGCAGATTTGGAAAAACACACTTTATATATGACTATAAGATGGACTGGCTAGTTTTCACAAAAGTCATTACTTTCCTTCAAGGGACATTCATCATATTTTTTGTAGATTTTTTCTGTCTGCTGATGTGATGTCCTGCTGGTGTGACGATGTCCTGCTGATGTGATGATGTCCTGCTGGCTTCCTGCTTCTGCCATACTTTTACAGGCAGATGGACACTGCCCTCTGGTACTGTAAGCTAAATTAAACCCTGTTCCTTCTACACGTTGCTTCTGATTGGGTGTTTTGTCCCAGCAATGAGAATGAAACTGACATACCTTTCTTCCTCCCAATTGTGTCCCTCTTCTACTTTTAGGTTTCTTCTTTGTTTCTTGCTCGGGGGTGTGACCCATTGGCAGTTTCCAGTGGCTGGACTGTATCCCTGCAGCTAGGAATTCCTTACCTCAGTGAGTGCATGATGTTGCACAGGTCCTGGCCACCTCAGGCCATGCTGGTAAGCAGGCAGAACTGGGAATAGCTGAGGTACTGGGGCGCTGCTTTCAGCCACAAGAAACCTCTTCCACTTCGTCCTTATTGTGTGCATTAGTTTTTTGAAAAAGACCAGGGGGCTGGAGAGATGGCTTAGCGGTTAAGACATCTGCCTGCAAAGCCAAAGGATCCCAGTTTGACTCTCTAGGACCCAAATAAGCCAGATGCACAATGGGGCACATGCATCTGGAATACATTTACAGTGGCTAGAGGTCCTGGGGCACCCATATTCTCTCTCTTCCTAATAAATAAATAAAATATATTTTTAAAAAGACCAGGAGGGCTGGAGAGATGGCTTAGCAGTTAAACGCTTGCCTGTGAAGCCTAAGGACCCTGGTTCGAGGCTCCATTCCCCAGGACCCACGTTAGCCAGATGCACAAGGGGACACACGTGTCTGGAGTTCATTTGCAGTGGATAGAGGCCCTGGTGAGCCCATTCTCTCTCTCTCTCTCTCTCTCTCTCCCTCTTTCTCTGTCTGTTGCTCTCAAAAAAAAAAAAAAAGAGGCCAGGAAACATCCCTGCAGTGAGGAGTTGAAACCAATGCTGGCCACTGTCTCCCCACACCCCTGAAATGAAGGAAGCCCCATCTCAAAGATTTGGTCTTTCCCTGGGATTTTCTAAGGTGATACACTTGTGGGAGAAAAGAACTGGGCCATCTACATTAGAAAACAAAATCAATTTATCAGGGAGGAGTGACAGCATCAATGTGAAGCCATCTTTGAATCCCCTCATCTCAAAGATGCAGTTCCATGAAAGATACTGAATAGCCATGTGGTGGTTTGATTCAGGAGTTCTGAATTCTAGGTCCTCAGCTGTTGGCAATTTGAGAATTAAAGCCTCCCAGAGGCAGTGCATGGTTGGGGGCAGGTTGGGGGATGTTATAGCCAGCTTCCTCTTGCCAGTGTTTAGCACACTCTCCTGCTGACGTTGTCCACCTGATATTGGCCAGGAGGTGATGACCCTCTGCTCATACCATTATCTGCCATCGTGGAGTTTTTCCTTGAGTCTGCAAGCCAAAATAAACCTTTATTTCCCACAAGCGCTCTTGGTGGGTGTTTTCTGGCAGCAGTGTGAACAGACTACAACAGTGAAGATGGTACCAACAGTGGGGTCATCGCTACTAGAAACCTGATTCTGTGGCTTTGGCCTTTGGAACTGCTTTGCAGGAGGAATGTGGAAGGACTTGAAACCTTGTCCTAAGAGATGCCTTGCAGTGCTATAAGTACAGCTTGATGGACTATTCTGGTCAGAGTTGAAAGACCTGAGTACAGTAAGAACTATGGTCTATGAGGTTTGGCTTATGAGGGTGAGAAAGAGCTTTGCTTGGACTGGGCCAGAGGCAGTTTGTGTGCAAGGCTTGCTGTTATGCCTGTGTCCTGAGAAGTTGTGCAGGGTTACATTGCATAGAAACGAACTGATGTGAGTAGAGGGATATGACACAGAAATGAATCTTTGGGCAGAAACTTTTGCCTGTTCAACTGCAATTAAGAGATTACAACCTTTGAGATTGGGCCAGCTGACCTGCACTGGGACAACAGGAAGAATGCAGAGTCTTTGGAAGGGGACTGACTGCCGAAGGAGTGTCCTGTTCTTCAAAGTCTGCTTTATTCACTCCTAGATGAACAAATTGGCAGCCCACCTGGTATTATGAAATATAACAAATGCAGAAAATAAAATTATAGAATTTCCAACATGGTTTTGTTTTTTGGAAATGGCCATGGGAAGTGTAAAGCAGGCTTTTTGGATTACCTGTGTGGAGACCCGATAGAGCCATGAGTATAAACTGTGGTGTTATAACATTGGAGACCCATTGGGGACGTGAGAACTATGGGATGGCTGCCAAGGACCGCTGCCAGCACCAGAGGAAGTTTTCATGACTGTGAGAAGTCGACCTGGAGAGGCAGAATTGAAACTGCAGAGACTCGTCACTGGTTGGAATTATCTGGAGACTCGGCACTGGTTAGAGTTGTTGGACTTGGGGCTGCGGAGTTTGACGTTGGCCCTGTTTGAATCTCGTACTGGTTGAACATTCTTGCTATGCTCAGTGCCGTCTTGTGCAGGGCAACTGTTTATTCTCCGTCACTATGGGCTTGGGGGATTTGGGGTTTATTTGGTATATGGCTCAGTTAAAAGACTTAGACAATGGGGATGTTTGAGCATCGTTGGGATCGATACAACTATGCGGACTTTTTAAATCAGACTGAATGCATTGCATTTTATATCATGTATGGTCATCAGTTTATAGGGGCCAGGGATGGAATATGGTGGTTTGATTCAGGTGTCCCCCATAAACTTAGGTGGTTTGAATTCTAGGTCCTCAGCTGTTGGCAATTTGAGAATAAAGTCTCCTTTGGTTGAAGACTGCTCCTTGTTATGAAGTCATTGTGCAATTTTGATCATTCACTTACACATTTTCACCCCTTATTCTGCCATCTTGCCCTGTCTATATGCACCTTACATGGGATTGATAAGGGATCAGTTCATTTTTTTCCCTGCGCTTCAAACTTTTTTAAAATTTATTTATTTATTTATTTCCTTCCAGGAAGAAAGAGAGGGTTGTGACAGGGCCTCTTACAGCTGGAAAATCACTTTAGCTACATAGGCCACTTTGTGCATCTGACTTTTGTGGATACTGAGGAATTGAGCCAGGGCCTGGCAGGCTTTTCAAGGAAGCACCTTTAACCACTGAGCTATCTCTCCAGCCCCTCTTCAAACATTTTTTTTAAAAAAAGAATCTGAAAATAGAAAAGGAAAGAAGGGAATATATTATGTATACTATCTCTGAACCTAAGCAAAACCATAACTTTATTCAGGCTGGAAACAATAAATCATTGATGTTGAATAAAACTCCATTCTGTATGTATGTAGTGCTCCACATCTTAAAACCTACGGTCAGTCACGTCCTGGCAAGGAGTAGATGATACACTTTAGGAATACTTGGGTTTAATGAGATAATTATTTTGGAAAAAAGGAACAGTCATGGGAGCCAATAAGAAATCGCAAAGCACTCAGGAATGAGCTGCACCAGGAAACAGAGGTGTTTCCATCCACAGAGTTGGAAAGTTACATTGAACAGAGTGAGGTAAGAGTCAAAGCCTGGTGTGATAGTTTGTACAGATCATCAGCTTGACAGGACCTAGAATCGCCTGTGAGGGATTATCTTCACTAGGTTAACTGAGGTCAGAGGACCCACCTTAACTGTGGGCAGCATGTTCCATTGGCTGGGGGTCCCGGACTGTACAAACAGGAGAGAGCTGGCTGAGCACCAGTTCTTGACTGTGTTGTATGCTGCGCACACCGCGGGACCAGTTTGCTGTGCCCTCTCCTCCACGCTGAACTGAAAGCTGGAATCCGCCCTTCCTCCCTCAACTGGTTTTTGTCATGTACTTTGTCCCAGTCACAAGAAAATGATGAGGACAGAAAACTGACCGTTGCTGCCCGTAAGCCTGAGCAGGTCGTTCCCAGGCTTTGCAACTGGTTTGTGGAAGGAATGTGGAAGGATCCAGAACTTTGTGCTAGGAAAGCCTTACAGTGCTGTAAGAGGAGCTTAATGAGCCAGTCTGCGGCGGGCACAGCTGCCAGCGGAAAGCCTGGCAAGGATGAATAGCAAATTTCTTTTTCCTCTGACCCTCTGACCTCCTGCCAGGGACCATGGGCCAAAGCCACTTGGAGGCCTGTGTCCTGGGATTCAGGGGAAAGTTTGAAGGGTGTCTCTAGCCAAAGAGCACTCAGCTGTGCCCTGTACCAGTCAGGGTCCAGCAGAAACCAGTGATACCACGTAGAATCCTTTACCAGAGGTCACTTAGAAAACATCTATTTATAACAGTGTGGACAGGAGGGAAGGAAGTACTGGCCTGCTACCATCCCAGCCAGGGGACAATATTCTCACCAGATCTCAGAGCCAGTGGAGAGGTGGCTCCCTGGAGAGCAACGAGGAGTCCTCAGGAGCTGCCTGAGCATGGGCTCGGAGAAGATGCTCTGACCGCCCCCCAAACACACACACATCCCTCCAGGCATCTCCCCGGGGCTTCCTACTGGCCCGAGCAGGGGGAGCCCAGAAGGTAAGAGAACTCTGATGGGTCCATTCAGGTCAGCCTCCTGGGAAGGGGCTCTAGAGAAATCAAAGCTCTCTGGCCTGGCTTCTTGTCACTCGCTGACCTCTCCCTCCCTCTCTCCCTCGCTTCCTCCCTCCTTCCTTCCACTAAACTTTATTAACTTTATTGCCGAGCACTGTGTGAGAAGATGTCACATAGATTGTTTCCACTAATGCTTACAACTTCTAAGACAGAAAATATTTCTCTTTGCTAAGCAGGCATGCTGACCTCTCAGCTCTTTTCAAAGCTTTTTAATAGATCTCTTTGAAAACCAAATCCTCACTGGAACACTAATATGCGATATATTCATAAGGCATTATTTATTGGAAAATTTAAAATGCCCATTTGTGCCATTTCCTTACTGTTAAGTTAACTAAGAAGAACAATAATGAAATTTCTCATTGACACAAAGGTTGGCACTCATGTTTGTTGCCCGGCACTGACATCCGCAGCCGCATATATTGAAGGCATCTCCCTGAAATGCACTGTGACCACCAGTGAGAGAAGTGACTGGGGAAACGCGCAGCCTTCATTTTCCCAAACTATGACTTCTTGGCAGTGCCTGTTTTTTTGGTGGGGGGAGGATAATTATTGCTAGAATGCATAAGATATAACTGACAGCTCTGCTTTCCGGTCACCTGTTCAGAAAACATCTCACCCCGCTGAAAACTCAGCCTTTACGCCTGGGTTATCGAACACTTTGGAGCAGCCTAGTCCAGGAAATGAAGGCTCTTGTTAAAAACATAGAGATTTAGGAAGCAGGACGTGATTAACCACGTGGCATATTGCCAAATGAGCAGTTAACAACCAGGGCCAGAAAAACAAGCCTTGATTAGTAATCCCTGGGCTTACAAAGGGGTTTTAGCCAATCCTAACAATCCCCTGTGACAGACCAGAAAATTCCTAACCTATTATACTTAGAGCCATGTGGCCTTTAAAAAAAAGTATTAACCTAATCAAAATGTAGTCATCTATGGGTGAAAAAAAAAATCACCTATTTTTTTTTTTTAAATAGCAGATTGGAAATACCCCAGGCATTCTCTGTCAAACATAAAATTAATCTTTGGAGCTACTCATAAGGTTTCTAATGGTTAATGTTTATTGTCTTTAATGCTTTGATGTCAAGTTTTATCATTTATTTATTTACTCATTTAATAGATTTTTGAATGTCATGTACCAAGGACTATTCCAACTCCTGGTATTAAGTCTCTATGGGCTATTCCTAAAATGATGATCCAAATCAGTGACCAGTGTCGAATACATTTGAGCTCAAACACCAGAATAGCGAGCCTACATTGGCTCAAATTATCCTTTTAATTCTCTTTAATTAGGAGAAGTCTAATGAGGGGGCAGCTACTGCCGCTGGCTCAGGGATCTGACCACAAGGAGTCTAAATCAACAGCCTAGGGGACAAATGACCTTGCAGAGGGCTGTGTCCCCTCCCCTTTGTAAGTGGGGTTTGCTGGGGGTGAGTGCGGGAGAAGGAGCTGATCTCACTAAAGAGGGAAGAGATGTCTTTGGGAAGGGCCTGGGGTCACAGAGGAGTAGAATATGAAACAGCCAGTGTGGAGGAGGGGGGATAGACAAGGCTGAATTGGCCCACCTCTGCTGACAGTGTGATCAAAGCTAGAGTGAGCCAGGCCCGTGGCTTTCCAACAAAGCAGCTCAGGGCCCCGGAGTGGAAGCAGGGCTGGCAGGCACGAGTGACTGAACTTAGTGACGGCCTTAAGATGTGGGGTCAACAGCAAGCTGAGCCCTGCATATTTGTGTGTGCCCACATTGTCATACTGCTGTGCTCTGGCTTAGGAGTTGGGAAGCTTCTGTTGTGCTGTGTTTTGTTTTTTCTTTTTCTTCAGATGGAGGTGACTGGTAGGGAGACTGAAAACTCCTCAAAGACAGTTGAGTTGTGCAGCACTAAATGAGACATCTCTATCACCCTCCAAAGCTCAGGGACCACTGTGGAGGCAGTGGCAGAAGGAATGTAAGAGCCAAAGTGGGGAGAGGGGGTGCTTTGCAATACTGCCTTCCAGACATAAAGTAGCAATTGCATATACGACCTCATAGCAGTTTGCCCAAGACTTGCAATAATATGTGAGCAAAAAATAAAAATAAAAATGGCCTGAAAATAGAAGAGACTAGTTAAAAAGAAGAGGGGTTCAGTGAAGGAAGGGTAGGGAAGGAGGGACAGAGGAGGACTATGATTAGACCAGGGTCTAATATACATTTCATATATACATTTCATATATATTTTTTTAATAAAACATTTAAAAGAGGAGGAAGTTAAACATACAACAAGTTCCAGGGAGAAGGCACTGGTCAGCAACAAAAGCATGTGTGCAGTGATGATTACGCTCCCTGCAGCCATCTCTCAGGCTCCTTTTCCTCCTGCACCCACTGCCCCACAGGATGCCTCACCGTACAACTGCAGACCAACTTCAGAGTGGCCAGCAGTAGAAGAGTCATGTGAGATCGGGCAGATAAAGGACAGTGGGGGCTGCAGAGATGGCTAAGTGGTTAAGGTGCTTGCCTGTGAGGCCTAAAGACTCATGTTTGCTGGGTGTGGTGGCGCACGCCTTTAATCCCAGCACTCGGGAGGCAGAGGTAGGAGGATCACTGAGAGTTCGAGGCCACCCTGAGACTACATAGTAAATTCCAGGTCAGCCTGGACCAGAGTGAGACCCTCCCTCGAAAAAATAAAAATGAAAATAAATAAATAATAAAGACTCATGTTTTACTCTTCGTGTCCCATGTAAGCCAGACACACAAGGTGATGCACGTGCACAAGGTTACACAGGTGCACAAGATGGTGCACACGTCTGGAGTCCAATTGCCGTGGCTAGAGGGCCTGGCCAATTCCCTCTCTCTCTCTCTCTCTCTCTCTGATAAAAGACAAAAATAAGAACAATGGGAACCACAACCATGATGTCAGCCTAGCTCCGGGCTCCAGTGTATTTCTTTATAACGGGACCTCGTGTCCAGATCATGGATCACCTCTGGGAAGTTCACTAAATTTGGCTAGACTGACACATTCAGTCTGGTTTTGTTTTGTTTTGCTTTTTGAGGTAGAGTCTCACTCTAGCCCAGGCTGACCTATTTAGTCTCAGGCTGGCCTCAAGCTGAGTGGAGGACTGGGATTAAAGGCGTGCACTACCACGCCCGCTCAGTCCGACTTTCATGCTTGTTATCTTCTGGTATTTTCAAGAGCTCACCCTTCCAAATCTCCCCTCCTCCAGAAGAGACAATTCATTGAAAAGAAGGGGAGTGTGCATTTCAGTGGTGGCACACATGAAGCCCTGGGTTCGATCCCTAGTAATGCTAAAAGAAAAAGAAAAAGAGACAATGTAACTTCCTTGAAGAAGTCCCCTCCTACCTGGTGGTGATGGTTCATATTCATTGTCAACATCTAAAATCACCTAGGAGACAAATTTCTGGGCATGCCTGTGAGAGGATTTCTAGATTGTTACTTGAGGTGAAAGGACCCACCCTAATGTGGGAGGGGCTTATGGTGGATGGAGGACAGCCAGAGAAGGGTTGGCTGATATAACTAGAGACACTAAGAATGCCCAATATGAAGTCTTTCCAGTGGAAGGAAGAATGCTATGTGGTGGTTGAATTGATGAAATCAAGTGACAGGTCTTTTGCCTCTCTACATCTTCATACGAGGAAGAAGCTCTGCATTCTTACTAAAAAGGAAAGAGAGGGGCTGGAGAGATGGCTAAGCGGTTAAGCGCTTGCCTGTGAAGTCTAAGGACCCCGGTTCGAGGCTCGGTTCCCCAGGTCCCACGTTAGCCAGATGCACAAGGGGGCGCACGTGTCTGGAGTTCGTTTGCAGAGGCTGGAAGCCCTGGCGCACCCATTCTCTCTCTTTCCCTCTATCTGTCTTTCTCCCTGTGTCTGTCGCTCTCAAATAAATAAATAAAAAATGAAGCCGGGCGTGGTGGCGCACGCCTTTAATCCCAGCACTCTGGAGGCAGAGGTAGGAGGATCGCCGAGAGTTCAAGGCCACCCTGAGACTCTATAGTGAGTTCCAGGTCAGCCTGACCCAGAGTGAGACCCTACCTCGAAAAACCAAAAAAAAAAAAAAGGAAAGAGAGGTTGTCTGATCTTACCCAATGCTAGACTCTTCACAATGGGAAGTCATCCTCTGGTCACTTAATCCAGGCTGACATCCCTTCCCAAACAGTTTAGGTAGCTGGATGTTTGATGTCTTTTCAGTCACCCCCAGGTGTGGATGCTAATTATGAGGTGAATCAGCCTGGTTTTTAGGAAATTCCCTTGATTAGACATTGCTGGGCTGGAGAGATGGCTTAGTGGTTGAAACAAAGCCACAGGACCCAGGTTCAATTCCCCAGAACCCATGTAAGTCAGCTGCACAAGATGGCTCATGTGTCTGGAGTTCATTTGCAGCAGCTGAAGGTCCTGGAGCACCCATTCTCTCTCTCTAAACTAAGTAAATAAAAATTTTAAAAAGACATCATTATTTGGTTCCCCGCATCTTTCTATTGGTCCCACTTTTATCCTCCAGCGTCTCCTGAGTGGATATTTGCTTTCTCAAGTAAGAGTCCTTCCAACCTTGCCGTGTTCTTGTCAGGTCTTCCCTTAGCCTTTCTGCTTTGGAGATCACACGCCTGCAGCTCTTCAGCAGATGACTTTAGGACTCCTCACTCGGCTGGTTCTCATCTCTCAACTGGCCATGCAAATGTGAGGCTCTCAGGAGCTGTACACAGTGTTCCGGACACAGGCTGGACAATGATGTATCAACCCCATAGACCAAGACTACAGTCACCTCTTTAGCCTGACAAGACTACAACCCCATCTTCTGGGATGTTGGGGTACTACCACTGAGCTCTGTTTCCTGTGGTTCTGCAACTATGGGACACAGGACATCTGTCCTAAGTTCACCTTCTTCAATGTGTTGGGGGAAATTCCCTATCTCTTTCTGACCCCAAGGGAAACTTTCCCGATGAAATGTTGGTAGGAATGCTGCGTTTACTTCCCCCACTGAGGTATTTACTAGTTTACCTTTGGGATGTGTATGGAGAATTGTCATTACCAGAAATTCTACTAATGCAGGATTTGGGGGAGCTAGGGAGATTATGTAGGAGATCTCAGGCCTGGAACCCCAACTTTTGAATCCTTATCTGATTCAGCAAAGAACTGAAAAAATAGATTCTGAGAAGGGTAAATCATGAACGGTGAGGTTCACTGGAGGGGGAGTTAGGATCCAGGGAGGAGGCTAGCTGGAAGACTCAAGCTAGAAGGGAATTCCCTCCTTGCCCTGCTGGAAAGGGGGAGGGGAGGTGGACAGATCTCCACAGAACATTGCCCCTGGAAAGCCTCCGGGGAAGGAGGCATGCACACGCACATGCACGTCTCCACACACATACACACACATGGAAGACAGAATGTGAGAGCCCAAGCCAAAAGATTTAGAAGAAGCACACACACGCGCACATGGAGCAGGCATAGGACAGCAAGCTCTTCTCGAAAAGATTGGATGGTAAAAGGATCAGAGCTTAGTGAAAATAAATCACATGTGTGGTAAAACAGGAAAACCCCTCCAAAACAAGACAGAGAGTGCCAGACAAGAAGTAACCCTCGCCAAGGACCAGGGGAGTCAGGGGCCAGCAGAAGGAAAAGAGGGGGAGAGAGAGCCCCACTAACATGGGCCTGAGACTACCCAATCGGGAGGAGGCTTGCCACCAGACTCAGACTATTAGATGAGACCTGGCTGGTTGGTGGACTCGGGCTGACCGAGGCGCGGGTGTGCGGAGCTGAGGAGGACGCAGGCTGCCTTGCCGGGGAGCGTCCTGCTGCTGGCAGAAGAAGCCCGAAGCTGCTGCCCAGGAGTGTTGCTGGCAGCCATCTTGCCTGAGACTGGATCAGATGTGGGTTCGAGTCCTGCCAGGGCAGGTGAGGCGGCATCTTCTTGCTGTCCTTGGGCCTCTGACCCTGGCTGGCTGCCCATAAAAGGGGCCATCTTGCTCCTCTTCCTCTGTCAGTTTCATGTGCTAAAGTGGGGGAAGGGAATGGGCAGAAACGAACAAGGGGGGATTCCCGCCTAGGCGATTCAGAGCTGAAGGAAGAAGCCCCACAGAAGCGGGACAAGGTGTGGGAAGGGCGGGCCTATGGGACCTCATTCCCGCCGGGATCCAGGCGAAGGCTCTCAGCCTGAACTGGAAGTTCAAGGGCAGGTTCTCAGAAAGAGGTTTCTTGTGCAGGAAGTAAAACTCAGCATATATTGAGAAAATATTTAAACAAAGACGATAGAAGCCTTGGGGTGTATGGGAGAAGCTTTGCCCTCCTTCATTTTGGACTAACTGCATTCACATTTTTAAAGCAAATGGCAAAGACCCTGTTTGCCAGATTTTAAAAAATATTTTATTTATTTGTTTACTTATTGAGGGGGGAGAGAGAGTGGGGTGCACCACGGCCTCTAGCCACTGCAAACAAACTCCAGAAAATGCACCTTGTGCATCTGGCTTACGTGGATAGTGGGGAATAGAACATCAGTACTTACGTTCACAGACAAGTGCCTTAACTGCTTAGCCATCTCTCTAGCCAGCTTTGTAAACCTAAGCTTAACATTGTATGTTGCCAGAGTTCATGTGCAAGCAAAGAACATTCTTAACTTTTACTAATCCATAAATGTCTTATCATCAATGCAGTGATATCTCTCATTACTAAATACTGAAAACAGTGGAAGTTACTGCGGAGATACCCTGGCAATGCCCATTTCACAGCAGGCCAGCACGCACATTTCAGACACAGGGTCCACGTTGGTGAGAGTACACTCCCATCCCAGCACTGCTAATCACAGGCTCACCTTGGGCTGCATTTAACAAAAAGGCAAAGTGCGGGCTGGAGGGACAGCTTAGCGATAAGGCATTTGCCTGCAAAGCCAAAGGACTCAGGTTCTATTCCCCAGGACTCAACGTTAGCCAGATGCACAAGGGGGCACATACATCTGGAATTTGTTTACAGTGGCTGGAGGCCCTGGCGCGCCCATTCTCTCTCTGTCTCTCTCTCTCTCTCTCCTTCTTTCTCTATCAAATAAATAAATAAATAAAAATAAAATATTTTTTAAAAGGCAAAGTGCATACAGAGATTACAATATGAAGACCAAAAAAGCCAAAAAAAAAAGTCCTGTCGTGTGGTCCCAACAATGAATGCAAATGCCTGTTGCACGTGGGGCTTCACTGAGTTGTTTATGAAGCCTTTAGATTGGGTACAGTTGTACTGAAAGTTGGGTTCATTTGAAATCTTCAAAAACGTCTCTGCTGGTCCTCAAGTGGTGTTTGCTATTGTTCAACATTTCTGTTAAACCTGCGCCCTGAATACGCGTGACCCCAGCGTGCAGCCGCCCCCTCACCTGTCATCAAGAACTTGACCTCCTCTCTCTGCACATTCCCCACACCTCTCAATGGTCGTTTTCTCTGACACTAATCGTTTTAATGCAAGTGGATATTGACCAAGTTGCCCCTCCCTCTGCCACAAGCGACACTGAAGAGGAAGAAGTGACACCTTAGTAGCCCAGTGACCCAAGCAAAGTGTCAGATAGGGAAAACCCACCTCAAAGACGGGACCCCACTGGACCCAAAGAATGAGCCTGCGCTTCTGTCTCTGCTCGTTGGGGACCCCTTTGGTTCCCTAAAATGCATCAAATGGGTCTGCAGAGAAGTACTGAAGAGGGGTCCCTTCACCAAAAACAGCTCCCTGCAGATATTGTCTGGGTTCTGGAATGTGAAGCCAAACTCCAAAGGTCTGTCAAAATGACTCCCCCCGCCCACAGCCCTCCTCCTCTCCTTGCCCGACTCTTCCATCACCACCACGACCACTGAATCCTCTTCCTTCAGATCGCAAGTAGATCTCCATATTGGCATCCGGAGACTCCTCAAACCTCTCAGCTACTTGTCTGAACTCCCTCTCTTCTGGCTTACTCAGGATTGTTATCCGGGTGCCGCTTTAGCTGCTGACATGCCTTTTTGTTCTCCTCCAGTGAGACGTGTCTCCGCGTGCCTGGAGCTTCGTGGCGATGCACAACATGTTAGCACGTTGTTGGAACAGGTCCGTCTCCTCTCCACTCTCCCACGGCTGTGCTGCTGGTGGGAAGGGAGACTCCTTGCCCTTTTCCAAAGCCCTGCCCTTGACCTAGGGCTCAGCCCTGTGGCTATGGAAGCCAGGGAACATTCTAAGATGTGTGCATGTGTGGACATAGTAATCATTTGCACTGATCACTCTGGCCTGAGTAGAAATAATAGAGCTTTGAAGTTTTGTTTTTTTTTTTTCTTATTTATCTGCAATCGGGCGGGGGGGGAGAAAGAGAAAGAGAATGGCTACATCAGAGCTTCCAGCTGCTGCCCCCCCCAAAAAAAACAAAAAACTCCATATGCATGTTCCACTTTGTGCATCTGGCTTTATGTGGGTATTGGGGGCTTGACCCCCAGCTATTAGGCTTTTTAGGCAAGCACTTTAACCACTGAGCCATCTCTCCAGCTCAAAATAATACATTTTACTGTGGCTAATCTGGAGGTAGGCCATGAGTTAGGAATGCTTTAGGAACATAATATGTACTCTGAGCAAGAGATGTCAAGTTCTTAACTAAGATGGGTGGGCAGGTAAAAATCCATCAGCCTTGGTTGTGGACAGCGGAGAGCGAAAGAGAGCAATGATAGTAAGAAAAATCTAGATCTGAGCTGGGCGTGGTGGCGCACACCTTTAATCCCAGAACTCGGGAGGCAGAGGTAGGAGGATGTCCATGAGTTCAAGGCCACTCTGAGACTACGTAGTGAATTCCAGGTCAGCCTGGGCTAGAGTGAGACCCTACCTCAAAAAGCCAAAAAAAAAAAAAAAAATTTAAAAGAAATAAATATCTAGATCAGCTCCTAGAGACCTGGAGTGAGTGACCAAGAGGGCAGGAGGACAAGTGGCCGAGAGGGAGGGAGGACAACCAGCCAAGAGGGCAGAGGTGATGTTGGGGGAGCTATGAGATCAAGTCTGGACATGTGGAATCTGAATTGCATGCAGGGCATCCAAGTATAATTTACCATAAAGGTCATCTCAAGAAATACCAAGCTAGGAAATGGGGCTTACGTTCCTCAGTGGACATTAAACATGAGAATAGATCAGCTGGTATTAGAAGAACGTGTGCCGTGGAGCCAGTGCATGACCGCAAGGTGTGTCGGCAATTCTGTCAGTATTACTAGCAAATTCAGCATCTTTTCTTTACCTGACAGAGGCAAAGTTGACTTTGTGCCAATACTTAAAAAAGTCAGGAAACTTCATGTAAAAAAAAAAAAATAATAAGGTTTTCCAAATTCTCTTCAATCAAGAGTTCTGGCCGTAGGAGGCTTTCATTTCCATACAGCAGCACACCCCTGAAACAGCGTAGGTGCCCCTCTTTCAGTGGACTCCTTGGTCCGGGATTCCTTCCTGCTTCTGCTCTTCTGAACTCAAGGTCAGTCAATTCCTGCTCGTAACCAGTCTGACACTGCTGTTTCTCACACCCGCCATTGTTCTCTATAAGCTCTCCTGGCCCGAGGAGATGACTGAGTATTGGGTTTTAACATCCTTTAGTTCCTTTGTTTCCTTCCTTTCTTCCTTCCCCACCTTCTTCCTTCCTCCCTTCCTCACTTCCTTACTTCTTTCTTTCTTGACGGTGCTCTGGTTCAAACCCACTGTCTTAGGCATGCTAGGCAAGTGCTCTGCCACTGAGCAACGTTGCCAGCCCTGGCTTTTTAGCTCTTGGCATTAAATGTGAAAGTCAGAAGAGTCTTTTAGGGAAACCAGTGTTTAGAGATATAGGATGAAAAACAGGTGGGGAGGAAGTATCAGAAAGTTTCAACAATGAAGCGTTACATAGTTTCAGTGTTAGCTAATAGGATAAAAATTGAAATTCCCCCTGGGTTTAGCAATAGGAATAGCGTTAGAGATCTTCACCACAGTCGTTTGCAACAGAGGGATTGAAGGCTGGAAGTAAGGCTCTGGGATGGGGAGAGGGGCTGGGAGGCCAGAAAGTCAATTTTCCTCTTTACAGACACTTTGCTAGAAAGGGAAGCAGGGATCTGAGCAGTAATTGGAGGCCCTGGAAGGGAGACAGAAACAAAAGACTTGCTTTGACATAAGGAAGCTCTTGAGCACATTTGTGTTTATGTGTGAAGAGCCAGGAGAAAGCGAGAGTCGATGCATTGTGGAGAAGGTGCTGGCAATCGGAGGTAAGAGGTCAAGAGAACACAGGAAGGGAGTGGTGAAGAGAACACTGATGCAAGATGTAAGCCCGTAAGTCAAGCAGTTCGTGTTCACTCACTTAAAAAACAGGAGGGGGGCTGGAGAGATGGCTTAGTGGTTAAGCTCTTGCCTGTGAAGCCTAAGAACACTGGTTCGAGGCTTGGTTCCCCAGGTCCCACGTTAGCCAGATGTACAAGGGGGCGCACACGTCTGGAGTTCGTTTGCAGAGGCTGGAAGCCCTGGCGCTCCCATTCTTTCTCTCTCCCTCTATCTGTCTCTCTCTCTGTGTCTGTCACTCTCAAATAAATAAATTAAAAAGAAAAACAAACAAACAAACAAACAGGAGGGGCTGGAGGGATGGCTCAGCAGTTAAGGCGCTGACCTGTGAAGTCTAAGGACCCATGTTCAACGCTCCAGATCCCACGTAAGTCAGATGCACAGGGTGACACATGCACTCAAGGTGGCACATGCATCTGGAGCTCGAGGGCAGTGGCTGGAGACCCTGATGTGTCCATTCGTTCTCTCCCTCTCTCTCTCTCTCTCCCATAAAAGAGGAGGAGGATTGGGGTCATCTGCTCAATATGAGATCTGTGACGATCTCTAGGAGGATGATGAAGGTCATCCAAGTTCCTGGTGGGGAGAGGAGCAGATGCTGATCATGGGTTGCTGAAGGGCTCAAAAGCCCAGCCAAGGCAGAGGGGGGGATTCTCAGCAATCCCAGGCTGGCCACAGGGTTAATGTATTTGCACAGCCTTGTGTTCCTGAGGAACACACACAGGTAAGCTGCCTTGTTACTATAGCATGCAGAAATACTATCCTCACTGGTAAAGCCTAATGCAGAAGTGTGCATTACTGTCCTCACTAAGGTGCTAATAATTCTCCAGGGACCTGGACCCTTACTGCCATCTTTCAGACACCGCCGCATGGCAACAGCAGAAGGTGACACCTAGCTCATGCAGGTTGTCCCGCCCCACTTCAGTCTTGCTCTTTAATCCCCACTGCTTCCTCTCTGGCTCTTCACAGCATCTTGCCCGGTCCACTAGGGCCTCAACCTCTGTTCTACACTGTGGAGTACCCTGCAGCTTACCCTAGAACAACACCCTGCATTCAGAAAACTGCAAAGTTGGGAACAGATCCCACACAGAATCCCCAGGTGTGCTGAAGTCTCCCTGTCACGTGCAACCTGTCCATCGGGCATGCTCCGAAGACAGTGCCCGAGCTGCTACCAGCAGCTGGTCACAGAAGCACCTCTCCCCACCATATGCCCAAACTCCAGGCTGTCAGACGGAAATCAGATATTCTTTCCACTTGTGGAACTTTTTATGTCAGTCTAGGGAGCCATTTACCAATCAGTCAAGCAGACATAAGCCACAGATCGACCTTGCAGACAGCAATCCCTCTGCGGTGATTGTAGCCCAGGCCTTTTATAGCCAACCTCTTCCAAGTCCGGCTTGGTTGTGGTAAAGCCACCTCGCGACGCTGCCCGAGAGGACCTTTCGCTCACCGGATCGTCTCGTGTGTGTATGCCCCTGGTTACTATTGTCTCCTGTCTCTCCTGCTGGTGTGTAAGGCACGAGGGTGAGCGCATGTCATAGTCCCTACAGCGTCCTTAGCGCCTCACCCAGGCCCTCCCGACATGGATGCTGACAACTTCTGGCTGGCAGAATGGAAGAAGAGATGATTAGCCCAGCCTAGGACAATCTGGATGTACACATCTGTGGAATGCTCAGGGCCATCATCAGTGCCTTGAGGCTATGGCCACGCCTATCAGCCCAGTGGACATGGGCCTGAGTTTGCTTTACAACGGTGATACTGTCCCTGTGACTCCTGGTCTGGTGTACACTTTTATTTGGTCCCTTGAACCCTGGCTTGTAGGTGTATGAAAAACAAAACCTAGGAGTGGTCTGAGCCTGCTCATTCCTTTTCATTTCTCTTAATAAAAACAAATATTATGCTGGTGAGCTTTCTGTGTTCCTCCACACTCTCAGAAACACCATCTTAATGTCCAGATTAAGTCTGTCCCAAAGGGAGAAAGAAATGATATTCCTTTTGAAGAGCTGTGCTGACTTGGATAAATCCCAAAGGACTCAGGGATGGAGAAACCTGTGACTGAATGTCGGTTTCCACTTAATGTCCTCCCCGGCTATTGCTTTAGCCGTTGAACAGAGTCAGGCTTTCGCCTTGTGTAATGTGAAGGGACAATTCAACTTCCAATGAGCATGGTGGATTTCCCCAGAGCTACATCACACAGACCTAAGTGGTTACATAAGCACACGGGGAAACATAAACATTTTTAAAGAGAAGCTAAACCTTCTGAGGAACATGTCACCCTCAGGGAAATTAGCAGCAGGGTCAACAATTCGAGCCCTCCTCCAGGTGACATGTGGATCGTGTACAGTGTGATGATCAAAGTACAGGAGGTGGAAATGGCTTTGTGGACACATTTTGCATGAGGCCATCTGAGAAGGGGTAAGCAAGCAAAATCTTCAATCTCGGGGTAATGGGAGATAGAAAAATAGATTCAGTCGTAAATGGCCAAGGGCATATTCTTTGGGATAGAAGAAACATGCGTCGGCGAGGAGTCATCCTACAGGAATAGAAAAGTTCTTAACTAGTTGACAGCGAGGGAGATGTGGCAGGGCCAGCCCCCACCCAGAGGGAAGGCAGTGAAGCCCTAAGACAGCCAAGCACAGAGGTGGTGGTAGGTAGAAGCAGCCGAGCCCATAGTCCTAAAAGACAAGGCAGCCCACAGAGGCGGCAGCCGTGGGCAGGCGACCCTGGCAGGAGCACATAGCAGGTCGGCGGAGGGGGCATGGCGACGCGCCCTGCGAGCTCCTTCTTTGGAACGCGGGGCCCTGCCAGCTCCTGCCAGGCAAGAGAGCCCAGCTCAGCATCCTTGGGGGGACTCGGACAGTGAAGTTTCACAGTCATGGGCAGGTGCAAGTTCTGTAGCAGTCTAGGGCATTAAGGCTCCACTTAGACTTCACCCACTCTCGTGCTTTCCAGCCGTCGGGTGGCACTGAGGGCTGGCAGAGCCACAGGCAGACCAGTGGCCGCCCTGGCCTGGCTTAGCCGAGCACTGCGACGTGGCCGATGACAAAAGGGCTGTGGGAAGGCTGCTTCCGTCCCTGGAGCTTCCAGACCTTGAGGTCGAGTTTCAGGCCACGGTGGGCAGAGGGCTTTGAAGGTGGCCTGTAGCACAGCGTGCCGCCCAGGAGGCTGTGCAGGAGGACAAGACTCCACAGACATGGAGCCCATCTCTGGAACATTCTTCCAATCACATGTGCCTGGACAAAAATCGTAGTGATCTTCGGCAAAAGAAAAAAAAAAAAAAAACAGGGCTGGAGAGATGGCTTAGCAGTTAAGGTGCTTGCCTGCAAAGCCTAAGAACTCAGGTTGGACTCCCCAGATCCAATGTAAACCAGATGCACATGGTAGCACATGTGTTTGAAGTTCATTTGTAGTGGCTGGAGGCCCTGGCTTGCCCATTCTCTCTCTCTCTCTCTCTCTCTCCATATAAATAAATAAATAAATATATATATATATATATATATAAAATATTTATATATATATATATATATATATATATATATATATATATATATATATATACACACACACACACACACACAAATATTTTTAATGCCAAAAATGCTGGTTCAGGGCATTCTACTGTAACAGCAATGCATTGCTTCTCCATGTCCAGTATTTGTGCGTGTGTGTGTCTGTGTGTGTGTGTGCAGATGTGCACACACTATGTACTTGCATATGGAGGGCAAAAGATGTCAGTGTGCTCCTCTACCACCCTTTGGTCATCTCTCTTACTTTCTTTCTTTTTCTTCAAGGTAGGGTCTCACTCTAGCTCAGGCTGACCTGGAATTCACTATGGAGTCTCAGGGTGACCTCAAACTCACAGTGATCCTCCTACCTCTGCCTCCCGAGTGCTGGGATTAAAGGCGTGTGCCACCACGCCCGGCTCTTCAGCTGCTTTTCTCTGAGGCAGTCTCTCACTCAGCATGGACCTCATCATTTTCCAGTCAGTCTGGCTGACAGGAAGCCCAGCTACTCTCCGGTCTCCACCTCCCTCTGCTCTGAGGTTCCGGAGTGCACAGCAACTGCTGGCATAGCCTGCATAGCAAGCACCCTTATCCACTAATTCATCTCCCAACCCCTACTCTCTCTCTCTCTCATGGCTATGTTGTAAAGTAGAATGGAATCGCAATGCCTGCAGAGCCTAAATCAGTATTAGCAACGCCTATATGAAGATTATACCAAACTCTAATATTTAAGGGTATTGCTACACATCTTGCATTGTGTTAATCACTGAATAGATCCCAGCTCTTCAACTTATGAGTTGCCACTTGTAGGGGGTCATCGAACTGAATGTGGGGGGGGGGTCACAAAATGTGGTAACAGTGGAAGCGTCTGAATGTGAAGTGGCTAAAAGAAATTTAAACCAAATGTCTAGTGAATTCGAGGGTTTTCTGACAGTGGCATCGCTGCAGCTTTCCTCGGGAACACCCAGCACACGCACTTGTGCCACGCAGGCCGCCATCCCGCACGCCCAGCGAGCGCCTCAAACACCTCGGCTCAGCCTGGAGGAGGACGCGGTTATGAACGGCGCTGTCTGGACCGTCCTGTGCTCTTCTGCTCACATAGACGCATCATGGCTTAATTATGACAAAAAGACTCCATATCTTCCGACCAACATTTCTTAGCGTGTGAATGTCAAATTAGTATACCTTTGGATTGCAATGTGTTAGAATGTGTGATTTTAAAATTGTTTGAGGTGTTGGCTTGATTTCTCACAAGAAATAATTCAATGAATGTTGATTTGGGATTAGGACCAAATTTCCAGTAATTTCTGAGATGGCCCTAAATATACCTCTGCCATTTTGCACTACATATAGATAGATATACATACATATATATGAATGAAGTGTATATATGAATAAAGTGTTATGTACATATATGTGTGAGTGAAGCAGCATCCCTGGTATTGATAATGTAAAATAAAATGTTAACCAACTCTGGAACACTGAAGAAGCTGTGTCGTGTAGTGCCAAATATTCAGCCAAGACTTAATTCTTTACGTGAAAACAAGCACATCTATCTCATTACTATTCAAATTTGCTTTGTCTTTAAAAAATGCTAAAATTATGTGTATACTACTGAGTTGTTTTAAGATAGGTTTCTTCATGACTTGTCATCCACGAATGATTGACTTGTATCATATGCTTATATATCCAGGGTCATTTCAAAATTTCTTGCATAAAAAGAGTTTGAAAATGGAAAATGTTTAAGAAGCCCTGTTATAGTTACACTCATTGAATCTTTAAAACAACTTTTTGAAGGGAGCTTATTTTCTGACCCCTGGCTTTTCTTTTCAAAAGCCCAAACTCATTCTTGTGACCAGAATTTTCCCACCTCTGGGTCTGAGGCCTGAGCTTGTGTTTGCTGTCGGAGCTTAGCTCTGTGAAAACAGAGTAAAAACAATTATGGGTCCTGGCTTCACTTCTTCTAGATTCTGAGATGCCTGACAGGGAGAGCATTGGTTTTACAGCCAAAAATAAGTGGCTTCATTCTCCCATTCTGCTCCTTATTTTTTAAGAAAGCTCTCCTAACCTCATTGTCTTCAACTATAAAATGGGAATAATGCTGACTTCATGGTATCATTGTGGGAGTTAACTTAGGAAGAGTGCTTAAAACGTGGCCTACTGTTATACCCCAAGCACTTAAATATCTGCTCCTTTAAAAAATTTATTTATTTATTTATTTGCAAGGAGACAGTGGGAGAGAGAAAGAAAGAAAAGAGAATAGTAATTCCAGGGTCTCTAGCTACTACAAAATAACTTCAGATACATGCGTCACTTTGTGCATCTGGCTTCACATGGGTCCTGGGAAGTCGATCCTGGGTCTTTCAGCTTTGCAGGCAAGTTCCTTAACTACTCAGCCATCTCTCCAGCCCTCAGCTACTTTTAAAAGAAAATAAAATCTAAGCACATCTCCTGAAGGAATGTGTCATGGAAGCATGATTACACATTTCTGCTTCAACGCCACCTAGCTAATACATTATATGAGGAAACCCTGCTGTGACTTTAAACCCCACACACTTCTAAAACTGGAAACCAAGGAGGCAAAGACCCTGCCTGGGCACTCACACCCTTCCAGTAAGAAACCGAAATGAAAACCTTCTCCGTTCATTTACACAGCACGCTGTGCCCTTGAGGCGGATGGTCTGCTTCCATGAGAAACCTAATCCTTCTCACCTCAGACTTGCAGTGCTCTCCTTAAAGCCAGTGAGAAAGTAAAACAATAGACCAGTTAATTAAATTATGCTAAAGCCTGAATTCAATTCAGCCCTGTATTAAGAAGATTGTGGATACGGAAGACTGCTCCTGGCCCTGTTCTTTACTCCCCATTCCCTCCAAATGAGGACTAATGCTCTTCCCGCTCACACCCTCTATATCTTAAAGTTCATGTTAAGACAAATCAAGTAGGTCTAATTCTACACAAAATCTAATTGCATTGTTTCCTCTTCTTGCTTTTTTCAACTCTCCATTTCCAGCGTCTGATACAAACCAGCTGCTCAGCTATCACTCTCCTCTGACGCCTGCCATGTCTTTCCGTCTGTCAACAGCCCCTTGGGCTCCTAGGGCCTCTGATGTTCCCTTACTCCTCCAACCCTGCTGTTAACTGCACCCTAGAAGAGGTCCCAGCCTGTCTTGGGTCCATCTTGAGCAGTGCCTTCTAGGTTTGCCTATTCTGATGTCACACAGAAGGTACGCACAAAAACTGAAGGTACCCATGCCCGTTTCTAATCTCTCTGGGAGCATTTGGTGGCCTGTGAAGAATCTCAACTCTAATCCAGTTCCGAGTCAAGTGGCACCATAAGACTGTGTAACGTGGTCATGTCCTGCTGCTTGGGTAGCCGAGGGAGAGTCAGACAGGTGCAGGATTGGGGATCCTCATTTGAGACCTCTCCAGCCCCAATCATACCACTAGACCATAATGAATTTAGTGTTATTTTCAAATATTTCTATTTGTGCATTTGAGAGAGAGAGAGGCAGACAGTGTGTGAGCAGAGCCTACTGCTGCTGCTAATAAACTATAGGCTCATGCACCACTGTGTGATAATTTTTATTTATTTGTTTGAGAGAAATAGACAGACAGGGCATGGGTGCCCCAGGGCCTCTTGCCACTGCAGATGAACTCCAGATACATGTGCCACTTGTGCACCTGGGGAATCGAACCCAGACTGGCAGACTTTGCAAGCAGGCGCCTTTGTAACTGCTGAGCCATCTCCCCA
This sequence comes from Jaculus jaculus, assembly GCF_020740685.1. Classification (NCBI taxonomy): domain Eukaryota; kingdom Metazoa; phylum Chordata; class Mammalia; order Rodentia; family Dipodidae; genus Jaculus; species Jaculus jaculus. The sequence goes on along the minus strand of NC_059113.1, from coordinate 108,811,980 downwards.
GCCCCTCAGAGATTTGGTAAAACACCACAGTGCACTCCTGTGGAGAAAATACCTTGCCAAATCCTTGCCTTCCCAGACAGAACGTTTGCAGCTGGTCCCATGTACCGTGTTGTTAGTCACCTTTCGCGTGAGTGGGCAGATTCAGCAATGAAACTTCTTTCAGGAACCCTGGGGGCTCATGTCGAGCTATGCCATAGATTTAGCCCTTGTACAATACTTCTATTCCTAAGACAAAAAAACTGCTGCACAATGCCCAAGTGTAATGCACTGGTAATTAAGCTGATAAATCTTCTTTATTACCCGTTCTCAAGAATGTAGGTACATTCATACCCCAAAGTTAAATATAAAATATACTCTCTTTGCTATTCAATGCCCTGGAAATGCCACAGGCTTGTGCTCCTACGTACATCAACTTTTAGTTAGAGAATTATCTAGAGAGAATTTATTCTCTCTTGTGACCTGGGGTAATATGACTTCTATAGATTAAAACAAGGGGGGAGGAAATGTCACAGGGACATGAAGAGACAAATTTGATAGCATGTGAAACTGAAATCAAATGAGATCCTACACACACACACAGACACATGCACACACTCATAATACATAAAACCAATCTAGTTTTTAGAGGAAAAAGGAAGTTTTTTTTTTTTTTTAAAAAAGCATAGAGCTAAAATAAACCATATTGCACACAATAAAGGAACATATTCCTCTAGGGAATTCACTGGTTGGGAGCTACTATCAAAAACTAAACTATAATAAAATTGCCTCTTACAAACTTTCTGAAGTTACATTGCAGAAAGAACCTACATCAAAAGGTATACTAGAATGTAATTAAGAACTAGGGCTTTGGGCAAGAAAATTTAGAAGTTTTGTCTCATGTTGTAGTATTTTAATCTGATGTAAAATATATAAACTATTTAATATGAAGCAAGGGTTTTAATTCTTCATCCAATGGCTTTTTTTAAAACATTCTTGCTATTTTACCCGTTTTGTAATGGCTTTAGAGAGGCTACCATCCTTTGATCTTCCCACCTTGGATTTGGAACAAGATCTCGGATCTGGTTCAATTTACACACATATACCCACTTAGTAGTAGTTAATAATATTTTTTAGGGTCTGCTTGCTTTTTCAAATCTTTGTTTATTTTTATTTATTTATTTGAGAGAGACAGACAGAAAGAAAAAGGCAGATAGAGTGAATGGGCGTGCCAGGGCCTCCAGCCACTGCAAACGAACTCCAGACATGTGCACCCCCTTGTGCATCTGTCTACTTTCTATCAAGAGTTATTTTGAGGACCAAAGAGATGGCTCAGCTATGGAAGGCACTTGCTTTTAAAGCCTGCCAACCTAGGTTTGATTCCCCAGTACCCATGTAAAGCCAGATGCACAAGGTGGTACATGCATCTGGAGTTTGTTTTCGGTGGCAAGACACCCTAGAGCACCCATACATTATCTTCCTGTCTCTCCCCATCTCTCTCTTTCTCTACCAAATAAATAAATATATATATATATTGACAGAAATATTTTATTCAATATCCTAAAGATGGAGTGGAGAGAAAGAAATTTTCCCATTCTTATGCAGATTTCAGCCTTGTGGGAAAAACAGAAGCAAATCAAATGGACCAACAAGGTGAGGAGGTGGAAAAAGAGGAACCTTTCTACACTGTTGGTGGGAATGTAGTCTGGTCCAGCCATTGTGGAAATCAGTGTGGAGGTTCCTGGGACAGCTAAATATAGGTTTACCATATGACCCAGCTATACCACTCCTAGGCATATATCCTAAGGACTTGTCTCAGTACCTTAGAGATACTTGCTCAACCATGTTTATTGCCTCTCTATTCACAGTAGCTTAGGAAATGGAACCAACCTAGATGTTCCTCAATTGATGAATGGATAATGAAGATGTGCTAAGTTTACAAATGGAGTTCTATTCAGCAGCAAATAAAAATGAAATTCGAAGGGAAATGGATGGGCCTGGAAAGGATTATACGAACTGAGGCAACCCAGTATCTTAGCTTCAAATGTTTAGACTTGTGTGTGGTTTAGAATAAAAAATTGGTAGCAGAGGCCAGTAAGCTAGAAAGGGGCTATAAGGGAAGGAGGATAGGGGAGGACTTAAGGGGATGGTTTTGTAGATATATCAGTAGGAGAACAGATTACTGGGAGTGGAATGGCCTAAGCGAGGTCAGAGGAAGAGATTAAGTAAAAGAAGGATGTATGATGGTTAAAAAAAATTCAAGATATTGTGAATAAGCCTTATGAAAACTTATTTTGGGGGATAATGGTACATCCAGAAGCCATAAATTGTTACTAGAAAAATTTCAGGGCCAGGGATGGGATACCTTCCAGTGAGTTGTTGGCCAGTGAAGTCCATGATGCCTCCAAAACATTACAGGCTCTTGGCAAGGCTCTTGGCTTCCCACCAGAAACAGACCGTAAGACCCTATTACTGAAGACTCCACTTGCCTGGGCTGCAAGATCACTGAGAAATCCATTTGGGGCTGAGCTGAAAACCACCTCCCTGAAGACCAGCTGATGGAACGCTGGAAGAAGCTGCACTGTGTGCAGGGAGTGCAGAGAGACAGAAGCCAGCAGTGAAAACATGCACACTGCACGCCTTGGGCTTTCCAGCCCGGCCAGACTACACACAGGTGCAAACAGGCATGTCTGTCATGAGGGAAACCAACTGCTCTCTAACTGGACTGGGGGCCCGCTCTCACGACTGCAGAACAGTGTTGGGCACAGATGCCAGAGATGAAGACAACCCACTCGAGCCCATAAAGGTTGTCACACAGCCTCTATGCAGTGGGCATCACAGCCAGGCCCATCTTGTGCTCTGGGCCAACACCCACAGGGGAGTTGGTGAACATCAGTCCTTCCCAAAAGCTTTCCCTAGGAAGAAACAAACAGCTAAGGGACTAAGGAAACTTTGCAGACAGGGACATAGGTGGTCCTGCCAGGAAGGACAGTGACAGCTGACAGGAACAAGCAGCTTCGGATGTGGGTGACCAGGGCCATCTCAAGCTTTGTTCACGCAGACACCATGTCCACCTCACGGCCTGCAGGCTGGTTTCTGTTGCTTTCACACGTGTCTTTCAGTTTCGCTTCCAAATTTCCAAGAGATGAAAGCCTCTTGGTTCTTGGTCTATTCCAAATCAAAGTAGGAGAGAGCCAGACCACAGTACTCATATGTGGATGCCCCAAAGCTGATCTCTGTGAGTGTTGAAGGCTTTCCCCAAAGAAAGAGCTAGGCCAGCACCCCAGAAGTGAGTGTTAACTGCGGTAGCACTTACGACTCTTGCACTGTTGGCTCCTGTTGAGCTTCTTGTCTCATAATTGTCTTGGTGAGTGAAAGCTTGCCAATCTGCATTTCCCAGGCAGTCACATGAATAAGCTATGGATACATCTTGTTGCTGGAGTCCAGTCCTTATAAAGTATTGAGACAGTATCTTCTAGAATTTTGTTTATTTGCTAGGAGAGGATTGAGAGAGAGAACAGCAGGGCCTCTAGCCACTGCAAATGAACTCCAACCGCATGCACCACTTTGTGCATCCACTTTGCACGTGGGTACTGAGGAATCCAACTCCAGTTGTCAGGCAATGTAGGCAAGGCCCTTAAGTGCTGAGCTGTCACTCCAGCCCCAGTTTAAGACAATGCTACGTGTCCATCTGCCCATCTATTGTTTTGGCTTTCTTTGCTCATTGTACTCTATTAAAGGTGTTACGTATGGGTGAATTAGCCTAGAGACCCGGGAAGCTGGCACATCCCATGTCTCTTCATTCCCGGGGATTGGACAAGATATAACTTTGCCTGTCATCCAGTTCTTTGCCAGGAGTATTTGTGATCTGGCTGAGGGTTAATCCATCATGTAACCTGGTGCATCTTCTCACAGAGGCAATGGGTGGCTAGTCACCGCCCCGTGGGTCTGAGAAGACCGAGCTGACACACCAGCACTGAGAGCACGCCTGATCCAGGTGACGTGCCACGTGCGCTGCGGTTTTGTAAATGTTGCCAGGACCGGTTTTGTGTAACTCACTGAGAGAACTGTCCGTATTTAATACTTAAAAGTGAGGGCTGGAGAGATGGCTTAGCGGTTAAGCGCTTGCCTGTGAAGCCTAAGGACCCCGGTTCGAGGCTCGGTTCCCCAGGTCCCACGTTAGCCAGATGCACAAGGGGGCGCACGCGTCTGGAGTTCGTTTGCAGAGGCTGGAAGCCCTGGCACGCCCATTCTCTCTCTCTCCTTCTATCTGTCTTTCTCTCTGTGTCTGTTGCTCTCAAATAAATAAAAAAATAAAATTTTTTTTTAAAAAAATGACAGAACCAAGCTGCCTCAAAGGTTACCAGGTAGCACAGCTACCCCAGGTTGTATCATAGAAGAAACTTGCTATCTTCTAGAAAGCTGGCCCATCGTTGTTAAAGCAGATAGAAAAAGAGAGGGAGAGAGGCAGAGAGAGAGAGAGAGAGAGAGGGAGAGAAAGAAAATGGGCACTCCAGAGCCTCCAGCCACTGCAAGCGTACTCCAGATGCATGCACCCCTTATGCATCTGGCTTGCATGAGTTCTGGGGAATTGAACCTGGGTCCTTTGGCTTTGCAGGCAAGCACCTTAACAGCTAAGTCATCTTCTCTTTCTAGCCCTGTGTTAAGGTTTTAAGTGCCAACAAAGCCTTGGTGTGAGATACCAACAGGAAGCTCAGACTTGGGTCTAAGCTTGTCGCGTGGATCTTAACTTAGAGATCACACAGTCTCTCAACCACGCCTGCTGCTTCTGTGTGAGAGAACCAGTTCTTCCATTCATCCCACTGTCCTCACTACCCTCAGCCACCCTGCAAAAGCCCTTCCTGGAATTTTCCTTCTCAGCCTGACTCCACTGCGAGTTCATCTGTATTCCAAGAGAACTTTGTTTTCTTTTTCTCCGATCCTCTTAATCCTCTCGTTCAAGCAATTAGCTCTACAAATATTAGCTGCAATCAAGATCTAGCACATGTGGTAATTTTCCCTCTAATAAATCAATCAGTTCTTTCCATGGAGTGTTTTTCCCCCTCACAGTCATTAGGGAATCACAATGCTGCTGGAGAATCACCCGCAACTTGAATTAGTCAAGGAACGTCAATCAAATTTGCCAGATTTGGCTTTAAAGATGAGAAAAACGGGACAGATTCACAAAGGCCTCTTGTCCTAGAATAGCAAGCTTGATAGACCCTTGTTGAATCCCTTTTAGAGAGGCCCTGGGTTATAAAGATCCATCTGGAGAAAAATCAAAATCAGTACAAATCAGAGAAGATGCAGAGCTTCTCGTTAGTGTAACAATTAATCACTGGAATATTGGACTAGGCAGGACGCCCAGCAATACAGCGTTCTGCAGCAGCCAATGGGCTGCTTCGGAAAAGAGGAAAGGTAAACAGATAAATTGCAGCTCTCCAGCTTACAGGTTTTCAAAATTTAAGATAAAGGCTCAAAGTGCTTTTCAGAGCTGACTATAGTGATGGGTGTAGGGTACGGAGCTCCAGGGAGTAAGGTGTATGTGTGTGTGTGTGTGTGAGAGAGAGAGAGAGAGAGAGAGAGAGAGAGAGAGGGAGGGAGGAAGGGAGGAAGAGGGAAGGAGGGAGGGAGAACCCTCCACCACCCACTCCATCTACCACAGCAGCTCAGTCTCTCTGACTTCACCCCAGCAATAGGCTGAGAACATAGCTTGTCTGTCTAGAAATTATCTGAGAGTCACTGGCATGGTGGATATACACTACTCTTTTCATAAATGAACAAAATGAATGCCATAGAAATTAGAAAATTCTTGATTTCATGCCAAATCTGAAATTTTTCCACCACGTATCATGCCATACTGTCTGTTACATTTGGGGACTCGGGGAGCAATCTGGTGAGAATGTGCATACCTTTGAAGTGGGCCTTGCTCTCTCTCTCTCTCTCTCTCTCTCTCTCTCTCTCTCACACACACACACACACACACACACACACACACACATGCACACATTTTCAAATGGTCATAAGAAAAAAAAAAAAATACCAATGTAGCCAAATTAGCCCAAGAATAGACATCAATGCTATTTTGGAAGCAAAAGCAGAGTGTGTAATTGTGTTCTTTTCTAGTCACTCTGGAAAATTCTGTCATTATCCAGCACCTGAGGGAGGTCACAGGGAGAGAAGGAGCCCTGCTACCATTGTCTTATGTCACCAAATGTACTCCTATTAAGACTGAAAGAAGTGAAGATTTTAGTAGGATTCTTGATGAAAACTTGCTGACGTTAATGACTCAAATTCTGAGAGAGATTGCAAGGAAGACAATGTCATTTCTGTCATTCAAGCCATTTAAGATGAAATTTCAAAAGAAGACTGTCAGCATAATGACTGCCAGGCTCCATTATGTCGCCCTCAGAGGGTGGATCACACACCACTACGCAGCCTGTGGGCGGCTGACAGGAAGGTTTAAAAGGAAGGGAAGAGGGGAGACGGGCCTGGGTCCCTGGAGGAGTTACCTCACATGACCAGGGTATAAAGATCACTATTGCTATCCATGACTCCACCCATCAGAACAGTTAGAGAAGCTCACGTTCATGGTGCTGGGGAAAAAAGAAATCACGAAAACTTGAGCTATAAATGGCAATGTCTGTTTATTAATTTAATATGAGACTATTTCTCCCCGGTGACCGGGGCATCCTGTCCGTATGCATTCTGGCACTAAATTTCTGCAATGCCCAGCTAATAACCAGAAGGAAGCTGTGTGTGGAGAGGGTGGGAGCAGTGGCATTCAACTGTGGTGACACATTGCTGTCACTCCGCTGATTCAGTGTGGTCCACTGAAATTGAATACAACTGGGCTCCAGGGACACAGACATCGCCAGTGTCCAGTGGGCATCCAAATCAAGTAGCACGAGATAAGAACAAAGGGTGAGGCCTCGGGCAAGCTTTAAAATGCATTAAGTAAAGATATAAAAAAAACTGCCATTATTTTATTAAAGAAAGAAAATTTTTACAAGCACTAGGAAGGACATCATTTCAGGATAAGAAATTAACTCACTAGATTGTGTTTATTTTTCTTGTGTCTCTGTCGACCAGTGAACACTCCACTGTAGACATGTGTAGTGCTGAAAGCAATTATTTTCTTTACCCATGATCAGAATTTTCCTTCTTGGACAACTTTAGGCATCCTTTGCGAGGCTGGGCTAATGAGACCACTGTCCTAGGCTTATACTCTGCTGTTGACATACCCTTTCAAGACGTATTATACTGTGTTGTAATTTCTGCTCCCAGGCTCTGGAGACATTCCATCTTTTTCCAGTGACCCAATATGTTGGCTTAACAAGTTCAACTCTACCTAGACATCTTCAAGTAAAATTTCCAGCATTGGAATTTAAAACATGGGGGGTGCATATGCCCCCAAATAAGTGCTAACTGAAGGCACCAGGGTCCCCTTGTTTTGCTGTGATGAGCAATGCACTAAACATAGAAGGGACATCAGTGATGGAATAAATCACCTTAGATAAATTGTTCATTGTATATCAAGTTATACAAAATAAAGTCTTACTTGTATTTTAAACCAGATGTTGAGTGCCTGTTTGGAATATACAAACCAGTTCTTCTGTGCCATGATTTTTATGTAGTCCCCTCCCCAGCTGCCTTAATGAATGCAGGCATTCTTTAATCAGTCTACATTCAGTTGTCCATCCCTTTTTAAAAAGTTTGTTTTCTAAACATTTATTTATTTGAGAGATAGAGAAAGAATGGGAGCACCAGGGTCTCCAGCCACTGCAAACAAACTCAAGATGCATGTTCCACCTTGTGCATCTGGCTAAAGTGGGTCCTGGGAATTGAACCCAGGTCCTTTGGCTTTGCAGGCAAGGGCCGTAACCATTAGACCATCTCTCCAGCCCCGGTTGTCCATCCTTAATAAGCCAGGCTTTAGCAACCACCGAGAAAGCATGGCTGTGACAGGAAGAGAGTGGCTTGCTTGTCCTCTAAGATGGTACCCCAAAGTGCCCTTTAAGTGTGCATAGTATAGGGTCTCACCCAAAGCTTACAGTGAAATAAGTCACTTATTAATACCTTCCAAGTGGGTAAGCTTTAAAGTGGAGTCAGGATAAATACGTGTTTTGGGTCCACCAAGACAGCTCTGCTCACAGATGTCTGTGTTCTTCTGAAACTCAAGGCGTACAAGCTAATACTTGTTACTCTCAGCCAATTCCATCCCAGCTGAAGTGCCTCCATCACTTCAAGGTCAGTGCCGCAGTGACCTTCGTGTTGCTGGGACAAAATACCTGACCAAAAGCACCTGCTGGGAGGAGAGGGTTTGCTGGCTTGCAGTCCAGAGGGCACAGGCGATGAAAGCAGACCCTGGGAATCGCATCCAAGCACAGCAGCTGGCAGAGAGCAGCAGGAGTGAGCTAGGAGAAGTGGGCTAGAACAGCCCCAGCCGCACCCTGAGCAACTGCTTCCTCCAGCGAGCCTCCACCCTCCCGGATGGCCACCAGCTGGGGACTAAGTTTTTAAAGCACATGAGGCTGTAGGGGACATTCCTCATCCAGAGCACATTCCACTGCTTGGTTCTGTAAGTTGCGCATGTTCTCTGACCTCAGTTTGTGTAGCTGTAAAATGAGATGTGATTCATTAGCCTCTCCACAGGGAGACTTGTGAGAGTTCAATCTCATATTTAGGTAAGAGACTTAGCAAAACAAACCAGACCTTCTTACTAAAAGTTAGCTATGTAGGGCAGAACCCAAAATAATAACATGAGATATATAGGCATCCCATAAATAAACTCTCTCTCTCACACACACAGGGGGGGGGGGAGCTATTTGATCATATCAGGAGGAATCTCCTTGGACATGCAGTTAAGAAGCTATGGACAAGCTCTGAGCTTTACTTCTCAGCTCTTGATAACTTAATCAAACCCACTTCAGTACATCATTTTTCACCTGACTTTGCCTCCTATCTCTCATGACGCCTCTTCTCTGGGGCTCTTGCTCTTCTGTGGTGCGTTTTCTCTGACCACAGCTCCTCTTTCCATGGCGACGGTCTTGTCTTACAAACTCGAGCACCCTTATACCCAAACCTCAGCGCCTTGCTATCATATTGAAGCGTTGAATATTTTAAATGAAAGCAATTAGGAACGTTCATATTTCTGTAGTTTTGTGTGTCCAGAAGAAGTTGAATCAAATCCATGATTGATGTGTCTCATCTAAATGATGGAATTGGAGGACCTGAAAGAGAACAAGCCCACTGTTGCCCTGGGCATTCCCTACCTATACCAGATCCAATCCAATGCAAGGTTTCTATCCCACTAACATGAACATTCCTCAAAATCAATTAATTACTATTACTACTGTTTCTGCCAAAGCTATTCTGCCTCCACTGAAAGCAAACAAAACCCCAAAATAAAACTCATCAATAAATGAACATCTCCAGTTGCTGAAAACATACCATAGCTGCCAAGCGAGTTTCTGAAAGTTTCAGTTCGCCCAATCAGACAGCAGGCCAGAGAAGGGAGGCATGGATCAAGTTACACAGGGAACTCCAGCTGTCATCCTAGACCTTCCTTACTAAACGACACCAGAGGACCTGCTCAGAGGCAATTTGAAAGAGTTCTGTATTGTACAGGTTCTTAGTCCAAAGTTTTCACGTGAGGCAGAAGCAGAAGAGAAAAGTGCTCTGTGAGTGCGGAGGAAGCTTCGTGGAGGGACAGGCAGCCTGGCCGGAGTCACGGTGGATGGGAGAGGGAAACTTCAGCCAGCGGCCAGCCCTTCAGTGCACCAGCGGGGCAGGCTCTTCTTCATGTTGGCAGAGGTCTTGCTTTTGAACTGCGCCCTCACAGGGGCCATTCTTCATTATGCCAAGCCAACAGAAGAAAGTCATTTTTTGCACGGCTGGGGCGTTGAGCTTCTTGTGTGCCCTTGGAGTTGTGACGGCGATGGGGACACCACTGTGGGTTAAAGCCACTATCCTCTGCAAGACCGGGGCTCTGCTGGTCAATGCCTCAGGGCAGGAGCTGGACAAGTTCACGGGCGAGGTGCAGTATGGGCTTTTCCACGGAGAGGGCACAAGGCAGTGCGGGTTAGGAGCCAGGCCCTTCCAGTTCTCGTGTAAGTAACAATTGCGTTTGAATTTCTTAACACTGTAAGAACATACACGCTTCCAACTGTTGCCCGGACCTGTCTGAAGGATCCTGTCGTGCCTATTATAGGACTCTTAAAATCCTTCTTCCTTGTTTTTAGTAATTTACTAATATTTCGTTCTTGCTGGTTTTATTAAAGCATATAATTAGTTGTTATAAATTTGAGGCTTTTGAAGGTATAAGCAACTAAGATTCTTAAAGATTAGCAATTATTTAGGAAATTCTAGGGGTTTTTTTATAGAAAGAAAACCTGAGGAAACAGGAAAGCTGAAAGGAATGGTCTTTATGCCTTTATGCCTTTATTCTTTAAAAATGATGGCAGAATGGTAAACCCCTTAACTATCCTGCATGTTTCCCCCATTCTGTCCCTGCTAGAACCTTTGCTGCTTATAAATATTCTGTTTTCATTTTTATCCAATTTGGAATCACTTGACTATAGAAATTTAAAATGATCTTCTGGGATAACTCAGAAATGCATGCCAATTTAGCATAGAAAATCTGCAATCGATTGACCTTCAAATCATGTAGGGAATATGAGAGATTTTTCCATCATGATTTTTTGGGAAATGAAAGTGTTATCCACAGTACTTAAAGCCTGTTTATCTTAAGAAGGAAAAAAATTTAAAAATTACCATGAGAATAGGCAACTCATTAAATGAAAATTAATAAGAAGTCATTTCTTATATCTCTCACAGCACACATTCAGAAGTTATTATTATTTCAAAAGGGCTGGTTTGGCGGGGACAGTTTTAGGAAGACAGTAAATTACTGCATAAACCACTCTTCAGGAAAGGTGATTCCTGACTGAGGCATCTAAAATGAATTATTATTCTTTGCTTGAGTTTCTCTTCTCTTCTAGTATAGGTAGAAGGTGAAATTAATTGAATTTATTATTAACATATGCAGTGTATAATTAAATTCCAGTGCTGGCCTATTTATATTTCGGCAACATTCCTTCTATCTTCCCAGCAGTCACTGGGCACCAGTCTTTAACTCATAGAGGTTACAAAGTTACATTTTCACAGAGCTCCAGGAAAAAAAAAAAAAATCCCTAAGAATTAGTCTTGAATTTTTCAAGAAATTATCATCAACTACATTTGATGAAGAGGACGCCAAGTCCTCTCACTGAGCAGCTCCGTTCAGTAAGGCAACCGGGCGATTAGAGCCGTTTGGCCTTCCTTGGGGGAGGGGCAGGGAGAACAAAACAGAAGGTCACGTGACTTGTGCAACTGAATTAAAAAATGTTCTTAAAAAGATGACTGAAACGATTTAGCCAAGAGTCACCAGTAGCCAGAGTAGAGCTTTTCATAAGGAAGTTTGGACAGAAGCAAGGGCTGACAGAGACTGGAGAACCTTTGCTTCCTGCAGTGAGAGAGGCAAATGTGGGTCAAGCTCAGACCAGAACCAACCACGTTTTCTCAGCCCTCGCCTCCCAGCCAGGGCTCTGAGTCCACATACCACACAATCCCGCCACAGCCATATCCAGCCTGCGTGCGGTTTGGTGGACAATCTTGAGCCCGGGTCCTCATGCCCTGCTTGGTCTCCTATCAGTTGCTCCTTTCTTGCTTTTTATTTATTTATTTATTTTTTGGTTTTTTTTGTTCAAGGTAGGGTCTCACTCTAGCCCAGGCTGACCTGGAATTCACTATGGACTCTCAGGGTAGCCTCGAACTCATGGCGATCTTCCTACCTCTGCCTCCCGAGTGCTGGGATTAAAGGCGTGCGCCACCACGCCCGGCTTCTTTCTTGCTTTTTAAAATCACGTCAGCTGCCCCCGCCCCCGCCCTCCTGCACACTTCTCTCCAGCCTAATGAAGAGAAGTTGACATCCGCTGCCAGTTCTATGAGAACCCTTTCTCTCTATATACACATGAACTGTGCACTATATATTACATGTAATAGTCATGTTAAAACTCCTAGTTCAGGCTGGAGAGATGGCTCAGCAGTTAAGGTGTTTGCCTGCAAAGCCTAACAACTCAGATTCAATTCCCCAGTATCCACATAAAGCCAGATGCATAGTGGCACATGCATCTGGAGTTCATTTGCAGTGGCTGGAGGTCCTGGAGCACCCATTCTTTCTCTGTCTCTCTCTCTCTCCTCTCTCTGCTTGCAAATAAATAGATAATTTTTAACACCTAATTCATTTTGGTGAGGGCTGGAGAAATACACTAGTATAATTTTTTTGCCTAAAGCATAAAATTGTCTTTTATTGGAATACTAGAGACTGTTGGGAAAACTGTAGCAGAGATCCAATGGGCCTCCCAGAGAAGGCAGTACCCACTTAAATACACACCCCTCTCAGAGCTGGAGCCTCCTGATGACCTGCTTCTGGAACATGCTGTGCTCCAGACGTTTACACCCATCACAGAGCAGCTGCTCCAGCCACATTTCCCTTGCAGAACGTGCTCCTGATTGGAAAATGGAAGCTCTGTTAACATAGAAGAAGATGCAGCCAGATGCGTTTGCATTTTCACCCCGCACTCGGGGTGCTGAGGTAGAACAAGCTCTGTGGGTTCAAGGCGAACCTGAGCTACACAGTGAGCTCGAGGTCAGCGTGAGCCAGAGCGAGTCTGCTTAAGAAAGAAAAAGGAGCCAGGTGTGGTGGCAGGTGGCGCACGCCTTTAATCCCAGCACTCAGGAGGCAGAGGTAGGAGGATCACCGTGAGTTCGAGGCCACCCTGAGACTACATAGTGAATTCCAGGTCAGCCTGGGCTACAGTGAGACCCTACCTCAAAATAAAATGAAATAAAATAAAACAAAATAAAGGCTTCCTGTGAGCAAAGCCAGTTGCCTCCAGAAACCTCAGGTGGATATTTTTCTGATTCTTCCAGAACACAACATATGATATGACCACAACCCAATCCCAGAACACCCCTGTCCTTGCTCCTTTAGAAAACCCTTAAGCACATCCTGGACTTGTCAAATCTCTCTAATATAGGAGGGATGAAAAAGCAAGTCAACCGTGTGTCCCTTTGTGACTAGTTGGCCCATTATCATCAGCTAATATGAAGCTATATTTTACATCGTGTGCTGGGGACTGAACCCAGGGCCCTGCTTCCATGCTTATTTTCTGCAAGTGCTCCTGCCACCAAGCTACAGCCCAGCCTGAGCTGATCACCAAGATCAGCATTGGCCAAGAGAAACAGAGTGGAGGCAGCCACATTAGAAACCAGAGGCAAGGCTGGAGAGATGGCTTGGTGGTAAAGGTGCTTGCCTGACAAGCCTAAGGACACATGTTCCACTGTCCCAGTAAGCCAGGTGAGGCAAGCCCAAGGTCACACATGCCCAGCAGGGGGCGCAAGTGAGCGTTCAGTATCAGTGGCCAAGGTCCTGTGCACCAATCCTCTCCCTCTCTCTGTAAAATAAAATAAAATAATCAAAGGCAAAAAGAAATAGGTTGAATTAACTTAATAATATTTTCTTTTTAACCCAGGAGACCCAGAATACTCTTATTTTAACCTGTAGTCAAGAAAAGAATTATGGAAATATTTCACACCCTTTTGTTCCCTGAGTGCAGTCTTTGAAATCTAGAGAGTAATTATTTAGCACACCTAATGCACATGCATGACATCGAAGTGCCTTGTCAGGGCTGTTATTGGGCGGTGTGGATTGAGACGGGGATTCACCCTGAATAAATTGGCCGTTGACACTGTGTGTACTCGAACAGACCTTGCTGTGCGCGTCCACGCTGGATTTCCGTGTGTGGTGCTTGTCACTGTTAAACCCACACACAGGTTTAACACGACAATGAAGGACAGGCCAGAAGAAGTGGTTGTGTCTGATCCTATTAAAGACCCCTGCTGGCCGCTGCTCTGTCTCTTTGAATCAGAGTAAGAGCCGGCCTTGGCAGTGTGCCCACTTATGCTGGGAAACTTCTGCCCCATTGACTCAGCCTCGCGCGCCGCTGTGTACGGGTCAGCGGCTTGTTTTCTAGAGGCCACTGGCATTCCTACCTAGCCCACAGTTCATTCGTTGTAAAACGAGGAATGTTGGCCTTTCAAGGCAACACAACTCGTGGGCTTAATTATTCCTGGCATGTCACCTGTAAAAATTTAATGACAACTTTTAAACTCTAAATGTGCCCATCAAAGCAAAAACTGACAGTTTTGAGCGCAGAGTGTGTGGGTGGGTTCCTGTTCGGATGATGAGAAACACTATAGAACATCATCAAAATGCGATACCTTGAAAAATCATATAGTCTCTACCATTCCTTGATTTACTGATCAATTCATAGCCAACAACAGTTCAATGAGCTAGTAAAAAAAAAAAAAAAAAAAAAAAAAAAAAAAAACATATGCAGTCATTTTTATGTTTTGAAATGGGAAAAGCGAATTTAGCCAATCATGGACCCCAGCTTGCAACCTGAGTCATACTTCCAGAAGCAATTTAATTTGGGCCTTGTGATTGAAAATTTGTAAAAGGGTTACCAGAGATTTGGCAGGCTTCATACTCTAGAAAAACAAAAGTTCTTTATGCAATGAGGCATGTGGCCCAAAATGCAGAGACTTCTGTGAACAATAAAGTGGTTTTATTTTTTGGTGTGTGTGTGTGCGTGCTTGTGTGTACCTTTTCATGTGTGTGAGTGTGGGTGTGTGCACGTGTGGGTGTGTTGATCAGAAAGCAGCACTGGGGTCTTCCACCTCATCTGAGCAGGAGCTCTCATTCTGGTTCACCTGCTAACTGGCCCATGAGCCTCCAGGAAATTCTTCTCTCTCTGTGTCTCTGTCTCCCATCCCACTTTCAACCTGTTGTGATTATGGAAGCCTGTCATGGCCTGTGGCTGCGAAGGGAGGATCTGAACTTGGGTACTCAGATTTGAGTGGCAAGCACTTTACCCATGGAACCATCTGCTAACTACTAACACGTTTCGGTCCAGAACAGTTAGGACTCTGGCCCCGTGACCACGAGGAGAGCCAGCACGCTTTCTCTGCAAGTGTTTCGCCTCTTCCCGCTTTGCCCTGCTCCGCACCCCCGCGTCTCTCCCAGCGCTCTGCTCCTATAGGAACCGAAAGGGCTCTTTAACTCCCTGCTTCTAGTACGCTGCCCAGGTCCCCGCCTTCCCTTGCTCACAGCCAGCACAGCACAGGAAACCAGCGTCGGGGTGGGGGGGAAGTGCTGTGGGGGTGTCTGTCTGGCTCACTTGGGAAGTCCATCTGATGCGAGGGCACCCTTTCACCTAGTTAGCATGGGCTTCTTGTCATTTAGTTTGGTGTCCTTTTTATATTATTTATTTGTTTGACAAAGAGAAGCAGAGAGGGAGAGAGAATGAGAACAGGCACGCCAGGGCCTCTGGCCACTGCAAACGAACTCCAGACACATGAGTCACTTTGTGCATCTGGCTTATGTGGGTACTGGGGAACCAAACCTGTGTCATTTGGCTTTGCAGGCAAGTGCCTTAACTGCTAAGCCATCTTTCCAACCCTGGGATCCTTTTGGCCTAGTCTTATTTATTAGTAAAACAGCCCAGTCAATAAAGGCCTTTTTTTTTAAGGTATAGAGAGGCTTTATCAGATTAAGAGAAGGAAAGAGGGAAGTATGCAGAGATCTCGCCATGAGGAGAGAGGGGAAGCCCCCAGTAGACCCTTTATTTCCCATTGAAACGAAAGAAATTAGTGAAACAAGTGTGTGGGAAGGAAAACTCTTCAAATTCTCTCAGCCAAATAGCCTCTGTCCTCCCCAGACCTCAGTGTTCACTCCACCTTAAAGGCCCTGTGTTTGAAAACGCATGCTTCTTCTCTGCAGAGAGAGGCCCAAGAAGTCAGGGAGTGTGTGTTATCATCTCAGTAGTCCCCCAGACCATGGCCTAAAACAGCATAGAGCAAGGGGACATGTGACAACTGTCCACTGTTGAAATGCAGCAACCGAGGTTTGAGGTGATGTCTGCCACTTTCTGGGGCTCAGGCCCAGAGCAGATTCCACCACTTTACCAAATTTTAGTTCTTGCATCTCTCAAAAGGAGGTGAAAATTTGGTGATTTCTTAATATCTCTTCCTGTTCAAATGTGTGAACTATAAAACGAGCACTTGACTGGTCCAGACAAAGTCTTTTTAGAGTTGAAATGTATGAACCTTCTAGTCTCTGTCACTTGAGGTCTCCTCCCACTGACGGGTTTTGACCACCACCATCAGAAGTGCTGAGTCATGGGGGGCTCTACTCTGGCCCTGGAAGGTCATGATCTTTAAAATATTCTGAATAAGCCCCATCCATATACCAGGACCCAGATGACTCTTTCGAGCAAAAAGTATGCTTCTTTCCTTCCCTGTCGCTCTCTTTCACTCTCTTGTGTAGAAAATTGAGGGTCAAATAATGAGGTAGGGAAGAAGGGAATGTTGGGGTTTGGGGGAGATGAGCTAGTAGGCTTCTCAGAGCAGTGGCAGCTGTGAATGCCAAGCACCTCAAAAGCAGATGGCTGACCTGCCTCTCCCAGGTCTGCATTCTCTGCTTGTCCGCCATCTCTGAGAGCTCCCTCTCCCTTGAATCCGACATGAACATAATGATACTGAAGGCAGGCGTGGCGGCGCATGCCTTTAATCCCAGCAATCAGGAGGCAGAGGTAGGAGGATTGCTGTGAGTTCAAGGCAAGCCTAAAACTACAGAGTGAATTCCAGGTTAGCCTAGGCTAGAGTGAGATCCTACCTCAAAAAAAAGAAGAAGGAGGAGGAGGAGGAGGAGAGGAAGAAGAAGAAGGGGAGAAAGGATATGGAGATTTGGAATTGATAGGTGTGTTTAGCATGCAAAGGCATCCCTTACCCAAAAGAGGTAGCTGGTGACAAATATCCTCCAAATGGTGGGAAACGCTGTGGAGAAAATGAACTTTTGGCTCTCCCTAAACAGAGAAGAGACCGCATCTCTCCCTTTCCTAGTAGCTACAGGTCTGGGGTTAACAACCAAACCAGACACAAATTAGGGGAACAAGGGACTTATTTCAAGCTCACACATCCAGAGGAAGCTCCACCAATGGCGGGAGAAGCCGGCCCCTTTTCAGGGACTCAAGCAGAGAGGACAGGTACAGCAAGCAAAATGCCAGCTCCAGCAAACACCCACCAGCACACACCCACCAGAGCGCCAACTTGCTCTCACACCCCTTGGGTTGGATCCCAGGGTCAGTCCTCAGCAACACCTCCTCCAGAAGGAAGGAAGAGGTACTGCGCATGCACACCTGACCAAAATCATACCTTTTTAAGGCATTTTTTTAAATCTTTACTTATTGGTTTGAGAGTGACAGACAGAGAAAGAGAGAGAAAATGGGTGCACCAGGGCCTCTAGCCACTGCAAACGAACTCCAGATGCATGCACCACCTTGTGCACCTTGTTATGTGGGTCCTGGGGAACCGAGCCTCGAACCAGGGTCCTTAGGCTTCACAGGCAAGTGTTTAACTGCTAAGCCATCTCTCCAGCCCCACAATTATACTTTTAAAGCAACGCTGATTCTGTGGGTCTTTTGAAAAAGCTACAGAGGAATAGTGTGGTAATTTGAAAAGGTATGGCCTATAGACTCAGGTGTTTTATTAAAATTAAACTTGTATCTTTGGTCTCCAGGCACCTCACATGTTCTCTCTCATTTGTTGTCTCTCTCTTCTCATCACTGAAGTTGGTTTATCTTCTTCAGGTCCTTTCAGACATCTCAGTAGAAGATAAAACTGCTATTTCCGCCCCCACTGACTGTGACCCCACAGGTCAAGTGCTTCATGAATATTGCCTCCAATTCTTACATGGCTGGTAGGCTATTTCTCCTGGACAGAGGTGGAGACTGGAACCACAGACAGGTCTCAGCAAGTTCCACAAATCGTGTAGCCAGTAGGTAACGCCCCTGGATCCCAATTCATATGCAGAAGATAAATCACACCCTTTCATTTACAAATTTGTGCCTCCTTAAGAGATGAAGATGAGGCTACATTGGCCTCCAGGAACCCTAATGGGCAGTTCCAGGTACGCGCACTGTGGCTAAGCATCACCCCCAGTTCTCATCTTCTTCTTTGAAATTATGTTGACACCTCGCAAGTCCTTGCTGCAGCATTCATTCATCCATTGCCTCTTTATTTCACACCGTCAGGGCTATTTAATAACAGAGGTCACAAGTCATAAGCTTCCCCTAGGACTTCTTTGGGCTAAGCAGTTATATTGTCTTGATGTCCAAGTTTAGCTTTTAGGAAGATGCATTGATGGCACTGTGTTGGGCTCACTTAGGTCTCCACAGGATGATCATGAGTTTCTTACTTTGACCACAACATCAATTTCATCATAGCAATTAATTAAATGACAGACTTCCTGAGGTGACATGAACAGTTTTTAAATGGACTCAGGGAAAATAAAAAAGAAAAGCAGTTATAAAACAAGCATTTGATTCACTTTGAAAACTGATGTCTTAATAAGAGCGAGCCAATAGGATAAAACTAGGTTTTCAATTAAAGTCTCATTTTTGTAAATAAACAGAAGTTCACTCTTACCTCTGAAACTTATTACATAGTTTGTAAAGTTATATGTGTACTTTAAAGCAAAATTTATATACCTAAACCAGGGCTTCTTGAGCTTTTCCAATTTTATGACCCCTTTTTAGTCAAGAAATTTTAAAAATATTTTTAAATTTTTATTTATTTATTTGAAAGAGAAAGAAAGAGGCAGATAGGGAGAGGGAGAGAGCGAATAAGTGTGGTAGGCCTCCAGCTGTTGTAAACAAACTCCATGTGCTACCTTGTGCGTACGAGTTACATGGGTCCTGGGGAATTTTTACATGACACAGGTTCATAAGTCTATAAGGCTGAGTACATTGAGATATACATTAGACCTGTTTTTGTTAGTGAACTTTTACTGATAGTAAGTCATAGAGCATTTTAGTATGAAAGAATTCTTTGGCATATATATATTATATCCCCTTTTATTGAAGATGAAAGAAAATCTGCATAATATTGAAATGGATGCACTTACGTACACAAACAATTAAGTCTGGCTGTTTTGATCCTACAGGACATAGGGGATCTTTAGTACTTTTCAGAGTTGATCAATAGTTTGGTTTTATTATCATTAATGTTGAGAAAGCCACTTTGCATAAATGTGTACTATATGATGGTAGAGATTTGTTTAGAACCATTTCATAAGTTGTTGGAAGTTCCGTCCTAATCCTAGCAAAAATCCATTTAATGAATAGCTTCAAAATTCAAGTCAGCAACCCAAGCATTGGTTTTACATGTGAAACATTCTAACACGATGCAATCCACAGACGTGGTAACTTGAAACTTACATGCTGAAGACCCATCAAAGGAGAATAGTAAAAAGTCTTCCCTTTCTATAATTAAGCCATGTTGGCTTTATTAGAGCAGAAAACTTTGTACAGTAAAAACTGCGATTTATCACGTACAGTAACCCACCTCTGAGCCCAGGGCCTTCGGACCGCTCACTGGCAAGACGCGGTGCCCTGGCAGTGCGCATGCGTGTGCCCAGCAAGGCTACTGCGGAGTCACAGGATGCGACACCAGAGGCGCCTTGGCTTCTTCTGTGTTTCCTTCTGAGTTCATTTTAGTCACCCGGAAACCAACCTTTGACTGATGCCAAGCTTCTCACGACCCTCGCGTTCAGTCAAGTGGCCCCAGGTAGTTTAAGACGCTGGGCACCCGACAATGACAGCATTGCATCTCATTTGTACACGCAGCTAAGCTCCCAGATTGGGTGTGGTATGGATAACAGTTTTATTTAAGGCATGATAGAATTAACTAAGCAAATTTTGTACCTGGCAGACTAATTTATGCAGGGCTCATGTCTGGCTCCCTCTCAGCATGTCATAACCATGGCAAAGCCATTCTCAGGAGTTATTACCCCAACATAATCATACCCCTGTGGATCAGGAGCAGTTAAACGGGTTCTGTTATCAGAGACACATATTGCCTCAGCAGCTGTCGTCCCTAAGCCTCCATGGCTGATTAAGACTCACTGATGGGTGGCTGACGAATATCCTGGTGGCTGCACTTGAGCTGAGAGAACTTCAGGTGAGAGGCTGAGAAATTGCATTTTCAGTGGGTCTATCATGCCATCAGTTCTCCTCCTTTTAAGTGCCGGGGTCGTGGACCTCATCCTGCCTAAGCGCATAGTGGAGAGAGAGCTGGGCTCCGTGCCTGGCTGTGAGATGCTGGGTGATGATAAATAAGAGGGGAGCAGGTAGCTTATGCCAGGGGATCTCTTTGACTGGATTTTCGTAATGACTGGCTTGCAGATGGGCTGAGGGGCATGTCAGATCAAGAGCATTTCTGTAAAAGGAAAGAAAACTTACTCTCTTTCAAGAAAATGAATAGCTGAGCACCACAGGGTCAAATGGGTTTTTTTTTTTTTTAACACAATCTTTTATGTGAAGGACAAGTGGAGAAGAAACACAGGACTTCTGAAGGTACTGTGGTGGTTTTCATCTGGGGAGGAGGGACGAAGCCGCCGCTGACATCACTATCTGAGCAGCCTCGGTGGCCAGCGAGTTTGCAATGGCTTTATCTACACCTCACATCTGGCAGATGAGGGCGAGCAGGTTGACGAGGCTGACACTGTGAGATCAGCCGTCCCTGAACCTGGCTGTGGTTTAGTGCCACCTGGGGAGTGTTTAAAACCACTGATGCCATGACTCCATCCCACAGTGACTGAAGCTGCATCTCTGGGGGAGAAGCTAGACAGTTAGACTGGTTCGAAGGCTTCCTGGGTGACACCCCTACTCAGCCAAGGCTGGGAACTACCAGAGCGATGATGGGCAGGACAGGTGGCAGCTGCCGAGACCTCACCATTAGGGGTGAGGAAAGCTACCGAAGGGGCACAGTGGGGAGAACGGCATTTAGCCCAGTTTCTTCTTTGGGGAGGTTTTTCTCTTTGAGCTCCAGCTGGGATCTTTGGCTTCCAGACGCTGGCCTGGCTTCCTGTTGGTCCTTCCATGAAGGATCTAATGGATACACCTGCAGTGAGAAGCTGCATATGCTTGCCTCATTGGCCCAGAAGTCCTCCTTCTTTGCAAATCTGCCCACCAGTCACGGAAGCCTGCCCGCCAGCTGGTTAGACCAAGAGGCAGCTCTGCCCCTGCGTCGCGGTCATCGCATTGCTGGGACGAGGCCGCTCATGGGAGGGAAGGGCTGGTTCCTGCTTACAGCTTCGGGGGAGCTTCACCCTGGCGGGGAAGCACGGCAGAGAGACAGCAGGCCGGTGTCACGTTTCCACAGCACCGGGAAGGAAGCACTCTGGAATGATCTGGCTTCCGAACACCCAGTGGACTGGGCCAATAAAACCCAATGTCTACCTCTAAGGACACACCTCTTCCAGCCAGGCTCCTCCTCCCAAAGGAGTCACAACTTCCCCGAACTGCCACTGGCTAGGGACCAAGAATTCCAAACACACGAGCCTATGGGAGACGTTTCACATTCAAATCACCACACCCTGATGGGATGACTTCCAGCTGCCCAACTCCACCTGTCCATGTGCGTAGAATCACATCATTGGACAAACCTGGCACTGCTGTTGCTACCTCCTTTGACCTGTACCCTCTGGAAGGCTCTCCTCCTTGCGAAGGGACCCACAGGGATGCCCTTCCACAGTATGTCAACCCAAGATCATTTAGACAAGCCAGTACAGAATGCCCAAGATATTTCACATGGGAAATAGAAACAAGAATGAGGATGGCAAGTGATGGGCATCAAGTAAGTAATGACCTACCAATCCAAAGACCTAGGATTACTGAGCAACAGAGAACTCGTCAGGGCCTCCTCAGAACTGCTGTCAGGGGCTATGGGGTCCCAAGGCACAGGCATGTACTCTGACCACCTGTGGGTCAATGGCCTGCACCCAGTGCCCGTGATGGGTCCTGGGATGGGACACGCAGGCTCCCTCAGTGCACGCAGAGCGCTTCCGCCCTCCTCTCCTCAGCCGCGCGGCCCGCTTGCTGCTCTCATCAGGTCAGAATACACTTTGGCAATTACTTCACATCTACAGAGAACTTCCATATAAAGGATCTCATCTGTATTTCTCACAAGCTCTGTGACATTTCTTTTCTAATTTTATTTTTGACACATAATAATTGTACATATGCATGGGGCACAGTATGATATCTCAGCGCATGCATGTTGTATAAGAATCAGATCAGGGTAATTATCATATCCATCACCTCAAACGTTTGTCATCCCTTTGTAGTAAAACATTCAGAGTCCTCTCTTCTAAATATTTTGAAATATACAATACATTGTTAACTCGGTCACCATAAATAAAGCAGTTAATTCCTCCTACCGATCCGTAAATTTGTGCCTGCTGACCCATCCCTCCCGACCCTCAGGGACCACTATGCCGCTCTATCTCTGTGCGACTTTAAAAACAATTTCATTTATTTACTGACGAGACAAAGAGAATGGGCAGCCACGACCTACAGCCACTGCAGATGAGCTCCAGACGCGTGTGCCACCTTGTGCATCTGGCTTATGTGGGTCCTGGGGACTCAGACCTGGATCCTTTAGCTTTGTGAGCAAGTGCCTTGACCACTAAACCATCTCTCTAGGCCGAGACACTTTTTTTACTATCCACATTTACAGATAAGGAAACTGAGGTGCTCAGAGATCCCATGCACAGCAAACGGCAAGACTCACTGTGTTCCATCCCTTCCCAGCTCTCAACCCTACCACATCACCTCTCCGCCAATGCCTGGCTCTGATTCGCCCGTCCCGCCGGCAACTTCCTCCTTTCTGTTTTGGTGATTCATTACATTTCAGTCCCCTGTCACTCCTGAGTAATGCCATTACATACAAATGTAGATTAAATTTATGAAGCCTTGTTTTGAAGACCAGAAGAATAAAATACATGACAGACCAAATCACTTAACACATAAAGATAACAAAGTTGCAGGATAAAAATGTAACAGAAAAAAAAATCCAAAAGACAGAACTAAATTAGGGTCTGGGGAGATAGTTAGGTTGTAAAGTGCTTGCCATGTAGGTCCGAGGGCATGAGTTCACATCTCTGGCACTCACGTGAAATGCCAGGTGTGGTGGTGCGCGCCTGTAATCCCGATACTCGGGAGGTGGAGACCAAAAATCCCCGGGGCTTGCTGGCCAGCTTGTCCAGCCAAATGGGAGAGACAGACCCTGTATTAAGAAAATAAAATGGAGAGCGATAGAGTAAGTCTCCTGGCCTTGACCCCTGAGTTCCACAAGTGTGTGTGCGCGCACACACACACACACACACACACACAGGACCACGTAGACTCACATGAACACTACACACATTTTTATGCACATAAAAAATAAAGAGGAATCCATTAGAACCAAAATGTACTTTAAGACAGCTGAGTGGCAGGAGGCCTTGGCCCACCAATTCTCTCTCTCCTCTCTCTCTCTCATAAAACAAAACAAAACAAAATTAAAAATACAAAACAAGACAACTGAAATGAAAACCAAACATCAAATAACAGATTCATGGCAACAATGAAGAAACATTTATCAGTCAGTAAACACAAACACTTTCCCTCTTATTATTGTTTGATTTATTGAAAACATGTCTTCATAGGTAAGATAAAAGTTCTTTGCAGTCAGCTGGAGAGATGGCTCGGTGGCTAAGTGAACTTCCTGTGCAAGCACGGGGGTCTGAAGGGGCCTGAGACCCCCCACGTTTGATCCCCAGGACCCGCATAAACAATCCCAATCCCCAATCCCACAGCAGAGCAGAGACCTGAGAATCATTGGAGTTCACAAAACAAACAAACACATAAATAAATCAAAAGCAGCAAGCTCCGGGATCAGGAATAAGAGAAGGGGCAGAAGAGTGATGAACCAGGGCTCCCGACGTTTCCTCTGGCCCCCAGACGCAAGCACACTCCACCGCAAGCCAGCACACAGGAAGCCTTGTGCACACATACACACACGCTCGCTCGCACACACACACTGTGTTCACAGTGGGGAAAGTCGTGAATGGGCTTCCATCCTGAGGGGACAGGAGGACAAGCATGGCTGGAGGTAGGAGGGAGGGCTGGACCGCGGACCAGGAAGCCCCGGAGAAGCTGCAAGGAGCCTGAGAGCACAGGGAGAGAGATGCATCTGAGGAGGCGAGTGGACTTCTTTCAAATGAATTGGGGGGAGGGGGGCGGACTGAACCCCAGTGGAGTTGGAGCGTGAGCCTAAGAGCAGGTGACACTGTGTTGGGGAGCTCAGGCCTAGAGTATGGTGATCAAGGCTAGCCTGGGTTATGTAGTAAGTTCAAGGTCAGCCTATGTAAAATAATAATAAACAATAAATGAAGGTGGGTCTGGCGTACCTGACAGGGACAAAAGAAAGAACAGCCTTGCAGAATGTCGATTGGGGTCGCTGACCAGAGGCTTGAGGGGCCACCAGCTGGGGGGTTATGCAGCCCAAGCTGCTTCCCACCGCGAGCCTCCCAAAGGCTGTGTCTGCACACTGTCTGTGTTTCACGAGAGCAGCCTCGAGTGACAGGGCCAGCAGCCTTCCCAGTGTGCCAGGCACCTGGAGCCTTCCCTTCCTGCGCTCTCTCCCGCATTTAGTGCCCTCATCCTGCTACCAGCAGAGGGCACCCAAGGGCCGGTGACTGGCCAGACACTACAAGCACTGGCCTTTAGCCACTGAGCCATCTCTGGATGAGACAGGGATACACTGGAGGGTTTTGCACAGAGGGCTGATGGGCATCGGTGGGTTTTCTCAAGGTCCCTCTGCTTACGGGGAGGGCAGCGAGTCACGGGAAGTAGGCGAGGAGGCAGGGTGACCAGGCAAGAAGCACCTGTAGTCGCCCCAGTGGAAGAGGTGACTTGGGCCAGGGTGGGGCGGTAGAGATGGTGACTGGACAGAAACGTGAGAGGAAGAGAAAAATCCACCCTGTGAAGGCCAACACAGGATGGAACAGGAAGGGCAGAACGAGGCTCCATTTGGGACACACTGAGATGCCCATGAGCTATCCCAGTGAAGATGTGGACGAGGTCATCGGAGGCCATACAGGTGTGGAGCCCAGCAGCGAGTGTGGGCTGCAGATCCATGTGTGCGCTGTGAGAAACCATCATCCTACACAGAGCAGAGAGGGAGTGGGCGAGGAGGAAAGGAAAAGTCGTGAACAGAGGAGCCAGGAAGTGGGGGACGTGGCAGGCAGAGCTGAGGAAGGACGAAAACAAGGAGGGGCCACATGGCCGAAAAGTTTCCAGTGACAGAGTCACTGCTCCAAGCCTAGACCAGGTGAGGCAGGAACAGGGTTGACCAGCGGGCCTGGCAGCCTGGAGCTCAGCAGTGCTCAGGACAAGGTGTCCCTGGGCAGGGGCAAGAGGGACCCCAGAGAGAATCACAGCAATGAACGAGCATGGCACACACAGCACAAGGACTCTGGAGAAGAGACCAGAGCTGCCGTGGCTGGAGGTGCTTTCTAAAGTGAGGGCATGGGCTGCAGAGCTGGCTAACACCTAAGGCACTTGCCTGCGAAGTCTAAGAACTCATGTTCGAATCTCCAGGTCCCACATAGCCAGAAGTAGTGATGCAAGCATGCACACAAGGGGGCGCATGTGTCCGGAGTTTGTTCACAGCAGCTGAAGGTCCTGGTGTGTTCATTCTCTCTCTCTCTCTTTCTCCCTCCCTCTTTTCCTTTCTCTCAAAAAAATAAAGAAATAACAATGTAAGGAAATGACAGTGTGTGCATGGATTGTGGCTCTGAGCCAACAGACGGGGGGGGGGGGGGAGGGGGAACTGATTGTAGTGGTTAAAACGTGTGGCCTCATAGACTTAGGATAGACACTCCAGTCTCCAGTGGATGGGCCCTACTGGGGACAAAGTATGTCACTGGGGGTGGATCTTGGAGTCCAGAGCTAAGGTGTGTTTGGAGGCATTCCTAAGTCCAGCCCTAAGGTGTGGGGAGAGCCATTTTGGAGCTCTGGTGGTTTGTGCTTGCTGGTGTTGGTGTTTGCTGGCTGTGGTGGTGTTTCTCTGCTTGGATCTGTGGAAGTAAGCCAGCTTCTTCAGCCTTTGATGATGTTCCCCTGGAATTTGTAAGCCTGAAATAAACCCTCTCCTCCATAAGCTGCTTCTGGTTGGATGTTTGTCCAGCAACAAGGAGCAATTGCAACAGTGATGATGTGGCAGAGGGAAAGGGGGAGAGAATTTCCCAATATTTTTTGAATGATGAACTATTATTTTTAATTTTTTTTTTAAATTTTGTTTGTTTATTTATTTGAGAGACAGAGAGAGAGAGAGAGAGAGAGAGAGAGAGAATGGAAGCGCCAGGGCTTCCAGCCACTGCAAATGAACTCCAGACACGTGTGCCCCCTTGTGCATCTGGCTTATATGGGTCCTGGGGAATCGAGCCTCGAACTAGGGTCCTTAGGCTTCACAGGCAAGCACTTAACCGCTAAGCCATCTCTCCAGCCCCTAATTTTTTTTTATATTTAAGAGAGAGGGGGAGAGCTGGAGAGATGACTTAGCAGCTAAGGCACTTGCCTGAGAAGCCCAAGGACCCAGGTTCGACTCCCAGAACCCACATAATCCAGCTGCACGTGCATCTGGAGTTTGTTTGCAGTGGTATGCTCTTTCTCTCTCTCCCCCCCTCCATCAAACAAATAAATAAAAATAAAATTCTTACAAGGGGGGATGGTTGCACCAGAGACTCCTGCCACTGCAACTGACCTCCAGATGCATATGCCACTTTGTGCATCTGGCTTTACATGGGTACTGGGGAATAAAACCCCAGGCTGGTAGGCTTTGCAAGCAAGTGCCTTTAACTGCTGAGCTGTCTCCCCAGCCCCCCATCAACATTTTTTTTAAATATATATATTTTTTATTTATTTGAGAGAGAGAGAGAGAGAGGCAGATAGAGAGGAAAGGCATGCCAGGGCCTCTAGTCACTGCAAATGAACTCCAGATGCATGCACCACCTTGTGCATCTGGCTTATGTGTACACTGAAGAATCGAACCTGGGTCCTTCCTTAGGCTTTGCAGGCAATCACCTTAACTGCAAAGCCATCTCTTCAGCTCCCCCATCCACATTTTTAAGGGGGTGAGAATATGTATCATGAATGGTGATAGAAATGGCCAGAGAGGGGAGCAGGCAGGAGTGAAGCTCTGTTGAGTACCTCCTGGTGCTAGATTCCTTGTGCACTGATGCCTGTGAAGCCTTCCTTATGCGTCCAACATTCAGTTAAGGGCCTTGAGGTTTCAGGGCTGGGTTCGCAGTTGGAAAAGAAGGAACGTGACCCTCCTTTGACTAATTTCAAATGCACAGATCTTTCCTAAGTTGCCCCGTTGAAACCCTCGTTTACAGAGACGGAAATGGGCCCGCTGCCGGCCCTGTGTCACACGGGCTCTTGCCCCACGTCTCCTCGTCTCTGCGGAGCCCCTCCCCTCCTTCATCACGTCCACGTCACCTCGGTTGAGGGGTTCTGTCATCTAGACCCCTGCTCACCCCAGACCTGGTCCTCCTACTCCTTCTTTCTGGTAAGGATTACATAGGCATGATTTATATACGTAATCCATGGCTTTACTCCCAGCACGCAGGAGGCTGAGGAAAGGGGGTTGTCATGGCTTTCAGGTCATCCTGGGCTAGAGTAAGATCGTGCCTCAAAAAACAAAAATTAGATCTATAAATTTTGGCTACAGTATCCAGGTATGCATTGACTATTTTCAGTCAAGAAATAGAACACTTGGGATTTGGGAGATGGCTCAGTGATTAAAGGCACTTACTTGCAAAGCCTTCCACGTAAACCTGGATGTAAAAAGGCGCATACATTTGGTGAATATTTGCAGTGCCAGGAAACCCTGGTGCATCCGTCCATACATTTGCACATGTATGTACTCATAAACATGTAAATAAATTGAAAATTTAAAAAGCAGTAAAACACTCCCCCGCCCTCCAGAAGGTCCTTTGTGCATTCTTTGTAGTCAAAACTATTCCCCAAACCCAGCCCTAAACTAACACTGGTCTGTTTTTTGTTTGTTTGTTTTTAATCATTTTGCTTTTCTTAGAATGTCCGGTATGGGGACCCATACAATGAGCAGCCTGTTAGCTTGCAAGAAAGTGACTTTAACTTTAACTGAGGGATGACCCCCTCAGCCAAGGCTCTTTAAGGGGCACAATGCATTCCAAATGTCCACATGCTGTGGCCAGCAGTGTCTGCTTCTAGCTAACTAGTAGTCGATTGCAAGGATATGTCACCCCTTGTTTACACATGCATCCACCACTGGATATTTAATTGATTTGGGGTAAATATAAACAAAGACACCTTAAACGTTTTCATGCAGGTTTGTGCATGGACTTCTATTCTCCGAGGTGACTTCCTAAGAAGGCCCACTCTGGCCCATACAGCAGGCTAGCTCCAGCTCTCAAGTTCTACCACAGCTAAATACTCATGTGCAAAAAGGAAAAAAAAAAAAAAATGACCTTGGCTGAAAATTGTAATGTGGACAAACCATAGCTCAAAATAGATTACAGACAAAAGTATAAACCTAGATCTAAACATTTCAAGAAGATAAACAGCAGAAAATAATTTGTGACCTTGCATTTGTCAAGAGCTTCTTGGGTTTGACATGGTACATAAAAGAAAATTTTGATAAGCTGGACTTCATAAAAATAAAAAATGCTCTTCAAAAGACACTGATAAGAGAAAGAAAAGACATGCCACAGATGTGGAGAAAACATTGTGAATGTCTTATCTGATAGAGGGCTTGTATCCAGCATGCATAAAGACTTCCCAAAATTCAACCATCAACAGTCTGACAAAAAATGGGACAAAAGATATGAGCAGACACCTCACTAATGAGGACACATGCAGGTCAGGCAAACCCATCAAAACCTTAGCCTTGTTAGTCATTTGGGAAATGCAAATTAAAGCTACAGGGAGATTACCTATGCATCTATTAAACGGCCACAATTTTTAAAAAACCTTTCAAATTCTGACCAAAATGTGGGACAACTGGGACCCTCTACATTGCCAGTGGGGCGGTGAAATAGAGCACCCATTTTGAAAGGAATTTGGCATTTTCTCATACATTTACAAATACAGAAGATGGGAATGGGGATGGAATGAATGGAGGAAGTTTGTTTGTTTGTTTCTTATTTTTTGGTTTTTGTTTGTTTCTGTTTTTCGAGGTAGGGTGTCACTCTAGCCCAGGCTGACCTGGAATTCACTATGGAGTCTCAGGCTGGCCTCGAACTCACGACGATCCTCCTACGTCTGCCTCCTGAGTGCTGGGATCAAAGGCGTGTGCCACCACGCCCTGCTTGGAGGAAGTTTTTTTTTTTTTAATTTTTATTAATTTATTTATTTGAGAGAGAGAGAAAATGAATGAGAATGGGCTCTCCAGGGCCTCTGCCTCTGCCAATGATCTGCAGATGTGCGCACTACTTTGTGCATCTGACCTTCCATGGGTACCAGGGAAGCGAACCAGTGCCGTGTAGCAGTGCAAGCCAGCGCCGTTAGCTGCCCAGCCGGCTCTGCGGTCTGGCGGAAGTTTTCTGAATGGAATTGTTCTATGTTAGGATTTCGGGGATGAGTATGCACACTAAGCAGACCTGGAAGGGAGATTGCTGCTTTTGCTGCGCTGGTTTTGCTTTGACCCTAACGTGCGGGTTGTGGAGAGTGAGGGCAGAGGCAGCTGCGACTCCGCTCCTTGGCTGGGTGCCCCGGCTTTGAGGTCGGCGCGAGGAAGGTAAGCAGCCCCTCCCTGCTCGGGCTGCACGCGGGGTGGGCGCACTGCGTGAGCCCCTCACGGAACTGCCCTGTGGCTTTGAGTTGTCTTCTCACCCCCGTGCTCTGCGAAGATACCTGGTGGCGATGTGAAGAAGGCGGCAGGGCGATGCAGGATGAGGCAGCTTGAGCCGCGGAAGGGAGGAAACCAGCGATGAGAGAAGGAGAGGGCAAGCTTCTATGAACGCAGCCACTCCAAAGTGGCAGGGGCTGCCCGCTGTGATAATTAGCTAACTCCCTTTCACTTGTTGACAGCTGATCTAGAAATTTCTGGAGGCCAGAAGTGATGTGCTAAATTAAGAACAGCTCCTCCGCAGACAAAAGTATTCAAATCCTTCTCCTGTGTGGTAATACTAACCCTAAAAGAACAGGCGAGCACACAGTCTAACTTCTAGATAAACACGATCCAGTGCGGGTAATATTTATTTACACAGTCTGCTCCCAGCTTCGACCACAAGCCAGTCATATTCATGTTGGCCAGAAATCTCAGGATTTGGGGCTGGAGAGATGGCTCAGTGGTTAAAGGCACTTGACTGCAAAGCCTGATGGTCCAGGTTTGATTCCCCTGTGCCCATGTAAAGTGAGATGCACAAAGTGGTGCAGGCAACTGGAGATCGTTCACAGTGGCAAGAGGCCCTGCTGAGCCATTCATTCTCTCTCTCTCTCTCTCTCTCTCTCTCTCTCTCTCTCTCTCTCTCCTTGCAAACAGACAAATAAAAATATTTAAAAATATATAATAAAAAAGAGAAAGAAAACTCAGGAGTTTAACCAGAGTTCTCAATTATCATTACAGACACAGGGACCTTTTAGCAATTATTGTTTAAAAAAGTAGAAGCGATCTGATAAAGAACATGTCAGGATTAGTGCTGCCCTGGGTGAACTTCTCACAAGAGTGGGATTTAAAAAGGCTTCATGAGAATTACAATACTCCACAGGACAATTCATTCTCGCTTCTGGCCTTTCTTCCCAGGAGGCTAACAGGTGCAACTTCCTTCCTGCATTTGTGCCAATCTGCTGTCCCCTCTACGTCATAGAGGCTTAACCTCGCCATCCTGACCAGGCCGCCGCCTTTTTACAGGTGGAGGGATGGATGGAAGCTGACTTATTATAACTTCTGAGAAAAGCCACAGCAACAGCTGGCCAGGTGAGAGGGCCACACAAGAGAAAAGCAGACCGGATTGGTGGGGAGGCCACAGCAGCTGAACCCTCCGGAGGGCAGGTGATTGTGGCCAAAGGCCAGCTGGACCCCCAGAAATAAAATGCTGCTGTATCCTGGGAAGACAGGGCAGAGAGGCTCAATGCCCAGTTTTCCTTGATTATCTCGACATTTGTCTTTGTTCAAAGTACAAACCTTGCCACGAACAATACCCCCATATTAATGCCCTCACATTGTGTTTGATTCATATGTCCTGTTTCTTTTGTGTGTATATGTACATGTATGTGTGTGATGTGCATGTATATGTATGTACACGTTCATGTGTAGGGGGGCTCGTGTGTGAGTGTGTGTGCAGGTAGATATATATGTGTCACACCTGTCTGCAGAAGCCAGAAGTTAACATCAGGTGTCCTCCTTAATGTCTCTCTCCACCTTAGGTTTTGAGACGTGGTCTTACTGAACCCACAGCTCACTGACAGCTAGATTAGCTAGCCAGAAAACCCCAGGGGTCCTCCTGTCCCCACGTCCCCAGTGCTGGGATCGCAGGAGTAGACCGCCATATCTGATTTTTATGTGGACCCTGAGAGACTGAACCTAAGTCCTTATGCTTACACGGCAAGCACTTTACCAACTGAGCCATCCCCCAGCCCCTTAGGTTGTCGTTTGTTCAATTGTTTGTTTTTTGTTTTTTTGAGGCAGGGTTTCACTCTAGCCCAGGCTACCTGGAATTCCCTCTGTAGTCTCAGGATGGCCTCGAACTCCTAGCGACCTCCTACCTCTGCCTCCTGAGTGCTGGGATTAAAGGCGTGTGTCACCATGCCCAGCCCTTGGCTTTTTTCATAGATAACAGTCATGGGAATGTTCATGTCTTCATTTATCCTTTTGACATGAATGTATGTATGTATGTATTGAATAGATAATGCTTACAACATAGTAAAACCTTTTTTTAAATAGTACAAAAAATTATAGTGAGACTAATCCCTCAGCCTCTCTCCCCAGAGCAATGCTTCCAGTTGTACAGTCTTATAGAAACAACCTCTGGCTTAATTCCCACGCCAGTCCTGAGCTGCGGGAGCAGAGTGGGTTAGAATGAGGGTGTGGCTTCAAACCCTCTTCTGCCATAGGCTAAGCACAGCTCTTGGGCCTGGTGTGTAGTCACTGCCTCTGTGACCTCACTGTGAATAACAGTTCCTGCCTCGGGGTGGGGACAAAATTACAGCAGGTGGGGGGTGGGCTGCAAGGACTCAGTTAGAGACAGACCGTAGGAGGCACTCCTGGGCTTTTGTCCTTTAGGGCATTGACATTTCTACCCTTCACCCACACTGCCCTGTGCCTCGAACAGGAGGCTTTGCCCTCGAGAAAATACACAAGGGGCTTTCCCTAGGCCTGCAACATATGATTTATTTTTATTTCTTAATATTTTATTTACTTATTCACTTAGAAAGAAGCAGATAGAGAGAGAGAAAGAATGGGCATATCAGAGACTCTACCCATTGGAAATGAACTCCAGATGCATGAGCCACCTTGTGCATCTGGCTCTACGTGGGTATTCACTGGGGAATCAAACCTGTGTCCTTAGCCTTCACAGGCAAGCACTCAACCACTAAGCCATCTCTCTAGCCAGATATTTTTTTTTTTTTAGTTCTCAACTAACAATTGACACTGGCTATTGCTACAGATTTTGGTCTCTGTGAACACAGTGTGCAGGAAATGGCCTTTCAGAGTTTTCACGCAAATTTCCCTTATTATAAGACAATACAGGAAATATAGAGTGCACCTAAACTCTGCTAGTAAAAAAAAAAAAAAAAAACAAAAAGACCTAGTTACTCTTTTTAATTAATTAATTAATTTAGGAGAGAGAAGCAGAGAGAAAGAAAGAGAATGGATAGGTATGCCAGGGCCTCCAGCCACTGCAAACAAACTCCAGAAGTATGGGCCACCTTGTACGTCTCACTTACGTGGGTCCTGGGGAATCAAACGTGGGTCCTTAAGCTTCGCAGGAAGCAGCATCTTAGGTGCTAAGCCACCTCTCCAGCCCCGACTAAAGCGAAAGTGCGACACGTGTACACGGGGCGGAATTGACTGTGAGCGACTTCGGACATAAACAATGACATTTATGTGTTTGCTGATTTGATGTGTTCTCTCAGGTCACAAGCTCCACAAGCTCTTGGGAGACCAGAGAGTCCTTGTTTGCCTGCCTTAAGGATCCACTTCCAGAACTTACACCAATACCTGGCACCTAGTAGGTGCCCAATAAATAAACGAGTCACTGGATAAATGTTTGGGAAGCTGAGATGAGCTGGGCTCACGTCCCCATATTGGCTCTGCCTGATGTACTGACGCAAGTACACCGATGCATCGCCAGTAACAGAAGCCACACGTTGACAAAAGCTTTCATTTCCTCTGCCCTAAACACAAAATCTAGATAATAGATGTGGCATGTTTCCTAAATGGAAAATATCTCTTGTAGCACCAGAAATTATATTTCCACAGCTTTGTGCTACATCAAAATATTGAAGTTGACTAAAAATGCCCCAGTCTCTAATATTGGTGTGGGTTAGTGACCATATTTATATTGCAACAAAGGAAACATCAAAACCTCCTCATGTGTGAATTCCTCCAGCTCTCCCCACACTTAGATATTTTCACAGGTTAAGATAGATTTAAAAAAGTGATTTCTGAGGAATGGCATTAAAAATTTAGTCATCAGGTAGGAGATAGTTCATTTGTTAAAGGCACTTCCTTGAAAAGCCTGCTGGCCAGCATTGAATTCCCTAGTACCCACAAAACCAGAGGGATATTTGTCTGCAGCAGCAAGAGACTTTGGCATGTCCCTAGCTAACACACGTATGTAAGCAAATAAATTAAATTTTAAAAAATGTTAATCAATGGGACTGGAGAGATGGTTCAGTGGCTAAAGGCACTTACTTGCAAAGCCTGACAGCCTGGGTTTGATTCCTCAGTACCCAGGTAAAGACTAATGCACAAAGGGTACATGCCTCTGGAGTTGTCTACAGTAGCAAGAGGCCCGGGCACACCCAGACAATCTCTTTCTCTCTCTCAAATAAAAATAAATACATTTTAAAATTATTTTTATTTTTTATCAGAGAGGGAGAGAGAATTGACATGCCAGTGCCTCCAGCCAGTATAATCGAACTCCAGACGTGTGTGCCATCTGGTGTGCATGAGGAGCCTTGCGTTCTTGCCTCACCTTGTGTGACTTGCTTATGTGGGACCTGGAGAGTCAAACATGGGTCCTTAGGCTTTTCAGACAAGCACCTTAACCACTAAGCAATCTCCAGCCCCCCAAAATAAATAGGTAAAAAATTGGTAACCTTAATGCACAATTTTGAGTATTAAAGCCAGCATTTGTTTATTTCGGTAATTTCATATGATCAAGGGCAAAAAAATTTGCCCTAGCCTCTCTCTCCTTGCTTTATGTTACTGTTGACTTTCATGAAGTGATCCTATCTTTAAATCTCATTGTAAAGCCTTTATAAATTGATGAGAATATATTCATCAAAAGGATTTTCGTCATTCTTGAAACCGCAAAGAGAAGGATATAATTTTTAAGCGATGCTTGCAGACTGCTTTTACTAGAATTCCTCTAGGTCCTCAAGGTCCTAATGGATGCTTGATTTCTCTTCAGTTTTCCCAGACTTGCTTAAGGCCATCCCGGTGAGCATCCACGTCAACACCATCCTCTTCTCCGTGATCCTCATTATCCTGACCATGGCGGGGACGGCCTTCTTCTTGTGCAGCGCTTTTGGCAAGCCCTTGGAGGTGCCTCATGGCCCTCTGGGGTTGTACCTTTTGAGCTTTATTTCAGGTAAGTACAGGGTCTACCTTAGAAGACAATGTGCTTTTCAGTGTGTCCAAAGGTGTTCTACGTAAATGTAAAGTTATAATGTATTTCGTATGTACATGTGTGTGTGTATGTGCATGTGTGTGTGCATGCATGCGTCTGTGTGTTTGGATGCTCCCTATAGCATTACACATGACAGCAAAAGTGTAGAAATACTATAATTACTCCATAATATGGAATTCAATAAATGCATTATAGTCATCTATATGAATTACTGTGATCTTGATATTAAATTATAGTTTGAAAGATAGAATCAAAAGGACAAATGTTGGGCTGGAGAGATGACTTAGCAGTTAAGCACTTGCCTGTGAAGCTTAGGACCCCAGTTCGAGGCTCTATTCCCCAGGACCCACGTTAGCCAGATGCACAAGGGGGCGCATGTGTTTGGAGTTCGTTTGCAGTGGCTGGAGGCCCTAGCACGACCATTCTCTCTCTTTCCCTCTATCTCTTTCTCTCTCTCCCTCTCTCTGCCTCTTTCTCTCAAATAAATAAATAAAATTTAAAAAAATTAAAAATGTTTTTTTTAAAAAAGCAATCTGTTGGCCTTGTCTCAAAATAAGAAAAGAGAGAGAAAGAAAGAAAAAGAGAGAATGATAGAGCAAGCCCAGAAAAGTGATTCTCGCTAGAGCCCTTACTGGCACAGGTGAGGGAAATCAGAGCTGGGGCGGCAGGAGGTGAGCAGAGCCCCCCACGGGGGAGGAGGACCTGGGCGGGAGAGGAGCAGGCAGGGACAGGGTGCAGGCCCAGGCTCGCCACCCCCCCAGCAGAAGAGGTAGCCGCACAGCGTGAGACAGACAGGCCAAGGGAGATACTGCGCTCACCTGCACGTCAAGCTTAGAACATCTGGGGAGTGGCTTAGGCCAGCAAACATCCAAACCAAACTAGTTGCTGACCAGGTGAGTTAGGGTCTGCATAGAATATTTGTTGCCATTCCCCCACCATCCTTACAAATAAATATTATGCCTCTGGCTGGGTTTTCATTTTTCCCATCAGAGCTGATACATCGGGCACCGATTTCTGGGTTGAGTGTTTATTCTTGCCCAGATGCAGCCAACAACGCTATCTCAACAGAGGGGAATTAAAGCAGGGCGGTGGCCCTTCAAGTGGGCTCCCCAGACCAGCAGCGTGTGAACCGTATGGGAACATTCCAGAAAATCAAATCCTGAGGACACAGCCCCAGAGCAACCAAAAGGGAGATTTGAGGGACAGGCCAAGCATCGGTGCCTTAGCACATCTGTCTGCTCAAGGTTGAGCTACAGGTTGAACTTGACTAAGCAGGGCATGGAGGGCTGAACAGTAAGGAGTCCTGAGGTGACTCAAACCTGATGAATCTCAGGAAGCAGCTACCATTCCTGGGGCTTGGGGGGGACAAATGAAAGAATTCTGTTTAATTCATTCTGACTAGAAATCTGAGAGGACCCAGAGCAAGGGGTCTCAGACCTCAAAGAGTGGGCAGTGTCACTCCAAAAGATACCATCAGAGGCCCCTAGGAGCGTGGGAAGAAACCCAAGTCCCAAGTGCTGCCCCCCGGGGAGGATGCAATTCCCTGGTGACCATCCTGGCAGGAGCCCCGAGCTGGGGCAGCAATCGCTGGGCAGAGCCTGACAGGAAGCCTCTGCCCAGGCGAAACTGAAGTGGAGAGCCTTCCCCCGTCTCACAACACAGAGGAAAGGAGAGCTAGTTTGAAGCTGAGAGACCACAGCTTAGCAATGAGCTCAGCCAACCCATTTGGAGATGAATTATTTAACAGTTCTTACAGATGACCTAACCAAGGGTCTATGCAAAGCAAGATGACTCCGAGAATGCAGGATTTCATCCAAGACCCAGATAGATCTTCGTTTGGCCTTAAGCTGAATCGAACGCAAGGAGAACCTGAGCACACAAGTATGTGGGAGCCGTCATCCCTGGGCTGGCACTGGATCTTAATTCATCTTGATAAAGGGTTGTGAATAAGGGAAGAATGGAGGAACGGGAGCGGCTCCACCAGCATGGAGCAGGCAACAAAGCTTTGCAGAGCAACCATTGCTTTTTAAAAATATATTCTTCTCGGGCTGGAGAGATGGCTTAGCGGTTAAGTGCTGGCCTGTGAAGCCTAAGGACCCCGGTTCGAGGCTCGGTTCCCCAGGTCCCACGTTAGCCAGATGCACAAGGGGGCACACGCGTCTGGAGTTCGTTTGCAGAGGCTGGAAGCCCTGGCGCGCCCATTCCCTCTCTCTCCCTCTATCTGTCTTTCTCTCTGTGTCTGTCACTCTCAAATAAATAAATAATTAATTAAAATATATATATATATTCTTCTTATTTATTTATTTTACTTAGTGACAGAGGGGGAAGGGAGAAAATAGTCATGCCAGGGCCCCCAGCCGCTACAAATGAATTCCAGATACATGTGTCTCCTTATGCATCTGGCTTATGTGGGTACTGGCAAATCAAGTCTGGGTCCTTACTTTGTAGGCAAGCGACTTAACTGCTAAGCCATTTCTCCAGCCCTCATTGCTTTTCAAAATAGCCACCATGTTTAAACACCAGAATATTCAGTACTTTGAAAAAAATCAGAGAGCTGGAGAAATGGCTTAGTGGTCAAGGTGCTGCCTACAAAGCCAAAGGACCCAGGTTCGATTCCCCAGAACCCATGTAAGCCAGATGCACAAGGTGGTGCATGCATCTGGAGCTCTTTACAGTGGCGAGAGACCCTGGTGTGGCCATTCTTTCTCTATCTGCCTTCCTCTCTCTCCCATAAATAAATATTTTAAAATATATAAGGGGCTGGAGAGATCGCTGAGTGGTTAAGGTGTTGCCTGCAAGCCTAACAACCCAGGTTCAATTCCCCAGTACCCATGTAAAGCCAGATGCACAAAGTGGCACATGCATTTGGAGTTCATTTGCGATGGCTAGAGACCCTGGTGTATCCATTCCCATTCTGTCTCTCTGCTTGCAAATAAATAAATAAATAAATCTTTTTGAAAGTCTGAGTATAACAGCGAAACATGACTGAAGATAAGATGGACTGGTAGTGCAGCTCCTGGGGTGAAGGGTACCTTGAAGCACAGGTGGCCCCATTTCCTGTAAAGCCGCATACAGGACCAATAGGCTCCTGGAGTTTGGGAAATGTTTGGGTGTATAGCTGGGCAGACCTGATTATGGAAGGACTGGGGTTAGAGTGTCTATCACAGGCCCTCTAAAATGCAAGCCAAGGACTGATCCACACACTGAGGACTTACTGGGGACACTGGTTTCCAGCGGGTCACATTCCATTAGACACACAGGCTCGGCTCTCTCCATTGGCATTCTCCCCTCCTGTTTCTGTCAGCACCAAGCACTGCCCGCCAGCTGTGTTCATAGTCTGCAGAGAAACATGCCTGACCTTCCTTCCTTCCTGGACCATTCTCTTTTACTCTCCTCCCCACTCACCTCCAACTTCCTATCCTTCCCCCTTTCCTTGTGCTGAAGTTATGCCAAAGCCATATTTCAGGTGTCTTCTCTCCGCTGGATGGGACCCCATACCCGAGGCATGAAGGAGGGAGTGGGGAAAGGAAAAGGATGGCAGAATGTCTTCCCAGTTCTCTATCTGGAGATTGCCAGGTCCTCACAGAAACACTGCTATGAGCCTCTCCTCTGTCTCCAGGGTGCTATGTGACAGAAACCAGAGGGAGAAAAGGAAAGACCAGAACATACTGGGTCAGGCAGAAATAGCTTCAGTAACCACAGCTTTCTTGTACTTACAGCTTAAGATCTTGTTGTTCTCCTTAACAAGTCAATCCTTCCACTTTCAGTTTGAATCACACCTCTTGTAGTCAGCTCCTTGTTGCTAGGACAAACATCCAGCCAGACACAGCTTATGGGAGGAAAGGGTTTAGTTCAAACTTACAAATTCCAGGGAAACACCATCAATGGCAGAAGAGGCTAGCCCAATTCCATAAATCCAGCAGAGAGGCACCGCAACATGCCAGCAAGAATCAACAGTCACAAACAGCCAGAGCTCCAAACTGCTCTCCACACAATTAGAGCTGGACTCAAGATCCACCCCCAAACACACCTTAGGGCTGAACTCCAAATCTACCCTTGGTACCATGCCCCCTCTAGCAGGGATCTGCCAGCCAGGGGCTTGGATTGTGAGCTCAATTTTAATAAAAAACTGAGTCTATGGGCCCAAACATTCAAACTATCACATTCAACCTACCATGGCACCTTTCTGTCTTCTCCTGGTAGAATTTCCAACCATTATTGCTATTACAAGTCAGTTAATTTGCTCTCTCATCTTGTTACTCATAAACTGGTCTTAAGAAATCTTTTCTCCATGTAGAGTTGAGGCAATGCCTTAATGTCTCTCTCCCTTACTTCATTTTGGGTAGTGATCTCCCCCCTCCCCCATGATGTACAAGACGTTCCTGAAGAGCTTTCTAAAGTTAGTGATGTCAGGTCCCAGGCCACACTAAATCAACTGGTGTCTCTGGGGGTGGAGTTGGGCACTGGTTTTGATTTCAACTCTTCCTAGTAAATCCAGTTTGTAGCTGGTGCTGAGGCCCACCCCACAGGCACATACACATCATTTATTTGGCACACACTGACAGAATGACATGTGTCAGCCCTTATCATCAGCACTGGTCATACCACAGTGAACTGTACACACAGTTGGTCCTGCCTTTGTGGGGTCTGCAAACTACTGGGAGAGTGAAACAAAAGTGTATGGAAATGAAATGCCCGTAGGCTATAATCCGTCCTGGTTGCTATGGCAGAGAATCTCAGCAGAGACCAGGCTTTGACATGTGACCAGGGACATGGCTGACGAGCTGAGACCCTC
The DNA here is from genome assembly GCF_020740685.1 of Jaculus jaculus. NCBI lineage: Eukaryota > Metazoa > Chordata > Mammalia > Rodentia > Dipodidae > Jaculus > Jaculus jaculus. The sequence goes on along the minus strand of NC_059113.1, from coordinate 108,772,375 downwards.
AAAGAGTCACCCAGAGGAGGAAACACATGCCAGGCCCTGGGGAAGACCAGCTCAGTGTAGAGACCCAAAGAAGGCAGGCGTGGCTAGAGAGACAAACAGGAGAGGAAATGGAAAAACAATCAATTAATCAAGTTTAGAAATGATACTCAAGACATCAGTGGGCTTTTGAAAGATGTTAAGGTGTCAGATTTCCCGCTTTAAGAAATGCCTGGGGAGGGTAGCGCCTCTATGGAGATGGTGGGAGACACTTGGAGACCCAAACCAGAAACTAAGAGGGTGCAGAGAGCTCAACAGGCCCTCCAAAGTGCAGGGCACATTGCAGAAGAGGGGGTGTAAAGAATGTGAGAGCCACGGGGCACACAGGTGGTCTTTGGGGCACCATCTCTTGTCTTTCCATCCTCCTGACAAGACCCTTAGTGGTTGCACAAAACTGACATACTTCTGAGTTCACCAACGTTTTGACATGGAGGGCAGAGGAAGACGAAAGCAACAAGGCAGCAAAACAGGGGAAAGTCTACCTTGAAGGAGGCGGGTCATCAGGGATGGAAGGGGAAGAAAGGACAAAAAGAGATGGGAACACAATCAAGCGAGTGTATGCTCGTGAATTAGAGTCCTCAATTTAAAAGAAGGTGCATCCAAGGGCTGGGAGTGTAGGTCAGTGATAGAATAATTGTCTAGCATGTGTGAGGCCCTGAGATTGATCCCTACATCTACAAGCAAAACAAAACTTGTATCTGACAAAAAAACATGTCTGGTGGAAGACAGTGTTCCACTGGAGAAGGAGAGAGATAAATGGACTCTAAAAACCTTCTGAAAGCAGGTCTAGAACATTCTTCAGGTAGCTTAGACAAGTAATAACTGTGGAAGTCACCAACATGGACAGAACATGGGAGGAGCAGGCTTACTGTTCTGAGGAGAGAGAGGCACTTAGTGCTGAAAATCACGTGTTCCATTTATGACATCTTAAATTTTTATTTATTTATTTATTTGAGAGCGACAGACACAGAGAGAAAGACAGATAGAGGGAGAGAGAGAGAATGGGCGCGCCAGGGCTTCCAGCCTCTGCAAACGAACTCCAGACGCGTGCGCCCCCTTGTGCATCTGGCTAACGTGGGTCCTGTGGAATTGAGCCTCGAACCAGGGTCCTTAGGCTTCATAGGCAAGCGCTTAACCATTAAGCCATCTCTCCAGCCCCATTTATGACATCTTATAAGATGTTCTAAGATGTCCAAGTAAACACGTTAAAGAGACCGTTGAGAATAGGTCTAGACAAAAGACATACATTTAAGCATTGTTGGGACATAGAAATTTGGTAGAATGAGGGGCTGAGGGCATGGCTTAGTGGATAATGCACTTGGCACACAAGCAGGAGTACTTGAGTTCAGACCCCCAGTGTCTATGGAAAAGCCACCCGCTGGAGTAGGCCTCGCGTCCGTAATCCCAGCACGCTCGGAGCCTGCTGGGAGCGGAGGCAGGGGACTGCCACAGTCAGCTAGCCTGGCAAGGAGATGAAATGTGAGACTCTGCCTCCTAGAAGGTGGAAGATGGGCACCAACGCCCAAAAGTGCACGTGCCCATACTCGTCCACATAAGTAAACACATAGACCCGCAGAGAAAAACAAAGAAAACGTGCAGAATGACAACAGATGACATCACATTGGAGAGAAGGATGGAGAGAAGACCTGGCGGAGACCAAGTCTGAATGAAGGACACCGTGTGGTCCCAGCCAAGGCGTGCTTGGATGGGAAGGCAACCAGGAGACTATCACGTTCAGAGGAGGCAAGACAGAAATGTGCCGTGAGCAGCGGTCGACTGTGAGAGCGAGCGGAGGCAGGTAAAGGGCAGAATAGGGAGGGCACGAAATGAGGGCGGGTCTTTAGGAGAGGCGGAACGATGTGCCCAAACCCAGGAGGTGGAGGAGAAGCAGAAGAGAGGGCGCTAAGTAGGGAGGCCTCTGGAGCCATCCTTTCCAACTGGCGCCTTGGCAGTTGAATGTACGCATTCCCCGGGTTCCACTCCTCGGGCGTGGTGGAGAGCCTTACCCGGACCTGCAAGACCTCCCTCGATGGCCATGGCCTCTCCTGGTGGTCCAGGGAAGATTCTCTGAGGTGGATGTTTGTGGACTCAGGTCTTTGCCTGGTGAGGGAGACCGTTCAAATGGAGCACTTATTGCCAGTGGCATTTGTGCCGTCTTCTCATACAAATGGTGTCACGCTTTGAGTTATGCCAAGCCAGGCAAATGAATAAAACTCCAGCCTTTCTTTAAAAATAGCATGCGCCTCATATGAGTCTAATTAATTATGGTAATTACCACTATGGCGTGGAACATAAATAGGCTTGGTCCTATGTGAACCATGAAGACGGGAAAATAAAGCACAGCACAAAAATAGAAGCACGCTTGCATTATCTACCCGTCCCGGCATTAATAATATTCTAGCCCCTGCACTGTGTGCAACGCATCGAGAGCATATGATTCGGCAATGGCAGGGGAAACAGTTCCGTCATGTTCCTTCTTCCGTCTTGACGTGGGAGCTGTGGGCTGGAAGTCTGAGAAACAGAGTCAGGGATTCCCGTCATGGAAAAGCCAGCAATGAGGATAGTCTCCTGGACTTTGCACAGAATGCCCGTGATCCCATGATGGCACTGGGCAAGGAAGGCACGTCATTTTTCAAGTGCAGGGCCACAGTGAGGGTGGTCACTGGGTGGATGTGGATCCCTAACACAGAGGATGTAGAAGAAATAAGTTTCATCGACTGTGCACGGGGTCAGCCACGACCTTGAGCCAGGATGTGCTCCACTTTGTTCAGTCACAATTACAGAGACTCTTGCCCTCTCCCAAAATATCACCTGGCATGTCCACCATGGAAATAGGAAGGTTCAGAACATAGGGAGATGGCTCCCCTCTTGCCAGTCTGGACCTCTACCTTTCCATTCTCTCACTTTCTTGAAGAAGTACTATAAGCCGGGCATGGTGGCACATGCCTTTAAACCCAGAACTTGGGAAGGAGAGGTAGGAACATCGCCATGAGTTCGAGGCCAGCCTGAGACTTCATAGTGAATTCTAGGTCAGCCTGGGCCAGAGGAAGACCCTACCTCAAAAAAAAAAAAGTGCTCGCTTCGGCAGCACATATACTAAAATTGGAACAATACAGAGAAGATTAGCATGGCCCCTGCGCTAGGATGACACGCAAATTCGTGAAGCGTTCCATATTTAAAAAAAAAAAAAAGAAAGAAAGAAAGAAAGAAAAGAAAAGAAAGGAAGGAAGAAAGAAAGAATTAGAAACTTATCTTCTTTTTTGGAAATTTTTATGAGAGAGAAAAAGAACAAGAGAGAGGAGAATTAGTGCATTGGGGCCTCCAGCCACTGCAATAGAGCTCCAGACACTTGTGCCACCTTGTGTGCACGTGTGACCTTGTGCCCTTGGGTCGCCTGGTGCGTCTTGCTTACATGGGACCTAGAGAGTTGAACATGGGTCCTCAGTCTTCACAAGCAAGCACCTTAACTGCTAAGGCATCTCTCCAGCCCGAAGCTTATCTTCTTCATGAGGCCTCCCCACTTTCAATCCTCCCTCCAGGCTTTATTCTATTCTCCCTATTACACAGTATGTATTCACTTAGTTTTCTCAATTCTCTCACTGTGTGTACCTCTCCCTCTGTTTCTCTCTCTCGTCATTGTATCTACCACTGATGGTTCTTGGAAGAAAAAGGTTTTATCACACAGTAAAAACCCAATAAAAATGTGTTCAATAGTGAATAAAATAGAAGCCACTTTGCATATTTGTTTCCTCATAATTTCTTTAAAATTCAATTTACATTATGTTTCAGACCTTTTCTGATCTGCATTAGTCACCTTCCTCAATGACATGGCATTTGGAAGGCAGGTTAGGCATCAATCAGCTCTTCAACCATCTGTTACAAGACATGGAAGAAAAGTGCTTGTTTGCAAAGCTTTGACAGCCTGTGACCGATTCCCCAGTATCCACATGGTGGGTAAAGCCAGACACATACAGGGGTGCGTGAGGCTGGAGTTCATTTACAGTGGTAGGGGACTCTGACACACCCATACTCACTCTCACCCTCTCTCAAATAAATTTTTAAAAAATCATTTAAAAAACAAGTAAAAGGAATTTAAATTCTAGTTTATTATTTTCCAAAGCGTAAGCATAGTACGAATAAGATAATTTCGAAGACCCTTCCTCTATAAGAACCTCAGCCCATAGCACGTTGAATGCCCATGGAACCTGACACGTGTCCCCACTCATGAAAGCTTAGCTACGCTCAGGGTCATGAAAGGACATTCTAGAAGCAGCTCTCTTACTGGCTGTAACCTACGTTTCCTGTATCATCAGGCCCGGAGGAGATGGACACTTGACTCTGCCCTCACGGCAGCTGCCAGAGGAGAGGCCCGAGTGTGCCGTGTCCAGCGTGCTGCAAATGTTTGTTAATGATGGATCACTCGTGCTGTGACAGCCCCACAACTGAGCCATGCTATTCAGTCAGAAATTAACTCAGTGATCAAAGTCATTAAAAGGCGGGGAGGCATCGGAGCAGCTCCAGCCAGATGGTGGGGAAATCAGACCAATGGAAGAAAATGGGCTGCGGGTCATTGAGTATGGCACTGGGCACTGGACGCAGGCCTGGCGCCTAGTTATTTCCGAATTCTAGTGTGAGGCTTCCAGAGTCCGGTTTATTCTCTCTTTACTGTAAGTAGAGCAGAGAGGACATGGACAGAAATCTAAGAGGGCCGGTCCCAGTGGCCCCAGCCGAGTGCAGCCTCTTGATGGGCATGGGGCGAAGAGGAGGTCACAGACGTGGTCCTAATACCTATGAGGCCTTGGGAAGGACAGGGTGGAAAGCCGTACGCCATGTGTCTAAACATTTACACTTAAAGCTAATGAAACTGTTAAAGTACGCCGGATGCTTCCACCTCGAGAAACGGTCCCCAGAAGAGCCTGGAAGCCAGATCCGAATTTAGAGTTCTCGACTCCTGTGAATCATGTACCTGAACGGAGTGGCAGAAGCAGAGCCGGCTGTGTTCCGTCCACCTCCCTTCCCCTGCCTGGCTCCTCTCTCCAGAAAGGGCCTGTGTGTGGGCGTCTGCGGAGGTTCCAGTGTCTGTCCTCCAGATTCCAGCATTTTATTAAAGCTTGTAACTTGGATCTCCAGCTGCCTGAGGGGAGGAGTGCCACGGGGGTGGATCCTGGCGTCCAGCCCTAAGGCAGAGGGAGGCTTGAACTCTGCCTGGGCCTTGCTGCCTGCTTGCTGGTTAGTGCTTCTGCTTTTGGGTTTTGCTGGCTCTTTGCTTTGCGCGGAACCGGCTTCTTCTGCCACCTGGAACTTCCCCTGGACCTGTGAGCTTGAAACAAACCCCTTCCTCCCAGGACCTGTGCCTGCTTCAGACGTTCACCCCAGCAGTGTGAAGCTGTCTACAACAGCACTCTGCTGCATATCCAATCCCGGGTTCAGCCCTCGGAAATGGCTATTCCAGGGCCATTCCCGCTTCTCAGAGACATGCAACAGCAGCCGACCTGCCCTTGGGAGGCCTGGAAAGATGTCCTTCAAGCCCTGGAAATGAGTTCAGGGCTACTGGAGACTAAATTCTGGGGTCCCAGGAGTAGGGTCTATAATGTGGGCACACTCTGCTGACTTCAAGCACACTTCATCCTGTGTAGGAGGAAGAGGGACAGAGAAGCCCCTCTGAAAACAGAACCAAGGGAAGGAGAGGCAGCCCGTTGGTTAAAAGCACTTGCTTGCAAAGCCTGATGGCCTGGCTTCAATTCCCCAGTACCCATGTAAAGCCGGATGCACAAAGTGGCACTGTGTCTGGAGTTCATTTGCAGTGGCAAGGGGCCCTGGCACATACCCATTCTCCCTCTCTCCCTCTCTTCCTGCTTGCAAATAACAATAATAAATTAATTCTAAACCACGGACCCAAGGAGAAGCCCGTGTTGCTGGGGTCTGAGGCTCATGTTGGAAACGTGGCGGCCCCCGTTCTCACCACTGCTCACATCCCTGCCCGTCTCTCCCCACAGCCCGAGCAGCCAGGCCACACAGAGAAAAAGCCTCCACGTTGATCTTTTGGTCCACAAGTCATAAATAGCTATCCTTGACCCTATATGTCTTTTATAGATTTGGACAAAGAGAAGCAAAAATATCCCAAATCCACACTGGGTTGTTTCCCTTTGGCAGTGACAGGCAGGGTGTCAGGCACGCAGGCTGGGCTTCTGTCCTCTGACTCCGAGATGACAGAGTTAACTGCAGTCAGCCCCACAGTGCAGAGGGGAAGCTCAGCCCGTTCACTCCTCCTAGCCGTGTGTCCTGTCCCCCACGCTCTGAACATATTAGTTACAGCAAAGACTTCACATCCTAACATGTCCCAAGTGACTTTCTTGAATTTGAAATGCAGGCTCGCTACGACGCTATCGTCTTAGCAATGTGTACCTTTAAAATATTTAACGACTCAAAAAGGAAGCCAAGCTTGAATTTTCCTTTCAGGCAGTAAGGAAATAGTGTTTCTCTTCTGTCTGAAATTCACCATCTCCTCAGACAAAAAAAAAAAAAAAAAGAAGGCTCTTATGGTAAAAAGCGATGGAATTTTCTCTACAATTTTCAAATAAAAGATAAAGAGAAAACAGCATTGCAGTCTTTTTGTTAGGATCTAACAATAAAGGAATAATATGGCTTGCAAGGGAAGCGCTCAGGTTTGAAGCTCAGAATACAAAAATAGGCTGAAAAAGAAATCTTACAAAGGCCTCTGCTCAAGACCTCTCGGAGCCTGGCGGAAAGTGAGATTTCACGAAAGTGATGCAGCCTGTGATCAGTTGGGGCTGCTGTATGATGACGGGCCAGTCCTCGGTAAAATTCTGATTTTTTTCCTCCCAAATACGCAATCCTGCTGCCTCGGCCTCACATGTGCTGGGACAGCACTCCGTGTGCGTGTGAAATCCCAACGCAAAAGTGTGAGTCCACCCCGACCTGCGTGTAGGGCGGGTCTCCCGCTTTGGGAAGGGCGTGGGTGTGAGAACAACCACGCTGGCTCAGCTCTGCTGCGCAGTTCAGCCCCCTTTGCTCACCTCACTTTTCCTCCAGCTGTTCTGCGCATGCGGCCCACCCGTCAGCAACGGCACCCCACTTTCCTCTGCCAGGACACTCACGGAGACCAGTTTAGAATTGTTTTCATGTTCCCTGCTCCATCATATTCTCCACGAGAGCAGAGCCCATGGGTATTTTCTTTAGTGTGTGGATTCCCACTACCACTCCTGTGCTTGGCACATACGTCTAATTGAAATAAAAGGAAAAATGAATGAGCGAATGGGAACTGAGGGGACTGTGTCTGTGCTCCCAGGGTATTTGAGCTAACTGTGATTGAAGAGTACAAAGCTCTTAGGCCTCCGGAAGGAGCCGTCAACATAATGGGAGAGTATTTGAAAAAATAAGACACGGTGATACATTCTCCAAGGTTGCCTATGCTCATGTAGTCAAGTTTACCTGGGGAAAAGTGGAGCGGGGCAAGCGATTGTGGTAAGAACTTATAAGAAAAAAAGAAAAAAAACAACTAAAAATTCATGTGACTAGTATTGAAGCTTTTGGATGTACCAACATCAGTGTTGAGAGGTAATCATACAACATCTGCATTAGTTACCTTTGATAGACAGGAAGTTGAGATTAGGGGATTCAAGTCATGCAAGTCACATGCTGTGGGGGTTTGAATGTGGAGTGTCCCCACAGCCTGGTACACCCCAGCTGGTGCAGCATCCGGAGGTGGAGTCTTGCTGGAGGAAGTAAGTCACGTGAAGTTTACCAGTCCAGCCCTGGAGGTCTGAATGCAAATGGCCCCATAGCCCCAGGTACTTCTGGAGGAGCCGTGGCACTGGGGGCAGATCTTGAGTCGGGCCCCAAGGTGTATGCAGAGCCAGCTGGCAGCGGCTGGTGCTGGCTGCCGCCGCCCTGCTGTGGGTGAGGGCGAAGCGCTGCCCTGGAGCGCGTCACGCAATGCGCTCTCTCACCTGCGCGGCTTCTGGCCCGAGCTGGTCCCAGCCGTGAGAGGCGAACTATGGCACGTGCGAAGTGAAGGAATGGTGGTTTGAGCCCAGATTGGTTTGACCTCACTCGGAAAACCCTCTCAGCCAGTCGCCTCCTCTCAGGAGCCCCTGTGGACACCAGGATACAGCAGTAGCTGTGCGAACTCTGAGGAGGCCTGGCCATCTGCCCTGCTCCCCGCCTGCGCCCGCGTGTCACCCGCTTCTGCCTGTTGGACCGTCTACCCAGTGGGAGGGCCTCTCTCACTCGCCTCAGGACACATGACCCACCTGCCAGTGTCCGGCCATGCTGAGACCCGGCCCGGCCTGTAGTCACATCATTATAATCTCACTGAGCCATGAGATAATGGGGGAAATCGTAGCAGCGAGTTAAACAAAATTCACGTCGACTTTTCTCACACGCAGAAATCTAGAGGTTAAAGCCCAAGTCCAGCCTCATGGCTCCTGGTATCTGAGATTCAGATTTCTTCCATCCCTCACTCCCGGCCCCCGTGTGTGTGTGTGTGTGTGTGTGTGTGTGTGTGTGTGTGTGTGTGTATGTGAGTGTGTGCATGTGTGTATATGTGGTGTATATGTGGTTGTGTGTATGTGTATGTGTGTGGGAGTGTGTATGTATGTGTGTGGATGTTTATATCCGTGTATGTATGTGTGTTACATGTATGTATGTATGTGTGTGTACATGTGTATGTATGTACATGTATATGTCTGGGATGTTGGTCCTCATCTTCTACCTTCATTGAAACAGGGTCTCTCTGTTCAAACTGTCAACACCGGGCTACCTTGCCTGGGAGCTTCAGGCTTCTCCTGTCTCTGCCTCCCCTGGCCAGAAGTGTGCTGGAAACATAAAGAGGCGCGCCACTGCATAGGCCTCAAGGAAACAGGTTCTGGGACCCGAACTCTTATCGCCAGGCTTGACAGCAGACACTTCTAACCACTGAGCCGTCTCCCCAGCCTCTCTCTTATCATTCCATAGCCTGTGGCTTCCGTTCTGAGATCACCTAGTCCACAAGGTCTACTGGAGCCATCACCTAGGCATTTCAGCTAGAGGAAGGAGGGAGTGAAGGGGCAAAGGGTGGGCCCCGACCTCTACACTTCAGGAAAACTTTCCTGTTCCTATTCTCCAGCCACTCATCCTGGCTGGGCAATGGTGTCCTTATTCAAGGCAGTCACATGCCCAGCTGTAATGGAACTTTGATTACAAAGCAAGAGAAGAGAGAGCGTCTGCACTGACACTTGATCCAGGGCTTCCTCTGGCCTGCTACTCCTCTGGGCAGCTGTGGCCAGCTTGGCGTGGGGGAGATCCTGGGAACCCTTCTACGTGGGGCCCGGACCTTTCACGAGGACATGCATAACTGACATGTATTCTGTACCGCCTTGAAATACTAGAATTGATTGTCTTGAAGTGACATCAGAGTCATTTCTGCTTTGCAGCCTGATTTGGCATTGTGCTTGCAAGGTGCCCAGCAATTCAGGCTGTAGCCTTTAAGGCAAGCCTGATTCTGACTGTCCCATTCAAGCCTCCACCTGTCCCTCCGCACTCGCAAATCTTCCCCCCTTAGGGCCTCAGTCCAGGTGCAGCCACTCTCAGGTGGGAGGATCGGGCTCAGGATGACAAGTGTGCAGCTATGCCTTTTTGAAGGGCGCACGTGGGGATGATGGTAGGGTCTTCGGGTTGCTCACTAACCCTCTTCTCTGCCCCCCACCATGCATTTTCCCAACACACTGTTTGTTTCTCGGGTTGCAGGCTCATGCGGCTGCCTCGTCATGGCACTGTTTGCCTCTGAAGTGAAAATCCACCACCTCTCAGAAAAAATAGCAAATTTTCAAGAACGGACTCATGCCTACAAAACGCAAAATGAAAACTATACCACCTCATTCTGGGTAGTTTTCATTTGCTTTTTTGTTCATTTCCTGAATGGGCTCCTCATACGACTTGCTGGATTTCAGTTCCCATTTGCAAAATCTAAAGATACAGAGACAGCTAATGTGGCTGCAGATTTAATGTATTGAAAAGGCAAATGTTTCTAGAGCTTCACAACTAAGGAACTGGACTTGCTTTGGGCACATTCAGCCAGTGTTAACTTTGTCCACACTTTGAACCAGCACCAAGTCATTCATAGTAACATTCATGGACTATGTACTCAGACCTCCTGCTAGAAAATATGGAAAGCAGAAGGAAGGTTCTAGAAAGTCATTTTACCTGGTGAGAAATTCCTAGACACAAGCTATGTGCCAAGGCAGTTGACTAGAATGGACCAATTGTTACTCCTATTAATAATGGAAGAGCAAGAGCTCTGTTCCATTATGGGAAATCAACAGGTACATGGAGAATGTCTTAATTTAAAAAAAAAGAATACTATTTCTGATTATCCACATATTTATTGCCAAGTGCCAGAAAACAGATGGGCTTACCTTCTTAAAGTGATAAAAATACAAAAAGAAAACCTTTGCTGGGCGTGGTGGCAGAGGTAGGAGGATCACCATGAGTTCGAGGCCATCCTGAGACTACAAAGTGAATTCCAGGTCCACTTGGGCTAGAACGAGACCTTACCTCAGAAACAAAAACAGGAAAAAGAAAACTGAAAAAGAAAGAGAGGAAGGAAGGAAGGAAGGAAAATGTTTTCCTCCTCCTATGTTTGAGCCCCGCCCGGGTCAGCCGCAGTGGACCACGGCGGTGGAGTCGGCGGAGGATGAGGAGGAAAGGATCACAGTGCAAAGTGGTGCAGTGTCTCACTGGGCCGCTGTGGGCTTAGCGTCCCAGGCACTGGCTCCCAATCAGGAAAAGTATCTGAATCCAGGGATCAGGATGACATGGTTGAGTCATCGCGGCCTTTGCTGGCTGTCATGCAGCATGAGAACAGCCGATCATCTTCCTCTGCATGACCCATGCCACTGATCTTATGGTGACCAAAGGCCACCAGGGAGCCTGGGACTGAGGACTAGTCAGCCTCAATCTGCTGCGCTTGCTGGAGAGAGCTCCGGGGAAGAAGAGGAGGACAGAGAAGACACCGCAGCCCCTGGACCCCGAGGCAGGTGCTTAGGACCCTCAGAGGAGGTGTTTAAAACAGTGAACACAGTCAAACAAACTTGGGACAATTGTTTAAAACGAAATGACTGACTTTGCCCCTTGAGCACTGTGCTGCTGGTGGTAGTTGCTGATACACAGAGCTCAGCACCCTTCTGGTTTCAGGGACCCAGTCCTTCCGTCACAGGTCAGGACACCTGAGAAGTTCAGTCGCGCCACACCGTCTGTCCACGGGGGAGCCCTCTGTGTGGTGATGGGCTGGTGCCCATATGTGGAAGCGTTCCGCTGAAATGTGCAAATGTTCTCTCTGGTGGCTGCAGAGGCATGGGGGTGACTAGGACCACCCGGAGGAGGGCTGAGCCAGCCGACCGCCCCTCTGGATCTCTCCCGTGACCCGTTTCTTCCTCCACTCGGAGGCCTGGAGAACTGCTTCCAACACTGGGCTGGCTTCTTTAGAAAACAAGTCTTTGGTTGTTCTCTGTTCCATGAAAACAGAAAGACTTGGAGGAAGCATGAAAATCTGATGAGGACCTCCAAGGCAGAGCAACAATAGTCCTTCCACTTCGGTGGGAAGTAGAGGAAGGGCTGATCCAGATTCCCGAATGGCCCTGCACATGGACACACACACACACACACACACACACACACACACACACACACACGTAGAAAACACAAGGAACAAGTCATCGGAACACTCACAGCCCACTGTGATAGCTTCCCCTCTCACAGACGCAACGCCTAGGGATCACTCTTAAGGCAAGGGACCTCTCCTGCTCCTCTTCTGTGGGGATCAAAGGCCCTGGAACTGACATTTTCCTGCTGTGACCTGCAGGAGGTGGCCAGCATTCTCACAGGGCCCCCTGCTGGCTGTGGGGTGGCAAGCACCCTGCCACATATGTTCCCAGACGCCCACAGGTCAGCTTCTGGTGCTGCATGAAGACCAAGGCAAGGAGTCCAGTGAGGCCCTGCCCTGGCTCTCTCGGAACGATCTGAGCTGCGGAACACCTCCGCCACCCCGTCTGCGGCTCTCTGTACCCCTGCCTGGTATGGCCTCTGGCCTCAGATCCCAACATTCACAGAGACGAAGACCCGAGAATGAGCTTTCTGCCAAAGCAGCTGCGAAGTAAATAAACGCTCCTTGATTATGCTGTTGCTGTCATTCATTATTCTTTCCCAATGTGGGCTGATGTACCCGTTTTCACTATTCAAAAAGGAAATGCAACTTTGTATAAAACTGAAGATCAGGGGAAGCTAGCATAAAGAAGAAACAGAAAAGACTTACTTTTCTTGATCTTTGGTTGATAGTAGAGAAAAATATCCCTCAAGATCCCCTGGGTTTTATTTTTAAAGTTCCAATTTATTATTTAAGAAAGACTTTTTAAATTTCTTCAGTAAAATGGATGAGATTCCTTGACTACATAAATTGTTTTTAAAGATCACGTTATCTTAGAGTTTCAGTTTTCACAAAATGGTCTAAGAATAATTACTTATTTAAAAATGCTAAACGGAGCATGGTGGCGCATGCCTTTAATCCCAGCACTTGGGAAGCAGGGGTAGGAGGATCACAGTGAGTTTGAGGCCACCCTGAGACTCCAGATGAATTCCAGGTCAGTCTGGGATACAGTAAAACCCTGCCTTGAAAAACAAAACAACAACAGCAACAAAAAGCTAAGGTGAGCTTTGTAATGTGTCCAAGGGCACTGCGTGAGAGTGGGAGTGTTTGCCATGACTATACAGAACAGGTGTTCACCCAGTGCCCTGGGTGAGGCAGGGTTGCCGCTGGCTCCTGGGGCTCAGCGTTGAAGAAAGCCTTTTCCACCGTTCTGGGCCAGATCTCATCTGCAGACCCAGAGAAGTGTCGTTCACGCAGGGAGGTGGGTGGAGGCCACTTCGAGTCCAAAAGACAACCTCAGGTTTATCTGTTTCCACCTGCATCGAGAAGGCTCCCCGCCCCCGCTCCACACAGCTAGGCAGCAGTGCGTTGCTGGGCTTTCACCACCTGAGAGATGATGCCCTCACAGCTGGCATGACTAACGATTCCTCAGGAGACGACGGCCAGATGGTGTGCACATCAGGGGAGCGCTGGCTCCTGCCACACTGTGGTGAGCAGAGGTGCAGGCCTGTCTTCCCTGGCAAGCTCAGGACATCTGTGCATCTATTCTGCACACAGTCCCCCAAGAGGACCCAGGCGACAGGAAGACGCGCAGCTGGGCTTGTAAACCCCTCAATCCCGTGCCCACCTTGAGCTTTCACCCCCCCTTTTCTCTTCGTGTACAACAGTGTCACTTCTCATTTTCTTTCATCAGCAAACGGCTTCTGTGACATTTTCTAAATGGCCGCTTTGGACTAAGGAGTTTCTGCTAAGGTATCTCCAGGACTTTCCACGCACCAGCCCGCAGCTGTGCAGAGCGGAGACGGATGACGCGCTGCTGGGGTGCTGGCGGCAGCCATCTTGAATGAGACTGGGGCAGACGCAGGTTCTAGTCCTGCCAGGGCAGGCAAAGTGGTACCCATGCTTCCGTGGGCCAGACCCTAGCTGACTGTCTACCAGGAAACCATCTTGTTCCTAAGCCATATCACAGGGGCCTGACAAGAAGGCATCTCTGGCCAACCCATAAGGATACGGCACAGAAGCTCACCGGGAAGCAGGTGTGACGGCCGAAGCAGCGGAGCTGGGGTGCAGAGACGGACAGCGGGGCTCAGCAGAGACTGGCCCGACGTGAGGACGAGGGACAGCCTATCTGCCCTACTTGGGGACAAGCTAAGGGTTTTTTCTGTTGTTGATTATTTTTGGTACTTCTGGGATGACACCCAGGGTCCTGGCACATGCTTGGCACACATTCGAACCCTGTCCCCAGACCAACAAGCTCAGTTCTGTGCCGAAACCTCCCTTCCTACTGCAGCAGTCCAGATAAATCTGTCTTGCTACTTTGAACAAGGATGTGGTGGAAATTTTTCAGTTATTCTACCGACAAGCCACCCGTGTGTTACAGTACAGGTAGGGAGGATTCTGGACACATCGGACACGGGGTCCCATTCAGAGGCTCTCAGAGATTCGGCGCAGGGTCCGAACCCCTGAGCACAAGTGGGAGCCCCTGTGAGGACGCAGGGCGCAGGTCTGCTCCTTCAACCCCAGCGCGGAGGAGCCCATCTGCTGCTTACCGTGTCGCGGCCTTTTATGTGAAGAGGAGAGGCAGAGGAGGGACTCCTCTTTCTCTAGAAAGTTCACTTCCTCTTCTTCATACTATGGAAAATTCCTTTACCAGGGCAAAGTTGTTATAGTACAGACTTAGAATGGAGGCTACTGTGGCACCTGACTACAAACTCCCATTTCTCTCAGTGCCAGGGGCTGTGAGTGGAACCTGTTCTAACGACTAACTCTTCCGGGGGCCAGGACACAGAAATGGAAGAAATCACAATTGACCTCCACCTTGAGGACCATAGAAATGGCCAGAGATTTATAATCCAGCAAATATTAAAAACTTTTTATTTATTTATTGTTATTTTGCCAGTGATACAATTTTCTCGGGTTCTTACAGGAGAGACTGACTCTTTAGATCAGTGATGGGCTGAAGCAGGCAAGAGGCTCTCAAGCCTGGACTATGCAATCTCAGAGTAGTTTCACCCTGTATCAAGGAGAGAAAGAAAGAGAGCAAGGGAAAGGGAAAGAGAAAATTCTAACAAACAAAAGAAAGCAATGGAATTTATGGAAGGAATAAAATCCTGCATAGAATATAAGGACATTTGGTCTTCAGACCCCAGGTTTGTAAGTAGTCTCAGAACTTGGATGCTAATTACGACTCTAGCCATCATTATAGGACCCTGGGCAAAATACTATATTCCCAAAAGAAACAGCTTGCATGTTTGGGATCAGTTTCCACATCTGAACCAGGCAGCAATGCTGAGGAAATGCTCTGTGCCAAGGACAACGTGACCAGATACAGGGAACATTCAGTACACCGTCGGTCCCTCTACATATCGCCCCTTCCATGCGTATCTTTACCTTTCAAAAAGCCCAAGCTCTTCTTCATGAAGCAGGTGGGCTCCTCACAACTGTCTCACAAGATGGGTTAAGTAGGGAGGATGTCCTGTGAGTCAGTAAAGCCTTCGTCAAACCCAGGAAGATGAGGCTTAAAAAGGCTACACGCTGGCATAGTGCTAAACATGTTAAGCAGGCTGTTGGGTGAGAAAAATCATCCACAGACTGACTCAACTACTGAACAATTCTGCATGCTACATAACTGACTAGCCAGCCCATGCAATCATGGTATGGGGGTAAATGGTATGGGGGTAACTGGCTGCTCTATGACTGGATCTGAGACCTGTTTCCCAGAAGACAATACATGCCTGGTACTGAACCCTGCTCAAAACCTATGGTTGCAAAAGTCGTAGACCCTACTGGGGAGGTCATTAGTGTCAAATGACTGAATGGAGATACTGTGCCCACCAGACTGACCTCATAATGTGTTTATCCCTTACTGCTTATCACACCTGTAGTCACAGAGCCTTTTCTTCGTGGGTAACTAATGAAGACACCCAAAATTCACCAACGTGCTATGTCCACATGACCTCCACAAAGACATGATGGCACGTGCCTGTAATCTGAGCTCTTAGCAGGCTATTTTGGACTACATCTTGAGCTCTAGGCCAGCCTGGGCAACATAAGAAGAGTTTGTCTCAAGAAACCAACATAGGGTTGGAGAGATGATTTAGCAGCTAAGGTGCTTGCCAGTGAAGTCTAAGGGCCCAGGTTCAGTTCCCCAGTATCCACATAAGCCAGATGCACAGGGCGGCACAAGCATCTGGTGTTTGTTTGCAGTGGCTGGAGGCTCTGCCATGCCCATTCTCTCTCTTTCTATCTGACTATCTCTCTCAAATAAATAAAACATTTCTTAAAAGAAACCAAAATAATAATGAAGATATAAAGATATTTCTGAATTTGCAGGCCAATTTGGCCTGTGGGCAATAGTTTGCCGATACTAAATGCAACCCAACCGCTCATCTCTTCTAGTAGAATTAAACTAAAGACCAAAGAAGTGAATTAATTCATCCAAAGTTCTATTGCAGCTCCAATTAGAATCCAGCTTTCTTCCCTTGAAAGTGACTAAAGAACAGCCTTTCAGGAACGACATATTTAGGAACCACTTGAAAGGCTAAAGGCAGAGACACAGAGCTTACCCTCGGCCGTCTGCATTCTTAATGGCAACACAGAACCCGAGTGCAGTGTCTGTTTCCTAGTAACCACAGCCTTCCCGATGAACGATTGCTCTGACTTGTTATTTATAACTCATTTCCCAGTGGAGAGGGCGAATGGTTTGATTATCCTTCGTCGTAGGAGCTAAGGAAACCCTGACCCACCATCTTAGACGCCGGCAGATGGAAGGAAGCAGAGAGCCACACACAGCATCGTCCCTGTTACCAGCAAGGGTCACGCAACAGTGGCCACTGCCCTGGCACGCGTGAGGGTGGGTGGAGGGCTTGGAGAGAGGGAGGCAGTGGGCACCTTTTCATCACGAGCTGCTGCTGCTCCAGCTCCTGCTCTGCCTTGCTTACCAACACCTGGAGCTTCTGGCTCCTGAAATTGTATCCCTGAGGTTGGATTCCAGGGAACTTTCTTCATTCCACAAGAAAACCAAATGCTTGGGCTGGAGAGGTGGCTTAGCACTTAAGGCTCTTGCCTGAAAAACCAAAGGACTCAGGTTCAATTCCCCAGTACCCACATAAAGCCAAATGCACAAGGCGACACATGTGTCTGAAGTTTGTTTGCAGTGGTGACAGGCCCTGGCATGTCCATACTCTCTCTCACTCTCTATCCTTCTCTCTCTATGCTCTTTCTCTCTCTCTTGATTTTAGACAGAGAGAGGGAGAGAAAGAATTGGTGCACCAGGACCTCAATCACTGAAATCGACTCCAGATGCTTAGGCCGCCTAGTAGGCATGTGTGACCTTACACTTGCCTCACCTTTGTGCATCTGGCTTACGTAGGATCTGGAGAGTTGAACACGGGTCCTTAGGCTTCACAGGCAAGCACCTTAACCACTAAGCCATCTCTCCAGCCCAGTAAAATATTTTTTAAAAATAAAAATAAGCCGGGCGTGGTGGCACACGCCTTTAATCCCAGCACTCGGGAGGCAGAGATAGGAGGATTGCCGTGAGTTCAAGGCCACCCTGAGATGACAGAGTTAATTCCAGGTCAGCCTGGACCAGAGTGAGACCCTACCTCAAAAAATCAAAAAAAAAAATAAATAAAAATAAAATGAAATAAAATAAATGGGCTGGAGAGATGGCTTACTGGTTAAGGCATTTGCCTGAAAAGCCAAAGGACCCAGTTTCAACTCCCCAGGACCCACATAAGCTAGATGCACAAGGAGGTGCATGCATCTGGAGTTCATTTGCAGTGGGTGAAGACCCTGGCACACCCATTCTCTCTCTCTCTCTGTTTCTCTCTCTTTCAAATAGATAAAATTAAAATTCATTTTTTTAAAAAGAAAAAAATAAAAGTAAGTGCTTTTCAATCATTGGAGGGAGCACAGAGCATGATGAAACCTCACCACGGACAGGTTGTTAACAGAAGAGGCCCCACAGGCTGAGTGAAGAGAGGACAGGTGGAGGTCAGGCAGAACTGAAAAATTAAGAACCAAAGACTGGCACCAGAAGGAGGATTACCTGGGGCTTGTCTCAAGCTGTCCTTTCCAGTATTTCATTTACTCACTGTCAACCTGACTGCATCTACATCATGTAGGAGGTAAATCCCTGGGCATGTCTGTGAGGGAGTTTCTGGGTTAGGCTAATGGAGACGAGAAGACCCGCCCTAACAGTGGGTAGCACCATCCCACCATCCAGGTCCTGGGCTGAGTCAAAAGGAGAGACCAGCTGGGTGCTGGCAACCATCACCCTGCACTTGCTGACTGTGATGCCGCGTGACAGCCACTTCATGCCTTCCCACCCTGATGGGCCATGTGGCAGTCAATTTCCATTGTTCCGATCCTCTGGACAACCCTCACGAGTACAGATTGCAGCATCTTGCACTGTAAGCTGACATAAACCCTTCCTTATCCCTTGAGTTATTTTTTCCAGGGTATTATGTCACAACAAGAAAAGCAACTAATGTCTTTGCCCAGAAGGGAAGTGACCGCTCAGCCCATGCAGCAAACCCCGGCCCTGTTACTCACTGCCTAAAGACCAGTGTGGTGCCCCAGTAGCCCCTAAAACAAAGCGACGGTAAAATGCAGAAGTGGAAACCCCAAGGCCCACATATTTCTGTATACTTCACGCCCCAACCATCTAGGCCTGGCCCAGGGTCTCCCAGTCCCATCATTTCTTTCCACTCTACTCTTCGTATCTAAGCACCTGGCTCTGAGTCTTTGGATGAAATGCCTAGGAAAGCAATGGCTCCCGTGGAATGTGGGGAATTGCATTCTTAACTCCTGATGTTCCCCAAAGTGGCCCCCTCCATCTGGAGAATACTTGCCAGCATGAGAAGAGAAAGAAAGGATGGTAAGACAGAGAGACGTCCCCCCTGTGGGTAGAGGGTGGGCAGGGATTCATCATGAGCTTGTATTAAAGTTTCTAAGTGAGGGCTGCAGAGATGGCTTAGTGGTTAAGGTGTGTTTGCCTGTGAAGGCTGAGAATCCCAGTTCGGTTCCCCAGTGCCCATGTAAGTCAGATGCACAAGGGAGCGCATGCATGTGGAGTTCATTTGTAGTGGTTGAAGGCCCTAGCACATCCATTCTCTTTCTCTCTCACTGTCTCTGTCTCTCTCAAATAAATAAAAATTAAATTGTTAAAAAGTTTCTAAATGACCTGCTGTTTGTTTGTTTGTTTTTGAAAGTAGAGTCTCAATCTAGCTCAGGCTGACCTGGAACTCACTCTGTAGTTCCAAGCTGGCCTCAAACTATTATGTTTGATTAAACATCCTCTGTGGATTAAGTCTACAGAGCAATGGGAAAATAAATAAACTATAAATAGCAAGATATAACATGTTCACAGTAGAATCTCAGCAGAGGCATCAGATGATTCCTATTTCATAGCTGAACAAACTGACGCACAGACAGACTAACTCCTCCGCCCAAGGCTTGTCAGCTAGTGTGGTGGTTTGAACATCAAATGTCCCCCAATGCCTTAAGGGCTTGTGATGGAGCCTCATGTTCAATCCCCAGCGGGTGGCAGCTTTGGGGCGGAGCCCTGCTGGGGGCGTGTGACACTGGGGGACCTAGGTGCTTATTAGTCCAGCCTCACGGGGGGTTCAGTAGTTTGCTCCCCCTCGCTGCTGCCTCCCAGCCGGTGGGGCAGGATGTGACGCCCACCCTCTGCACTGCCCTGCTTTCTCCACCATGGTGAGCCTTCTCCTTGACACAGTCAGACTGAAATAAAGCCTTTCCTCCCACCATCTGCTCCTGGTCAGGTGTTTTGTCCCAGTGATGTGAAGGTAACGGAAACAACTAGGAACAGGTGAAAGCAAGATCCCAGGTTCCAGTCCCCAGGACCCACGTAAGCCAGATGCACAAGGGGGCATATGTGTCTGGAGTTCGTTTGCAGAGGCTGGAGGCCCTGGTGTTCCCATTCTCTCTCTTCGTCAAATAAATAAAAACAAAATTAAAAAGGAGTAGATGGAGGCCATGCTGTGACCCACACTTTTCTCGTCCATTCTCTGTGCTTACTGGCCACCTTCTCACAGCTTTGTCCCCTCTCTGTGCCCCTTCACTACAGAGAACAAGAGCCCATCTCACTCAGCTGGCATCTGGAGGAAACACCCAGGTGTGTTCAGTAAGCCCAACAGAGTGGTTTGCTGGTGACTTGTCCAGTCACCAGGATTTATGCTTATACCTTTAAAGAATTCTATGTAAGTTAGGATAAAAACAGAATCCAAATACACATATTTAATAAAGATTCTGAAGAAAAATGGTCTTCTTAGTTGAGCCCCTTTTCTGATTTGGAGTCATTAAATAATTTAAATGGCAGGTCCAGAATTTATTTTTTAATATAGCTTCCTAAACAGGAAACTCCAAAACATTGCTCATCATTATATTATTTGAGAGCAAGGATCATGTAATTTTTTTTTATTTCTTTTGTGTGCTAACGGCGCCTAGTAAATATTAAATACTGATGTCATCATTGAAACTATAAAAATATAAGAGGGAAATAGTAAGACCTTTTATTTTTTTGGAATAAGGAGGATTTATGGCAAGGGAAGGGCAATAAGAAAGGATTTATTTATGCCTCTTAGGTTTACAACAGGAATACTAAATCTGGAAGACATTTATGAGGGCCGTGAATATGAAATGGTTAAAGCATCATCCCAACTTAGACTAAGCAGCTGGTGGCATTGTGTCCTCCAGCCAGACGGGGGAAGTCGAAATCCACTTCTGTGTTATTTAGTGCCTTGCTGGTTTTAAGATCCTGGCAATGTTATAAATAACCACTCACCTTGGCCCTGATCACACTCGTCACAATGAATTCATGTGACCTCTTGGCTTTGACCCCTTAGCATTCCTGGGGGGTTAAATAACTCACATCCAGAATGTTTGTAGAGAAAATGGCCTCCTATGAAGGGCTCGATTTTGAAATCCAGTCATCAAGAGAGGAGAAAAAGTTTGCTGGCGGCTACTTACTTGTTTTTGAGAAACAACCTTATAGTGTTTGGGATTCTCCAAAGAAACATAACCTATGGACACACACATCCACAGACATGCATAAACACGCACACACACATTTGCACACGCACGTGCGTGTGCACACACACATACACTGGCTCATGGGACATGGGGTCACATGGTCTGAAAGCTACAGAGCAGACCAGCAAGCTAGGCTGCAGGGAGGAGCTGACACGGTAGACTAAATCTCAAGGTTGTCGGGGGCAGAACTTCTTCCTCAGCTGGCTCCAGTCTTTTCCCTGAAGGCCTTCATGGAGTGACTGAGGCCTGCTCCTGCTCCTGTTGCAGGGCAATCTGCTCTGCTCGGTGTCTTACACGTAAATGACACCGGCAACCAAACATGCCCTCAGAACCACCCAGGTTTGTGTTGAGGTGAGCGCAGTGTGGGTACCGCAGGCTGGCCAAGCTGACATACAAAAGCCATCATCATGACCACCAATGCTCTTATCTAATTTTTATTATTAATTTGTACTTACATGCACACACGAGGCCTCTTATCACTACAAATGAATACCAGAGGCCTTGGGAACTGAACCCAGGCCGGCAGGCTTTACAAGCAAGTGTCTTTAACCACTTAGCAATCTTTCCAGGCCCCCTCCCCACACAATACTCTTTATTATGCCAACTATTGCAGTTTTAATGCAATCAGCTAATAGGACTTTTAGGTGTCTCCCTGAAACGAATCAGACCAGCCCTTCATCAATGTTGTAAGGTTTCTCTATGCTCAGTTTCACACTAGACATCTTTTGTCCAGTGTCTTCCTTAGCCTGTGTAATTTATTTTACGTGAGCAGGATCACTTTCGCCCGCCTTTAGCAGCATGATGCTGTGCCACCAACCCTCCCCAAGAGACATCCCAGAAGGGCCTATCACATTCCATCACCATGGTATCTCTCATCAACTGCATTCTCTCTGATGCTTTGAGACCACAGAGAAATAGAAATCCTTTTGTTTATAAGCCGGCGTCTTAGATTAACCATTCATAGTGCCTAGATGATGAGCAACATACACGAAGTATTCCAGCTCTAATGAAAGTTCAGTCAAGAGCTGATGATGGACACTCGGGAGGCCTCCCAGGGCAGCAAGTGTGCTGCGGAGCTCCGTGCGGGGAGGCGGACCCTGCGCCCAGCCGCCGGCCCGCCGCCGCACCGCTCCTCAGCCAGAGCGCTGGCTCGTCCTGCCCCGAACAGCTTCCTTCCTGCAAGTCCTCACATGTTCCACGTGCATATGGAGCTTTCTGGCCAGGGACAACACCCTCCTGAGATGGATTTAGAAGAAATTACTAGGAAAATTTCATTTCTTGACAAATGGAGGGGAATCTTCAGTTTTCACAGGTAAGATGTTTCCTCATTTCTGCAGGAAGAACGATGCTCAGTATTTAAATATCCAACTTTAACGCTTGCCACGACAGAAGTTTCCATGGCAGACTTACACTGAAAGTACTTCCTGCATAGCTATGTGCGGAGAGAGACTTCTCTAGAAAGGTTGGGTTTGGGGAGGTGTGACGTGCAGTTTGAATGGGGTAAGCAATTTACTTGGTGTTCTCTCTTGCACTTGTAGGTTGGGAACCAATAACACAACTTCTCAGGTAATTACTTTCTCAGAGCCACAAGCTTTTCTCTGGCTGCTTCTTCAAATAATCACTTTAAACAGCGTCAACCGTATTCACTCAATGCACATCCTGTCACTCGGGCACCGTCATTTCATGCGTGACAGCACAAACAGAAGACCTGTGGAAGATTTCTTCCCTAGGCTTTCTTCTTATGTCTTCATCTTTCTACTTTGAAGCCCTGCTTTTCGTCATCAATAGCGGTATATCGTTATTATTTTAGAAAAAGAACACAATATTAGAACCTAATGTTGTCCAACCTACACTTGTGAAATAAGACTAGATTCTGACAACCAAGTGTTTTCATGTCCCTAAAAAAATGTTATTTTGAAAATAGTTCATTTTTATCAGCTTCAGAAAAAATGTTTTCTCTTCTCATTTTTAAACAATGGAAAGATGATTGAATCCATGCATTGAAAAGATATTTTAAAATATTTTGCACAATACAAAATGAAAGATGTTTGTATCTTAAGTAACCTGAAAATGTTAGAAGATAATGACTTTGTATCTCACGTAGTTCTTCAATCTCTGAACCAACATGGCAGAAAATATTAAGATGATGTTGCTGGTGCCAGTATATATGATAGAGTAAGTGAATTACTTCTATTTTAACCATAATGCTAAAGCATCTTGTGTGAGGAAACCATGATTGCAAGCCTTGTTTGTGCAATGGCCCTTTTAGCCACAGTCTAAATTGGAATCAGGGAGATAAAATTTCTGTTTTAGTGCTGAAAGTATTAAAAGAGAGAGTTACTACTAGAAAGACAGAACATTCAAAAAATAAAATAGTGTTTGAAAGGAAAGAGTAGATAAATATCAAGTCATGCTTTTAAATCTTTTATATATTTATTTGAGAAAAAGGAAGGAAGGAAGGAAGGAAGGAAGGAAGGAAGGAAGGAAGGAAGGAAGGAAGGAAAGGCAGATAGAGAGAATGGGCATGCCAGGGCCTCCAGGCACTGCAAATGAACTCCAGATGTATGTATCGCCTTGTGCATCCAGCTCACATGAGCACTGGAAATCAAACCCGGGTCCTTTGGCTTTGCAAGCAAGCACCTTAACCCTAAACCATCTCTCCAGCCCAGGTCATGCTTTTTACATGGGCTGAAATGGCACAGATGTAAAGATTTTCCATTTGATTTACAAAATGCGTCTTACCCCATCAGTGGTCTACCCTGGATGCTGTGTGAGTGAGATAAGAAACGTCTTCGCCACTAGGGACACAGAGCACTCTCGCTCCGGCTGCCAATAGGGACACAGAGCACGTGAGTGTCAGCATCCCTCATGCTCCGGCTGCCAATAGGGAAGCTTGTTTCATTGTATTCGCGCGGAAGCTGAACGAAGCACTCATGTTTCCTCACACTGAAATGCCGTAAGGGTCAGTCAGAAGTATGAGAGGTCTTTCTAAAGAGCAGAAAGAATTGCACTCTCTTTGTAGAGGAGTAAAAATCTTGAAAGAATGGTGAGCCTGCTTTGCTTATTGGCCAGCCAACAACATAATGAGAAGTTCTGAAGCAGTTATAAAATGTCTTCTGAAAACAAGAGATGGTGGCATTCTCGTTAGTCTCTAAACCTAATTTCAAGCCCAGGTCTAGGTAGCATCATTTATGCCTCCACAGTTCCATGTCACCTCTTCAAGTCTCAGGAATCTTGCAAACAACCCCTTTGACACAGACACTGGGGTTTTTCACCTCTTTTATTGCTGTTTTCCACAGTTTTTAGACGTTTTAAAATGTGAGACAACATGTTCTGAACACTGGTATTTCAGAGAGAGATAGCGAGAGAGAAGCCTTTAGTCCTAGCAAGGTTATCACCCGTTGTCTGCTTTGTTTGTTTGTTTGTTTGTTTGGGGGTGGGGGGCACGTTTTGCACAGACTCGTGATGATGGCCACGCATCTGCCGAGGAAGCCAAGGACCGACCAGGAATGTCTCAGCCCAAAGGACAAGGACATTTGACATCCAGCAGCCATTGTTCTATTCCCAAACCCTCTGTCATCTCTTCAAAACTGGGAGGCTTTCCCATCTCCCAGGCAATGTCCACGGTAAGTACAGCTTGTCAATTAAACATGAAATGAAATGCGGTCTTCCCCAGACAAAAGGCCGGGGAGCCCTGTTTGCTGTCGTATGAGAGCATCACGGACACAGGTGACTGTGGTGGAGAGAGGCTCATGAGATTACAATGACTTACTCGTGGTATTTCTCTGGGACGCTGCTGCTGTCGTCTTCCTCCAAACTCGAAGTCTCTTCACTCGGGGGTTCAACCTGACCGCTGTGCTTGAGGGAGGGCAGGGCGACGTTCTCGCGGCTCACTGTTTAAAGGACAGGCTCTCTAGGTGGCAGGCAGGGGCGTTCTACAGATTTGAGCAACAACGCGCCGTCAGTGTATAATGAAGGGCCCCCGCCGGAGGCCCGAGCTACGGAGCTTGCTAGCCCCAGGCCTGGGACGAGGAATGGTTTGAGCAGCTGTCCATTCATATGCACGTTGTTATTAAAAAGAACCTGATGCTTGACCAGGATGCTACTGGCCCCAGGAGCCATTTGCTCAAACCTTGACTAGGGTGAGGGTGAGGGCTGAGGCAGTTGGCCAGCCAGAGGGCAAAACCAGATCTATGCCATTGGGCCAGATAGTCTAGGCTGGAGCAACCCTCTGACAGACATCCAAGGGACACGCCTGTTACGGTCAAATGGCATAACCGGAAACTGGCAAGAGAGGAATAGACCAAACCAGGGCAAAAGTACCAGCTAAAGTGAGAGATCCCTCTAATCTGAGAGCTCTTTAAATACAGCTCTTTAAATCATAACAAAAATTTGTATAAAATTGCTGGGCATTTTGGTATAAAACTTTGGGTAGTGGGGCATAAGATTTATAAGATTTATATGAAATATCAGTAAACTTCACGCTTATACATGACCTCTGTTCCCAAGCTAGATATGTATGTATGTATGTATGTATGTATGTATGTATGTATGTACATATAAGATACAAGATAAGATATATCTTATAACTATCTCTCGCTATAAATCTAACTATGAAAATATTCTGAAATCCAAAACATTCCCAAGTCTGAAACCTATTAAGTCCCAAGTATTTTGGATTAGGGACGTTCAACTTATGTATGCTTATATATAATATACATATAAGATAATGTTCTAAGTGAAATATCTTTCATAAATTGTATTTTGGCTTCTGTACTAAATTTCTACATAGAATATCATTTTAAAATTTACACATCTAAAAAACAGACTACCTTTTGTGTGGTAAAAAAGAGAAAATTATGATTATAAATTTATCTGCTTAGAATAAGGAAATAAATTCTGCAAGGCTTCTTTGGCCATGGTGGGAGCCAGTGAGGACCTCGGAGCTTTCTACAGCATCAGTTTGTACTCTGGACTTTGAACCAGTCAGGGTACTATTTTTAAAAACACACACAAATTTAAAAATAAAAGAGCACTCACAGTTGTTTGCCAAGCCTTTCTCGGTATTAGGAGGCAAGAGTATAAGTCTGAAAGCTCCCAGTTACCACTGAATGCAAGGCTATTGGAGCTCTGCCCCACAGTTTCCCAAGGTAATTCTCTCCCCGTGGAGAAGGCTAGGAGATGAGATGCAGGCTGCTGCAACCTGAAGCAGACTTGATGGAGTGTGAAGAACGCCCCAGAAGAAGAGAGAATTGATATTTTTTTAAAAGTGAATTTGGGGGATGGGGAGATGGCTTAGCAATTAAGACATTTGCCTGCAAAGCCAAAGGACCCAGGTTCTATTCCCCAGAACCCACATAAGCCAGATGCACAAGGGGCACATGCGTCTGGAGTTCGTTTGCAGAGGCTGGAGGCCCTGGCGTGCCCATTCTCTCTCTCCATCTCTCTGCCTCTTTCTCTCTCTCAAATAAATAAAGTAAAAATTATTTTTAAAATATATTTTTAAAAATGAATTTGGGGTTGGATAAGCTGCCCACCTCTCCTGTCCTCCCCTGTGTTTCTCTTCTTCCAGGACAGGACAAGCCTAATGTCTTACAGGTGTGTGGTGGCATGAGCTGCCGCCTCTGGGGAGACTGTGAGCAGACTCAGGACTGGGGGCTCTGGTCCAGTGCAGTGTGGTGATCTTCCTTTGCTCCACTCTCAAGTCCTTATCATCTTCTCCTAGAGCCAGCAAAAGCATTCCTGTGACCCTTCCTAAGCAGGGAGCAAACCCCTGTCAGGGAAAGTTCCCATCAGCCCGGCATGCTTCTCTTGAGCATGTTCTGTGCCAGTCCTGTGTGTTTAAGAGCAGCCAGCAGCCACTGGGCCTTCCTGCTGCTTGTCCTGAGACCCAGACTATGGAGCTATCCTGCAAGGCATTCCTGCACCTTTGCTCCCAAGGCAGCTCTCCTCCTCCTCCTTCCTTCCCTCCCTTCCTCCCTCCCTCCGTCTCTCTCTTTATTCTCTTCTTGAAAGTGACAGCACAGGTGGCCAGGAGGAAAACTCCAGCCGCACCTCTCCTGCTCTGTGCACGGCTGGGAGGAGGTGACCCAGCTCTGGACACACAGGCCTCTGGACCTCATCCACCCACACTCTTCAGCTGGCTCCATATGCCTGTCTGCTAGACAAAGTCCTCTAAGGTCAGACAAAGGGACCTTCCATTCTTCCTGTCCACTCTGCTTTCTGTTCCTTAGCCTCCAAACACACACACACACAAACACACACACTTCTTATTCTCCATTCCCAGGACCCCTGAGCATTGAGGAATGTGGGGGGGGGGTGCTCACACATGTAGATTTCCCTCACTTTCCAGACTCCCACCGGGCTTTTATGGGTCTGTCTCAGAGCATGGATACCCCCTCTGCTCCTACAATAGTAACATTTCACAGATCAGTTACCTGATCAGGAAGTTGCCCGTCTCCAGGCTGGCAGAGCAGGGAGAGAGACAGTGAGGGCAGGACACTGCCACGCCTCTGAACACTTCCTGCCTCTCTCTGTCACGATAAAGAGCTCTCATAGACTCTGCCAATAATTCATGGCATTGTTCAACTATCATTATATTTGTCATCATACGTGGTAAGTGATAGAACATATCCTTTTTAAACAAGCTTTTTCTAAGTTACAAAATGTGGCCCACTATAAAGAAGATATCAGTTGAGTGGTGTCCAGCACACAAAACTGAAAAATATAAAGATAAAACATACCTAATCCAAGTGGGACGTGTTAGGAGCATGAGCATAGCCGCTGCTCTTTCTGGGGGACCAAAGGCAAATGCCTCCTCTGTCCAGGAAGAGATCCCTCGAGTGATCGATGTATACGTGAGTGTAAACAGGAACAAGGTACATCCAGGAAGAGATCCCTCAGGTAATCGATGTATACGTGAGTATAGACAGGAACAAGGTACATCCAGGAAGAGATCCCTCAGGGAATAGATGTGTATGTGAGTATAGACAGGAACAAGGTACATCCAGGAAGAGATCCCTCAGGGAATAGATGTGTATGTGAGTGAGACGGGAACAATTACATCCAGGAAGAGATCCCTCGAGTGATCGATGTGTATGTGAGTGAGACGGGAACAATTACATCCAGGAAGAGATCCCTCGAGTGATCGATGTATATGTGAGTGAGATGGGAACAATTGCATCCAGGAAGAGATCCCTCAGGTAATCGATGTATACGTGAGTGTAGATGGGAACAAGGTACATCCAGGAAGAGATCCCTCAGGGAATAGATGTGTATGTGAGTGTAGATGGGAACAAGGTACATCCAGGAAGAGATCCCTCAGGTAATCGATGTATATGTGAGTGTAGACGGGAATGATTACATCCAGGAAGAGATCCCTCAGGCAATAGATGTATATGAGAGTGTAGACGGGAACAAGGTACATCCAGGAAGAGATCCCTCAGGCAATAGATGTATATGAGAGTGTAGACGGGAACAATTACATCCAGGAAGAGATCCCTCAGGTAATCAATGTATATGTGAGTGTAGACGGGAACAAGGTACATCCGGGAAGAGATCCCTCAGGTAATCGATGTATATGTGAGTGTAGACGGGAACGATTACATCCAGGAAGAGATCCTTCAGGGAATAGATGTATATGTGAGTGTAGACGGGAACGATTACATCCGGGAAGAGATCCCTCAGGTAATCGATGTATATGTGAGTGTAGACGGGAACGATTACATCCAGGAGGAGATCCCTCAGGGAATAGATGTGTATGTGAGTGTAGACAGGAACAATTACATCCAGGAAGCGATCCCTCAGGTAATTGATGTATATGTGAGTGTAGATGGAAACAATTACATCTAGGAAGAGTTCCCTCAGGTAATCGATGTATATGTGAGTGCAGTTGGGAACAAGGTACATCCAGGAAGAACTATCTTTGTTCAAATCACTTACTTCCCCTTTTCAGAAGCTTCACCAAATCCTCTTTGGAAACACTGCCCACATGTTCAGCAATGACTGGAGAAAGGCTCATTTCACATTCCATGAGCCTTTTTCTGAGCTGGCTTTTGCATTAGAAGTGGAAAAGGTAAGGCCAGTTCATAATTACTTTTAAATTTCTAATCTTATCTTTCTCATCTGAGTTTACTTCCTATCTAAATCTACTTGAGCACATGCTTTCATTATAATCATATACGGAAATGCACGTATAATTTGACTTTTTTTGAGCCAAGCCCAACAGACTGGACTTTTTTTTTTTATAAGACTGAGAACAAAGTGAGAGAGAGAAAATAGAATTAGTATACCAGGTCCTCCACCAACAGTAATCAAAGTCCAGATGCATGTGCCACTTTGTGTGCATATATGACCATGCATGTGTGTCACCTTGTGTGTGGCTCACGTGGGGTCTGGGGAGAGGAACCTGGGTCCTGAGGCTTCACAGGCAAGCACCTTACTACTAAGCCATCTCTCCAGCTCTAATTTAAATTTTAACCATAAATGATAGAAGACTTAAAAAATATCTTGTTTGGGCTATAACAAAGTTCCCAACTTGGGGTGGAGTGATGGTTCAGGGGTTAAGGCACTTGCTTGCAAAGCTCCCAACTCCTTATTCTCCTCACCCCCCCCCCCTCAAATTCTAATTTGCTACTTCTTTCCAAGTTTTAAGTCTCCCTCAAGAATCACAAGGCAGAAAAAAAAATCTAGAAACTTTTCTGGCTTGTTGTAGTATCAAGAACTATGTCATAAATCACTAGTCATTTCAAGAGCTAGCCATCTGGTCCCTTGCCTCTTACAAATGTAAAGGTGGAACATGGCACAGGTCATAGCAATGCAAGTTGGGGGATACCTAACCTCAGATGCGAGTCTGAGGGGCTCCAGAAGGAAGCCAGTCCCTTCAGATCCATCCCACCACAGCCACAGGGATAGTCGTGCCCCTTTGCTAAGTCAAGTCCCAGGGAACACCAGGAGGGCAAGTGTGCAGAGAAGGACAGACATCGACATCCATTTCTAAGCGGTGCCCCTTGTCACTTGCCCCACGTGCTCCTCTGGAGTGCAGCCACGCTCCAGCCTTTGCAGCTCACTGTCCCCCTCCCCATTTCAGGGAGGCGCCCAGAGCATCCAGATGGCTGTGCAAGGGTCCATCATCAAACACTTGCTGTTTACCAGGAGGGGAAATGACTGTGACTTACGCAAGTAAGGGAACTGTGATCTTTATATGCTAAACAATCACAAATGAAATTCTCGATTTATTTCAGTGTGTCTGTTACTTTCTCATTGCTATGAATAGCAACATGACCAGAAACAGCTCAAGGGAAGAGCATATATTCAGCTTACAGTTTTGAGATGTTTCATGGTGGGGAACTCATGATGGCCTGAGTGAGAAGCAGTCCTTCACATAGCTAGATAAATCAGAGGACAGAGGATGAACAGAAAGTGGGGGTAGACTAAAACAAAACCTCAAGGTCTACCCCAGACTCACTTCCTCTAGCAAGACTTGGCCTCCTAATGGTTCTACAGCCTTCCCCAACAGCACCACAGTCTGGGGACCAAGTGTTCAAACACAGAAGTCGGGGTAGGGGGGAGCATTTTACATTCAAATTGCAACATTGAAGAAGGAAATCTAAATAGCTTGGTTTCTCCCAGAGGGACTGGAAGCACCCAAGTTGGTTCTCCTGGGGTCACTCTCAGTGTTCGCCTGCAGGAATCAGGTTGACTGACCAGTTTTAGGTTCCACTGGAGGTTTTCTGTTGGAGCAGACAAAGCACCAAGTTTCAGGCAGGCAGGCTCACTTGTAACTAATAACTCTAGTGGGAATGAATGGGGTGTGCTAGTCAGCTCCAGTTGCTAGAATGAACATCCAGCCAGACACAGCTTATGAGAGGAATGGGTTTATGTCAGCTTACAAATCCAGGGGATACTTCCAGTGGTGGAGGAAGGAGCTGGACTCCTTTCACAGATCCAAGCAGAGAGAAACAGCTAAACCACCAGCAAGAAACGAGCAAGCAAAGCCAGAGCTCAAAACTGCTCTCTCCACACCTCTGCACTGGAAATCAGATCCACCCCAAACACACTTGGGGCTGGACCCCAGGATGTGCCCCAGTTCAGTGACACCTCATTCAGCAGGCTACCAGAGACTTAAGTGGGAAGTTTAACATTAGTCAAAAAATACCTGAGGCTATGGGGAACATACATTCACATTCAAACCACCACATGGGGTTGTGAATAATGTAACACATGAGGGATCCATCTTCCTACTTAACCCAGCTGACAAGGGACAAGGTTTGGAGCTGCCTATTCCTAGAGAAGCATCTCAAATTCACTTTATCCTTATTAAGTTAAAAATCAGTTCAAATTTACTTTATCCTTATTAAGTTACAAATGCCTTCTCATGCCGGGTATGGTGGCACACGTCTTTAGTCCCAAAACTGGGAAGGCACAGGTAGAAGGATTGCCATGGGTTTGAGGCCACCCTGAGACTACATAGTAAATTCCAGGTCAGCCTGGGCTAGAATGAGACCCTACCTTGAAAAACCACAAGGTATATTAAAAAAATACAAAAAAAAATCCCTTCTTATGATCCCTATGGTAAATACTGGAGAAAGCTAAGTCATTTAAGGTCATATATCTGTCCTCAGATAAGATTCAAGACAAAAGCTAAATGTGTATTTTTAAGATATTTATTTATTTATTAGAGACACAGAGAGAGAGAGAGAATGGGCATGCCAGGGCCTCTAGCCACTGCAAACGAACTCCAGACGAATGTGCCACCATGTGCATCTAGCTTATGTGAGACCTAAGAATCAAACCTGGGCCCTTAGGCTTCGCAGGCATGCACCTTAACCACTAAGCCATCTCTCCAGCCACAAAAGCTAAATGTGTAATATATTTCAAGATCATGAGTCACCAGGTTTGGCCAAAGCAGAGCTCAGTCTTCATGCGAATGACTTACTGGCGGCCCCCTCTCGAGAGACAGTGAGAGAGTGAGGGAGCCCCAGGAAGGAGGAGCGGCTAAGGAGGGCTTGTGGCTCTCAGGCATGTCGGCCAGGTGCCAAGGGAAGCTGGGGCGCGTGCCTCACTCTCCAGCCCGCCCCGCCTTCGGGAATGGGCATGGCCTCTTGCACTCTCAGCAGCCACAGCCGTTCCCGGGCAAGGGGCATCACTCCCGGTCATTTCTCAGCAGTGTGACTCCAGCCCTCTGGAAGAAGTTGGACAGTGGGACCCACTAGCAGCAGGACTCAGAGCGAATGCAGGAGGCATCCACCGTGTGAGGGGTACCAGGGAGCCTACGAGAAACACGTCCACTTGCTTCATCAAGGTGCAGCACGAAGCCCGTAGCCCAGCACTTGGCCTGTGGCCCATATTAAAGAAATGTGAATGAGTCATCGTGCTCCACGAAGGGCTCCGGAACTCACCCAGCCATGAGTCACACCCCCCCCCCCCGCAACGCTTCACGTCTCTGTTGTCCTCCCTTGCACCAGAGTTCTGTTGTCCTTCCTGACCAAAGCCCTCAAAGAATCACAGAAAGCTTTGCTGAGCTTATGAGTGACCTCCGTCACGCACTGCTCTGTGAAGACCACGGCCATCAAGGTCAAACACTTAGGAAGTAAGAAGAAAGACTGGCTCTTTGCCCAGGCAGTGGAGTATACTGGCGAGGGCAGAGAATCAGGTCCCGGATGTCCTGAGTTCAAATCAGTGCACCCTCACTGTAGAGGTGATTCCCCGGGGCAACAGCTCAATCTCTCTGTGTCTTACTCCCCTCACTAGGAAAATTGCTGTGGGATTAAATGAGGTAGTGGATTGCTTCTCAGCCTTTCGGCTAAGATCAAGTGTGAATGAGGTAATGTGCACGGAGTGCTGGGTGGACGGCTACTGGCTGATAGAGGTGACTAGAAGTGGACCGCCTAGGAGGCACAGATATGGCAGTTGGGAAAACTAAATGTGCGAGTGTGTGAGGGAAAGTCTCCATGGGACTGAAATGTGGGGAGAAAGCTGTGGAGTCAATGTAAGAAGAGGGTTTGCAAAGTGAACCCTGTGGAAATAAAACTGCAAGGATGGGGCTGAAGAGATGGCCCAGTGGTTAAGGTGCTTTCCTATAATTCCTAAAGACCTGGGTTCAATTCCCCAGTACCCACATAGAGCCAGATGCACAAAGTGGTGTGTGCATGCATCCGTTTGCAATGGCTAAAGACCCTGGTGTGCCCATTCTCTCTCTTCTTTCTCTTTCTCTATCCTTGCAAATATATAAATAAAATTATTTATAAAAATAAAAACAAGCACTTGGGAGGCAGAAGTCAGAGGATCACCATGAGCTCAAGACTACCCTGAGAGTACATAGTAAATTCAAGGTCAGCCTGGGCTAGAGTGAGACCCTACCTCAAAAAACAAAAGCAAAAATAAACATAAATTTAAACCAGTCGTGGTGGCGCATGCCTTTAATCCCAGCACTTGGGAGGCAGGGGTAAGAGGATTGCCGAGAATTCGAGACCACCCTAAGACTACATAGTGAAGTCCAGGCCAGCCTGGGCTAGAGTGAGACCCTTACCTTGGAAAAACAAAAATAAATAAATTTAAAACCTCAAGGCTACATAGGCAGGCTGTGTAAGCAGGCTAACGTGTCCAGGTGACCTTTTGCGGGGTGCAGAGAGCACAGGGCTGGTGTGAGGGCTCGCAGGTGAGACACGCCAGCATTGCTGAGGGAAGTCATATGCTGCTGCCACCAGGCCCCTCAGCCGTGATCTCATATGGCAAGCTGAAAGGGGCACCAATCAGACATCTGCTACGTCCAGAAAACAACATTAATTTGGGGGTTTCAGCCCACGGACAGGTGACTGGTCACTCTTCTGTCTTCCTCCCCTGCAGTTTGTATGACCTGAGCCAGCGGGCTCAGGAGCAAGCCCTGGCCGTGGTGCTGGCTGGCATCCTGTGGGCTGCAGGGGCATCTCGGAAAGCCGTTGTCTGCCTTGTCACCAAGGGCACCCACATCACTTCAGTTCTGGACTACTCTGTTAACAATTTCACTGAGAGGGTAAGCGCTCCCCACCTATTCTGTTTCTAACGATGATTGTTAAGGAACCGGGTCATTCTGAGAACAAGAAAGGGCCGAACAAGGGAAAAAGAAGCCTGTCTCTCCCTCCCCCAACACCATGACCCACTCCACACGTGGGCATGGAGGCAGAACCCCACTCATGACCTGGCATGACCAGAGGCACCTTCCAAAGAAAAACGCCCAGGGCTGAAGTGGTCCAACACGGCCAAAGCCTAGAATTCACCACAAATTAGGAATGGCCCACAGCTGAACTGGAGGTATAGCTCGGTGGTATTGATTTATAAAAATAAGCTCTTGGGAGACAGGGGTAGGAGGGTCACCATGAGTTCGAGACTACCCTGAGACTACATAGTATTATATATTCACATCTGAAATCATGAACTGTATGAACATATTCACTGTCTTAAACCCTACCTGAGGGGGGGGGGGGAACTACCTGTTATTTTGCTTCATATTACTAAGATTTCATACCTATTTAAAACTGAGGAATATAACAGGGATACCCATAGCCAGCCATGTTTACCATGTCTGCTTTATATGCCCTTTTAAGATAACATGCTAGTTTTTAGCAATGTGATTTTGCAATGAAACAAAAAAGAAAAACCTCCCTTGAGCTACTGAAAGCAAGCACAGTGACATCTCTTAAAGGTGCCTTTAATCTTCCTTTTCACATGTACTTTCTATGCCTGATTTACAGCTCCAGCTGTTTGAATGTTCAGAGAAAGAAACCACTGAGAAATTCATCTATGATCATTTACGATGTGTAAGTGTTTAAATGTTAGGGTAATTCCTTTATGTTGAAATGATCATCCAGGGATCTTCTCGCTTTTACAAAGCATATTTCTAATGATGCTTGTTAAGAAAACCAGGTCATTGTGAGGACTAAGAAAGGGCAGAACCAGAGAAAGAGAAGCCTGCCTCTCCCTCCCCCAACCTCTAAAGAGGCCAGATCACACAGAGACCCACTCAAGGATGCCTCCTTTTCTTTGGCTAATCAGCCCCAGAGAACAATGCCTGAGAAGGCATACACCAGGATTTCTTTTATGGAAAGAGAAAGTGGTAAAGCAGGCTTACCTCACCTAATGGATAAAAAAACAAGGACAGAAAGCGACGTCTAAGCTGTGCTGAAGACCATTCACAGTGACTTCAAGGAAATGACGTCTGGCCTGGCTTCCACCTCGTGGAATGGCACCTTGCACACAATGTCCGCTGCTGCGGATATTGTACACACTGACTCTCTGGAGTCAAGAGGGGACAGGGACAAGGGAGTGGATAATAACGGTTTAAAAAATACATATATGGAAGGTATTTTTTAAGACTGATCTGCAGAGGGAAAAAAAGAAAGCTGATTTTCTGAAGAAATTTGCAGTGTGAAAACAGCACAATTATCATGATAATCATGGAGCCCAAAGCTGCAGGTGAGTGAGTGCAGGGAAGGAGAAAGGACTGAGGAAGCTCCATTCTTCTCTCCAGCACCAGAGGCGGAAAACTGAAAACTCGCCTGAGTCCTTAGACGCACAGTGGCTCCGTGGATTTGGTTAAAGTAACGGATGCAGGTTGAGGTGAGAGGATCAGAGTTGAGGTCATAGACAGACTTCCCAGCCAAAGCCAAAGACGTGAGCTGCCCTACATACTAAGGTCCTAAGTGAATGTGACTCCGTGCTGCAGGGGGACCAGGCTCACGAGCCAAGACCTATGTCAAGCAGAACCAAGCTGACCAGGACCCTGTGGGAAAGGCTGGCACCATTTCCTGTGTGATGGGAAGCCTGGTAGCATATATATCCCCCATTGAGTGCTTTTCCCCTGAGGTGGGACCACACATTGTAGTCAGCACCCCTAAACCCAAACCCACTTACGATCAACATGCGTCAATTTCATGTCCCACCTCATTTACACAGAGATCTCGAGCTGGAGGTCTGAGTGCTACACATGGGCCGGAGGACCACAGGTATCGGTTGAATTTTGTTCTCACAAAAAGATAAGCTGGGGTTCTGCTTGCTACTCTGTGCCATATGCAGACTGAAAGTACCTACGGATGCAACCTTATCTGCACATAGGGTCTTTAGGGGCTACAGAGATGGCTTAGGGTTTTGGAGGCACTTGCCTCCAAAGTCAAAGGACTCTAGTATGCACATACAGCCAGATGCACAAAGTGGCTAGAGGCCTTGGTGTAACCATATTCTTTCTCTCTGCCTCTCTCTTAAATAAACAAACAATAAAATATATAAAATTAAGAACATAGAAAAGAAAATAGGGTCTTTGAAGTTGCATCAAGTTAACGAGAGATCATTCTGGAATAGCTGTAATCCAGTGACTGGCATCTTTATATGAAGGAAATTGTGGATACTATTGTAATGTATGAGCTAGCCAAGGCTAGCTGAGTCATGGGCCAAAATATGCCAGTGACTACCAGCAAAATGAAGGGAAATGTAGGAAGGATCCTCCCACAGACTCCTTACAAGGTAGTGAGGGCCTTCTGAGGACGCAGCTCCTCTCTGAACCTTGATTTCAGACTTTTAGTCTCGAGAGCTCTGAGAAGACAAACCCTTATTATTTTAAGGCATTCAAAATTCTGATAATTTGTGATGGCAGCCTTGGGAAACCAATTTGCATATCACATTCAATCTGTAGCATGGTGATACATTTCTTCTGAATCATTTGTAAAGTAATTTTTGACACTGTCATGTATTTTGGTCATATGCACCGTTATCATCCCTGGTCCCCCTTCTACTCCCACTGAACCCTCCTGTCCTTCTTTCCAACTAGTGCCTCCTACTGTGCCACCTGTTTCCTTTCCTTCCTTTCTTTTCTAACCCACTGAGTTTAACTCAGGTTGTTTGCACGGGCTGGGCGTGGGTTTTTTGCCAGAGCAGGGACTGCTCCACTGAAGAAAACGACCCTCCCCCCCACCCCAGCAACTCCCCACAGCTTCCGTTCTTGACCCTTGAATCTGGGAGCATCAAAAACAGTCAGGAGGACTGGAGAGATGGCTCAGCAGTTAAGCGCTTGCCTGTGAAGCCTAAGGACCCTGATTTGAGGCTCGATTCCCCAGGTCCCACGTTAGCCAGATGCACAAGGGGGCGCACTCATCTGGAGTTCCTTTGCAGTGGCTGGAGGCCCTGGCACGCCCATTCTCTCTCTCTCTCTGACTCTTTTTCTGTCTGTAGCTCTTAAATAAATAAACAAAAAAAAAAAACCAGTCAGGAAATTCCACATTAAAGTTAAAATCCTGGATCTTTGGCTTTTCCTAGAGATCACATATCCCCTTCAGTGAGTTTGAAACAGCAGTAATGCATCCAACAAAAGCAGAGCAGAGCCTTAGAAAGGATCAGATGCTGATGAGGATTAGGAGCAAGACCGCTCTTCCCCGGCAGGCAGTTAGCTGGGGTCTGACCCACGGAGACACAGAGGCACCTTCTCCTATGGCATGACTAAAACCCACATCGGATCCAGCCTCAGCCAAGGCAGTGGAGGGCAACAGCGCCTCAGCCACAACGTGCTGTTTCTTCCTCAACCTCAGAGGCTCGGCCGTGAGCTCGGTCAATGGGCTCCAGAGCCCCAGCCCCGCGGGCCTCCCCACACACCTGAGCCTGCGCCGTGGCCAGGGCTGAGAGAGTTACTGGGAATTAGAGAGCCAGCACACATTGACGACAAGAGGATGCTGGGGCCAGTGACCGCGAAGACACAGAGGAGCAGGGAGAGGTCCGCTCTTCCAGTCACCAGGGGCTAAGGACTTCTCACACACGCAAGACCGAGAAGCCATACCCACGGGTGTATGCTATACCTGCATTGCTTTTAGGCAAAAATGTTTGTCTTCTTTTTCACAGTTCAAAGGAGCAGGAAGCCACGGTGTCATCCTCTTCCTCTACAGCCTGGTCTTCTCCAGAACCTTTGAGAGGTAAGTCCTATAAAAACGCCCATGTGGCCATTTCTAAAGGCTTGGGGGCACATAAATGATGGCTTCTCGGGCTGGAACATACCCTCGTTCCCCATGTTGGAGTGCGAGAGCACAGTATTTGGCATGCCCTTCTCTTAGGTTGCTGTGACAAGCAGATGCCATCCATGAACCCCATATACTTCGTTACTTTAGATCCTCAATAAAATAGGCCCTCACGTGTCTCTACGAGATGCAAGGCTCTATTTTGGCACTAATAAAAGTATAAATAAAAGAGGGCAAGGCCCTGAGATCTGGAGGTTCCATTCAGAGAAAGACAACAGTTACACTTGGAGACACTGGGCAAGAATCAGGTGGCACTTAACGTGCCAGGAGTGATGCAAAGATAACGAGCCTTCCTGGATACTAGAGTTAGGGTCCTGACAGACACGTGGCCAGAGAAGGCTGCACAAAAGAGTGGTCTCAGTGAGAGGAGAGAGAGGGCTCCAGGAGGTAAGAATTACAAACCCGGAAGTTGTGTTCCTGGAATGTGTCTTCACATACCACTGTCATGTGGGCCTCTTACTTACATGTTTTTCTTTAAGTCAACATGTATTTTTTGAGGAAAGCCCAACAGACTGCCCCTTTTTTCAACCAACTTTAAAAGTCCCCATAGACTTTATCAATTCCAATAATGTTCATATATCCCCATAATCCAAGGTTTTTTAACTGAACCATAATACCAAAAAAAAAAAAAAAAAAAAAAACCGCAAAGGCACAGAATTAACATTCACACTGAAAAACATGGCATTGAGTATAGCAAAGAAACA
Organism: Jaculus jaculus; assembly: GCF_020740685.1. Taxonomy (NCBI): domain Eukaryota; kingdom Metazoa; phylum Chordata; class Mammalia; order Rodentia; family Dipodidae; genus Jaculus; species Jaculus jaculus. The sequence goes on along the minus strand of NC_059113.1, from coordinate 108,733,901 downwards.
TTCAGCCAATACAAGATTTAAAACAACCAGGGCAAACATTAAACTCTATCTCCAAGTCCAACAACTCTAGCCAGTGACAAATCTCCAAGTCTGATAATTCTAACCAGCAACAAGTCTCTGGGGTTCCAATTCTGCACCGCCAACTAGGCTACTCACAGTCCTGGAAAACTTCATCTGGGGTCGGCAGCTTTCTTTAGCAGCCATCTCGTGGTCCCAAAATCTCCACTGGGTCTCACTGCAACCCATAGTCCATCTGCATGGCTCCATCAGGTCTCCATGCAGGCAATCCTGCTTCACACTGCCCATGGACATTTCCAAGACACAAGACCGTGTTGCAAACTCAATGACCCTCTCTTTCCTGCATTTCTTATATGCCACAATACCAGGTAGGGTGCCAATTTGTTAATCCAGAGGGGGAATAAAGCAGACTTTAAAGAACAGGATACTCCTTGAGCACTTAGGCCCCTTCAAAAGAGTTGACATTCTTCCTGTTGTCCCAGTGCAGGTCAGCTGGCCCAACCTCAAACATTGTATGTAATCTCACAATTGCAGCTGAACAGGCAGCAGTTCATCCAAAGATTTTTTATTTGTGTGTGTGTCATATTCCTCTGCTCACACTAGTTCATTTATATGCAAGGCAATCCTGCACAAGTTCTCAGGACGCAGACATAACAGCAATCTTCTCACACAAACTGCTAGCTCAGTCCAAGCAAAGCTCTTTCTCACCCTCATAAGCCAAACCTCACAGTCCATGGTTCTTACTGCATTCAAGTCTTTCAACTCTGACCACAATAGTCCAGCAAGCTGTACTTACAGCACTGCAAGACATCTCTTAGGCCAAGGTTTCAAGTCCTTCCACATTCCTCTTGAAAATCAACTCCAAAAGGCCAAAGCCACACAGTCAGGTGTCTTGCAGCAAATGACCCCACTCCTTGGTACCACTCGATTGTTGCAGTCAGGTTTGAATTGCTGGCAAAAATCACCCAACCAATAGCAGCTTTGAGGGGTGGGGGGCACTTTATTTTGGCTTACAGACTCCATAATGGCAGGGGGAAAATGATGGCATGAGCAGAAGGTGAACATCACCTCCTGGGCAACATAAAGTGGACAATAGCAACAAGAGAGTGTGCCCCAAGCTGCCTTTTTTTACACGAGAGTGAAAGGGAGAGAGAGAGAGAGAATTGGCACACCAGGGCCCCCAGCCACTTCAATTGAACTCCAGCGTGTGTGCCACTTGTGCCCGTGTGTGGCCTTACACACTTGCCTCACTGTCCATCTGGCTTACTCAGGATCTGGAGAGCCAAACATGAGTCCTTAGGCCTTGCAGGCAAGTGCCTTAACCACTAAGTCTTGTCTCCAGTCTTCAATGAACATGTATTTAAGTAGGGGCATATTCCTAATATTCTGCCCATTGATATTCACTAGTATTGACTTCAATATGAATAAATAAGCAAGAGCTTTAAGTGAGCTGCTGTGCTAAAGATAAAATATGTTAGACGGGTGTTGGTGGAGCAGACCTGAAATGTTATTTCTAGCTGTATCAGCTTTCCTGGTGAAATTGTGTGAGGAACGTGACGCTGAGCTCTCCTTACTGTGGCCCTGCCCGGTGTGATCACTGTTTCTGACCCAATGCTAACGAGTCCCCATGCCGCAGGCTTCAGGACGACCTAGATACCAGCACGCCTCACCTCCTGCAACCCAGTGCTGGCCGCTTCCTGTGCAGGCAGGTGGGTGAGGAGCTGTTGTGGCATGTGCGTGAGGCTTGTTTTCTGAGTCGACCTTCTCTGTTTCTGCACAGTGATGATCGTGTCTGTGAAAGACTTCCTCAGAATCTGTCTCCCAGTTTCCTAGCTCACCCTTGAAAGGCCGATGTCTCGAGATCCTAGAACTGTTAGCAAATATCTTGACAAGGCTCACCAGGAATCCCTAGTACTGAGAGACAAGTGCTATAAAAACACCTTAGCTCGCTGCTTCTTAAATCACAAAAGAAACCACATTTAAAAGAAATGTAGAAACGGAAAGCAATGAAGCGGGGAAGTTCCAGGGTAAGGCTCAAAAAAAAAAGCAAATAAACTTATTTTAACTTGACCAAATGCTTCACATATATATGTGGGTATGTATGCATGTATATGTATATATATTTAGAAGTATGTTTGCATGATTTTATTTTCTTTCTTTTTAGTAAAAATGATGATTTTTCATGGTTATGTGTCTGTGAGTTTGAAACCAGAGCCTTGTGCAGGCCAGGCAAGGATGCTATCAGTGAGCTTGCCCACTTTTCAATGATTTTTTTTTTAAAGAAAAAAATTAAGCCTTTATTTCTACTCAAAATGTAAATATTTATCAACTATGCCATCCAGGCCGTTCTAAACATGATTTTGACTGGAAAAGCGTGTCCAAATGTCTTCAATGGCTGTGAGGAAGGAAAGTCCCAGGAGACATTACGTGGAGTCCTGACCCGAAGTGACGTCGGCTACTTGCAGTGGGGAACAAACGCTGCGGAAAGTGACCAGACCTCGCAGGTGAGTCCCACAAGCAAATGTGCTTCTGCCATCACCTCCACAAACAGAATGCCAGTATTCTGACATTAGTGTGTGTGTGTGTGTGTGTGTGTAATGCGTGGTGTGGTGTGTTAGGTATGCACACGTATGTGTTCTGATACATGCATGCCTTGTGTGTGCATGCAGAGGGGAACTTTGGGTGCCCATCTCCATTGCCATCTGTGTACTTCCTTGAGATGGGGTCTCTCCCTCAACCTAGAGCTGCTGTTCTGGTCAATGAGCCCCAACTATTTTCTGATTCTGCTCCCCTGCCTATGAACTAGGTTTATGGATATGCATAACTGCAGCCAGCATTTTACATAGGTTCTGAGGAGTCAGTCTTGAGCTCTCCTAAGCCCTCATGCTTAAGCAGCAATTAATCTTAACTGTTGAACCACCTCCCAAGTCCTATTTTGACATTTTTAAAGTCCCTATATTATTTCAAATCTGAGCCTCTATGTTTTTTATTACCTTCTGGTATACCTCTCTCCTCCCTACATACCACACACACGTGCATGCACACACACTCAGAGTCTAAATAGAAATACCCAAGTCTATTTGCTTCATGTCTTATATCATATATTTTAATGTCTATAAAGTATGTAAAGTCATACATGAAATCATCTTTTAAAACAATGTTTGAAGTACACAGATAAATAGACGTTTCCCTTCTTCCCCAGGCAGCTACAGGTCCCCTTTACTGAAATACTGCCAGCTAATGGGTGTCCCTTCGTTACTTAAATGAATGAGAGCATGCATCACATGGGAAAGGGGGGCCCCGCTTACGAGGCCCTGGCACAAACATTATCAGCCCAAAGGATTTATGACCTCTGACATCCAGAGTAAAATGCACCATAGGAAAGAAAACCGTAGAATTCATTAGAGAGGCTGAGAAAGCCAATGCATTCATTTCAAGACACAAATCAAAGCGACTTTGTGACAGTTTCACAAAGGATTCCTTTCCAGGCAGGGCAGGGCCAATCTGGTGGAAAGTAGGACCTCTCCGGAGTGAGCTTGAAGCCAGCTAGGGAGCTCCAGGAGCCTTCCATGCCCAACCGCCCCAACCACGAAGGGCAAGCAATGCCCGCTCAGCGCCACCCTAAGCCTCTGCTCAAAAGATCATTCTGGGTACAGGCTTCTTATCCACAGGGTGCCCTGTAGCAGTGACCTTCTCTTTGCTGGCGCAAAACACCCAACCAGCAACAGCTATGGAAGGAAAGGGTTTACTTCAAGCTCAGAGTGTTGAGGGGAAGCTTTGTCATAGAGGAGAAGGTATGGCAACCAGCTCACATCTTCACACATCACTGCAGAGAGCGAGCAGCCGCGTGAGCTAGCTGGGCGGGACTAGCAAACCTCAGGGCCACTCCCAGCGCACACCTCCTCCGGCAGGGCTCCACCTTCTAAAGGCTCCGCCAGCTGGGGACTAAGTAGGAGGTTTAAACACACCTGACACTGGAGGCCGTGGGAGACATTTCACATTCAAACTTCCACATATCTCTACTATCTAAAACCTACCTGTCTTCTCCCCTCGCTACTGTACGCTAGTCACAAAACCAACATCTCACATATATGTCTGAATGTCATCAAGAAAAGAGTGTCTGGGATGGAGAGATTGCTTAGTGGTTAAGGCACTTCCTGTGAAGCCTAAGGACCCAGGTTCAATTCCCCAGTACCCACGTAAGTCTGGACTTCACTTGCAGTGGTTAGAGGCCTTGGCATGTCCATTCTCTCTCTCTCTCTCTCTCTCTCTCTCTCTCTCTCTCTCTCTCTCATCTCTCTGTGTCAAATAAATTAATAATATATATAAAGAAAATAGTGTCTACCCATGGAAGAATTGGTGTATTTCATGTGCAAATATGCTTTAAATGATTCCTTATTGTTCCTAAAGTGTGTAATCTCTGTCCATTAGAAATAACACATAAAATAAGGGAAATTGGCCTGGGAAGATGGCTCAGTTGTTAAAGGTGCTTACTTGCAAAGAGTGCTGGCCTAGGTTCAATTCCCATATGCACACATGTGCAAATAAATAATTTTTTAAACCCCACAATTGATCCTAGAGTGCAGTGAGGGCTAAAACCCTCTTTCCCCACCAGGGCTTCCTGGCCTCACAGCACTGTGGAGGTATTTCTTTGCGTAGTCCATCACCGTGGGCTACCCTGTAAACTGTACACTACTGGGCACAACCCAGAGCTCTCCTCATTAGACACCGGTAGCTTCCCCCTCCAATATGACAGCAAAAAAAATAATAATACCTGCAGACAATTCCAAATACTCCCCAAGGGTCAAGATTACCCCTGGCTGGGAGTCACCATTATACAGGAAGAAGGAATGAAAACTCTCCTGGCTGATGAAATCCGTAGTGCGCAAGCCTGGAAAAGCAGCTAAGTCCACTGAGCTTATGTGGAAGGGTGTGTGTTCTCCCAGTCGGCTTTGGCAAGGTTGACGGCTCTGAGCTCAATTTTAACATCTGCAGCGCTCTGGGAACAAGACCCAGGCTTTATCTTAAGCTCAAATTGAATAAGTGTTTTCAAATCAGCTAAGTCGCACTGAGAAAAGGAATACGCCACCCGGAGCACGCGCCCCTGGGAGACAAGAATTCACAGGCTGCAGCCCTTCTGCTTGTCGCTGGTTTTCCTGGATCTCATTTCTTACACAAGTCAGCTCAGATCAACAGAATGGCTGGATCGTGCTCTAAAGAAAATTACCCACGGAACCAAAAGTATTCTTTAATAGGAGGATGTTTGCTAAGAACTTAAAGCCTGCCAAAAGGCCACAGCACCTAGAAAAAAAATTAAATATAATATAAGCTTTCCTGCCAAGAAAAGGTGATGGTGGACGAGGCCACAGGGCCTCCATCCAAAGGCTTGCTCACCAATTGGAAGTGGACAGAGGCTAGAAACTGACTGAGGTCACTTTAAAATCTGCACAGAAATCAAATCTAGAAGCTTCCAGCTTTGAGGAATGCCACGACCAAGGCTTTTTATCGGTTTTTCCTTGGACTTTGTGATCTCTCCCCAGGGAGAAGCCAGTGAATTGTGCCCGGGGTGAAAATTGCCTGAAATTGTACACTAATGGCTTGAAACCTGAAGACATTTATTGTGTCGTCTCTGTCATGCACTTGGAGTTTTGTCTCAGCAAAAAAAAAAAAAAAAAAAGATATTCAAGAGCAACTGCTAGTTGCTCCTGAAACCTATGAATATGTTAAACACATACTTATAAAGCTGATTTAACCTGCAGGCACTTTTTTATTCTTTTGATATCATCTCATTATTTTGGGATAAAAGCAATCCGTAGCTCCTATAGCACTGAAGTGATTTCACACACACACTCACGTGTGAGTCTCTTACCATCTCTGGTGCATGGCAATTAGTGGAAGTGCACAGGAAGCAGTTTTGTTCATTGCAGAGCTATCAGCCATGAGCTGTGATGCACGTGCCAAGCTTTCTATGGGACCCTTGCAAGGACACCTCACTCCATGAATCCTCACTTCCACTCGAAGTTACAATCGTGTCACTTTAACCCAGTCAGTAGCTTAGTCTTTCACTCTATCGATTGGAAAGGTGTCAGCATCAGGGTTATGACCAGTTCTATCGACATAGCACATGGTCTGCTGACCACATTGTGTTGCCCTCTTGGTTCATTTTCTAATAGATTATATGGAGAGATGGCTTAGCAGTAAGCGCTTGCCTGTGAAGCCTAAGGACCCTGGTTCGAGGCTCAGTTCCCCAGGTCCCACGTTAGCCAGATGCACAAGAGGGCACACGCATCTGGAGTTCGTTTGCAGAGGCTGGAAGCCCTGGCACGCCCATTCTCTCTCTCCCCCCCATCTGTCTTTCTCTCTGTGTCTGTCACTCTCAAATAAATAAAAATTAAAAATAAATAAAATAAATAAATACCAGTTCTTGGAATTTTACACTCCCATGAGCATTTTATTTTTTTTAAATATGTTTACTGTCTTATTTATTTGAGGCAAAGAGACAGAGAGAGTATGAGCATAGCAGGTCCTCCTGCCACTAAAAACAAACTCCAGATGCATGCCCTACTTGGTGCATCTGGCTTTATATGGGTGCTGGGGAATCAAACCCGGCAGTCAGGCTTTGCATGCGAGTGAGTGCCTTTAACCACTGAGCCATCTCTTCAGCCCACGAACACTTTAACAAGTGGCTGCAGAGGTGATCCTCTTCTATAACTGGTAGTATCGGCACTTGGACAGAGTTAAGGGCTGTAAAATGCATGAGGGCTGGGCACAGCGACTTAGAGGTAGATCTGCTGCGTTCCAGGTTAGAGCTGGTGTGAGTGCGCCTGGAGTGTGAACTATGGGAACATGGGCTCTTAACTGCCCCCCCCCCCCACAGCCTGGGCCGATGACGCCTGTCAGGTGTCCATGCATCTCACCCTTAAGACAACAAGCTCAGGTAATCATAGAGGTACTAACCAAAGGATGCATTCGACCTGACCACGGTAGACCCAGGCGTTTAATAGTTCCCCGTGGCCTAGCATGGAATGGAAACACCGTGTCCAGCAGACGCCTGCTGGGGAAAGAAATGGCTCCAGAGCAGCAGTCTGCCTATGGCTGCACCAGAGCCGTTCCACAGCTGGCACTCTCCTTTTGTCCTCCCAGGCATGGCTATGTCCACCCGAGACCCACAAACATACAACTGTGCTCGTGAACGCCTGCAGGGTATTTAGTGACTCCTGCCTAGGGTGTGTGCATTATAAAGTGCAAGAATATTGGGTACATATAATCTGAATGTTAGGTGTATTCACTGATGAGGAAAGCCTAAAATAAGAAGGTGGCTAAGTTCAAAAGGAAACTTAAACGCTGCCTGACAGCTGGGTTCTGTTGCTGAGGTGAAAGCCATCCTGTGCAGCTGCCTTCGTCTTCCCTAAGTCAGTCTTCTCTCACCCGGGGATGAAACTGCAGAGGTTGCAAAAGCATACATCCTCCAGCCCCAATGTCACAGCCCAGTGTGTGAACTTAAAAAACTACAGCTCTCATGAGATGGCATGGCAAGCCCCCCAGAGCCCTCCAGACTGACAGTCTCTGCAGGGAGCAGCCAGCTCCTACAAGCTGAGGCTCTGCTTTAAAGCCTCCCCGTTACTTTTCTATTTGAAGGTACATGTTTGAGTGCGAGGTTCCAATCCCTCGGTGAGAACATAAAGCAGCCGACTGAAGCGCCATCTGGAAAGCCTTCGGAGGTTCCTGTTACCATCACACCTGCCGCTGAGAAGAGAAATCAGCTCTCACGTTGAGAGGGGACTGAAGTCATTTAGATCTTGCCAGAATCCCTCCCACAGCAGCCCTGGCAGCTCCATCTTCCATCCCAGTACCACCCTCTCGCCTCTACATTTCCCCTCCGCAGAGTCTGATGCAAAGAAACCCAATGCTGACGGTGCCCCGTGAAGAAACACTCACTGCTGTCCGACACCAAGGCACTGAGGTTTCCCCACCCCACCCCCAGGCATGATTTAATTTGTCTTTGCAACATGGCTGCAACCCACCCCCCGCCACACACACATGCACACACACACACACACACACACACACACACACACACACACGAGAGAGAGAAGTCACATCAACTTTGTGTTCCAGGTGGCAGAGACGAAAGCCAGGCCATTAACAGTTATGCTCAAGAATCATCACCAGGACAAGAGAGAAGGAAGCAGGTTTCCCACACCTTGCTGGGCTCGGATGACTAGCCTGCGGCACGGGGACTCACAACACGAAGCTTCATGTGAAAAGGCGCAGTCAAGGCACTGTTGTTCTAGACTGCAGAGAGAAAGAATGACATGAACTAGATTCTTGCCCTCCTGGGGCGCACAATCTCTCCAGCTGCCTGTCCCTTCTGGTTTTACAGTGGCTTAAAGGACATATGCCACGTAGGGCCTGATGGCCGCATGCAACACTGAAACTTCCAAGCTTATTACACAATGGGTGAACATACAGAGAAAGGTATTTTATTTATAGTATCACTGGATCACAATTTAGTTCCCTTTTCACCATGGCAACATGCACAAATTCAGAATTGTAGGAATCTCACCAATAAAACATATTTAGAATCCCGCTTGGGTGTGTGCGTGTGTGTGTATGGCTGGTAAACTATGTCTATCCAAACACAAGAGAAATGCTTAAAATGGAATTTTTTAGTCAAATGGCCATGTGGTATGCCAAGAAAAGGGTGGTGGCTCACAGGAAGGGGTGGCAGCTGACGGGAGGCGATCGGAAAGGTCCTCTGTCATGTTTCTGCAGGACGTGGTTTAAGCCACGTGTGTTCTCGGTGGTAAACTTGAGGCTCATCTCTTAGAATTATTACCCAAGACGTCATGACAGTCAGGCCCGACATGTCTGTCTTCCTCACAACCTCTCCAGGCAGGAGCACTCTGCCTGCTCAGTGTGACATCTGGCAGGTTACTGGCGGGGTTGCTAGGTAGTCATATCCTTGCTGTGTCATTTTTCTCCTGTAATAAACTCCTGAGGAGCACTGAGTCTTAGAAGGAGGACTTACATTGTTGCATGAAATCACAATTCTGTGAGGTCCTCCAGCACCTGACAAAGTGCGGTTGAATGCTGGTGGAATTGTGCCTTTTTTTGGTTTTTACAAATATTTCATGCAATGTGTATACATACATACATATATATGTGTGTGTATATATATATATATATATATATATATATACATATATATACATATATATATATATACACATATATATGTATGTATATATACATATATTTACACACACACACGCACACACACACACACACATATATATATATATACATATATACTCTTTCATCCATTCTTCTAGAATTTACAGGAACTTTCACTGATTTAAAATTGGCCACAAATCTGCCAGAATATAAGTGAATTGTATTGCAAATAGCACTCACTAGCCTACTTGGTTTATCCAATTTTTCCAACATTAATCAAAATTAATAATGGGCTAGCTGAGGCTGGAACGATTGCTCAGTGGTGAAGGCACTTGACTTCAAAGCCTAACAACCCCAGTTCAATTCCCCAGTACGTACATAAAGCCAGATGCACAAAGTGATGCATACATCTGGAGTTTGTTTGCAGCAGCTAGAGGTCCTGGCATATCAGTTCTCTTTCTCTCTTATTAAAAAAACTTAAACGTCATTTGCTTAAGGACAATTCTGCCATTTTTCTATGATAACTAAAAGAGACTCATTAAAAAAAAGAAAAGCACCTCTAATTTACCCACAACCAAAGAATTTGAACTGAAGAAAAGTGAAGCAATTTGAAGAGCACTATTAAGAAATAAAAATGTCAACTCATCACCCCTGTGATACCTGCATTTATAACACACCTAATGATTTTTTGAGAGCTACATTTTCCATAAAACAGAATTAATTCCTGTGGTGGTTTGATATGAAATGACCTCCATAGCCTCATGTATCTTGAGCATCTTGAATACTTAGTTCCCAGCTGGTAGCAATTTGGAAGGTGGGATCTTGCTGATGGAGGTGCATTGCTGGGGGAAAGCTTTGGGGTATTATAGCCCAAGAGTTCCCCTTTGCCAAAGCTAGCTCACTCTTGCTACATTCCACCAGCTGATATGACAAGATAGGATGGCCAGCCTTCGCCCTGCCATGCTTTTTCTGCCATGATGAAACTCTGCCCCCCTCAAGACTGTAAGCAGAAATAAATTCTTGCCTTCCATTAGCTGTCTCTGGTAGAGTGTTTTGTCCCAGCAACAACAGTTCCTGAAAAAATAGTATAATTCTGAGAACTCAGAAGGAAAGAAAAGTCAATGGCCAAGTTGGACCTTTCAGTACTCTTCTCAACTTCACGCAGGAGTCTGAGGCATGGCTTGGGACTCACATTTACCTCTGTAAGCAGGAAACCCCAGTGGCTTCATTGGACTGGTCTGGCCATTGTTTTGTGTCTCATTCAAGCCTGGAACTTGGGATCCTCCTGCCTCTGCTTCATGAGTGCTTAGATTATACATGTTTGCCACTACTTCCAGCTGAAGCTTTCCTAACAAGGTTTTTAAAGTTGTTTTAATGAGTCCTAATGTGAAACCCATTTAAAACCATGTGCTTCCCTGATGTAATAACTGGTAGACATAATTTATAAAAATGTACTCTAATATGATGCTTCGAGGCTACTGAAGCATGCAGTGTCACCAGCAGCGGGGAAATGCAGCTCTAATCCCCCTGAGAAAAATGCAGCTCCCAAAATAAACCCTAGGTGGAGTTACCAAGACAGGGAGAACAGTAATTGCATGCTCACATGCTTACTGGAAGGTATGAAAAAGGCAGCAATCAGCACTCTTAATTACCAAGCTGAGAGAAATGGCCCAGGGCCTCTCTGAGAAACCAGCCCTGGTAGCTCTAGACTGGCTGAGACTAAGCATAAATACACCAGCTCAAGCCAGGGAGCCGCGGTGCCCTCGCCATTCCTTTTTATGTTTTATTCACTTATGAGAGGGAGGTAGACACAGAGAGAGGGTGGGTGCGCCAGGGCTTCCAGCCACTGCAAATAACTCTAGACACATGTGCCACCTTGTGCATCTGGCTTACATGGGTACTGGGAAATCAAACCTGGGTCCTTTGGTTTTGCAGACAAGTACCTTAACTGCTAAACTGTCTCTCCAGCCCTGAACTCACCTTTCTTATTATCCATTATAATAGCCAGGCTCCCTAGGTAGCTGATAAAAACTTCAAATACTATATGAGGAACCCCCAGACCTCTTTTCCTATTTGTTTTCTTTTTTTTTTTTTTTGTGTGTGTGTAGTGTGCATGTGTGTGGTGTGGTATGTGTGCTGTATTTACATGTATGTGCCCTTATAGCACCCCATGTGCCCTCCTGTGGCAAGGAGCGATCACTAATGGTGGCTGAGTGGAACATCAGGTGTCCCACTCCATCACATTTCCATCCATTCTTACTTGAGCCAGTCTCTTACTTACTCTGGAGTTGCTATTTTTTGAGCCTCCATGCTTCCCTGGTCTCTGCTCCCTTTTGTGGGTTAGGTTACAGGCATGGTGGTCTAGACCAGCTGCTTATGTGGTATCTGGTATTTGGGATCTAGAAGTTCACACTGGGGTGGTCTCAGGCCTCCATCAGGCCCTGCTGCTTGCGATGGAAGTGCACTCAACCACCGAGCTATCTCTCCAGCTCTCTTTTCCTATTTTACTAGCTATGGCCTTCAAAGTATTCAATAACAGGGAAGTGGCTTTAAGGACCAACAAGGAAAAGAAGGGGAGAGAATGCAATGACCAAAGGGCCAGTGCATGGTGGCTGCACAGTCAGTTCCATCCTTATGCCAGGGCAACTCGAGTGCCCACTTCCTTCTATCCCCAGCCTTAGCCTGTGCTAAGGCCTAAGTCTATCACAACCACTGCCCATGACCCACAGGAACCCCCATCCAATTGTGACCATTGTGGCGCTCATTGAAACTGTCAAGGTCCACACCCACAGCCATCACCGGGCCTGTGCCAGTCCTGTAAACAGTCATCAGGAGTGGGACTGTACCTCTCTTGCTCAACAGTGAGATACATACAAACATCAAAACTCTATAGAGAAGGCAGGGGAAAGGGTGTGGCCGAGAGAACCAAGTCTGGCTTCTGTTGTGGCCCAGGGCAGACGTCAGGGAGGGGAACACAAAGGTTAGACGTACCCAATTTCCACTGATTTCCTCATAGAAGGTGTATAAACCTACAAAACTGTGGGAATTTGCTCTCAGCCACCCAAGGAGAACACTATGCTTGGGCGATTCAGTCAGGGATGGCTGGGGGCACAGTAAGATTTAGAGAGCAAACCTGGCTGTCAATGTATGTCTTGAGAAGAAACTACGGCTGTTCTCCATACTCCTCTTTTGAGAGCACTCACTACCACCTGAACCCTGCATGTTAAAATCTCCTCGTCAAGTTTGTCTTTCCAGGATCCCATAGTTCTAGACCCAGATGCTGCTTCAAACTGGATCCCAGCCAACACCTTTCAACCAACCCTCACTCCCAGCCCCTGGAGCAGGTCTGCGGGCAGTCCTGCACCAGCCATTCCTCACCCACTGCTCCTTCATGGCCCCCTGGGCTGTCTCAGCAGACCAGCAACAGTAGGTAAGGACAGTAAAAAGACCCCAGCCAGATGCTCCGGGTGAAGAAACGCTGACCTCAACTCCCAAGGCTGGTCTTGCTGATCCGTCAGGAGACATGTGGAGGAACCAGCTCATCTAAAGGGAACTGGGGAGCCGTGTGGCTGAACACAACCAGAACTGGAGACTTCTGTGCCCGCCAACAGCTCAACATGTTCCCGTGTCACAGTCTTCTAACCTGTTCCCAAGTCATGCCCAGAGGGTCCCATCTTATCACTGAGAAGCCAGCTCAAAGTCAAGGATGACTTCACACCCGGAGCTACTCTCCCAGTTTTGTCTACGGTCAAGTATTGACCAGTCAGAACCAGTGTGCCAAATGCTTCCCCTGCACTGAAGAACCTACAGGGAGCAAGAGAGCAGCGCCCATAGAAAAACCGATGCAGCCCCCTTCTCCCCGCAGGCTGTTCTTCCAACCAGTGCTGTCTTCACTAACGCACCTTTCTCTACTCTGATCTGGCTGGCTAAGGTGAAATCTTCCCCTGCCTATGGCTCCAGAACACTGCAGACATATTGTCAGTCTACAGGACATACATTCATCTTCCCAACAAATCTGCATGCTAACTTAGAGATGTACATGCGTGTGATGGTGTGTGGCGGTGGTTTGAATATAAAACGCCACCCACAGGCTCAGGTGTTGGAGAACTTAATCTCCACCTGGTGACACTGGAAAGGCTGTGGAACCTTTAGGAGGTAGAACCTTGATGAAGGAAGTAGGTTACTGGGGTGCGGGGGGGGGGTGTTGGCCCAGCACCACTTGCTGGTTCTTCCTCTGTTTCCCATCTGCCACTGTGATGACATGATGAGCTGGCATCTGCTCCCACCACTATGCCGTCCCTGCCATGAAAGGTCCCCTCAAAACGGGAAACCAAATTCAACCACTTCCCTTCTGTAAGTTACCTCTGGTCAGATTTTTGTCCACAGCAATATAACTGATACGTCGTGTTTCCCACACTTTCTTCTATAGCTTAGAATTCATACGGGTAATGCCGCTAGAAACCAGACACCCGCTATAGGAAATATTTCCCTGTCTGGGCACAAATGCCATGCGTCATACCGCCCTGCACACCCCAAGTGTCTGATGGTGGCCCATCAGGCTCTCTCACAAGGTGGCAGAAATCTATGCATTTCTCTGCATTTTCCTTTGCCATTGCAGGTGGGCAGCATGTTGAAGACTCCCAGGTTTCCTGTTTGGCTGTGCAACATCAATGGGAAGTACGGCGTCTTGTTTAGCACAAACAAGCTGCTCTTGTCAGACTGGAAGATGGAGCGTCTCTTTGATCTGCACTTTTACGGTGGCCAGCCCTCACAGAAGAAGCCTGTGCATCTTACAGTAGGTGAGTGTCTCAGACTCCAATTGTCGGTGCTTTTCACACTCAGACACGTGGCTGACACCATCTAACAGCTGTGTGGATATTCATGCCAGCTTTCCAAGAAAATGCTTTGCCTCCATTTCTGAAATGAAACCCTACATAAATCTCATGTGTCTAAATCTAAGCATTGTCCTGTAGGGATGCCTTTACAAATGTGTGTGTGTGTGAGTATGTGTGTGTCTGTGTGTGTGTTTAGAAGTACAGAGAGGGCTAGAAAGGGGTTAAAGCACTTGTCTGCAAAGACTCAGGACCCAGGTTTGATTATCCAGTACTCACATAAGCCAGATGCACAAAGTGGCACATGCATCACCTTGTTTGTTTTCAGTGGCTGAAGGCCTTGACGTGCCTATTCTCTCTCTCTCTCTCTCTCTCTCTCTCTCTCTCTCTCTCTCATTCTATCTTTCTTATTCTCTCTCTCATCTGCCTCTCTCTCAAATAATTAAATAAATTAATTAAATCTAACAAAAGAAAGAAAGAATACAGAGAGGGCTGCAGAGATGGGTCAGTGGTTAAAGGTGCTTGCAAACCGTGCCACCGTGAGTTGATTCCTCAGTACCCATGTACAGCCAGATGCACAACGCAGTTTGTTTGCAGCAATAAGAGGTCCTAGGTGTGCTTGCTTGCTCTCTCTCTCTCTCTCTCTCTCTCTCTGCCTTTCTTTCATCTCAAATAAATAAAGAATTTTAAAATAAAAAAAAAAGAAATAGTATAGAAAAACAAACAACTTTTAGGAAAGAACAAAAACAGAGTAGAGTAAATTTTCTGAAAACCTTCTTCAAGGCCTCTTGTGTTTGAGCATGAGGTAATTAAGGCCCGAGGACAAGCATGGAAAAACAGAACAGCAAGGGTTCCAGTGGCATGTGGCAGTTCTGTCACATGACCAAACACCAGATAATTGTCTAGCAACATAGTCACCAAAGTTAGGGTGCAATTCCTGTTCAAATTAGTTCAAAAAGCATATTGAGGGCATACTGTGTTCCAGCTGATAGGCTACATACACTAGGAAACCCACCACGAGTAAGGTCCAGCAAACCGTAGGAGGCCTGGTCTACCAAGAAGCAGACAGCAGGCAGGCCCGTTGGTTTGCCTTTCAACCCGTTTCTTAAACTCGTGAGGAAAACTGACTAACCTCAAGATGTCTTCAAATCCTGGCACCTTTAACAAGACTAAAGACTGCAGACTGTCTGGACTGACTATCCAATGCACTGGCTCCATTAGGAGCCTGATGACTCTGCGTTAAGTACTTCAAGCCCGGAGATATCTTTCTGTTTTTATCACTACATTCGCAAATGCATCCTAGTGACTATTTATCTGTGCCACTCCTAATTCTTTGTCTTTAACTATGAGAAGTACTCATTAGCCCATTTAACTCAGTGTGACATTGGCAATATGTTCCTTAAGATATATTACCATTCCTATGTCAACTTTCTCCCTTAAGGAAAACATCAGATTTTTTTGTTGCCTTTTTTTAATCAGCTTGAATAGCCCACACATTCTGTTCCCAGTACTGTTTTGGAAGCAACCTAACATTAACCCATCACATTACCGGTAGCCCCACGAAGGAGGTACTATGAGATCTGTTTTTGTTTCAGAATTGCTATATTCAGTTGCCAAATAAATGTGAAAACTGTAGCGATGGATATTTAAAGTACCGTTTCAAATATCAGCTGGCTTGTATGAGACAAACCAAGGCCTTGAAACCAGTTAAACAGACCACACAGAAACTAGATACACAGAATAGATACATGTTCCTTTACAAGAAGGTAGCACATTCCACCCCAAAATCAGTGCATTCTTAGAAGCCTTGACAAGTGATGTGCCTTCTCTCCCTCCCCCCATTCTCTTCCTAATGAAACCCAGGGCACCTGACCCCGAGTCAGACCGTGGTGCGTCCAGTGACATGTGAGCACCCGCATCCCAACCCTCAAGAAGCCAGCTCTCCGCTGACTGCTCTGTGCGGGACGCTTCACCAGGCCAGCTGCCTGACTCTCCTCCACTTAGCTCTGGGCTCACGGCCACTGCGCTCTCTCCCCCCGTGTGCCGCCATCCTTGAGGTGGTCTAAGTGGGCTCAGATGTCAATGCTGGTGCTCTTTCCTTAGACACACACTCCCATCACTGGGAAGGGGCCTACCAGGAGGACAAGCGTGGACCAGGAAGGCGGTTTGCTCCACTGGAAATGGTGATCAGGACCAAGTGGAGAGAGGCCACCATCAACTGGAATGGGACTGCACCTTTCTTCTAAAGAGGAAGCTAGAGATTAATTTGAGTTATAGAACTAATGAGATATAAAATCATAGAGCCATTTAATTTCTCTCATGAGCACCACCAAAAATACCACTGGCTGCCTTTTTCATTTCTCCTCTCTTTGATCCCTCTACATTTGCTGTAGAGAAACATAGGTATGTATATCAGAGCCTATGTGGTCATTCCTTTGTAGTTACTTAAACTGGTTCCTTTATCTGATTCAAAAGATAAAACGAGCTCTCTCCTCTGCATGTTGCTTTCAAATTGGTCTTTTCTTGGTCTGTCTCCATGAGGGTTGAGGGAGGCAGCTCGCTTCCAGTTGAGGGTGAAGTCATCAGGAATGCATCAGCAGCTTGTACTGACAATAAGAGCCCAAACCTTCTCAAAGACCGCCCGGTGTGCAGCGGTCCTTCCCAGAGATGCGTCTCACATGCCCACACAAGCTGGTTCTTGTCACTAAGCTACCAAGTGGGCTTCCTCAGACTTGAAGAACAGGCTATTCCTGGGGGCCGGGGGACTGGCAGCTTGGGCGATAACCTGGAGACAGAGGTAAGCATGGGCATCAGGCTGAAGGTGGCATTCTGCCCACCTGCCTTGCATTTGTTACTTTCTATATGAAGTAGATTAAAAATAATGTCAACAAACATAAACTGAGACAGACATCTCATTTCTACATAATGTAAGATCCTTTGTATAAATAAAAGCTCTTCTTATGTTGATGGTCAAAGAGGAAATCAATTCTTTTAAAAAACGTGGTCTTTCTTTGGTTAAATGCCTACATATTTTCTGAAGAGATGCACGGAGTACATGTGTGTTCTTTCTGAGACAAGTACATGAAAACCACCTAGATACACAGAATAGGTACGTTGTTCTTTCTGAGACATGAGAACCATCTAGAAAGTTTCCCTACCCTCCACCAGATCTGTCAACGCTCAGACTTAGGACTTTGGATTTAAAAAGTGAAGGGGGCTGGAGAGATGGCTTAGCGGTTAAGCGCTTGCCTGTGAAGCCTAAGGACCCCGGTTCAAGGCTCAGTTCCCCAGGTCCCACGTTAGCCAGATGCACAAGGGGGCGCACGCGTCTGGAGTTCATTTGCAGAGGCTGGAAGCCCTGGCGCGCCCATTCTCTCTCTCTCCCTCTATCTGTCTTTCTCTCTGTGTCTGTCTCTCTCAAATAAATAAATAAATAAAAATTAAAAAAAAAAAGTGAAGGTCATGAAGGCTGTAACAAAGACAGCTGGATAAACAACCCGCGGTGTTTGCCTGACATCAGCCCGGTCCTCACAAAGGCATTGTGAAATTCACCTCATTCCGCTATCTAACTTGTTTATAATTCATGTTAGCTTGCATATGTTATGTGTAGTAATCTGTGTTAAATTATTTCTGAAATAAAAATCTGTTAATAAAATAGATTAGATCCTTATGTTTTATATGTAAGGGTATAATGATTGTGATGTCTAAAGGTGTCACTCAGTTTATTTGTATATATGTATGCCAATATTTTGTGAAAATGAGTTTTTATTTTAGTCTATAAACAGAACACCCAGTAATATTGGAATTTATTTTTAAGATAGAAATACGTTACGTAGAAGTAGCTGGAAATTTCCGGGGGCTGTGAGTTCACCTTTGAACTTTCTCTGTTTTGGAAAAACAAAATGACTTCATTTATCTCTTTTAGCTCCTCAAATTTAAACAAGAGAAAGCTATGTGTGTGGAAATAGATATATTAATTTTTATGAATAGTGACCTAACCAACTGTGTCTGTAGGTGGGAATGGGATGTTGAGAAAATTTTATAAATATCCACCTGGACTGATAGGGTCCTCAAAATCACTGTTTGGGGAGCTGGAGAAGTGGTTTAGTGGTTAAGGCGCTTCCCTGCAAAGCCAAATGACCTTGGTTCGATTCCCCAGTACCCACGAAAGCCACGTAAGGAGGCAGGCACACATATTTGGAGTTAGTTTGCAGTGACTGGAAGCCCTGGCGTGGCCATTCTCTCCCTCTCTCTCTCTCTCTCTCTCTCTCTCTCTCTCTCTCTCTCTCTCTCTCTCTCTCTCTCCCTCCCTCCCTCCCTCCCTCCCTCCCTTCCTCCCTCTTTCCCTCTTTCAAATAAATTTTTAAAAAAATTTTAAAGAAAAAAATCACTGTTTGCTCTTAGAGAAAGAGAAATAGGAGAGGACAAGGGAAAGCTGAGTTCCAAGTTCAGTGATCTACCTCCTCCACCTGCATCCTACTTCCTAAAGTTTCCAGAACCTCCCAAAATATCACCACCAGCTAGACACTAAGTGTCCAGACCACAGGCCTATGGTGGACTTTTCATAGTCAAGCCATAGCAAGTTCCTTTATAACAGGCACAATGCTGGGTGCTGGGGAAATAGTGAGAAAAATCAGAAATGAGCCCTTCCCTTCACTCATGGGATATAGGCTCTCCTAAGGAGATGTCACCAGTCCAAACCCACCATAATGCAGATAAACATGAAAAGTGGAGCTAGGGTTTGAGGGAAGGGACTTTTGGTGTGTCAACCTTACATCTCTGAGAAAGATAGGTAAGCAGAGGCAGCAAGGCAGAGGAGGGGTAACTAGTAGAGAATCAGAAGAGGGACTGTTGAGTTTGGGGGTGTGTGGTGGGATCACCAGAGGAATGGAGAAGCGAGCTCAGCAAGAGAGCGAGGTGGAGAGTGGGTGAGAAGCAGCTGGAGGGGCAGCTGAGGGCTCACCCCAAGATGTTCTCAACTCGGGGAAGATATTGGAAAGAAGAGACCTGACAGGAGGTGCATTTTGAACACAGCTGCAGCATAGAAGCAGACTGGCAGGGCGTTGGTAGAGTGGTATGGGCAAGTGTCATCAGAGCAAAGAGGTGACGGTTATAGGGACATGGCTCAGTGTGTCTAAGAGAAGGCTGAGGCAGATTGTGTAGGAAAGGAGAGGGGAAGGAGGGACCAGAAATGACTTCCAAGCTTCTGGTTTGACAACTGGCACAAAGGTTGTGCCCTCACTGAACTTGGAAGATACAAAAAGGCCTCAGATATACAGACGAGGAGGTCACACCACCAAGACTTGGAGAAGAAACACGTAAGTGGAAAGGGAAAGACAAGAAGTCAAGACCTGGCAACCAGAGGAGAGGCTTGCAGCAGATAAGCAAGCAAAGCTGGAAGCCGTGATGGCAACTCCCTGGGGGACCTGAGACAGAAATGCCTACAAAGAATATGAAGCTGGAAGAGAGCCGGGCCTGAAACTGGCTGGGGCAATGCCATTGCTGGAGGAGAGTAGACTCCTGTGCGCCCCGCAAGGGACAGGAGAAAGAGCAGATGGAAAATCAGTACAAGGTGTTTAGAAACCACATCCCATGCTACAGGACAGATGTTCTGCAACCTCTGGGGAGAAAGAGGCAGGCATGAGGAAGGGAAAGAAAAAGCTTTCTCCATCCTCCAGAGCTGGGCTCCTGCCTAGGGCCATCTAGGCTGGGGCTCACAGCCAAACAGTAGAAGACTGCATTGTGTTAGAAATCCAAGGCCTCTTGGGACAGGCATGACTGGAAGTAAAATGTGGGTTTCTCTGCATTATAACTTCCTTGTGTTTAAATTAAGATGTTAAACATCCTGGTCTGTTGTTCTCCGTGCTTCAGGGAATTAAGAGAGATCTCTGTCACTGAAAGTCAAGGTAGGGGTTGGGTGGGGGAGACTCCCAACACTTGCAGGAGCCAATTTGAGCAACAGAACAGAAATCACATACATGAGGACGCAGGTGACACCAGTAAAAGAGAAAGGCTGACAGAACAAAACAAATCCAGATTAAGAGCTGAAGGCCCAGTTTAAGTACCTCTAGGTGGGTTTGGAACCTGAGTAAGAAACTCTGACAATTCCACTTACAAGAGACAAAAGTGTTAACTGGAGCCATGATATAAACTAATGGTACCACCCTTGCCCAATATGCCCAAATCTCATGAAAATAAATGGTAAATGGATTGCAGAAACATATCTTGGCATAAAAACCAGAAGTTCTACTACTGGAAACAATCTACATAAAAGGTATTTTCAGGGCTAGAGAGATGCCTGCAAAGCCTAAGGACCCAGGTTTGATTCCCTAGGACCAACATAAGCCAGATACACAAGGTGGCGCATGGTCTGGAGTTCATTCGCAAGGGATGGAGGCCCCGGTGCAAGTGTTCTCCATCTTACTCACTCTCTTTCTTAAATAAAATATTTTTTTTAGGTAACAAGTATCCTTATCGGACTATGTTAAAAATCAGAGACAAGGCTGGGCATGATGGTGCACACCTATAATCCCAGCATTTGGGAGGCTGAGGTAGGAGGAGCATCGTGAGTTTGAGCCACCCCGAGACTATATAGTGAATTCCAGGCCAGCCTGGGCTGGAGGTAGACCCTACCTCAAAAAAAAAAAAGAGGCTGGAGAGATGGCTTAGCAGTTAAGGCACTTGCCTGCAAAGCCAAAGGGCCCAGGCTCAATTCTCCAAGTCCCATGTGAGCCAGATACACAAGGTGATACATGCATCTGGAGTTCATTTGCAGAGGCTAGAGGGAGGCCTTGGCACACCCATTGTCTTTGTGTGTGTGTGTGTGTGTGTGTGTGTGTGTGTATGTCTTTCTCTCAAATAAATAAAAATAACAATTTTTTTAAAACCAAAAATAAGCTGAGTGTGATGACACACGCCTTTAATCCCAGCACTCAGGAGGCAGGGGTAGGAGGATCTCCATGAGTTCGAGGTCACAAAGTGAGGCTACAAAGTGAATTCCGGGTCAGTCTGAGCTAAAGTGAGACCCTACCTTGAAAAACCAGAAAAAAATAAAATAAAATAATAAAATATCAAAAATGATCAAGTTTGAATGAACTCAACTATTCAGGGCATCCACTTGTGTTAGTTTGAATGACATGTCCCCCATAGGCTTGTGTCTTTTACTTTAGTTTAGTTTAGTTTTTATTGTAGAGAGAGAGAGAAAGGATTGGCACACCAGCGCCTCAGCTACTGAAATTGATCTCCAGACACTTGCGCCCCCTAGTGGGCATGTGTGACTTTGTGTTTGCCTCACCTTTAAGCATCTGGCTTATGTGGAATCTGGAGAGTCAAACATGGGTCTTTAGCCTTCTCAGGCAAGTGCCTTAACCACTAAGCCATCTCTCCAGCCCACTGGGTCTTTTAAATACTTGGTCCTCAGCTGGTGGAAATTTGGGGAGTTATAGGGCCTGTGGGAAGTGGAGACTTGCTGGAGGAGGTGTGTTGCTGGCACATGACAGGGTAATTTGGTCCAGCTACAAGCCCAGTGGTTGGACTGACTCCTCCATGTTGGTGTGGAGTTCTGACTCGGACTTCCTGCTCCAGCCTGTCATGCTGTCCTCACCACAGTGACCTTTCCTCTCCAAACTGTAGGCTGAAATAAACTTTGCTGTCATGAGCTGCTTTGGGTTTTTTGTCCCAGAAACAAAAAGGTCAATACAACGCCATTCTTACCACTATTTAACGAAGTCATCCCACATTTCTCTCCAAAAAGGACTTGGGTGACAGACAACGAGATCTGGAGAGCTTTGTATTATCTCCCCCCCATCACTGAACCAACAACAAAAACCCTTTCACTATTGTCCACAAGGTGGTGTTATGAGAGAGACCTTTGCGATCTCATTACCAAATACAATTATGCAAGTAAATGTGGACAACTTAATTGCACACACACACACACACACACACACAATCTTGGTAATACTTTGTGGGGGTAGAAGTGCTTGAGCCTAGGAGTCACCCTCTGTCTTCCCCTCCTAGCAGACCATGTTAGCCCCCAAATAGCTTGGCTGGTTCTGTCAGCCCAGTTATGCACACTCACACCAGTGTTTCTCACCTGGATTAGAACCCACTGTGTCTCTCTCCTTCTCTGTGTCCATTCCCAGGGCTTTTCCCACAGAGCAACTTGTAGTAATTTCTTTTAACATTTCCACCCTGGTTATATCAGTATAGCTCATCTTGGTCATTTCTATGCACTTTGGACAAAAACACCAAAATCTTCCCATAATCTATAAGAGCCCAAGGACTCAGCCCTGCTTCATCTCGTGGCAGACTAACTTCTGGGCACTCTCCTCACCACCATTCTTGCCCAAGTCAAGGCCATCCCTTGTCAGGAGCTATGTGCTTCTGCTGGTTTTTATCTGAAATTTTATGTGGAACCCTGAATATCCACTGTTTTCTTCTTAAATGTTTCTTATCGATTCAGCAAGAAGACAGGTAGACACAAAACTGTCCAGCACAAAGCCGAGCCCATGGTTTCACCACAGCCTCTTCTTTCTTGCTCAGGGTGTGTCCCAGGCCCCATCTGTGGAGCTTGAAACCCCACTGTAGACAACAGCTATAACTCAGACCTCGCCTGGGAGTTGACAGATCTGCTTGCTGAGAGAAATACACCTCAAACTAGACGGAGCATTTTGGCAAGTCTCCAGTTAAACCTGGCTTTCTGACCAGAGGGTCCAAGGAATCCCACCGTCGCCGAGCGCTGGTCTGACTTCCGTCCCTTGGCCCTGCGAGATGTCTCATTTCCAAGTTAAAAATCCATCCCCACTAGCAAGCAGGACATTCACCCAAACCTATTCACTCTCCTCAATTTCCTCTCCAGTAAAACAAAGCATTTCTTCAGCTGGGCCACAGACATGCTGATTCCACACCAGACCTCCAGTCATCTCTGTGGTGAGCAGATGCTGTAATGTGGCCAAGCTCTGGGCATTCGACATCCTGGAGCTAGGGGAGTATCCACTCTGTGCAAAGCTTATTGACTGAGAGAACAGAATGGACAGCTTCTCCAGCACAGCTAGTGTGCTCTCACAAGAAAGTGACAAGAGTGTTTTCCTATTTTGCTCTTAGTGCCCTGGTAATCTCTTCCCTTCTTGCCTTTTCCCTCCACCAGACCTTGAACTCACACCTCACCATGAGCACCCCTGGACCCTGCCTTGAGTTCCTGGGCGCAGGACTTTGGCTTGGCCCCCAGAGTGGCAAGGTGGGCTGTGAGGCACCGTCCTCTGGTGACATGAACTGACTGGTGCATTCATGACCCCCACAGTGGTTACCAACACCCCCACGAGACCTGCACTGTCCTGAGCCCATCGACATTTTGGACATAGAGGACAGAAGAGGCAAAAGGAATCAGACAACAAAGCAGAGCCAGGACCACCTTGAAAGAGAAGGGTCCTCAGGGGTTGGAGAAGACAGGGACCAAAATCAAAGGATAAAGGGCTGGGAGCATAATCAAAGTACTGTGTGTCTACTTATTGACATTCTCAATTAAAGCAAAAACAGGAGTGGTGGGTGACTTCCAGGTAAGATGGTGGCATAGGAGCCACAGACCAGCCTAGGAAAGGATTTAAGCAAAACCACAGCAAAATACACTCTTCTTCTGAAATGTGAAGGAGTACAGGTTCTTCTTAGACACAGCGCAGACGCAGGAGACACCAAGATCCACCAGAAAGGAGGAAGATGGCCAGAATCCCACTGACTGACGTGCGGGCCGATCGGCATGATCTGCACACCTGCCCAGCGCTGCACGCCATGTGCGCCAAGTGGCGGCGGCAGCAGAGACCAAACAAGGGGATTTTCCAGCCTCATCAGCTTCCTTGCAAAGTCAAGAACTCTGAAGGAAAGACAGCTGAGATCAGCTAAGAAGCTCCTGAAAGGGACACAGGCGGAACTGCGTGAGCACCTCCAGCACAACTCCAGGCTTTCTGCACTCTCCATCCCCCAACATCAGAACCATGAAGCCCTGGTACCCAGTCCCCCCCCCCCCCCCCAGTGCATCCATGCCTGCAGCACAGACGATCAGAACTCCAGCTCCACACCACAACGTGGAGGGATCAAGATGGGCACGCAGCATTAGTGAGATTGGAAGCTACATGAGGAAAAAAAAAAAAAAAACAGGTACCTAGGCCTGCATCGGAAGTGCTAATCTCTATTTCCATGTCAGGGCAGATTATGGGTTACATGTTCTTGGTTGGCTTTACCATTTTCAATTAAGCTGTATTTGGGGGGTTGAATATAGTTTCCTTTGATGCTTTCAGATTCATAGTGCCTTTATATTTTTCTTCTCTCATTATTGGGGGAAGAAATCAAAGGAATCAAAGAAAAAAACAAAGGAATTAAACAAGAAAGCAAATTCCTGAAAGAGAACATAGGAAACCAGCTTAATGAAATAAGAAGGTAATTATAAGACATGAGTAAGGAAATAGAAATACTGAAGAAAAACAGGCTTTCCCACTAAATTCAGGGACAAAACAAGGGTGTCCACTGTCCCCACTTTTATTTAATATACTATTGGAAGTCTTACCCATGGCAATAACACAAGAGACACACATAAAAGGGATACAAATTGTAAAGGAAAAGATCAAATTATCATTATTTGCAGATAATATGATTCTATACATAAAGGACCCTAAAGACTCTACCAGCAAACTGCTAGAGCTGATACTTTTAGCAACATAGCAGGATGGAAAATAAACACACAGAAATCAGTAGTTTTCCTCTATACTAACAATAAACATGTGGAGGATACAATCAGGGAATCTTTCCCATTCACAATTGCCTCAAAAAATAAATAAATAAATAAAGTACCTTGGAATAAACTGAATGAAAGAAGTGAAGGATCTCTACAATGAGAACTTTAAAACACTCAAGTGAGAAATTGCAGAAGACACAAGGAAATGGAAAAACATACCAGGTACTTTGATTGGAAAAATCAATTTTGTGAAATGTCAATCTTTTCTTTTCTTTCTTTCTTTTTTTTTTTTTTTTTTTTTTGGTTTTTCGAGGTAGGGTCTCACTCTAGGCCAGGCTGACCTGGAATGCACTATGGAGTCTCAGGGTGACCTTGAACTCACAGTGATCCTCCTACCTCTGCCTCCTGAGTGCTGGGATTAAAGGCATGCACAAGCACGCCTGGCTGAAATGTCAATCTTATCAAAAGCAATTTACATTTAATACAATCCCCATTAAAATTCAAATGGCATTCTTCACAGAAACAGGAAAAAAATCCTAAAATTCATTTGGAAGCACAAAAAACATTGAATAGCCAAAACAATTTTGAGCAACAAAAATAAGGCTGGTGGTATCACCATACCTGATTTTTAGCTATATTACAAAGCCATAGTAAGAAAAACAGCATGGTGCTGGCACAAAGACAGACATGTAGATCAATGGAACAGAAGAGAGGACACAGATGTTAATCCAGGCAGATAAGGCCATATGTTTTTTTTTTTTGACGAAAATGCCCAAAATATTCTTTGGAGAAAAGACAACCTCTTCAACAATTGGTGCTGGGAAAACTGGATATCTATATGTAGAAAGATGAAAATAGATCCCTGTCTTTCTCCACGCACGAGAATCAAGTCCAAGTGTATCAGGGACCTGGATATCAGACCTGAAACTCTGAAATTGCTAGAGGAAAAGGTAAGGGAAACCCTTCACCATATTGGAATAGGCAATGACTTTCTGAATATAATGCCAAATGCTCAGGAAATAAAACCTCTAATCAACCAATGGGATTTCATGAAATTACAAAGCTTTTGTACAGCAAAGGACACTGTGAATAGAGCAAAGAGACAACATACAGAATGGGAGAAAATCTTTGACAGCTACACATCTGACAGAGGATTAATATCCAGAATATACAAAAAACTCAAAAAACAAAACAATAAGAAATCAAACAACCCAATTAAAAAAAATGGGCTATGGAACTAAATAGAGAGTTCTCAAAGGAAGAAATACAGATGGCATGTAAACATCTAAAAAAGTGTTCTGCATCCTTAGCCATCAGGTAAAACTAAGTTGAGATTCCATCTCATTCCTGTCAGAATGGCTACCATGAAGAAAACAAATGATCCAGGCGTGGTGGTGCACACCTATAATCCTAGCACTAGGGAGGCAGAGGGAAGAGGATCACCACGAGTGCAAGGCCACTCTGAGACTACATAGTGAATTCCAGGTCAGCCTGAGCTAGAATGAAGCCCTACTTCAAAAAGAAAGAAAGAAAGAAAGAAAGAAAGAAAGAAAGAAAGAAAGAAAGAAAGAAAAGAAAAGAAAAGAAAAGAAAAGAAAAGAAAAGAAAAGAAAAGAAAAGAAAAGAAAAGAAAAGAAAAGAAAAGAAAAGAAAAGAAAAGAAAAGAAAAAGAAATCAAAGCAAAGAAAAAAAATGAGACTAAATGTTGGTGAGGATGCAGTTAAAGGGGAACACTTCTGCACTGTTGGTGGGAATGTAATCTGGCACAGCCATTGTGGAAATCAGTGTGGATGTTCCTGAGACAACTAAAAATAGATTTACCATATGATCCAGCTATAGCACTCTTAGGCATATATCCTAATGACTCTTCTCACGACCTTAGAGATACCTGCACAACCATGTTTATTGCTGCTCTATTCACAATAGCTATGAAATGGAACCAACCTAGATGTCCCTCAACAGATGAATGGGTAATAAAGATGTGATACATTTACATAATGGAGTTCTATTCAGCAGTAAAGAAAAATGAAATTTGCAAGAAATGGGTGGATCTGGAAACAATTAGACTAAGTGAGATAACCCAGGCCCAGAAAGCCAAACATCACATGTTCTCTCTCCTGTATGTGGATTCTGGCTACAAATGTATAGACTTGTGTGTGAGCTGGAACCAAAATCAGTAACAGAGGCCAGTAAGCTAGAAAAAGGCTATAAGGGAGGGAGGAAAGGGAAGGACTGTTTAGGATGATATTGTATATATGTAAGTAGAAGAACAGATTACAGGGAGAGGAAAGACCTAAGCAAGGCCAGGGGAAGAGATTGTGTAAAAGAAGGGTGGAGGGAGGGTCAATCAAAATTCAAGATATTCTGAATAATGGCACATCCAGAAGCCATAGATTGCTAATAAAAACTTTTCAGTGCCACAGATGGGATGCCTTCCAGTAAGTTGTTGGCCAGGGAGGTCCCTGTTGCCTCCAAAACATTACAGGCTATTGCCAAGGCCCTTGGTTTCCCTTGAGAAACAGATGGTAAGACCCTATTGCTGAAGATTTCACATGCCTGAATGGCAAGGTCACTGAGAAATGAAGCTGGTGCTGAGATCTTTTCCCTGTAGACAAGCCAACTGAAAGCTGGAAAAAGCTCCACTGTGTGCACCCTATGGGAGACAGAAGTCATCAGTGGTGAAAACAGTGGACACTGGAAGCCTCAAGTTTGGCCAGACAGGCCAAATGACCAAACTAGCGCAGCAGTGGCCTGTCTGCTCTGGGGAAAACCAGCTGCTCTCTAACTGGACTGGAGGCCCGCTCTATGGGAGGAAACACATTCCTGTTATGGAAAACCTAATCAAAAGCCTATGGCAGGGGTGGCCATGAGCCTGAGGGGTATAAAGCCTGCACTTGTCTGGCTAAACAAACATATTATTCACACCAAACTGCCCTGAAAGCACTACACTTAATGTTCATACTCATATATTAATGCTACTCTCACTTCTGGTTAGAGAAGCTTCTCTTTTCAGCTGGCGATGACCACTGGGATGACCCAAAAGGCAACACAGCACTGAGAAGAAGGGACGGAGGAGTGCCCAGCACTGAAACATCTCCATCACACCCTGCAAGGCTCAGGGTCCATTGCAGAAGGTGGCGGAAAGAATGTGAAAGTCAAAGGAAGGGCACCACTCCTTACAACGCAACTGTCCAGACAGAAATTGGCCTCGATATCCATGACCTCACAGTGCCTAGAAATATCCTCACAAGACCCTCATAAGAGTAAAAAAGATGATGACATCAAAATAGAAGAGAAACTAATGGAGAGGGGGAGGGGAAATGACAGAGAGCAGAGTTGTGAAAGGGAAAGTGGGGGAGGGGAGGGGAATACCTTGGTTTGTTGACTCTAAGTATAGAAGTTGTCAATAAAAAAAATTTAAAAAAAAAAACAGACAGGTTTGAGGATGGGGGAGTGAGGGCAAAATCTGAAAAGCGTCCATCAGTAGGTAAAAAAGCAGAAAGTAGACTTCAGGTAGAAGAACACAGCCTCCATGAGGAGGAGGAAACGACTGCAGCAACAGTGATGAGTTCACAGGCCTGGTGAGGGAAATAAGCCGCCAGCGGGAGTCCGGCATGCTCTCTGGTTCCACTCACATGATCCAAAAGCAGGCAAGCTGGGCTGCGCTGGTCAACGTCAGGAGAGTGGCTACATGCAGGAGCAGTGGCTGGGTGCCAGGGGGTTGTAGAGTGATGAAAATATTACGGAGTTATGTAATGATTTCTTAGATTTGATACCAAAACGACAAGTGATAAGAGAAAATTAATTACGTGTCAAAATTAAAAACGGGCCCGAGAGATGGCTCGGCACTTAGTGTGCTTTCTGCGCAAGCATGCAAGCCAGAGGGGGCCTGAGTTTGAGTCTCTGGAAGTGACATTAAACAGCGGGGTGTGGCCATGCATGTCTGTAACCCCACTCCTGTGGGGAGTATAGACTGGAGAATATCTGGAGCCTGTGAGCAGCAAATTCTGAAATCACTAAGAGACTCATCGCAAGGAAAAACAACCAGGTGATGGGCAGGAACATGTGGTGTTCTGTGGCCACTTCAGGAAGCCCACAGAGCAGTGCACCAGCACATACACGTGCACATGCCACACATACTATTCACATGGGGAAAAAATAAGAACTTTTGTGTCTTAAAGAATAGCACTATGAAAAGACAACCTACTGACTCAAAAAATGTCTGGAAATCATGTAGCTGATAACAGACTTACGCAGAGGATATATGTAAGAACCTACAACTCCATAATCAAAAGACATCCAGTTTTAAATATGCAAATGACTTGCAGAGATATTTTTTTCTCTCAAAGATCTCCAAAGTGAAAGAAAAGCTTTAAACACCATCAGCTGTGAGGCAGGTTCACTGGTTCTCAGCCATAAAGGAGATCTCCCTGCCAGCACCTGTGGTCTCACTGTCTGCCGGAAGCTGGTACGACAGAGCACATGCAGCAAGTTACATGAGACAGACTTGCTGCTTACAGATAGGTAGCAAGGGACAAATGTGACATGCATGTAGAGCTGCTCCCCGTGGCTCAGGAAAGAGGTCCAGAGTATGAGTGTCAGCAGCGCACACCCCATTTGCGAGTCAGTGAAGGGACCCCAAAAAAGCAGCAGGTTACATACTCCAGGAGTATATGATTTTCTGGGCTAAAACACTGAGTAATGTTCCATTTCTTTCTTTCTTTTTCTTTTTCTTTCTCTTTTTTTTTTTTTTTTGACAGCAACAGACAGAGAAAGAAGCAGATATAGAGAGAATGGGCGCGCCAGGGCCTCCAGCCACTGCAAACGAGCTCCAGATGCATGCGCTCCCTTGTGCATTTGGCTAATGTGGGTCCTGGGGAAACAAGCCTCGAACCCGGGTCCTTAGGCTTCACAGGCAAGCGCCTAAGCCATCTCTCCAGCCCATATATTCCATTTCTAGGGGAGGGCGGGGTGGAGCTGGGTGTCCTAGACAGTTCTTATCTACCCTAAAATGTTACACCCCTAAGGAAGCACAGGAGAAAGGCCAGCCTACAGAAGATACCTACTGTGTATTCCCAGTCCACTGTACAGATAGGCTAGGAACCACAAGGTGTGGGGGCAGGGGAGCAAAGCTGGATCGGCTAAGGTTATTTAGAGACCAGCTATCTAGCCGGTAAGGAATACGAATCAAGGCCACTGGAGCACAGCCTGGTGGGTGTGATAGAGATGACTCCTCGGTGGCTTTCCTTTCTTGTCATTCTACGGGTTATTTTGTTGCTTTAATTGGCTTATCCGGGATAGGCGGCTAAACGTAGACTGTAGGGCTGCCAGGCACAGGCTTGGATCTTAATGTCTCCCGAAACACTGGTACCAGTTTTGAAGGGGGCCACAGTAAATAGTAAGGGTCCGACAGGTTTGCAGAGACAAAACTACTCTTTCTCCCTCAGTGTGTGTTGAGGTGGGCACTGGGCAAGGGAGGGGGTTACAGAAGAAGGGCAAGTTTGCATTCATCCCCTCACCTAACACAACCAACACAGCTCCTAAAAAGAAGCTGGTGCTCGGCCTAGGCGACACCGGCTCTCAGCTGTGTAGCCAAGTCCTTTCGCTGTCGGCCCTTCCTCTCCCTGAGCACACTCACGTTCAAGCTCACTGTGCTCTTTTCCATCCTCGCCGAGGAACCTGCAAGGGCTGTCCATTGAGGGTGTGAGATGTCCTGCGGGAGGCCCAGGTCACCACTCAGCAGCAGCTCAAGACGCCAGCGTTATGTAAGAAGTGCTCAGACCTGACCAGGCAGAAAGATAAGGTAGCCCAGGTGGGCCAACACACACACACACACACGCACACACACAATTCCAGTAG
Source organism: Jaculus jaculus (assembly GCF_020740685.1). Lineage (NCBI taxonomy): Eukaryota > Metazoa > Chordata > Mammalia > Rodentia > Dipodidae > Jaculus > Jaculus jaculus. The sequence goes on along the minus strand of NC_059113.1, from coordinate 108,703,289 downwards.
AAGCGGCCCCTCCCCTGCAGTCTCAGCAGACAGGGTGGCTGGTTGGGTGAGCGGTGTGCGGAGTGAGGGAAGACGTGATGAGTCATCGCCAGACCTCTGACTCAGGTCTGCTCTACTGCCAAGCCAGAATCTCAGCCCGGCAGGGAGACAGGCGACCCCCACTCACAGCTGTAGCCGCCCCAGCGCTGCTCAGGTAACATGAAAGGTCAAGCTGAAATCTCTTCCATACACTGAGATGCTCCATTTCAAAGCAAGCAGTGACGCGCTACAGAAAGCACTTTGCCTTCTGTCCCGCACACCAGGGCGAAGGCTGCTGGAGCTGGGGAGACAAGACAGTCATCCATGAACGTAAGAGTCCCAAGGAGGGAGGGTGCCTCTCTCACACGGCAGTCAGCCTCTGCCTTCTGACACCCAAGGTGCGACGCTGTCTCCCGCCAGCACTGAGTGGTCCTTCTGCAGCCCACACCAGCTGAGTGTCCTCCATCAGCGAAAAACACAGCTCTCACATCAAAGGAAGTGAGAGTTTGTTCTGCAGACAAAGATGAATGATTGTGGTCCAGGAGAAGCTCGGGTTATCCCAAATGCCACCTTACAGCATGGGAACGACTTCATAAGGTGTTTATAATGACAGAACAAAGAAAGTCTTGAGTCAAGCCATTTTAAAAACACACTGGTGGAAACATTACATAGGCAGGTTTCAGCGAAGTGGGGGCGTCTCTGCTATAGGCCTGTGCTCCTATCCGATGACACTGATCCTATGATTTCTGAGTTGGTGGGAGCTAATGTTCTGTGTGTACGTTCCAAAAGGATGTTAGCAAATGGCATGAGGATGGACGTCAGGTCAAAGCCAGAGCAGGGCAATGAATAAGGAGGCGAGGGCACCCCAAGATGCTTTGCCTCCAGCCCTGGAACATCCCTGCTCTCCCCAATCACAAACATCCTTAATTCTAGTCAGCCTTGTAGAATCTATAACACATATGTGGTCTTTTTATTTTTCTCTTTAGTTCACAGCTGTGATCCCAGTGAATCCTGATTGTAACTACCTGCCTGCAGATTAAGGGCTCACTCCCCAGACTAACTCTCCCAAGGCCAAGTTCAACCCACACATCCTCCTGACCAGACTATAAATCAGTGTGGCTGTAACTCCCCTGGTGGCTTCAGTTAGTTTGCAAAGGAGCTCACAGAACGTGAGGGACACTTGCTGCCATCCACAGCTTACTACATAAAGGAGGCGGGCACAGATGAAGCACTGCGTGGGGCGAAGCCGGAGGCACAGAGCACCCCTCAGCAACTCTGCCCTGTTGAACTGCCTGCAAGCTCGCGAAGCCCTGTCCTCGCAGATTGGCCCAGACATGGAACCGCATAGGCATGACAGGGTCTCTCTGTGTGCAGAGGTCCCGGAGAAAGAGGAAGGTCTCATGACTATCCAGCAACGTAGGCCAGAGAATTTCTTTATGGACAACTCAGAGTTTCAGTGATGTGCTGTGAAGAGAAATCCCAGTTTCGGTGGCTGCCTTAGGAAGGGAACGTTGAGCCAGGAACTATGGACCAAATGTAAAACATATGCTGGCTACCCCTGTTCTGCCCATAGTGTAATTTCCCCGTTCGGGGAACATTCAAAGAAATTTGTGTGAACAACAGTCATTCTAACCTAGGGGCAGTATTCAGGCTGCTTTTCCTTTGATTCTGTTTTGATTTTCTGTTTCATTTTCCCCTCCTCTTCCTCTTCTTCCCTCCCTCTCCCCCTCCTCCTCTTCCTGAAACTCTCAGGACTGTTGACAGTTTTGTTAACTTGGGGCTTGCTGCTGAGTAAATAACTCACAAAGCTCTTCGGTCCTGTCCTCTTTGCTCTCCTTCTGTTCCCAAACTGCCTTGTGCGTCATCCTGTGGTCTTAGAAACAAGTTGAGTCAGTCCCTTGATGCTCACAGGAGGTGCCATTCCATGATCTAATCACACAGTTGCCCTTCGTAATGTATAAAGAGCATAGAGAATAAGTGAGAGGAGGCTGACAGGTGCGTGTAGGAGACACCAAGAGGAGAGACAGCCGTGCCACAGCATCTGCAGAGAGCCTGGCTTGGGGGTAAGCTGCCCAGAGGGCTGAGCTGAGAGCTAGAACAAACAGTGGAGCCTGGTACTTGTACATGCTGGACAGGAAACCAGAACCTGTCCTTGTTGAGTCAGGAAAGCTGGCTGCTTGAAACGAGCCTGGCTTGTCCTAGTCAGGGAGGAAATATTCCTTCCTGTGCTGCCATTTGGAAGAACTACAGGCCCTGATCATTTTTAAAACACTGCTGGGGCGGGGTAGGTGCTTGCTGGTAAAGCCTGCTTGCCAAGGTTCAAGACTGACAGAGGGGTCTGGTGTTCCATTTGCAGTAGCAAAAGACCCTGAGGAACCCATACACACACATACAAGTAATTAAGATATTTAAAAACTACTAGGGATACAGCAATATTTTAACTATTTTAGTCTCTTTCATATGATAGTTACATAATCATCAAGGAAAGGAAAGGTGACCTCATTTTAAATGCATGGGCACACACCCCACATAGTACTCCACACATACAACTCCACACGTAATGCTCCATGTGAATGCTCCACACATACTACACCACACATAATACTCCACATGGAATACATCACACCTAATACTTCACAGTTAATATATCACACATAATGCTCTACATATGATACACCACACAGAATGCATCACACATAGTATACCACACATAACACAGCACACTACACACACACACACACATACATGCACACTATTACAAAAAAAAAAAAAAAAAAGCAGAGCCTGGTAACTGGCAGCTCCCTGAGGAGAGCTGGGAAGGGAGTCTCTGCAGCCTCCAGGATGCTTGAGCGCTGCTATCTTTGTTGAATCTGAAGGGAAATTGTTGTGGGAAGAAGCAGAAGGGACGCATTTTCTCTCTCCTGACATTAACTTCCCTCAAAAGACATCTGTCTCCAACTCCTGAGAGGGACCAGGAATGCCTGCTGCCTGTGTCCACCTGCTGTCCCCCAGGCTTCTCTGTGACAGAGGCAGGAACCGGAAATGTTCATCCCCAGCCAGTGGCTCCCTCCATGCCAACCTGGGAGCAACCTGAACTGTGTACTTGACTGGCAGGCTGAGCTGTCCCGGCCCTCTTCAGAAGCTGAAAGTCCCTGCCAGGGAAGATGTGGGCTTTCCCCTTGCCCCGAGGGTGGACATCACAGGCAGGACAGTGGATTTCTGCGGCTGATGGACTGAAGAGAGGCAAGTGGGAAAGTCTAGATCAAGAAACAAGGCGGGGCTTTCCCCCCCACGCAGGCCAGACTCTGTGAGCACCAGGCAGGAGCTGCGGAGAGCCTCACAGCCCGGGCTCGAGCGAGAAGAGAGCAGAGGCGAGCGAGGGCCGCAAGGCTCGGCCTTTACAGCGCGGGATTCAGGTGTGTCAGGTATGCTAGAAAGTCTGGAGCCGAGGGTCAGCCCATGCCGGTAGTGCAGTGGACTGTGGGCAGCAGGGGTGCTGTAGATAGGTCTCAAGTTCCGTTTTTGTCAAGAGTTCCGTTCTTGTCCCGGGGTGAGGTGGCATGCGGGGTGGCACCTCCTAGCTCTCCTTGACCCTCACTCCCTAACTGAAACTGCCTTTAAAAAGCCAGCTCTCTCTCATCCTCCTTCATTCTCAACCAGATAACACATCATCAGCCAATCAGGACTGCCTTCATTTGCATACATGCCGCTCCGACCAGAGACCCGCAGGACTCCTTGTCTTACCGAAACGCTTTCTCATGTTCCTTCGACCGTGCACCTGTGCTTTGTGCAATGGAGTAAGTAAACTTGGTTTGTTTATTTGTTGTTCTGTTTTGTTTCTTTCTACTCTGATCTAGTAATGTGTGTATTTTCTGTCAATTCCCCACCACAGGAGATGCAGCTCAGGGAGCACTGCAGAAAGCTTGTAAGAGCCAGAGGCTGGAAGGGTGTATGCTGAGTCACTGCCCCCCTCCACCCCACTGAGACTACTGGGGCAGTCCTGACCCCCAGTGAATACCAATAACCCTACTGAGGAGGACCCCAGTGGAATGGGGTGAGGGAGAGGGATATACGAGCACAACCCAATGGGAAGATGACCAATACGCTCATACAGTGAAGTTCGTACTCTAAGGAAACCTTAGCAGGGCTTCATAAATGGCATAGCTCACGCTCAGTCAGGTTGAGCTTGGATAAGAAAACCATTAATTTTGACCGGAACGCAGAGGGCAGAGGAACGAGATCGGAAATGAGGCTGGAATGCATGGTTTGCGACCAGATCAAAGAGTGTGGATGTCATCCTGAAGCCCAAGGGGACTCTTAAGGGATTTCAAACAAGAAGCTGACATGGCCAGCTAGATTACGTCCTTTGAGAGCTCAACGTGGCAGCTCAGCGTCACATGAGTGAGAACGGGTCAGGCCTCTCTCCAGACAAATGCCATTAGCTTACACAAAGAAAAACATTCTACACGTCGTACCCTGTACACAAACATCTCAGCGCATTCTAGATGGTGAAAATGTGCCAAGCCATAGGAACAGGTTGTCCTCCACCTAGCGGCAATTCACAGTCCCATCTGATGGGGGCGCACCACCGTGTCGCTGCCATTTTCCTTTATCGCTACAACAGCCTGTTTGCAGGTTTTTGTCTTGTGGAGAAAAGATGTCTGTAGTCATCGTGACAGAAAGGGAGGAAGAAGTCAGTTAGTAGTTAAGGAAGGACATTGAAGATTGGTACTTGGTCTTTTGTCCTTGCCTTGGGTTAAAGTGAGTGTTAGATAGGGTTAAGACAGTAAAGTGTCCAGGCGTGGTAGCACACCCCTTTGATCCCAGCACCTGGGAGGCCAGGCCGAGATAGGAGGATCTCTGTGAGTTCCAGGCTGACCTGAGACCACGTAGTGAATTGCAGGTCACCTTGGGCTAGAGTGTGACCGTACCTCAAAAACAAAACACACAAACAAAAAACTACAACGACAAAGAACTAGTAAAGTGGAAAACACTGGGAGTGAGTGAGAGGGCTTCCAGCTGCATATGAGACGGCCAAGCTGATCAGATACCAACACACTTGCTATTCTTTTCCTCAAATGAAGAATGCCAAGGAAAAGCCACATGCTTTCCTGTAAAATGTCTGCATTGAGAGAGAATAAATGATGGATGTGAACCCAGCCAGCCAGCAGAAGGAGGGTCTCTTTCCCAAATGAAGGAAAAAGTCACTATTAGACAGGACTTGATGGGGCTGTCTCTGTCTCGTGGTGTCTACAATTGTGTGCCCTACTGCGAATAAGGGAAAAGTCAAGAAAATTATGTCACCGTCATCTCTAAGAGTACATTCTGGGGCAGGAGCCAGACAAGACCAGACCTGGACCCCTCTCTTGAGGGAGTTCTGTGGCCAGATGGTGAACACCAGCACTTGTTCTAAGAACCCTGGTCCTTGGGGGCAAAACATAGGACCTGCACAGCAACAGACTGTCTGCGTCTTCAAAGAAAGTTGCCACAAGGCTCTTCAGAGCTGTCTGATGCCAACAAGGCTCTGGAAGGGTGGGAAGGAGAAGGGGACACAGAATCAGGCCATGCCTGACGTCAAGTTGGAGAGATCCAAGACCATCCCCTGAAGATCATTGAGGGGTAAGATGCGGGATGTCAAGGCAGATGAACATGTCATTAGGGCTTATGGGGTCCTGAGATGCCCCCCACAGGGGTCTGATGGCAGATCCTTGGGCATACAGCAAAGACCCCGGAGGATGCCCTGGCTAGAGTGGAAAGTGTACCATGGATGGTTCCTCGCCTGCTCCACCTGGCTGGGCCTTGCCAGTCTTTGGGTCTGACCTCACTGGCTAGAAGAGAGGAAGGGTAGGTCTTGCCCAGTTTCAAAACCTGCTAAAAGAAAGACGCCTCAATAGTCTCTAGTAGAGGCACAGCGTCATCTACTGGGAACAGAGCCGTGAACTCATGGTACTAAGTGACGTCTCCGTAGTATGGAGCCATTTAATACAAACATACATTTCTGCCTCAAATCTTCATTGACTCATATACTATAAACATGACAGTGACCAGACACCACTAACAAAGAAAAAATTATATGAAACACCATGAAAATCACATGGAGACACACAACCTGGTAATCCTTTGTCCATAATGAGAATCCACTCACCCATCATAGGTTCACTTCCAGTCTCCTATTCCCGTCTAAAAGTCCAGCTTCTCCTCTGGAAATTCACAGCTAAATCTCTGAGGTTTTGGAGCCTGGGACTCACCTCCCGTTCACAGTGGCATTCTCCTACTGAGTCACACGCATGGCTAATGTCCCATGATGGCTTCTTCATTACTTAGCTCTAATTACTCTAAATCAGTGTTTTCCCATGGCACACTGAGGCAGGAGGACCAAAACCTCCCCATCTTTGAACACTTCATCCATTCCTCACCCTCAAAACATCCCAGAGGCCAGGTGTGGTGAGCTATGCCTGTAATGCCAGTACTCCGGCAGCTGAGGCAGGAGGATTGTCATAGGTTTGAGGCCAGCCTGGGACACGCAGTACTATCAGAGACGAGTGGCTTAGATAACTTACTGCCTCTAACAACACAGAGTGCTAGCAGCAGGACCTTCCAGAGGCAGAAACAGTGAAAATAAGACAAACGGGTGATTTCAACATCCTTTTGTCAGGAGCTCACCAAACCTTAAAGAGATTTCTACATGTGATACAGAAAAGATTCGTTCTCTGATTGGAGGAAGCTTCGAGATTATTGAGGTTCTTTAGTGTCAGCAACTGAGACAGACAAGTGCTCAGAATAGGCGTGCATAGAGTCAGCCCATCTGCCTTGTCTCTGAGGGATCGGTGTCTGCCGTACACTGCCACAGGCTTGAAGTTAATTATGTACACATACTACTTCTCCCGCTAGATTAGAAAGTCAAAGAGGGCAGAGGCAATATCTATGGCCTCTTTAATTTTGGAAACAAGCTGAAAAATCTAATTATACACACACAGTCTCTGGGTATCCCAAGCCTAGCACAGTATCTTTCCCATGATTGAATAACTGTAATTGAATAGCATTCTTCAGCTTTTAAAAATAAAAACAAAGACATCTGAGTGTGGTGGCGCATACTTTTAATCCCAGCACTTAGGAGACAGAGGTAAGAGAATAGCCATGAGTTCTAAGCCACTCTGAGACTACCTACTGAATTCCAGGTCAGCCTGGTCTAGAGAGAGACCCTATCTCAAAACCCCTCCCCCCCAAAATGTATCAAATTAAGGATTTAATGACATAGGCAAGATGTAATATATAGATTGTACCAAATATTATCAAGTTTAGCTACATAGAGATCTATCACAGCAATAATTAGCAATAAGTGGAAGATATTCAGATGTTTTCCTATTCTGTATAGTAGAATTATTTTATCTCTATTCAGAACATCTTCGAGGATTTTGTCATGATGGTTGCTTTTGAAGGGCCAGTGTGTATTTGTGTGGTGCACACGCATGTGTGTATGCGTATTCACGAGTGTGCCTATATGGAGGCTGGAGATTAACATCAGATGTCTTCTTCAATCTTGCTCAACCTTATTTATTTATTTATTTAAGAGAGGAGAGAGAGAAAGGGGCAGATAGAGAGACAGAAAGGGCATACCAGGGCCTCTAACCACTGCAGACAAACTCCAGATGCAAGCGCCACTTTCTGCATCTGGTTTACATGGAACCTGGGGAATTGAACCTAGGTCCTTAGGCTTTGCAGGCAAGCGCCTTAACTACTAAACCATCGATCCAGCCCTCCACCTTATTTTTTTTTTTTTTTGAGGCAGGATCTCTCATTAAACTGATTTGGCTAGTCATGGGGGCCCAGGGATTACCTGCGCCTACCTCCTTAGTGCCCAGCATTTTACATACATACTGAGGACCTAAACTCAAGCACACATGTTTGTGTGGAAAGCACTTTGCCCATTGAACCAGGTCCTTAGCCCTATGTTTTTAATGAGTATGTATTGTTTTAATAACTAGCAAAACATTTCTTTGAAATTCTGCTGTAAAAGGGTTGTACAGGGCTGGGGAGATAGCTCAGTGGTTGGGTGCTGGATGCACAAGCATGAGGGCCTCTTTGGTCAGAGAACTTACCAAGGTCAACTCCCTAGAAACCATGTGAAAAAAGCTGGGCTTGGCCACGCTTGCTGGCGTGACTGGAGTTCCTCCGCCCCCAGCACTCAGGCACACTCAAGCTGTCACTGAATGCAGCGACCTGCCCATTTACTAAGAGAACCCTGTGGACTGTTGCGAGAACTTTATAACTCTCCTCCATAAGGGTCAGACTATTTTGCATTTCATTAACAATGCTGGAGAGTTTCAGTTTGCCCACATTCTTGTCACAGTGTCGTCATACTGTGAAACTTTTGCCACTTGTACCTAATTATTGCTATTTTTTCTTGTTTTCTGGTTTTTTTTAAGGAAAAATATTTTATTTATTTGAGACAGAGAAAGAAAGAGGCAGATAGAGAATGGGTGTGTCAGGGCCTTTAGCCACTGCAAACAAACTCCAGACACATGTGTCACCTTGTGCATCTGGTTTTATCTGGGTAATAGGGAATTGAACCTGGGCCCTTAGGCTTTGCAGGCAAGTGCCTTAACCACTGAACCATCTCTTTAGCGCGCATGTGCGTGTGTGTGCGTGTGTGTGTGTGTGTGTGTGTGTAGCCATGTTCAAGAGATGGCTGTTTGGGCTCCCATCACTAGCTCTGGTGTTAGGTGTTCCTATTCATCACTGCTACTCTGGGGTCAGTGTCCCTTCTTTGCCCTGAGCCCCCAGCTCATTAGTGAATAAATGGTCTCCGCCCCTCACTGAGCCAAGGCAAAGGCCAGGTCCGCCCTCACTACATTTTCCCCTGCTTCCCTCCTTTTTTACAAGGAAAAAAAATACATTTCTTTATGACTAGGGGCTGTTTGCAGTTGCTGTTTTGGGAAGTCTTTGTTCCTATCTGTTGTCTTTTTTTTTTTAACCCGCCTGTTTGTTTTCAAAGGATGAATCATCCCAAGGAGAATTTCATAAGAGAGGGAAAAAAAAAGCAACATCAGTTAGAAACTCTGAATGCTAAGAATAACTCGTTTATGAATTCAAACACAAACACGTATTTTCTGCAATTCTCAACAGTCAGCCCCAGAGCTCGTCACAGCTAGAGAGAAGACCAGCGGAAGCCGGGGAGTCAGTGACCCTAAGTCACGTAAGTGGGCCGGTTCCTTAGAGTTTCACGGCACGCAGGGATTCACCTGTGGATACCATCTTTTCAGATTGGGTGTAGATTGTTAATAGCCCAGTGAAAACACATTTCATTGTTTATATCAAACATTTAACTAGACTAAACTCTCGTTTTATATTATAAAATGTTTACTATTTAATCTGCAACTAATAAAAAAATTATATGCTAGCTGTTGGACCAGTTGTTTTTAAGCCAAATTTAAACTTTTCAATTTCATTAAGTAAATTGAAGGAGTTTGATGAAGATTACTATGCCACATTCTATCATGAGTATTTTCCAAAACAGAACATCATGGTGTCCCCATGTGCTCTCACACTCAGTTACAAAAGGAATGCCATGACCACAATTAGAAAAGCAATTTAGAATGTTAGCTACAAATGGCACTGAAATATTATAAAACAGAATGTTGATTTTAAGTTTTAAAGAAGTTAGGGCCTAGAGAGATGGCTCAGCAGTTAAGGCACTTGCCTGCAGTCTAAGGACCTGAGTTCAATTCCTCAGTACCTATGTAAAGTCAGACACACAAGGTGGCGCATGAACCTGGAGTTGATTTGCAGAGCATAGGAACCCTGATGCACACAGTTGCGCTCTCTCTCTCTCTCTCTCTCTCTCTCTCTCTCTCTCTCTCTCTCTCTCTGTCTCTCTCTCTCTCTTTCTCACACTCTCTAAAACAAATAAATAAACTACTTTAAAAAAAACTTATTATGGGTGGGAAAATGGCTCAGCAGTCAAAGGGCTTTCTTGTAAAGCCTTCAGGCCTGGGTTCAATTCCCTAACACCCACATAAATCCAAGTGCACAAAGTGGCACATGCATTTGGAATTTGTTTGCAATGCTAAAAGGCCCCAGTATTCTCAATCTCTGTCTGTCTGTCTGTCTCTCTCTCTCCTTCTGCTCACAAATAAATAAACAAAAGTATTTAAAAACTTTTATTATATGCATATATATGTGTAGCAGAAAATATTAAAGGGAAATCAATAGAGGATAATAATATATTACATTAGAATACAATTCTATAGGGTAGTAGAATAGAGTTCAAGGAGAAAATATAAAGAAATAATATGCCCTACTTTAAAATGTTACAAAAAAGCTTTTACATTAAATAAATGTTTGTTCATATGTTTTTAAAATAAGGCTAACAGGCACCAGGTTATTGTTATATTTTACTTCCATTGTATACATTTATTCTAAAATATCAACACAGCAATTTTAATTTAAAATATTAAAAACTGGGCTAGAGATATGGCTTAGCAGTTAAGGAACTTGCCTGTGAAGCCTAAGGACCTATGTTCGACTCTCCAGATGCCATGTAAGCCAGGTGCACAAAAATGGAGCATGCACAAGGTCACCCATGCCCGCTAGGTGGCGCAAGCAGGTAGAGTTCGATTAAAGTGGCTAAGGCCCTGGTGCAACAATGGTTTCCTCCTCTCTCTGTCTCTTTCTCATTCTCTCTCTCTCTCTAAAAGCTAAAAATAAAAAATAAAATATTAATAACTATTATATATCAGAAATTATATCTTTTGTTATCATTTAAATCTGTCGTGAATTTTTTAAAATATCAACTGAAAGATACTCAATGCAGGTTTCAAAAGAGTTTATGTGTAAGCAAGCCATAAGTAATAATGCTGGCCAACATATTCTGAGTCTTATTCTTACCAGTGTGCTAACCTTCCTTTATATTAACACCATGACAATGACGAAGTGAGACCAGCCTTCTTATCTTCATCTTACAAAAGAGGAAACCTTCCTGTAAGAAGCATCTTAGCCGGGCGTGGTGGCGTACGCCTTCAGTCCCAGAACTCAGGAGGCAGAGATAGGAGGATCACCATGAGTTCAAGGCCACCCTGAGACTACATAGTGAATTCCTAGTCAGCCTGGACTAGAGCGAGACTCTACCTTGAAAAACCAAAAAAATAAGGATCTGTATTCTGTAATGTACTTTCAAATATCTCAACATACATCATTCATGCCACACCCTTGTAATAGGCATTGCCCTAATCAGGATATACACTCTAGGGGTAGAATGCTGGTATCTAATCAGAACACCCCACTCCAATGGGGTCCACTACAAGCTCCTCAGCTTTTTTGTTTTGTTTTGTTTTGTTTTTTCTTTTAGAGGTAGGGTCTCACTCTAGCCCAGGCTGACCTGGAATTCACGATGCAGTCTCAGAGTAGCCTCAAACTCATGGTGATCCCCCTGTCTCTGCCTCTCAAGTGTTGAGATTAAAGGTGTGTGCCCCCTCGCCCAGCCTCCTCAGCTATTTTTATCTCTAGTCAGCACTTGAAAAATTTTCATTATCATAATGGATGCTCCTATGAGTTTCACTGATAAAATGAACATCTTGCTTAACCTATATGAATGGATAAAATAATTTTTAAACCCACTTGGATGAATGGACTATAAGAACCTTGACCCATATCAATGACCACCCGGATCGATTCATGAACTTTTCTGTGTCCATCTGATAATTCCAGAGTATTCTGGGTTTCTTGGTTGACCAAATAGTCCACAGAATCCTGCCACCAGAATTGTATTTGTTTCTGATGCAACTGTTATGAAAGGGCACTGTGCAGAAGCAAAAGCTGGGCATCTATCAAACTTAATGACTCTGCTCAGGTATGCCAGTTTTTTGTTTGCTTGTTTGTTTTTTTTTTTCCGAGGTAGCATCTTGCTACAGCCCAGACTAATCTGGAATTCACTCTGTAGTCTCAGGGTGGCCTTGAACTCACAGCGATCTACCTCAACCTTCTGAGTGCTGGGATGAAGTGTGTGCCACCACACCTGACCTGCATGCCTTTTTAACTGACTACAGATGAAAAACAAGTCATTCTGATAGGTCAGCCAAAAGCTCATCAAAGTGCTGAGATGTGACAATGGAGTGTTCAACACTGAGACACCTCTATCACGCCCTCCAAGGCTCAGGGACCATTGCAGGAGACATGGTGGAAAGAATGTAAGAGCCAAAGGATGGAAAAGATTGCTTCAATCAATACTGTCTTCCACACACAAAATGGTGCTCATATTTGTGACCTCATGGTAGCTATTGCCACCCGCACAAGATCTGCATAAATGGGGGCAGGGGGAGATATTGAAACAGGAGAAGCACTAGTTGGAAAGAAGAAGGGGCTTAGTGAAAGAGGGGAGACAGAGCATAGTGGGATGGGATTATGATCAGGGTACATTGTGTGTATGTATAGAGGTTGTAAATAAATCTTTTAAAAAAAAAAAGAAAGAAAGCAGGGCTGGAGAGATGGCTTAGTGGTTGAGCACTTGCCTGTGAAGCCTAAGGACCCTGGTTTGAGGCTCGGTTCCCCAGGTCCCACGTTAGCCAGATGCACAAGGGGGCGCACACGTCTGGAGTTCGTTTGCAGAGGCTGGAGGCCCTGGCGTGCCCATTCTCTCTCTCTCCCCCTCTACCTGTCTTTCTCTCTGTGTCTGTCGCTCTCAAATAAATAAATAAATAAATAATTTTTTTAAAAAAAAGAAAGCAAAGAAAGAAAGAGCAGGGTATGGTGGCACATGCCTTTAATTCCATCACTCGGGAGGCAGAGGCAGGAGAATTGCTGTAAGTTCAAGGCCACCCTGAGACTACACAGTGAATTCCAGGTAAGCCTGGGCTAGAGTGAGACCCTAACTCGAAATCTAAAACAAAAAAAGAAAGGTCTGACCTTGCCTTTTTGTGTTCCTACTGAGCCCAAAACAGTCATAACAATAAGAACTAAAATCTAGTGCTGGAGAGATGGCTTAGTGGTTAAGGCACTTGCCTACGAAGACTAAGAATGCAAGCTTGAATCTCCAGGTCCCACACAGGCCAGACACACCGTGATGCACGTGCACAATGCCGCACATGTGCACAGAGGGGCGCACGCATCTGGACTTTGTCTGCAATGGCTGAAGGCCATGGCGTGCCTTCTCTCTCTCTCTCTCTCCAGCTCCCTCTCTCTCTGCCTCTTCCTCACTCGCTCAAATACATAAAAAATAAAAATAAAAACACGATCCCCAAAGCCGAGCAATACTCATGCTTGGTGAACTTCATTCTATGAATAGTGGCCACTTGCTGCTTCCCACGCACTGCCCTCAGCTGGAAGGTGCGTTGCGTTGCTTAAGATGTACTCAGCTGCAAATAACTCGCATAACCAAACCCCAAACCCCCAAACCTGCCCAGTAGTGACATCTATCCATCAATAGAACTGGTTAAGGAAGCAGAAGTTTATCTATGTAAAGGAAAATTACTCAGAGAAAGGGTGCTACATGCTTATATGGAAACAGCTCTTGGACATAAATATGAGACAAGGAAATTATAGGGTATTTATACAATTATATAATTGCATATTTACACAATACCACCCTATTCAGGGAAGGCTGGGCTCAGGGCTTCACATAGACAACAAAGTTGAGTATGTTTGAGGTTCTTTGTAAGATGGAGTGGTGCTTGCTTAGGACCGCCCCTCTTGTAGACTGGAGGTCACCTCCTTTACTTACTGAGCTTAACGTGATAGGAGTGTGGCGCTTGTCACTATGCCGTGGTGTTTAGGAAATTGTGACAGGAAAAACCGTATGTGCTCAATACAGACACAAATTTTAAAAACATTCTTAGGCCACAGCTGGGTGAGTCCATGAATGTGAACCTCACAGAGGTCAAGGGAGGTTGTTTGCCAAAGTTTGCACAAGCCCAGAAAAACTTCCAAGGCAGCTGGTAAAGAGGAAGGCTACAGAGGAGGATGAGGGAGGATGGGGAGGGAGGGAAACTTTTCAATGTCCAATTTTAAGTTATCCTCACTTTGAACCAATGAATACATTAGCAAAAATTCTAAAATTATTTGGTTATGTAAAACATTTATGTCTGGATAATCTGTATGAAGTGTAGTTTTTGGTATTTTGTAAATAAATTTTTGTAGGTAAAATTAGTTCAAACTCAAAAGTCTATGCCGGGCTTTGTGGCACATGCCTTTAATGCCAGCACTTGGGAGGTAGAGGTAGGAGGATCGCTGTGAGTTCAAGGCCACCCTCAGACTACATAGTGAATTCCAGGTCGGCCTGGGCTGTCTTGAAAAAACAAAATAAAAAAAAAAGGCTGTAAATTTAGATTCTTGTTAGAAGAGTAACAAATTTGAACAACAACAACAACAAAAAAAAAAAAAAAACATTTGTAACGTAAGTATCAAACAGTTGGTGTATTGACCAAAAAGCACAGCTCTCACCTTATAGGGAATAAGATAGTCATTCTAGAAACTAAGTAGCAGTGACCATGGTCCAGAAACACAAGTCCATAGTGCCCCAAATACCATATCCCACTGTGGTAACAATTCCATGAAGGCTTTATATTCACAGAACCAGGGAAGTCACAGATTTTAGAAATACACTGGTGGATGCGTCAAGTACGCAGGTAGATCACAGCCAAGCACAGAGAGCTCGGCCACGGATCTCAAACCCTGTCTACTGGCGTTCTTAGCCTTTGGGCTGGAGGAAGCTGGAGGGTCTGTTTGCACATTCCGAAGGATTTTCCTGATTGTCTCAGGATGCTAGGTCAGACACAGAGGTGGACAATAAATGGCTATTTAGGAACTTAAAAATGGTCCAAGGCTCTGGACCTGTAACATTCCAGCTCTCCACTGAACAGATGTTCTAATCGATCAGTCCCGCAGCTCACTGGACGCAGGTGCAGCAGGTTTCCAAGAAGTCCACGGGTTGCTGAGAGAGAAGACAGAAAGGGAGAGAGGAGAGACGAGAAGAGGGGCCATGCGGCAGAGTGGGCCACAGAACGAGAGAAAAGAAGCCGCCAACCTGGATCTCACTGACAAGATCCCGGTGGCATGCCAATATTTCTCCAGGAAAAGGAAGGTTCCTCTGGGCACATGGGTGGTGCTGGCCCTTGTCAGCCGCCTGAGGTCACCTGGCGCCTGCCCCTCCTCTCCTCCTGGATGTGCTCCCTCCGCCTCTGCTTCCCAGCTCTGTGAGGGGCACTGGCAAGGGGTCAGGGCTTCGCTCAGTGCCCTTTGGACAGGAAGCACTTAGCCAGAGGCACTGCAGGGCTCAGTCTTCGGGTCACAGGAAGGGGTCTTGCAAGTTAGACCCCCACGGTGCAGGTTGAAACTAAACGCCTTCGCTGTGGACACTGGCCTCACCAACCCCAGTGGCTGAGGGGCAGAGAACTCCAGTTGTGTGACAATAATAATAATAATAATAATAATAATAATAATAACAATGGAAGCCTGCCACTCACCTACCTGAGGTGTGACACCTCCTGCTTGCTATCAGGCCGCCACCCCCACATCCTAAAAGGTGCAAAGATGAGGTGTCAAGGTCCTCACAGAGCCTAAGGGACTCCCTAGAAGGCTTGCCGGGGAAACACCTAGGCATTGGAACCAAAAGTAAAAAGGGTTTCATACTTGGGCACCTTGTATCCGAGTCTATTTATTTAGCCCAAAACTTTAAGCAGAGTTACTTTAATGTTGAGGTTAATTTGCTCATGGTGTATGTCCTTTCTTCTTTCAGACTTGAGTGGGGAGGAAACAGCTGAGGTTTAAAGGGTTAAAGTGGCTGGGGAAACGGCTCAGTGGTTCTAGGCTCCTGCTTGCAAAGCCTGATGGCTTGGGTTCAATTTCCCAGGCACCCACATAACGGCAGATGAGCATTCATTTGTAGTATCAAGACGCTGTGGCACACCCATACACACACACACGCACACACACACACACCCTCCTTCCTATGCCACTAGGATAGAATTAAACTACAATGCACCATCTCCGGCAAGACGCCTCCCAAGTCAGATTTTGTTGTGAAAAGCACAGGTCTTGGTTTGTGAAATGCAATCGTGAGCATTGGAACAGCTCTACAGCTTTCTGTAAACAGCATTTCCACCGTCACTGCAGAAGGTCTGGAGGAAATTTGTAAGACAGAAAGCCATCCTCATTTGCAGCTGAGGAGATGGGCTCAGGTAATTCTGCCCCAGGTCGCCTAGCTGGCTTGCAGGACTGTGGTTCTTAGGCGGGCTCACCTGAACTGCCTGAGCTGTTAGCGATCTGCCAGTAGAGCAAGGAGGGCGGGCAGACCGCTGGCCACACAAAGTGGTGTGTGCATCTGGATGTTGTTTGCAGCAGCTGGAGGTCCTGGCGGACCCATTCTCTCTGACTTTCTGTGCTTGCAAATAAATAAAATAAGCCCTCTTGTTGGCTTCACTTTGGTTACTGGGCAGAGAGAGAAGAGAGGGTTGGAGACATCACCTGGAAGAAGCAGTGATGAGTTCTGAAGCAGTGAAAGGCGAGAGATGGACACAGGTGTCAGCCCTCAGCACCCCCAGGTGGTGGTCCCTTCTTGGATAGCAACTGATCCTAAGTTCTGGGGACCATGTTTCCTAACCTATTTTGTGGAACTTTTTGTTTAAAATGCATTAAGGAAAAAGTCCCTAATACTCCCATCCCATATAAACACATGTACACATATGTCATAACAAAGTTCCAAGTGTCACAAGTCTGGTGGTTATCCCCGTCCCATTCTTTTCAGCATGCAGAGTACAAGAGTATAGCCTACACAGAGAGCTGGAACGCTGTGTTTTCACAAAAACTGGCCCACATTATGTTTAAAACTCTAAGATTCACTTTCTTCATTTCATGACACTGGCCATGGATATCTCCCAAAAGAGTTCATATGACCTAATTTACTCATCTAAGTTGACATTGAATTTAAAATGACGCCAAATCAGGGCTGGGGAGATAGCTTAATGGTTAAAGATGCTTGTTTGCAAAGCCTGCCGGCCCCAGTTCAATTCCCCAGCACTCACAAAAGCTGGATTCAGGAGGTGGTATACGTATCTGGCATTTGTTTGCAATGGCAAGAGGTCCTAGTGCATGCACACAAATAAATAAAATTTTTATTTATTTATCTGAGAGAAAGAGGAGGCATGGGCATGCCAGGGCCTAGCTGTAGCAACTGATTCCAGATGCATGCACCACTTTGTGCATCGGACTTTATATGGGTACTGGGGAATCAAACCCAGGCCTGCAGGCTTTACAAGCAATTGCTTTTAACTTCTGAGCCATCTCCCCAGACCAAATAAAAAATTTTAAATCCTTAATATATGTCAAATTGCATTTACACCAAATATATTCTGCCTATAGGTTGAATGCTACTGATTCAGTCTGTGACTCAATTTCAAATTGCTACTTAAAAAGATACAACTAATAGCTTTCCTTATGTATTTTTAAAAATATTTTGACTTATTTATTTGCAAGAGAGAATGGGCATGTCAGGACCTCTTGCTGTTGCAAATGAACTCCAGATGCATGCATCATTCTGTGTATCTGGCTTTATGTGGGTACTGGGGAATTGAACCTAGCCCAGCAGCTTGTGCAGGCAAGCACCTTTTACTGCTGAGCCATCTCTCCAGGCCATTGGTTATGTAGTTTTAAGTTCTACAACTTTCATATTTGAAAAACATACTCCTCAAAGTCGGATTTAAGATAAAATGCATACTTTTTCATGGTAATGGGTATTGCTCAATTATCTGTCCTATGACAGCAAGAATTCAGGCTCAGCGGCAGCACACAGTCTAATCAAACACCACCAGCACGTGTGGTGTTTGACTTGCCTGTGGAGGAAAAAGTCACCGAATTTTGCATTTCTTGATGCTAGTGAGGTTATTCATCTCACTCGTTAGTGAACTCTTGTTGGTAGATTCGAAGCTGGACAAATGTTGTTCCCATGAAAAAAACAGGAGGGTTGAATGATCTCTAACAAAACCAAACCAACCATAACCATTACTGGTATGTGATAACTGTGATAGCCAAAAACCAGTCGATGCCTGAGAGAAGTTCATGGTTTGGTCACTGTATTTTAAGAAAAACACTCCCGAAACTTCTGGCGATGCGTAAAGTGCAAACCAGGAGCCTGTCACGGAAGCAAGAGGGAAGTTAAGTGTCCCCTAAGCTTGGTTTTGACTCCTGTGTGTTGCCAGCTCTGGAACAGGGTGGATCCGGCTGCAGCTGCTGAAGGCTGGCCTGAGACGCTCACTGGTCAGTCGTGGTGCAAGAGGAAACAGATTCACCAGCTCGGTGTGACTTGGGCATAAGAGCACAGAGGAGACATATCCTGGGTGGGGTTCGATGTGCCCCCAAAGTGGGAAAGGGAAAGCTTGGTAAGTGGGGCTCAAAGGTGCCGGGGCTGTGTGGCCGGGTGAGGGAAGAAGCTCCCTCGTTCCTCCTTGAGGCTCTGTGACCCTTCCCTTCCTCCAGCCTTCCCTTCTTTGACCCGGATTCGTCTCTAGCCAGTATTCAACTGAAGAAAAATGTCATGGGAAGCGAAACGGTGAGATTTTCTACACTACTGTCCGCTAGGAATGGCCAGACAGCACTGATGCAGAAGAAATCAGGTAGAAAAATAAAATGAAATAAGTACAAAACAAATTCTTGACTTCTAAAGCTTAGAATGCTTTCCTCTGAGCTCTATCCCAGGATGAATGAAGTACATTGTCTCAGTCAAGAAAAAAAAAAAAAAGAAAGAAGTTGGCTGGTCTCCGCCCACCGTCTTCCCAGAAACTGTCCCTCCTTTATCAGGACATCGCCTGACCCCTAGCGGTGGTGTTGCCTTCCACGGCAACAGACGATGAACAGAGTCGTCCCAGGCAGATGAGAAGCATCAGTCCAAACTGACATCCGATGCGGGGCGTGGTGGGGCACGCCTGTAGTCCTAGCACTGGGGAGGCAGAGGCAGGAGGATCGCTGTGAGTTCGAGGCCGCCCTGAGACTACATAGTGAATTCCAGGTCACCCTGGGCTAGACCAAGAGTCTGTTCTTTGTGATACTTGCTCCTATCCATAACTGGGTCACATAGAGACAGCTTGTATTCTGCCCTCTTACTCTGAAGTCTTCCTGACTTATGTATTCAATCGTTTGTTTATATCCACATGGACTCTATCTCAGAGAATCAAAAAAGAAGTGAGGGCTGGAGAGATGGCTTAGCAGTTAAGTGCTTGCCTGTGAAGCCTAAGGACCCCGGTTCGAGGCTCGGTTCCCCAGGTCCCACGTTAGCCAGATGCACAAGGGGGTGCACGCGTCTGGAGTTCGTTTGCAGAGGCTGGAAGCCCTGGCGCGCCCATTCTCTCTCTCTCCCTCTATCTGTCTTTCTCTCTATGTCTGTCGCTCTCAAATAAATAAAAATAAAAAATGAACAAAAAAAAAATTTAAAAAAGAAAAAAAAAAAAAGAAGTGACATCTGTACTCTGCCCCAGAAGAAGACGGGTTTCCAATGCTCAGAACATCACGAAACCAGGTAAACTTCAGAGACATTCGCAGATGGAACCAAACACCACAGGACACGAACAATCCTTTGTCCTATGATGGTGCGACATGGCATTTTTCCTGAATCGGTTCTCTCCTGTGATGATATGAACTCAGGTCTCACCCGAGCGCTGTGTTTTACAGGGGGCAGAGCGCTGCAGCCAGGACAAACCAGCAGCTGCATGCCCAGGCTCCACCCACGACCACTGTCTCAAGCCATCATGAAACAAAGTCTAGAAACCAGAATGTGGTGCCAGGCCTGCAGAACCCTGTGCCTGTGACTGATGCCACCTAAACTGACCCTCATCAGTGGAAAGGGCACAGGGAAGTCACAGCTGGGAGCGTTCTCGTTTCTAGTCTACTTCATGAGGCATTAGGCAAGGGACGGGAAGAAGTCTGGCACACCGTCCTGTTGCTGGGGTCCACCAGATGTTGGCCAGGAGGTGACGTCCACCCTCTGCTCATGTCGTCATTTTCCCCTGCCATCACGGAGCTTCCCCTTGAGTCTTTAAGCCAAAATAGACTATCTCCTTCCACAAGCCACTCTGGCTTAAGAGTTCTCTGCAGCAGTATGAAGCTGGATGCAACAATGGATCAGGACTTTTAAACATTGTTATACCTTTTTTATCTTTTTACTACACTTGATACAGCACCGTGACATCACTCTATTATATTTTTAATTCCTTTTCATACTTCCTTCTAATTTTACACACCTTCAACATTTCCCATAACAATGGTCCCACGGCTTGACAAAGCATGATTAATTCACAGAAACATGATCAGGACAGCTTTGATGAGGCCTTACAGTGTGAGACATTATGTGACCGCAGCAATGAATCACCAACGTTCACAAAACAAGTCAGGCCCATTATGCTGCCCTGTGGGAAACTGATGCACGGTTTGATCAGAGCTGGACTGTGTCAGTGGGTGACATACAATATTAAGTTGTGATAGTGTCATTAAAACATCCAAGGAGCTGAAGAGATGACTTAGCGGTTAAGCGCTTGCCTGTGAAGCCTAAGGACCCTGGTTCAAGGCTCGATTCCCCAGGACCCACATTAGCCAGATGCACAAGGGGGCACATGCGTCTGGAGTTCGTTTGCAGTGGCTGGAGGTCCTGGCGCGCCCATTCTCTCTCTCCCTCTCTCTCTCTCTCTCTCTCTCTCTCTCTCTCTCTCTCTCTCTCTCTCTCTCTGCCTCTTTGTCCCTCTGTCTGTCACTCTCAAATAAATAAACAAAAAAAAATTTTTAAAAAAACATCCAAGGAAATGTAATAGAGTAGGAAAACATGAAACGTTCTAGAACTCCCGCTAGGATATCACTGCCCATGGCTGAAAGGATTCCAAATGCAACTCACCTCTAACTCTTTCTGGCAGACACAAACCAATACCTCAGGAGAAAATCACCCTCCTGGCTGGACAGTGGCTTGTCCAATGAATGTCTCATGGGACTTCCACATGCCTGGAACCACCCTTCAAACTGAAGCCTGGCCTAATCAAAGATGCTGGCTGAGATGGTGCAGACAAGGGCTCCCTTTCCTTCACCAGGCTGTGGAGTCCAGAGGTCACCCCGTGAGCCGCTTCTCTGGAGTCACGAGCCACATTGCGATGAGCGAGCCTGCCGGTTGAAAACGAGGCACTCCCCCCGCTCTTCCCCTCCTGTACACAGGGCCCAGCGTGTCTCTAAACAAACCCAAAATAAAATGGAAACTCGTGCAGATTTTAAAGGCTAGGCAGCCTATTGCACTGCCTGAGGCATCCAGTAGTTTGACCCAGTCCAAGCCTGGAGGTGGTGTGTGAGGGCAAAAGGCCAGGGCTCTCCGGAGTCCAGGCTTAAACCTGCCTTCGGCACTTCTGTGGACGTTGGGGACTTTGAGCAGCACCTCCAGCCCTGGGGCCAAAGGTCTGTCATCTGTAAAAATGGGATCATTTTACTCATTAGATGTTTAGCCATGCAGTGGATGACCTGGCTTGTAGCAGGGCAAACCTGAAGGAGACTGACCCCTCAAATCCACGGCAGGATGTTCCTCCTGCCGCCCATTTTTCTCATGATCTAAAAAGGGAGTCAGCCAGGTGCAGCTTCTGGCCCCACCATCCCAGAGCCATCTCCCCACATCCCCGTCTGTGCCTGACACAGTCCCCTCCAAAACAAGGCCCGCTCCTCTTTAAAAAAAAAATTATTTATTGGGATAAAGAAAGAGGGAGGGAGGGAGGAAGGGAGAGAATGAGGGTGCCAGGACCTCTAGCCACTGCAAATCAACTCCAGACACATGTGCCAGCTTGAGTATCTGGCTTACATGGATCCTGGGGAATCAAACCTGGGTCCTTTGGCTTTGAAGTCAAGCACCTTAACCACTAAGCCCTCTCTCCAACCCTTTTTTTTTGAAACAGGGTCTCATGTAGCACAGGCTGGTCTCAAACGTGCTATGTAGCTAAGGGTGGTCTTGAACTCCTGACCCTCTGGCCCTCCCCTCCAGAGTGCTGCCATTGTAGGCATGTGCCAGCCTGCCCTTGTTTATGTAGCACCGGGGATCGAACCCAAGGCAAGCCCTCTACCAACTAAGCTCCGCCTCCAGCCGTCAAGGTGCATTTGTCACTTGTGTTGGGCACGCTCCCTTCTGACCTTCTTAGGACTGGTGTCAGGAGCACACTGTGTCAGAGGCAGATGGAGAGGTTTGCGTCTTTCCACAATGTCAGTATTTATTAAATAACAATAAGCTTATGAGCTACTTCCTCGTCAGTGGCCACAAGCTTGCCGTGTGGTTTCTGTTTCCCTTCATAGCTGGCTGATGCAAACACGGGTTCTTTTATTTCAACCTTAAGTATGAATGCCAACTCAGATCACACACTGCACACCACATAGCAAATATGCATTCGTACACGTGTATATGTGTAGGCCAACAATGGCTGCAAAGGGCGAAAGACCCTGTAGAAGAGTTCAGGAAGAAGCTGCACTGAGGGCAGTAGCAAGAGGCTGATGCAGATGCAAAGAAAGTGGTGTTTAGGCCGCTGGCCATGGAGCCCTGTGGACAAGCCGTCGGGATGCTGGAAAGATTTGTGCAGCCTTGCGGGGAGAAAAGTTATGAACGTCTTAACCAACAGCGAACTCTGCAAGCTCTGTGGCTGGACAGCCAAGCTATGGAGGGTGTGAAGTGTGAGGGCCTGAGGTGTGGAGGGTGTGAAGTGTGGAGGGCCTGAGGTGTGGAGGGTGTGAAGTGTGAGGGCCTGAGGTGTGGAGGGTGTGAAGTGTGGAGGGTGTGAAGTGTGGAGGGCATGAAGTGAAGTGGGTATAAATTGTGGAGGGTGTGAAGGGTGGAGGGTGTGAAGTGTGGAGGGTGTGAAGTGCTGTGCAGATGAATGGTGGGAGGACAGCTGGCAATTCTAGCAGGTCTCACCAGCAGTGAGGACTGAGGTGACAGTTAGAAGCCTGCTGCTTGTCAGTCTGGTCTTGTGACACTGGTGGGGCCATTGCCAAGGCAAGGTGAGGTGCTTTCTGTGTCCAGATGAAGGTGTTACAGCCTTCCCTCAGTCTGGCATGTTCAATAAGTTGTCAGGCCTTGTTTTCCTAACATGATTTGAATATGCCCATGTGCTAGTAGATCCAGATTTATTCTGAAAAATTCATAGGCTGGCACCCTCTTTACTCTGAGGAATATGTCATTTTATCAGCCTGGGCTTCATGGGTGATGTTGGATGGATGGTATTATTTCATGCCTAGTGAGTTACAATCATCCCGCCTCTGTACTTGCACTCAATGAGAAGTCAGAAGCTACTTATAAAATGGAGTCTAGGGCTGGAGAGATGGCTTAGCGGTTATGTGCTTGCCTGTGAAGCCTAAGGACCCCGGTTCCAGGCTTGATTCCCCAGGACCCACGTTAGCCAGATGCACAAGGGGGCGCACGCATCTGGAGTTCGTTTGCAGAGGCTAGGTGCCCCAGCACGCCCATTTTCTCTCTCTCTCTCTCTCCCTCCCTCCCTCTCTCTCTCTCTCTCTCTCTCTCTCTCTCTCTCTCTCTCTCTCTCTCTCTGCCTCTTCCTCTCTCTGTCTGTTGCTGTCAAATAAATAAATAAAAATAAATAAAATGGAGTCTGTCTGGGCCATGCCTACCCTGAAAAGTCATTCACACAATATATATACTTATGACAGGGCACAACCTGATCTCAACAACTATGCTCCATGACTGGCCCCTCACTTGGACAGTAAGCCTGATTTAAAAATAATAATAAAAAAGGCTTTGAGGCTTGTTGAATAATCTGCTTTTCAAAATACAAACCCTGCATGGCTTCACTCCAGGGTCTGATCTGAATATCGGCGCCCACCCCCACCACCAGGCAAGCCCTGGCTTTTCCTGCGCCTCCAGCCCCCCGGCCCCGCCCCTCACTCCCCTAGCACTGCTCTGCAACGTGACTGGATGCAGCAGTAAAGACCACTTGCTTCCCTCTTCTGGAAGCTTCCACCTAGCGAGAAGACAGTGGTCTGCTCAGTGGGAGAAGACAACCCCTTTTCAGGCTTGAAGACTGTGCTCACATGGCAGAAAGCACCTTAGCATCTCTTTTTCTTCTTGGCAAGACACTACCCCCATTCTGAAAAAACCCAGGCTCAGGTTACCTCGCCAAGGCCCCGTCTCCTCATCCCATCACAGCGGGCACATCCTCCTTGCAGCAGTCACAACAAACCTCACAGATGTGGTCCTGCTTATCTGGAATCGCACTTACACCTACCAACAGTGCCCCACTTCCATAAGAGAGGAGCCACACTTGAGCAAGGCTTCCAAGGACCCACTTGAACTTGGCCCTGCGTGCACGCCTCCCCCACTCCGTTGTTGCTTCAGTCCCTCAAGCACAGCTGCGTCGTCTGAGGTCTGTGCATACGTTTTTGCTTTTCCTGGGGTATCTTTCACCTTTCCCATGACTAATGCTGGGTTCTGTTTCAGTTCTTAGTTTAACCTCACGTCGGGCTGGAGAGATGGCTTAGTGCTCAAGGCACCTGCCTGTGAAGCCTGGGGACCTAGGTTCCATTACCAAGTACCCATGTAAGCCAAATGCATAAGGTGGTGCATGTGTCTGGAGTTCGTTTGCAGTGGTTAGAGGTCCTGGTGCACCTATTCTTTCCCTCTTCCTCTTCTTCTCTCTCAAATAACTAAATTAAATTTAATCAATATTTAAGCCTCACCTCTTCCAAGAAGTCCTTGCTGAACTCCCCACCAAGAGGTTTCGGTGTCTCACCTTGAAGCTCACTGACATTTGATTCAGTGTCCCCTCCACTATAGATCATGAGAGCAGGAAGTATGTCTGTACTGTTCTTCCCCCAGTGCCTTCAATTGGTCTAATATAATAATATAATACTGGCTGAATTTTGAAAATATTTTATGTATTTATTTTAGAGAGAGAGTGCAAATATGAGTGTTCCAAGGCCTTCTGCCTCTGCAAACCATCTCCAGACACCTGCATCACTTTGTGCATCTGACTATATGCTAATGCTGGGGAACTGAACCCAGGCCATATCCCCAGGGCACTGGCTGAATGTGTGATGCAACTATAAAGCATGGTAAAAATTTTGCACGCGGTGGGAGAAGACCTGGCTCCTTGTCGCAGGTCTGACAGTGACAAGCCACTTCTTAGTATCGCTAAGGCAAGATAAAAATAAGATGGGGTTAGGAGCTCTTCTCCCAGTGGTCACTGACTACAGCTCTTCGTTTCCAACCCCAGGTGGAATACCCTGTGTCCAGGGGAGAAGCCTCACCTGCTATTGATCCGCACAGAATGCCAGTAGTTTGATGGGAATGAACGAGGCCTGGGAAAGACCATCAGAAAACAGAAGTAATAAAAAGGATTGCCTGCCAACACTAAAAGTCATCTCAGTCAAGATGAATAAATGTGGGCTGGAGAGGTGGCTTCATGATTAAGGCTCTGGCCTGCGAAGCCTAAGAACACATATTCAACTCTCCAGATCCTACCTTAGCCAGATGCACAAAGGTGAGGCAAGCGCAAGGTTGCACATGCCCACTAGGTGGCGCAGCGTCTGGAGTTCGATTGCACCGGCTGAGGCCCTGGTGCGTCAATTCTTGATCTCTCTCTAATAATAAATAAATAAATACTGTTTTTTAAGAAAAGATGACTAAATGTGTCCTTCATGACAGCTCAGGAGAAAGCCACTCCTGGGTGCAAGGACTCTGTCTCCCTCCTTCCTGGGTCTCTCCTTTTCTCTTGCCTCTCTGTCCAGACTCACGGACACTCAGTTCCCTAAGCTGTGTGTGGAGTGGTGGGACTCTCTCAGATGGACGTGACTGGGGAACACCTCCCCAAGCTTCCTCTTAGCTGGAAGAGATTGTTGCTTATTTCCAACAAGAAAAACACAACTTGTTTTCAGGAAACAACGCTCCTCCCTGGTTTGGAAGAACCAGGAAGAAGCTGATGAAGGTAAATTAAGAAGACAATATGGGGGCTGACGAGATGGCTCAGTGGTTACCTGTTTGCTATGATTGGTGTCCGTTACCCCAGTACCCACATAAAGCCAGATGCACAAAGTGGCAAGTGCATCTGGAGTTTGTTTACAGTGTCAGGAGGCCCTGGCATGCCCATCCTCTCTCTTCTTGAAAATAAATACAATAAAAACTAAATAAAAAGAAAACAATCTGGATCTTCCTCAACCCAGGACTGTGCCCCATGGCAACAGCCTTTCTCCTGATTTCTGTATCTCTCCACTTACTGTTAGCTTGGAAGCAACTCTGCGGGTTTGGCTCCAACTCCACCAAAGAGCAAGTAAGACAAAGAGGAATACGGGTTCACAGTAATGAAAGCAGGAAGGACTGGGGCTGTCGCTCAGTGGTTAGAGGTGCTTGCAAAGCCTGCTAGTCCAGGTTCCATCACCCAGCGCCTATGAGAAGCCACATGCATTGCATGGTGCGTGTGTCCGGAGGTCATTTGCAGTGGCCAAAGGCCTTGGTAGGCCCACACACTCAGATCTCCTCTCTCTCATTCTCACTTGGGAAAGAAGGGAGACAGGAAGGGAGGAAGGGAGGGAGGCAGGTAGTCTCAGGGTTTCCTCCTACTCATGGGGATCCGACTATCTCTGCCTCCCAAATGCTGGGATTAAAGACGTGCACCACCACGCCTGGCTAATTTTTACTTCATTGTATTGTATTGTATTGCATTTATTTATGAGAGAGAAAGAGAGAGGCAGACAGAGAAAATGGGCACACCAGGGCCTCTAGCCACTGCAAATGAACTACAGACATATGTGCCACCTTGTGCATCTGGCTCTACATAGGTTTGGGAGAATTGAACCCAGGTGCTTAGGCTTTGCAGACAAGTGTCTTGATTGCTAAGCCATCTCTCCAGCCCTTCATTGTTTTTTGAGTCAGGGTCTCACTCTAGGCCAGGCTGACCTTGAACTCATGGTGATCTTTCTCCCTCAGGCTCCTGACAAGCATAGGCAGAATTAGATGAAAGAAAATAGCGAGCACAAACAACATCCATTTGCTTCTCTGTCATCTAGAGGCCTTCAGCAGATCCCCACTGTGAAATCAATCCTACTTCCTTCCCGCCAAAGCCCCACAGAACTCGGTTACACCTTTATTGTAACACCAACCTCATATCCAAGTGACCTGCAGTGAGTTAAGGGTGAAACTCAGTGTTTGCTGGGTATGCATGAGGCCCTAAGTTCCACCGGAAGCACTGCAAAAACAATAAGATACCCCCCCACACACACACACACACTGACTGGGGCCTTTAGGGCCCTACAATGGATACAAATAACCCCACTGAGGAGGACCCTCAGTAAAATGGAGTTAGAGGACAGGAGCTATAAGAGTGCAATGTGGAATAGAGATTTGGCTTAGTGGTTAAAGAGCCTGCCTGCAAAGCCTAAGGACCCAGGATCAACTCCCCAGGACCCATGTAAGCCAGATACACAAGGTGGCACATGCATCTGGAGTTCATTTGCAGCGGCTTAGATACCCTGGTATGCCAATCATTCTCTCTCTGCTCCCTCTCTCAATCTCTCTCAAATAAATAAATAAATAAAAACTTAAAACATATTTCTAAAAAGAGTACAAATTTTATTTTAAAAATCAATTAAAATAAATACAGCAAAAAATAAAAATGAATTGAAAAGATAAATGAAATATAAAACGCATGGCTATACGAAAATTTAATAGTGATCCACCGGTTCCCC
The DNA here is from genome assembly GCF_020740685.1 of Jaculus jaculus. NCBI lineage: Eukaryota > Metazoa > Chordata > Mammalia > Rodentia > Dipodidae > Jaculus > Jaculus jaculus. The sequence continues at coordinate 108,675,590 of NC_059113.1, read as the reverse complement.
CGTGCCCCACAGGTCTTGGTCCTGGAAAGGTCCCATCATCCCCACATGCACACAGTGTAGCCAAGGAACCATTGCTATATCCAGCTGAATTGTTTTGTTTCATTTCATGGCGTATGAACCTGGTGCGTGCAGCGTGTATCAAACAATGTGTCCCTGTCACCAGCAGTTTCACTGCTCCAGAGCAAGCTTCCTTTCACAAGTAACAAGATGCATGTGCCCAGGGCAGGACCAGCGGCCCAAAGGACAAAGAGCGGTTGTGACTGTGTGCTGGGTCCCAGTCCCAACAGAGGGCCCACTGTTCCTGACTCCCAAGCCACTCAGCCCATCTCTGCGACTTCGGGGCTGACACGCCAGCAGAGCTGAAGGACTGGCCAAGATGAAGCTTAGATAACCGCACACTTAGGTAATGTGGAGGAAGTTCCTCTTGAGTTGCAAGGAGATTCGACAGCAGGAGGTTGGGCCGACCTTCCCAATATGTACAGCCCGCCGCTGTTGAAGTGCAAAAGTCCCACGGTCCCTTCCCGTCACTGCCTGCTCCATGCCTCTCTTAATCAGTACACGGGTCCAGCCACGTGCGCACAGGGCTCCAAAGGAGCAAAGCGAGACAGAGAAGAAACATGCCGCGCTGGATAGTCTCGTCTGGCCTTCCATAAACTCCAGCCAGGAGAACAAAGTTGTAAAGAGATAAGGGGAAGTAAATTAATGATGTTTGAAAGCCTGCTGTGTGGTAGGCCCTTTGTTAATCGCATTATATTCTCACAACCATATCAAATACTGTGTTCAGCTACAAATAATAGAAACAAAGAGAAGGTGCCTTCAGCAGACTGGATTTATGTTTCTCATTAACTAAAAAGGGGAAAGCTTGTAGCTAGGAGCTCCTGGCACTGGCTCTATGATTCTTTTTTTTTAATGACAGAAAGAAAGAATCGGGGGACCAGGGCCTCCAGCCACTGCAATTGAACTCCAGCCACATGCACCGTCTTGTGCGCACGTGTGACCTCACACACTTGCATTACCTTGTATGTCTGGCATACATGGGATCTGGAGAGTCTTACATGGGTCTCAGGCTTCACAGGCAAGCACCTTAACTACTAAGCCATCTCTCCAGTCCTGATTTTTTTTTCTAGGTAGGGGTTCATTCTAGCTCAGGCTGACCTAGAATTCACTATATAGTCTCAGGCTGTCCTCAAACTCATGGTGATCCTCCTACCTGTGCCTCCCCAGTACTGAGATTAAAGGCATGCACCACCATGCCTGGCCTCCAGCTCTGATTTTTTAATTAATTAATTATTTTCTGGCAGAAAGAGCTAGAGAGAAGAGAGACAGAATGGGCTCTCCAGGGCCTCTAGTTGCTGCAAACATGCACCGCTTTGTGCATCTGGCTTTATATGGGTACTGGGGAATCGACTCCGGGTCTTTAGGCTTCGCAAACAAGTACCTTAACTACTGAGCCATCTCTCCAGCCTCTCTATGATTCTTTTGACAGTTTCTTATGTCTACCTCTTAGTCCCAGGATGGGAAATCTAGCTCCCGACATCACAGTGATCATCTTTCTTCAACCTCCTGAGTGCTGGATTCCAGGAGTGTGCCAACACATCTGGCTTCCTCCCACCTCCAGTTGTCTGTTTTTATTCAGAAAGCAAGTGCCTTCCAGAAGGCAGAGTCTCCTGCAGGAGATTTTCTATTTGGTTGTTTTCGGTGAGGCTAACGGAAATAAATAAAGCTGGGCAGGACGGAGAGAAGGCAGGTGGCATGCAGGCTCTGCTGAACTCTCCGGCTTGACCCTCATGAAGCCATTATCTACTTTGGCGAGGGTTTAGTCCTCCCTCCCAGAGCAGGTCCTTCATGGGCTGCAGCTGCCAAGGCCTTGTTGTAACTGCTTAGTCATTTCCTTTTGGCTTAAGGCAAGTCACAGAGGCTGGGGACGATGTCATCATCCCTCAGAAGGACAGATACCCAGAACCAAGTCTCAGGACTTCCTCTTCCTTATGAGGATGAAGAAAGTAAATATTTGCCATTTCAACATCTCCAATAGGATGTGAATGCCTTCCGGAGCTGTCAGTCAGCACCGGTTTGCTGTTTTCCAGAGCAGATCCTGAGACAGACTCATGTGTTAAGAAGGGAAACCTATTTTCTCCACTTGCAAAGTTTCTCTTTATATGAACCACTAATCAGCAGTTCTAAGGCTTTTTGGTCTTGGAATCCCTTTACGCTCTTCAAAATTATCAAGGCTCTTGTCCGGCATGCTGTTATGTGCCTGAAGCCCCAGTACCTAGGAAGCTGAGGCCAGAGGATTGCGAGTTCAAGGCTGATCTACTCAACGGTGAATTCGAGGACAGCCTGAGCTACACAGTGAGACTCTATCTCCAAAATTCATATTGAAGATTTCAAAATTTTTGTTTCCCTGAATGATATTTGTGTCTATTTACCACATTTGCTGATATATATTTTATTTATTTGAGAGAGAAAGAGTCAGAGAGAGAGAGAGGTAGAATGGGTACACCAGGGCCTCTAGCCACTGCAAACAAACTCCAGATGCTTGTGTCACCTTGTGCATCTGGCCTTACATGGGTACTGGAGAATCAAACCTGGGTCCTTTGGCTTTGCTGGCAAGCACCTTAACCGCTAAGCCACCTCTCCAGGCCTCACTAATCTATTTTTAAATATTGAGTTAGAACATAGATGTGGCCCTTTAGGAGGCCCTGTTACCTGAGGCTCTAATGCAAAAGCAAGACCAGTGCCTTGTTGTCAGGGAAACCCAAAGCCACCCAGGTTAGGGCTTTGGGTCCTATGTAGTGTCTTCCCATGAGCAAGGTGATAGTGGCGAAAAGCTCCTCTCCTTGCAGGTCTTGAAGGGCTAGAGGCCTTCTTTACCTCCCACCCCAGTGTCTCTGGGGCTCCTAGCTTAGGCTGAGTCACTAGAGCATGGAACTTTTACCTTCCTCCCACCAAGACAGAAAGAAAGGAAGGAAGGAGGGAGGGAGGAAGGGAGGGAGGGAGGAAGGGAGGAAGGGAGAGGGCTGGAGGGATGGCTTAGTGGTTAAGGTGTTTGCCTGCAAAGCCGAAGGACCAAGGTTCAATTCCTCAGGGCCTATGTAAACCAGATGCACAAGGTGGCACATGTGTCTGGAGTTCGTTTGCAGTGGCTGGGGGCCCTAGAGTGCCCATTCTCCCCCTTTTTCTCTCTGCCTCTTTCCATCTCTCAATCTCTCAAATAAATAAATAATAAAATAAATAAAATTTAAGAAAGAAAGAGAGCACTATAACTATGAAAAAGGGGGTTGGGGAGACGTCCCAGTGGATAACAGCACTTGCTGCATCATGAGGTACTGAGATGGACCCAGATTGCCTGAGTTTCATTTCTCAGAACCAGGTAAATAACTGGACATGGCCATGCATGTCTGTAATCCCAGTCCTGTGGAGAACAGACTCAGAGAGAGCCTCTGCCCTGTGCAAGCATGTGGAGACAACTGCTCATAGACAAGCACACACACACACCACCAAACACACACACACACACACACACCACCACCAAACACACACACCACTACCACCACCAAACACACACATACACACACACCACCACCAAACACACACACCACTACCACCACCAAACACACACACACACCACCACCACCAAACACACTTACCACTACCACCACCAAACACACACACACACATACCACACCACCACCACCAAACACACACACCACTACCACCACCAAACACACACACACACCACCACCACCAAACACACATACCACTACCACCACCAAACACACACACACACATACCACACCAAACACACACACACACACACACACACACCACCACCACCACCACCAAACACACACACCACTACCACCACCACCACTAAACACACACACACACACACGCATATGTCCACCACACGTACTGCATATGTCCAAAACCCTCAGACTGGGCAGGTGTCCCCTTTGGTTCAGGGGCCACTCCTTTAAGCTGCTTGTTGCCTAAATAGGTAAGCTGAGTGATTTAAACAGTTGTGAGCTAGATTTATGTAAACAGTAATAGATGGAGTGGATCTATTTTTTATTATACATACTTTTGGTCAGTGTGTGGGGGGGATTAAAGGTAGGGTTTCAATTAAGCCCAGGATAACCTGGAATTCACCCAATCTGAGGTAATCAGATGTTTTCCCTAGCAATCTGCTGTGGGTCCCATTGAGTCCTTTCACCAAGACAGCAGAACCTACTGGCCTCTGAGTGGCCTAACCACTCAGGAAGGGGACAGGTGTGCCCTGGACAGCTGCTTTCATGGCCGTTGCCTCCCACCTGGCCGGTCTTCTGAAACTACAAGTGCACTTCCTCCAGAGCTGGAAAATCAGACATGTCTCCCTAGAATCCCCCAGACAAGTTGTAGGCTCTGCCTGGAAAACATAAGCCACCTAGAATGCCGCAAGTAACAATGGTGGGGGGTTGGAGGTGTTGAGACCCACAAAGCATCCTGTGTTCCTCTGAGCCTCACCCCGGGGTTTGTGCTGACCTCCAGCCCTGCTGTGTTCACGTCCACAGAGCCGCTTCCTGGGGAGCCTTGATATGCCCAGCCCCCAAGACAAGGCCCTTTAACTAGGATGACTGTTTAATTAGTATTACTGTTTGCTAGATTATTTATTTATTATTTTTATTTATTTAAATTTTTTATTTAAAAGAAATAGGTAGATAGGTAGAAAATGAATAGAGAGAAAATGGATGCATCAGTACCTTCAGTTGCTATAGACAAACTCTAGACGCATGCACCACCTTGTGCATCTGGCTTACATGGGTCCTGGGGAATTGAACCTGGGTCCTTTGGCTTTGCAGGCAAGCGCCTTAACTGCTAAGTCATCTCTTCAGCCCTTATATATTTATGTGATTGTGTGCTTGTTCACGTGTGTGTGGAGGCACACGGAGGACAGCTGTCAGGTGGGTCCTCGGCTTCCTCCTCGTTTTGAGGCACTGTCAGGGGGTGTCGCCTCTCTCCCCTTCCTGGGGGCTGTAAGTGCTCTAGGATAACAGAAGCCCACCACAGCTTCCCTCCGGCACGTGGGGTCTGAGGATCTGAATTCGGGTATTCAAGCACTTTATCCACAAAGCCTACTGGAATTTCTTATGTCATGATTTTAGTACTGTATATGACGGGAGAATGAGAATCTATACATTGATGCAAAGGAAGCCTGAGGCCAAAGAAATTCACTAGGTTATCTAAGTATCGTGGCAAGCACCAGCCTGGGACATCAGGGCCACCACTGTCGTCTCAGTGTGGCATCTCTCCTACGTGCTGATGGATTCAAAACACCAGAGTCAGCAACACCGAGCTGATCACAGAATACAGCGTGAGACACGGGACTGGAGATTCAGGACGTGGCATTCAAGGTCAAGTGAATGACCTGTGTGCTGCAGTCGTGGACTCAGATGACCACAGGGTCAGGCAGGAAGCAAGACTGAAACGGCAGACTGGTGGGACAGGGACCAACTTGACAACTCATGTGTCATCTCAAGGGTGTACGCCGACACGCACTCGAGACAATTAAAAGATGCTGGTGACAAGGGATTTGTGGGCTGCGCTTGACCTGCGGCCGCCTAATTTATCACCGTTGACTCAAAGGCTTTCTGGAAACTACACATGCACACTCTGCATTTATTTAACCAAAGGCCAGCAGACTTAAATGCCTGGTCAGACACTTTTTCTCACTCAGGGCTCATAATAACCTTATCAAGTGGGAGAAAATCTCCTCATGTCTCATTTATAAGGAAAACAAGGTTCTGATATCTCAGATACCTACCCAATGTTACACAGTCAATAAATGGCTTTGTTAGTACTAACTACGTGGGGAATCCCTAAGTAAGATCCTCCTGTTTTCTTTGTTGGAGGAGAATGCTGTTTGCAGAATCACTCTAATGCTATCCTTCCTTGCTGGAGGTAATGAACTTTTCTCTACTCTTTTATATCCTAGTTGTGCCATATTGGCGTGCTCCCCAAAAGAGGAACACAGGGCTGGAGAGATGGCTTAGAGGTTAAGCACTGGCCTGTGAAGCCTAAGGGCCCCCCAGTTTGAGGCTTGATTCCCCAGGACCCATATAAGTCAGATGCACAAGGTGGTGCATGTGTCTGGAATTCATTTATAGTGGCTGGAGGCCCTAGTGTGCCCATTCTCTCCCTCTCTCTCTCTCTATTTCTCTCAAATAAATAAATAAAAATAAAAATAAGCAAAAGAGGAACCCACTGTGTTTGGTTATAGGTTTGCTGGCCTTTGTTCCCAGCCGCGTCTAACTAACACCCTTGTTTTTTCCATGATAAGCCAGTAGTCTACATGTCTGCATCAAACAGTGGTTTGTTCACCCTACGAAAATTCTGAATTCATCACAAATATTCAATTATCAAGAGTTGACTCATAAAAGCCTGGGTGTCCAACTCTAAGAGGGAGAAGCGCTGGGATCAGTGGCAATTCCGCAGTCCATGGCAGCCTTGGATGGACAGTTCTCATTTGCAGTCCTTGGCGGGGGAGTGGCTGTTAGGGGCTTTCCTGCTCACATGGGTCCAGGCTTGCCTCCTCGCGTCCTGTGGACTCACATGAGTGGCTTCATTTGCTGACTTTACCTACCTGGCCCTTGGGGACATTTCTCTGGTCCGCCAGTCCCCCTCGTCAGCAGGCGTTTCCAGCCCAGACAAAAGGAAGCGATGGGTTTGTGTTTGTGGCACAGGCTCGAGTCCAAGAGCTGCTGCGAAGCATGTTCTGAAGTGGGGAAAATGCGCCTCTAGGCTTGTTTGAAAGACCGTCTGGGTCAATGCTGGGACTCGAATGCGGCTTTAATCAACGTATTTGGAGCCACGTGGTCTTCCTCTTTCTCTCTGAACATCTTTAGTCCAAATTTACTGTTCGGGACAGTCTTTTAGGTGGTCATGATGTCTGTAATTTACTTCTCAATACTTTCAGCTGACAGTTTAATACAAATATGTGTGTTTATTAGACTTAGTTACACTCTCAGGACAGTTAGCTGCCCTAATCAAGGATTCATGGCTAACATTTAATCACAGTGCCACACACCAGAGAAGACGATCACAAGACCTCAGTGACTTTCAATCAACACCAGAAGCACTGCTAATCATAATCAATGTTATTAGTAGTCTTTCACTGACAAAATTAATGACAGGCTAATTAATATAATGGATACTATAAATGGAGTCTCACTGGGGAAGGCTCTTTTGTACTATTGAAAGGCTTCCGAGAAGTGCTACACCTTTGGACCACGGGGGTGAGTCTCTCCTTCATCTTTGCTCGTGAGGATGGCGCCTGGAGCTTGTATGAAACAAGGCCCTATGTCCGACCCCGACTTCAGAGCCTCCTGGCTGGCTGATGCCACTGCAGAGCTGACTGGATCCTCGTGTCGAGCTGGGGGTCTAACTCAGAGGAGTCCTTTATGTTGGTGCGGTGAGAGCCCCTATGGCCTCAGGAGGAGCTAGAATGTGTGGAGATGCAAAGTTAACTGGAAGGGGGACTCCATCTACGGAGGAGTCACCATCACTGCTGCGGTGGCATTTTTGGTGATGCAGCTGCGTTGGAGTCCCGCGTGCTCCTGTACGTAATGTCTCACCCATGTGCCTGGATGCCCATTGGCTCAGCAAGCCAGATTGAGAGAGAAGCCATTACTCTGGTCTGTCACTGAAGCCCTATGTAAAGAGTAGACGTTCGTTTATATCTCCTCAGGGATGAGTCACACAACGGAAGTGTTCTTGTGTGCGTAGGAATTTGGCTGGAGACTAACCTTAAATATTTTATTATTTATTTATGAGAGAGAGAGAGAGAGAGAGAGAGAAGCAATTAGAGAAAGAGAGAGAGAATAGACATGCCAGGGCCTCCTACCACTGCAAACCAACTCCAAACATGCACCACTTTGTACATCCGGCTTTACATGGGGAATTGAACCTGGGCCATCAGGCTTTGCAACCAAGTGCCTTTAACTGCTAAGCCATCTCTCTAGCCCTCACTTTAAGAATAATCTGTCATCGTGAGATTGCTGGGAAGTGTCAATGATCACTCACTCTGAGATTGGTGGTAACTAATTATCAGTTGAATTGTGTCCCCATAATTTCATGTGTTGAAGTCTTAATACCCAGTACCTCAGATTGTGACTTTACTTGGAAATAAGATCTTTACAGGTGATCAAAATCTACTAAGGGCATTAGGGTGGGCTTCAATCCCAATGTGACTGGGGTCCTCATAAAAAGAAGAGAAAAACAGATACAAGATGAGCGCCATTTGAATACAAGGCAGAGGCGGGAGTGGCATGATCTCAGACCAAGGAGCACCGTGTGCCAGCATAAGCAGGGTCGCGTTGCCTCGCAGCCCTCAACAGGAGCCGGCCCTTGCCAACACCTCGGCTAGGACTTCTGGCTCCGAGAAGTGCAAGACATCTATGAATCTATTGTTTAATCCATCCAGCTCATAGAACTTTTAATAAAAGACTGAGAAACTCAGTGCAATGGCCAAATGGGGCTGGGGCTGGTTATACAAAGCTTTTGATCATTATTTGGGCAGATCTGTCTGGTTTCCCAAGGGTCATAAATGGATACCAATTATGTAGTCCCCTTCTTTCTGATTACATTGAGCTATGTGTCTCGATTTTAGAAGTCTACGCAACAGATACTATAGTAGAAAGATGTGCTTTCTCACTACCCAAGTCACTGCCAATGTCTCAAAGTGGCATTCCCTGCTGCGTTGGTACAAGGGAGAGTGTGTAGCAAAGAAGGGCGTGGCGTTTCCCGGGGCTCGAAAAGGGACTCATTGCAAGATTCAGGCTTGAGTTTAAGGGAAAGGGGCTGTTTATAATTAGATGCTGTGATGGTCTGAATGTGAAATGTCCCCCACAGCCTCATGTGTTTGCCATGGCACCTCTATTCAACCCCCATCTTGAAAGGCGGAGCCTCACGGAGGCAAGGCCTTGGTGGAGGAGGCGTGCACTGGGGAGGGTCAGTCCTACTGGACATCCAGTAATCCACACAGACCCCTTCCTTTCTGTTGATGGGGGGAGGTGGGCCCTGTTAGCTTTCCCCGCCACGACAAACTTCCCCTCAGAAACTGCTTGTGGGTGGTGTTTGATCTCAGCAGTGAGAAGGTAATTGCAATGCATGCCACCCGGAGAAGCAGGACTCCGTCATTGGGGATTTTAACTCTCAGCTAAGGGGCAGAAGGGACGAAGCGAGCGGTGACTGCCAAAAGTGGCAGGGCAGCCATTTGTCTTAGTCACGACTGGGCAGTGAGTTATGATTTACACAGTGTTCCTTTTTTTATAGTTAGTTGTGTTTTTTTGTTTCTTTTTTTTTGTTTCTTTCTTTCTTTTTTTTTTTGTTTCTTTCTTTCTTTTTTTTTTTTTTTTTTTTTTTTTGAGGCAAGCTATTCTGGAATTCACTCAGTAGCCCCAGGGTAAACTCATGGTGATCCTCCTACCTCAGCCTCCTGAGTGCAGGAATTGTAGGTGTGTGCCACCATTAAAAATGTTCTTTTGGGGGGAACTGGAGAGATGGCACTTGCCTGTGCAGCCAAAGGACATAGGTTTTATTCCCCAGGACCTACATAAGCCAGATGAACAAGGTGGCACATGCGTCTGGGTTTTGTTTACAGTGGCTGCAAGCTCTGGCATGCCCATTCTGTCTTTCTCTGCCTCTTTCTCCCCCCACCCCAAATAAAATAAATGTTCATTTCAAAGCCCGCTGAGATACAATTATGCAATCACCTTGTTTGACTGTGCTCCATCACAATCACAGAGTGGTCCTGCAGAGGGCCGATGGTCTAAACAGCCCAACCGGAGCAAGCTTGAGAAGAAGGGGCTTGTGTTCAGATCACAGTGTCCAGGGGGAGTTCCATCATGGCTGGAGCAGACAGTAGGCATCACATCTTCACCAGGCCATGACACCTGAAGGCACGCCGCCGTGACGCCTTCCTCCAGCGCGTCTCCACCTCTTAAGGGTTCCACAAACCCTCCCAAATAGCACCACCAACCAGGAAATAAGTGTTCAAACACATGAGTCTATGGGAACATTTTACACTCAAACCACCACACTGGCTGACCAGTAAGCCCTCCTGTCTCTGCCCCCCCCCACACACACAGCCCTGGGGTGACAGTCACACACAGCCATGCCCAGCTTTGTATGTGGCTGCCAGGGAATGAACTCTGGAGCTCATACTGTGCAGCAAGAGCTCTCGCCCACTGAGCCATCTCCCCGCTAAGCTCAGCAATGCTCCCCTAGTGAGCAACTTGACATCACTATCAGTAGAGCAGCTCCAGACATGATGCAAGAAGTCAACATGTGACCGAGAAAGAGCTCTCGCTAAAAGTAAACCACTGATAGAAGTGGGAGTAGCTGGGACGGAGTTCGGTGGGAGGGGCAAGAGAAGGGGATGGGGCTCATTGTCTAGAATTATGGGAGCTGTCAACAAAAAAATCAAATTAAATAGAGAAGAGCATGGGGTGAATACGATCAAAATATATTATATACATGTGCAAAAGTTGTCAACAAAAAGGAAACCCACTGAATCTGAAACGACTGTAACCTCCCCAGCAGCACAGCCTAAGGAACTACACTGCAAGCCCCGCAGGGGCCTGAGGAGACGGCTCAGTCTGTACAGTGCTTGCTGCACCACCAGGAAGGCCTGAGCTCAGGTCCCCAGCATCCACACGGAAAAGCTGGGCATGGCAACCTGCGCATGTAGTCTGGGCACTGGGAGGCGGAGACAGGAGGATCTCTGGGACTTGCTGACCACCTAATCTGGCTGAATCAGCAAGTTCCAGGTTCCATGAGAAACCATCAACAACAGTTTAAGTTGGCGAGATTGAGCAATTACCTGATGTTGACCTCTGGCCTGCGCACACACACACTTGCATATACACACACATATGAGCACACATTCCACGTGCAGAAAAATTTCTAAAAGCAAAGATGAAGAGGTACAATTAGTTTTTAAAATATTTTATTTAGCTAGTATGTCCAGAATCTCTTTTAATATATACCAACACTTAAAAATTTATAAAACGTTCTATGTTCTTTTCTTAATACACCTTTAGATTCTGGCATGTTTTTTATTTTTTGGTTTTTCAAGGAAGGGTCTCACTCTAGCCCAGTGTGACGGGAACTCACTCCGTAGTCCCAGGCTGTCTGGCCTCAGATTTATGGCGATCCTCCTATAGCAGCCTCCTGAGTGCTGGGATTAAGGGCACGAGCCACCACACGCAGCCTTCTATATACACATGTTTCAGGGTAAATCAACCACATTTAAAATTCTCAGTGGGTACTCATGGCTAGCATGTTTGCCTAACAACCAAAAGTAGAAATACAAGAAATAAAGGATTGTCCAACTCCATCCAAAGACACATTCACCTAATCTAGAATTTGTGAAATTTCACAGGAAAGCTGAGTTGCTTCAATAAATAGTAAGAGAAACAGGTATCACGGCACCCACATGTAATCCCAGAATTTAGGAGGCTAAGGCATGAGGATTATAGGTTCAAGGCTGTTGTGGGCTCTCTGAAAAAAATTAAAATAGGTGGGGATATGGCTTGCCTCGTGTGCTCATAGTCCTGGGTTAAATTTCCAATACTACAGAGGAAAAAAACAAATCAGTGAGGGATAATAAAAGTGGACAAGCTTCTCTAGATGGGACATATTCTGCAGTATGAACACTTTGGCTGAATCTTGATTTGAAGGACCCAACCAAGAGGGCTCAAGATAGCCAGATATGGAATCACATGGGCACTGTGTGTTGTTCTGTGGGTAACAAAGTCATTGCTCTCCCCTCCAGAAGGTTCACTCATTAGCTTATGAGTAAGGAAAAACTAAATGCCAGGTCTGATAATACTTCCCCCGTTTTTTATTTCGTAAGTCAGAAAGAATTGACGTCCTTTTACTTAGAACAGAAGAGTTCTAAAAAGTTCTGTCCCTCATCCACTGGAAGATTGCATGTGAAAATGTATCCACCCTAGGTTCCCAAGCCTGGGTAGTCCCATATCAGGCTGTGCATTAAACAGCTTGACTGAAGTTTTTGTTTGTTTGTTTTGTTTTTCAAGGTAGGGTCTCATTCTGGCTTGACTGAAGTTTAATTGACAATGCCATTCATGTTGATAAGTTTGGCCTATAGAAACACAAGTTTGAAATTTCACAACCATTAAGAGAATAAACATAAAGGGCAACTATTTTTACTTTTAACATACTTAGTATTTATTTCTCTAGCCACTGCAAATTTATGAGCCACTCTGCACATCTGGCTTTATGTGGGTACTGGGAAATCGAACCCCGGTCATTAGGCAAGTGCCTTAACTGCTAAGCCATCTCTCCAGCCCTATCACACTTTTAAGCTTTTTACTATGAGAAGGGTCTTCATTACCTTCATTCGTCCCTTTCAGGAACCTTGCTACCCTCAAAACTCAACAACACATGCTCCTTTAAAGTTAAGATCAATAAAGAAGAAAGAAATCAATACTTCCATCATAAATTACAAATTCTTTTCATAAAAATTAAACATTCTATATCTATGTGTAGAAACCCCAAATCACCAATTGTTCCGATGGGATGTAAGCAGCCGGAGGTCATGTCTTTCCTCAGAGCACACGAGACGACTTCTGGAGCAGTAGGCCAGCCCCAGATTGCCCTCGTCAGAATTTTTTCTAGCCACCAACAACAACTGGCAGTCATGTTTGCATTAAGTGAGTCTGTCTGCGGGCCTGAGTTAACAGGACTGGGAACAACCACCTGACCTGGGCCCAACACTCACGTTCTCTCTCCTGAGACTTGCCTCGAAGCGCCAGGAGTGCCTTGCACCTTCAGGAGACGGAGCTAGAATAGGGGATCACAACTCGGAATCTCCAAGCACCTGTGTTTTGCTCTGTGCTCCGGAAAGCAGTAAGAACGACTTTGCAGCCCGTGGAAGAGCTGGGAGACTCTGCACAAGAAAGACTGTGAAACATCAGCTGTCTTCATGGAGCATTTACTCCGGCACCAGTGCCAGGATCTCATCTTCCATGCAAGACATCCCCAAATGTCTGAAACAGGTTCCATCCATGGCAGGGCTGGGAAGATGATTTAGTGGTTAAGGTGCTTGCCTGCAAAGCCCAGGGACCCATGTTCGACTCCTCAGATCCCACGTATGCCAGACGCACAAGGTGACACATGCACAAGGTCGCACATGCGCACAAGGTGGTGTATGTCTGGAGCTTGAGTACAGTGGCTGGACTCCCTGGACACCAATTCTCTCTCTCCCTCCCTCCCTGTCTCTCTCTCTCTCTCTCGTCTGCTCTCACTCTCACAAAAGAAAAAAAGGCCAGTCTGTTGGGCTTGCCTGAAAAGAAAAAGAAATGACACACAGCAGATCTAAGCCAGGACCAGGCACAATACAAACACTTTTCACTCAAACATTTACTTTTCTCTCCAAGGGTGTCCCCGCGTGCTGAATGAATGGTCTGGGTCTCATGACTCAGAGTTGTAGCCATCATTACAGCCACTGCAACAGAACAGTCAGCCCTCCATAGTCACGGGTTCTGCATCTTTGGATCCAACAAACCACGGATGGAAAACTTCTGGAGAAAGCAGCACCTACGCTAAATGCATCCGTAGATTTTCCGTCACTGTCCCCTAAACACAGCGGGGCTGTAGTCAGGGCACATCTCCGTTGTATCGAGCACTGTAAGTGACCCTCCACGAGGACACACTAGGGTTATGCAAGCACTCCTCACTTCTACCTGTGGGACATGACCATGGACTTGGGTGTGGGTGGAATGTGGGGTCCAGCACCCCACAGACACCAGGGGCCAACGGCTCTTGGGATTGGGTGCTTTACAAGGAATGGAAGTTTCCAGCCCAGGGGGTGAGGTCACTGAGGCACCTGGCCCCAACATTTGCTCGGCTTCTGGCCCGTGGACAGCGATGCAGAAAGACAGGCACTTGACGCAGCCTCACTTTAGAGCCACTGGCGCTCACTCTCAGGAGAAGAGCATCAAACCCTCTGGGGGACCCAATGGCCTCAAAAAGCCCCAGCTCCCAACACTGTTGCCATGGTGACCAGACTCAAGCTGAGTTGCTGATGGACAAACTGTGTTGAAGCCACAGCCCGTGGCATGCAGCGATTCATTTGCCTTGTGCTCTGGAGTTGACTAAAGGGGCTTCAGGAGAGGCAGGCAAGGGCCCATGTGCGGAAAGCAGAGCCCAGGGTCCTGGGCAAGACCTGGGCAAGGCCAGGGGCAGAGGCCACAGGGGCAGGATGAAGCTGGGCTGGAGGGAGAGAGAAGACAGAAGTCCCAGCAAGGCAAAACTTACTGCAGGATGGGCCACTGGCCATGTCCGCAAAGGCAGAAAGAGAAGCACATGGTAGGGACAGGGGACTCAGGAGAAGGGCACTCACACAGGCTTTTCCATCTTGTCTGAGCTTCTCCAGCATAGACACCTAGAGAGCTAACTTTCCAAATCCTCTCTTCAGGCTGAAGAGATGGCTTAATGGACAAGGCACTTGCCAGCAAAGCCAAAGGACACAGGCTCGATTCCCCATTACCCATGTCAGCCAGATGCACACAGTGGCACATGCATCTGGCATTTGTTTGCAGTGGCTGAAGGCCCTGGCATGCCTATTCCTTCCCTCTATCTGCCTTTTTCTCTCTCGAATAAATAAACAAATTTAATTTAATTTAATTTAAAAATCCTGTTCTCCACTGTGGAGGCAGTCTCCCTTTTGTTACCATCCTTCCTCCAGACTCAGTGACAGCCTGATACTGGATTTTTAATGTGACTAAAATTGATGTCAAAGGAAAGGAATGCATTATTTGAGGCCTAGAGATTACGTTGATTTTGCTGGTTCTTAATGACCTACATTCTGCCTTGGGCCCTCAGGGAGCCCTAAGTCAGGCCTGTGCGTGTGAAGCTCAGGTCTCCTCCCCTTGCATTGCTTGTCTAAAAATGCTCAGGTCCTCACAAGAAGCCCTCTGGGACAGATGCCTAACACCTACCTCAAAAGCAAGTGCAAAGCTGGGCTTGACGGCGCACACCAACAATCCCAGCACCCGGGAGGCAGAGGCAGGAACATCGCTGTGAGTTTGAGACCAGCCTCGGACTAGACAGTGAGTTCCAGGTCAGCCTCAAAAAGAAAAAACAAACAAAAAGGAGCAAGTGCAGAAATGGGAGGACCCAGGCCCCAAGGTAGACCACTGCTTCGCATGCCACATCCGCCCTCTTTCATCAAGACCCTCTTTCTCCCTCTCTTCCCCACGCATGCTCAGGAAGGGCTGCATGTTGCCTCCTCTCTCTTCCCCATTCAGTGATGGTATCTGTCTCTTTTCCAAAGGATTCCTGGTGAGACAGTTGAGGTCAAAAGTACAGTCATGGGCTGGAGGGGCTCCTGCCCTGCCGGCTGCATGAGCTGCAGCGGGCCATTGAGCCCCGAGCTCCTCACTTCAGTCATCTGTAAGACGGGGATGAAGCATGGCGTGCGTAAGTGCGCAGTGAACACTGTTAAGAGCTGGCCATCGTTAATGTCACTGCCCCGAACAAGTCAGCAAGGGCTGATTTCATCCGTGACTGTGAAACGTGATGCCGCTGGGATAATCTGCGCACTTGCCCAGCTGACCGGCGGCCACAGCTTGGCTCACAGCTCCACTCTCAACTCTGCCTAGAAATGAATTTCTGCTCAACTACGAAGTTTCCAGTCCCCCATAAGACTCAGAGATTACTGTGAACCTAGCCGTTGTGTACCCCCAAACTACACGTTGGAACCCTACCCCCTGATGCGCTGGCATGTTGGGATATTCCGATTAGGTGAGGAGGTCAGGATGACAGAGCCTGTGACTGGGCTAATTCCCTGTAAGACTCCGGACAGCGCATGCTTCTTATCTCACGGTGTAGCCACCCTGACAGCAGGAAAATATCGTGAAGAGAAACATGAGCCTCCCTTCGGTGCAGATAGGAAGATGGCTATGAGTTCAAGGTCAGGCTGGACTACACAGTGATGACTTCCAGGTCAGCCCTGCCCCAAAAACAAACATGCTAACTTATAAAAGACAGTGTAGGGGTCTGCAAAGATGGCTCAGCAGTTTAAGGCACTTGCATGTGAAGGATAACAGTAAAAACAAACAAACAAACCACAAGCTAAGTAGATACAAAACTGCAAACCAAGCCACAGGCTAATCCCACGCTCGGGAGGCTGGGGCAGAGGGCTGTAAATTCAGGGCCAGGTTGTGCTACGTAGTTAGGCCCTATCCAGATAAGTAAGTATGCACTTCAAAGTCCACACTGGGGGCTGGAGAGATGGCGCAGTGCTTAAAGGCACTTGCTTGCAAAGCCTAAGGGCCCAAGTTCGATTCTCCAAACAGAAATCCAGATGCACAAAGTGTGCATGTGTCTGGAGTTCATTTGCAACGGCAGAGGACGCGGGATACTCTTGTTGTCTCGCTTGCTCTCCTCTGTCTCCCTCTCAAATGAATAAAGAAAAAATAGTTTTGTTTTGTTTTTTTTTTTGACAGAAAAATCCATACTGATTGTTCAAGAAATACTTAGAAATGGCCCATAATTATTCCAAGGAAGTCTAAGCACTGGAACTTCCCCCAGAAACACAAGTACTTTACAAAACCATTAGAATGACTGGAAGGCCTCATAAGTCACCTCCAAATTTCCCATTAAACTTCCGCTCTCAGAAGTTCCCGAGCTCCAACACACACCTGAGTCATTGTTGTACCTGAACAGGAAAGGCCTGCCACATTCGGTTCTGCCAAGGCACGCAACCGCAGAGCTGCCATGCCACTGGGCAAAGCCACACCATTTCTAAGTGACAGCAAATGGGCAAGAGTGTGACTGCCTGGCAGAGCAGGCCTCGCCATGCCCAGGGTCCAGCGAGCTGAGCTGCTCACTGCAAGGGGCTTGTCTCTTTAAAAAGCAAGACCCATCCTGATATTTTAAGGAAAGGATTACTCAGTCCACCCCAACTTAAAGGCCAGCAGGAGGCACAGCTAGGAGAGGCAGCTTTTTTCACAAGCAACCTGAGACTCAGTGGGAGGGAGAAGGCTGACCCCTCCAACAGACGGAAAAGGAGCCATCAGCGAGGTGGTTACCAAAGACTGCACCCCTTCTCCCCAAAGCCACAGAAGCCCGGAATCAGCAGCATTCCCAGGGCCAATTTAGCCTGAAAACTTCTCAATCCAGCATGCCTATGAATGCCCACGAGGTGGGAGCTCTGAGCAGAATGGCCTCCCACAAGAGCAGCTCTGGCTCATAATGCTGCTCAGGTGCAAAACCACCTTTCTCCAATTCAAACACCTCAGGGAGGGAGGGAGGAAGAATGGAAAGACCAGTTTGACAGCTGGGAAAGGTCACTGGTGTGACTCAGCCAGCAGGCTTGTCCACTACACTCCTGCTTACCTGTCATCAGCTGCCTGGAGGTTTTGCTTTTCTTAATGACCCTGGTCAATTTAACCTGTGTAATGGTGTGAAAGAAGAGAAAATTCTTTCCACCAGGTAAGGCATCTGCCTGGATGAGAGTTGATGGGGTGCCTGTATTTTTATAAACTAAATTCTCTCTGCAAACCATTCTGAATGATCTGGGCCTATCTTGCTAGACCTGAAAATGCATATCAACAGGGCAAGAGTGAAGACCTTGCTTGGGCTGGAGAGATGGTTTAGCCATTAAGGTGCTTACCTGTAAAGCTAAAGACCCAAGTTCAATTCCCCAGGACCCACGTAATCCAGATGCACAAGATGGTGCTTGCGTCTGGAGGTCCTGGTCTGCCCATTCGATCTCTCTCTGCCTCTCTCTCTCTCTCAAATAAATACATATTTTTTTTAAATTTTTTTTGTTCATTATTTATTTATTTATTTATTTGAGAGCGACAGACATAGAGAGAAAGACTGATAGAGGGAGAGAGAGAGAATGGGCGCGCCAGGGCTTCCAGCCACTGCAAACGAACTCCAGACGCGTGCGCCCCCTTGTGCATCTGGCTAACGTGGGACCTGGGGAACCGAGCCTTGAACCGGGGTCCATAGGCTTCACAGGCAAGCGCTTAACCGCTAAGCCATCTCTCCAGCCCTAAATACATATTTTTTAAAAGAGAGTGAATACCTCATCTCTTCAGTAAAAATTAGCACACTTCTGTCCTGAAAGACCAGAGGTCAAAGAAAACAAAACACATTCTAATCATAAATTCCCATTGCTTGGATCTAAATTGAGTGGAAAATATTAAATCTTCTCCAACAAGTGAAAATATGGGCTGGGAGATGGATCAGAAGTTAAAGGCATTTGCTTGCAAAGTCTGCAAGCCTGGCTTCTATTCCCCAGTACCCACATAAAACTAAATGCATAAAGCGATGCATGCATCTGGAGTTTGCTTGCAGTCAAGAGAACTTGGCATGCCTATTCATCCCTCCCTCCCTCTCTCTCTCTCTCTCTCTCTCCCCTCACAATAAAAATGTTTTGTAAAGTGAAAATAAGGCTGGGCGTGGTGGTGCACACCTTCAATCGCAGCACTTACTCAGTCCACCCCAACTCACCATGACTTCGAGGTCACCCTGAGACTCCATAGTGAATTCCAGGTCAGCCTGAGCCAGAGTGAGACCCTACCTCAAAAAACCAAAAACAGGGTTCAAGAGATGGCTTAGCGGTTAAGTGCTTGCCTGTGAAGCCTAAGGACTTCGGTTCGAGCAAGGCTCAATTCCCCAGGACCTACATTAGCCAGATGCACAAGGGGACACAAGCGTCTGGAGTTCATTTGCAGTGGCTGGAAGCCCTGGCGCACCCATTCTCCCCCCCCCCCCCATTGCTCTCCGCTAAATAAATAAAATAAACAAAAAAATTTAAAAATCAAAAAAAGAAGTGAAAATACAGTGATTTTCTGTCATTGCTATTATTTTCTTTATGCCACACAAAGGTGAAATTGAATAAATGGGCTATTATTTCCCTGTCTTCCTAAGACCAGCTAAGAAAAGAACTTATGTGACATTTGCCCACAATGCAGTGCAGCTACTTTCTGATTGCACTAAGTGAGCAAATCTCACCACACTGGCCAGAATGAAAGGCGGGGTCAGGCACAAGCGCTTGAGGTGCATTGGGCCAGCTTCCAGCCTCCACTGGGGGGTCTTGGACAAATCAGCCCCTCCGTCACAGTTCCCTCAACCGTGTGAATGGACAGAGATGATGCCCCAGTGCCATCCTGTTCAGGTGGTAACAAAATGCGCGGCCACACAGTGGGAACTCACTACAGGTTCGTGATTATGACCCACAGCACCGATTCAAAAGCTCAGCCATATTGGAGCTTTTTAAATTCTATGGGGATTCCTGAGTATCCACTGAGGTAAATGCCTTACTTTTTTTATTGACAATTTTCATATATGTACATTGTGTATCTTGATCATAATCCCCTCCCATTACCTTCTCTCTCTCTCTTTCTGTCTCTTTCTTTTTATTTTGAGACCGTCTTGCTAAGTTACTCAGACTAGCCTTACGCTCACTCTGCAGCCCAGGTAGGCCCTGAGCTTTCCATCCTCCTGCCTCTGCCTGCTGAGAAACTGAGTTTATAGTCCTGCACCTTGCGCTTCTGAGATTCCTTCCCCTGAGCAGTAACTAGGAAGCTGGTACAGGTGCTGGCGCAATCAGGGGAAAAACTTACTGAATGACTAAATGGCAGACCTATGGGGCTTCTTCTGAGGTTTAGATAAAGTCCCACCCATTCCCCACGAAGTCTTTCTAGATCTTGTGCTAATATTAACATGAAACATTCACTGTATTTTTAATTGCAGTTAACATCTAAACAGTGCTTATGATGGGTGAGGTTCCAAAAGAATGATGACCATGAGACTCGTTTCTCACTGCTCCACCTTTATTCTTTTTATTGTTTTAATTCACTCTTACAGTCAGGAAATGGAGGTCCAGAGAAATAATAAGGAATTTGCTCAAAGTCACAAGAGATGGACGGCAGGGGGAGGGCCCCATGTTCACCTAGCCCAAACAGTTTGCTCCTTACCTTGCTCTGCCCTGTAAAGAATGTCCGTTTCCCACATAATCCCTTTCCCAATCCGGGTGTCATTGACTCAAGTATTAAGTACGCGGCCAAGCAACTTAAGCAGAGGCGCAGTCTACAGAATGCATCGTATTCACTGCGCCCTGTACCTCTGCGCCCTTCGGCGGGGCCTGCACGGCGCCTGCTCCAAAGAAGAGGGGAGAGAGGCGGACTGGCAGCGTTTTCCCCGTGCAGAAGAAAGGCAGGCCAAGGGGCTTTAAGTCTCCTCCTCCCCCAGCTCCTACGGGTCAAGGGTGGCCAGACAGTAGGCGCCAGGTCCGAGAGGCACGCAGACCCCCATGCTGCCAAGTCGGGTAACCACAGCCCAAGCTCTCCACGGGGCTTCCAAGCCTTGGGTTTGGGACGGTGTCTCCTCGGAGGACGCAGCTACTGCGGAGTTCTCCACCGTCTCCCGGCTGCTCCCCACCCAGCCCACCCTCCCGGCAGCCCCGGACCACAACTCCCCAAGGCCCACGCCGCCGGGACCACTGGGCAGGTCAGAGGCGGTCAGTTCCAGCAAACTTCGGCCCGGGTCGGCTGTGGAAAGAACCGAGAGATTCACCTCCTACCCGCACGCCTGGGCACCAGGACCCGCGGAGGAGGGGGACGGTGGCCCACCTTTGGCGCAAACGGTCTCCGGTCCCCAGCCGCAGGCCATCGCTCTGCGCCCGCCCCGGGCCTGACCCATCCTGCTCCCGCGGGCACACTCCCGGGGCCCCGGTGCTGGGGAGCGGCGGGCTTCCCCCCGCTTCTGCCGCGGGCCCCCAGCGCTGCCGACCCCGGTGACTCACCGGCCTCCCGGGAGGCTTTCCCGCGCGTGCCGGGCCCGCGCCCCGCCCCGGCCCCTGCGCGCGCCTGCGCGCTGCGCCCGGCCGTTGCCCCGGCTCGCCGTTCGAGTCCCGGGCTCGGCGTCGGCGCGGCCCCCCGGGACGTGGCCCGGGAAGGGAGGGCGGGGCCTCTGGCCTCGCCGGGGGCCGGCCGGGGACCCCGACCTCCCCCCGTACGGGCGCGCCGCCGGGGCCCGGGGACGCGGGCAGCGGGGTCCCGGGTGCGGGGCGCCGAGCTCCCCCGCCGGTCTCCCCGCGCGCCCGCCCGCCCGGCCGCACACGTGTCTCGGCGTCACGTCCGCGCGCGCCCCCGGGCCTGCGTCAGCTGCCGTTCCGCCCGACGCCGCGCGGACCTCGGAGGGGCGCGGGTGGCCACGCCGCCGGGCTGCGGACGCGCGGGAGGACAGGACCGCCCCGCCGCGCCCCGCCCCGCCGCCGCGCCCCGCCCCGCCGCCGCGCCCGGCTCCGAGCGCCTCGTCCGCGGCCGGGAAGCGAGCGCGCCCGGACGCCGTGGCCGGTTCCCGGGAGCCGCCGCCCGCGGGCGCGCCCCGCCGTGACCGTGACCGCGACCGTGACCGGGAGCCGGGCGTCCCCGCGGCGGGCAGGCGCCCGCAGTCCCATGGTCGGCGCGGAGCGCGATGAGCCGCCCGTCCTCCGCCGGCCCCAGCGCTAACAAGCCGTGCGGCAAGCAGCCCCCGCCGGCGCACAGCCCGCACGCCGCCCCGGCCCCGGCCCCGGCCGCGGCCCCGTGCCCGTGCCCGGCTGCGCCCCCGGCCGCCGCCACCATCTCGGCTGCGGGGCCCGGCTCGTCCGCCGTGCCCGCCGCGGCGGCCGTCATCTCCTCGGGCCCCGGAGCCGGCGGCGGAGCCGGGCCGCCGGTGTCCCCGCAGCACCACGAGCTCACGTCGCTCTTCGAGTGCCCGGTCTGCTTCGACTATGTGCTGCCCCCCATCCTGCAGTGCCAGGCCGGGCACCTGGTGTGTAACCAATGCCGCCAGAAGTTGAGCTGCTGCCCGACGTGCCGGGGCGCCCTGACGCCCAGCATCAGGAACCTGGCGATGGAGAAGGTGGCCTCGGCGGTGCTGTTCCCCTGTAAGGTAAGCCCTGCGCTGCCCGGGACCTTGCAGAGCCCGGGGTCCTCCAGCACCCTGGCAGGCCGCAGACGCGGTGGCATGGCTGTCTCTGTCTCTCTCTCTCCCTCTCACTCTTTCAAAAATTGTTTACATCATATCCGTTCTCCTCATGCCCATCTGTCCACTTTGGGGCTAGCCCAGTGTCCACTCTTCATATGCCCCCTTGAAACTAGCCCAGTGTCCACTCTCCCCATGCCCCCTTGAAACTAGCCCAGTGTCCACTCTCCCCACGCCACCTTGAAACTAGCTCACTGTCCACTCTCACGATGCCCACTCTCTATTTTGAGACTAGCTCATGGCTGATGAACACTGACCACACGTACCTGGGCACTGGCCAGTCAGCGCAGACCCCGGCTCTCTGCAGAAGTGCGCTAGGGTGGGCTCTGTTGGGCCGGGCTGCTCGGGTAAAACTAGTACTGAAAAGCCAACCGGGGGATGAGGTAGAAATGGGCAAACTGGGCACACTGGTTGGCAGGATTGGTACTGGATTCCTCGTGGACCCTGCGCCTACTGTCTGCACACCCTTGACTCATGGGGACTCTCAAGAGTGGAGCCACAAATGGGGGGGTGACTCCAGCCTACTTTCCTCCCACAGTAAGAAAACCCTGCCAGCCACGCCTTTCTCTCCGGAGTGGGGGGGGGGTTGTACTACGTGGGGTGAACTCATGAGTCCATCAATCCTTTTATGAGTGCAGGCTGGAGCTTTGAACAGATGTATAAAGCTTTTCTTTGCTTGGTTTAAACCAGTTTCCAATGCTCTTGAGAAAAAGTGTACTCACAAGGCAAGAAAAACCAAGTGAAAAGTCCCAAGACCCTACCCTCTCCCTCCATTGTTGGGGTTAGTGTGTCAGTATAGACTTTGAACCAGCCTCGCAGCTAAAACCAGGCCGGCTGACATGTGTTTCTGAAGGGACTTTAGTACCCACACATTGAAACGTGTTTTCTTTCCCAAGTGGCTTCTGCAGCTTGCTGTTTAATTTGTATTTTCTCATATTTCATGTCTGAAACGTGGCTTGACCTCCCTGTACTCAAGTGATTGCGTAGCAGTGCATCGTGTGGACATACTGTAACGTCCACTCGCCCACGTGTAACTCACTCACAGCTCCTCGGGAGAGTTGCGCTGTTCTTTACCCTGTGACCTCTTGATAACCCCAGCCGTACTGGCAAGGACACTTTCTGAGCCTAGCAGTGGAAATGTCATCAGTACTTCAGAAGTTTGTTTTTATCCTTAATGGACTTGTTCTGCTCCTCTGGCCTTTTACACTGCCTTGCATTTCTCCTGGGTGTTTCTTTATTTTGTAGGGCAAGATCTTATTTTTTTAAATTAGAAATAGCTTACCAGATCATTCAGGCTTGAGAGTCAAGTCTATAAAATGAGTGATTGAATTTGGTCTTCAGTCCTGCCTCAAATCAAGTTAAAAATGGCACATTCAAATAAGGTTTGAGTCAGGGCTGGGGCTGTGGAGTTTCAGGCAACTTTAATGAAACTGCCTTTTGCTTTGTATGTAATGCCAGCTCACACCTTGCTTTCCTTATACTTTGAGTAAAATGTGGGCTGGAGAGATGGCTTAGTGGTTAAGACACTTGCCTGGGAAGCCTAAGGACCCCGCTTCAATTACCCAGGACCCACCTAAGCCAGTTTCACAAGGTGGCTCATGCGACTGGACTTGGTTTGCAGTGGCTAGAGGCCCTGGAACACCCATTCTTTACTCCCCCCCTTTCCTCTTTCTCTCTAAAATAAATAATTTTTTTTTAATGTTTCTAAGCCCAGTGTGGTGATGCACACCTTTAATCCCAGCATTCTGTAGACAGAGGTAGGAGGATCGCTGTGAGTTTGAGGCCACCCTGAGACTACATAGTGAATTCCAGGTCAGCCTGGGCTACAGTGAGACCCTACCTCAAAAAAACAAAAATCAAATGTTTCTATATTTTCTGAGGGTGATGAAGGAGAGGACAGCCTTGTGACCAGAGAATTGTTGGTGGTAGTTGACAAAATGGGCATTTGGGGTAGGATGTGCTCCACTAGCTTTCTGAGGAGCGGTCTTCTCCTTCCTTTTACTGTCCCTAAGCAGTCAGTGGCTAGTAGAGGAAATGGCTTTTATAGTCCTCCAGTATGCATTTGATATCAGTCAGTACCCCATGGTTTTAAGCCTGAGTGTGTGTGTGCACGCGCGCACGCACATGCACGCACACATGGTTTATGGCTAAAGCGCAGATCACGTCAGAGAAAGGGAGGGAAGGCAGAGATGGAGTTTCTCCTTCAGAACCTCGCACTTGGCTTCCTGTTGAAGAACATGGGCTTTCCTAATGTCTGGTTCTCTTGGTGGCCAGAGGCGGCCAGCTGTTCTCTTGTCTCCATGCGTTTCCCCATCTATTCTGGAAGAATGCAGCGGGGCAAAGCCGTCAGTCACTGTACAGATGGCAGTTCTGAAGGGCCATCCATTCTTCTACCAAACCAGATAGGAGGTTTCTACAGCTGCAGCGTGTGAATCCCTCACATCTGGTTGACCAGTATTCCAATTGGCAGGGCAACTCAGCCAGTTCATCTGGATAAACCAAATATGGGTATGTACTTGGGCCAGCACCCAAGATTCAGGAATACGGGCTACGATGACAAAGTGAAGACAGAGTAAGTAGTTTGGGGCTACAGGGAAGCCTAAGTACTGCCTTGTCAGCCGCCCATCCACTCTCCAAGCCTCACGAGCCGGTTCAGGTTGGGTGTACCAGCCCAAGGTCAAGGTCTGCTGTTCTGCCCCTGCTGGCCTCGGTTTCCTCATCTGTAAATGAGAGGTCAGGCTCCCTGACTGCTAAGGACCTGTAGCTGCACGTGTTGAACGAAAAGGGAAGGCTGCGTGGAGTGTGCGTGGCACGGGTACCTTGCTATGCCAAGTACTTCGCAGGAGGTGGCTAGTTTTCATCTGCTTTGTCTTCGGTCAGGAGTCCTCAGGGCTACAAGCTGGACACGTGAAGTGACATCCAGTCAGTGGGTGCGTTAGAGCATGGCCCCTCCTTGGATGCAGGGTACCACAGCATTAGTAGCTGAAGTGTCCTTTTAAAGAATTTCTGTCAGAATGTGGTTTTAGGGTATTTTCAGTCCATTCTGTGGCTGAGAACTTTGGACATCCCTTTACTGTGTCTCATGGGTGTGGGTGTAGGAGACACTTGTATCAATAACACCAACACAGTGTGTTGCACCATCCAACCGTATGCTGAACCACTCCAGCCCACTTATGTTAGATGCACTTTCTCTGCCCCCTTTAGAAGTTCCTGGTACCATAACGACAGGTCATTTGATTTGAAAGCTTTGGGCACAGAGGTCTTCCCTGTGGTTGCAGTGTTAGTGTTGTTTCGTTACAAGATGAAAAGGATAGTCAGACAATCTAGTTGAATGTTTAAAGGACATGGGTTCCATGTGATCCAGCCAAGACAAACTTTGTAAATACTTGTAGGGACCAGATTTTACAAGGGGAAAGCTGACTGACAGCCTCAAAGTAGACAGGCCTCAAAGAGCAGTTGAGGCCAAGATGGTAGATCGCAGAACTCATGCCTCCTGAAGAGCTTAGCCCTAGGCTGAGCGGGATCCCTTGAGCCCAGAAGCACAAGACCAGTCTGAGCAACACAGGGAGACCCTGGCTCACACCCAGACAGGTCAACAAGAGCAACCCTTTCTCAGCTCAGCTCCAGTGGATGGTTGGGAGTGTAAATGTGGGTACAGCCATGCCAGCCACACCTTCATATTTTTTGCCATCTTGATAATAATTTTATTTAGTTATTATTTTAGAGGGAAAAAGAGAATTGGCACACCAGGACCTCAGTCACTGCAATGGAATGCCATGCGCTTGCACCACCTAGTGGGCATGCTTGCCTCATCTTTGTGCATCTGTGTCGCGTGGGATCTGGAGAGTGGAACATGGGTCCTTAGGCTTTGCAGGCAACTGCCTCAAATGCCAAGCCATCTCTGCAGTCATTGATAATGTTTTTTTGAATTTTTTTTGACAACTTTCATGATTGTAAACAATATCCCATGGTAATCCCTCCCTCCCCCCACCCCATTTTCTCCTTTGAAACTCCAGTCTCCACAATTTCATATTTTTAAAAGGTCAGAAATAATGAACTTTGAGATCAAATATCTTAATTTTTTTTTAAACTTTGGCCAAATTTGAAATACAGCCAGCACTTTCAGAAGGCCAGAATAACCATGTCTGCAGACCACATTCCAGCTGCTTGAAGCCAGCCTTTGATTTGGTTCTTGTGTGGGAAAGGTTCATTGGACCTGGAGTCTCGTTTAAATCTTGTCACGCATGAACTTTAGAACTCAGCGAGGTCACGGCATGGCTTGTCCCTTGCTTGCTTACTGGCTTTACTTTGCTAGAGAAGGAAGATCCATTCTGGCCATGTGGAGACCTTGACTGTTGTCCCAGTGATTAGATGACTAATTTTGAACATGTCAGTTTAGTTTACCTGTTGCATTCGAGGACTTTTAAGAGACAGGCTCAGGGGGGCTGGAGAGATGGCTTATGAGTTAAGGCACTTGCCTGTGAAGCCTAAGGATCCAGGTTCAATTCCCCAGAACCCACATAAGCCAGATGCACAAGGTGGCACATGCGTCTGGAGCTCATTTGCAGTGCCTAGAGGCCATGGCACACCCTTTTTTTTTTCTTTTTTTTTTTTTTTGTCTCTGTCTCCTCTCAAATAAGTAAATAAATAAAATATTTTTTAAAAAGAGAGAGACAGGCTCAAGGGCTGGAGAAGTGGGTAAGTGGTTAGGTGCTTGCCTGCAAAGCCAAAGGACCTTGGTTCGATATTCCAGGACCCACATAAGCCAGATGCACAAGGTGGCACATGCATCTGGAGTTTGTTTGCAGTGGCTGAAGGACCTAGCATGCCCATTCTCTCCCTCTCCCTCTCCCTCTCCCTCTCTCTTTCTCTCTCTCTCTCTCAAATAAAAAAAATTAAATATAAAAAACTCATTTTTTAAAAAAGAGACAGGCTTGAGCTAAATGTTTCCCCTGAGATCTTCTCTGTGCCTAAAACTCTGTAATCGAGTACATGGGAGCAGGAACGGGAGACC
Organism: Jaculus jaculus; assembly: GCF_020740685.1. Lineage (NCBI taxonomy): Eukaryota > Metazoa > Chordata > Mammalia > Rodentia > Dipodidae > Jaculus > Jaculus jaculus. The sequence goes on along the minus strand of NC_059113.1, from coordinate 108,648,523 downwards.
TAGAGCCATGGCAGGAGGGCTGGGTTCCAGGAGTCCTGGCTGTTTGTCCATCTGTCATAAAGAATGAAGACAGTGGGGCTGGAGAGATGTCTTAACAGTTAAGGCATTTGTCTGCAAAGCCAAAGGACCCAGGTTGCAGTCCCCAGGACTCACATTAGCCAGGTGCATAAGGGGGCACATGCATTTGGAGTTCATTTGCAGTGGCTAGAGGCCCTGGTGTGCCCATTTTCTCTGTCTCTCTTCCCTCCCTCTTTCTCTGTCAAATAAATAAATAAAAGTAAACTATTTTTAAAAAGAATGGAGAGAATGTCTGAGAGCAGATCAGAAGGGCTAGAGAGGGTGCTTGCTCCTGTGATAAATGGAAGCCAGGTGGAACCAGGTTGCTGGGCAGGTGATGCAAGATCATATAGATGTCTGACAGGTTGGGGGAGGGAGTCTATTAGCCAAAAATACTTTGAAAGATCTCAACCTCAAGAAGCCACCTAAGATGTAGTCGTTTACTTTGGAAGCTGTCCTGGAAGCCTTCACTACTATGTGAAATTGACCCGCCCATAAAAGCATCAACCAGTCAAGGAACAGAACCTGCATTCATTACACCAAAGCCGAAGAGGAGTTTAAAGCACAAAATGGACAGTCCAGCTTTGCAGTGTGACCCTGAGAGCAAGCCCATTAGACTGTCATAGGCCAGTCCAGCCTTGGGTGTGACACTGAGAGCAGACGCATTAGACTGTCACAGAGCAGTGCTAAAGGTTTATGCTGGTTCTGCGTAACTGACGGTCCGTGGTGGTCAGTCTGGGACTTGGGTAAACTTTTACTGAGGTCAGTGCTGTCTCCTGCTCCGCTGTGGGCTGACCACAAAGCACAGCATGTCTGACCTGGGAAACACCAGCCTGAGAGGCGTTAGTTTTCCACGGCGACCCTCTCTGAAACCCACAGAAAGTACGGATGTGTGCCAGCATCTCAAGACCTCAGTGAAATGTCTCACGGGTCAGACTTTGGCTTCGGACAGGTGTGGGAGAAGCAGCACTTCTTGTTCAGACTCAAGGGCCTCGCGTCTTACAGCAGTGTGTAACAAGTGCGCACGCGCTGATGGAAGGCAGCGTCCGAGACCCCTAGGGACTGCTGGGAGCTGTCCTCATGCATGGGGTGTTTGAATGACGGTCCACTCTGCACACCCAGAAAAGGGAAACGGGTGTTTGTGAGAACGCGCCCGTGTGTTTCAGATGTGCATAGAAGAGCTGTCGCAGAGGCGCTAGCGGAATTCCGTCAGCTCTGCCCCTTTTCCATCCTCCTCCTCTCCAGTTAGAAAGAGACTTTATGTCATGACTCTTTACACGCAGCATCTGCAGGTGGGAGATAGCCCTGTGGGAAGCTCGGGTTTATGCAGTCTTGGATCACAAAGGTGTTACCTCCGGTCCCTCCTCCCCCGGCTCCACTGCTGTGGTGGGTTCAGGAACAGGCCCCAGCTGTACCCCAGGGTCCAATTCCTGCTCCATTCCCACTGTGACTGGCTGCAACCCCAAGCTTCAGGAGCTCACTGGTAAGATAGGGTGAGGTTAGGGTTGGTGTGAGGATTATATGTGTAAGAACTCAAGCCAAGTGCCAAACAGTCCTGCCACTAGGGTTAGACTTAGGGAAGCTGACAGGAAGCATATGGCAGTGTGTGGTATGCGGGGAAGTCCAGGCAGAGACCTACAAAAGAAGAAAGGAATCATCGCGCTCTCCCAGATGCTTCCGCTCGGCTCCCCTGCCATCTCCTCATCACCCCCAGTGTCCCAGAGCTGGGCTCCCCTGCCCATCTCCTCATCATGCCCAGTGTCCCAGAGCTGGCTCCCCTGCCCATCTCCTCATCATGCCCAGTGTCCCAGAGCTGGCTCCCCTGCCCATCTCCTCATCATGCCCAGTGTCCCAGAGCTGGGCTCCCCTGCCCATCTCCTCATCATGCCCAGTGTCCCAGAGCTGGCTCCCCTGCCCATCTCCTCATCATGCCCGGTGTCCCAGAGCTGAGCTCCCCTGCCCATCTCCTCATCATGCCCAGTGTCCCAGAGCTGAGCTCCCCTGCCCATCTCCTCATCATGCCCAGTGTCCCAGAGCTGGCTCCCCTGCCCATCTCCTCATCATGCCCGGTGTCCCAGAGCTGGCTCCCCTGCCCATCTCCTCATCATGCCCGGTGTCCCAGAGCTGGCTCCCCTGCCCATCTCCTCATCATGCCCAGTGTCCCAGAGCTGGCTCCCCTGCCCATCTCCTCATCATGCCCGGTGTCCCAGAGCGGGCTCCCTGCCCATCTCCTCATCATGCCCAGTGTCCCAGAGCTGAGCTCCCCTGCCCATCTCCTCATCATGCCCAGTGTCCCAGAGCGGGCTCCCCGCCCATCTCCTCATCACGCAGGTGTTTCAGTTGGAAGGAACGGGGGGGGGGGATCATGAGAGGGTCCCCAGGAGGCCAGCAGCACTGCCACCTTGCTTGTAGGTAGCCAGACTTCGGTGCATTATGCCGTGGTGCCCTCTTAACTGCTTCATAAAACTAGGATGTGGTTAAAAGGCTCCACCATGTCAGTTTGTGATCTGGGGGAGCAGAGGTTGCAGTCTGGGCCTGTAATTAGCGCCACAGCAAGTGTGTCTTCAGTTACAGCTTCCTGCCTTCTCTGCTGTTGACTCCGCCTCTTCCTCTTTCAGGTTCTGACACTGGAGAGCGGCAGGGCGTCACGAGGCTCTCTTACCAGGGTTGCCTTGTCAAGTCCAAACTGCCCAGTTGAATTTGAATTTCAAATAAACAGTAGATGGTTTGGGAAGGAGGGTATAGGTATATCCCAAATATTGCCTGAGTGGTACCAGGATTCTTTCTTTTGCCAGTCTGACAACCCGACCACCTAAACCTCCAGGTGGCTGCTTTGGCTGGGTCAGGAGGTGAGCACGGGGAGGGAAGGGGCGCTGTGGACAGCCCCGCGGGCGCGCTGCCTCGTGTGCGAGGGACAGTGAGGCGCGAGCAGGGAGCGGAGCAGAAGGCTGCTCCTCGTGCGCGCTTGTTTGCCCACGCGGGGTGAGGGAGCCCACGAAACTGGTTTCCCGAGACAATGCGTGCTTGCCTGATAACTGGCTACGGGCAGATGACAGACATACGTGGTCAAAAGTCAACTTTTGTTTAAGGTTTCTAAGATTAAAAATAAACTTTTTTCCAGTCCAGTGTGTCTTTGTAAGGCCACATGCACTTTCCCCCATCACAGAATGTTCTCAGATTTCTGAGATAATCATTACTCCAAAGTCTTCTACCAACAGAGAAAGCTGTCTGTGGTATGTGCTCTGTCTACTTTTTCTTAGGCAGAAGGATGACTTTTTGAACCCAATATTTTAATTAGAATGCCTTCCCCAGAAGAAAGTTTGTAAAGGTAACTATTTTCTTAGTGTCATCAGTGTTTGGTGACACTATGTGACAAGGCATTTCTGGTGCCGAGAGGTATTGTCTTCTCATATCGTCATCCCCAGGTCAACTGCCCTGCTCACACTGGCTCTCCTCGTGGAGGTGAGGAGTCTACCAACGGAGTCAGTGAGCGGACGCTAGGACGCCTAGAGGAAGGGTGCAAGAGGAGGCAGGTTGAGAGTTACAATTAAGTAAAAGAGAAGAGACAACTTCCTCCTACTGCTCAAACCATGTTTCGCTGGAGGACCCACAGCTAGGTGACCGGTAGGCGCAAGGTGGTGCCACACATGTGAGCTGGCGCTCTAACTGGCGCTGCTCTACCAGCGACAGCAGACTGTGACAGAAACAGCCATCCAGGGGCAGCAGGACCATGGCTTCTGGCCTTGGGAATGTTTCGGAAGAGTGTGAACACCCTCGCAGGCCTGGGAGGCTGCTCAGTGCTGAGGGGCACTTACGTGCAAAGCCTGCCAGCCTGAGCTCAGGTCTCCAGCGCTGTGGAGAGCCAAATGCAGCCAGTGGTGCAAGCATCTGGTGTTTATTTGCAGTGGCAAGAAACCCTGGTGTGTGTGTGTGTGTGTGCACGTGCATGTGTGCGTGCGCGCGTGCACGCACACACACACTCTCAAATACTTTTTTAAAAAACAGGGCTGATGCCGGGCATGGTGGCACACGCCTTTAATCCCAGCACTCGGGAGGCAGAGGTAGGAGGATCGCCATGAGTTCAGGGCCACCCTGAGACTCCATAGTGAATTCCAGGTCAGCTTGGGCTAGAGAGAGACCCTACCTCGGAAAAAAAAAAAAAAAAAAAACAGGCTGGGGTGATGGCTCAGTGATCAAAATGATTAAAGGCATTTGCATGTTCCTTGGTACTCATGTAAAAACAGATGCAAAAGTGGTGTGTACATCTAAGTTTATTTGCAGTGACAAGAAACCCTGGTACACCCATTCTTTCTTTCTCTCAAATAAGTAAGTAAATTTTTTTACAAAGGACTCTCACTCCAGTAGTTTCTATAGAACATTTTTCCTACAAGTTCTACAGTACGATTTCTAGTCACGAAGTTAGCATGATGGAGGACTTTCTGTCATCTGCAGATAAACTCATTATTCCCTTATCAACCACTATTGGATGGGCAAAGAGCAAGCAGTGGAACCAATACATCAACAATTTCATCAAAATGAATAGGCTGGAAAATAACCTGGGATCACTCAGTGGCATTTGAGGAGCAGATAAACAGAATAATTTAATCACAAGATAATTAGTCTGGCTTCCTACAAGTTTTTTTAAGGGATTAATTTGGGACTAGGGACGTCTAGTTCCATGGTGGAGCACTAACCTAGTATGTGCAAGATCCTGGGTCCAGTTCCCAGTAACAATAGCAAAAAATGGTTAATTTGGGCTAAGTTTTGCCACACCAGGTTCACCACACCAGAGTAGGATTAGCAGCAACCATCATTTGAGCAAGTGTTCAGAGCATTGGAAAGATCAGAGGCAGCAGCAAATAGCTCCCTGCTCACCTGCCAGCGTGCAGAGGGACTGCTGTCCGGAACCGTCCTTCCCGGTGAACTGCTTGCCCGCGCCCGCGCCCGCGCCCGCGCCCGCTGCTGGGTTTACTTTCCCAGAACTAAGAAAAAACCCATGTAAGAAGGAATACTGGCATACTTCATTCCTGAAACCCACCTTTCAGACAGGGTTTGGAATGCAGTGGAAGTCTGCATTGGACCACTGGAGGTGGTGGATAATGAAACCAATGGTCAGGAGTGACCGGCCTAGTCATAGAACAGCCAGGTGGCTTCCAGCCTCAGAAAGATCAGTAGCTAATGGAGAAAGCTTTGGCCTAAGAAGTGTTTGGTGTTCCAACATTCTGTATCTTCATTGAAAAATCCTATCAGTTCACTAAAGTCAGTCCAAGAGAGCCTGTAGCAACAGAGAAATGGTCAGCTTTGATTGCGCCTGCACGTAGATATGTGGTTAGAAGTAGACTTACTCCTGGGGCTGCAGATTCAGCTTAGTGGCCAAGGCACTTGCCTGCGAGGCCTAAGGACCCAGGTTTGATTCCCCAGTAACAGTGTAAGCCAGATGAACAAGGTGGCACACGCATCTGGAGTCCGTTTGCAGTGCCTGGAGGCTCTGGTGTGCCCACGTTCTCTCTAGTGCTCACCTGTCTCTCAAACAAATAAACTTTTTTTAAAAAAAAAGTATATTTACTCCTAAAAAAAAACATTCATGGTAAAGATTAATTCACCCAGCCAACTCCTCAGAAGAAAAATACTTCTTTCTCTTCAAGTGTAAACATGGCAGCACTGCCTCAGAATGCTGTCATACACTATGGTGCAATTTCAGACTTATAAAAGTTACAGTAATTACACGCAGAGTTCCAAAATAGCCTTTATCTAGATTCTCTAGCTAGTACCTCTTTCTCATTATATTTGCATTTTGTAGTTTCTATTCATATATATTTTACAAGCATTTTAAAAATATGTTCATTTAGCCAGGTGTGGTGGCACACGCCTTTAATCCCAGTACTTGGGAGGCAGAAATAGGAGGATCGCCATGAGTTCAAGGCCACCCTGAGACTATATAGTGAATTCCAGGTCAGCCTAGGCTAGAGTGAGACCCTACCTTGAGAAAAAAAAAAAGTTCATTTATTTGAGAGAGATTAGACACACACCAGGGCCTCTTGCCACTGCAAAAGAACTCCAAACGAATGCACCACTTTGTGCATCTGGTTTTATGTGGGTACTGAGTAATTGAACCCAGGCAAGCAAGCACCCTTTAACCACTAAGCCATTTCCCCAGACACACACACAAACACACACACACACACACACACACACACACATTCGTTTTTTCAAGGTAGGGTCTCACTCTAGCTCAGGCTGACCTGGAATTCACTAAGTAGTCTCAGGGTGGCCTCGAACTCACAGCAGTCCTTCTACCTCTGCCTCCCAAGGACTGGGATTAAAGGCGTACACCACCATGCCTGGCTCATACATATATTTTTAAAGCATTTTAAAGCATTTGAGTTTAAATTACTGGACCCTGCCCCTTTGCACCTAAATCCCTCACTGTATTTCTCCTAGAAAGCAGACCATTTTCTTACATAATTATTGCATTTGTATCACAATCAGGAGATTTGACATGGTGTGGACGCTTGTCTAACCCACAGTGTGCACTCCAGGGTCAGTGGTCACCCCAGGAACGTCCTTTGTCCCTCACAGGGATTCCAGCCTCCCTGCCCGGGTCTCGCCTCGCCTTGCCTCCAGCCACTGCTGTGTACTTTGTGATCACGACAGCGTATTCAGACTGGAGCACAGTGCTGCTTGCTTAGTTCACTCCAAGATAAGGTCAGTTCTCAAGTATCATTCAAAAGTTTCTGAGCCTCAACAGCAAAATATCGATTGCGCTTTGTTTTTCTCGACACACGCTCGGCCGCGACTCCAGCAGCTAGCTTGCTGACGCACTTCGCAGGTATCCTAGGAGACGCTGAGCAGGTCGCGTCCTGCGGCTGTCACTCACTCACTGGTCCCAGAGGAGCGGGCTGCTGCCATGGCCCTCCTGGCCTGCGCTGTGCCAGGTTTCTGGTCACCAGAGTGCAGAGAGTCTATGGAATCGGGTCTAACGAAATCAACTAAGTGACTTGTGCTGAACCTGTCACAGCATCCACGACCTTCACCAGCCCCAAGTGAAGAAGGGTTATTTTGCTTTTATCCCCCATTTCATAACCAAATGTGGGACTGTTTATTAGGAAAATAACAGGTGTCTAGTAGTTGACTGTGTTCTGACACGTCACAATACATGTATTTGTGCATGAAAGGACTTCTGTGTGGGGAGGGGAAAACCCTGCCTAAATTCCATTTTTAAATATAACCTTCAAACCCCATGCCCAGAAAAAGAATGGGAACTATTTGCTGCTTTCAGCAGAGACCTAAGAATGAGGCACCAGGTTACACACTGCCCTTCAGCGCATGTTTGCACAAGACGGTCTGAAAGCCCCCAAGGTCAGAATGTGACTTCAGTACTTGTCTCTCCTTTGGCCTCATCCCCAAATTCTCCAGGTTTGAGGTTTTCCCTCCCTCCACCTTCATTTCTGTTGTTTTCTTTCTTCTTCTTATGAGAGGCTTACTTAAAAATAACCCCTCCTGGGGGAAGAGGAATGAGCACATCTTTCCCAAAGGAGAAAACTCATTTATAGAGTGGGTGTGTCCCAGGACACGCAGACATCCGTCTGGGGACAAGCCCAGGGGCTTTCTGTCACAACAGACAGGTCTGCGCCAGGCTGCTGGGTGGACAGCCCTCCCTGACTGCAGATGTCTGTGGGCCTCAGATACAGTGGAGCCAGCCGTGGCAGGGTGGGAAGAGTGAGGCCTGGAGGCTCCGGAGCTCGTCTGCGCAGGCGCAGCTATGTGAGGGTGCAGGGGCCTGGTCCCTAGGGAGGGTGCCGCCAGGGAAGTTAGGCTCCTGTCACACCTAGGAAGAAGCCAGTCAACATCAGCACTTTCCAGGACTTGGGCTTTTGGCGTGTGCTGGGCTGGGCTGGGCTGGCGATGAAGGCAGAGGTAGGTTATCTCTGTTCCTTTGGAGCGGGGATCAGGGACCAGCTTCTGTTGTGACCATGAGTGGCCCTTCCCTGCTGGGTTCCCAGGCTCAGCAGCTGGGATCCCAGGCTCACTGTGGCATGTCCCGTCCACCCCGCCCCAGGTTCCTAGCAATCTAGTGCCCACTTGTCAGGGTTAGGACTCCTGATTGGTCATAGTAGTGCCCATTGGGTGGGGCAGTGACCTGCTAGGACCCTTTGCTGGCCGCAAGAGGTGGTCTGGAAGCCAGATTTTATCAGAACCAGGAAGTCGTTCTCATCAAAACTGGAAGTTCTCAGCTGAGTTGGCTTCACCTGCTAGGAGACATTTGGCTGTGCCTGGAGACACTTATTGTCGCAAGGGGGTCAGAGGGTAGTTGCTACTGGCATCTAATGAATAGAAACCATGAAGGCTACTAAACATCCCATAGGGCTGGGGAGATGGCTCAGCGGTGAAAGGTGCTTGCTTGCAAAGTCTGCCAGTCTGGGCTCGATTCCCCATACCCACATAAAGTCATGTACACAAAGTGGCACGTGTGTCCAGAGTTGATTTATAGCAGCAAGAGGCCCTGGCACACCATTCATATTCTCTCTGTCTTCCTCTGTCTCTCTCAAATAATTAAATAAAATGTTTAAAAAATAAACCTCCCATAATGCACAGCACATTTTCCACCACAGAGAATTATCTGGTGCAAATCAATACTGGAGAGAAGCTGACGACACGCTGCAAGTCCGCGTGGAGCCTGACCTCAGCTCTGCCGCGCGTCCCCTCCCCCGGGCTGGACCCGGAGGAGCTGCTCCGTCCACAGCCCGCTCTTGTCCTCGTGCCGTCCCAGCTTAGTCACCTGCTGCCCTGTCTTCTTTCCCATGCCCATCTGTGTGTCTAAGGTACAGCTGTCCCCTTTGTCCTTGGTAAATGTGACTCAAGACCCCAAGTGGATGCTTGGAAGGTCATATCGTCAATATACATGATAACACATACCTTGTGTATTTTATGTTTCTTATAAATCCATCTGGATAACATGTATGCATCAGACATGGTAAAAGATGAACTGCTGACGATCACACAGAACCATGTAACAGCGTGCTGTAGACGTGCAATGTGCCGTAGCGGCGCCCTCAGAAGATGAACCACTGACGATCACACAGAACCATGTAACAGCATGCTGTAGACGCGCGATGTGCCGTGGTGGCACCCTCAGAAGATGAACCACTGACGATCACACAGAACCATGTAACAGCATGCTGTAGACACGCGATGTGCCGTGGTGGCACCCTCAGAAGATGAACCGCTGACGATCACACGGAACCATGTAACAGCATGCTGTAGACGCGTGATGTGCCGTGGCGGCACCCTCAGAAGATGAACCACTGACGATCACACAGAACCATGTAACAGCGTGCTGTAGACACGCAATGTGCCGTGGTGGCACCCTCAGAAGATGAACCACTGACGATCACACAGAACCATGTAACAGCATGCTGTAGACACGCGATGTGCCGTGGTGGCACCCACAGAAGATGAACCACTGACGATCACACAGAACCATGTAACAGCATGCTGTAGAAACGCAATGTGCCGTGGTGGCACCCTCAGAAGATGAACCGCTGACGATCACACGGAACCATGTAACAGCATGCTGTAGACGCGTGATGTGCCGTGGCGGCACCCTCAGAAGATGACCCACTGACGATCACACAGAACCATGTAACAGCATGCTGTAGACACGCGATGTGCCGTGGTGGCACCCTCAGAAGATGAACCACTGACGATCACACGGAACCATGTAACAGCGTGCTGTAGACGCGTGATGTGCCGTGGCGGCACCCTCAGAAGATGAACCACTGACGATCACACAGAACCATGTAACAGCGTGCTGTAGACACGCGATGTGCCGTGGTGGCACCCTCAGAAGATGAACCGCTGACGATCACACGGAACCATGTAACAGCATGCTGTAGACGCGTGATGTGCCGTGGCGGCACCCTCAGAAGATGAACCACTGACGATCACACAGAACCATGTAACAGCGTGCTGTAGACACGCGATGTGCCGTGGTGGCACCCTCAGAAGATGAACTGCTGACAATCACACAGAACCATGTAACAGCGTGCTGTAGACGCGTGATGTGCCGTGGTGGCACCCTCAGAAGATGAACCGCTGACGATCACATGGAACCATGTAACAGCCTGCTGTAGACGCGCGATGTGCCGTAGCGGCGCCCTCAGAAGATGAACCACTGACGATCACACAGAACCATGTAACAGCATGCTGTAGACACGTGATGTGCCGTGGCGTCACCCTCAGAAGATGAACTACTGATGATCACACAGAACCATGTAACAGCGTGCTGTAGACACGCGATGTGCCGTGGCAGCACCCTGAGAAGATGAACCACTGATGATCACACAGAACCATGGAACAGCATGCTGTAGACGCGTGATGTGCCGTGGCAGCACCCTGAGAAGATGAACCACTGACGATCACACAGAACCATGTAACAGCGTGCTGTAGACACGTGATGTGCCGTGGCGGCGCCCTCAGAAGATGAACCACTGATGATCACACAGAACCATGTAACAGCATGCTATAGACGCGTGACGTGCCGTGGCGGCACCCTCAGAAGATGAACCACTGACGATCACACAGAACCATGTAACAGCATGCTGTAGACGCGTGATGTGCCGTGGCGGCGCCCTCAGAAGATGAACCACTGACGATCACACAGAACCATGTAACAGCGTGCTGTAGACACGCGATGTGCCGTGGCGGCACCCTCAGAAGATGAACTACTGACAATCACACGGAACCATGTAACAGCGTGCTGTAGACACGCGATGTGCCGTGGTGGCACCCTCAGAAGATGAACTACTGATGATCACACAGAACCATGTAACAGCGTGCTGTAGACACGCGATGTGCCGTGGCGGCACCCTCAGAAGATGAACTGCTGACGATCACACAGAACCATGTAACAGCGTGCTGTAGACGCGTGATGTGCCGTGGCGGCGCCCTCAGAGGGTCTGCTGTACTCACCCTTCTTGTACTGCTGGCTGACGCAGTGTCCAGTGATGGGGTGAAGTGACATGAATGGCTGCCTTGTGGTGACATGGATTAGTGTTCTGTAGACTTCTGACAATGTCAAGAAGAGGCACGTTCGCTTCAAGTGGCCCTGGGTCATTGAACCATGCCATTGTCCAGTAGGTAGCATACACAGTGTGGACATGGTGGACAATAGAATGACCTGTGAAGAATTTCAGCATCACATTACTCGAAACAAAGTGAAACTTAAAACTCATGCATTTTTCTTTTGGATGTTCCATTAAATGTTTTCAGACTGAGTTGATTGCAGGGGACAGGCCAAGGACTGGGGACCCGAGGACAGCGCTGTGGGGCTGTTTGTTGTCATGGGACATGACTCCTCTCGCCTGGAAACAGGCTGCTTGGCTGCTCCCTGGCCCCATGTGCTTGGGAGTAGAAATTCACTGCCCTGGCAACCTTCACTTCAGAAACTCTTGGGGAGTTTTTCAAGGAAACACAGGCCCAAGACCAGGAGCCAAAGACTTGGCTGCTCAGAAACACCTTGGCAGTTGACATACCATTTTAGAGAATTCATAGACTCAAAGCCCTCTCTCTTCGACCCCTGGATGGGAGTCCCTGTACACAGTAATGCCCACATGCTCAAGAAGGTCAGTGTCATAGCTGTCCTTCACATGGAATGTGCACAGCGGGAAAAGGCGTGTGCGTGTGTGTGAAGTACAGACCTGGGTCGGGGTCTAGGTCAGAAGTACGCTTACAGACCATGCAGGACACCCTGAGTTTGAGTTCCAGCAAACACACATACACGTACATGTGGCCTGGGAGATGGCCCAGCAAGCAAAGGTACTTGCTTGTAAAAGCCTGTTGGCGCAGGTTCAAATCCCCAGCAACCTGTGTAAACCCATTGTAGGGACAAGGAACCCTGGTGTGGGCCCACACACAAAATAGTCCATAAATAAGTTGAGATGCTTTCTTAGAGACCTTGAATCCAGCTGTCACAGAAGGAGCCTCGTCTGAAAACACACCCTTATCCATGACAGAGTAAAAAATGGATTGGTATCAAAGTTAAGCTAGTTTTGGAAAAGTAAATATCTAAGGCTTTCAAAACATGTTTATGTAAGTTAATATAGGCTGTAGCAAGATTTTTTTTTTCGCACGGTCATTGTACACACAGATGTAAAGAAATTCCTCTTAATCCCAGCACTCGGGAGGCAGAGGTAGGAGGATCGCCAAGAGTTCGAGGCCACCCTGAGACTACATAGTGAATTCCAGGTCAGCCTGAGCCAGAGTGAGACCCTACCTCGAAAAACCAAAAAAAAAAAAAAAAAGAAATTCCTCTTGTATCCTCTTGTATTTGTGTAACTTAGGGAGTTCCCTTGAAGACAGAGTTGAATGCATAACAAACCAAATTAATTCAGGTTTTAAATATTCCTACCCAAGGAGGAACGTTCCGAAATGGTGCTAGTGATGAACATTTGTGGTCATGTTGGCTGTGTGAGTGTGGAGTGGTCTGGGCTTTGGAGAGAGGGACGGAGGGTTCTCTGCTGGGTGCCCCTTGCCAGGCCTCGCCCCATTCCTGGCTTAGTCCTGGGCGACTGAGACGTCTCCAGATCCAAACACTGAGGGCTCGTTGCATTCAGGGAGCAGCCAGGCTGCGGGCAGTAGGCACTATTTTTAGTGTGTGTGTGTGTGTTACTCTGGTAAGAGTGCCTCACCCACCACTCACAGAAAAACATCAGAAGCTCTGTATTCTCACGCCACAGATTTAACACACAATTTCTAGGGCCTTTTGTAAAAGACCTTACAAGGTGGGGAACACAGACTATAAATACGTATGGATAAGCTTGTTTCTTCTTCAGACCAAGGTGTAAACACTCATGGCTGGGCTTTTAAGATGTGTCTCTGGTTCAGAAAGATGAACAAACAATCCCTCTAGCACAGCAAGTAAGTCGAGTCTTTCTGCCAGTTTCTCTTGAATATTATAATCACTTCCGTTAAAGAGGGGGTGGAGGACGTCTGAGTTGCTGTTTTGCTTCTGTTTTTTGAGATGAGGTTTGCTGCGTAACCCGGGATGGCCTGAAACTTATGATCCTCCTGTCTCCACCTCCAGAACATTGGGATAAAGACATCCAGCACCACCCCCAGCAGATGTGAGCCCTGTCTTCTTGAAGCCTCTCTCCTTGATTAGCTGAGACTAACATGCCTGTGCATGGGGCTGGGCGGGGGGCTGTCCTCTGGTCTTCCACGTCCTCCTGGGGACCATATCTTAGCATCCTGTGTGGAAATGGTGCCCAGGTCCTCCTTGTTGCTAATGAGAAATTCACCTGTAAAGAGGAAGATTTGACCTGTGTGCAGTTTATTAGCAGGCATTCCTGAAGACAGGGAAAGGAGAAACAAAACAACTGCTGGCTTTTGATTTGCCCTGCGTCTTCATCAATTAGACACTGTACTTTAGAAAGGTGACCGGGTGCTGTTCTTACTTGGGTTGAGGACAGACCACATGCGGGAAGCCAGGCAGTTCCTGCCACTCTGCTCCAGGGATTCGGTTAGGACTCCTTGTCAGTCCAAGTTGCTGGGATGGACATACAACCAAACATAGCTTATGAGAGGAAGGGGTTTATTTGAGCTTACAGGTCCAGGGAAGTCCCATCAGTGGCAGCAAAAGCTGGCACCAAGCAGCGAGAAAAAGCAAACTTCAGACTTCTAGCAAACACTAAAACGAAGTAGCAGGCAGACATGAACTGGCAGTAGCAGGACCCCCCCCCCCCCCCCGATCGCTGTACACCTTCGGGCTGGAATTTGGATTCACCCCACTGACAAGCCCCCTGTGGCAGGAGTGTACCTGCTAAGGGCTAAACCTGCAAACTCCGTTCTAATAAGGAGCCATAATATTCAAACTACCATACCCCTCATTTGCTGGAAAAGGTTGAGCTTTTGTTGCAGTTATGTTCTTGTTGCTGAGACAGAGCACCAGACCCGAAGCAGCTAGTGGAAGGAGAGGGCTTATTTCAGGCTTACAGTTTGTAGGGAACGTTGTGTGATGGTTAGAAAGCCTGGCAGAGCGGCTGGGGTGCATCTCCACATGAAGCAGGAAGAAGGTCACCTGAGTGAGCCAGCTGTCAGCACCCAGTAGGGCTGGACTGACCAACTCCACGGTACTGCCCATGCAGCACTCCTGCGCCAGCAAGCTCTGTCCACCTCCCAGAGGGCCCGCCAGCTGGGGACTAAGTGTGCGGCTTAATTACAAACACTTGAGGATTGGGAGACGTTTCACATTGAAACTACTGCTGTTTCTTAGTCTACTCCCCCCACTTTTTTTAAGGACAGAGTCTCATGTATCCCAGGCTGGCCTCAAACTTACTATGTAGCCGAGGCTGACCCTGAACTGATTCTCCTACTTATACCTCCCAGATGTTGGGACTGTGGGCATGTGCCACCATGCCCAGTTTTACACAGTGCTGGGGACCAAGCAAAGGGCCTCGAGCATGCTAAGCAAGTAGCTTCCAGCTGAGCTGCATTCCCAGCCCAGGGTTGGTTGGTTGGTTGTTTGCTTATTTATTTACTTACTTACTTATTTATTTATTTGCAAGTCAAGAAAGCCAGGGAGAAGAGAGAGAGAATGGGTGTGCCAAGGCCTCCAACCACTTATGCAAACTCTATACATGTGCACCACTTTGTACATTTGGCTTTACATGGGTACAGGGAATCGAACCCTGCTTGTTAGGCTTTGCAGGCAAGCACCTTAACCACTGAGCGATCTCTCCAGCCTGGCCTCCAGGTTTCTTACTATATCACATGACCATAGCCCAGTATGTTGGGTGGGTATCTTATCTGTTGGCTGCTTCTCCATCCAACAACTAAGAGTAACTGTTACCATTCTTTTTGTTGTTGCTGTTTATCAAGGTAAGGTCTCACTGTAGCCCAGGCTGACCTGGAATTCACTATGGAGTCTCAGGGTGGCCTCGAAGTCACGGCAGTCCTCCTACCTCTGTCCTCCCGAGTGCTGGGGTTCAAGGTGTGCGCCACCACACCCAGCCTGTTACCATTCTTGAGACAGTTGGAAGCATAAATTTACTTTCTGCCATGTTAATGTGATTTAGCTGTTGGGGGTGTCATCCTGAGCTCAAGGGAGGCAAAAGTTTTGTTCCAACCCTATTAAGACAGTGAAGGGTCAGCCTGTCAGAAGCCCATGTTGCTCTTCCCCCTGGCCCACCTCTTCCTGAACAGACGTGCGCTTGGCCTGAGGACTGACTCAGGGAAAGTTCAGTGGGCTTTGACAGGAGAGTTAGAGGCGTCGCCGCGGGTTCTGAGGGGCCGAGTGACCGGCATGTTGTCTTCTCTCTCTGCAGTATGCCACCACGGGCTGCTCCCTGACGCTGCACCACACGGAGAAGCCGGAACATGAAGACGTCTGTGAGTACCGTCCCTACTCCTGCCCCTGTCCTGGCGCTTCCTGCAAGTGGCAGGGGTCCCTGGAAGCTGTGATGTCCCACCTCATGCACGCCCACAAGAGCATCACCACCCTTCAGGGAGAGGACATTGTGTTTCTAGCCACGGACATTAACCTGCCGGGGGCCGTGGACTGGGTGATGATGCAGTCCTGCTTTGGCCAGCACTTCATGCTGGTGCTGGAGAAGCAGGAGAAGTACGAGGGCCACCAGCAGTTCTTTGCCGTCGTCCTGCTCATCGGCACCCGCAAGCAGGCCGAGAACTTCGCGTACAGGCTGGAGCTGAATGGCAGCCGGCGCAGGCTGACCTGGGAGGCCACGCCCCGCTCCATCCACGACGGGGTGGCCGCAGCCATTATGAACAGCGACTGCCTTGTCTTCGACACAGCCATAGCACACCTCTTCGCGGACAATGGGAACCTCGGAATAAATGTAACTATTTCTACATGTTGTCCGTGAAGTGTCGTAAGGCTTTCATAAACCATTGACATTTATTTGAGCACAGTGCTCTATGTTTAATAAAGTTTTTTAAATAGATGTTTTATTCAGTATGTCTTCCCAAATCAGGACCCACAGTTACCCCGTGCTTTGTGTGAACATCAACTTCCTGTCTGGCATTGACCCAACAAAATTCATCAGGCTGGGATACGTGGGGTTGGCCTGTTAGTCACTTTGAAGGCTGTTCTGTGCCCTCAAGTCAACTCTCTGATTCAATTTAATTTACTTCCTGAACAACACTTGACAGGTTGCTCAGGGTTCTGTAGACCAGTATGTTAGAATTGGTGGCTTCTTCCCACCTGCCTCCTCCTATCTGTCTGTCCTCATGGGACAAGAGCCCAGTGACCTTCCGCAGATTCCTTTGTTCTTAAGAATTGTTAGTGTCTTTCACTCAGTTTACACGCATTCCCTTCCCGGAGTGCTCATCTTCGATACACAGCTGTGGACAGTCCCTGAATTCTGTCTCACCCAGTGAGTCCTTTCAACTGCCGAGTCTGAGGATCACTGGCCTCAGTGTGGGGAAGGGTCTAGGTTCTCACGGTGCTTCACGGCCATCCTCTGCCGAGCTGCTGTCCTTCCACTGCCGTCCCCGCCTTCTGCTCACCCTCACATTCAGACCAGAGCCGTAGGGCCCCAGGAGCACACTCGTGAGATTTGGTTGCTCGTGTGCTCGGGGAGGATTGTCGGAGAGCAGGGCTCCTCAGTGGCCCTCGCTAGTTCTCACACCATTAGTTCTCGCTCACCATGGTGCAGGTGACCTGTTTACACATGGCTTCCGTGGAAGCTTCTGTGGCCATGGCCAGTGTGAAAGGCCGGGTCTGTGGTTGGAGGAGCTTTATAACCAGCGTCCTGCGCTCCCGGCTTCAAGGTACGTGTCGTGTGGGTTTGGTTTTGTTTGTTTGCCATACTCACTTTAAATTTTAATAAATATTTTTCAAAGATTAATGTTGTGCTTCATTTCCCTAGCTGTATGAATGCATTTTTATTGAATATGTACTGTACACAGGTGCAGGGAGGCCTCACCGCTGCCTCTGGGGTTGGGGACAGTACCATTCCCATGTGAAGAGATTCCGCTGCTGAGGGTCTTGGCACAGGTGACGGGCAGCATTGGACTCTACCCTGTCTGCACTATGGGCTGTCGTTGGCAGAGTGGGTCTCCTTTCCGGAACTGTGCCAGCCCCTGTGTGAGGAAAGAACTCCTCCCATTGGCCAGGATCAGAAGGAAGAGGCTTGGCTAGTGCACAATCCTGAATTTCCATGGTGCCACGCTCCCTCCATCCAAGCCCTGTTTCTCAAAAGAACTTAGGTTAACCCAAGAGATTGTCAGGACTTAGGACGGTGACTGTGAGGACTCAAGAGATGGCCTAGTGGCTAAGGCGCTTGCTTGCTAGGCCAAAGGACCCAGGTTTGATTCCCCAGTACCCACATAAGCCAGATGCACAAGGTGGCACGTGTATCTGGAGTTTGCAACAGCTGAAGGCCCTGGCACGCGTATTCTTTCTCTTTCAAATAAATTTTTAAAAAATGAAAACAGTAAATTTAATTTTTTTTTTTTTTTTTTTTTGGTTTTTCAAGGTAGGGTCTCACTCTGGTCCAGGCTGACCTGGAATTAACTCTGTAGTCTCAGGGTGGCCTTGAACTCACGGTGATCCTCCTACCTCTGCCTCCCGAGTGCTGGGATTAAAGGCATGTGCCACCACGCCCGGCTTAAATTTTTTTTAAAGACTATCACTGAGAGCTTGGTGGCTTCACTGTTTTAAGGTGGCAGCAAGTAGAGGAGATGGTGTCAGAGCTCTTCTTGTTTCGTGACACCCAGGGTTGAGTCTGGAGTCTGCATAGAGTCCAGGCAGGGAAGAAGTTGCTAAGGTAACTCAGGCTATTGGCATGAAGGTGCAAAGCTGTCACGCACAGAAGTAGCTGCTGACAACGGGCTTGGTATGTGGGTACTGCGCAGGGTGATCTCAGAAGGGGAACCCAGGCTTCAGGGACAGGTGGGCACTGAGCCTCAGGTGGGGTCCTCCCCATCTAGCCTAAATGGCACCCAGACAGCATGTGAGTACAAGCTAGCCATACCTGTCCACATCTCACTCTTTCACATGATGAAGGCAATCGGGACTCGGCCAGCCACACACAAAAGGTTCTGGTACAAAGAAAAACCCGCCGCACCAGGCGAGCTTGTTCCGCCCAGAGGAGTGGAGCAGCATCCTAGTGGGAATTCTGTTCCCTGGATAGCAGACACCCTGACCGAGATTCAAAGCTACCTCTAGGATTTAACAAAGGAAAATGAACTTGTAGGCGACCAAACTAAATTTTCTTTTTCACAGTTACATATCTCCCTTTAATCTCTGACACTACACATCACTAGTCATGACCTTTAGTCTCTGGCATTCTTGAAACTGAATTTTCTGTCAGAAAACAAACCAAAATACCCAGGTTATTCCCTGTCTTAAGTAGAAGTGAAAATAGTAAAAGAGATCATGTAAGTTGAAATGCTTTTTTATATAGTTCCAATTGCAAATGAAGATTTAAATGTGATGATAATTATTGCCAAAACTCATCCTATGATACACTTAAGTGCTTCATTTTAAAAGTACAACAGATTAAGAATTTTTCCTTTCCTGTCCTTAATAAAAATCTGGATGATCAAACAAGATGGTGGACTCAGTCTACATTGTATGGTCCTGAATCTTTGTAACAAAGCAAAGTTTCTCAAAGAAAATACTTAACAGTCACTAATCTTTCAAAAGTCCACCAATCGTGGCAAAAGGAGTTCACAATCGTTTTGAAGAGTAGCTGGTCTGTGTCTGCCCGAATATTCACCTGAAGATTTTAGGATTGAGAGATGGGATCTCCAGTCCAATGAGAATTAAAGAAAGCTTAAAAGTCTCTGGGGATGGAGAGATGGCTTAGTGGTTACGACACTTGCCTGTGAAGTTTAAGGACCCAGGTTCAATTCTCCAGTACCCACATAAGCCAGATACCCAAGGTGGCACATGTGTCTGGAGTTTGTTTACAGTGGCTGGAGGCCCTGTCACACCCATTCTATCTGCTTCTCTTTCTCTCTCTCTCAAATAAATAAATACTAATAAATATTCTTTTTGTTTTGTTTTTCGAGGTAGGGTCTCACTCTGGTTCAGGCTGACCTGGAATTAACTATGTAGTCTCAGGGCGGCCTCAAACTCTTGGCAATCCTCCTGCCTCTGCCTCCCAAGTGCTGGGATTAAAGGTGTGCACCACCACGCCCGGCTAATAAATATTCTTAATTTAAAAAAAAAAAAAAAGAAGCCCCCAACCAATGGGCATGGTGGCACTCACCTTTAATCCCAGCACTTGGAGGCTGAACTAGAAGGATCCCTATGAGTTCGAGGCCAGCCTGGGGCTACACAGTGAGCTCCAGGTCAGCCTGAGCTACAGCAAGACCTGCCTTTAAAATAATAATAATAACCCCCCAAGGCATCAGCTGTCTTCAGGCTCACTTAACCAAGATGCCCAATATAGGGGCTGGGCAGACGGTTCCATGGTTAAAGGCACTTGTTTGCAAAACCTGCTGGCCTAGGATTCAATTCCCCAGCACCTATGTAAAGCCAGATGCACAAAGTGGTGCAAGTGTCTGGGGTTCATTTGCAGTGACATGAGGCTTTGGCAGGAATTTGTTTACAGTGTCAAGAGGCTCTGGAACACCCATACTCTTCCCCCTGCCTTTCTTTCTCTCTGCCTTGCAAATAAATAAGTATATATTTTAAAAAAATTACAAGTCAGGGGCTGGAGGGATGGCCTAGTGGTTAAGGCGTTTGCCTGCAAAGCCAAAGGACCCAGGTTCGATTCCCTAGGACCCACGTTAGTCAGATGCACAAGGTGGCACATGTGTCTGAAATTCATTTTCAGTGGCTGGAGGACCTAGAGTGCCGATTCTTTCTCTCCTCTCTCTCTCAAATAAATAAATAAAAATATAATATTTTTTAAAAAATTTACAAGTCATGCTAGAGAGATAGCTCAGCAGTTAAGGCACTTACCAGTAAAGGCTAATGACCTGAGTTTGATTCTCCAGTACCCACAGAAAGCCAGATGTCCAAAGTGGCACATTTGTCTGGAGTTCATTTGCAGCAGCTAGAGGCCCTGATGCACCCATTCCCTATCTCTCATTTTCTATCTCTTTCTGGTGTGGTGGCATACGCCTTTAGTCTTCAAATACTCCTTTAACCTGCTTTTGTCATGGAATGTCTTTATTTCTCCATCTATTTGAATGGATAACTTTGCAGGATAAAGTAACCTTGGTTGACAGTTGTTATTTTTCAGAACTTGGAATACATCACTCCAAGCCCTTCTGGCTTTAAAAGTTTGTGTTGAATAATCTGCTGTAATCCTGATGGGCTTACTTTTGTAGGTAACTTGATTTTTCTCTCTAACTGCTTTCAATATTTTTTCTTTGGTGTGTGTGTTTGGAAGTTTGATTATAATTTGGCGAGGATAGGTTCTTTCCGGGTTTTGTCTGGCTGGGGTTCTAAAGGTTTCCTGTATCTGTATTGGCACCTCTTTCCAATTTGGAGGAAATTTTCTTCTATGATTTTGTTGAAGACACCTACTATGCCTTTTGAGTGAAATTCTTCTCCTACTATGCCCTGAATTCTAATATTTGATCTTTTCATAGTGTCCCAAATATCTTGAAATTCCCACTCATGCTTTTCTATAAGTTTGTCTTTCTCTTTGTTGGCCTGTATTAGATCTGCCACCTGGTCTTCTAGCTTAGATATTCTTTCCTCTCCTTCATCCATTCTACTGGTGAGATTTTCTACAGAGTTTTTTATTTCATTAACTGTGTTCTTCATTGCTAGTAATTCTGACTGGTTTTTCTTTATTATTTCTATTTCCTTATTTATGTCTTGTATTGCCTTCTTTATTTCATGAAATTGGTGTCCTGCATCTTCTTTGATTCCTTTGATTTCCTCTTTAAGTTCCTCTTTGACTCCTTTGATTTGTTCTCTGACTTCTTTGAACATATTTACAATCATTCTTTTGAAATCTTTTTCAGGCATTTCCTCTAACTCATTCTCACTGGAGGTCATTTCTGATGCATTAATATTTTTAGGTGGATTTATATCGTCTTGCTTTTTAGTGTTTCTTGTGTTACAATGTATATATTTTTGCATCTTGGATTGAGTTAATGCTTGGATTTTCTAGCTAGCTGGGTATTCTTAGCTGTATCAATTGATTTGATGTTATATATTTTCAGGGTAGGAGCTTAAGGTGTTAGATGTGGCTCTTAAGACTCTGAGAGTATCTACAAAGGTGCTCCTAGGGGTTGAGTTTCCCTGCTATGGGAGTATTCAAGTAGGCTGAGTGGAATAAATACAGGTAGATTCTAAAAGTTAACTAAACACTGTACCCATTCAGTCAAAAACAGCCCCAAGTATGTATGCCAGAGTAGTTATTATAACAACCAGATCCTCTATCAACACAGAGGTTAAGATTTCTGGTCTGTTGAGGGATCTCAGTCAGCTTGTGACCAAGTGAGACCCTTCCCTGGTGCAAACCCAGTTACCTTGGATGAGTTTGGTCTCAGTCAAGTTGCTGCCTGGGTCGTCAGGCTGCTGTTCTGATTTCTGGAGCTGGGCACTGGCTTTTCCTGCGGGGCAAACCAAGCCTGGCAACTGTGGCCCTGCAGATCAGCACCCTCGCTGCTGGAACTGCTGCTGCTTCTGGGTCTCCTGCTGCTGCCACTCCTGGGTCTGCTGCTGCTGGGGCCACTGGTACCGGTTCCGGAGCTGCCGATGTTGCTGCCGAACTCTGCTCCTGCTTGGGTCCCACTGTTGGCTCAGGTTGGCGTGGCCGGTCCCGGGACGCTGTTCTGTTCCCCAGGGCTGGGCTCAGGCGGTGGGGGAGGGGAGGGAGCCGCGGCTGCTCTGGTTCTCTCGCTGCTCCACGTGTTCTACCTCGCGGTCTGCTCCTCCGCTGTTCGCTGCCGCTCTCCCCTCACGTTTCCCGAGTTGCGGAGAGCGCGGTGTGAGGGGAAAATCCCGCACCTGGCTTTTCCTGCGGCTCGAGCCGAGTCTGGCGGCTTTCTGGTGCGCCGCGGCCGCGGAGGTTGGCGGAGCTGCCGGGGCCGCTTTTGCCGGCCTGTGCGGGCTCTGGATGCTCTGGAACTCTTCTACTTCTCCGCTGCCACTTCAGTTTCCTATACACCTCACGTTTTAGTAAAAGTGTGTATTTTTCTGAGGTTTTTTGGTCTTTTTTCCCCCCAGGCTGCTTTGGCGTGGTATCTACGCCGCCATCTTAACCGGAAGTTCCGGCATACGCCTTTAGTGCCAGCACTGGGGAGGCAGAGATAGAAGACTCACTGTGAGTTTGAGGCCAGCCTGAGACTGCATAGTGAATTCCAGGTCAGCCTGAGCTGGAAAAAAAAAAATTACAAGTGTATTTAAGACAAGTGTAAATGCTAAAACTGTTAGAAGAAAGCATATAGGCAAATATTTCTGACCTTGAGTTAAGCAGTTCTTTATTTATGTATGTATTTATTTATTTGCAGAGAGAAAGAGAGAAAGAAGACAGATAAAGAGAGAATGGGCATGCCAGGGCCTCCAGCCACTGCAAAAGAACTCCAGATGGATATGCCCCTGTGCATCTGGCTTTACATGATTACTAGGGAATCAAACAGGCAAGCACCTTAGCACTGAGCAATCTCCAAGCCCAAGCATTGTTTCTTAAAAATGATATCACGGGGGGGCTGGAGAAATGCCTCAGTGGTTAAAGGCACTTGTATGCAAAGCCTGACAGCCTTGGTTCAATTCCCCAGTTCCCACGTAAAGCCATATGCACAAAGTGGTGCATATGTCTGGAGTTTATTTGCATCAGTAAGAGGCCCTTCCACACCCTTGTTCTCTCTCTCTCTCAAATAAGTAAATAATTTTTTGAAGTAGAAACAAAGCTAGGCATGGTGGAACATACCTTTAAGAGAGGCTGAGGTAGATCACCGAGGCCAGCCTGCACCAGAGTGAGACCCTGCCTCAAAAAAATAATTTTTAAAAAAGTATAAACAACTTGAATTTCCATTAAATAAGTAATGAGGAAATAAGATGTGATATGCCCATAGAATACTATTCATTTATAAGGATAAATGAGAAGGAACTTGGAAAATCCGTGTTCTTTGAGGTATGAAGTGTCACGTGGTACAGGATTCTGTTACGTGAGCCGCACAGAGTGGGTGAGTCTTTAGGAACAGGAATTAAATCAAAATGGTCCAGAGCCAGAAGGATTGGGTTGATGTAAGAGATTGCTAAGAGCCACAGAGGCATTTGGGGTGGTGATAGAAAATGCTCTAAAACTGATATTACTGATGATTGCACAATTCTGAGTGTTCTAAAAAACACTGAATTGTATACTTCAAATGGGTGGATTGTGATACGTGAATCATTCCTCAATCAAGTCATTATACTTATGAAAAAATTCTTACTGCAGAGACGTCAAGACTTAGGAAAGCATTTATCCACTCCCTGCTCATTCACTGCATAGTCATTTACTGGACGCCTACCATCTTCATTTCTTCCGTCTGTCTGGTCTGATTGGCTGCCTGTGTCAGGCACGGTTCTACACATAAACGATGCAGCAGAGCACACCAAAAAGGAAGAGAATATGAGCCTAGCCTGTGTGTGGATACCTGTTGCTGGGACAAAACACCCAACCAGAAGCAGCTTATGCAAGGAGAGAGGTTATTGCTGCTCGCAGTTTCGAGGGGAAGGGGCAGGGAGGGCAAGGCAGGAGCAGGGAGCTGGCTCACGTCGTCACCCCTCAGCAACAGAGAGAAGTCAACCAGGCAGAGCTACCTGCCTGCACCCAGCAGGGCTGTCCTCCTCCAACCTCTAGACCTGCCCCCATTGACACACCTCCTCCAGCAAGGTGTCCACTCCCAAAGGCTCCACAACCTTCCCAAATTGCCATGAGCTGAAGAGCAAGTGCTCAGACACACAAGCCACAGAGGACACTTCATTCAAACCACCGTGCTTACTTTCTTGTGGAAGGAGATGGACAACTGAAATCTATGAAACTGGCTCACAGAATGGGGCCCATTGCCATAATGCCATGGAGAGAATTAAGCAAGGAAGGGCCAGGGCCAGTGGAGGAAAGAAAGAAGAAGGAGGGCTGCCATAGTTGATAGGATGGTCAAGGAAGACCATGCTGGAAAGGAGCTATGGGCAAAGGCTTGTGGGCAAGGGAATGAGCCTGAGGGGGAAAGAGTCAGTACTAAGGTCCTGAGGTGGGTGGGGGGAGAACTCAGGGCAGACTGGCATTTTCCTAAAGCACTGCTGGGTGGAATCAGTACATGTCCCAACAGTGGCAACTCTGCGCTGGCTCCAGGAAGGGGGAATGGGCGGCTTGCCTGGTTTCGAGGTAAGGCTGTTCCTTACCTGAAAGCACATGCCAGCTTGCAAGAGTCAAGCTTATAGGGGTCTCAAGAGTCAGTTGATAAACACAGCTGGTAATTCAAAATTATAAAGATTTACAATGTCATAAAATACATTAAGAGCCAGTCACTTCTTCCCTATTATTCGGCATTTCACTTCTATCTAGGCTCTTACAATCATATATGTCAATTGCATCCCTGCATAATGCAAATATGGTGAAACATATGCCTCTGTTCATCTCCTGAGATGTGTCAGGACATCACATGAGAAGCAGGTAACAGGCCACAGGAGGAGTATTTATACCATACCATGTAGCAAACACTACAAACCGGGGCTTAATTTCTTATTTGTTGTTGATATGTTATCTAGACTCCAAAACATGAAGGGTTACTTAGATGTATGTCATATGTGGAACCAGTACATTGCAAAGAGAACAAAAACTTGAGGAAATCTTCCAGGATTCAAAACAATTACCAGCCAGGCATGGTGATGCACACCTTGAATCCCAGCATTCATTCAGGAGGCAGAGGTAGGAGGATTGCTGTGAGTTCAAGGCCACCCTGAGACTCCATAGTGAATCCCAGCCTGGACCCTACCTCGAAAAAAAAAATTACCCAGTTCAGCAAAGAACTCACTGATGTCATCCATCAGGCGACATTGGTGAGCCAGTGACATTCTGACAAACATCTAGAAGTTCAAGTTGCAACACAGGTATCAGCCACCTTCACTTGGTAACTACACTTGTCAATTTCAAACCCCAGGCTGACTACAGATCAAAGGAATGGGCAAATAAATAAATAAATAAACATGAAAATATTCTGAGGGAGCCAACTGATGCTGCAACTACAAGTTACAATTTATGATTGCAACATACAATAAATAATAGCAGATCATCTCCTATCATGTGTAAGCTTTGTGCTGAAGTTCTCTTACATCAGTTTGGTTTGCCTGAAAATTATGTGTGTATGAAGATAGATAAATACACACGGTTTTCAAAGAGCCTCATGTTTAACATTTGCTAGCATATTCTATAACCAATTCCAGATCTAATTTGACAGATTTTAGTGACCAGGCAGACAAAGGGGAGAGAGGCCACCAGGACAAGCAGGCAATTAAGAAATAGAGTTATTTCATAATCACTCTGCTCTAGAATTTGAAGCCTGTCAGACTGCAGGCCAGGAATTTTTCTTTTTTTAACTGTTATTTATTTATTTGCAAGCAGAGGGAGACAGAGAGAAGAGAAACAGAGAGGGAGAGAGAGTGGGTGCACCAGGGCCTCTAGGCACTGTAAACAAACTCCAGATGCCTGCATCCTTTGTGCATCTAGCTTTACGTGGATACTGGGAAATCAAACCCAGGTGGTTAGGCTTTGCAGGCAAATGCCTTAATTGCTGAGCCATCTCTCCGGCCCCAAGAATTTCCTTCCATTTATATTAATGGTAACTCCCATGTGTGGCAGGCCATTTTAGGTCTCCATTTTTGGTAGTGGTACAGTTTCTTGTTCAAGCAAAATTGTTTACGATATAAACACCAGGCTGGGGCGAAGGCTCAGCGGTTAAGAGCCCTTCTTGCACAAGCATGAGGGCTTCTGGGGTCTGGACTGCCCGAGTTCCAATCTCCAAACCTACGCAAACAGCGGGTGTGGCCACAGGCGCCTGCAACCCCAGTGCAGTAAAGAGGAGCAGAGACCTGGAGAGCACCCGGACTCATGAACAATAGCAATTCCAGTATCAGAACGAGACTTCCGCCCTGAAAAAAGTGAGCAGAAGAGCAATGGACGGAGACCCTGAAGTTCTGCCCCAGCTGCTGCAGGCGAGCAACCCGCCGCCGGCTCCTCAGGCCAGCGCGTGGGAGGGACGCTGCGAGGACACACGCGTGTACATGCCCCCGCACACGTGCACACACACACACACACACACACTCACTCACAGAGAGAGAGTAAATAAATAAAGGATGGAGAGGTGGATCGATGGTTAAGGCACTTGCCTGCAATGCCTAACAACCCAGATTCTATTCCCCAGTACCCACGTAAAGTCAGATTCACTAAGTGGCACATACATCTGGAGTTCATCTGCAGTGGCTAGAGGCCCAGGCATGCCCACTTTCTCTCAATCTCTCTCTCTCTCTCTCTCTCTCTCTCTTCCTCTCTAAAAAACAAAAGATTCACGGGCTGGAGAGATGGCTTAGCAGCTAAGGTGCTTGCCTGCAAAGCCAAAGGACCCAGGATTGATTCCCCAGGACCCATGTAAGCCAGATGCACAAGGTGGCGCATGTGTCTGGAGTTTATTTGCAGCAGCTGGAGGCTCTGACACGCCCATTCAGTCCCTCCCTCTCTCTCTCTCTCCCCCTCTTTCTTTCTTAAATAAATTACTTAATTAAATATTCTTAAGAGATTCAAAAACAGACAATTCTAGAACAATTTTAAGTGGCTGTGGCATCCATGACCTCACAGTGGCTGATGCATGCTACCCAGGACCTGCATAACAGGAGGGAGAAGTGAGGATGTCAAAGTGTGGGCGGAAGGAAGAGGTGCCTTGGACTCCTCCTCCTCTACCCAAATGAGGGAATGCCTTCATCTTCCTCTGCCAGGGCAAGACCCTTCCCTCCTCTTCCCGCCCAGTTGCCCCTGCAGCAAACTCCTCCGCATCCCATGACTCAGCATTTCCCCCCATGACTCAGCACCCCCCCTCCCAGGGCCCTGGTGCTTCTGTTCCCACTGCTGGAGTAGCTGCTTCCCACACTTTGTGATCCTCTCAAGGGTCACTTATCCTGTGACCCCAACAGAGCCCTCGGTGACACCCATGGCCTGTCCTGCCCGGCGCTGAGGACATCCATGTCTTGGAAGGGAGAAGGGCTGGCAGGGAGCACAGAAGAGCAGGATGACCACAGGGGCACTACCATAGGGGGCAGTTGGGCCCGGTGGGCATCACCTGCCCAGTCTCCCACTGCCCTTCTCTGTTCTGGGCTGTGTGTTAGCAAGGAATGGAGACTCCATTGATCCTCAAGTGGCAGCTCTGTTGTTACAGTGCCAACCTCAGCAGCTGGCATTCGTGCTAGGTGGACTTCCTTGGCTCCAAATCAGCCCTTCCTCAGCCCAGATTCTACGACCTGACAGGCAGCCCTCTTAGGCTCTGTATCTACCAACACACCTTCCCTTTGGTTTCCAGAGCCAGGGAGACAGAAGGGCTCCAGGGTGTGAATCATATCCCACTGCTGCCCCATGGGGCCACCCTGGCCCAGCTGCACCTTACAGACCCACAGTGGCCTCCCTGGAGTCTGTTGGGTGCCTGTAACTCCCTTGGCACCCCCATGAGGCCTAAGAGCCTAGCCTGACTTTCATCTACCCGTGCTTTTATGAACAGTCCCTATACGCTTCTCCTTACTGCATCTCACGTAACCACAGATCCTGTCAGATGTGCAAGGCTTTTCTCTATATCTTTTCTTTTCTTAAGAGAGGAAGAAAGAGACAAAGAGAATGGGCTCACCAGGTGCCTCAAGCCCGACAAATAACCCAGACGCATGCGCCACCTTGTGCATCTGGCTTACATGGGTCCTGGGTATCTGACCTCAGTCCTTTGGCTTTGCAGGCAAGCACCTTAACCACTGAGCCATCTCCCCAGCCCTCACCTCTACATCTTATGCCATCACCTGGCTCAGTCATCACAACCATCACAGCAGCCTTGGGAAGGGGCACCAGCCTGGTTTACAAACGAGGAAACTGAGGCACAGCGAGACTTCGCCTGTGAAGGCAATGGCCCTCCAGACCCCCGCCCCCAGTCCTGGGCCTCAGTATGTCTCCTCCCAGCGCGGCCGTGTGGTTGAGCTTCCGCCACGTTCTCCCTGCGTCTGCTGAAGCTGGAAACGGCCGGGTGGAGTCAGACCGTGGAGGGACTTGAGTATAGCCCAGAAGCTCAGGACGCTCAGCGCTCATCACAGTGGAACATCAGACAATGTTGGAGATTTGTCACTACAGGGGATTCCTGCCACACCCTCCAAGGCTCAGAGAGTGCTTTCGCCGAGGCTGAAGGATGTAAGAGCCCCAGGGGAGGAGTATGGGGCGCCGTCCTCCCGATGTGAACCCACTGGTGCATGCAGAGCCCAACAGCGGTCATCGATCCCCTCACAAGACCCGCACTGTCCCGAGCCCGTCAACACCAGGACATGGAGGATGGAGGAGGACAAATGGAATGAGAGGCAGGACTGCTTAGAGAGAGGACAGTCCTCAGTGGGATGAGGGCAGAGGAGACGGACAAAAGGGGGCAGCAAGATCAAATGACAGTACGTTCGGGTATTAATCCCAGTAAAGCCTTAACAAGACTACTTAGAGCCACTGAGGTTATGTAGTAATGTAAGACGAGGTGGCACTGGGAAGGAGCTTGAGTGTCGGCCCCTCCCTCCGTAGCTCAGACTTCAAAGGACCACGTAATCGTGGTGAGAACAGTGCCCTCCGCTGCACCTGTTCCCGTCAGCCAGAAGCCAGGCCTGGTTCCTCCATGTGCAACTTCAAAGCCCACCAGGGCTACATCACTCTGCCTGTACGAAGAAGCCCTCAGCAGTGTATTTCTAAGCACCCATTTTTTTTAAATTTAGTTGGCATATGGACACTCCCCCATTTCTCCTTCCTCCAGTATCACCCTCCCCTCGGTTTATATTGTCACGTGTGTCCCTCGCCCCTCTTCCTGCTCACCTCTTTAGACTCGCTTTGGTTACCTCATACCTTTCTAGGTTTTACCCACAACCGCCCCCTCATACATACATGCTTCCAGACAACACCAGCTCTGACCCCAGATCAGAGGGAACGTGTGGTTTTGGTCTCGTGGAGCTTGGGTCAGGTCACTTAGTATCATGGTTTCCAGGTCTATCCCTTTTCCTGTAAATTTCAGAATTTAATTTTTCTATACTGCTGAGTAGAATTCAGTTGTGTGTGTGTGGCATATTTTCATTATTCAGTCTCTGTCAGTGAGCATCTAGGCCACTTCCAGCTCCTAGCTATTGTAAACGGAGCAGCAATAAACAGCTGCGTTAGTGTCTCCGTAGCAGCGTGGAGGCCTCAGAGCATGCTGCGCAGTGGTGCAGCTGGGTCTACCATATCTGCAGTTCTAGCTATAGCTTTTTCTCTAAGAAAATATTTTATTCTGGGCTGGAGGATGGCTTAGCAGTTAAATCATTTGCCTACAAAGCCAAAGGACCCAGGTTCAATTCCCCAGGACCCATGTTAGCCAGATGCACAAGAGGGCACAAGCGTCTGGAGGTCATTTGCAGTGGCTGGAGGCCCTGACACACACATTCTCTCTCTCTCTCTCACTCTCTCTCTCTCCCTCCCTCTCCCTCCCTCTCTCTTTCTCTGTCAAATAAATCAATAAAGATAATAAAAAATTAAATATTTTTAATAGTTTATTTTTATTAACTTATTTGAGAGAGAACAAAGCACACACAGAAAGAGAAAGAAAGAGTGAGCATGCCAGGGCATCCAGCCACTGCAAATGAACTCCAGATGCATATGCCACCTTGTGCAGCTGGCTTATGTGGGTCCTGAGGAATCAAACCTGGCATGAGCCAGACGTGGTGGTGCACACCTTTAATCCCAGCACTCAGGAGGCAGAGGTAGGAGGATCGCTGTGAGTTTGAGGCCACCCTGAGACTACATAGTAGTGAATTCCAAGTCAGCCTGGGCTAGAGGGAGACCCTACCTCGAAAAACCCCCCAAAAAGGAAAACAAAAAGGAGGAGGAGGTAGAAGATCATCTTTGAAAAGTACCTGGAGAGTATGGGGCAGGAACAGGGACGGCACCTTTCAAACAGTTCTGTCAGGACTGGCCCCCGGGCGGCCCCCCGCCCTAGGGACACCGAATGTCCCCTGATGGGTCACTACTGCAAGCAGGAGGCTTCTCCCTCTTACCTCCTGGAGCTGACAGCGTGGACGCACGAACGTCTCCACCGGTGCTTTCCTTATCCTTTCACGGTAAACTAGATTTTCCTGAACAGTTAAAGATCAAAGGCAAGATGAGCGGTGAATATTTACTTTCTTATGTGAATCAGAGCTGGGATCACCAAACAGAGTTCACCAAATGTTTTGAGCAGTGATGACAGGAAGGAGACAAAATTATAGAATTCGGGTGTGATGTTTAATTAAAACTTTGCGTCTGATCAAGTGCACTGTCATTGTTGGTGACAGTGTAAATTACCCATCACCAGAAATCTGCCTCTGGGAATTTATCCTAAGCACTCTTGAGGAATATAGGCTAAGGCTTTGCTATAAGGATATCAGGGCTGGAGAGATGGCTCAACAGTTAAAGTCTTGCTTGCAAAGCCTGTTGACCTGGGGTGGATTCCCCTGTACACACTTAAAGTCAGATGTACAAGGGGGCACATGCCTCTGGCGTTCGTTTGCAGTGCCTGGAGGCCCTGGTGCACCCATACTCTCTCTGTGTGTCTGCCTCTTTATCTCTCAGTCTGTCTCTCTCTTTGTCAAATAAATAAATATATCTAATATACAAAATAAAAAAGGATATTTATCAGACTGCTCTTTTAAAAAGCCAAAATTTAGGAACAGCTTACATTCCCAAAAGAAGGGATATTATGATATCCATGATATGGTATTATGATCCACTCTACCATAAGTATAAACACTATATGTAGGTGTGCATGTACAAACATTTGTATATTACATTCTCACATGTGGTGGAAAGAATCCATGGTACTCCCTCTGTTAATAGCTGGTCGCATGGTATCGGGAGCATTTTAAATGTTCTTTTTGCTTGCTTTTCCCATTATGAACAAGAACTAGTTTATGACATAAAACTGACCAATTACTAATGCAGTAGGGTCCTAGTGCACAAAGTAGTGGTTCTTGACCTCTTCCTCAGCTTCTGCCTGGAGTGCACTTGAGTCCAGGGGCACAAAGGCACACCACTGCAAACTGCAGAGGCATAAAGATGAAGATACCACGGCCTCTGTCCCAGAGGGACTCTCACTGAGTGCAGGCACCTGGGCCTCAACAGGGACTCTTCTGACCGCTCAGGGAAGCCTCACTCTGGGAGCTCTCTCCTAGGTGCCCCAGAGAGCAGACATATGCTAAAGCATTTGGTAAGACAGCGCTTACAAATGAAGACTTCCCGGGCTGGAGAGATGCCTTAGCAGTTAAGGCGCCTACTTGCAAAGCCTAATAACCAGAGTTTGATTCCCCAGTACCCACGTAAAGCCAGATGCACAAAGTGGCATGTGCATCTGGAGTTCGTTTGCAGTGGTTGGAAGCCCTGGCGTGCCCATTCTTTCTTCTCTCTCTCTCTCTCTTTCGCTCCTTCCTTCAAAATAAATAATTAAAAAAAAAACACAAATAAAGACTTCCAAGTACTGGGATTAAAGGTGTGTGTCACTACGCCCCAGCACTCAGGAGGCAGGATAGGAGGATCACCATGAGTTCGAGGCCAGCCTGGGGCTACAGAGTGAGTTCCAGTTCAGCCTGGCTAGAGTGCAACCCTACCTCAAAAGAAACAATATAAATAAGTAAATAAATAAAGGCTTCAAAATGCCTCCCATGAGAGAAGCCAGCTCAGAGGAGGCGCTAAGTGTGGCCCCGGGAGGCAGGGTGCAGGGAGTACCTTGCGAGCCCTGAGGCAGCCTGTGCAGAGTTTGTGGAATGCAGCAACTGCCCTCAGCAGTCCCCTCGGGTAGAACATTACATGACACTATATGGAAAGAAGAAACTTGCCCTGGAGAGATGGCTTAGTGGTGAAGGCACTTGCCTACAAAGCCAAAGGAACCAAGTTCAATTCTCAGGTCCCATGGAAGCCCCAGACGTACACGGTGGAGCATGCGTCTGGAGTTCGTTTGCAGTGGCTAGGGGCCCTGGTGTGCCCATTCTCTCTCCCGCACATCTGTCTCTAACAAATAAAATAAAAATTAAAGCTTAAAACAAAAAAAAAAAAGAAAGAAAGAAAGAAGAAACTTCACTCTCTTGTCACTATTTTATATCTTCTAGTCTGGCTTTCACATGCTGATGTTTCTATTGCAACTGCGTGCTGCCCCCTCATGTTCGTCTGCAATACTACACCCGGTTCTAATAGGTTAAAGGTGGTTTAGAGTCCACTTACCAGGATAGTGAAAAGAAATGAATTGGACATGTGATGCAACTGTCCAAGGTATGCAAAGAACATGCATTTAAATCGTGTCGTGGTCCGTGACTCTGTTTCTCTGTAAGAACTAATGGTTGCTAGTTAGGGGTTAAAATAATAGCTAATACTCGTTTGTTATGTACAATGTGTGTATAAGGAGCCATTTAACCCTCTGACTAGTTAGTGCCTCTTGTTTTGTTTATTTTTATTTATTTATTTATTTGAGAGTGACAGGCAGAGACAGATAAATAGATAATGGGCGTGCCAGGGCCTCCAGCCACTGCAAACGAACTCCAGATGCGTGCGCCCCCTTGTGCATCTGGCTAACGTGGGTCCTGGGGAGTCGAGCCTCGAACCAGGGTCCTTAGGCTTTGCAGGCAAGCGCTTGACCGCTAAGCCACCTCTCCAGTCCTGGTGTCTTGCTGTTATAATAACCATCTTAGCAGGTGCAGACAGTATTTCATCATAGGCTTGTTCTGCATAGCCCTGATAACTACTGATGTGAAGAATCTTTTTCTGAAAAGCCACTTCTTTTCTTCTTTTACTGTTATGGGGTGTGTGATGGATACAAGGAGGCCATGGAGGGAGACACTGTGCTCTCCTCTGTCACTTTCTGCCTCATTTCCGTAAGACAGAGTCTCTCACCAATTCTGGAGTTCCCCACTTTCCAGGTAGACCGGCTGTCCTGTCGGGAAGCCCCAGTGACTGTGCAGTCTCTGCCCCCCACGCTCCCTCGGCACTGGGATTACTGGCACGCGCAGCCATGCCCGGCTTTTTGTTATGGTAACACCGAGCCACACAGGCCACATTAGAATAAAGTAGTCCTTGCGCTCATCTTCTCAGGCTGGCACAAAGCACCCAACCAAAAGCAGCTGATGGGAGGAAAGGGTGTATTTTGGCTTACAGACTCAAGGGGAAGCTCCATGGTGGCAGGGAAAGCGTGACATGAGCAGAGGGTGGGCATCACACAGCAGGTGATAAACAGCGGCAGGAGAGTGAGCCCAGCTCTGGCAAAGGGAGCAAGCTATAACACCCCTACACCTGCCCCCAACAACACATCTCCAGCAAGCCTCCACCTCCCAAATTGCCATCAACTGTGGGCCAAGCACGTGAGTTTATGGGGACATCTGATTCAAACCACCACTGCAGGTTTGCAACAGCAAAATCATGCCAAAAAAAAAAAAAAGAAAGAAAGAAAAGAAAACGGGGAGGGGGAGGCAGAGAAGGGGGAAGGGAGAAAAGGAAGGAAGGAAGGGAGGGAGGGAGGGAGGGAGGGAGGGAGGGGGAAAACTTCTTAGAAACACAGGGGCTGGCAAGTCACTTTTACATAACTAGGCTTAAGATACTGAAGAAAGGGCTATCATATTCAGAGAAGTGGTCTGAGCTTGCATTTTATCTGAGGATGTGAAAATGCTAGGAAAAGTAAGATTCGTAGCAAGATTTCGCACCAGCACAGACTAAGAATAGAAAGAGGAGGGTTGACGTCTGTGAGGGAGGACAAGGCGGCTGGCGACTCCGTCAGCACTGGAGCTCGGGACCCTGAAGGGTCGGTCGGTCGGGTTGTAAAATGAGGGTTCAGTGCAAACAGGCTGGTCCTTGTAGAGGCACAATGCAGCTTTGACTCACAGCAATCAGAGGCAGGGCGGCTCTGTGTTATTTCTGTATTGTAAGCACTCCTGCGTGCCTCCCTGCAGCAACTGCACGTCCTCCCCAGAGGCCGACTGTGTAATCCTCAACCTCCAACTGCCACCTGCAACAGGACAGTCCTGTGGGGCTGTCACGGCAGCCCGAGGAGCTGGGCGGGGGTCGCCGCTACTTAGACACGACTGGTCCGCTCAGAAAAGAATTTCAGGATGAGTCACTGTGAAGCAGAGTTAGGGCGTTTATTGATTAAACAGAAAGATAAGGCTACTTGGAGAGTCAAGTGTGGGTGTGGGGAGAGGGGTGCGCCCTCTAAGAGCAGCACGATCTCTGTGTCCTGGGGGCTGTAGACCCATGAGTCTGCAGCTAGATATTAAGGAGAGTGTGTGCTGGTAATTTATTTTCCTTCTCCATAGAGTTGTGTCCTTGAGGAGGAGACGGGGAGGAAGGAGTGCTAGTAGAGATAAAAACGTCTGACAAAGATACACTTACTGACAAATAGGTCACAAGGAGGTTAGACGCAAGGCACAGTTCATCGGACTTGAGAAGTTTCTCAGAAAAGGAAGTATATAGGTCTTTAAAAAAATGGGCTGAAGAGAGGGCTCAGCCATTAAAGGCAATTGCTTGCAAAGCCTGACAGCCCAGGTTGGATGCACCAGTATCCCTGTAAAGCCAGATGCACAAAGTGGTGCATGCATCTGGAGTTCGTTTGCAACACAGAAGGCCCTGGCATACCCATACTCTCTCTTTCTTTCTCCCTCTCTCAAATGAATAAAGTATTTTTCTGAAAACTTTTCACTGACAGCTTCCCTACATATCCACTGTGTGCCCTGATCCCAGTCATTCCCTCCACTCTCCTTTGGGAGTTCATTCTTCTACAGGGCCCTGGTGGACTATGTCAAAATTCCTGTGTTTCAGCCAAGGAGAGATGGAAATCAGAAACAGGGGATTGAGGAGACAGGGCGTTCCTTTCTCTGTTTCCTGACTATCTAGCTTCAAAATGTTTTCTGGGGTTGGAGAGATGGTTTTGCCTATGAAGCCTAAGAACCTGAGTTCGATTCCCAGGACCCACGTTAGCCAGATGCACAAGGGGGTGCACGTGTCTAGAGTTCATTTGCAGTGGCTGGAGGCCCTGGCAGGCCCATTCCCTCCCTCACTCTATCTGCCTCTTTCTCTTTCTCTCTCTCTCTCTCTCTCTCTCTCTCTCTCTCTCTCTCTCTCTCAAATAAATAAGTAAATATTTTTAAATTTTGTTTTCTGTATTTTTTTCCCCTATAGCATCTGGCCTATAAAAATAACCAGATATTCGAGAGATACAACTTCATAAACAAACGCAACAACAACAAAAGCACACCTAGGGGATTCTGCATATTGGAGTCTCTGATACAGAGCTAAGGTCTGGTGCCATAACTAACTTTCTCAGAATATGGTGGTTTACTTTTTAAATCCAAACCGGGCGGCATTTGCCTTAGTGCACACGCCTGTGCCTCGTCTGCACAGCTCGCAGATGAGCTCATCTGGCCAGCTGGTGGGCAGACTGGAAATTTGATTTGCATTCACCTGGGTGGCAGGCCGCTGCGCCCAAGGACCCTCCACGGTGACATGTTGTCTCTGCTCCCTGCGCTCTCTCACCCGCGGCCCTAGCTCACCAGGTGCCCAGGGTTTCCGACACAAAAGCAGCTTCCCAGTGCCTGACTGCTCTCTGGCTTTGGTTATGCCTTGCTGATGGCATTTCAGCCAAACCAAATCCCATGATGAACCGAG
Organism: Jaculus jaculus; assembly: GCF_020740685.1. NCBI lineage: Eukaryota > Metazoa > Chordata > Mammalia > Rodentia > Dipodidae > Jaculus > Jaculus jaculus. The sequence goes on along the minus strand of NC_059113.1, from coordinate 108,612,632 downwards.
CTCCAAAGAGTGGAGATGTCAACATTTGGGGGGATGGGGCGGGCAGAGACCATCTGGTCAAGACACTACACCCCCCTGGGGTGTGAGTTAGGGCACCTGGGAACCTCTGGAGGTGCCTCTCTTAAAAACTATCACCTAGTCAGAATGGCTTGTTTCAGTCCCACCCCGCCCCCCACAGCCTGATGGATGGCTAGTCCGGCCGCTGAGGTCCTGTGAAACAGGAACACACTTGCCTCCCCTTGCCCATTCCCTTATGTAGAGGGCCAGTTGAATGCCATGTCCTCTAAGATGCTTCCAGCATCAAAAATGAGAGTTTGAGGGCTGGAGAGTTGGCTTAGTGGTTAAGTGCTTGCCTGTGAAGCCTAAGGACTGTGGTTCAAGGCTCGATTCCCCAGGACCCACGTTAGCCAGATGCACAAGGGGGTGCATGCGTCTGGAAGCCCTGGCGTGCCCATTCTCTCTCTTGCTCTCTGCCTCTCTCTCTCTCTCTCTGTAGCTCTCAAATAAATAAAAATAATAATAAAGGCGTGTGCCACCAGGCCTGGCCAAATTTATAAAAAATTTAAAAAAAAATGAGAGTTTGAAGGGTTTTGGCTGCTAAGCATTCAAGGCCCTGGGCTCCTCCCGGCAACCTGCCCTCAAATTCTGTGCAATTGTCTGAGAAAGACTATAGTCCTTTGTTTGTCTTAAATCCCCCTTTTCTGCATGTCAGACCCGCCAGGCTGGCTCTCCTCGCCCTCCCGGGACCTGCTGGAGTGCCGTTCTCACCGCAGTCCACCCACACTGGACTCTTTCCCAAAGCGTCCCATCTGCTCTGCCAGCCTGTGCCAAGAGGGGCACTGACCTGCAAGACCTCTGCTTTCAAACATTTTCTGCATCATTTCTCCTCACTCCCCTGTGGTGTTGGGTCAATTTTGTGCCCTCTGGTCTTGCCCTAGCACCAGACACCTTCCTGCACCCCAGCAGATGCCCAGATGCTGCCAGCAACAACTGACTCCCCTGCCCACCAGAACGGCAGAGGTCAGACTTGAACGGAGCCTCCCTAAGGGCATCTACACACGGAAACTTCTCACTTCCTGCCCCTTTGTGGACCCTGGGCGGGAAGGCTGTGCTGGGACCTCCTGAACGCCTGGCCCAACCTCACAGCTGGATCTCAGAATGCTGACAAGTCTGGTTGGCACTCTCAGCCAGGCCATTTGTTCCCTGTTGGACAGAATCCTTCTCATGGAATAACAATCTCAACGAGGTTACTCTGACACTATGACAAAGGAAACAAACCAGGGCCACTCTGTAGTTCCGCCTAAACACAAAGATAAGGTCACAGCCACCACAAAGTCCTCCCCCACGGGGACGACTCATGACGGAAACACGCCTCCTTCCATGTCTCCCAAACTACCTGTAGGAAATCTATACGTGGAACAAGAACCCTGTCCTGAGCTCTTTCTGACATCCCCCCGAAAGGCCGGCACCGTGCTGCACAAACCCAGCACAGCCTTCTCACTGGTTCTGTGTTCCCAGAGGTCTTCAGCTGTCACGAGGCTGCCATTCCATAGTCCGTGCAACCCATAAAGTATCATTGTCCCAAGTTTACAGTCACAGAAGGGGTTGACAGAGGTTAAGTGAGTCAGCAGAACTCAAAGAGACTTCTAGGCCTGAACCTATGTAGCTAATGTAGGTTAGCCAACCATATATTAACTATATCATCCCATATACATTTTGGTGTATATAAAAATATTTTATGGAGCCAGGTGTGGTGGCGCACACCTTTAATCCCGGCACTTGGGAGGCTGAAATAGGAGTATCACCATGAGTTCAAGGCCACCCTGAGACTACATAGTGAATTCCAGGTCAACCTGGGCTACAGCAAGACCCTACTTTGAAAGAAAAAATATTTTATGGGGCTAAGGAGATGACTCAGCAGTTAAAGGTGCTTTGCTTGCAAAGCTTGCAGACCCGGGTTCAATTCCCCAGTACCCGTGTAAAACCAAATGCACAAAGTGATGAGAACTTGAGTCTGGAGTTTGTTTCAGTGCTAAGAGGCCCTGGTGTGCCCGTACTCACTCTCCCGCTCTCCTTTCTCTTCTCTCTCTCTCTCTAATAAATGAACTTTTATTTTTTCCTAAGGTAGGGTCTCACTCTAGCCCAGGCTGACCTGGAATTCACTATGTAGTCTCAGGGTGGCCTAAAGCTCATGGTGATCCTCCTACCTCTGCCTTCTGAGTGCTGGGATTAGAGGCTTGCGCCACCACGCCTGGTTTATAATGAACATTTTTTTTTAATTCACAAAATTTAAATAAGTAACATGAGTAGGGAAGAAAAAAAAAAAAAGAAACAGAAGGGAAGGAGATGGTCCCTACCCCTGGTGGCCAGGTGGCTCAGATGTTTTCTACCTCCAGGACAAATGATGCATCAAGAAATAAACTGGGCTCAGATTAGAATGTGGCCCAAAGTTTCTCCCCGCAAAATAACAGAGGGTGTAAAAAAAACTCATTAATCACTATAATTAATATTTAAGGCAGTATTTTTGTACAAATTACAGATCTAAGACGGCCCTCAATTTTGTTGACAAGGTCTTACTGGAAATTCCAACTCTCAAAAATCAAATCCCATAGCATGCGATGCCATGTAACATTACAGGTATCACCACTTCCTCACTCTCCAAGGAAAGCGAGATTGTTTCGCGGCGTATCTCGGAGACCTCGGAAAGCTGGGGCAGAAAGAAGCTTGGAGTTAGCGGCCCTGGGGCGCACCTCCCTGCGCCGACCTCGGACCCAGCCAGAGGAGTCGTGCAGCTTTAAATCCGAAAGGGTCGCGGGCGGTTGCCCAGGGAGACGAGCGCACCACCGCGGGCCGGCGCGCCTGGACCGCGGGCGCCGCCTGCATCCGTGGGGAGCGAGCATCCCGCCATGGCCGACCCGGGCCCGGGCCCGCGGCGCAGCGGGCCGGAGGAGCCGGAGGAGCCGGAGGACCAGCCCAGACCGCCCGAGGGCGCGGGGGCAGGAGCGCCGGAAGAGCCGAAAAATGAGGATGAGCTGCCGGGGGAGGAGGAGGAGGAGTTCAAGGAGCCCCCGTGGATATTCCCAGATGAGGACTTCTGGAAGACCCTGGATATCTATGAGGAGGATGAGCGCTTGGCACAATTCCGACCCCGCTTCGTCAGCGTGGTCAGCCCCAGCCTGAGCTCCACAGAGGTGCCCAGCCAGCCCTCCAGCCAGAACCTGAGCGAGACGCCTCCTAGCGAGAGCCCTTCGTCCATCTCGCCCTCCTTGTCAAGTACTTGCGCCCCGCCCCAGCCCATCACTCCCTCCCCAGGGTTGGGCTGACCCTAGCTTAGGACCTGGGCGAAGCGCTCGGTCAAAGGTGAAAGTTGGGGACAAGTGCTGCATGCCCAAACGCGTCTGTGCTGGGTTCCCCTGATTGGTCCCATTAGTCATTTTCTAAAAAATATCTTAATTATTTGAGAAAGAGAGAGAGAGAATATGGGCGTGCCAGGGCCTCCAGCCTCTGTGAAGCCAGATGTAGGCACCACCTTGTGCATCTGGCTTTACGTGGGAACTGGGGAGTTGAACCCAGTCCCGTAAGCTTTGCAGGTAAGCACCGGAGCTGCTGAGCCGTCCCTCTGGTCTCTTAACAAGCACTGCACTTGTTTAGAGTGGACATCTCAAACTCCGAAGCTCATATTTTGATGTGGATACTTCTTTGCTGGTGGGGAGGGTCTAGTAGGAGCTTTGCCCTCTGCCTGTGCGTGCCCAATCATGCAGGGGGCACACGCACCCTGAGGCATGAGTGATGAGCAAAACTGTCCCCAGACATTGCCAGACGTCCCCAGGGTGGGGGTGCAAAATCACCCTTTTAAAGAACCAATGACTTGGAGTGGCTAATTCTTTTTAATTATTTCATTCAACAGAGTTTCCTAAAATATTTCATACATTTAGAAGAGACATGTCTGAAATGGTTCTAGATAGGTAAGAACATGTTTTCAATTTTCATATTATCCTTGTGAGGCTAATAATGCATACCTCTTGGATGAGCATTTTATGAAATAGACTGAAATCATACAGAACATTTACAACTTATTTATTTATTTATTTTTATTAAAAAATTTTTATTTATTTATTTGAGAGCAACAGACACAGAGAGAAAGACAGGTAGAGGGAGAGAGAGAGAATGGGCGTGCCAGGGCTTCCAGCCTCTGCAAACGAACTCCAGATGCGTGTGCCCCTTGTGCATCTGGCTAACGTGGGACCTGGGGAACCGAGCCTCGAACCATGGTCCTTAGGCTTCACAGGCAAGCGCTTAACCACTAAGCCATCTCTCCAGCCCAACTTATTTATTTTTAAAGTTTGTTTTTTTTTTTTCTGGGCTGGAGAGATGGCTTAGCAGTTAAGGAACTTGCCTATGAACCCAGGTTCAGTTCCCCAGGACACACATAAGCCAGATGCACAATATGATGCATGTGTCTGGAGTTCCTTTACAGTGGCTAGAAGCCCTGGTGTACCCATTCTCTCCCCTCCCTACCCCGATATAATAAATTTAAAAATTTAAGGTTTTTTTTTTTTTTTTTTTGTCTTTTAAGGCAGGCAGGGTACATGACAGTAATTACTCCAGCATTCAGGAGGCCAAGGCAAGAGGAGCCTAGGTTCTAGGCCAGCCAGAGCTACATGGCACAAAATAAAACTATATAGGGCTGGAGAGATGGCTCAATGGATAAGGTGCTTGCCTGCAAAGCTAAAAGGCCCAAGTTTGGTTCCCCAGGACTCACGTGAAGCCAGATGCACAAGGGGGACGCATGCATCTGGAGTTGGTTTGCTGTGGCTAGAGGCCCTGATGCACCCATTCTCTCACTATCTGCCCCTCTCTTCAGTAAATAAATAAACAAAGCCGGGCATGGTGGCACACGCCTTTAATCCCAGCACTTGGAAGGCAGAGGTAGGAGGATCCCTGTGAGTTCAAGGCCACCCTGAGACTACAGAGTGAATTCCAGGTCAACCTGAGTTAAAGTGAGACCCTACCTCAAAAAAACAAAAAATAAAAATAAAATTTAAAAATACCTAGATTATTAAATAAATAAATAAATCTTTAAAAGATTTAAAAATCTTTACATATATATACATATAAAATTTTATATATATATATATATATATATATAATTAGGGAGATGGCTCAGCAGTTAAAGGCACTTGCTTGCCAGCCTGGATTCAATTCCCCAGTACCCACATGAAGCTGGACATTCATTTGCAATGGCAAGAGACCCTGGTACCATAATCCATAACACATATTTCCATAAATGCACACACATATACACACACACACATACACGCACACTAGTAGACACTTTAGAAGCAATAATGACATTTCCTGTCAGACTCCATCTTATTACCTAATTGTAAGAATGACATACCACTTATCAATGCAATATAAAATGGATATCTATCTTGCATACAATAGTAGGTGACCAGAAATACCTTTGATGGAGGAAAGTGGATACTGTGGCACTTCCTTGTCATTTCTCTCTATTTAAATGTTTTTATTGGGCTGGAGAGATGGCTTAGCGGTTAAACGCTTGCCTGTGAAGCCAAAGGACCCCCGTTCGAGGCTCAGTTCCCCAGGACCCACGTTAGCCAGATGCACAAGGGGGCGCATGCGTCTGGAGTTCGTTTGCAGTGGCTGGAGGCCCTGGCGCGCCCATTCTCTCTCTCTCTCTCTCTCTCTCTCTCTCTGCCTCTTTCTTTGTCTGTCACTTTCAAATAAATAAATAAACATAAAACAAAAAATTTTAAATGTTTTTATTTATTTGCAAGCAGAGAGAGAGAGAGTGTCAATGTGCACAACAGGACCTCCAGCCACTGCAAATGAATTCCAGATGCATGCACTACTTTGTGCATCTGGCTTTACATGGTACTGGGGTATTGAACCTGGGATGTTAGGCTTTGCAGGCAAGTGCCTTAACAGCTGAGCCATCTCTCCAGCCTCTCCCTCCTCTCTCTTTTTAATGCTTGTTAGTCCTAAACTATATGAACAGGACATAGAAACCCCTTTCAACACCTTTATAAAACTTCCCTGGGCTGGAGAGATGGCTTAGCGGTTAAGCGCTTGCCTGTGAAGCCTAAGGACCCCGGTTCAAGGCTCGGTTCCCCAGGTCCCACGTTAGCCAGATGCACAAGGGGGCGCACGCATCTGGAGTTCGTTTGCAGAGGCTGGAAGCCCTGGCGCTCCCATTCTCTCTCTCCCTCTATCTGTCTTTCTCTCTGTGTCTGTTGCTCTCAAATAAATAAATAAATAAATAATTTTTTTAAAATGTTTAAAAAAAAAAAACTTCCCTGAAATACCTAGATTTATTTTATTTATTTTTATTATTATTGTTGTTGTTGTTGTTGTTTGGTTTTTCAAGGTAGAGTCTTGCTCTACCCCAGGCTGACCTGGAATTAGTCTTAGGGTAGCCTTGAACTCACAGCAATCCTCCTACCTCTGCCTCCCAAGTGCTGGGATTAAAGGTGGGTGCCACTATGCCCAGCTAAATCTAGATTTATAATACTGAATTATTGCTTTTATAAGCAACGTTTAAATCCTTTTGTGTAAAAAAAAAGTTCAGTTGTTTTTATGTATCCATTTAATTCTGATTTTTAACAAAAGATAATCTATGCATAGTTAAAACGCTAAAGTATGTAAATATGTAAAGTTGAAAATTTCCATATCATTTCTGTCCTGACCCACCGACCTGAATTAACATAATATTAACAGTTTTGGTTCTCTTTCCATTATAATGTTAGAAAACACTTTCAGTTCTTGATTTATTTCTGATGTACCTCTCTATTCTTTTTTGTAGTTATATTATTTTTACTTGTCCTAGTATTTTATCATTTCTCAGCCTTTTGGCTAAGATCAAATATAATTTTCCTAGTATTTAAAATGTTAATTTAAATCTCTAATTCTTGATTTTTTATTAAAAATTAACATACTAATGCACATCTGAATCATTCTAGCTCCTCTTATCTATTTTCTTCTAATTAACAACAGATTATATCACATAACAGATTATATTAAGCCGGGCATGGTGGTGCACACCTTTAATCCCAGCACTTGGGAGGCAGAGGTAGGAGAATCATCATGAGCTCAAGACCACCCTGAGACTACATAGTGAATTGCAGGTCAGCCTGAGCTGGAGTGAGAACTTACCTCCAAAAAACAAAAACAAAAACAAATTATATTAAAATGTATGTTCACGTGAAAAGTTTTATCATACTTATATAGTTTTGTTAATTACAATTGTCTATCAATGCTTTGAGTACAATTTGATGAAAAAATAGAAAACCAATAAGCAATGTTGAATTTCATGTGAAGAAACCAGTAATGCAACTGGATCCACGGACAAGAAAAGGCAACCTGTAACATCTGTAAAATGTGTAATCCACTGGGCATGGTGGCACACGCCTTTAATCCCAGCACTCAGGAGGTAGAGGTAGGAAGACTGTTGTGAGTTCAAGGCCAGCCTGGGACTACAGAGTGAATTCCAGATCAGCCGGGCTACAGCAAGACCTTAAAATAAAAGAATAGGGCTTTAACCTGTTGTCCCTCAGAGCTCTGGCAACATTGATTCATGGCTTCCTGGTATCTGGTATTGCCAAGCACCCATCTTCTTCCCATCTCTCTCTGGAGTTTGTCTTTCCCTCACTGTCTCCTTTCTTCCTTTAAAACTCCTGCTAGAAACTCTTGGACCCATGGCTGGATTCTCCACCACTCATATCTTTTCTTTTATTTTTTCAGTAGCTTTATGTGTGCATGCATGTATGTAAGATCATGTTTATGAGCTCAGTGGTTAAAGGCACTTGCTTGTAAAGCCTGACGGCTCAGGGTTCAATCCCCTAGTCCTCTTGTAAAGCTAGATGCCCAAAATGGAACATGTGTCTGGAGTTCATTTGCAGGGCTGGAGGCCCTGGCTCACTTGCTGTCTCTCTCTCTCTCAAATAAATATTTTTTTTAAATGTTTGCTATTGTTCTTAGAGCGATATTTTTGGTTTATCTCACTCTTTCTCTTCTGTGCTATTGATTTTTTTACTTTTTAGAGAGAGAATTGACTCACCAGGGCCTTAGTCGCTGCAATCGAACTCCAGATGCTTATGCCACCTAGTGCACATGTGCGACCTTGCACTTGCCTCACCTTTGTGTGTCTGGCTTACGTGAGATCTGAAGAGTCCTTAGGCTTTGCAGACAAGCACCTTAACCACTAAGCAATCTCCCCAGCCCTTGATTGTGTTTTTAAAGTTTACTTATTTATTTATTTATTTATTTATTTATTTATTTATTTATTTATTTTGAAAGAGAGAGAAAGAGGCAATTAGAGACAGAATGAGCACACCAGGTCCTCTAGCCACTACAAAGGAACTCCAGACACATGTGCCACCTTGTCCATTTGTTTTACGAGGGTACTTGGGAACTGAACCTGGGTCCTTAGACTTCATAGGCAAGTGCCTTAGCTGCTACACCATCTCTGCAGCCCCTTGATTGTTTTTAGGTAACAGGATAACTTAGCTATCTATTTGTTTCTATAAAGTGATAACAGGTAGGTGGCTAAAATGGAACTCTCCTGCAAGGAAGACATCCCTTTCCTGAGGTGCTTGCTTGGGGGTTTATAGGAGCCCTGTGCAATTGGCAATGCCTGGCAGAGCCAGCTCCTCTGGAGATGCTCACGAAGAAGCAGTCATGCTGGTAACCCCTGTTACTAGCATGAAGCCAGGGTCAGCTGACTGTGTGGTTCAAGTTCTTCACACACGGGAATGTCCCCTATGCCTTTCCCAAGCTCATGGAGCAAATCCTAGTGACCATATACTATCCTCTGTCTCTCATTCATGACTAAAACCTCCCCATGTATTTAAAAGAAAAACATTAAAGGACTGGAGAGATGGCTCAGCAGTTAAGGCACCTGCCTGCAAAGCCTAACAACCCAGGTTTGATTCCCCAGTACTAATGTAAAGCCAGATGCAAAAAGTGGTGCATGTATCTGGAGTTTGCTTGCAGTGGCTAGAGGCCATGACATACCCATTATCTCTGTCTCTGTCTGCAAATAAACAAATAAAATATATTTTTTAAAAAAAATTAAAGAACTGGAAAGATGGCTTGGCAGTTGAAGGTTCTTGCTGGCTTGTAAACCTGCACTCAGAGCCTAATTCACAGCACCTGCATAAAGCCAGACACAGAAAGTAGCACAAGCTCTGGCATTTGCAGTGGCAAGAGGCCCTGGAATGCCCTCCTTGCCGCACACACATGTAATCAGTATTCTTTAAAGCTATTCTTTAGGTTTCTTTGGAGATTTTAAAAAAAAACAACTGAGACAGGCATGGTGGTACACGCCTTTAATCCCAGCCCGCAGAAGGCAGAAATAGGAGGATTGATGTGAATTGAAGGCCAGCTTGGAATTTGAGTTCCAGGTCAGTCTGGGCTAGAGTGAGACCCTGCCTCAAAAACAAAACAAAAAATAGGACTGGAGAGATGGCGTAGTGGTTAAGGTGCATGCCTGCACAGCCTAAGGACCCAGGTTCGATTCTTTAGGTCGCACGTAAGGCAGATGCACAAGGTGGCACACGTGTCTAGAGTTTGTTTACAGTGGCTAGAGGCCCTGGTGTGCCTTCTTTCTTTCTCTCTCTCTCTCTCTTTCTTTCTCCCTTTCTGTCTCAAATAAATAAAAATAAATCTTTAGAAAAGCAAAGCAAAACAAAAAATAACTGTGGCCACTGCTCTGTATTTATGGAGAGAAGAGGAGGTCTACCTGGCCAGATCTTTCAAGATCTCTCCTTGAAGGGCTGGGAAGATGGTCCAGTGGCTGTAGGCGCTTGCTTGCAAAGCTTACAATCCAAGCCACCAATGTAAGCTGCCACAAAAAAAGGTACAAGCATATGGTATTCATTTGCAGTGACAAGAGGTCCTGCATAGGCACAGAGACACATACACACACGTGTGGAAAGAAAGAGAAAGAAACCAGGTGTGGTGGCACATGCCTTAGGAGGCAGAGGTAAGAGGATTTTTGTGAGTTCAAGGCCACCCTGTCACTACATAGTGAATTCCAGGTCGGCTTGGGCTAGAGGGAGACCCTACCTCGAAAAACCAAAACTAAAAACTAAAAAAAGAAAGGGGGGGAACGCTTCCAAGCTCTCTCAGAGGTTCTCTGTTGATCACATTAATCTTAGACTGGGGCTGCTGGGCCTGCAGCCTCCCTCCCTCGCCACTCTCACAGCTGCTGTCAAGAGCCATGCACCTGCTGGGACTTCTAATTGTCACCAAGAGCGAAGCAAGCTCTCCAGGTGACTGGGCCTAAGCGGCCAGTGGCTCTTGGTGACTCATCACACATGCTGGGTGCACATCGACTAAACAAACGCTCACAACCCAATTTAGAGAAAGAGTGACTGCTCTCCTATATGCCTGAGCCAGGAGACCCACATCCTCTAAGTCACACGTTAACACGACTTCCCCTCAGGGCAAGATCCTCTTCCCTTCCCTAAAAGAACCCCTTTGCTCTTTCTGGATGCTCTGAAGTCTCACCTCCTCCTCCTCTTCCTCCTCCAAACCTGCCATTCTGTTTGTCCACATCCGATACATCTTGCCGCCTCGAGGAACAACCTGACCGAGTCCCTCTTTGCATCTGATCTTAGGACACTGCCACGTCCCTCCTTTTTGTGCGGTGTACTGACCTGTAAGCCTTGCAGAAGAAACTTCTTTTGGAGAAACCTTACTTGTCTTGTTGGAATCTGCAGTGCTCTGCCCCAGCCTTCCTTTGATCTAGAGCCCCTATTTTCTTTCTTTTAAGCCCTTCAGGATTATTTGTGTACCAGTGAGAGCTTGTTGCCCAGGGCTGCTTAATTGTTTAAAGAGTCTGTTATTTCAGCAAGATTTTCAAAAGAAAAGATAAGAGAATTGTGTGCAGCTAGTCCAAGGGAACCTCTCTTCTCTAGATCAGAGGCTTACTTATGTCCCAAATCTTTTAATAAGTGCAAACACACACACACACACACCCCAAAGTGTTATTTGGTAGATTTGGTAAGATTGTGAATGTTTTTAAAGAAACATGGTCTTGGGCTGGAGAGATGGCCAAAGGACTCAGGTTCAATTCCCAGTACCCACATAAGCCAGATGCACCAGGTGGCACATGCATCTGGAGTTCCTTTGCAGTGGCTAGAGGCCCTGGCATGTCCATTCTTTCCCTCCCTCTCTCTCTCTCTCTCTCTCTCTCTCTCTAATAAATAAATACATGTTTTAGATAAAAAAAGAAGCATATTCTAAAAATGCAGCCAATGCTGGGCGTGGTGGCACACGCCTTTAATCCCAGCACTTGGGAGGCAGAGGTAGGATGATCTCTGTGAGTTTGAGGCCACCCTGAGACTCCATAGTGAATTCTTGGTCAGCCTGGACCAGAGTGAGACCCTACCTCGAAAAACCAATAAAAAATTTTTAAAAATTTAAAAATGCAGCCAATATAGTCCTGACTTTGTTGTTGTTTCAAGGTAGGGTCTCACTCTAGCCTAGCTGACCTGGAACCCACTTTGTAGTTCCGGGATAGCCTTGAACTCACAGAGAACCATTCTCCTGACCGCTGGGGTTAAAGGCCAACACACCCAGCACGACTTCTACTTACGATGACTGCCGAAATGAGGCAAGCTGCAGCAGGTAGAAGAACGTGAAGAAGCATGGTTTTGGAGCCAGGCAGAAGCCCGTCGGGATATTTTTAGAGGCTCCCTAACCTACCTGCGCCTCATTTTCCTCGTCTGGGAAAAGCAAATGGGGACACCTGATCTGACCAGCGGCGTTTGGCGTTTGGAAAAGCGAATGGCCCTGTGCGCAAAGCGCGCTCCTGCAGGGCGCAGCGCGGTCTCTGCAGTGCCGACCCGAGACGCCCCCGGTCCTCGCTGCCTGGCTTCCGAGACCCCTCGTGGGTGCCGGGTTAAGGAGGGCTGGGGGACCTGACTGAGTAACGAACCGGCTTCGGTTAATTATGGAGGCCCAGGGGAAAGCACAGGGGCGTGACTCCTTCTGCGGTTGCTTTAATCCCCAGAGCTCGCTTCTCCCCAGGTGGGACAAACAAGAGGCGCCCAGAGACTTGCACAGGTGGCCTCGGCTGCGCCTGTTCCAGGGGACAGTCGTTTCAGAACTGGAAAACAAAAACACTTCGCGGATGCAGGGTGCCAGGGAGCAAAGCGTCACGAGGGAAGGGAGAACTGAGAAGGGTGGAAATGTGACAATCCTAAAACTAAGTGGTTGGCGGGGGAGGGGGCTGTTTGATAATCTTAGAAACTCCAGCAAACTCAGGGCTGGAGAGATGGCTCAGAAATTAAGGTGCTTGCCTGCATACGTTAACAACCTGAGTTCAGTCCCCCAGTACCCACATAGAGCCAGATGCACAAGGTGGCTCATGAGCTTGGAGTTCAAAATAGAAAATCCATGAGCTAGAGTGAAACCCTACCTTAAAAAAAAAAAAAAAAAAAAACAGAAAAAAGTAAGAAAGAAAGAAAATCCAGTAATTAAAAAAAAAAATTAAAATGTGGGGGCTGAAGCTAGGCGTGGTGGTAGTGCACACCTTTAATCCCTGCACTCAGGAGGCAGAGGTAGGAGGATCACCATGAATTCAAGGCCACCCTGAGACTACATAGTCAATTCCAGGTCAGCCTGGGCTAGAGCAAAACCCTACATCAAAAAAAAAAAAAAAAGAAAAAAATGTGGGGCTAGAGAGATGGTTCGGTGATTGAAGATATTTTCTTGCCAAGCCTGATGGCCTGGGTTCAATTCCCCAGTACCCATGCAAAGCCAGACGGACAAAGTGGCCTATGCATCTGGAGCTTGTTTACAGTGACAGGAGGCCCTGGTGGACATGCCCATAATTCTCTTTATCCCTCTCAATGGTGGCTCTTTTTAAAAGAGTTTGCTATTTCTAAGCTACAGAAAATGAACAATTTGTACTAATTTCAATTTAAAACTACATTTCACTACCACAGGCTATAACAGTACCATACTTGTAAAGATTTAATGCTGATAAGTCCCTAAGGAGGAAGCCCTAGGGAGGATTTTTTTTTTTTTTTTTCGGTTTTTCAAGGTAGGGTCTCACTGTATAGTCTCAGGCTGGCCTGAAATTCATGGTGATCCTCCTACCTCTGCCTTCCAAGTGCTGATCACACCTAGCCCCTAAGAAGGATTTCTGATATGGCATTAGAAACCTCCTGGATTGGGGTGGAGAGATGGCCCAGTGGTTAAACATGCTTGCTTACAAAACCTGACAACCTGGTTTTGAGTCCCCAGTACCCATGCAAAGCCAGATTGCAGTGGCAGGAGGCACTGGCATCCTCATAAGCACACTCTCGCTTTCTCTGTCTCAAATAAACAAACAAACAAACAAACAAATATCTACCATTGAGAAATACTTTCCAAGAATCAGATTTCTTACACACACTATGCCCAACTTTACTGAAAAGAATGGGAATGGAAGAAAATATTTCAAAATAAAAACCACAGAATCGGGGCTTTCTATGTGCATTTATTATTTAATGAAACTATAAACTTCCAAGCAGTCTTCCTAACAACACACAATTAAATTCAAACTAACATTTTTATCTAAATTTCAGAAGTATCTATCAGAACTTGTCCCAAGGAATTCCAATATCAGTACAAACAGATGAAAGTTGGCTCCAGGAAATGACTGGTTTGAAGGTCCCACGTGAGTAGTGTGGTTTCTTAGCTTTGGCTGGGCAGTGAGATCGCGGAGCACGGAGGTCACGGGTGTGCACGGTCGGCCGCATACCCACGTGGGCAACAGCAATACTGCAGTGGGAGTGTCCTCACGATCAAAATGAGATGACACATTTAAACTCCTTGGTGTTTAGTATTTAATAAGTGGCACGGTTTCTATTTTCCAAGAAATAATCTGCACATATATAAGTTTTTATGGACAACTTCCATACAAACAGACAATATACCATGATCATAATCCCCTCCCACCGCCCTCCATTTTCTCCCTCTCAAATCACCCATCCTCTGAGCCCCTTTTTCTTTCCAACTATTCTATCTTGATGTCATCATATGTTTTTCCTCCTGTTATGCAGGGCTTGGGTAGGCAGCATCAGCCACTGTGAGGCCATGAATACCATGGGCCACTTTGTGTCTGGAAGACAGCATTGCAAGCACTCCTCCCTTCCTTTGCTCTTACGTTCTTTCTGCCGTCTCTTCCGCAATGGTCCCTGAGCCTTTGAGGGTGTGATAGAGATGGCTCACTTAGTGCTGAACACGCCACTATCACTTCTTCTCAGCACTTTGGTGAATTTTGGGTCATCCCGGTGGTCACCACCATCTGAAAAGAGAAGCTTCTTGAACCAAAAGTTGAGAGTACCGTTAATATGTGGGCATAAACATAAGTGTTGAGGGAGGAGTTTGGAGGCCATCATGTATGCATTTAGCCAAACAACAGTAGTCATTGCACCTCAGGGTGTAGACCTCCCCAGTCATAGGATTTTCGTCAGGTTTTCAGTACCAGGCATGAGTCCCCTCAGTGGAACAGGCCTCAAGTCCAATAAGAGAGCAGATGTTTTCCCTCATAACAGATATCCCATTGCACCCATTAGTACATTCGGCCTGGCTATCCAGCCATAAAGCTTTGAGGGTTCACTACTGGCTAATGCCATCATATTTTTGATGCATATCTTTGTTCATAGAAATAACATATAATATACATTAAATAATATGTATAACTATATAATATATATATATATACAAACACACACACTGTTTATTTAATTTTTTTTTTTGTTTGGTTTTTCAAGATAGGGTCGCACTCTAGCCCAGGCTGACCTGGAATTCACTATGGAGTCTCAGGGTGGCCTCGAACTCATGGCGATCCTCCTCCCTCTGCCTCCCGAGTGCTGGGATTAAAGGCATGCACCACCACGCCCAGCCTTATCTATTTAGTTATTAAATTAAACAAATAAGTACTAATTTTAAAGCTGGAGTAAAGGGTGTAGCTCTGTGTAGAGTGTTTGTCTCGAGTGCGTGAAGCTCTGCGTTCAGCACCTCGAGTGTGAGGGTGGAGGGGCAGCAGGTGTACACAGCGCCCTCGGCGAAACCACCCGGGGACGCTGAGCTGTCTGAGGAGAGAACCGGGGCTGGAACAGGAGACATGGCAGCGAGAGGACAGCGCTCCAGGCACAGGGAGAAGCACGGAGAGGACAGCTCAGGGCTTCCTGCTGACTTCAGAAGGGGGCTGGTGTGACTGTGGTTAAGAAAGAAAGAAAGAAGGAAGGAAGGAAGGAAGGAAGGAAGGAAGGAAGGAAGGAAGGAAGGAAGGAAGGAAGGAAGGAAGATAGAAAGAAAGAGAGAAAGAAGCAGGGCATGGTGGCGCACGCCTTTGATCCCAGCACTTGGGAGGCAGAGGTAGGAGGATCGCCATGAGTTCAGGGCCAGCCTGAGACCACACAGTGAAGTACAGGTCAGCCTCTGCTAGAGCGAGACCCTACTCAAAGAAGAAAGAAAGATGAAAGCATGGGGATCCTAGGAGATAATGTGCACCAAATCTTTTTTGCTGGGACTGAAGTGGTAAGTCCCTGGAGGACTGCACAGAGGGAACACAATCTAACTCCTGTTTTCCTGACTGCCAAGGAGACAGTTGGAGACTCTGGAGCAGTACGCTGGGAAGGTGGGGACGTAAGGAGAGTGAAAGGGAAATTGCTAAATCCGCTGAGGTGTCCTAGATGGAGAGAAGTTCAATGAGGAGGGATGATCAGTGGGGTCAAACGCTGGCTGGGAGGCAGCAAGATGAGCAAGGACTTGCTAAGCCAGCATATGGACGTCGTTGGTGGTATTGGTAGGGACTGCCTCGTTGTAATTATGAAGATGAAAACCTGATGGGGACGAACTCAAGGGAATATGGAGAAGGAAATGAAAAGATGTATACAGCAGAATAGAATCATGCCCCACAAGATGTTCAGTGGTATAACTAACATATATATGTAGTCTTAAAAAAAATCAACAAAAGCCAGGCATGGTGGCACATGCCTGTAATCCCAGCACTCAGGAGGCGAGGTGGGAGGCAGAGGTAGGAGAATTGTAGTAAGTTCAAGGCCACCCTGAGACTACATAGTGAATTCCAGGTCAGCCTGGGCTAGAATGAGACTCTACCTCTAAAAACGAAAAATAAAAAAAAAAAAGGCAGACTGGAGAAATGGCTTAGCGGGTGAGGCAATTGCCCTTGAAGCCTAGGGACCCATGTTCTACTCTCCAGATCCCACATAAGCAGATGCACAAGGTGACGCCAGCACTGCACACAGGATGGCGCACACGTCTGGAGTTCAACTGCAGTGGCTGGAGGCGCTGGTGCGCTCATTCTTTCTCTCTCGCTCTCTCTCTCGCTCTTATAAAAAAAAAAATACAAAATAAAAGTCAACAAAACAGGGGCTGCTGAGATGGCTCAGCAGTTAAGGCTCTTGCCTCCAAGGCCTATGACCCTGGTTTGATTCCCCAGTACCCACATAAGCCAGCTAGAGGCCCTGGTGTACCCATTCTCTCTCTCTCTATTTCTCTCTCTTTTCTATCTCCTTCTGCTTGCAAATAAATAAATAAATAAAATGTTTAAAATGAGGGTATTGCCATGGGATATTTTATATAATCATGGAAAATGTTAATAAAAATTGTGAAGAGAAAAAAATAATAAAATTAAAATTAAAATTGAAAAAAAAAAGTTAAAAATACACAAAAAGGCAGACATGGTAGTGCACACCTTTAGTCCCAGCACCTGGGAGGCGGAGGTAGGAGGATTGCTGTGAGTTTGAGGCCAACCCGAGACTATAGAGCCCTCATGACTAAAACCACTGAGCCATCTCTACAACCCCGGGGAGACAATTTTTCGAAGTAGGATCTTGCTCTAGTCCAGGCTGACTTGGAATTCACTATGTGGTCTCAGGGTGGCCTCAAACTCACGGTGATCCTCCTACCTCTGCCTCCGAGTGCTGGGATTAAAGGCGTGCGCCACCACAACAGGCCCAGGGAAACATTTTAAAACCTAATACATCCCTGGTGAGTCTCCTCTGCTCCTTACTGTTGATTCAATGTCATCTGAGGAGGAAAAAAAGTGGGGTAGAATTTAAAAAAAAAAAAAAAAAGCATTCTTCTTTGTCTAAGCGACATTATTTTCTTTCATATTTCTTCTTTCTCAAGATAGATAATAAATCTGTTGTCTCTTTTTTCAAAAAGAACAGACAGCCACTCTCAAGGTAAAGGAAGAAAAGGAGTGTCTGGCTTCCAAACTAAGAAGTAAGTGGATATGCTCTCATCCCCTTTCGATAACAAAAGCAGATTGTCAACAGGATCTGGCCTTGCCTTGCGCTTGCATGGTGTCCACCTCTACTGAGAAGACAGGCGGGTGAAGAAGGGCTGGGTGTTTACCTGGCATGCACCCACCCACGCGGGAAGGGCGAGGCGCATGGAGGGGCCGGGAGCCCCCAAGCCAGGGAAAGTAGAGTACGCCACCCAGAGCCTTCCAGCCTTCTTTCTGATCTTTTCTCTCTCTTCAGAAAAATGGGAAATTGATCCAGAAGACCCGAAACTAACTATTTTATGTGAGATGGAGGTGAGAACTGTTCATCCTAACAGCTAACACAGCGTTATTGTGATAAGAGTAAGTTATTCAATATTTCTCTTTCTCTCCTTAAAATTTAGTTTAATGAAGACTTTATGGCATTATTTGAGCCATCCTTAATAACATTACCCAGCATCGGACCACCAACCATTCTGTCATACAAACCAGAAAGTTCCAACTTGGACGTTAATTTCAAGGTGATTTTAATTCATATTTCTAAGTTATTATAGTAAATTGATATAAAAGCCACACAATGGCCAATGACAAAGAACATACTTGGGGGGAAAATAAAGTTAAAGGATTTGTAAACTTTGGAATGGCATTTGGGTGGTCTTCTGGCTATACTTCAACAGGGGACCATAAACTGAGTGGCTCTGGATAAAGGAAACTATTGCCTCGTGATCTGGAGGCTAGAAGTCTGAAACTGAGATGGCAGCAGAGCCACCACTGGCAGAAGTCTCCTCTGCCTCTCCCAGCGTGGGTGGGGAGGGGTGCAGTGGGTGGCGAAGCTGTAGCCCCCCGGTGTGCGCCTCGGAGCTCACTAGCTCACTACGATCTTGCTAGAAAGAAAAGTCCTTCTCTCTTAAGGACACCAGTCACACTCCATCAAGGCCCAGTGCAGTAACCTCAACTGGAGCCTCCACAAGCCCAAGGAAGGCCCGGCAGCTGGGGCTTCAGCGGATATTTTAGGGAGACCCCATTCACCCCGTGACCGTGCCACGAAGCCTTGGAATATGGATGAACCTTTGACGTAGTTGATAAAGCTAGGTGACATGAATCTTCGCCGGTGCTCGGTGAGAAAGAGGGCGTTTCCCCTGGGCCGTCTCAGCGTAGCCCTCCTCCCACAGCAGAGCGGGGAAGGGGCGGCGGGAGAATGATCACTCCCAAGCCTGGACTGGATAGCACGGTCGTGTGGAGAGGAATACACGTTCCCAGATCTAAACCCCGTGAAGATTTTGCACGACCTCTGCCACAGCTGCAGGCCCTGCCCTCCTTCCCTGGCATTGGTGACAGGCTGCATTGCCTAGACTGGGAGCCAGAATGAACCCCCTGCAAGCTAGTTCTGTCAGCTACTGTGTCACTGACTTGTCCACAGCTTGCTTCTCATGCTGGACCCCGAGGGGCTTGGCCCTGGGGAACTGTACGGTACTGTAGCATACTCAGAATAGCCCTGAAGCTCCCTGGTCCTCTCTAGCCTTTGAATGAAAGTATGCCGTTTACTGGATGACACAGGCCATGTTGGCTTCTCTGCTGCAAGATCTCAACCCCGTGAAATTCCCCACTAGGTAGTTCTGGGTATCTGACAGGGGTTCTCATCCCTTGTCCCCTCTACTGTCCCTCTAGACGTTCACCATGGCCTTAGCCCTGCTTTGCTGTTCTTAAAGCTATTAGGTCTCATATGGACACTTCTCCCCCCCCCCTCTCTCTCTCAAGGATGAAGATGAGATGCTACCCAAGTGTGAGTTTTGTGGATGTGACCTACAGGCATTTCTCTCCAATATAGATATGGATTCCTTTCCCACTGATGGAAAAGTACGTGTGAGTTCTAAAACCGGTTGGCTGAGAAAATGGTGTTACTTTGAAAAACCATTTTAAAACACATGCAGTATTTTTCTCCTCTGTCTTTCTTTCCCATTGCCATTCTCTAAAAGTTATGTATGCACCATCAAGGAAATGCCACTTCCAGTTCACATCCACTGGGATGGCTGTATTGTTGAGAAAATCACTCACATATGCTGCCTTTAATCCCAGCACTTGGGAGGCAGAGGTAGGAGGATCACCATGAGTTTGAGGCCACCCTGAGACTACATAGTGAATTCCAGGTCAGCCTGGGCTAGAGAAAGACCCTACCTTGAAAAACCAAAAATATAAAGTAAAAGAAAGAAAGAAAGAAAGAAAGAAAGAAAGAAAGAAAGAAAGAAAGAAAGGAAGGAAGGAAGGAAGGAAGGAAGGAAGGAAGGAAGGAAGGAAGGAAGGAAGGAAGGAAGGAAGGAAGGAAGGAAAGGAAGGAAGGAAGGAAGGAAGGAAGGAAGGAAGGAAGGAAGGAAGAAAGAAAGAAAGAAAGAAAGAAAGAAAGAAAGAAAGAAGAAAACAGTGCAGGCGTGGCGACACATGCCTGGGATCCCAGCACTTGGGAGGTGGGGTGGGAGGATCAGAAGTTCAGGGCCAGAATGATCTACATGAGACCCTAACTTAAATCCTATAAAAGAAAAAGAGACAGAGGGAAAGAGAGGAAAGAAGAGGAGGGAGGGGAAAGGGAAAGAGAGGAAGAGGAAGGAAAAGAGGAAGCAAAGCAGAGGAAGCAGCCAACCGGTGAATTCCTGAAGCCAGGAGGATGGAAAATGACTGTTTACAGGGGCAGGTTTGGGTTTGTATTTATTTATATGCAGAGAGAGAGAAAGAATGGGTGCACCAAGGCCTATAGCAGCTGCAATCAAACTCTAGATGCATGCATCATTTTGTGCATCTGGCTTTATGTGGGTGCTAGGGAATCGAACCCTGGTCTTCAGGCTTTGCAGGCAAGCACCTTAACCACTGAGCCATATCTCCAGCTCAGGGACAAGTTTTTGATATAAAGTTGACTGTGGAAATTGTTGTTTTTAATGTGCTAAAAACCAGTTGAGATGAATTTTTAAATGGGTGAGGTTTATGACATGTGAATTTTATCTTAAGGCTATTCATGGTAAAATAAAAGTTATGATAGAGCCAGGAATGGTGGTGCACACCTTGAGGAGGCAGAGGTAGGAGGATCACTGTGAGTCCAAGGCCACCCTGGGACTATGTAGTGAATTTCAGGTCAGCCTGGGCTAGAATGAGACCCTACCTCAAAAAACAAACAAACAAACAACAAAAAAAAAAAAACAGACAAACTGAGCTAGACAGACAGCTTAGTGGTTAAGATGCTTGCCTGCAAAGCCTAGGTTCAGTTCCCCAAGCCCCATGTAAGCCAGATGCACAAAGTGGCACATGCATCTGGAGTTCATTTGCAGTGGCTGAAGGCCCTGGTGCGCCCAATTTCTCCACCCCCCCACCTCTTTCTCTCTCTCTGAAGTAAAAAAAGGGGGAGGGTGCTGGAGAGATGGCTTAGTAGTTAAGTGCTTGCCTGTGAAGCCTAAGGACCTCCATTCAAGGCTCCATTCCCCAGGACCCACATAAGCCAGGTGCACAAGGTGGCACATGCATCTGGAGGTCATTTGCAGTGGCTGGAGGCCCTGGCGCACTCTCTCTCTCCCTCCCTCTCTCCCTCTTTCTCTCTGTCTGTCTGCTGCTCTCAAATAAATAAATTAATTAACAAATTTTTAATGGGCCAAGTGTGGTGGTGCACTCCTTTGATCCCAGCACTCAGGAGGCAAAGGTAGGAAGATCGCCGTGAGTTCAAGGCCACCCTGAGACTACATAATGACTTCCAGGTCAGCCTGGGCTACAGTGAGACCCTAACTCAGAAAAAAAAAAAAGTTACAACAGCATTTTGTTCAGACTTCATTGGTCGTGTCTGGGTTTTGTCCCCAGTGACCATCTTGATCTGGTGTGACAAGACCATGGAAGACTCTCTGTTTTGCAGGTCTCCTGTTGTCTTCAGTTCCAGAATCTGATTGACTATATCTATGAGGAAAAACAAAACATGAAAACCTGCACAGTTGAACTAATCAACATTAATCCTCATGAAGCGCACGGCAGCGAGGCCGACAGAATCAAGGAGAAGGAGAAAGCTTTTCAGAGGTGACACAGGACCCTCATCCTGAACCCAGGCAGGCCAAGTTAATTGAAAAGTGTGTCCCAAAGTGAGCCTTGTTTCTTGCACAACATAGTATCGTGGAGATGTGTTCCCCATGAAGAAATAAAAGGTGGGCTGGGGGATGGCTCATTGGTTAAAGGTGCTTATGTGCAAAACTTATTAGCCTTGGTTAAATTCCCTAGTAACCATGTGAAGTCAGACACAAAAGTAATGCATGCATCTGGAGTGACTTTGTAGCAGCAAGAGGCCCTGGAGTGCACAATCTTGTACAGGCTCATGCACACACAAACACACACACACAAGGTTTTTTTTTAATTTTAATTTAATTTAATTTCTTTTTTTGAGGCAGGGTCTCACTCTGGCCTAGGCTGACCTGGAATTCACTATGGAGTCTCAGGGTGGCCTCAAACTCATGGCGATCCTCTTACCTCTGCCTCCCAAGTGCTGGGATTAAAGGTGTGTGCCACCACACCCAGCACAAATAAGTATTTAAAAAAAAAAAAGAAAAGAAAAGAAAAAAGAAAGAGGGCCTGGAGAGATGGCTTAGCAGTTAAGGCACTTGCCTGCAAAGCCTAAGAACTCATGTTCAAATCTCCAGGTCCCATATAGCCAGACATACAGTGATGCAAGCACACAATGTCACATGTGCACAAGGGGGCTCATGCATCTGGAGTTTGTTCACAGAAGCTGAAGGCCCTGACATGCCCATTCTCTGTGTAACAGACAGCTTCAGGTTCACTGAGATGAACTTTCAGACCAGGCACAGTTATGGAGGAAGGGACTTATTGAAATTTACAGATCCAGGGGAAGCTCCATAATGGTAGAAGAAGCTGGTCTGCCTTCACAGGACCAAGCAGAGAGAAAGAGAGGCACTTGCCAAAAAGGTCAAAAGCCATAGCACACTTCAAGAACTCCAGCTAGGCACACTTTGCATATCTTTAGATTGAAATCAGAAACCCACCACCACACCTTAAGATCCACCCAGTGACATTGCCTCCAGCCAGGTAGCCAGCAGATGCAAACTACAAACAATAAAGAACTGAATATATTGGGGGGGGGCATCTATTCTATTCAAACCACCACACTCTGTCTCTCTGTCTCTGTCTCTCTGTCTCTCTCTCTCAAAATAAATAATTAAAATTTTAAAAAGAAAGAAGCTAGGCATCGTAGCACACATCTTTAATCCCAGCACTCAGGAGACAGAAATAGGAGGATCACCATGAGTTCCAGGCCACCCTGAGACTATATAGTAAATTCCAGGTCAACCTCTAAAAACAAAAACAAAAACAAAAACAAAAAAGGAAAAAGAAAAGAAAGAAGGAAAGAAAAGTTGGTGAAAGCAAACACATTAAAGCTCCAAGTGGATGCCACAATATCTAAAAGTTCCCAGAACAGCTGAGGAATATAGCTCAGCTCAGCAAAAGAGAATTTCGCTAGCTTGCAAGGAACCCTGGATTGAAAACACACACACACACACACACACACACACACACACACACACACACACACACGGCTCCAGAAACTGAGTTTACTGACTTAAAGTAGAATGAGTCATTAATAAAACATCAGAGCAATTCAGAATTCCTATGTTTAAGAAATTTGCCCGATAAACCCACACATGTTCTCTACTTATATAAACCAGATTCACAAGTAATAATGGATTAAAGTAAGACTTTAACAAGTGAAGTTTGTCTTACGCTGTTTCCAGTTTCAAACACGTGTCAAGCAAGCGCCTTTAGCCACTGGACTATCCACCCCTCAGCCATATTTCAGATTTATGCATGAGATGGTTTATTGTAATAATAATAATAATTATTATTATTATTATTAATATTTATTATTATTATTATTATTATTATAGAAAACAGGAGCAGCAAATGGCCAAACAGTTTGCAATAATACCACCTGAACAGACTAGCATATCTGAAGAAGGTAAGTTTGACCATCACCGTTTATCCCTGCTATCCCATATTGGAAGGCCGGAAGGCTTAGATGTTTAACAAAAGGATATGATTGGATTACTTAAAAATAATATTTTGCAGCCGGGCATGGTGGCACACGCCTTTAATCCCAGCACTCGGGAGGCAGAGGTAGGAGGATTGCCATGAGTTCAAGGGCACCCTGAGATGACAGAGTTAATTCCAGGTCAGCCTGGACCAGAGAGAGACCCTACCTCGAAAAACCAAAATAATAATAATAATAATAATAATAATAATATTTTGCAGGGCTGGAGAGATTTCTCAGTGGTCAGAAGCACTTGTTTGCTAAGCCTGGCGGCCAGGTTCCATTTCCCAGTACTCTGTCATCAAGCCAAATGCACAAAGCGGTGCATGCATCTAGAGTTCATTCGCAGTGTCAGGAGGTTTTGCTATACCCATACTCACTCTCTCTGTGTCTACCTCTTTCTCTGTGTCTCTCTCAAATAAATTTTTAAAAAAATTTCCTCATCATTTCCTTTCTAGAAAGAATATTTTTATAAATGAAAATAAAGCCTGTATCAGACAAAATGGTTCAGTAAATCTGACTTTTAGAATTTTTAGTCTCTCATTGTCTTTCTTGTTTGTTTGTTTGTTTTTCGAGGTAGGGTCTCACTCTAGCTCAGGCTGACCTGGAATTCATGATGTAGTCTCAGGCTGGCCTCAAACTCAGACCCTCCTACCTCTGCCTCCCGAGTGCTGGGATTACAGTCGTGCACCGCCATGCCCAGCTCATTGTCATTTTTGATTAAAATACGTTAACAACATCAATAGAGTAGTCCCTAGATAGTTACAAAGAGCTTACAAGTTCGTTATCTCTTTTTTAAGAAATCTATTTACTTTCAAGCATACAGAGAAAGAGAGGGAGAAATACAGAGACAGCATGCCAGGCCTCTTGACTCTGCAAACAGTCCAGATACAGCCGGGCGTGGTGGGGCAGAGGTAGGAGGATCGCTGTGAGTTCAAGGCCACCCTGAGACTCCATAGTGAATTCCAGGTCAGCCTGAGCTAGAGTGAGACCCTACCTTGAAAAAAGCAAAACAAAATAAAACAAAAGTCCAGATACATGTGCCCTTTGTACAGCAGGCTTTACATGGTAGAGGGGAATTGAAATTGGGCTGTCAGGCTCTGCAAATAAGTGCCTGTAACTGCTGAACCATCTCTCCAGACCCCTTGTTATCTCTTATTTTATGAAATACACCTTCCATTTTGTTTTCAAGCGTGAGTATGGAGCATCTGTTGAATATGTATCAGAATGCTTTTTTTCTTATATTGGTCCTGTGAGTCATGGCCAGTGTGTGGCTATAGCTCTGGGACAGTTGAAGGAGTGTTGATTTTATCATTGGAAGTCCTGGATTTGGGGCTGGAGAAATGGCTAAGCAATTAAAGACCCTTGCTTGCAGAGCCTGCCTGCCCAGGTTCCGATTCCCCAGCCACCCATGTAAACCACACGTAAAGTGCTACAAGCACGTGAAGTGGTCCAAGTGTCTGGTATCATCTGCACCAGCAAGAGGCCCTGGCACTCCCACTAACACACCACATACGTGCGCACGCACACACACACATACACACACATGCACGCACGCATGCATGCAAATAAATAAATGATTAAAAAAATATTTGGTGGGCTGGAGAGATGGCTTAACAGTTAAGGCCCTTGCCTGCCAAGTCTAAAGACTCATGTTTGACTCTCTAAATCCCACAAAAGCCAGACACACAAAGTGCACAAGGTCACACATGTGCACAAGGGGAGCATGCATCTGGCATTTGACTGCCTAGCTGGAGGCCCTGGCATGCCAATTCTCTCTCCCTCCTTCACTCTCTCTCTCTCTCACTCACATAAAGAAAAGGCTGGCGTGGTGGCACATGCCTTTAATCCCAGCACTCGGGAGGCAAAGGTAAGCGGATTGCTATGAGTTTGAGGCCACTTTGAGGCTACATAGTGAATTCCAGGTCAGCCTGAGCTAGAGTGAGACCCTACCTCAAAAACAAAAACAAAAACAAAAGAAAAGGCCAGTCTGTTGGGTTTGCCTCCAAAAAAAAGTCATTTAATAAATGAATGCATTTGTAATGGCATTTGGATTATTATTTTAGAGGAAAGATGTGTTTTTTTTTTTAACACATAAAGGAGAAAGGTACATTCATGTGATTCTTTCCCCAGTGACTGCAAGGAGCCAAAAAACAATTTCTTACCAACTTCCTATGGATCCGAGAGAAAGACCGACCACTGAGGACATCCTTGATTTCCAAATAAAAAGCCAAAAATTATCCATTATTTGCTGTGATTCTAGGAAAGCATGTGGAAAGGTAATTAACTTACAGTATTTATTTGTGGTCTTAGAACAATCACTTTTGCTTAAATTATAAAAGATTTCATCAAGCTCAGCTGCATGACACATTCAGCTATTTGTAAAAAGAATCCACATAGCCAGGCATGGTGGTGCACGCCTTTAATCCCAGCACTCGGGAGGCAGAGGTAGGAGGATTGTTGTGAGTTTGAGGCCACCTTGACTACATAATGAATTCTGGGTCAACTTGGGCCAGACAGAGTGAGACCCTACCTTGAAAAAACAAAAGCAAACTCCATATTGGGACTGGAGAGATTGCTCAATGGTTAAAGTGCTTGCCTGCAAAGCCTAAGAACCCAGGATTGATTTCTCCAATACCCACATAAAGCTAGATGCACAAAGTGATGCATATGTCTGAAGTTCATTTGCAATGGCAGGAGGCCCTGTAGCACCCGTTCTCTCTCCCTCTCTACTTCCCTCTCTCTCTTAAATAAATAAAATATTTTTTATGTAAAAAACTCCATAGACTTGAAATTTCAACTTTAGCTACACTTTGAGTCTGATAAATGCCTTGGTTAAAACCTTAGTATCTGGGGCTGGAGAGATGGCTTAGCAGTTAAGGCACTTGCCTGTGAAGCCTAAGGACCTATGTTCAACTCTCCAGGGCCTACAGAAGCCAGACGCACAAAGGTGAGTCAAGCACAAGGTCACACATGCCCACTAGGTGGCGCAAACGTCTGGAGTTTGATTGCCGTGGTTAGAGCCCTGGTGCACCAATTCTGTCTCTCTCTCTCTAAAATAACTGGGCTGGAGCGATTGCTTAGTGGATAAGGTGCTTACCTGCAAAGCCAAAGGACCCAGATTTGATTCCCCAGTATCCATGTAAGCCATATGCACAGAGTGGTACACGTAACTGGAGTTCCTTTGCAGAAGCTGGAGGCCCTGGCGAGGCCATTCTTTCTCCCTCCCTCCCTTTATCTCTCTCTCCCTTTATCTATCCTGTCTGCTTCTCTCTCTCTCTCTCTCTCTCTCTCAAATAAATAAATAAAAATAAAAATGTTAGAAGATTAATCCCAGCACTCAGGAGGCAGAGGTGGGAGGATTGCCATGAGTTTGAGGCCACCCTGAGACTCCATAGTGAATTCCAGGTCAGCCTGCGCTACAGTGAGACCCTACCTCGAAAAACCAAAAAAAAAAAAAAAAAGT
The DNA here is from genome assembly GCF_020740685.1 of Jaculus jaculus. Lineage (NCBI taxonomy): Eukaryota > Metazoa > Chordata > Mammalia > Rodentia > Dipodidae > Jaculus > Jaculus jaculus. Next base: position 108,585,827 of record NC_059113.1, on the reverse strand, counting down.
TAGAAGAAAAAAAGCAAAATAAAACAAACAAACAAACAAAAATCCTAGCTGTCTGAGCCAGGCATGGTGCCACAGCCGTTCAATCCCAGCACTCACAAGGCAGAGGCAGGAGGATTGCTGTAAGTTCCGGGCCAGCCTGGGCCGTACCTCAAAAAAGGGGTGGAGAGACAAAGTCCTAGCCACTTCCCTCCAAGCATTTTTAGTATTTCAGTGTTTTCTACATTTGCAGAGCACATCATAGTAGCAGCACACGGGACCATTTTATGTTACTTTTGTTTTTATTTTTGCATGTGTGCTGTGAGGTGTGTGGGGCGTTTGTACACAGCATGTCACTTTATAGTTTTCTTTTTCTTCCACGTATCTTCAAACTGACCTTTCAGTGTCATGAGCGTAGCTGGATTACGGCCTCCCAGAGTTGCTGAAGGTCTCTGGCTGGGCAGTACTCGTCCAGGTTTCATTATGGCGTCAAGCTTCCTGGTGGGCTGCTGAATTTCACGTGTGCTGGGAATGGAACTTGAAAGACTGTGGGAGTGGTGTGGTGTTTGGAGAGATGACCTTACTCAGGACGGGGTCTGGATCTGCTTCTGCCAGTCACCTTGGTCTACCGCCTGCCCCTCCATAACAGCCATGCCACTATGGCACCACGGGGCACCTGTAGCCTGGCTGGCCAGTGTGCAGCTTTCAGGGACCACCGCTGGTTACGACTGTTGACGACTTCTCTCCACTTCTCACACAGGCTGCATAAGGTCTTTCCATCATTGTGACAGCCAATCATCAGGAGGCTTCCAGCTCAGCTCCAGCTTGAGTTTTCAGTGTCCTGGGCCCAAAGCATGGAGTGTCTTCAGCACTAGGCTCTTACCATCTAGTTCTGGTGGACAACAAAAATCCTTGGCAATAGCCTTACTGTTTGGGGGCCTCCGAGGCCTGACCAACCCCTAGCACTGGGGTTTTTCTGTAACAAGTCCTCTGGATGCAGCATTATCCACCCCACAGGGTACTTCTGCCTAAATGCTCTCCTTTTAAATATATATATATATACATACATATACATATATATATACACAGATATATATATATACATACATACACATATGGAAGAGAGGAGGAGAGAGAGAGACTGACAGAAAGAAAGGGCACACCAGCCTCTGCTACTGCAAACAAACTCCAGACACATGCAGCGCTTGGTGCGTCTGGCTTTACATGGTTATTGGGAAATGGAACTCAGGCCATCAGACTTTGCAAGCAAGTACCTTTAATTTCTGAGCCATCTCTCCAGCCACACATGTATGTATGTATTGTGTGTGTGTGTGTGTGTGTGTGTGTGTATTGGTTTTGGTTTTTGAGGTAGGGTCTCCCTCTAGCCCAGGCTGACCTCTGAAATTCACTATGTAGTCTCAGGGTGAAACTCACAACCATCCTCCTACTTCTACCTCCCTAGTGCCAGCTCCCTCCCATACATTTTTTAAATTTTTTAATGTATTTATTTACTTGACAGAGAAAGAGGGGGAGAGAGAGAATGGGCGTGCCAGCGCCTTTAGCTGCTGCAAATTAACTCCAGACACATGCGCCCCCTTGTTCATCTGGCTAACGTGGGTCCTGGGCAATTGACCCTGGGTCCTTTGGCTTTGCAGGCAAATGCCTTAACCACTAAGCCATCCCTCCAGCGCCCTCCCATATGTTTTTAACTAGCTAACAAAGTGCTAGGCTTCCATATGTCTGACAATACCTTGGGTTTGAATTGCCCTCTTTCCATCCCTTCCTCTCCTCCATCCCCCTCCCTTGACCCCATCCAGACCTTTCCACCAGCAGCTTTCACTAAAGGAGCTCTTTTTAATGACTTCTATTAGCACATATTAATTATTCATAATGTGTTTCATTATGACCTTTCCATAAGTGCACATGATGTATTTTGATCATCTTCACCTCTTCATTAGTCTTTCTTACCCCTCCTACTGATCCCTTCTTCTCAACTAATCCCCCTCCCAAGTATTTTCCTTTTTAATGATCCAATCAATTTTCTCTGAGTTGTCTACAGGAGCATAGGTCTCTTCCTACTGAAAATGAATGTCAGATGCATGTGTCACTTTTTGTATTGTGCTGGAGAATCAAACTCAGGCCAGCAGGCTTGGCAAGCACCTTTAGCCACTGAGCAATCTCTGCAACCCCCTCATGATTTTTAGAAGTTTAAAAAATGAATTTCACCTCCAGATAGGACCATATATTTCCCAAATAACTGACAATGTTTATGGAAAAACGTAGATTGGCTCATTGTTTTAGCCTTTGGAATTTATGGATCTGTCTTCATACAATTCAAGGTCCTGAAGATGCTAATTTGGCTCCCAGAATGTGCCCACTGTTCCTTCCAGGATGACAGGCAGAGCGCCCCATGCAAGGGGGGTGCCCCTCCCCGGCCGCTGGACGTGCAGGCCTCCCTTGCTGACACAGCTCACAGCTTGGGACACATTCAGGGTGCAGGTGCTTTACAAAGACAAAAAGTGAAGCTCACACAGTCACTTTCAAACACCTCATTTTCTTACAGTTGAGATATGCATTATAAGTGTTGAGAAGGTTGCTCAGTGCTTAAAGGCATTTGCTTGCACACCTTGCTGGCTCAGGTTCAGCTCCTTGGCACCCACGTAAACCCAAAGTGGTACATATGTCTGGCATTGGTTTGCAGCAGCAGGATGATCTCGGTGTGCACACATAAATTAAATAAATATTTTTAAAAGAAGGTATAGACTTCCATTAAGATGGCAGCATAGGAACCATGCCAAAGCATGGTTTTGAAAAATCAATCAATCAATAAATAAATAAAACAGCAAAATACACTCTTCTACTAAAAAATGAAGATGTATAAGAAATTATCGACCACAGCAGAGAAGTAGGAGAGATCCAGAGCATCTAGAGACCACAGAAGCAGGCAAGAGTGGCTCCAGAAACAGTGGCACCAGGCCTGAGCCACAGGAAAAGCCAGGTGAGGGGATTTTCCACTCACATCGACCTCCTCACAAACTCAAGAAGTGTGAAGGAGAGGACGGCAGGGACCAGTGGAGCGGCTCGTGAGGAAGAGGATCACGAGGACCAGTGTGAGAACTTCAGCCACCATCCACAGCCTCCCCTCCCTCCACCATCAGGGCAATCACCAGTAAGCACCAGAAACCTGGGGATGGGAGCTCACCTGCACAGTACCTGGCACAGTGGATCACAGCAATGACCCACTGACCCAGCCAGCCTACCTGAGCACACATAATTCATAGAGAGACCCAAGCAGGAGCGCAGCAGAGCTGAGAAGAAAGCCATCCCAAAAGGTAGCTGGGATTACATCAGGTCAGTACCCACCAAATAAGCCTGGTATATAAGCTTGCATTGGAAGTACAAGTGTCACGATAAATTATATGTTAGATGTTAGATGTTAGATGTTAGATTTGATGGGTGGTCAGATTTGCCATTCTTAAATAATCTATATTTTGGGCTTGTCATTTGTTGCTTCCTGATTTAAAGTTCCCTTTGTCTCATCTGTCATTCATTGAGGAAGGGTCTTACTCAGTCACAAACTGACCTTGGAACCCTCTAAAGATGAGAAATCTCAGCCTCACAGTTGACAAGATTAAGGGTGTGGGGCAACACACATCCTTAGGGACTTTGACTTTGTTAGAGGGTCTGGTCATAATACCTACTCTTGCATAAATACTCTGTGCTTGTTTTCATTGAATGTGTACATTGTTTAGTTAAATTTTAGAATCTGCCTGTATTTTGTTCCACTTCTTGAATACTCTCATAACAGGCAAACCCAACACCTATGGTTACTTTTGTGTATACTCTGAGAGTCTTTCAAGAGCCACACTAGCAACTTAAGTTCCTACCCTGAAGATATATGTCAGATTGATTGATACATCTAATAATACTGCAGATAATTAGAAAGCAAAGCATTAAATTGATCCAGATGCAAAAATCTCTACATTATACTACAAGGAACACAAAAAAAAAGTCAAGACAATATAAATACACCAAAAATTATAAATCCAACAGAAATGACCTCCAGTGAGACTGATTTAGAGGAAATGCCTGAGAAAGATTTCAAAACAATGATTATAAATATGCTCAAAGAAATCAAAGAGGAAATCAAAGGAATCAAAGATGACACAGGAGACCAATTTAATGAAATGAGGTCAATACAAGACATTAATAAGGAAATAGAAATAATAAAAATCAGTCAGAAATACTAGCAATGAAAAACATAGTAAGTTATTAAGTCTATAGAAAGTCTCACCAGTAGAATGGATGAAGGAGAGAATAGAATATCTAAACTAGAAGACCAAGTGGGAGATTTAATACAGTCCAACAAAGAGAAAGGCAAACTAATAGGAAGCTATGAATGGGAATTTCAAGACATTTGGGACACTATGAAAAGATCAAGCATAAAAATTCAGGGGCTGGGGCTGGAGAGATGGCTTAGCAGTTAAGCACTTGCTTGTGATGCCTAGTGACCTTGGTTTGAGTCTTAACTCCCCAGTACCCATGTAAGCCAGATGCATAAGGTGGTGCATGCATCTGGAGTTCATTTGCAGTGGCTGGAGGCCCTGGGGCACCATTCTCTCTCTCTCTCTCTCCCTCTCTCTCTCTCTCTCTCCCTCTCCCGCTCTCTCTCTATCTCTCAAATAAACAAAATTAAACAATTAAATTTTTTTTAAAAAAAAGAGCCAGGCATGGTGGCACACACCTTTAATCCTAGCACTTGGGTGGCAGAGGTAGGAGGATTGTGATGAGTTCAAGACCACCCTGAGGCTATATAGTGAATTGCAGGTCAGCCTGGGCTAAAGTGAGACCCTACTTCAAAAAATAATAATAATAAATAGGGCCAGGCATGGTGCATGCCTTTAATCCCAGCATCGGGAGACAGAGGTAGAAGAATTGCCATGAGTTTGAGCCCAGCCTGCGACTAAATAGTGAATGTCAGATTAGCCTGGGATAGAGTGAAACCCTACCTCGAAAAACCAAAATAAATAACTAAATAAAAGAATGGGAGTTACAGATGTAGATGGCTATGTCCAGCATTCATTAAAAAAAAAAAAAAAATGAGGGAGGGAATTAACATGGGATTTTTTTTATAATCATGGAAAATGCTAATAAAAATTAAAAAAAAAACATAAGAATTCAGGTTATAGTAACAGGAAAAGAAATTCATTTCAAAGACAAAGTATGCATTTTCAACAAAATCATAGAAGAAAACTTCCCCCAAATTGGGAAAGAGATACCAATGCGGATACAGGAAGCTTTTAGAGCACTGAACAGATAAAATGTGGAATCTCTTCTCGCCATATTGTAATTAAACTACCAAAAACAAAAACCAAATAAAATACAGAGAAAATTCAAGCCCATCAGGATCACAGCAGATTACTCAACACAAACTATTTACTTCTATGTGCATAGGAATAAAACTACCTCTGCCTCCCAAGTGCTGGGATTAAAGGTGTGTGTTCCACTATGCCTGGCTATATTTTGATTTTATTTATTCCTCATTACTCTGTCTTTTCCTCCTCCCATTCTCTCTAAAACCCTTCTTGTTCCCAACTGATCCCATTAGGGACAATTTCTAAGTGATGACTAATGACTTCCCCTGTTGTTTCAATAGCAGGGCCAAATACTGAAAACAAGAAGCGGTATACATCACTGACCAATGTTGCCATCCTTGTATTTTTTTCTGTGGTGTGTAGATGGTAAGAGATGAACTCTTGGAGAAATACTACAAACACGGGAGCAAATTCCTGACCTCGTTTCCAGATGGAGGGACACAGATATTGTATCCTTTCCGGCTCAGGCCATGCCCTGTACTTCTTCAAAAGTAGAAAGCTAGCTGGGCTCAGTGGCTTGGGCCTGGAATCCCAACCACTTGGGAGGCTAAGACAAGAAGAATGCAAGTTCATGGACTGGCTGGGCAACTTGATAAAACCTTTTCTCAAAATTTAAAATTTTTCAAAGGGCTGGGCATGTAGCTTGGTGACAGGGTGACTACCTAGCACGTGTGAGCCCCTAGATTCAATCCTAATAATGCTAGGAAAGAAGGAAGGAAGGAAGGAAGGAAGAAAGGGAGGGAGGGAGGGAGAGAGGGAGGGAGGGAGGGAGGGAGGGAGGGAGGGAGGGAGGGAGGGAGGGAGGGAAGAAAGGAAGGAGGGAAGGAGGGAAGGAGGGAGAGGGAAGGAAATGTAAAAAAAAATACAAAGAAAACATATGACATCCTCCACTGGACGTGGTGGTGCACACCTTTAATCCCAGCACTCGGGAGGAAGAGGTAGGAGGATCGCTGTGAGTTCAAGGCTAGCCTGGGACTACAGCATGAGTTCCAGGTCTACTGGGCTACAGTGAGACCCTGCCTCAAGAAAAAAAAAAAAAAAAGAGGGAGAGGAGGGAAAGGAAGAGAAGAAAAAAGATGTGGGAATGGACATTTTTGTTTAGCTTCTGATCTTAGGGCATAGGTCTTAGTAGTCCACTATTTAACATGATTTTACCCTGTGGGGTTTTCATAAGTAGTTATAAGCTTGAGGATATTCTCATGTATTTGAAGTTGATCAAGTCTTTTCATATGAAAAGACATTGAAATTTGTCAAATGCTTCTTATCTGGCTATTGAGTGGATCATGTTCTTTCTTTCTTTCTTTGCTCTTTAATCCATTAATATAGTAGAGCATATCAACTGACAATCCATTATGTAACAGAGCATATCAGTTGACAATCCATTATGTAATATATTCTATTTTCTCAGATGTTAAAACATCCTTACCCTAGATAAACTCCACTTCCTTGCTGTGGGCAATCCTGTTTACACACTGCTAAATTCTACTTCTAGAACCTTCATGAGGGTTTTTATATCTCATAAATATATTTTTAATATTTTATTTATTTGAGAGAGAAAGAGGCAAAGAGAAATAGAGAATGGGTGCACCAGGATCTCTAGTCACTGCATGGGTCCTGGGGAATTGAACCTGGGTCCTTTGGCTTTGCAGGCAAGTGCCTTAACCACTAAGCCATCCCTCAAGCCCCCAAAGGTATATTTTCATCCACATAAGAGCATGATATTCTGTTGCATTAGTAGTAATCCCCACTTTCACAAGGCTTCATCCTTTCAAAGAACTGTCTCATAAGTTAAGTGTATCCCACATGACCAAGGATCACGTGACCTTACCTGACCTCAGCTATCCATCTGGCAATCTGGCAATTATCCAAGTGCCCAACAAGATCAATGGATTCACATGCATCATCCAGGAGGACACGCGCAGCAACCCTGCCATTCTGGCCGTTCTGGACTCCTCTGGCAGAAGCTGGTGCTATCATCCCAATGGGAATATATGGTAGGTTTCGCAGCTCCTGCCATTGCCGTTTTTCCCCCAGGGCTGGAGGACAGGGTATGACAGTTAACTTTCTTTTTTAAATTATTATTTTTTTTTATTTGAGAGAGAGAGAGTCAAAGGGGGAGAGAGAGAGAGAGAATTGGCATGCCAGGGCTCAACCACTGCAATTGAACGCCACATGCTTGCGCCACCTAGTGGGCATGTGCTACCTTGCACTTGCCTCACCTTTGTGCATCTGGCTTATGTGGGATCTGGAGGGTGGAACATGGGTCCTTAGGCTTGCAGGCAGCGCCTTAACAGCTAAGCCATCTCTCCAGTTACTCTCTTGTTATGGAGACAAAACACCTGACCAGAAGCAGCCTATGGGAGGACACGGAACATTTCACATGGGGGTAGCGAGGCAGGAGGAAGACAACAAGTAAGGAAGTGTCTAAGTAAGCCAGTGAGAGAACACACAGTAGGGCTGAGCTAATAAACCTCAAGGGCCACCCCAAAGGCACACTTCCTCCACCTCCGGAACACCCCACCAGCTGGGGACTGAGTATGATACTCAATCCCAAATGCACAGGCTATGGGGGACAGTTCACACTCAAACCACCACAGATGTCAAGTTTTGTTTTTCTGTTAAAATAATAAGAGTGGCTATAAGAAGATTTACTTAAGTTAATGGCTATTAGATAGTGATTTTTAACTTAGGGGTGGACATTTTCCATGAATCCCATTCCATATACCTTTCAGTTGAAAAATACCAAAACTCTATACAAAACCAAGCTCATCATACTCTTCCTATAAACAGTAAGAAATTATGAATTATATACACCTTTAATACATTATGTAGGCATTCAAGACATTAGGGGTGTGACCCCACAAAGACTCTAAGATGTGTCGTGATGTTAAATTGGTTCATCTAGGGAAAGATTTGATTAGTGCACAGTCCGCTCCATCTGGAGTTTGATTGTAGTGGCTGAGGCCGCCCTGGTATGCCAATTCTCTCTCCCTAAAAAAGGGGAAAAAACAATTAAAAATAAAAAGAGAGAGGATCGGGAGATGTGAGGTTGTACATGGCTAAGTCTTATTAGTAAAATAGCAAACTGTGGGCGTCGGCAATCCTAAGCTACTAGAAAAGCCAGTTGGCCCAAGTCCTTGCGCTGCTCTTCTCCATTCAGAGACCTCGTAAGTACCTGAGTTCAGGTGTCCACACCAGACACACGAGACTAGTCCCGGGCTGGCCCACCTGGATGGCTGCAGGGCACAGCTCAGCGGTAGAGCACAGGCTTGGCGTGCCCAAGGGTCTGGGTTAAAACAAGTCTCAGCACTCGGGAAGCAGAGGTAGGAGGATCGCCATGAGTTTGAGGCCATCCTGAGACTACAGAAGTGAATTCCAGGTCAGCCTGAGCTAGAGTGAAACCCTACCTCAGGGAATAAAAAAATAAACCCACAGTAAAATTTTTTAAAGAGCCTTAAATCATGAAAAAAAATATTTTTTTTTCTTTATTAAGAACATACTTTGGGGCTAGAGAGATGGCTTAGCATTCAAGGCACTTGCCTGCAAAGACTAAAAACCCAGGTTGGATTCCCCAAACGCACAAGATGGTACGTGCATCTGGAATTCATTTGCAGTGGCTGAAGGTCCTGGTGCACCCATTCTCTCAATCTCAATTTCTTCTCTGTCCTCTCCCTCTTTCTCAAACATTTATGTATGTGTGTGTAAATATATATACATACATATATGAAGTTATAATTTTTTTTAAAAAGAACATACTTTCTATGGACACATCGTTTCAATCCTCCCTGCTCCCATTCCTCTGAGGACCCTCAGTGGGGTTGCTGGTATTCCCCATTGAGTTGTGGGAGCAGCGGTCAGGTATTGGGAGGGGGAGTGAATGCCTCTGGGCATGATGCCTCAACCTGTGGCTCTTACAATCTTCCCACCCCCTCTTACACAAAATTCCCTGAGCCATGGTGGGTGAGTTTTAAGTCTACTTCAGTGATGAGCTTTCATGAGCCTCTGGGTCTCTGCTTTGGTAGGTGTTGAGTGTCCTCAGCATCCGTCTCCTTCACCCTGGCACTGATTGCCAGGCGTGCCATGAAAGCTGCGCTCTTGCTCCTCTCCCCACTTCCTCTGTGGTTTCAGCTGGGGCTCGGCTGAAGTGTGAGGTGTGGTTTATCTCCTTGGGTCTCGCTACCTTCTGAAAAAGAAACACAGATTCTCCAACAGAGAGTGAAGTTAGCACAGGTTAAGTGGAATAAGCCTTATTAATTTAGGGAGAATTTGATGGATGTAGCCCTCATTTAGCCAAAGACTAGTGGGATCTTGACACTGGAGAGCATAGTCTTTATCTCTGTGGGATTCTGACCTGGCTCCCAGTTCCAGATATGGGTTCCTTTTCCTGAGTGGATCTCTTAGCTAATCTGAAAGCTATTTCCCTCCAAGGCTGTGTGCCACCATTTCACGAGTGTGTTCTTCTTGTCAGGTTGGTTGCTTCTGAGTAGCTGAGACCTCTGCTCGCTCACAGCAGTGTTGGTCACTTTCCCCCAGAAGCTCATGCAGCGCTTTCCAGCACTAGATGGGTTAACTGTCTGGAGACTGGCTCTCTTCGGATTCCAGCCAGGCCTCTCCGTGGTCTGTGTCAGCAGCATATGGTGTCTTCAGCAATAGGGTCTTACCTTTTACTTCAGGTGGGTAATCAAGTTCTTTGACAGAAGCCTGTCTTGTTTTGGGGACCTCATAGGTCTCTCTGATCAACAGCTCAATGTGGGTAGCACCAATTTCTGGTACTGGGAGTTACAGGTCAGAGCCAAAATGTTTTAAAGTCAGGCTTCATGCCATCTTCTCCAAGGCCCTTCTTTTCAGGTGCTCCCCTGTACTCCTGTTGAGGGTTATGTCTTTTAGTCTTCTTTCAAGGAGAAAGGTTTCTATGGCACCAGTTCCTTTTGGGTTTAGTTTTGTGTTTATTTCCCCCACCACCCTCCTCTTCTCCTCTCCCCAAATCCTGCCATCCTATTGTCTGGGCCTCCAGTTGCCTGTCTGCTATGCCGGCAACTCAAGGTGATCCAGGTTAGGAACTGCAGATGAGTGAGATTGTGCAGTTTTTGTCTTTCTGTGGTTGTGTGAGTTTGTTGACCATGATCTGTTCTAAGTACATTCATTTTTCTACAAATTTCATTGTATTGTTTTTTTGTTTGTTTGTTTTGTTTTTTTCTGACTGCTGAGTAGAATTCCTTCGTGTAAATGTACCACAACTTCATTATCCGTTCATCCAGTGATGGGCACCTGGCTGATTCCACTTCTTAGCTATTATGAATTGAGCAGCTATAAACATGGTTGAGCAAATATCTCTCTAGTGAAGTGTGGAGCATTTAGGGTAAATGCTCAGTAAGGGAATAACTGGGTCTGTTGGTAGTTCTTTATTCATCTTTTTCAGGAATCTCCATATTGATTTCCACAGTGGTTGTACAAGTTTGCATTCCCACCAACAGTTTCCCCACATTCTCACCAACATTGTTGTTGTTTGATTTTTTTAATGATTGCCATCCTTAGTGGAGTAAGGAGAACAAGAAAGTTTTAAGAAGGGACACTTGAGTCTTAGTTGGCAGGAAATACTAGAAGACAGCTGTCTTGAATGAAGACCAGTTCGGCATTCCCAGGATTTACACCCGCTGGACTGCTCTGGTCTGGTGACCACGAAGCGCTGGTCTGTCCTTGTGGTGCGGTCCCCTGGACTCCCCCTCCCGTCCCCATCTGGAATTCACGCGGTAGTCTCAAGGTGCCCTTGAACTCATAGCAATCCTCCTACCTCTGCCTCCTAAGTGCTGGGGTTAAAGGAGTGCACCACCACGCCCGGATAATTTTATTTATTTATTTATTTGCAACTGGAGAGAGAAAGAGAGAATGGGCATGCCAGGGCCTCTTATCACTGCAAACAAATGCCAGACACATGTGCCACTTCTTGCATCTGGCTTTATGCGGGTACTGGAGAATTGAACCTCAGCTGTCAGGCTTTGCCATCAAGTACCTCTAACCACTGAGCCATCCCACCCCAGCCTGGCCGTGAACTCAGGGCAGTCCTCCTCCTCCTCCAGCTTCCTGAGTCCTGAGATTATAGGTGTGAGCCAGTACACTTGGCTGGACTCTACTGTTGCTTTTGAACTTCCTTCCAGGGTTTACATCAATATCTTGGGAGGTCAATACTCGGATCAAGCGGGCAATCGAATAAGATCCTGGAACTGGTCCAGCACCCTGGCTTCTTCGCCCTTTGTTTCATTCAAGCCTGTTTTTCTGGCTTTGAATCGTTACATTGGAATTCGAATCTTAGACCAAGACAAGATCTTCATCACTTTCTTAGCAATGGGCCAACAGGCAAAAATCAGCGTTGGAACCAAACTAAAGGTAGTACATTTTGAAGATAGATACAAGTGAAATATTGTTTGTTAGTATTATTATTGAGAAGATTATATCTAAACCTAATCTGAAATATTTGGAATTCAATGAAAAATCCATAATGTATGGAACTGAGGCAGCCTTTCTCTTCTCTCCTGAAATTCTGTTTATTTATTTTTAAATATTTTTATTTCTTTATTTGTAAGCAGACAGAGGAAGAAAGAGAATGAGAATGGGCATGCTAGGGCCTCTAGCCACTGCAAATGAACTCCAGAGGCATGCGCCCCCTTGTGCATCTGGTTTACATGGATACTGGGGAATTGAACCTGAGTTGTTAGGCTCTTCAGGCAAGCACCTTAACTGCTGAGCAATTTCCCCAGCCCCTGAAATTCTTTTTAGTTAAGACTTGAATCCCAATAGCACTTGCTTGGTATTCACTATGTGAGTAGAGCTGCTTTTTGGGTTTATTTTTTAATTTTTTATTTTTTAGGATTTTTTTTTTAATTTTTTAATTTGAGAGCGACAGACACAGAGAGAAAGACAGATAGAGGGAGAGAGAGAATGGGCGCGCCAGGGCTTCCAGCCTCTGCAAATGAACTCCAGACGCATGCGCCCCCTTGTGCATCTGGCTAACGTGGGATCTGGGGAACCGAGCCTCGAACCGGGGTCCTTAGGCTTCACTGGCAAGCACTTAACCGCTAAGCCATCTCTCCAGCCCTATTTTTTATTTTTTATTTTTGAGGTAGGGTCTCATGATGACCTGGAATTCTCTCTTTTTATCTATCTATTTCTCTCAAATAAATTTAATCCTAGCACTCGGGAGGCAGAGGTAGAATTGCAGTGAGTTCTAGGAGTGAGACCCTACCTCGAAAACTTAAGAAAGGAAGGAAGGGAGAGAGAAGGAAATAAAGCAAAGAAGGAAGGAAGAAAGCCTGTAGTTTCAAACTTCAAGTCCTCTCCTTGGAGACATGAAAGAACCTGAACTTTAAAAACAAAGAAAGAAAGAAGCCAGGCATGGTGGCGCACGCCTCCCAGCACTCAGGAGGCAGAGGTAGGAGGATCACCGTGAGTTCAAGGCTACCCTGAGATTCCATACTGAATTCCAGGTCAGCCTGAGATAGAATGAGACCCTACCTCAAAAAAAAAAAAAAAAGAAAGAAAGAAAGAAAGAAAGGAAGAAAGAAAGAAAGAAAAGAGCCAGGCATGATGGCACCCTTAATTCCAGCACTTGGAAGGCAGGCTGAGATAGGTGGATCACCATAATTTTGAGGCCAGCTTGGAGCTACAGAGTGAATTCCAGGTCAGCTTAGGCTAGAGTGAGACCCTACCTCAAAAACAAACAAAAAAGGTAATTCAGTATAGATACAAATAGAATCACAGAGAATGTGTTTCTGTCTGCATTTTCAAACATATTGGAACTCTGTCTCACTGTTTAAATCCTCCATAGTTTTCACATGCATTGCAACTGTGCTATATCTCATGGCCTTGCAGCCCCTCCTCTTCCTCCTTCTGGAAGCACTTCTTTCTTCTCCTGCTTCTGGGCCCTCGACTTCCCTTCCCGTCACTTCATCACTCTTGCCTGCCTCTGCCCAGTCCAGTCCATCTTGTTGGAATCATTACTATGACCTCGTAGTGAGTCTCCATGGTTTGGATCTCCGAATTTAGTGCTAACGCAGGCTGGAGCGACAGGAGAAAAACGCGGCCTGCCGTCCGGCCCTGGACCTCCTCCTGTAGCAATCTTTGCTGTTCTTTCCTCACTCCCTCTGTTCCAGCCTTGCTGGCCTTTTCTGCTGTCTCTAGAAAACTACTGGTAAGGGCTGGAGAGATGGCTCGGGGGTTAAAGGCACTTGCTTGAAAATTCTGACAGCCAGAGTTCGATTCCCCAGTGCCCTATATCAAGCCCGATGTACACATGCACCTGGAGTCTGCAGTTACAAGATGCACAGGTACACCCATGCTGCCTCCTCTTCTATCGCAAATAAATACTTTAAATTATTAAATTGTTGTTGATTTTGAAATTATTAAATTTAAAATATTTTATTTTTATTTATTTGAGAGAGAGAGGATTCTGTCAGGGCCTCCAACCACTGCAAACAAACTCCAGATGCATGCACCACCTTGTGCATCTGGCTTATGTGGGAACTGGGGAATCAAACCTCGGTCCTTTGGCTTTGCTGGCATGCAACATAACTACTAAGCCATCTCTCCAGCCCCAATTTTTTATTTTATGAAAACTACAGGCCTATTTTTATTATAGTGCTATTTTTTATTATAGTGGCTGTTTCCTTAACCTGAACTCTCCTCCAGTTAGTATAGGGCTGCTCCCTAATTTCCTTCAGGTTTCTGCTCACAACCCTTTTCCTGACTGATCTGTCTAAATTAGTAAATCCACCACATCTCTACTCTGGTTCTCCAAGTGCCTAGAGCCCCAGTGTTCAACGCAAAGGGCACAGTGGAGGGGCGGCTTCCAACCCCTTGTCCATGATCCATCCTCCCACCCAGTTCTCATTCCCATGAATGCTGCGTGCTTTGGGTTAGTGGTTTCATCTGCTCATTTGTCCCTCCATAGCTATTTCATGTATTTTTTTAATATTTTAATTTTTATTTATTTATTTAAGAGAGAGAAAGAGAATGGGCATGCCAAGGCCTCCAGCTACTGCAAACGAACTCCGATGGATGTGCCACCTTGTGCATCTGGCTGATGTGGATCTTGGGGAATCGAACCTGGGTCATTTGGCTTTGCAGGAAAATGCCTTAACCACTAAGCTGTCTCCCCAGCCCCCTCTTTGTATATTTTTTGATCTTCAGGGGTTATATAAGATATCCCTGCTATGAGATCTTCCTTATTAAAACTGTCCGTTGATTTGATCTCAACGTCTTCCATCATTTTATGAGTTTTTGGTAAACAGTTACGCGAAGAGGGTCACCCTATCCTTGTCTTCCCATCTCGTGTTCCTCTGTTCTTCCCTTTCTTTCCTCTGGAGATGGAGAGAGAGGTGGCAATGCAGAAAGACGTGCAACTGCCATGTTCCCACATTGCAGGTAGATCATCTGCTGGCCCAAGGCTGGCTGGGCGTGCAGCACCGGAGGTGAGGAACCCCGGCCAGCAGGGGCCAGGAGGAGGGATTTGGAGGGGCCTCCTGGAAGTGCAGATGCACCGCAAGCTCTGTCTTCTCTGGGGTGACGATTCCTCGTACCCCTCCGGTGGGCACTCAGCCTTCCCACCAGTGCCCACTGCATCCCCCCCCACTGGGTACTTTCCAGGGAAAAGACTATTTGAGGCCTTTTTTTTTGCTTCCTTCAATAGACACTAGCTAAATTTCCAATAAACTATAAGCTTTTGAAAAACCCAAATCCATTTGCTTTTTATTATTTGTTTGTTTGTTTGAGGTAGGGTCTCACTCTAGCCCAGGCTGACCTGGAATTCACTCTGTAGTCTCAGGGTGGCCTTGAACTTAGAGATCCTCCAAGGGCTAGGATTAAAGGTGTGTGCCACCCCATGCCCAGGCCGTTTGTTCTCTTAAATCTCCCCAGCATATCAAGCCTTTCCTCATTCAGATTAAAATTAAAAAAATGTCACTGTCCCTGCTTCCGGATAATTAGTGCCTCAGCTTAGCTCCCCCCTCTCCACCCACACCCCTTCCCTTTCCACTTCTGGACACTGAGCCCCCCTTCTTTCTCTTTGCTGAAAAGCTCTCCAACCCCAAGGAGCTGCCAGCCTTCTATTACCTGAGTGGAGACGACATCCTTCTGCTGGCCAGCTTGATAAAGATCCGACGCCTGTTCCACAAGATGGAAGGATGCGTGACTTTCCCCGCAAGCCGGGTTCGGGAAAAAATAAAGCAGCCTTCCTACCTTTCTTCACTTGCCCTAAAACTTCTTGCCCTCTGTCACGATTCTGGTGCAAAGCAAGATGTAATGAGAGCAGTCATAGGTCTCATAAATGAGAATTGTAAGTGAAAGTGTTGGTGTTCTCACTTATTTTGTTATGGGTCTTGTGGTTGGAAAGTTTCAAAGGGAGTGGACGGAATGGCTAGGAAACACTAAGAAGTACTTTATATATTCAGGACACACGGTGAGTTACTAGTTTTCTATTTCAAAGGATTTTATTCATTATCACAATGCTGAATACTACTCGGGGTATGTTTGAAAAGTGGATTGAGTAGGCTTTAAATTTTATACATTAGCACCTATTTTTTTTTTCCTGTGGGTTTGTCTTAAGTAACCTGGTATTTTTTTTTTAATGTTTTTATTTATTTATTTGAGGGAAAGAGACAGAGAGAAAGAGGCAGAGAGAGAAAGAGAGAATGGGCATGCCAGGGCCTTGTGCCACTGCAAATGAACTCCTGATGCATGAGCCACTTTGTACATCTGGCTTTGTGTGGTGTGGTGGTTTGATTCAGGTGTCCCCCATAAACTTAGGTGTTCTGAATGCTAGGTTCCCAGCTGATGGATATTTGGGAATTAATGTCTCCTGGAGGGAGTGTATTGTTGGGGGCGGGCTTATGGTCTTTATAGCCAATTTCCCCATGCCAGTGTTTGGCACACCCTCCTGTTGCTGTAGTCCACCATATGTTGGCCAGGGGGTGATGTCCACCCTCTGCTCATGCCATCGTTTTCCCCTGCCATCGTGGAGCTTCCCCTCGAGCCTGTAAGCCAAAATAAATCTCTTTTTCCCAGAAGCTGCTCTTGGTTGGGTGATTTCTACCAGCAATGCAAACCGGACTGTAACATGTGGGTACAGGGGAATTGAACCCAGGCTGTCAGGCTTTGCAAGCAAGTGCTTTTTTTGGTTGGTTGTTTTGGTTTGGTTTGGGGGGGTTGTTTTTTAGTTTTTTTGTTTGTTTCTTCATTTGTTTGAGGTAGGGTTTCCCTCTAGCCCAGGCTGACCTGGAACTCACCAGGTGGTCTCAGGGTGGCTTCAAACTCATGGTGCTGGGATTAAAGGCATGCACCACCACACCTGGCTGCAAGCAAGTGCTTTGAACCCGTGAGCCATTCCTCCAGCTCAGGGTAATTTGTTTTGAATAAAAACCTGTTCAAAAAATTAAACTCTTGGGCTGGAGATATGGCTTAGTAGTTGAGGTGCTTGCCTACGAAGACTAAGGACCCAGGTTCAATCCAACAGGACCCAAGTAAGCCAGATGTACAAGGGGGTGCATGCATCTGGAGTTCATTTGCAACGGCTAGAGGCCCTGGCATGCCCATTTTCTCTTTCTCTCTCTCTCCAATTTATTAATTAATTAATTAAAAAAGAAATTAAACACTTGTAGCTTTAAAGTTATCATATTGCATGAATTGAGGGGAAAATAACTTAAAGGTGTAATTTAAATACTAAAAACAATGCTAATGTATTTGAACAAAGTAGTGGTGCAAACCATTGTATCCTTTCATGCCTGGTTCCACGAATGACTTACATTGTTACAAACATGTAAGTTACACTTTGCTGGGCACATCTTTTGAGCATGTACATAAATACTCTTTGATGTCGTTGAAAGCCAAAAACTCCAAAACGTTCTGCTCCAAGTAAGCACAGTAATGGTGTGCTTGGTGATGCCTTAAAGAGACAGAAACATGAGCCGGGCGTGGTGGCGCACGCCTTTAATTCCTGCACCTAGGAGGCAGAGGTAGGAGGGTCACTGTGAGTTCGAGGCCACCCTGAGACTGCATAGTGAATTCCAGGTCAGCCTGGGCTAGAGTGAGACCCTACCTCAAAAAAAAAAAAAAAAAAAAAAAAGAGAGAGACATGAGAAACATCTCCAGACGTGGTGATGCATCCACCAGTCGGGAGGCTAAGGAAGGAGGATCGCCATGAGTCTGAGGCTACAGAGTGAGTTTCAGATCAGCCTGAGAGCTACAGTGAGACCCTGCTTTAGCAAAAAAAAAGCAAAGTAAGCTGGATGTGGTGGCTCATGCCTTTGTTCCCAGCACTCGGGAGACAGAGGTAGGAGGATCGCTGTGAGTTTGAGGCCACCCTGAGACTACATAGGGAATTCTAGCACAGCCTGGGCTAGAGACCCTACCTCAAAACAACAACAACAACAAAAAAAAAACCAAGACCAAAATATCCCCTTCGTACTAATATATACAGAGGGCTCTGAGATTATACAAGCAAAAATATTGATCACTAGTACCTAGGACAGGTTTACTAATAGAAAAAAAAGTCATAAATTAGTTCCATATTCATTTTTATTGTTATTTATTTATTTGAGAGAGAAAGAATGGGTGTGCCAGGGCCTCCAGCCATTACAAACGAACTCCAGATGCGTGTGCCCCCTTGTATCTCCAGCCCCCCCCCCCCGTATCCATTTTTTATAACACACTACAGGATGGGCTAGAAAACATGGGTAGCCCGGGCTGGAGGGATGGCTTAGCAGTTAAGGAGTTTTCCTGCAAAGCCAAAGGACCCAGTTAGCCAGATGCACAAGGGGGCGCATACGTCTGGAGTTCGTTTGCAGTGGCTGGAGGGCTCTGGCATGCCTCTCTCTCCCTCCCTCTTTCTCTCTCTCTCTCCCTCTTTCTCTGTCAAATAAATAATATTTTTAAAAAATTGGTAACCCTGCTACATGATTTCCTGTTACATTTATTTTTGTAGACAGAGATAGATTATAAAACATTTGAATAAAAATTGAATAAATTAGCCGGGTATGGTGGCGCACGCCTTTAATCTCAGCACTTGGGAGGCAGAGGGAGGATGATTGCCAAGAGTTTGAGACTACATAGTGAATTCCAGGTCAGCTTGAGCTAACGTGAGACCCTACCTCAGAAAAAAAATGAACAAATTACTTATAAGTAGGGGCTGGAAAGATTGCTCAATCAGAAAACGCTTCAATTGCCGCCTCATCTCTCCAGCCCCTTTTTGTTGCTGTTGTTTTAAAGTCACACTTCAAGTCTTTTCTGTTATTTTCTGAACATTCCCACAGGTTCCCAGGAGACAAAAGCTTGCCAGGGTGTATGTGGACCGCCTCCTCTGTCTGCCCTTCCTCCTGGGGGTGTTCACTAGCAACTTCAAGCCCCACAAGTTGAGCTTCTCTCTATTTTTCTCTGATCAAAAAAGACAATAGGGCTCAAGGGATGGCTTAGCACTTAAGGCACTTGCCTGAAAAGCCAAAGCACCCAGGTTCAATTCTCTAGGGCCCACATAAGCCAGATGCACAAGGTGGCACATGCATCTAACCCTATTTGCAATGGCTGGAGGCCTTGGTGTGCCCATTCTCTCTCTCTCTCTTCTGAGGTAGGGTTTCACTCCAGCCCAGACTGTCCTGGAATTCTCTATGTAGTGTCAGCTTGGCCTAGCACTCATGGCAAGACTCCTACCTCTGCCTCCCAAGTGCTGGAATTAAAATTGTGCACCACCATGCCCTGCTCTCTCTCAAATAAATAAAAATATTTTTTTTTAAGACAATTGAGTCAGGCATGGTGGTGCCCACTCGCAACACAAGCACTAGGGAGGCTAAGGCAGGAAGATCAGGAGTTCAAAACAAACGGGTCTTAACAGCCATTTTCCTTTGTTGACTGGTTGTCTCTGTGGTCTTTGCCACTGTTGCTCACCCTCAATCCAGCCTTCTACTCATACTTATCACCAGAACGGACAGCTTCCTCCACGTCGGCAGTTCAAGCACGCATAGTGGCAAGGATGCCTGTTAGGCCACAGTGACCTAGGAAACAGAAGCGGCCCTTTCCCACCCAGCCTAGGGATGGATTAGACTGCCGGTTCTTCCAGCCCAGGTCCCAGCTAAGAGATTGCATTTAAGTGCTGGAGAAATGGCTTAGCAGTTAAGGTGTGCAAAGCCAAAGGACCCAGGTTCGATTCCCCAGGACCCACATTAGCCAGATGCATAAAGTGGCACAAGCATCTGGAGTTTGTTTGCACTGGCTGAAGGCCTGGTGAGCCCGTTCTCTCTCTCTCAAATAGATAAATGAATTAAAATAAAATTAAAAAAAAGAGAAATTGCAGGGACCCAGGGGGCCATTTTACGTGGGCTTGGTTCTGTCATTGTCCTCCTTCCAAGCTTTCTCCCACACTCTCCAAACCTTAACCTCCAGGTTGGAGTTTCCACAGTGGCCCTGTCCTGGCTTTCTGACTGGTGTTCTGTCCTGGCTAACTTGGTGGTGGTGAGCCATCCTGGGCCCTGCTGGATGGAGGTCCTATCTCCTAGAAGCCAGGAGCAATGCACCCCTTCTTCCCAGGTGTGAGTGACAGAAATGTCCAGTAGTTGTCGGGCGTGGTGGCGCACACCTTTAATCCCAGCACTTGGGAGACAGAGGTAGGAGGATCGCCACCCTGTGAATACAGAGTGAATTCCAGGTCAGCTTGGGCTAGAGTGAGACCCTACCTCAAAAAACCAAAAAATAAAAATAAAAATGTCCAGACATTGCAATGTCCCCTGGGGAAGTCCGACTCCAAGCAAGGAGCTCTTTCTCAACCAAAACTACTCATTAATTTGCCAAAGTCCTTAAACTACTATGTCAGCCTTCAAGTCTCTGAGCCCCATGTTCCCATGTTTGTCATTTACTTCAAAAAAAACAAAAAAATCTCACCTCTAGATTTTATGGGCTATTAAAAAGGAAAATTCAAGGCTGAGGAGATGGCTCAGCCTTTCCTTGCAAAGGCAATTTCCTTGCAAAGCCTGCTGGACCGGGTTCCATTCCCATCACTCATGTAAAGCCAGATACAAAAAGTGACACAAGAAAACGGCATTTATTTGCATCAGCAAGAGACCCTGGTGCACACACACACACACACACACACACACACGTGAACAAATACAAAAATAAAAAAATAAATAATACCCAGGCATTGTAGCATGCATTTAATCCCAGCACTTGGAAGGCAGAGGTAGGAGGAATGCTTCAAGTTTGAAGTCACCCCACCTCATGAAAACAGAATAGGGCTGGAGAGATGAGTTAGCAGTTAAGGCACTTGCCTTTGAAGTCTAAGGCCCCAGGCTCAATTCTCCAGGACCCATGTAAGCCAGATGCACAAGGTGATGCATATGTCCAAGATTCCTTTGCAGTGGCTGGAGGCCCTGCTGCACCCATTCTCTATCTGCCTCTGTCTCTCAAATAAATAAAATATTAAAGAAGCAAAACCAAAATAAATAAGTGAAAGACAAACTTCATCCAGTACACTGTTTAATGCTTAGGGGAAATGAAATGTTTAGGGCAGACAGATGCGCTCTTGGCAACCTGACCATGCTCAGCAGAGAAACAAGCGAGCATTGCTGTTCCTGTCTCTAGTCAGATTGCTGGCACCCAGGCTCCAGCCAGTGCCTAAGGGACGCAGTGCCAGCAGCAACCTGCCCTCTAGGCTCCTTCTTTGTCAAGCTTCACCCGTCCTGGACAACTTTCAGTCATGTGAACTGAGAGCCGAGTATCTGACCCCACAAGCTCACAACCACAAAGCCTGACTGACTCCTCTTGAAGAGTAGTTGTGGTCTTGAATGGGAGGGTGGCTTGGTGGAGGGAGTCAGAAAAGGACTAGCAGATGTACAGAAGGACTGGAGGTCTGGAGAGATGCTTAGTGGTTAAGGCACTTGCCTGTAAAGCCAAAGGACCCAGGTTCAATTCCCCAGGACCCACATAAGCCAGATGCACAAGGTGGTGCATGCATGTGGAGTCCAGTTGCAGTGGCAGGAGGCCCTGCCGCGCCCATAATCACTCTATCTGTGTCTGCCTCTTTCAAGCTATCTCAAATAAGTAAAATTAAAACACTCAAAAAAAATAAAAGAAAAATTCTGCAGCCCAGGAGAAGGACCAGGAAGTAGAAATTTAAAACACTCACCAACCTTCGTTCTTCTGACACTTAAAATCATCTAAAGGGACTGTTCTGTGTCTTGGGAAAGGAGGACTTCTTAGGGGCGCAGGGGTACTGAGGAACAGGAAGGGAGCAGTTCTCAGGATTTCGGGTGTACTGAGGAACAGGAAGGGAGGACTTCTCAGGAGCTGGGGCTACTGAGGAACAGGGAGTTCTCAGGAGCTCGGGGGTACTGAGGAACAGGAAGGGAGCAGTTCTCAGAAGCTCTGGTGGTGGGTGTGCAGTGGTATCAAGTTAGGGGAACTCCTCAGGAGCTGGGGTGGGGGAATGTGCTTAGGAATAGGCACTATTCCTGCATTCCAGCACAGAGCTGCCAGGGTCTGAGCACTCTTCCCTACACGAGGACCATAGTCTCAGAAGTAGCCAAGGTCAACATCATATGTGCTGAAGCAAGGTCTCAGCAGTTAGGCCAAAGGACCCAGTCAGCCAAAGGACCCAGATTTGATGCTTGCAAAGCCTGCATGTCAAGTCACCAATACCCACAAAAATCTGACGAACAAAGTGTTGCACACATCTGAAGGTCTTTTGCAGCAGCAAGAGGCCCTGGCACATTCATACTCACTCTGTTCACAACATACAAAATCAAAAGTTTAAAGGATCCACAGTGGTAAGACCTAAAGCATCAGACCTGGGCATGGGGTTGAACACTGGGTGGCTTACAAATTCAACATTATTGGATAACAACCTTCACAATGCAAAATTTTCTAAGTATGTTTAGCAGATAAGGTTCTGCAGTACTGGCTTACTATTTATCCTCACAATGCCACAGAAGCAAGTCCCAGCAGGTCAATCAATTCCTCAGATACTTCTCTCATTTGTTAAAGAAAAGCTTTTGAGGGCTGGAGAGATGGCTTAGTGGTTAAGGTGCTTACCTGCAAAGCCAAAGGACCCAGATTTGATTCCCCAGGACCCACATAAACCAAATTCACAAGGTGGTACATGTGTCTGGAGTTCGTTTCCAGTGGCTTGAAACCCTGGCATGCACATTCTATCTCTCTAATAAACATACACACACACATATGTTTGTTTGGTTTTGGTTTTTTGAGGTAGGGTCTCACTCTAGCCCAGGCTGACCTGGAATTCACGATGGAGTCTCAGGGTAGCCTCAAAGTCATGGCGATCCTCCTACCTCTGCCTCCTGAGTGCTGGGATTAAAAGTGTGAGCCACCATGCCCGGCTTAAAAAATATTTTTAGGGCTGGAGAGATGGCTTAGCAGTTAAGCACTTGCCTGTGAAGCCTAAGGACCCCAGTTGGAGGCTCGACTCCCCAGGACCCACGTTAGCCAGGTGCACAAGGGGGCGCACGCGTCCTGGAGCTTGTATGCAGTGGCTGGAGGCCCTGGAGCGCCCATTCTCTCTCTCTGTCTATCTGCCTGTTTCTATGCCTGTCGCTCTCAAATAAATAAATAAAAATAAACAAAAAAATTTTTTTAAAAAGAAAAGCTTTCAAGTATCAAATATTAAAAAAATGAATGTAAATTACCTTATGACAAAGAATGTGCCAGTCAGTTAAGAATGAACAATAAGAGCCGGGCATGGTGGCGCATGCTTTTAATCCCAGCACTCTGGAGGCAGAGGTAGGGGAGTCGTCATGAGTTCGAGGCCAGCCTGAGGCTGCATAGTGAATCCCAGGTTAGCCTGGGCTAAAGTGACACCCTACCTCATGGAAAAAAAGAAAAAGAAAAAGAGAAAGGAAAAAGAAAAGAATGCACAATAATAAATGTTTGATGCAAGAAAGAACCTTCTTGGGAGCCCACTGCATGTCAGAAGCTGTAATGGCAAATCAAATGTGATGGTTGATAGTATTAATGCCCAACCAAGTAATGCCATTCGTATTCTGAAAGCATATTTCTCTGAACATCTTACACACTGAGGTATACAGCCAGGTTTAGTCAGTTTCTTTCTTTTTTTTATTAATGTAACAAAACATTTTCCACAGTGACAGTTGTGGTGCAAATCCAGTACCATTAGCCAGCCTGTTGGCATACCCTAGATCTTCTAGCGAATGCAGCGCACAGACATCCCATCCAGCCAGAAGCAACTAGTAAATTCTGCATGTCAGGAATATAATAAATAGTTTGCTTTCCCCTTTCCTTATATTATTCTTATACTCATGCATCTCAGTTATTGGTTTACTAGACTCTATTAAACTCTGGAAATAAATTCTGGATTTAAATACAGCTGCCATCTCCCCAGCCCAACAGCTAAGCAGAAAATAAAATAGAGATGGGTGTCAAGAAAAAGCTGAGGTGTCTTTCTTTTCTTTGAGGAAGGGTATCGCTCTTGCCAAGGCTGACCTCGAACTCACAGCAATATTCCTACCTCAGCCTCCCTGATGCTGGGGCTAAAGGCATGTGCCACCACACCCAGAATCTTAGCTTTAGTTTCATCAGTGCCTTAAAGCCACTTAAAGCTATTCACTAGAAGAAAAGTTATCCAGCATAAGGCAAACATGGAGAAAGCCAGACTTGACTTTTAGATTCTTCACAGTTTGACCATCAAGTCCACAGGAACATCCATGGCCCAGACGCAGAAGGTCCGTGGACCATAAAGTTAGTTGTGTCACCAGGGAAAAGCCCAGCAGTTGAAGGAGGACTCCTAGGATGTTCAACTTCACAAGATGGGGAATTGAGAGTGGTATGCAACTAGACCAACAAGGTTTTAAGACCTTGTCACATAAAATAACACTATACATAAATACTAATCTGCAAGGAACTTTTAGTTTAAATTATATTGTCTATCACTAAGTGAAAAAACTTGGGGCTAATTGTTCTACAATCTTAAATAATTAAAAGGAGAACCATTTAATCAATTTTCATCAGTGAATCATTAGCCTAACTTCCACCTTGAGGCTGTCATAGTAATGGCCACTACCTGATGTGCATTCCTCTTCAGTGACAAAGGAATAAGCCTAAACTTTATAACATTTAAGTGGTAGGTGGAGACAATGTTGAATAACGTCGTAACATTTCCTTAAATCCTTTTATTTCCATTAAAAAATCCAGTTACTTTAGGCAATTCCACCTTATTCTCCATTGAGGAGGAGCCATGTGACCACAGCTACAGAACTTATTCCACATTCAGGCCTATTTCTGCAAAATCATCCTGTCTTATCAGCTTTAAGTTGTTTTTTTTTTAAACTACCTTTTTATAACTCTAAAACAGTATGTAAAACTTTAAAATGTTTTTCAAACATAGTAATGTTCTGATATGTTAGGTAATTAAATTACTGGGCAAGTGATCTCCATTTGCTTAATATCAATTTTGTAAAGAGGTTCAACGTAATTTTTATTTAGTGAGGTGAGTTTCAACTATTCACAAACTGGTAAATGAACCTACTACTGTGTGTGACCCTGAAATGTGTCCCTTATGAGACCATCTGTAAGTCAAAACAGAAGTTAGCCAGATGACTGTTAATTATAACAGGTACATTGAGCAATAAACAACCCTTTCATGCAGTCGGCATCTGCTCAGTGTTTATTGGTTAGCATGAAGGCCCGTTAAGGGGCTCATTAGACTGGTCAAGGTAGGACACCTGAACCACACAAAGGGGCTTTTAACGCAGTGGGTGTTGTGGTAGTTTCTGGTAGTCACACGCGCACACACACTTGTACACACGCACTGGTGGAGTACACTAGATACTGATTCTGCCCCGTTATCTGGTATATGTACTGTTCACAATTTGTGGTTTTGAAAATGGTATAACTGAACATGGCCAAGTGACACCCAGTCACTTCTTACAAAGCACTGGGGTTCAGCTGTCTTCCCAAGATGACAGGCTTTCAACCCAAACTGAATCACATGAAAGCACAGAAAATGATGTCTGGAAAAGATCTGGTGGTGACTCCATTTCTACCTTCTCAAGCATGACTAAGAAAATGGTCACAAGTAGTAACACCTACATGTACAAAAGGAAGGCCTATGAACTGGGGAGTGGGACTGTACAGTATTATTGCACTCAATGAGTGTGCACAATCCAGATGCGCCAGCACTGAAAACCATCCTGCATTGAGGTTTTCCAAGAGGTCAACGAGCCTGCCAAGAAGCCTCCGGTCTGTACCAACAGCTCGCTGTCTTCAGTACAGGCCTTCATGATGTCAGCCACGCTGCTCCTGCAAAATCCTTAATGTCTAAAAGAGAACAGAAAAAGAATACTTGGTTTCAATAATCGCTTTTGTAAATACTGTAAGAGAGTCAACTCACTGATTATAGCTGAGAACTGCTATGCACCTCTCTGAGCAGAGGCTAGCCTGCGTTCACCTCCTCATGTTCATAGCTTGCCTGAAATTTTCAATCTTGAGCATGTTTAAAACCATTGCACACTCCCAGGAACTATGATGTGACGGTCAGGGGAGGCTTTGTGTGTACCCATAATATAATATGTCAGTTCTGGCTACTGGCACTCAGCGTCTGAAGAACATACCCACCTGTTCAGTCTCACATTGGAAACTGAAGTGATAATACACTGCTAACACTTGTGGTAAGAATCCCTACAGACTAATGCATGACTGAGGCACTCTGTGACTACTTACAGCAGAGTTGTCAGTGCTGACAGTGGGCTATGAGCGGTGATGAGGGATTGAATCCATATGCACATGGAGCTTCATTTCATTGTCAAGAATTTGAACAAGTTGTTGCATGGACGGAAGATGACCAGATTCCAGCTTGGACCACACGGGCACATCTATGTAAATAAACAGCAACACCAACAAACAAAAGTAAAGATAATTCCTCTAATAGACAGGAATTCCACAAATATTTATTGAGCATCATACTAAACTGGGGTTACAACAGAGAATTGCTCCTTGCTCCAAAGGAGTTGACATTCCAGTGAAGGAAATGCCAGCTATCACATAATAGGAAGGGATATGGGGACACAAACACGCCTCCACTGCTGATGGGGAAAGTGACACTGTAAACTGAGTTCCAAAGGGCACAGCAAAGCAAGCTGTCAAGACGAAGGGCGGCTCACTGAAACACAGAATGTCTGAGGCAGAAGAAGGAAGTGCAAAGGTTGGAGAGGTCTGGCATGTTGATAGTGACTCACAAGTCAGCACATATGAGACACTAGAGAGGAGTGGCATAAAAACATCATTCTAGGGCTGGAGAGATGGCTTAGCGGTTAAGCGCTTGCCTGTGACACCTAAGAACTCCGGTTCGAGGCTCGATTCCCCAGGACCCACGTTAGCCAGATGTACAAGGGGGTGCACACATCTGGAACTCATCTGCAGTGGCTGGAAGCCCTGGCACATCCATTTTCTCTCTCTCTCTGCCTCTTTCTCTGTCTGTCGCTCTCAAATAAATAAATAAAAAATAAAAATAGACCAAAAAAAACACATCATTCTAGCCAGGCATGGTGGTCCACACCCATGACTCCAGCACAAGGGGCAGAGGCAGGCCTGCCACGAGTCTGAGGGCAGCCTGGGCTGTTACGTGGTGAGACGCCACCTCCCAGTGCAACTCCTTCCCTGCCAAAACCCACTCTGTTCTTCAGTGCAGATTCAGGGGCAAATTTCCTGTAAGAGGCCAGACAGTAAACACTTCAGAATGTATGGACTGAAAACAAAATCAAAAGATATTATATAGGTGTACCCATACACCTATAGAGAGAACAAGTTCTTATGAAACGTTCTGTAGTAGAGCTCAAAATTTAGTTATAAACCCAGAAGCATGACTTTCATGTTTGTTTTCCATCATGTACAAATATAAAAACCACTGCGTGCTGGAGGCCCTGGCACGCCCATTCTTTCTCTATATCTGCCTCTTTCTTTGTCTGTTGCTCTCAAATAAATATTTAAAAAAGAACAAAAAAAATTATAGATAATAAATTAAAATCTCCTAAATTCTGTCTCCAGACTTTTCAATTTCTATCAAATTACCTATTACATATTAATATTAATGAAGTTTCTCTTAAAAAAAATTAAAAGCCTAGTGTTTGTAATCAATCACTTAAAATGAATCTCAGTGCAATCTACCCAGAACCTACCATTTAAGGTGATCTCAAATGCACCTGTTGACATGCACTGGTTCTCTATCATGTTGCTCAGGAAGAAAACCATCATACAGGCATACACCTGGAAGGAAGCAAGGGGCACCAAGGCAACACTGTCAGCATGTGAACTCATTCTTACTCTTGTAGACGCTCTCTTTTTGGTTTGTTTTTGAGATAGGGTCTCTGTTAGGCTAACTCTGTGACCCAGGGTGGCCTCGAACTTATGGGGATTCTTCTAGCTCTGCCTCCCCAGTTCTGTGTGCACCACCACACCCAGCTCAGAAATGCTCTCATTAAGTTTCCATGCAAACTCTTACTCCACAGGCTCAGGTAAGTTCCACAGATCAAGAAAAGCATAGAGTGTCTAAAACATCTCATAACTGAAATATACCAATATAAAGGCTCATGAGTGCTCAGGCCTATAATCCCAGCACTTGGGAGGCTGAGAAGGAAGGATTTCCATGAGTTTTAAGCTAGCCTGGGATACAGTGAGACCCTGCCTCAAAAACAAATACCAATATAAGAATGGTTCAATTTACCCACTTTAAATGTAGCATAATGTTTGAATTCGCATGGGAGTAGTGATGCAACAACCAGCCACGCAGGGCCGCACACCTGTGAAGACTCAGGTCCTTCTCATTACAACGCAGGGCCGCACACCTATTAGGGCTCAGGGCCATTCTCATTACAACGCCCACACACCAGATGCTCTCTCGTTCCTGTACTATGTTTTTGGTAGCATGTTTTTTGTAGCATGTTTTTGGTCAGAAAAGCTTAATTTATCAAAATCACACACTGAAATTTGAATAGAGCAGGGAGAACAACTCAGGGCATGCTGTTTCAGAAAACTAAAAGTCCACAGGAAGGAAAGAGCTTGCCCTATCCCATGTGAACTAGAGAGATCTTGTTCCAGCCCATCTAAGCCAGGTGGGGCTTGGTGCCATGTGTGTTTGGCAACATACGTCCACTTTCACAGAAACAACACAGCAGGAACTGTAACAAGTTATAGCTCTTAACCACAGCCCTCTTCCACAGCACATCAACAACAGCATAGCAAGTTATAGGTATCAGATGTACTAACTACAGTTTGGTATAAATACGTTCATTCATACATATGTACACACACACACACACACACACACACACACACACACACCCCATCCCACCCCACCCTCTTTACAGCACATCCCATCAACAAATACTAAACTTTGTTAAGAACAGGGCAGAGGCACTTCAATCAGAGACGGCATGTCTTAAGGAGTCTTGCCTTAAGGAGTCTTGCCTGATCTTGGAAACAAGTAGTTCCTTGAGAAAAGTAAGCACATCTACCTGAGTCTGTGACAGCCTAGAACTTTCTAAGCACTACCACCCAAGAGAGAAGTAAAAATTAGACTCATTTCTGAGCGTGGAAGATGGCTCACTGGGTGAAGTCCTCGTTACTCAGCCCGAGTCTTGAGTTTGGTTTCCAGACCCCACATACAAGGCCAGATGCCACAGCAGGCTTCTGTAATCCCAGCAGCAAAGAACAGGAGAGAAACTCTGCCTCGGGGGAGAAGGAAGATGAGGACTGACAAGACACCCAAAAGTCATCCTCTGGGGCTGGAGAGTTGGCTTAGCAGTTAGGGCATTTATCTGCAAAGCCTAGGGACCCAAGTTCGATTCCCCAGTATCCACATAAGCCAGATGCACAGGGTGGTGCATGCATCTGGAGTTCATCTGCAGTGGCTGGAGGTCCTGGTATGACCATTCTTTCTCTCTGTCTCTTTCTAGCTCTATCTCAAATAAATAAATAAGTTTAAAAAATGAAAATGAGTGCCAAGAATGTACGCTGCAACACTCTACAGGTGAAAAACACAGTATAAGATCCTCAAATTCATTTGTATCAATTCTTTCCAGCAACTTGCCAAACAGATCTCCATGAATAGAAAAATCTAAGAACAATTAAAAGAAAAAATTCTCATAGAACAATTTAATAGAAACTGTTTGATTGTAAAGTGAACTAACTCATCAATACTATATTACTTGGTATAAAATGACTACAGGGACTGGGGAAATGGCTCAGCAGTTAAAGGTGCTTGTTCACAGGCCTGCTGGGTCAAATTCGATTCCTCAGCACCCACATAAAGCCAGATGCACACCTATGGCAAGGAAGGATGGAGCCAGGAGAATCCCAAAGTTCACAGGTTTGGCTGGCCTTAGACTGGCACACACACAGCAGCAAAACAAAAGATCGTGTCTCAAAGTAGGTGGAAGGAGGATCGACCCTGAGGTCACTGACCTCCACACATGTGCTAGCGCATATGTGCCCACAAACACATTTAAAATGTTTTTTCTTGTTTGTTTTGTTATTTATTTGACAGTGAGAGAGAATGGGTGCACTAGGGCCTCCAGATGCATGTGCCAACTTGTGCGTCTGGCTTACATGGGTCCTGGGGAATCAAGCCTCAAACTGGGGTCCTTAGGCTTCACAGGCAAGCACTTAACCGCTAAGCCATCTCTAAAGCCCCACAAACACTTTTTTTTTCTTTTTTTTTTTAAATTTTATTTATTTATTTGAGAGCGACAGACACAGAGAAAGGCAGATAGAGGGAGAGAGAGAAAGAATGGGCACGCCAGGGCTTCCAGCCTCTGCAAACGAACTCCAGACGCGTGCGCCCCCTTGTGCATCTGGCTAACGTGGGACCTGGGGAACCGAGTCTCGAACTGGGGTCCTTAGGCTTCACAGGCAAGCGCTTAACCACTAAGCCATCTCTCCAGCCCCAAACACATTTTTTAAAAAGGCCTACATTATACATGCTCTGCTGAACAGTATGCAATCTCAACTATATAATGAAAGCCAGGTAGTAAGTTGCTGTGTATCCAGGTTCTACTGCAGTAACATTCCTTATTCTCCCAAAACAAAGGGGGGGGGGGTGACTACCCTCAGGGTACCGTCATTCTTTATGTATGCTGAAGCCAAGGGTAGTTACATGACTTTTCCCCAGATAAACAGTAATATAAGTTGAAATAACACATAGGAACAGGTAAGTAATCAATACATCAAACATACCTCTTTTCATACAGTTACCCAAGCTAGTCAGTTACATACCTTGTTTTCTTGTCCCCACTGCCAGATGCTAGGAGCTTGCATGCCAAAGAAACCAAAAGGATCCTTGCCAACAATGATTAACCCTATTAATACTAGCTTGAAGATGGACAGGAAAGATGCTATGTGTCTATCAAAAGAAGAAAAAAAATTAATCAGAAAGCAAAATACTTATTTTTAAATTTAATAATGCAAGTATATGTACATAGACATTTGCTAGATACAATATCTGAGTTACTTATAAAGAAGTAACTGTCATGATTTTCTATGTAATTTTGGGAATCTAGGGTATATGTAGCTCAGTGTTAAGATGCTTAGTACATGCAGAACCTTAGGTCTGATCTCTAGTACCAATTAAAAAACTGGATTTCTTGGCCTAGTTCACAACAAAAAAAAAACTGTAAAAATATATCTTTGTAAAAAAGTAATTGTCCCTGCCAGATGTGGTGGGGCACATCTTTAATGCCAGCAGTTGGAAGGCAGAGGTAGGAGAATTGCTGTGAGTTCAAGGCCAGCCTGAGACTACATAGTGAATTCCAGATCAGCCTGGGCTAAAGCAAGATTCTACCTCAAAAATAAAATAAATAATAAAATTAGTCAATGTCCCTGAAATGACTCTATTCCTTCTTATAGAAAAAGCTCTCCACTTTTAGCCATCAAGTAAACTTATTCTTTATAAGGTAGCATTATCAGTTCTGTATGCTATAACCAAAGAAATTATAGGAACCAACTAAAGGTAACTGAACCAATTCACAAAGGACATAAATTCAAATAAGTCATATTCCTTTCAAGTTAGTGACATTTACTTACCTATAAATTGGTTGTGGGAGGTAATTTTCTCCTTCAATGCGGATGTCTGGATACCGCTGGCTAATAACCCGCATGTATTCTTCAAACACCCGCCTATACCCTCAGGACACACTGCAGAAAAATAAGTGTTTCCTTTAAGCATTTTGCATATACCTCCATAAATTTTTTTTGTTCTGGTTTTTCGGGGTAGGGTCTCACTCTAGCCCAGGCTGATCTGGAATTCACTATGCAGTCTCAGGGTGACCTTGAACTCTTGATCCCCCTACCTCTGCCTCCCGAGTGCTGGGATTAAAGGTGTGTTCCACCATGCCCAGCCTTCCATTGATTTTATAGTGGGAGAAAGCCTGATGATTATTACAAGTTTGTTTTTTTTTTCTCAAGAGGCATCACAATCACCCTCTGGGCCTGGCTGAGGAGTCATGCTTGTATCGCCCTGCACTGCCGCCCCTGTGCTGGAGATCCATGAGGCACCAGGAGC
Source organism: Jaculus jaculus (assembly GCF_020740685.1). NCBI lineage: Eukaryota > Metazoa > Chordata > Mammalia > Rodentia > Dipodidae > Jaculus > Jaculus jaculus. The sequence continues at coordinate 108,553,919 of NC_059113.1, read as the reverse complement.
GGCCCATGTCTGCGGGTCCCATAAGGGAAATTTTAAGGGCTCAGTTAGAGACGCATCTGTGTGTAGGCAACAGTACCAAGCAAATGCTACTCGGTGGTCCACTTTTCTGGCCACTGGGGAGGGATACTTTCCAGCAAATTGTTTGCTATGGAGGCCCTAATGCTCCCAAAACATTACAGAGTATTGCCAAGGCTCTCTGTTGCCCACCAGAACTACATGGTAAAATCCTATTGCTGAAGACTCCACATGCTTGGGCTGCAGTTCACTGAGAAATCAAGCTGGAGCTGAGCTGAAAACCTCCTCCCTGTTGACTTGCAGTCAGAATGTTGCAAAGTCCTATGCAGCCTGTTGTGGTGGGTAGGGGAGAAAACTCATCAACAGTGTTGACCAGCATGGGCCCTACAAACTTTACAGCTGGCCAGCCAGGTCAAATGTAACAACTGGTACAATGGTAACATGTCTATTAGGGGAAAACCAACTGCTCCTCTTTTTTCGGGGGAGGGGGTTTCCTGAGGTGGTCTCATTCTGTCCCGGGCTGACCTGGAATTCACTCTGTAGTCTAGGGTGGCCTCGAACTCACAGTGATCCACCTACCTCTGCCTCCTGAGTGCTGGAAGGCGTGTGCCACCACGCCTGGCCTCCGACTGCTCTCTTGAGTGGACTTGAGGCCCCTCCACGGGAGGGAGTGTCTGTTGCTGACAACCTGACAGAGCTCCTACTGCCGGGAGGCCATAACTCTACAGGAGTAATGACGACTGCAGTCTGGCTAAATGGGTATGCCATGCCCACCAAACTGCCCTCTTAATATTTATGCTTATGCCCATATATTTAATGCTATTCCCACTTCTGGTTAGAGATGCTTCTCTTTTCAGATAGCAGTGATCAGTGGGGAAGACTCAAAACTCACCAAAGTGCTGACAAGTGACAGAGGAGTGTTCAGCACTAATTGAAATATCTCTATCACATCCTCTAAGACTCATTGAGGAAGAGAACGTTAAGAGCCAACGGAAGTGGCTGATGCTACCTACACAAGACCCGCATAATAGGAGGAAAAAAATGATGAGACGTCAAAATAGAACAGAGGGGTTGGAGAGATGGCTTAGTGGTTAAGGCTCTCGCCTGCAAAACTAAGGACCCAGGTTTGATTCTACAGAATCCATGTAAACCAGATGCACATGGTGGCACATGCATCTGGAGTTCATTTGCAGTGGCTGGAGGCCCTGGTGTGCCCATTCTCTTTCTCTCTCTGTCACAATGTAAACTATTTAAAAAAATAGAAGAGAGGGGCTGGAGTGATTGCTGAGTGGTTAAGGCACTTGCATGTGAAGTTTAAGGACCTATGTTCTACTCTCCAGATCCCACATTAGCCAGATGCACAAAGGTGAGTCAAGTGCAAGGTTGCACATGCCCACTAGGTGACACAAGCAAGTGGCTAAAGCCCTGGCACACCAATTCTATCTCACTCTAAAATTAAAAAAATAAAAATAAGCTGGGTGTGGGTGGCACATGCCTTTAATCCCAGCACTCAGGAGGCAGGGGTAGGAGGATCACTGTGAGTTCGAGGCCACCCTGAGACTATATAGTGAATTCCAGGTCAGCCTGAGCTAGCGTGAGACCCTACCTCGAAAAAACAAAAATAAACAAGCAAACAAAAATAAATAGGAGAGAGAGAAAAGAGGAAAGAAAGGATTCAGTGGAAGGATTTGGGGGTGAGGAAAGGAGGGTGATGGAAGGAGATTATGATCATGATTATTTATATTTGAAGAAATTGTCAATAAAAGGTTTTTTTTGCGTTGGGTATGGTGGAGCATGCCTTTAATCTCAGTACTCAGGGGGCAGAGGTAGGAGGATCGCTGTGAATTCAAAGCCACCTTGAGATTACATTGTGAATTCCAGGTCAGCCTGGGTGAGACCCTACCTTGAAAAACAGTTAGCAGTCAAACTCATAAAAAGAAATCTTAAATTTAAGTTCTATCATTTTGCAAAATCCTTTTTAGTTATACAGAAATTCATTAATATAGTCAACAATTGTGATTTTCAATTTAAAATATTTCCCACAGTGAAACATCTCTATCACACCTTCCAAGGCTAAAGGTCCATTGTGGAAGAGGTGGCAGAAAGAATATAAGAGTCATCAGGTTCAATTCCCTAGGACCCCGGTTAGCCAGATGCACAAGGGGACACACACATCTGGAGTTCGTTTGCAGTGTCTGGAGGCCCTAGCGTACCCATTCTCTCCCCTCTCCCCCTTCTCTGTCAAATAAATAAATAAAAATTAAGAGAAAAAAAAAGAAAGTAACTAATAAAACCAAGAGGAATTGTATAAAAAGGACAGTATGGGACTATGGAAAAAATCTTTATTATTAAGTATGTATTATATATTATTGTACTTGTGTTAATTTTTTGATCTTTTAAAAACTATTGAATTTAAAAAAAAAAGAATTAAGAGTCAAAAGAAGGACAGGACTGCTTATAATGCACCCTTCCAGACACAAAATGGCTGGATATCCATGACCTCACAGTGCCTGGCGGCACAAGACACTCGTAATAGGAGGGAAAGATGACATAAAAATAAAAGAAAGGACTGGAGAGATGGCGTAGTGGTTAAGCACTTGCCTGTGAAGCCTAAGGACCCCCCGGTTCAAGGCTCGATTCCCCAGGACCCACGTAAGCCAGATGCACAAGGTGGCACATACATCTGGAGTTTGTTTGCAGTGGCTAGAGGCACTGGCCTGTCTATTCTCTCTCTATACCTGCCTCTTTCTCTCTCTGTCACTTTCAAATAAATAAATAAAAACAAGCCAGATGTGGTGGTGCACGCCTTTAATCCCAGCACTAGGGAGACAGAGGTAGGAGGATCTCTGAGAGTTCGAGGCCACCCTGATACTACAGAGTGAATTCCAGGTCAGCCTGGGCTGGAGTGAGACCCTACCTTCAAAAACAAAAATATATAAAAGAAAAACCAAAAAAGAGAGAGAGGGACTAATTGAGAGGAGGAGGGGAATATGATGGAGTGTGGAGTTGCAAAGGGGAAGTTGAAGGGGGGAGGGAATTATAATGGGTTATTGTCTATAATTATGGAAGTTGTCAATAATAAAAAAAAATTTAAAGAAAAAAGCAAAATAAATTATTTCCCCTACAGTACTTTTCTGTAAGATCTTGCTGTTATTTATATATTAGACAATCTATGTGCACTAAATAAAAAAGAAATTTAGGAAATACACAAAAATCTCTTGTCTGTGGCATTGCAAAAAGATCTTAAACTTTGTAAAGTCAGTGTTCAGTTTTCTAATTCTTAGTACTAACCACTTCATTCTCTGATTATTCCTGCTCATTGTAACTCAATATCTACTTATATCTAACCCAAACCAGTTACAAATGCCTACCTTTGAAAGCGTCTGTACTAGAAGAGCACATTAGGGCTAAGGAGAGAGGATCAGTCCCTGAACAAAACGCATGCATCTCCTTGGACACCTGAGCTCACCAGCAGGTTGCTCACAGAATAGCTGCTGTGCTCCCGCCCAGGACAAGGGCAAGCCTGCGCAGTCAGTGCAGGAGTTTCCTGCCCTCGGGCACTAGAGATCTGGAGCAGACTAGCGCCAGACACAAACGGCCAAGTGGCGCTCATCAGCAGAGCTGCAGAGTCACCTCTTCGTGAGATCGCCAGCCACTCACCCGATTCATGCCACTCCTTCCCATTCCCTTTCCTTCTTGCCTAACTCCAAAAGCTCTCAAGATACTTTCCCATTCCTTCTCTCCTCTAGAATGCCTTTCCTCAAGTGACCTGACGCCGCCCGGGGCCTAGGCCACCTGGCCTTTGGTCTCTGTACTCAGGTTCAGAGAACACAATGTTGCCCTTTTTGTACACTTGACCAGGTACTTGTCTTGTCTTGTTCACTATCTTTTTCTTTCATTTATTTATTTTTCCTTTTTTTTTTTTTTTGGTTTTTTGAGGTAGGGTTTCACTCTAGTCCAGGCTGACCGGGAATTCACTATGTAGTCTCAGGGTGGCCTCTTGAACTCACAGCAATCCTCCTACCCGTGCCCCCATGGCTGGGATAAAAGGCGTGCACCACCATGCCCAGCTTTTTTTTTATTATTTTTTTTATTTTTTGAGATAGGGTCTCACTCTAGTCCAGACTGACCTGGCATTCACTATGTAGTTTCAGACTAACCTCGAACTCAAAGCAATCCTACCTCTGTTTCCCAAATGCTGGGATTAAAGGCATGCACCACCACACCTAGCTCACCATGAAATCTTTTGCTCCTGAAGAAACATACAGATACTGAAAGAACCTCTGTTCAAAAGCGCAGGACACAGAATAAAACTTGTCCATAAGCTTGATTTCACTCAAAGCCAATTCCATTGAACACTATGCTATCACTTTGGTCTGCTAGCAATTACAAAGTGAAGTCGTTACCAGGTGACATACTGACTGATGGCTACTTAGGAAAAAGCAGTTATAATAAATGTCGAATACAGTACAGAAATTAAGTGAGATGAAGGTAAAAATAGCTCTTTGTAAAATTGAGTTGTATATCCCTGAGATTTCCAGTGAAATTAATTTTTTTCACATGTTCACACTCATTTTTATTAGCTTCCTCTCCCTTTCCCAAAGCCTGCAAATAAATGTGAAGAGTTACTAAAATCAAATGCCTAATATTCACTTTAGTAACCAGACTAATCTCAGGGAGTAGGGGAAAGCAACAAATGAGCTGAATATATCTGTATTTGGTGGGTTATAATAACAAAAGTTACTTACTGAGAAAGTTAATTCATCATCCTACAGCATCTCTTTCTGTTAACCAGAAATGACTCTGGCCTAGAGTAGAAAAGAAGTGAGGATACTAAAAAGTTAGGGCAACCTCATGTTTATACCTTGAGATTCCAAAGCTGCCATCTATCTAGTCTCTTCTGCGTAGCAGGAATTAGTTTGTAAATGTGTGAAATTTTTGGTTTTCTATGTTTCTATTATAGTTTTAACATGATAATTAGTTGTCTGCTAAGCTAAATGTTTTTATTATAAGTAACATAAAACATCTATGTAAATAAAAGAAAAATTATACATGAAAACTGCAGTCTTTTTTAACCTACTTAAATCCAAAGTACCACATTTAATCATTAACCATCTTCATCTTCATCATAAAATGATTACAACTTTCTACTAAAGACAAGCTGGAGCACTGTGGGTGTAGTCAGTACTACAGCAGGTAGCTAGCATGGTCAGTGGGGTGAGAACAAGAAATTAAGGGAAAAAGAACAGTTGAATCATGTTTTCATTTGCAGTATTACATGAAGAACGATAATTTCCAAGCACATACTAGAACTTACAGGAAGAAACTGCAAAGTTTTCGTTCCAAAAATAAGTTTGCTACCTTAAAAAAAAAAAAAAAAAAAAAGGCTGTCCATCTTAATCTTAGTTCCTGATTTTCTGGTTTAAGTGCTCCACACTGATTTTTTTTTAATGTTAAAAGTGTAAGCAACAAGATTAAGAAATCTAGACTCTAGGGGAGTTATTACTACACACAAAGTTCTGAGAAGCCAGTTGTAAATGAATTATGACTAATATCATTATTACCAATTATCCAGATTATAAAAATTCCCTAATCTGAATTCTAACTGGAAAAAAATCATTTTTAGCCTTAAACAACTTTTGTAACTGTGTATAATACAAGAGAACATTATGGCCTATCAGAAAACCATGGCTGACACTTAGGACTTCTTGCACTAGCATTCTTAGTTCCTTTTTATTTATTTATTTTTTTTTTATGGCAGAATGTTCTAAAATCCTCATTTCTGAGACATGAGAATTAAAGTGGGCTGTTGGTAAATCTCTTGCATGGGAAAACATCTTTTGAGGTTTAACCTTCTCTTCTTCAATTTGACATTGTTTTTTTTTTTCCTTTTAATTTCTTTAAATGAAAGCTGTTTATACGTTTGCCTTGTAAGAACCTGTCCCTGCGGCTACTACTTAACTATTCTGCAAAACCAAAACCAAGACAGAACAATGCCCAAAATGACAGGTTCTTTTTTTCTATAAATGCACAAGACTTTATTTCAAAGGTAGAAAGACATGCCAGAGGAAGTTCTCAGAAACAGGAGCTAAGACCAGTAGTCTTGGGGGTGAACTATCAGTTCACAGGAGTGCTGGAGAACAGTTTATAGGAGCATTGGGGGTCAGTTCACAGGAGCACAGGGGATCAGTTCATAGGAGCAATAGCAGCCCTGAGGATCAGTTCACAGGAGCACTAAGAGCACTGGGGATCAGAGCACTGAGGATCAGTTCATGGGAGCACAAGGAGCACTGACAATCAGTTCATGGGAGCACAAGGAGCACCGAGGATCAGTTCCAGGAGCACTAGGGATCAGTTCATAGGAGCACAACCGATCCCTTCCTGGGAGCACAGAAGATCAGTTCCCGGGGCGAGCACCGGACTGAGAACAGGAGCTTGCTGTCCTCCCAGACGTCAGAAGCCCACATCCTCCCCTGCAGTCACCGGCAGGAACATGCAGGGCCTCTGCGGTGACAGGCAGCCCGGCCGTCCTTCCCCGGGCCTGCGGGCGTCTCCCCTTCTCGTGCCGCCCGCCCAAGCTCACATCCCGGGAGGGAGAAGGGAGGAGACGAGCGCGGCCCAGCACTCCGCGGAAGGCCCGGAGCAGGCCGCGAAGCCGGGGCCTCGCGTAGAGCGCGTCGCCGGGCGGAGGCCGCGCGGGGCCGGCGCACGGACTCACCAGATCTGGAACTTGAGCAGCGGGCCCGTGGCGTACTGCATCTTTAACCTCTTGCCGGGCACGCCGCCCAAGTTGGCCGAGGCCTCGCTGCGGACCAGCGCCGACGCCACCACCAGTAGCAGCAGCAGCAGCCTCATCTTCGCCGACACACGGCCGCCCGCCCGAGTCTGCGGACAGCCCCAGCCGAGCCGAGCCGAGCCGAGCCGAGCCGAGCCGAGCGCCCGCCGCCCCACCCCGCCGCGCACGCGCACTCCGCAGGGCCCGGCGGGGCCCGAGTGCGCCTGCGCGGCCCGGCGCCCCGCCCACAGCGACGGTCAACGGGCCTGTGTCACTCTTGCTGTCTACCTCCATCTTGGACACCTCCTGACGGCGTGTCAGAGGAGCCTGTTGCTGGGCAGAGAGGGGCTCTACAGCTTTTTCTTCTTCTTTTTATTTTTATTTCTTTTTTTTTTTTGAGGTGTGTTTTCAGTCTATCTCAGGCTGTCCTGGAATTAACTATGTAGTCGCAGGGTGGCCTCGAACTCACAGCGATTCTCCTACCTCTGCCAACCGAGTGCTGGGATTAAAGGCATGCGCCACCATGCCCGGCTTTTTTTTCCTCCCTAAATATTTTATTTTTACTTATTTATTGGAGAGAGACAAATAGAATGGGCACGCCAGGGCCTTCAGCCCCTGCAAACAAACTCCAGATGCATGCACCACTTTGTGCATCTGGCTTATACATAGGTCCTGGTGAATTAAACCTGAGTCTTTGGGCTTTGCAGGCAAGTGCCATAACCGCTAAGCCATTTCTCCAGCCCTCTTTCTTTTCTTTTCTTCTTTTTTTTTTTTTTTAAAGAGAATCACATGTAACCCAGGCTAACCTCAAAACTCATGTTGCCAAGGCTGGCCTTCAACATCCTATCGTCCTGCCTGGGCTGACCGGCTGCATCACTACATCCAGATTTTTTGCTTTTGTTGTTTAGTTGGGTTTTTTGTTGTTGTTTATTTGTTTGTTTTGGTTTTCCAAGGTAGGGTCTCATTCCGGCCCAGCCTGACCTGGAATTCACTGTCATCTCAGAGTGGCCTCAAACTCTCCGCAATCCTCCTACCTCTGCCTCCCAGTGCGCCACCATGCCCGGCTCTGCTTTTCAGTTGTGCAAGTTCTTTGTGGTACTAGACTTCGGACCTAGGGGTCTTATGCATGGTAGGCAAGCACTCTTAAGTTCCTGCTTGGGGAGTGTCACTGATAGCCATGTTGGGTGAGACTGGATGGGACTCAAGTTCTACTTTTGCCAGTGCAGGCGGGCCTTGTTCCTGGCTAACTGCCTATAAAAAGCTATATTGGCCGGGCATGGTGGCGCACGCCTTTAATCCCAGCACTCGGGAGGCAGAGGTAGGAGGATCACCGAGAGTTTGAGGCCACCCTGAGACTACATAGTAAATTCCAGGTCAGCCTGAGCCAGAGTGAGACCCTACCTCGGGGAAAAAAAAAAAAAAAAAGCTATATTGCTCCTCTCTCTCCTTCAAAACCCAGATGTTTCCATGGTGATTAAATCCTGCTAAATTGACAGGTTAACCATCATATTTAATCATATACCTGACTATTCTTTTTTTACATAATTTTTAAAATTTATTTTTGTTCATTTTTATTTATTTATTTGAGAGTAACCTGAGAGAAAGACACAGATAGAGAGAGAGAGAGAATAGGCACACCAGTACTTCCAGCCACTGCATATGCACTCCAGACGCATGCGCCCCCTTGTGCATCTGGCTAACGTGGGTCCTGGGAAATTGAGCCTTGAGCCAGGGTCCTTAGGCTTCACAAGCAAGTGCTTAACCGCTAAGCCATCTCCCCAGCCCCTGGCTGACTATTCTAAAGAAAGGTGTTGCTGGGCGAGGTGGCGCACACCTTTCATCCCAGCACTCGGGAAGCAGAGGTAGGAGGATTGCTGTGAGTTCGAGGCCACCCTGAGACTACATAGTGAATTCCAGGTCAGCCTGGGCTAGAGTGAGACCCTACCTCGAAAAACCAAAAAAAAAAAAAAAAGAAAGAAAGAAAGGAAAAGAAAAGAAAGAAAGAAAGAAAGAAAGAAAGAAAGGTGTTATTACACATTTTAAAAAAGCCTCCTTAGCTGGGTGTGGTGGTGCACACCTTGAATCCCAGCACTTGGGAGGCAGAGGTAGGAGGATTGCCATGAGTTCGAGGCCACCCTGAGACTACATAGTGAATTCCAGGTCAGCCTGGGCTAGAGCGAGACACTACCTCGAAAAGAAAAACCAAAAAAAAAAAAAAAAAAAAAAAGATTCCTTAATATCAAGTATCTGTTTGAATTTCTTTGCTTTCTTATCTATTTGATGTTGATAAGAATAAAAATTCAGAACTGGAGAGATGGCCTAGCGGCACTGCCTAAGGACACAGGTTCAATTCCCCAGTACCCATGCAAGCCAGATACACAAGGTGGCACATGTGTCTGGAGTTCGTTTGCAGTGGCTGGAGGTCCTGGCACACCCATTCTCTCTATTTATCTGTCTCTCTCTCTCTCTCAAATAAGTGTTAAAAAATAAATAAAAATTTATACACTGTCATTGGTTCATATACCTTTGGGTCTTATTAAAGCATGTAAGACCAGGAACCCACTAGAAAGTGACCAACTTTACTTACTAGTCCTTGTGGCAGGGGTGGAGGGCTGCATGCCGTAAGAAACTATGATCTGAGCTTTGGAGAAAAGCCCTGGCTGCAGGACTCCCAACAGAGCAGAACCGACCACTGATCCCAGTACCCCACTGAGGTGATGAAAATGGCAATGAGAGAAAGGGGCTGGAGAGACAACTCAGTGGATGAACCACTCCCAGTTCAAGCCGAGTGCCCCGGATTTGATCCCCACGCCCCCATGTAAAAGCCAGAAACCTTGGCAGGCTTCTGTAGTCCCAGCACATTGGTGTGCACAGCAAGAGGCAGAGACAAGAATTTCCTTGAAGCTTGAATAGCAAATAGACAACAGAGCCAAAATCCAGAGGGTGAACCTGTCTCAAATAAGGTGGATGGGTGAGGACTGACCCAAAACTTGTCCTCTTACTGCCACATGCATTCCATTGCATGTACATGCCTGTACTCAACATACATGAACACACACACACACACAAATAATTTTTTTAATAAAGCTGTGACACATTGGAAAGTACAGACAAAAATGTGTGGTGGCACCAAGTCTGTCTTAGGGGCACTGACATAAGCTTTTGTTTAAAAGGGGAGGAACTGGGGAGGAGATCAGAGGTGCAGGTCAAGATGTGGTCAGGTTGATGGCAATCTCAGCCCTGGTTCTGCAAAGGCAGTTCAAAGCAGTTCATGTTGCTTGGGGGAAACACTCTCTTTAAGGTGTTTTCTCCTGCTCCTGGTACAATCACACCATCCTAGGTAATGGTCCTCATTTGGGGCTAGTCTGTCCTATAAGGCTTCTGTTACTTGGAAATAATTATGGTCCTTTCTGTTCCTGGAATCCAAACTGCAGTGATGTAACTAAGCTACTTGACAAGGAAGCCCTGTCTGTGGACTCCTGTCTTTCTTCGCCTCTGCAGGGATGGTAAAGGTAACAGCTCTCTACCCTCCCTCTCTCCTCCCTACCAAGGTATAGTAAGAGAAGATATTTCTGCGCACACCCAAGGCTCCTCCCTCCAAAAGGGGTTTCTCTCCTCTCTCCGTAAGAGCCCCTCCCTGGCGGCACTTGCTGTCTTTGAGTCATACTGCTCCAGAGGCATGTACACCCTACTCCCTCTCTCTCTCCTTTTCCCTCCGTATCCCTCCTCTCTGCAGCGAGTGCTCACCCAAATCTTGGGCCCAAGAAATGGTCTGTGAGTTCTGGACCTGAAGCTGCCTTCCCTCTTGCATATCATTAAATAAGACCCTGAGCCCAAGAGAGTGTCCATCTTGATTCCCTACTGTGGACCCAAAGCCTGGGAGGAACAAGCTTAGAACCCCCATGCTGTGGACAGCAGGGTCTGTCACTGCTCTGGTTCCTCAAAGGCTGACTGCAGAATTGCGCACAGCCAGAGCCCTTGCCTGAGAGCTGGTGGGGGGAATCTACTTTCATCTCTAAGTCTGTAAAAGTGGGGGCACAGCAGTTTAACTACTCTAACACGCAAGTTCAAACTGGTGCCCGATCTAGGATGAGTACACGTTGGCTCACGTCTCCGCAGAAAAAGAGCGCAGAACAGAGGCCAAGGATGACCTGAGGCATGGGGCACCTGATGTGGGCTTATTCCATTCTTCCTTCTTGCTGAAGAAAGAAAAAAAAAAACAAAACACGGTAATTTTGGTAAGATTAAGAACAGCAACCAAGCCGGGCGTGGTGGCGCACGCCTTTAATCCCAGCACTTGGGAGGCAGAGGTAGGAGGATCGCCATGAGTTCAAGGCCACCCTGAGACTAGTCGATTCCAGGTCAGCCTGGACCAGAGTGAGACCCTACCTCGAAAAACCAAAAAAAAAAAAAAAAAAAAAAAAAAAGAACAGCAACCAGAGGTAGAAGGATCGCTGTTGAATTCAAGGCCCCCCTGAGACTACATGACTACATGGTGAATTCCAGGTCAGCCTGGGCTGGAGTGAGACCCTACAGCAAAGACCAAAAAAAAAAAGCAAAGCTCAGAGGACTTCCAGGTAAAGATGGTGGTGTAGTAGCCACACCAAAGTAGCCTAGGGAGGGAAATAGGCAGGAAAAACAGCAAATACACTCTTCCACTGAAAAGCGAAGGTGTATAAGGGATTATCGACCACAGCAGAGAAGGACTGACTCAGGTCATGTAGCCAGCAGACCAGCCAGAATCCTGCCATGGTGCCGATGGCCCCCGTGCCACGGCCTGTGCAGAGCTGCTGGAGCAGAACCAGGCGGAGGGATTTTCCACTCACATCAGCCTCCCGGCAAGGCCAAGCAGCCTGAAGGGGGAGACTGCAGGGACCAGCTGAGCACGCCAGGTGACTCCAGGCATCCTGCGCAGCCTCCCATCCGCGGTGCTTGGGAGAACGCCCTCAGCCCCCGCAGCAGGGCATCCAGCACAGCCGAGCAGAACACCAGACCCACGGCGCAACATGGAGGGATGGAGGTGGGCACTCAGCATTGGAGAGACTGGAAGCCATCCCAAAGTGCAACGGGGCCTGCTGATGCAACGCCAGGTACACAGGCCTGCGCTGGAAGTACTAACCTCACCGTCCCTGTCAGGGCAAGCTGTGTGATAGATTTGATTCATATCTACTTTGTTGGCTTTACCATGCTCAAATAAGCTGTATTTTGGGGTTGACTATTGCTGCCTTTGAAGTTTCCTGATTTATAGACCCTTTGTATTTTTCTTCTGTCATTTTTGGGGGCAGTGTCTGACTCACCCCAAGGCTGACCTGGAACCCATTTCAGAACAGAAATCTAAGCTTCCCAGTTGACTAGATATCTATATGTAGAAGGATGAAAATAGATCCTTATCTTTCTTCATGCATAAGAATTAAGTCCAAATGGATCAAAGACCTTAATATCAGACCCGAAACTCTGAAACTGCTAGAGGAAAAAGTAGGGGAAACCCTTCAACATATTGGCACAGGCAACGCCTTTCTGAATATAACTCTAGTTGCTCAGGAAATAAAACCACTAATCAACCACTGTGATCTCATGAAATTACAAAGCTTTTGTACAGCAAAGGACACTGTGAATAGAACAAAGAGACAACCTCCAGAATGTGAGAAAATCTTTGCCAGCTATACATCTGACAGAGGATTAATATCCAGGATATACAAAGAACTCAAGAAACCAAATAAGAAATCAAACAACCTAGTTAAAAAAATGGGTATGGAAATAAATAGAGTTCTCAAAAGAAGAAACACAGATTACATATAAACATCTAAAAAAGAAATGCTCGGGCTGGAGGGATGGCTTAGCAGTTAAAGCATTTGTCTACATAGCCAAAGGACCCAGGTTTGATTCCCCAGTACCCACGTAAGCCAGATGCACAAGGGGGCATACATGTCTGGAGCTCATTTGCAGTGGCTGGAGCCCTGGCATACCCATTCTCTCTCTCCCTCGCTCCTTTCTATCTGTCAAATAAATAAATAAAAATATTTTTTTAAATGTTCTACATCCTTAGCCATCAGGGAAATGCAAATTAAAACTACCTTGAGATTCCATCTTACTCCTGTCAGATTAGCTACCATCATGAAAACAAATGACAATAAATGCTGGAGGGAATGCAGACAAAGAGGAGCCCTTCTACACTGTTGGTAGGAATGTAATTTTCTACAGCCACTGTGGAAATCAGTGTGGAGGTTTCTAAGATAGCTAAAAGTAGATCTACCATATGACCCTGCTATACACACTCCTAGGCATATTTCCTAAGGACTCGTCACACCATCTTAGAGATTCTTGCACATCCATGTTTATTGCCGCTCTATTCACAATAGCTAGGAAAGGAACCAGCCTAGGTGTCCCGCAACTGATAAGTAGATAATGAAGATGTGGTACATTTATACAATGAAGTTCTTTTCAGTGGTAGAGAAAAATGAAATTATGGAATTTTCAGGGAAATGGATGGACCTGGAAAGGACTATACTTAGTGGGGTAACCCAGACCCAGAAAGCCAAATGTCACATGTTCTCTCATATGTGGATCCTGGCTACAAATGATTGGACTTGTGAGTTGGAATATAACTTGGTAGCAGCAGCCAGTAAGCTAGAAAAGAGGCAATAAGGGAGGGAGGAGATGGGAGGACTTGAGGGGATGGTATTGTCTATATGTAAGTAGAAAAACAGATTACTGGGGGTGGAATAGCCAAAGTGGAACTAGGGGAAGAGATTGAGTAAAGAAAGGGTGAGGGGAGGGTTAATCAAAATCTAAGAGGTTGTGAATAAAGCCATATGGAAACCTACTTTTTAAACAATGGTGAACACAGAAGCCATAGATTGTTGCTAGGAAAAATTCACTGCCAGGGATGGGATACCCTCCAGTGAGTTTTTGGCCAGAGAGGTCCCTGATGTCCCCAAAACATTATAGGCCACTGCCAAGGCTCTTGGTTTCCCAACAGGAATAGATGGTAAGACCCTATTACTGAAGACTCCACATGCTTGGGCTGTAAGGTCACTGAGAAATCAAGCTGAGCTGAAAACCTTCTCCCTGTAGGCCAGCTGACAGAAAGCTGGAAAAAGCAATGCTGCATGCAGCTCCATGGGAGTGAGAAGTCATCAGTGGAGATAAATAACAGTGGACACTGCAAGCCTTAAATTTGGCCAGCCTGGCCAAATAAGCGAATGAGTACAATAGTGTTAAGTCTGTTATGAGGGGAACCAACTGCTCTGTAATTGGACTGGAGGCCCGCTCCATGGGAGGGAATACATCCTGATACAGAAAACCTACAACAGGGTAGTCAGGAGCCCTAGAGATATGTCTGCTGGTATCTGGCTAAACATATATACTATGTTCACCAAACTGCCCAGCAAGCACTTTTCTTAATGTTGATACCCATATATTAATGCTACTCTTGCTTTTGGTTAGAGAAGCTTTTTTTTTTCAGATGGCAGTGACCTCTGAGATCACTTAAAAGGCTTCATAGTGCTGAGAAGTGACAAAGGAGTGCTCAACACTGAAACATCTCTATCTTACAGGACTCAAGGTCCATTGCAGAAGAGGTGGCGTAAGGAATATAAGAGCCAAAGGACAGGTAGGACTCCTTACAATGCACTCTTCCAGACACAAAATGGTCTGGATCCATGTCCTTGCAATGCCTGTCACTACCTACTCAAGATCCTTATAATAGGAGGAAAAAATGATGACATCAAAATAAAAGAGACTAATTGAGATGGGGAAAGGATATGATGGAGAGTGGAATTGCAAAGGGGAAAGTGATAGGGGAGAAAATTATTATCCATAATTATGGAAGTTGTTAATAAAAAAAAATTTAGAAAAAAAAGAACAGCAAGACCTGGGCTGGAGAGATGGTTCAGCAGTTAAGGCTCTTGCCTGTGAAGCGTAAAGACCCAGATTACATTCTCCAGTACCCATGTAAGAAAGATGCACAAGGTGGTATATGCATCTGCAGTGTGTGTGCAGTGCATACAGGCCCTGGCATGCCCATTCTCTCTATCTGCCCTACCCCCAAATAAATAAAGTAAAATAATAAAATAAAAAGAAGAGCAAGGCCGAGGCTGGGAGATTGTACTTGTCACACAAACATGAGTCCCCGAGCTCAGAGTCCTAGAACCCATGTAAAGTCAGAAGCTGGAGCGTCAGTGTCTGTAATCCTATCGTGCCTTAGGTAAGGGTGACACAGCACTGTCGCAAAGCTTGTCAGCCAGCTAGCCTGCTCTACACTGCAGTGAACAGGAGCCTGCCTCAAAAAAACCGGAAGGTCAGGCTGGAGAAATGGGTTGGCAGTTAAGGCACTTGCATGTGAAGTGCATGGACCCATGTTCTACTCTCACATCCCACATTAGCCAGACGCACAAAGATGAGGCAAGAATAAGGTTGCAATTGCTCACTAGGTGGCGCAAGTGTTTGGAGTTCGATTGATTGTAGTGTCTGGAGTTTGGCTGTAATAGCTGAGGGCCCTGGCATGCCAATTCTGTCTATAAAATAAATAAAATAAAATAAATTTAATTAATTAAAATAAAATAAAACCTGGAAGGTGAAGACAAACATTTAACGTTGTCCTCTGCCCTCCATATGCACCATGGAACACATGTGGCTGCCCTCACACACAAGAATGACACAGACCTACCCAGGCTATCACACTCATGCCCGTCACTTCACTACAAATTCTTGCCAGTTTACCCAGCTTTAGGTATGAATATATTGATGCATGGATAAAACCAAGAACTGCTTTCAAGCTTCACTGAAAAAAAAAAAAAAATCCTTAAAAGACCTTTTTCCCTAGTATCTCAATAACTTAAGGAACATTCCTAGTGCAAAATGGCCTACCTTAATAAGTACTCAGGAGATTCGTCTCACAGCCTGGATGCATATCTATTCCCAAACCACCCTGAATACACCCAATGTGGTCAAAACCTTGATGCATATCTACAACCATACCACCCCAAATGCACCCAATCTTGTCAAAGCTTGAATGCGTATCTGCAAGCATACCATTCCAAATGTGCCAGATCTCATCAAAGCGGACACATATCTACAACCATTCAACCCCAAATTTTATACCCAATCTTGTCAAAGCCTGGACACGTATCTACAACCATTCAACCCCCAAAACACCCAATCTAGTCAAAGCCTGGACACGTATCTACAACCATACCACCCCAAATACACCCGATCTTGTCAGAGCCTGGACATATATCTACAACCATACCACCCCAAATACAGCCGATCTCATCAGAGCCTGGACACGTATGTACAACCATACCTCCCAAGTACACCCGACCTCGTCAAAGCCTGGACACATATCTGCAACCATACCACCTCAAATACACCCGATCTCATCAGAGCCTGGACACGTATGTACAACCATACCTCCCAAATACACCTGATCTCATCGGAGCCTTGACGCCACCTAGGCTTTGTTCTTAGTATGTGATACATGTGTAAGTGTTCAACTGAGCCTTAGAACCTAATGTGCACTGGTTAAATGACACACAACACATTACTATGAGTTATATACATGAAAGAGACATACTGACATGGACTAACTTCCAAAGTATAAGGCTATTAAAAAAGTACAAAAGGGGATGTTTTTGATTTTCTTTTTCACTTTTTTTGGGGGGGCGGGGTTGTTTTGTTTTGCTTTTGAGCCAAAGCCTTGCCATGGAGCACAGGCCCCCCTCAAAATCACAGCCTCCTGAGTTCTAGGGACACGGGTGAGACCGCCACATGTGATAAAGCGGTTTGTATTTTCTGCTTCTGTAAAATGTGTGCACACATTTGAACAACACATACTACATTCGTAAGAACCATAAAAAGTCAGTAACTGATGGTCCTGACACCAGGAACCCAAAACCAATTCACCACATGGGGTTCTGGATGTCCAAACACCTTTACAATGTCTATGCACATGATTCCCACCGAAGCTTTTTTTTTTTTTTTTTTTGGTTTTTCGAGGTAGGGTTTCTTTCTAGCCCAGGTTGACCACTGAAGCATTTTTAAAAAAGGAATTAAAATGTCACTAAATATGACATACTTTTACAAAGTATAAAAATTAAACAGAGAAATAGGAAAAACAAATCACTAAGCATAGGCATGCAGTGTAAGATGCGGCAAATACCTGACACCTCCCTAAAGAAAAGACAGCACTAAAGAATCTCGTCCTCTTTCTGAAAAGGCTTCTGCCCCATACTTCTCGATGTAGGCAGCACAAATGACCAAGCAGGTGGCAGAGCCCGCGGTGGCGCGGCTGCACTTTGGACAGCCCAGCAGCAAGTCTGTCCTCAGCAGCACCGCGTAGAGCACGTGGGGGCGCCTCCTCTATGTAGCCATCACAGAACCCCAAAGTGGACTCTGCCATCAGACCACCCGGTTCCAGTGCCACTTCCTGCCCATGCAGCACTGGCAGATTTCTTACTTGTCCAGACCTCATTTCTTCACTGATGTACTACATACTATGGAAGCATTCACTTCACAGCCTCATGAGAATG
The DNA here is from genome assembly GCF_020740685.1 of Jaculus jaculus. Lineage (NCBI taxonomy): Eukaryota > Metazoa > Chordata > Mammalia > Rodentia > Dipodidae > Jaculus > Jaculus jaculus. The sequence goes on along the minus strand of NC_059113.1, from coordinate 108,536,600 downwards.
ACAGTCTTGTAAATTAATCAAGAACTTAACAAAGGTAAGACAATTAAAAATGTTTTTATTCATTTACATAGCAAATACTATCATTTACTTTAAAAAAATGTTTCTCCATTCATCAAGCTTATCTGAAAAGTTCATCTCTTTTCATCACATATTGGTATGATGTTAAGATGTAAAATTCAATTGAATAGACATCATTAAATAACTCTATACATGAGCAGAATCTTATATAAATGATCTTAATATTAGATAGTATTAAATATGGGCATACAGAGATTCCATGAACAGCAGCAAGTTTAACAAATCTGTTTGTACTGTTTTCTGGTACATTTGCTTCCTAGGAATTTTTAAACACCCAATTCCAGATTCTCAAGCTCCTGGAGAAGGGCTGTCTCTTTTTGAATTTTCTCCAACTAAAAAAGATTAAAACAGTGACATTATTATTAAATAGAAAATAATTGGACTTGTAACCAAAATACTACAGAAAAAATAGAAGAGAACTACTTCTTGTATTCTGCCAGATCCACTAGTAAACACACATTTAAAAAAATAGACTAGTGGGCTAGAGAGATAGCTTAGCAGTTAAGGTGTTCGCCTGCAAAGCCTAAGGACCCAGGTTCACTTCTCCAGGTTGGTCCCACATGAGCCAGATGTACATGGTGGTGCATGCATCTGGAGTTCATTTGCAGTGGCTAGAGGCCTTGGCACGCCTATTCTCTCTCTCACTGTAATAAATAAAAATAAAAATGTCTTTAAAAATACAGATTAAGGGGCTGGAGAGATGGCTTAGCGGTTAAGTGCTCGCCTGTGAAGCCTAAGGACCCCGGTTCGAGGCTCGGTTCCCCAGGTCCCACGTTAGCCAGATGCACAAGGAGGCGCACGCGTCTAGAGTTCGTTTGCAGTGGCTGGAAGCCCTGGCGCGCCCATTCTCTCTCTCTCCCTCTATCTGTCTTTCTCTCTGTGTCTGTTGCTCTCAAATAAATAAATAAAAATGAACAAAAAAAAATACAGATTAAGGGCTGGAGAGATGGCTTAGTGGTTAAGTGCTTGCCTATCAGGCCTAAGGATGCCAGTTCAAGGCTTAATTCCCCAGGACCCACATTAGCCAGATGCACAAGGGGTGTACACGTCTGGAGTTCTTTTGCAGTGGCTAGAGGCCCTGGAGCGCCCATCCTCTGTCTATCTATCTGCCTCTTTCTCTATCAGTCGCTCTCAAATAAATAAATAAAAAACAAAAAATCTAAAAAAAAATTAAAAAATAATAAAAATACAGATTAAGTCGGGTGTGGTGGCGCACACCTTTAATCCTTTAATCCCAGCACTCGGGAGGCAGATGTAGGAGGATTGCTGTGAGTTTGAGGCCACCCTGAGACTACATAGTTACTTCCAGGTCAGCCTGAGCCAGAGCAAGACCCTACCTCGAAAAAACAAAAAAACCAACCAACAAACAAAAAAACTGAGATTAGATTAGAAACTAAATCTCACTGATTATCTTGTCTGAATCAGCAGGGTAACGGACACAAGCTGTCTTACTGTGTCCCTAGAAGTCTACATCATTCTCATTACCTGGCTGAGAGAGCTGAGGGAGGAGGAAAACAGTAACCAGGACAAGGCAAAGTGAGGTGAAGAAGCGCTTGTTTGTCTGATGGAACAGCCCGCAATTGTGGTCAGCAGTGATGACACCAGTACACTGTTCCGGACCAGGGGTTGTCAGTCACCACGCTCTACACTGCATCTTCCCTTATTACAGGGTAAAAGTTGCAGGTATTGATAAAAATTTGGCATATATAATTTTCCAAACAAGTTTTAAAAATCTATGTGCTCCTACTCTTGATGATAAAATAATTGCTATGACAAGCAAGAAAGAGAGGTTCCCAAGCTGTGGGAACTGCCAACGCACCTGGTTTTTCTCCAGCTGTTTGCCAGATGCTGCTTGTTCTTTCAGCTGCTCTATGGCCTTCAGTTTCTGTGAAGAATCCAGATGAAGGAAGAATTATTTTCCAACGCATCTGTTCTTACTAAGAACTCGGTCATACTACGCTGCTATCACAAAGAGGGTAAACTATTTTCTGAAGATTTTAAATATTTGTTTATTTACTTATTTATATGTGTGTGGGGGCATGTATGCCATGCCATACCCATGGAAGACAGAGGACAACTTCAAGGTGTCAGTGCTCCCCCTTCTTTGAGACAGGGTCCCTAGCTACCGTAAAAGAGTACCAGACTGGCTGGCTCAAGAGTCTGGGGTCCTCCGGGCCCTGCCTCCCAGTATCATATGTGCACTGGCGCTCTGCGGCCCCTTGCTCATCATCATAGGCACAGGGATGCTTCTGCCCCAACCCCACTGCCACAGCGACTATAATCAGACACATGCAACACTCTGTGTTCTGTTTTATGTGGGTGGGTGGAAATTGAACGCAGCTTGGCAGGCTTTGCAAGCAAGCGCCTTTAACCACTAAGCCATTTCCCTAGTACCTAAACTGTTTTTTTAAAGTCACATATAAAATCACATGTTAGGGCTTAGTGGTTAAGGCACTTGCCTGAGAAGCCTAAGTACCCAGGTTTGACTCCCCAGTACCCATATAAGACAGATGCACAAGGTGGCACATGCCTCTGCAGTTCACTTGCCATGGCTAGAGGCCCTGGCACACCCATTCTCTCACTGTCTCTCTCCCAAATAAATAATTAATTAAGAGACATTCTTTTAAAAAAAAATCACGTTAAAAATGGGATTTGTCAAGATCTGTGTAGAACGTGTTTAATTGATGCTACTGTGAGTGTGTTGTGACTATGTGGACAGATCAGTGACGTCAGCACTCACTGCACCTGGGCAGTCTGGACTGCGTGGCAACCGGACCAAGCATCTGAACTCTCAGAGTCCTTGTCACCGGGAGTCACACACACTGCTGTGACTACAGCCTCACAGGGCAGTAGGCTTCCTTCTGTATGTTTCTTCACTTTGAAATCTAGAATAAAATATTTCTTCCTCTCAAGTGGCTAATGAAATGCTAAGGGTTGAGTCTTCAGGACTGGAGATGCACTCAGAGGTGGAGCACTTGGACAGTGGGGATGTGGCTCAGAGGTGGAGCACTTGGACAGTGGGGATGTGGCTCAGAGGTGGAGCACTTGGACAGTGGGGATGTGGCTCAGAGGTGGAGCACTTGGACAGTGGGGATGTGGCTCAGAGGTGGAGCACTTGGACAGCGGGATGTGGCTCAGAGGTGGAGCACTTGGACAGTGGGGATGTGCTCAGAGGTGGAGCACTTGGACAGTGGGGATGTGCTCAGAGGTGGAGCACTTGGACAGTGGGGATGTGCTCAGAGGTGGAGCACTTGGACAGTGGGGATGTGCTCAGAGGTGGAGCACTTGGACAGTGGGGATGTGCTCAGAGGTGGAGCACTTGGACAGTGGGGATGTGGCTCAGAGGTGGAGCACTTGGACAGTGGGGATGTGGCTCAGAGGTGGAGCACTTGGACAGTGGGGATGTGGCTCAGAGGTGGAGCACTTGGACAGTGGGGATGTGGCTCAGAGGTGGAGCACTTGGACAGCGGGATGTGGCTCAGAGGTGGAGCACTTGGACAGTGGGGATGTGCTCAGAGGTGGAGCACTTGGACAGTGGGGATGTGCTCAGAGGTGGAGCACTTGGACAGTGGGGATGTGCTCAGAGGTGGAGCACTTGGACAGTGGGGATGTGCTCAGAGGTGGAGCACTTGGACAGTGGGGATGTGCTCAGAGGTGGAGCACTTGGACAGTGGGGATGTGCTCAGAGGTGGAGCACTTGGACAGTGGGGATGTGCTCAGAGGTGGAGCACTTGGACAGTGGGGATGTGCTCAGAGGTGGAGCACTTGGACAGCGGGATGTGGCTCAGAGGTGGAGCACTTGGACAGTGGGGATGTGCTCAGAGGTGGAGCACTTGGACAGTGGGGATGTGGCTCAGAGGTGGAGCACTGCCCAGCAAGTACAAGGGTTAGGATCAACCTCAAGAACACAAAGTAGTAAAAAAAAAAAAGTACTCAAATATATATATTTTTTTACTTCAAAAGGCAGTTTTACTTGTTAAAGTATTTGTGTATTTGTGGATATAACTTAAATAAGCACCATTTACAAAATATGGTATTTCATAGTGAAAAACAATAGAACTTCTACCAACTTTTTTTGGTTTGTTTTGAAACCAGGGTTTCATTGTAGCCCATGCTGACCTGAACTCACTCTGTAGCCTAGGCTGGCATTGAACGCATGGTGATCCTCCTACCTCAGCCTCCACGCTGGAATTAAAGCATGCACCACCACGTGGCCTCTCACCTTCTTTAGACTCTTAATCCTTTTGTCTACTTCAGGGTCACCAGAGGTTGACTGAGGGGCGGTGCTTCTCTGAGGGGCAGTAGTAGTATGCAAATCTGGACTCTTGTCACTTCTTGCTTCCTACAAAGAAAAAAAATTGTCCACTTAAAACACGATAACTTAGTTATCATCAGTACTTCACTGTGGGGATACAGATACCAGTTACTCATTACAGAGACAAGATTACCCAGAGGGTCAGCGGCACAACAGAAGAAAGACGTCCTGACTATTTTGGTCAACTCCAACTACATGCTGTGATGCAGTAGTGCCATTTTTAGAACTGCAGCTGTGAAACGTGAGTTGGTCAGCTCTCCGTACCTGCCTGGCTGCTTTCTGGGCTTCGTGCTTCCTTTGGTTCTTAAGGGCAGTTTTGGACAAGGGCTTATCCCTTCCTGGATGTGCTTTTGCATTCTGCGGCGGCTCTTCCTCGTGCTATAAAAACACACAATACGCAATTCTGAGATGGCGTGCGTGGTTTGAAAATGCACAAAGTAACAAATTATATATTGTGTGCACACACATGTGCACGTGTGTGGAGGCCTCAAATGCCATTTCTCATGTGCTATTCACTTGATCTGGACAGTCTCTCTCACTGGCCAGCAAGCCTCAGTGATCCACCTGTCTTGGCCTCCCCAGCCTTGGGATCACCAAAGCACACGACTGAGCCCAGCTTTTTTACATACGTTCTGAGAATCAAACTCTGGTCCTCATGCTTGTGAGACCAGCACTTACGTGACCTGACCTATCTCCCAGCATCACAAAGTATATACCTTTACTAGTTCAGGACAAACGTCTTGTCTGACACATTTTAAGATTAGAGGCAAGAAATATGCCAAAACTCTTCCTAGCAGTTACATACTCCAACTATCAGAACAGAATAAATAAAATCTTTCCTGTTAGTTGATGAGTATCTCTTAATTACATAAGACAAGGCAAAGTTCACTCGTGTTTTGTGTAAGGAATGGATTTTCCCTCTTTTTTAAAAAAATATTTTATTTATTTGGAAGAAAGAGGCAGGGTGGGAGGAGCGGGTGTGCCAGAGCCTCCAACCACTGCAAAGGAACTCCAGATGCATGCACCCCTTGTGCAGCTGGCTTACGTGGGTTCTGGAAAATCAAACTGGGATCCTTTGGCTTTGCAGACAAACAACTTAACCACTAAGCCATCTCTCCAGCCCCAATTTTCACTCTTAGTTCTTAGACATGATCCTAATGACACTGGGAAACAGCTTCTCTTGAGATATTTGATGTGATTAATATCTACAACAATCTAGCTGCCTCACCCATTTTCATCATATGAAAAATGACTTATGGCCTGGAGAGATGGCTTAGTGGTTAAGGCGCTTGCCTGCAAAGCCAAAGGACCTGGGTTCAATTCCCCAGGACCCATGTAAGCCAGCTGCACAAGGTGGTACATGCGTGTGGAGTTCATTTGCAGTGGCTGGAGGCTCTGGCGTGCCCATTCTTTCTCTCTCAAATAAATAATAACTTTTTTTTAAAGAATGACTTGTAAAATCAGGGATTAAATGACTAAGCAATGCTTAAACAGAACATTTCAATGGAATTTAAGCTACACTTATTTTCACACTTAAGGAGATTTAAAAACAATATTTTGTGGACATGAAAAGAGGAATAAGGACATTTTTTTCTAGGTAGAGTCTCACTGTAGGCCAGGGTGACCTGGAACTCACTCGGTAGCTCCAAGCTGGCCCTGCATTCACAGTGGTCCTCCTACCTCTGCCTCTTGTGTTCCGAGATTAAAGGCCTGCACCACCACGGCCAGCAAGTATTTTGTTCTTTGAAGGAATTATCTACTTCCCTGAACGTCTTTTGACTGATTACACAGCCCCTCACATGAAATAGTCCTCATTCACAGCTGTTGTATGGTCACTTAATTTTTTTTTAAGTTTTCATTTATTTGCATGTGCATGTACAAGTGTAAGCCAGGATCTCTGTCCACTGCAAATGAACACCAGATGCTTGTGCTGCTTTTTGGTTTTTTTGTTTGTTTGTTTTGTTCATTTTTTATTTATTTATTTGAGAGCGACAGACACAGAGAGAAAGACAGATAGAGGGAGAGAGAGAGAATGGGCGCGCCAGGGCTTCCAGCCACTGCAAACGAACTCCAGATGCGTGTGCCCCCTTGTGCATCTGGCTAACGTGGGACCTGGGGAACCGAGCCTCGAACCGGGGTCCTTAGGCTTCACAGGCAAGCGCTTAACCGCTAAGCCATCTCTCCAGCCCTGTGCTGCTTTTTGTATACAGCTTTACGTGGATGGCTGGGGAACAGAAGCCAGGCTTTGCTACCAAGTGCCTTTAACCACCGAGCCATCTCCCCAGCCCTGCATGGTCCCTTTTTAATAACAGTAACAATATTATTGCTTGTTCTTGCAGGGTCTTCATGTGTTAACACAGACAGAAGTTCAGGGCATTATGAACTCTCTATCCTGAGCTCTGAAACCCTAAAACACTCCGGTCATAACGTCACAGGAAAAGCTTAGGCATTCACAGCCTAAAGACGATGTGTTTTGAAGAGCAATACTGTTTTAAAAATTGAGAAATTTTATAAGTACTCAGACCACTTTTCTTTAAAAGCAAACATTTGGCAAGCTAGACCTAAACTCTCCTCTGGAAAGGATCGCTGGTGACAGTCTAGCTGTCAGGACCTCTCTGGGGCCCTGCGCTTTCTTATTCACCATTCTCCCTATTCACTACTGCCTTACGGTCCAAGCTTGCCTCATCTGCACTTGAACTACATGGGCCACACTCAGCTGTCTTTCATAGAAATTAAACAGGAATTGCCTTAAGCTAACCTCTGACAGCTGAACAGTGCGAGCTCCCCACCACCTTCATCTTCCAGCAGGCCTTTGTGGTCTCTGTCCTGGAGTCTAGAGCTTACTGAGGTAGTAAGTACCACGCACAGAAAAAGGGTGCAGGCCATCTACTCACCAGCTTGGAGTTGGTGACTGGCTTATTTCTTAAAGCTGGAGGCCGATAAGCTCTTGCAGCCTTAGGTTCTTCACTGGGCACATCACTTGGAACTGCTTGGTAAGTTATTGATTTTGCTGGAAATATCCCATCTAAAAATGGCTGCCAAGAAACTTGCCATAACTCACCATTTGAGGGCACATCATACTTATGGAGGATGGAGCCAGTATAATGCCAAATCTTATACCCATTATTAACACGCAACCTGGGAGCACAGGTGGCAGTTAAAATATGCTCGCCATCTGGACACCAAGCAAAATACGTAGAATCAGAAGCCACTGGTTTAGAAATGAGTTTGTAGTTTTTCACATCCCACACCTCCATCTGTCCCCTCAGGTTTCCAAACCCGGCCAGCACTAATATGTGCCCATGAGGGCTGTAGTAGGCTGCGTTGCGAGGCCCAGTCCCAAAGTCAAACACAGGGTCACACTTCATGTTGAAGACTGTCGCCTTGGCGGGCATGAAACCATACACAGCACAAAATTCGGTGGAACTAGAATTCCAAGCTACGTCGTAAATTGGGCCATTTTTTGCTAAGAAAAGAAAATATCCTAATTAGCAACAGAGAATTATATGACTATATTTCACATAAGATATAAACATACACCACTTCTATACAAGCCAAATTTAAAAAAAAAAAACTAAAAATTCCAAAGTATATTAAAATTAAAATATTTCTTATAGCCAGGCATGCTGGTGCACGCCTTTAATCTCAGCACTTGGGAAGCAGAGGGAGGAGGATCACCAAGAGTTCAGTGTAGCCTGAGACTACACAGTGAATTCCAGGTCAGTCTGGGCTACAGTGAGTCTCTACCTCAAAAGAAAAAAATTCTAAAAATTCTTACATGATATATGGGCATTAATATACAATATTGAGTCCAAGAACTCCCGCTATTTTTTTTTTTTTAATTTTAAAAATTTAAGCCAGGCGTAGTGGCATGCACCTTTAATCCTAGCACTAGGAGGCAGAAGTAGGAGGATCACCATGAGTTCAAGGTCACCCTGAGACTACACAGTAATTGTAGGTCAGCTTGGGCTAATGCGAAACCCTAACTTGAAAAACCAAAAAAAAACAAAAAAGGAGAAAATTTTCATTTATTTATTTATTTATTTTCTTACTTACTTATTTCTTTGCGAGCAGAGAGAGAAAGAGAATGGGCACACCAGGCCTCTAGCCACTGCAACTGAACTCCAGATACATGTGCCACTTTGTGCATCTGGCTTTATGTGGGAACTTGACAATCAATCCCAGGGCATTAGGCTTTTCAGGTAAGGGCCTTAACTGCTAGCCCCTGAATCTTAATCTTTTAAATGTGTTGGGAAGGGCTCAAGGAAGCCAATACAGGCTAACAGTAATGGTTGAGTCCTATTAATAAACACACAATTTTTGTATAAATTTTTGAACATTGTTGTATGTTCATTCCTCAGCATCAATTTGTCTAGTATTAAAACAAAACAAAACAAAAAACTCTAAGCCGGGCATGGTGGTACACACCCTTCAATCCCAGCCCTGGGGAGACAGAGGTAGGAGTCCAGCCTGAGACTACATAGTGAATTCCAGGTCAGCCTGGGCTAGAGCAAGACCCTACCTTAGAAAAACAAAATACAAACAAAATATGAGATATGAACTGCTAACATCTTGGATTCTAGCCACAATTCTGAAGATAATGTTCAACTCACTAAATCCACTTGTTATCACAATTTAGTTCATTCAACAAGTTCCCAAAGAAGTACTACGGTGGGTCTCTCCTCACTCTGGGACGTCGACTCAAGTACAGTGTAACTCAACTTGTGATCCCGTTAAGCAAGGTGTGTCTCAGGGCGACTGACTTTCCTATGACTAATTTCGTGTTTCAGGTCACTGCGGAATTGACGGTAATCACTAGATCAAGAGTAGGTTACATTCCCTCCACGTCATCTCTCCACAAGCAGGTCTTTATTTCGGGAAGACTGGGGAGCACTCACGCAGCTGCACGACCGCACTTTCTCCATCCGTAGCAATGTAGTGCAGGGTCTGCTCTCCGTAGTAGGAGGCGCCGGTCTTGTCAACGTCTGTACTGGCGATCACTAGCACAGCAGTGGCTGTAACAGTAAGATCTCAGTCAGATCCAGAACACATTAACGCACACCGAGACCCCTTTGTTGTACACCCGGAATGTAACTTTAAATCAACACTTGATAACCACCCTGAGGAAAGAAGAGGTTTACTATACCTTTTTTATTCCACAGCATGGTAACTTTGTCAGCTTTAAAGAAGCTCTTGTTGGCGAGGGCCGCATGAGGCCCAGCAAAGCTGGGGTACTGATATAATCTAACAAAGGAAGGTGCACCTTTACTTCCTGGGACATAGACTGCCACCTGAGACACAGACAGGTCATTACTGATCTTTTTTTTTTTTTTAAGTTTTTTTTAAAATTTTTATTAACATTTTCCATGATTATAAAAAAATATCCCAGGTAATTCCCTCCCTCCCCCCTGACACTTTCCCCTTTGAATTCCATTCTACATCATATTACCTCCCCATCTCAATCCATTACTGGTTTTTAAAAGTACAGAAACTAGGATGTGCTCCACAATTACTGAAAAAAAAAAAATAAGCAAAAGCATAGCAATTACCTTATAAGGTGGGGGTCCAGGTGACAGATCAAAATCACTAATTTTTTGCAAGTGTAATTTATTTGCAATTGTATCTAAAAAGAGAGGAAATTTTGTTAGATTTATAAGCAAATAAGAACACATTAAACTTTATGCTGACCTGGAATTCACTATGTAGTCTCATAGTGGCTGCAAACTCATAGTGATCCTCCTACCTCTGCCTCCCGAGTGCTGGGATTAACAGCATGGGCCTGGGCTGGAGAGATGGCTTAGCGGTTAAGCGCTTGCCTATGAAGCCTAAAGACCCCAGTTCGATGCTCGATTCCCCAGGACCCATGTTTGCCAGATGCACAAAGGGGCGCATGTGTTTGGAATTTGTTCCAGTGGCAGGAGGCCCTGGCACGTCCATTCTCTCTCTCTCTGTCTGTCGCTCTCAAATAAATAAACAAATAAAGCCTTAAAAAAAAGATGATCTGATTTCATAAAACAAAAAAATGATCTGATTTCTTTAAAAAAAAAAGGTATGGGCCACCACGCTCAGCCTAAACTTTGAACACATTATAAAAGATTTTGATAGTTACAAACTAACACTCCCCATTGTAGTTTCATGTAAGTGAGGCACAGTGATACAGTGTAAAAGGTAGAACAAGACAGAATGAGGTTGGGATTCATACTTACTCACTAGTGTGTGGGCCTGGGCTAGTACTGTATGGAATACACCAACCTAACTTCTTGTGGTTGATTTTAAAAGCCCAATGCTGGGGTTGGGTGTGGGGGTGCATGCATTTAATCCCAGCATTTGGGAGGCAGAGGTAGGAGGATTGCTGTAAGTTTGAGACCATCCTGAGACTACTTAGTGAATTCTAGGTCAGCCTGAGCTAGAGTGAGACCCTACCTTGTAAAAAAACAAACAAACAAACACCTAATGAGGAAGAGGTGGTGGAAAGAATGCAAGAGCCAAAGGAAGGGTAGGACTCCTCACAATGTGCTCCTCCAGACACAAAATGGCCTGGATATCCAGGACCTCATAGTGCCTGACACTACCTACACAAGACCATCATAAGAGGAGGAAAAGATCATGACATCAAAATAAAAGAGAGACTGATTGAGGGGGGGGAGGGGATATGATGAAGAATGGAATTCCAAAGGGGAAAGTGGGGGGAGGGTATTACCATGGGATATTTTTTATAATCATGGAAAATGTTAATAAAAATTGAGGAAGCCGGGCGTGGTGGCGCACGCCTTTAATCCCAGCACTCGGGAGGCAGAGGTAGGAGGATCACCGTGAGTTCAAGGCCACCCTGAGACTACAGAGTTACTTCCAGGTCAGCCTGGACCAGAGTGAGACCCTACCTCGAAAAACCAAAAAAAAAAAAATAAATAAAAATAAATTGAGGAAAAAAAAACCTAATGCCAACCTTATGGTATGTATTCTAATGTCAGCTTCTTAAAAGTGAAGGGTTATACAGCCTACTGTAGAATACTATAGAATCCTGTAGCTTTCTGTAGAGCTCCATAGCCTACTGTAGAATGCTATAGCCTACTACAGAATACAGTAGAGCGCTACAGAATCCTGTAACCTACTGTGGACTGCTGTAGAATCCTGTAGCCTACTGCAGAATGCAAATATGAAACCACTACAACCAACGTGCTGGATACATGATAACAATGCTCAAAATAACAGCCAGTAGTGGTGGTGTATGCCTTTAGTCCCAGCACTCAGGAGGCAGAGGTAGGAGGATCACTGTGAGTTCAAGGCCTGAAATTCCAGGTCATCCTGGGCTAGAATGAGACCCTACCTTAACGACCCCCTCCACAAATAATAACAACAATATAGATGGCAGATGTCTACTGGGTGATTATATCCTAGGTAGTGTTAATAACAACAGTCACCCTAGTTAATGGGATAAAGAGCTATTTGATTTTTGCAATATCTGATGTTGCAGGTATTCAATACTAACACAAGAAATTGGTGACTTCCCTTTCTGTGGCAATTCATAAACAGACAAGAGAACAAAGAAAACTAGTTAAAAAAAAAAAAAAACACACCAAAAAAACAGAATTTCACAAGCAGGTAAATAAAGTGCAGTTTATAGCAACTAGGTATTGCTAAAACTGAGCCTGCACACCATCTTTGGTGCCTGTGATTTCTACTTTACTATAGTATATGAATATATAAACATTCATACACCATATACATATAGTACATGATTGCTAGTGAGATACTCTAAAGACAGGAAGAAGTGTGAGAATGTGGTATATGCATGTATACACAGATATACATGCCCTTCTGTGCATGCTACCCAGAGTCCAGAGGACACTGTCCAGTGTCGTCCTCCACCTTATGCTCTGAGATACTTTCAGTGAACCCTGAGCTCCATGTTGTGGACAGCCTGGCAGAGGGTGCACCCAGGCTGGCAGGCTTTGCTTTTGCAAGCAGGTGCCCTTAACCACTGAGCTATTCCCCAGCTCCTACTATCTTAATTTTGCAGCAATTATTAGTAAAGCTTATTTCCTGTATTTTACAAATGTGTGTGTATATATATTTATATGTGCATTTTACATATTATTTCAGCCAGGCATGGTGGTGCATGTCTTGAATCCCAGCACTCACGAGGCAGAGGTAGGAGAATCGCTGTGAGTTCAAGGCCACTCTAATACTCCATACTGAGTTTCAGGTCGGCCTGGGCTAGAGCAAGACCCTACCTTGAAAAACAAAAAAGAAAAATTATTTCAAAAAGAAAACTTGGGGCTAGAGAGATGGCTTACCAGTTAAGTGCGCAAAGTCAAAGGACCCCAGTTCAATTCCCCAGGACCCATGTAAGCCAGATGCACAAGGTGGCCATGTGTTTGGAGTTCATTTGCAGTGGCTGGATGCCCTGGCACACCCATTATCTCTCTCTCTCTTTCAAATAAATAAGTAAAAGTAAAGTATTTTAAAAAGTCTTAAAAACAAAAGAAAACTTGTATACTACAGAATCCCACTGGTACTTAGAAGTAAAAGAATTATGCAAATGAACACAAGCACAACTTAATAAGCCAGCAATATTAAAGCAAATAATAAAATTATTCAGTAAGTGTTTCCATACTAAAATTGTTGTTTTCAAAGAAATGCACTTCATTGTTAACATTTCGGGCACAGATAACTTCATCATCTGACCAGGACGGGCACCTATGTCAAAAGAAGCAGCATATTAAAACTGTAGAACCATACATTTCTGATAAAGCTATTTAAGATAAAATACTTATAAATATGATGCCAAGTCTGCTACTAATTAGGTTTTGTTGTTTGTTTGTTTTTGAAGTAGGGTCTTGCTCTAGTCCAGGCTGACCTGGAATTCATTATGGAGTCTCAGGGTGGCCTTGAACTTATGGTGATCCTCCTACCTCTGCCTCCTGAGTGCTGGGATTAAAGGCGTGTGCCACTAAGCCTGGGCGCTACTAATAGTTTTATTAGTTCATGTAATAGAAAAATATTGTTCCATTGTTTTTAAAAACTGAAAAAAGAGCTGGGCAAAGTTGTATATGCCTTCAGTCCCAGTACATGGGAGGCTGGGGTAGGAGGATTGTATTCAGTTTAAGGCCGGCATGGACTAAAGTGAGCTCTTACTTTAAAAACAGACAAAATAAAATAGGTTTGGGAAGATAGCTCAGCAGTTAAAGGCTCATGCTTACAAAACCTGCCAGCCCAGGTTCAATTCCCACATAAAGCCAGGCGCACAAACTGGCATATGCATCTGGAGTTCATCTGCAATGAAGAGGCCCTTGTGCTCACATATTCCCTCTCTCCCTCTGCTCTCAAATAAATAAAAATATTTTTTAAATAAACAAGAAAAAGATCTAACACATTCCTATATATTTAAAAACCTTTAAGTATTTGTCGTTTGGTCTAATTTACTTTCAAAATTAGTATCAGAGAAACAAATGTATTGTGAAGACATCTAAAGTATTATGTAAATAATCAGTACTTATTACCAATTTTGCATTTTTTTCTGTATGAAGGATTTTAAACATGTCCCAGTTTTCACGTCATAAAGTTGCAGGTTGGGTATCGCAGCTGTGCCATCTTTAGAAGCTAAAATAAAAACAACACTTTTTGTAGTATTTATTTTATAAAACTTCTAAAATTTCACTATTATAAAAGTTTTGAGGGCCAGAGAGATGGCTTAACAGTTAAGGCACTTGCCTATGAAGCCTAAGGACCCAGGTTCAATTCACCAGAACCCACGTAAGCCAGACGCACATGGTGGCACATGTATCTGGAGTTTGTTCACAGTGGCTAGAGGTCCTGGTGTGCTCATTATCTCTCTCCCTCTCTCATTCTCATAAATACATAAATAAAAATAAAATATATATTTTTTTAAGTTTTGAAAAAAATAAAATGAAAAAGTTTTGAGGGCTGGAGAGATGGCTTAGCAGTCAGGGCGCTTGCTTGCAAAGCCAAAGGACCTTGGTTTGATTTCCCAGGACCCATGTAAGCCAGGTGCACAAGGTGGCACATGCATCTGGAGTTCATTTGCAGTGCCTGGTGGCCCTGGTGTGCCTATTCTCTCCCTCTCTCTTTCTCTCTCTCTCTCTCTGCCTCTTTCTCTCTCTCAAATAAATAAATAAAAACAAAATATTTTTAAAAATCATTTAAAAAAGTTTTGAAAGGATTAAGAATATCAAATACAAGTGTTGCTTTAATCACTTTCTCTTCTAATCATTCACCCTGAGCTGTGATAGTGCGACAAGCATCTGACTACACGCAGCATCTCTGGAATAACTAATTACTACAGGTTTAAAGAATACCTCAGAAATCTTCTTTTTATTAATTCAAAATGGATTACTGTCAAATAGATGAAGTGATAAAAGTTTGTGCCTATGTAATGGAAAATATTTCTCAATTTCCCTTTAACCTATTTGAAAGAATAAGTTTCACTGGAGTCTTTGGAGAGAATAAAATGTCATAGGTTTATAATCCAGCAATGAACCATTAAAATTTATTTATTCAACAAGGTAAGCACAATTAGAAAAGTCTCTTGTTTTGTTTGACACAGGATCTCACATATGCCAGGCTGAACTCAAACCCCATATGCGGCTGAGCAGACTCCTGCTTCTGCCTTGTAAGTGCTCAGGTAACAAGGGTGCACCACCACACTGGGCTTCTGCAGCTCTGGAAATTGAAACTAGATCTCACGCATGCTAGACAAGACTCTACCAACTGAACACACTCTCAGATCCTAGAAAAACTTTCTTAAAACTTTTTTAGTACAAGAAAAGAGCGATGTTCTACAGTTGCTAAGATTAGTTGCTAAAATGAGAACAAAGCTTTTATCCATGAACTTGTAAAGAAAAGAAAATTTGAGCTAATTTTTGTGTCACATTTCAAAGGGTGGAAGCGACAGCCACATGCTGACTTAAGATGGAAAAGGATCTGGTACGATCTGCACTCGCATGCGTACGCGAAGCATATTCCCTGCTGATAACGAGGACATTCTACCTTACTACCATCTTACAGTTTTCCCCTCTAAATTTAATTGGCCCTGTCAGAACACTTTTACAATGGGAAAATACTTACTAGTGTAAGGCTGCCATGTTGCCAGGATCGTGTTTTTTGGCGAGAACTCAAGGCAAACTACCTTTGGGAGGTCGAAGGAGTGCAGCAGTTCCTTGTTAGTCACTTGGATAATATTTACTCTAGTTTCAAAAGAAATTACTTCAGCAATGAAATACTATTTTATAACAACCAGCACTAACCACAACATTCACACCTCATCTCAAATATAGAGCACTCCAAACTGCTCACATTCCATAAACAATTTCTAGTTAGTTCTAGAAAACATCACAGAAACAGTTTAAGAAATAAAAAGTACATTTTTACAAGCCCCACTTAACGCAAGTGTTGGGAAATAGCAGAGAATTAGAAGCAAGCTCCAAGGTAACCCACTCCTGACCCAGGCTTTGCATGAGCACGCGGCCAGCTCGGAAGCACCACACCAAAGCTGGGACAGGGATGCCAGACAGAATGGCAAGTGTCTTTCCGCTTGAATAAGTGGAAATTTCAACACTCAGGGAACTCAATAAAAAGATGGTTGGTATCTACACCAACCTCAAAACCAGTCAGGAATGGTGTCTCATGCCTAAAATCCCAGCACTCCAGAGGGTAAGCCTGTGTCAGCCTGGGCTAATTCCCTATAAAACTCAAATATGTCATAAGATATATGTGTATGTAAATATTTTTGAGCACTCTCACTACATATGACGTGTGACATTAAAGATGAACTTTAGGCGAAATGGCTCAGCAGTTAAGGAGCTTGCCTGCAACACTTACTGATCCAGGTTCCATTCCCTAGTACCCACATAAAGCCAGATGCACAAAGTGGTGTCTAGAGTTTGTTTACAGTGACAGGAGGCCCTGGCGTGCCCATTCTCTTTCTCTCTCTTTACAAATAAATAAGTAAATAAATAGGGCTAGAGAAATGGCTCAGTGGTTAAGATGCTTGACTGCGAAGCCTAAGGACTCATATTTGACTCTCTATAAAGCCAGATACACAAAAAGACACAAGTGTACAAGGTAACATATACACACGAGGTGGTCCAAGCATCTAGAGTTTAGCTGCAATGGCTGGAGGCCCTGGAGTGCCAATTCTCTCTCACACTCACGTGTTAAAAAGGGGGTGGATGGAAAGATGGCTTAGTGGTTAAGGCTCTTGCCTGCGAAGCCTAAGGACCCAGGTTCGATTCCCCAGGACCCACGTAAACCAGATGTCCAAGGGGGTGCATGCATCTGGAGTTCGTTTGCAATGGCTGGAGGCCCTAACACACCCATTCTCTACCTGCCTATTTCTGTATCTCTCTCTCTCTCAAATAAATAAATAAAAATGAAATACTTTTTAAAAGACCAGTCTCTTGTGCTTGTCTCAAAAAAAAAACACTAAGCAAACAAATAAAGATGAACTTTGTTTTAATTTTTTATTTTTATTTATTTACTTGAGAGCAACAGACAGAGAGAGAAAGAGGCAGAGAGAGAGAGAGAAAGAGAGAATGGGCACGCCAGGGCCTCCAGCCACTGCAGACGCGTGTGCCCCCTTGTGCAACTGGGTAACGTGGGTCCTGGGGAATGGAGCCTTGAACCGGGGTCCTTAGGTTTCACAGCCAAGTGCTTAACCGCTAAGCCATCCCTCCAGCCCAAGATGAACTTTATTAATGATAACCAAGCACATTATTTAAATCATAATATTATTGTTATATTCATGACAAACATAGAATGTTATATAAATGAACACTACTAACTTTTCTCCATTACCCCAGGCAAACAAGGTCCCATCCTTACTAAAGGTGTAGACTTTACAATTTTTTCCATATTCCCTGAAAATGAAAATGACAAAAGTTAAAAAGAACAGGCATTGATACTTTTCAAAAACTCCAATTACAATGTCTACCATCTATTAATTCAATGACTAAGAATTTACCCAAACTTTAGAAAATAATCCCAACATACTTCAGTGTGTCACCATACTTAAATAGCTCTTAAGATATAAGACTAATGGCTGGAGAGATGGCTTAGCAGATAAGGTGCTAGCCTGAGAGCCTAAGAACCCAGGTTCAATTCCCCAGTACCCATATAAGCCAGATGCACAAGGTGACACATGCATCTGGAGTTTGTTTGTAGTGGCTAGAGGCCCTGGTGCTCCCATTCTTTATATCTACCTCTCACTTTCTCTCTACAGTAAATAAATAAATAAAATATTTTAAAAAATGTAATGCCAAGAACTGCTATAAAATAAGCTGGGAACTGATTTCATACCAGAAAACTTGAGAAACATGTCCTTATGTGAGTGAACACCTAGTATGTATGAAAAAAAAATAAACTGATTGCCAAAGTTACTAGCTGTCACCTCTGAGAGAGCTGAAAGATTTCAACCCAGACACTTTGTGAAGAGTGCCCCACATTACCAAACAACAGTAGCCAGAGAGACCCCTCAAATAAGCAGCGCTCCTGGACTGGAAGGGCAGAGACCCTCCTTCAGCTGCGCATGTAGAGATGGGACTTATAAGGCACCATCAGGGCCTTCCTCATACAGAACCCTGGCGTAGGGCCATGCGGCGTCTGAGGAAATCTTGACTCCTCAAGCCATCACAAGCCTAAGACTGTGTTGCTCCTGGAGATACAGAGGATAAGCACGTCTCCTGGCAACAATGAAGACCCACACACCATGTCTGTGCACATGTACCTGTCCTTGAGTGGCTCACAACATTACATGAGCACTGCATGGGTAATAAGTAATTTGAATTTCTAAGTAACAAGTGCACCAAGAACATCAGTACATCACTTTTAGACTGTCACTATCTTTGCATTAACTACCCGAAGATGACATTTTTGCTTCTGTAATCACTCATGAATAGCAGCCTATACTCAATTTACACTAAATGTAACTTAAAACATGTCTCTCATGCCGGGTATGTTGGTGCACGCCTTTAATCACAGTACTCAGGAGGCTGAGGCAGAAAGATTGCCGTGAGTTCGAGGCTACCCTGAGACTACATAGTGAATCCCAGGTCAGCCTGGGCTATAGTGAGACCCTCCCTCGAAAACAACAATAAAAACAAGGCACCCTTCCCATGTTCTCTTAATACTATGCTCCAAGAAACTACCTTACTTTTGCTTTCTTACTGGAATGTCCTGTGTGTCTCCTACCCACCATCCACAAAGCACGCCTTACCTGGGAAGCACTGTGCTTTCTGTAAACTGCGGAGGCCCCTCCACCATGTACAGTCCTTCAGACCCTCGGACTAGAGAAAAGCAACGGAGAGAAACTCTGTACTTTGGTAACAAACTCAGCTATATGTTTACATGTTATTCCAAAGCAAGCAGCATTCAAGATATTTAAAAATAAAAAAGAAAAGTAACCACTGACAACAAAATAACTTCTGCATCTTTGTGAAGGTACCAACTAAGTGGGGAAGACAGAAAACAAATATGTAAACACATAACTGAATGATGAGTCTGTTACACACAGACAGGCATAATGCTGGATGCCATTGCTTTCTCATGAGCAGAACACCAGGCTGAGCTATTCCGGGAAGATAGTCACCCCTGTGGGTACCCAGAACAGAATGGAGTCTAGCAAACTGTTTTGAATACTTCAAAATCCAAACTCCTTACACAAGGACCCATAAGGTGACATGCTCTTAGTCCTGGCGCAGCCACATGCTGAGCACTGGGGACTAAAGAGACCCACCAGTGCATTCAGGGTGACTTCAGGCCAGGTGTACAGTGCCCACCTGTCATCTCAGCACCTGAGAGGCTGACGCAGGACAAAGGTCGAGGCTGGCCTAACCTACATAGTAAGACCTTCTTCTCACCTCCACTCCCTCCCACAAAACTGATTTCAAAACAGCTTTATCTGTTGCTGTATTTTGATTTAAACACACTTGACATTTATAAAAAGTTTTTTTAAATTGTATTTATTTACTTGAGAGCGACAGACAGAGAAAGAGGGGGGAGAGAGAGAAAGAGAGAGAGAATGGGCACACCAGGGCTTCCAGCCACTGCTAACGAACTCCAGATGCATGCGCCCCCTTGTGCATCTGGCTAATGTGGGCCCTGGGGAATCGAGCCTAGAACCGAGGTCCTTAGGCTTCACAGGCAAGCACTTAACCGCTAAGCCATCTCTCCAACCCTATAAAATGTTTTGAACTAGAAAATACCCTAATTTTAAATCTATGAGGTTTGTGACCCTCCCCCACCTCCTTGTGTGTTCAATGTGTATGTGTGTATACACGTTTGTATGTGTGCATACTAAAGTACAAGTATTTGGGGGTGCACGTGGAGGTCAAAGGTCAACGTCAAGGAAAGAGGAGGGGCGGGGGGGGGGAGGCGCCAGGGCCCCCAGCTACTGCAAACGAACTCCAGACACGTGTACCACCATGTGCATCTGCCTTAGGTGGGACCTGGAGAATTGAAGGGTCCTTAGGCCTTACAGGCAAATACCTTAACCACTAACCCACCTCTCTAGCCCTCCACTTTACTTTTTGAGATAGTGTTTTTAGGTGAATCCAGAGTTTATGGACTGGGCTAGTTAAGTTAGCCAGCAGGCCCCGGGGATCATCCTACCTATCTCCACCTCTCCAGAGCTAGTACTGCAGACTGCAGCCACCTCACCCACCCCGTGGGTGCTGGCGAGCCAAACTCAGGTCCTCGTGCTTGCCCAGCAAGCACTTCACTCACTCAGCTTCTCCCTAGCCTCAGCCTTTCCCGTCTCTCTTTGTCTCCCTCCCCACTTTCCTTTTTGGTGACTGGAGTGCTGGTGATCAACCAAGAGCTATATTAAGCTAAGTATACACTCTACCACTGAGCTACACTGCCCGTGTCCCAGTGACATTTCTCACTGGTTGCTCTGATCCTCAGAATGTGTTGAGTGTGCTGCTAACAACAACCATAATGCTTACTTCCAGAAACTTCCAGCTTTCTGTCCATTATTAAACTAGTAGCTAGACCTCTGAATTCATGAAGGTAACATTTCTGGCCACAGCAGCAGGAATTATCAGAGTACTCTGAGAAACGAATAGTTTTTCCTTTTCTAAATTTGTATTTCAGACCTATATCAGAAACTAGGCCAGGTGGAAAATCCCAGAAGAATAGTAAAAAAAAAAAAGTAAATAAATAAACCACCTCAATTACATTCTTTATGTAGACCATGAATCCAAAGACTTAGAAGGCAGCATGTGGCACTTTAAAGGCCAATGCAGGGCTGGAGAGGTGACTTAGAGGTTAAGAGCTTGACTGTGAAGCCTAAGGACCTTGGTTCAAGGCTCGATTCCCCAGGACCCACATAAGCCAGATGCACAAGGTGGCGCATGCATCTGGAGTTTGTTTGCAGAGGCTGGAAGCCCTGGACCACCTATTCTGTCAAATAAATACAATAATTAAAAAGTAAAGTGAAATATTTAAGCCGGGCATGGTGGCACACGCCTTTAATCCCAGCACTCACACTAGGGAGGAAGAGGTAGGAGGATCACCCTGAGTTCAAGGCCACCCTGAAACTCCATAGAGAATTCCAGGCCAGCCTGGACCAGAGCAAGACCCTATCTTGAAAAACCAAAAAAAAAAAAAAATTAAATTAAATATATATATATGTTTTTATTGAGGTAGGGTCTCACTCTGGCCCAGACTGACCTGGAATTCACTATGGAGTCTCAGGATGGCCTTGAACTCACGGTGCCTCCCAAGTGCTGGGATTAAAGGCGTACACCACCACGCCCAGCTAAAAATTAATTAAATATTTAAAAGCCAATGTGAAGATTGCTACGCTCGTTTCTAACTCATGTACCATTCAAAGTTTCAAATAGTCTCAAATTCTCTTTTTTTGCTTGCTTTTGTTTTTGTTTTTCAAGGTAGGGTCTCACTTTAGCCAGGCTGACCTGGAATTCACTATGTAGTCTGAGGACGGCTTTGAACTCATTCATGGCAATCCTCCTACCTCTGCCTGAGTAATGGGATTAAAGGTGTGTGCCACTATGCCCAGCTTCCAATTCTTGGTTTCATATGTTTCTGGAAAAGTAAACTCTAGAGTCAAACTAATCAACTGCTTTTCAATATACACATGCTCATTCTTGTTTTATTGGGTTTTTAATTTTATTTACTTATTTTGGGACATGATCTCACACGGTAGCTCAGACCAGCCTTGAAATTGAGGCAATCCTAGAATTATAAATGTGAATATCCATGCCCAGCTACATATGTTCCCATTCTAAGGAAAAGTGTGGAGCTGGAGAGATGGCTTAACAATTAAGGCGCTTGCCTACAAAGCCAAAGGACCCAGCTTCAATTCCCCAGGACCCACATAAAGTCAGATGCACAAGGTACCGTATGCATCTGGAGCTCGTTTGTAGTGGCTGGAGGCCCTAGCGTGTCCATTCTCTCTCTCCCTTTCTTTCTCTCTCAACTAAATAATAAAATATTTAAAGAAAATTCTGAAACAAAATCCCCGAAAGTTATTTTTTACACTTTCACTTAACACAACAGTCTTGAAATGACAGAACCATTGTGGCAGCAGGCAGGACAGGGATTTGTCCTGAGTCACAACGGGAGGTATTCCTGTGGAGGGACAGCGGAGTCCTGTGCTGTGTTCTGACAGCCATGCAGGGCAGCCTCACGAGACTGTACACAGAGTAAAATTTCCTAGTACTACCTACATATACACATGCGAAGTCTAAATAAAAACTGTAGTTTACTAAATGCCGCTAGCCAGTATCATCCTCCTTGTTCTGATAAGTTACTACATCTAAGTCGTTATCATGGGGAAAACGTGGATAAAGTACTTTCTTTACTGTTTTTCCGATTTTGATGACTCTTAAATTATATCAAAAAGCTTTGAGCTGGGAAGATGGTTCAGCAGTAAAAGCACTTGCTTACAAAGCCTGCTAGCCTGGGCTCAATTCCTTAGCACCCACAGAAAGCCAAACACAAAGCGTCACCTGTGTCTGTGGGTTGTTCACAGCAGAATAGACCCTGATGCACATGCACATGCATGCATACACACACCCCGATAACTTTTTAAAGCTTTAAATGCAACACACAGAATGCAGGTGGTATTATAGTCACTGCCTTCTTGTAATGTATTCAACAATTTAAAAAGAAATCATTTTTGAGCTGGGTGTGGTAGCGCATGCCTTTAATCCCAGATCACTGTGAGTTCAAGGCCACCCTGAGACTACATAGTGAATTCCAGGTCAGCCTGTAGAGTGAGACCCTTACCTTGAAAAACCAACATAATAATAATCAGGCTGGAGAGATGGCTTAGTGGTTAATGCAATTGCCTATAAAGCCAAAGGACCCAGGTTCAATTCCCTAGGACCCACATAAAGCCAGATGCACAAGGTGGCACATACATCTGGAGTTTGTCGGCAGTGGTTAGAGACCCTGGTGTGCCCATTCTTTCTCTCTTTCGCCCTCTTTCTCTTGCTCCTGTAAATAAATAAATATATCATTTTTGGTAATACTTTCTTCCCAGGATGAAGGAAAGTAAGTAAATTGAAAATGCAGGCTTTCAACATTTATCAAAAATGGCTTTTCTTGGGAACAGTGGAAAAAAGTATATGGACTTAAACTTTTCAATAACTGCAACCATTTTTTTTCTCTAGATTACTTTCTTTTTTAAAATTGTTCTTTCTTATTTTTTTTATTAATTAGTTTGCATGTAGAAGAGACACACAAAGACAAAGAGAATGGGCATGCCAGGGCCTCTAGCTGCTGCAAATGAACTCCAGATGTATGCACCACTTTCTGCATCCAGTTTTATATGGGTACTGGGGAATTGAACCTGGGTGGTTAGGCTTTGCAGGCAAGCACTTTAACCAAGGAGCCATCTCTCTAGCCCTTATAACTTTCTAATAAGGAATCCATTTTAATTAGAAGTGTCTAAATGTGAACCAGTGTAGAAAAAAAGCAAAGCTGGGCTGCAGAGATGGCTTAGCAGTTAAGGGCACTTGCCTGAAAAGCCTAAGGACTCAGGTTCAATTCCCTAGTACCCACATAAGCCAGATGCACAAGGTGGGGCACATGCCTGCAGTTTGTTTGCAGTGGCTAGAGGTTCTGATGTGCTCATTCTCTATCTGCCCCTCTCTCCCAAATAAGTAGATAAAATATATAATAAAAAGATCTTAGGGGCTGGAAAGATGGTTTAGTGGTTAAGATATTTGCCTGCAAAGCCAAAGGACTCCGGTTCGATTCCCTAGGACCCACATAAGCTAGATATACAAAGGGGTGCATGCACCTGGAGTTTATTTGTGGGGCTGGAAGCCCTGGAGCGCCCATTCTCTCTCTCAAGTAGATAAATTAAAAAAAAAAAAATTCAAAGTTTTTTAAGTCATGTAAAAAAAGAAAAGAAAAAAAAAAAAGGAAAGCAAAGTTAGCCAATACAATGTATTCACACTTGATGATTGTTTTCTGATGACCACAGGGTGAAAGAAAAAAGTTTTGTATGTGAATTTAGCACCACTAAAGCTTTTGGCTGACATGACTTAAAAAAACAAAATTTCGCCATGTGTAGTGTTGCACATTTTTAATCCCAGTGCTCGGGAGGCAGAGGTAGGAAGATGGCCTTGAGTTCAAGGCAATCCTGAGACTACATAGTAAATTCCAGGTCAGCCTGAGCTAGATGAGACCCTACTTCCAAAAACCAAAAATAAATAAATAAATAAAAAGTGAAAAAGTCCATCTAGGAGGCGTGAGAACAGGTTTCACAGGCTAGGTGTGGTGGCTCAAACCACTAATCCAGTATTTGGGAGACTGAGGTAGGAGTATTATTGTGTGCACAAGGCTAGAGTGAACTCCAGGTCAGGTCAGGTCAGTCTGAGCTAAAGTAAGTCCCTTTCTCAGGGGGAAAAAAAAGAAAAAGGCAGCACAGAACATTAATTTTTATTTTTATTTATTTATTTTTGAGAAAGAGGGACAGATAAGGGGGGAGAGAGAGAGAGGGAAAGAAACAGCAACGGAGGGATGAAGGGAGGGAGAGAATGTGAGTGTTAGGGCCTCCAGCCACTGCAAATGAACTCCAGGTCCATGCGCCACCTTGTGCATCTGGCTTATGTGGGTCCTAGAGAATCAAACTTGGGTCCTTTGTCTTTGCAAGCAAGCGCTGTAACCTCTAAGCCATCTCTCCAGCCCTCCCCAGAACATTTTAACTATGGAAGTTTGCCAAACCAAAAGGAACCGTGGATTGTTTTATGGGATCTAACAAGCAGTTCGGTATTGATGTAGCACAAATTAAGAGGGATGGCAAAGAAATAATGTCAAGAGCTATTATAAAGATCCATATGCTATGCTAAATAACATGGATTTTTACTGGAGGTCAAATAATCATTTAGTATTTAACCGAGATCATTAGGCTTTGCAGGCAGGTGCCTTAACCACTGAGTCATCTCTCCAGCCTGGTATTCAAAATTTTTAAGTAACTAAGTTATCTTTTTTGTTTTGTTTTGTTTTTCAAGGTAGGGTCTCACTCTAGTTCAGACTGACCTGGAATTCACTATGTTGTCTCAGGGTGGCCTCGAACTCATGGCGATCCTCCTACCTCTGCCTCCGGAGTGCTGGGATTAAAGGCGTGCACCACCATGCCCGGCTTCCATTCTCATTCTTTGTCACTCTCTCTCTGCTTGCAAATAAATAAACCACACACACACACACACCCAGACACATACACTTATAAAGATAACTTAGGCCCGGTGTAATGAGGCACACCGAGGAGCCATGTAAGCCAGATGCACAAGGTGGCGCATGCATCTAGAGATCATTTGCAGTGGCCAGAGGCTCTGGCGCATCCATTCTCCCTCCTCTCTCTCTCCCTCCCTCTCTCCCTCTCTCCCTCCCTCCCTCCCTCCCTCCCTCCCTCCCTCCCTCCCTCCCTCCCTCCCTCTCTCTCTCTCTCTCTCTCTCTCTCTCTCTAAGAAACAAATAAATAAACAAATAATTTTTTTAAGTACATAGTCTCAGCTGACATCTAACATTCTAGTTAGCGTTTGGTAAGTATTCGGTCAATGAATTCTAGTAGCCTAACTGAACATCAGACATGGATCTTAACCTACAGAAATGGCAAGAAGTGAAAACGTTTTGTAAAGTCTCAGAGGGAAATAGTTAACCTCACTCCTAAAAAAATATTTTTCTTCTCTTAAATGACATCCATCTTCTTTCGTTCTCTATAGTTATCCTGACTAAGTGAAAGACTTTCCCCCCTTGTCAACCCTTTTTCCTCACTTTGCATCTGGCTTTACACAGGTGCTAGGGAATCGAACGCAGGTGGGTGGGCTTTACAAGCAAAAGCACCTGTCACTGTCGAGCCGTGTCCTCTGGCTGTTCTTTCCCTTACCCGATATGCACACACCCTAGACAAACTGTGCAGGCCGGTGGGCATCTTCCCAGGCCCGGCCAAGGACTACACGCTGCCTCGGGTGCGAACTCGTAGGAAGGAGTCTCCCAAGGCACAAAAGCGGACCTCTCTTTGGAGGGGACACGTGAGCAGCGTGTCAAGATCGCCGCCGCACGGACCCTCCTCGCAGCGGCAAGCACGGGGTCTGCAAGCGCCGGGGACCAGGTGTGCGTGGTCACCGGCTCCGAGGGCCAGAGCTCGGCCCGAGCAGCGCCGGCGCGGCCGGGCGGGGCCTCGAGCGCAGCCGGCACCTTCCGTTCTCGTCCCCGCCAGTCCCGGGTAGGGGCGAGCACGGCGGGGCCGGACGGCGGGAGGGGAGCGCCGCGGCCCGGGCCCGCCTTCCACGGACAGCCCAGCGCGGGGGGAGACACAATGAACGACCGCCCGCGCCTTCCTCGGGCCGCAGGAAAGAGCGAGCGGGGAGCGCGCAGAGCGACCTCGTCGGCCGAGAACCAGCGTCGCGGGCTCCCGTGGCGCTCACCTGTCAGGAGCGGCGTGCACGGCGCCATCTCGTCCCGGAACGAGAACCACGCGCTCGGGTGAGAGGTCGGCGGAGGGCGAACGCGCGCCCTACACGTCTCCTCGGCCGCGCGGGCTGCGCGCTGGCACTTCCGGGGGTGGGGAGCCCGCGGAGCTCGGGGCCGAGGCGCTTCCGGTCCCCGGCCGCGCACGCGCACGCGCACGCGCAGCGCGCCGTCTCCGCGGGCCCGGGCGCCGGGGGGCCGTGGCCCTCCCTCTCCGGCGGGCGGAGCCGGCACTTCCGCGGGGCGGAGCCTGCCCAGTGCTGACGTTGGCAGCCGAACCCCAAGGAGCTCGAGGCTGGCTACGGGCGGCCGCGTCCCGGTGGTCTGGCTTTCCCGCACGCTCCCGGCCGAGCCGCGGCGCGAGAGCGTCCCGAAGGCCCTGCTTTCTTCCGGTGCGCCCTCCTCTGTCGCCCGCCCGCCCGGTCCGCCGCGGTGAGGCGTCCGCCCGCGCCCCGCCAGCGCTCGGCTCCCCGCGTTCCCGGCGCCCAGCACCCCCCGCCCCGGCGGCGCCTGGCCTGAGAGCCTCGCTCGGAGAAACCCGGGGGCCGGTGGACAGACGATCCGCAGAGACCGCGGTGTGCCCGGGGCAGGTGCGGTGCCGCGAACATGGTGGCCAAGCAGCGGATCCGGATGGCCAACGAGAAGCACAGCAAGAACATCACCCAGCGCGGCAACGTCGCCAAGACCTCGGTAAGGACCGGGAGCGGGCTCTCTTCCCCATCCACCCCGCTGGGTTCCTGGGCTCCAGCCGAGGGCCTGGGCAGCGAGGCCCCGGGAGCCGCGGGATCCTAGTGCTTTCTCCGCTTCTGAAACTGGATCTCCCTCCCCACCCCCCAACACCTTTTGCAGAGAAATGCCCCCGAGGAGAAGGCGTCGGTAGGACCCTGGTTATTGGCTCTCTTTATCTTCGTTGTCTGTGGCTCTGGTAAGTGTTTTGGGGGACTCCCCCCCCCACCTTGGTTTGGGATGACGTGGTGATCGATCAGTGGTGAGCCCTACCCCGCCGTTGTTCTCAACCCACCTGCTGAGAGTTCTACGTAATGGTTTCATCTGAACCAAATTGCTTGTACCACATTTGCGCAGCGGTTGGTGCTCCAGAAACTTCTCCCTCTTTGATTTGTACACGCAAGACATCAGAAAAGAGGTCATATCTTTCCTAATGATCCTGTGGGGAGAAATTTCAACGCCAACTAACTCGCGAATTGCAATTTAGAATTTTTTTTGCAAACCCCCATGATGAGTACCTCTCCAGAAACCGTATGGACATATGGATGGGAGGACTTGATTGAACTGTACTAGAACTGAATGTCTCTGTGTCAAAACTTGTGTGTCTTTATAAAGTAAAGCTTGTCCAAAGAATTGTCTGTAGAGGAGATATGCCTGTTTGGCGACTTAATTGTGTGAGACAAATATTTTTAGGTTAATAAAAGAAGCGTTTGACATGTTAAGGAAAATTGGTGCTGAAAGCAGCCTGCTGTTAGGGTAATAGACGCTTGGCTCTGTGCATGTGTCACAGAATGTCTTTCCTCTATTTTAATATGCAAGCTGTTATTGAGGCAGAAGTTTCTATTTTCCCCTGTCTAAAGTTACCAGGATCTCTGTTTAACATTTCACATCGCCTTTCTCTGAAACTTACCAGCTGGGAGCTTTCTTGATAAATGGCCAAGAGCCAAACTAGTTTATATAACCCAAAGATGACTGAATTTCAGCTTTGTGCGAATTAAGGAACATGCACATATTAGAAGGCAGGCCTTTTAAGGATGCTTAATTATTTAGGGATAAGCTCAAATAACTCTATGGTAGAATGACATGTTTACTTTGGTACTTCTTAACCTCTTTCTAAAACAATTACATGTCTGGAAGCTCTCTTGCAGATAAAAGTCAGCGAACCTGGCATTAAAGAAGTAACTTGGGCTAGGGATGTATTTCTGTAGTGGAGTTCTTACCTGGCATGCATGAAGCCCTGGGTTCCACCTCCAGTACCACAAAGTAATGATACTTTATAGGCATATATTTGTTAGATAAACTTGTCACTCATTACATTGACATTAGGTTGGCATTTGCAAACGATTGTAAGAGTTCTCTGGATTGTACAGTTACCTGAATGGATACTTTTGAGTTGTATCTGTTTCATTCAAAGCTTGTTTTAATATTTGCTCTTTCTCTTTACAGCAATTTTCCAGATTATTCAAAGTATCAGGATGGGCATGTGAAGTGACTGACCTTAAAGATGTTTCCTCTCCTGTGAATTTTAACTTGAACTCATTCCTGGTGTTTGATACCCTGGTTTAAAACAATTCAGTAAAGCGTCCTGCCTCCGAACGACGTTCCTATCACCCTTCACGAGTCATTCCAGCCTTTCTAGTCCAGACCACAGTGCCTTGCAAAAGCACCACATGAATAAAGCAATAAAATCGGATTATTAAGTTCCAGTAGTCGGCCCT
This sequence comes from Jaculus jaculus, assembly GCF_020740685.1. Classification (NCBI taxonomy): domain Eukaryota; kingdom Metazoa; phylum Chordata; class Mammalia; order Rodentia; family Dipodidae; genus Jaculus; species Jaculus jaculus. The sequence continues at coordinate 108,507,800 of NC_059113.1, read as the reverse complement.
ACTGATTCAGTGAAGAATGAGTCTTGTGGTATTGAAACAATGTGCAGTATGATTAAGTAGTTGAGATCTGTCTAGGCAGGGTATAGATTTTGGTGACCCTAATATGTAAATGGAATTAGCTTAATTTAAATCTTGGAATCTTAAGGTTTTATATGACTAGGCACTTTTTGACTCTCAAGTGAAAAGCACAGCCCATATAGGGTCATGTAACTGTCCTATAATCAGGTGCTTATGAATGGACAACTGCACAGCCTAGTTTTACCACCATTATCACCTAGAAATTTCTAAAAGCTTCAAAGTCATGAAATACGCAGACGCTTACTGCCAAGTCTGTTTTAACGATAGTTCCAGTACACTACCATGGATTTTGCATGAGTAAGTAAGTAACCTAAGATCTCATTTTAAAAACTTGGTGTTGAGCATTTTGTAACCTAATCACTGATTGTGGTTTCATTAAAAGTTTCCATGGCAGGGGAGGTGGAAGGTTTGCTTAGACCACACTGATTCCACCAGGGTGAATGAATTTAGCAGTGGGGTTTACTATGCTAGATAAAAATTTTAGGGGAAAATACTACTAAATGCCTTATTGGGACGTGTTGAGTCCAGCGTGCCATAAGACATCTTAACATCTTTTAATACCAAAAAAGGCACATCATATAAAAAGCTTCCACTTTCCAGATTTATAATTGCAATGCCTTTGGGTTACTAGGTGTCAGTCTGAGTGGTGTTTGGTATTAAATGGGTTTACTGAGAAGGGTCAGTCTTCCTTGATTTTATAGTTACGATTGATCACATTTCCTTTTTACTAATAGGGTGAGGGTGATGAGTTTTCTGGTACTTTTGACAGCTGTTAAGAATTGCCTGTGTCTGTCCTTAGCCAGGGAAGAACCACGCAGAGACGTCGGTGAGGAGCTGGGAACGTCTTGCCTGTTTGCTTTGTGCATAGCTTGGGGTAACTCTTGAAATAGCTGCTGCAATAGGAACAGAAGGGAGGTTTGCTACCTAGTCTGCAAACAGTGCCAACCTCGTGGGGGACTTCCCATCCCTCATGGAGTTGGGGAAGGGAAGGAGGTCAAAGGTACACAGGAACCTCAGCCTGGGGCAGGAAGGACACGAGCTGGAGGCTCTGCCTCTAACCCACTTACCTGCCGCTGTCACCCAGTCAGTCAGTCCCTCTTTGAAGCAGGTCTTGGTTAACTAATTCTATTTTACTGTAACTTTAGGAATGGAAAGCTATTACTCTAGGTTATAGCCGGTGCCTTACTTGCTTTGAATCCGATCATTCCAGAGCACCCCTCTGTTTACTATACATAATTGGCTTTGAGGTGGTTTTGTTTTCTAAGCGTACAAATTTTTGATTGATCTGTTAAATTGCTGTAGCTGGCAATCACTTCACATTTGTAAAAGTGCATTCCCTTTGTATTTCATGTGTAATTTGCCAATTGAGTTGTATTTTCTATTCAGGTCAGATTATGCATGTTTGGGAAAATGAAAGCTGTTTCTGTTTGATTAATGGTTTAAAAATAAAGTTCCCTGAATGTTTGATGCTTTTCTTGTAAAAGAAAATAATTTTACAGAGTTCTTTCTTGAGTATACTATTTTCTAGAAAGTATTTTATTTGCAAGCAGACAGAAATGGGGAGAGGGTGTGTATGGGCATGCCTCTTGTTACGAACTCCAGACACATGCTCCACCTTGTGTATCCAGCTTTATGTGGATACTGGGGAATCACATTCAGTCAGCAGGCCTCAGAAGCAAGCAACTTTAACCACTGAGCCATCTCCCCAGCCCAGAAAATCATTTAAAGAATGCTTGGAATTGTGCCTAGAAGAAACAGAACTCGGAGGTACAGATGCAAGGCCTGCAGCTGGGCATTATGGTAAGAGAACAAGTGTGAAAAGCGAAGTGACGTGACACTTGCGCACCTCAGGCAGGTGCGTCTCATGACCCAGGACGGGCCCAGGAAAAGGCACATTTCTTCCATCTCCTTTTCTACTTACACTTCATATCTCATCAAACGTTAAGGCTCAAGTGAAGATGGTAGCACCGCCATGATTAAGCTTTAACATTTCAAACAGTTGTTCATTCTCTCGTTGTATCTGCTCCGTTGTGTAGGATGTTGCTCCAAACAAAGTAGACTTCTAAAATCCATGGGGATTATTTTGGCAGGGGAGGGGTTGAAGGTAGGGTCTCGCTGTAGCCCACACTGACCTGGAAATCAACATGTAGTCTCAGGCTGCCTCAAACTCTGGCCCCTGCCTCCCCGAGTGCTGGGATTAAAGGGGTGTACCACCACGCAGGTTTTCATTATACCACAATGCATTGCAGGGCTTAGGCTTCAACAGAGAAGTGTACCGGTGAGCATGTGTAGGGCTGGGCTGTTATCCCTCCGGCACACAGGAGTTTTGTTGGGTTGGTACTAGGTTGATCAGCAGAACTTCATTTTGCTTTGATATCTGGAGCATCATTAAGCTCTCTGTTGAGGGTGATTCCCCTTTACTTAGTTTTCTGTAGTTTTATTCCCCTTCCTCCCATGCCGGGGTATTGCTTGAGTAGCAAATTGCCTTCACACCCTCAGGTCACTTCCTGTCTGCACCTCCTGCTGCTGTATTTTACCCTACAGTTTACTCTTCAAGCCGGATTAGGAGAGCATTTCCTTATTTTAAAATTTTTATTTATTTATTTATTTATTTGAAAGCGACAGACACAGAAAGACAGATAGGGGGGAGAGAGAGAATGGGCGCGCCAGGGCTTCCAGCCTCTGCAAATGAACTCCAGATGCGTGCGCCCCCTTGTGCATCTGGATAACGTGGGACTTGGGGAACCGAGCCTCGAACCGGGGTCCTTAGGCTTCACAGGCAAGCGCTTAACCGCTAAGCCATCTCTCCAGCCCTATTTCCTTATTTTAAAGTACTAATGAAGCAGACGTGGTGACAAACGCCTTTAATCCCAGCTCTTGCGGAAGGCTGAGGTAGGAGGATCACCGGGAGTTCAAGGCCAGCATGAGACTACATAGTGAATGCCAGGTCCGCCTGGGCTACAGTGAGACCCTACCTTGAGAAAACAAAACAAAAAAAGAACATATTACCGAGCAATAAAATGCCAGAAATTAAATAACTGAACTTTGGTGAATCCAATTCCTATGTTCCACACACGGGGAAGATGGGGATAGTTACAGATGAAATATGCACTTATTCAGTGACTAGTGACAACTGTGCCAAGTGCAGATAGAACTAGGAAGAGCCTCCACACTCAAGTAGCTTTCAGTCGGGTAGCGAGACGGTCACCCAAAGCACCGCCGTCTTTGGGCGGAGTGCTTCAAAGGACAAGGAAGGGCAGCTCAGTGATCACCATCATAGAACACTGGGGAGCAGGCGTGAGAAGCCGAGCGTCTTGACTCAGTACACCTCGTAGGACCCGGAGAACTGACTAAAGTTACCACACACTTCTTTTTTCATGAGGATTTTGTTTCTGCTTTTACGGAAGTTTTTTTTCCCAAGTTGCTAATTCAAAGGAAAAAATGCCCTTTTTATGGATGCAATTTCTTTTGAACATGAACTTGAATGACATTTATTACTGGTGTTTCCTGTGTAGCAGAAAATTTCGAGGTCAGTAATGTTATCAAGATGACATTCAAGAGTACATTTCTCAAAACTCCTTTGTTACATTTTATTTTGTTTTATTTTTTTCATCTTTGATGTTGAAAAATATTTTCAAAATAAAATTTAAAGCTGTGCGTGGTGTCGCATGCCTTTAATCCCAGCATTCAGGAGGCAGAGGTAGGAGGATCTCTGTGAGTTCAAGGCCACTCTGAGACTACATAGGAAATTCCAGGTCAGCCTGGGCTAGAGTGAGACCCTACTTTGAAAAACAAAACAAAACGAAATTAAATGAAAAAAAAAAGTGTCTCCTGTTACCTTAAAAGACAATATATTAGTGTCGTTGTTGCATGGCAAATTCCTCCCCACTGAAAGCTGGCAACAATATTGCCAAGTTCATCACATACATGCAGCTGGGGCAGCTCAAGGGAGACTCACCAGAGTGGCCTGTTAACATTGCCCCGCAGAAGGAAGGGTGTGGGGAGGGTAGTGGGGGCCCCTCCTGAGGTCTCAGGCACCCCCAGTGCCAGCTGCATGCAGTCTTGCATGTGGCCTCGGGAGATAGAGTACATTGGGGTAGAAGACCAAGGGACAGTGAGTGAGCTCCCCTAAACAGCCAAGGGAGGGCGTCTTCCTTGCTGGGATGAGACTTGTCAGTGGTGCGGTTGCTAAACTCACTGGCTTCCCACTGCCTGGGGCGAAACGACTGTGCTGGAGGTCTAACAGCGACCCTCACCACGCCCTTCCAGCCTCCCCCGCTGCCCTCCCCAGAACGGCTCTGCCCACAGCAGGTCTAGGACACCACCCTTGCTTTTGCCCTGCCCCTACCATTGTAGCACTCCGCATCTTTTCAGAGCAGCTTTAATTGACCTCTAATGTTTCTCTCGCCTTGGGAGTCAGAAACCCTGGGTCTGAGGACTGTCAACCAGTTCTAAACTGCGGTTGCCACTTTTACTCCTTACTTTCCTGGGCCACGGGGCTCCCTGAGGACAGGCGCTCTTTCTCTCTGTTCTACTCTCACCACCACTAGGGCTAGCGCAGGGCTCTATGCACACCAGCTGAGTGACGCAGTGCAAAGGCGTGAGTGCTTCATAATAGCAGAATAATCCAAGAAACGCATCTTCCTGTCGGGCATGGACATGTAATCCCAACACTCACAAGGCTGAGGCAAGAGCATTAAAGGTTAGGGACCAAAATGCATCCAAGAAGCAAAAAGAACAAAATGGCAGGCCCATAATCCCAGGTGCTCTGGGCTACAAAGTGAGTTCAAAGCCAGCCTGGACAATTTAATGAAGCTCTTTCAAAATTAAAATAAATAAATAAATATAACTAAAAAGAGGGTTGGGTATATGAGTTAGTGTTAGGAGGCTTGTCTAGCATGCACGAGGCCCTCCATTCAGTCCCCAGTATGGTCACAACAACAACAGGAGCTGGAGAGATGGCTCAGCAGTCAAGGCTCTCCCTTCCAAAGCCTGACAGCCTGGGTTTGATTCCCCAGTACCTATGAAAAGCCAGATGGGCAAAGTGGTGCATGGGTCTGGAATCATTTGCAGTGGCAAGAGTTCTTGGCATACCTATCTCCCCCCTTCCCTCCTCTCTCTCTCAATCTGTCTCTCTCTCTCTTTCTCTCTCTCTCTCTCTCTCTCTCTCTGCTTGCAATAAATAAATAAATAGCAATTAAGGCATTTGCCTGAAAAGCCTAAGGACTCAGGTTCGACTCCCCAGTACCCATAGGCAGATGCCCGTGGTGGCTCATGCATCTGGAGTTTGTTTGCAGTGGCTAGAGGCCCTGGCACACCCATGGTCTCTCTCTCCCTCTCTCTCTCTCTCAAAAAATAAATAAATATAAACTATTAAATAAATAAAATATATGGGCTGGAGAGATGGCTTAGCAGTTAATCACTTGCCTGTGAAGCCTAAGGACCCCAGTTCGAGGCTCAATTTCCCAGTTCCCACGTTAGCCAGATGCATAAGGGGGCACATGCATCTGGAGTTTGTTTGCATTGGCTGGAGGCCCTGGTGTGCCCATTCTTTGTCTGTCTGCCCCTTTCTGTCTCTGTCTGTCGCTCTCAAATAAATAAAAGTATAATAAATAAATAAATAAAATACAGGTTTTTAAGAAAATAAAAAAATCCCACTACAACAAAAAAAAATGTCTTACAAAGTCAATTTCTTAAATTGTTTATTGAGGGCTGGAGAGATGGCTTAGCGGTTAAGCGCTTGCCTGTGAAGCCTAAGGACCTCGGTTCGAGGCTCGGTTCCCCAGGTCCCACGTTAGCCAGATGCACAAGGGGGCGCACGCATCTGGAGTTCGTTTGCAGCGCCTGGGAGCCCTGGCGCGCCCATTCTCTCTCTCTCCCTCTATCTGTCTTTCTCTCTGTGTCTGTCACTCTCAAATAAATAAATAATAAAAATAAAAAAAATTGTTTATTGATTTGCATGCACGTGTGCGTGTGTGTGTGTGTGTGCGTGTGCGTGTGCGTGTGCGTGTGCGTGTGCGTGTGCGTGTGTGTGTGTGTGTGTGTGTGTGCTGTGAGTGGCCCCGGCCCTTGCTGCGTCCTAGGACGGACACGAGAGGGACGAGGATGCCGCACGCGTGCTCCTTCCCTGTACCAGAGCCCTGACAGCCAGGCAGACGCACTTCAAGCCAAATCTAGCCCGTGGGAAGAGACAGCTCCTCCTCACCGAGGAGTTCCGTACCGCCTAGCACCTAGGATGTGGTGCGGTTACCAAACCAACTCTCGTGCACTGGGAAAAGGGAGACCCTGGGTCCTTTTGAGAAAATGCCGTCCGTGGACCCACATAGTGGCTGCTGGCATCCGGGAGGATCTAGGGGCCACAGTGAGCCCGCAGGGGCGCAAGTTCGCTTTCTCACTGATGTATGGGGTACAGTAAGTGCCCCGGGCAAGTTCCAGAGCACAGACGCACCGAGGATCGAGACCGTGATAATTTCTCACCGCGCCCCAGTTGCAAGCGTCAGCCGGTGCTGGGAGCTGCAAAGTCGGCTTCCACCCACTCCAGCCCCGCCCCGACTGCGCAAGCCGCCTGTTGACCACAGGCAGAAAACGGGAGAGGGAACCGGCCACAGACGGCGAGTCCGGCCCGAGGCCAAAACGCATTGGCTCTTGCTTGAGAATGGCATTACGATATTTTTTCTTTTGTTTTGTTTTAAACATTTGATTTTTATTTATTTATTTGACAGAGAAAGAAGGAGAGAGAATGGGCGCGCCAGGGCCTTCAGCCCCTACAAACGAACTACAGACGCGTGCGCCCCCTTGGGCATCTGGCTAACGTGGGTCCTGGGGAATCGAACCTAGGTCCTTTGGCTTTGTAGGCAAATGCCTTAACCACTAAACCATCTCTGTAGCTCTGTTTTGTTTTGTTTTGTTTTTTTGTTTTTCTAGGCGGGGTCTTGCTGACCTGGAATTCATTCTGTAGTCTCAGGGTGGCCTCAAACTCAGCGATCCTCCTACCTCTGCTGCCCACGTGCTGGGATTAAAGGCGTGTGCCACCACGTCCGCTTGTCCTTAAGATGTTTCGTTTCTTCTAAACGTGCTGAGCAAGTCCACCCTGCCTGGTCTACTTTCCTGTTACTCAAAGTGCTGCCTGAGTTTGTAATATATTTTATTTTTATTTATTTATTTGAGAGACAGAGGGGGGGGGCGGTGTTGCAGTCAGGTTCACATTGCTGGTAGAAATCATCCAACCAAGAGCAGCTTGTGGGGAAAAAGAGGTTTATTTTGGCTTACAGGCTCAAGGGGAAGCTCCATGATGGCAGGGGAAATGAGAGCATGAGCAGAGAGTGGACATCACCCCTTGGCCAACATCAGGTGGACAACAGGAACGAGAGAGTGTGCCGAACACTGGCAAGGGGAAACTGGCTATAACACCCAAAAGCCCGCTCCCAAAAATACACTCCCTACAGGAGGCGTTAATTCCCAAATCTCCATCAGCTAAGAACCTAGCATTCAGAACACCTAAGTTTATGGGGGACACCTGAATCCAACCACCACAGGGGGGCAGGGAGAGAAAGAGAGAATGGGCACAGCATGGCCTCTACCTACTGCAAACGAACTCCAGACATAAGCGCCAGCATGTACATCTGGCTTACGCGGGTCCTGGGAATTGAACCTGGCTCCCTTGGCTTTGCAGGCAAGCGCCCTAACCTCTAAGCCACCTCTCCAGCCCTCATTTTCGCGTTTTATAGTTTGGGTTCTAACACTTAAATTCTAAGAAGTCTTGAGTTATTTTGAATACAGTTGAGTTACGAGTTCGTTTTATTCTTTCCTGTGCAGCTATCAAGTTATCCCACAACAACTTGTTGAAGGTCATTTTCCTCCATTAAATTGTCTTGGCAATGTTACTAAAAATCAGTTGACCATATATACATGACATTATTTCTGGACTTACAGTTCTAATCCACTGATCTGTATAGCTGGCCTTGATTCAGTCCAAACTGTCTTCACTTCTCTGTTTTGAGGTACGTTTTTTGAAATCAGGAAGTATTAAGTCATCCAACTTGTTCTTCTTTTCCAAGAACATTTTTTCTATTTTGAGTCCCTTGAGTTTCCATATGAATTTTCCAACTAGCTTGCCAGTGTAGACAAAGAAGCTAGGATGAGTCCTGTGTCACATCTGTAGATGAGTTTGCAGAGTGATGCCATCTCAAAATTATTGGCCCCCAGCCCACAGACATGGCATTTCTTTTCATCTACTTAAATGTTCTTTCAATAATGTTGTGTAGCTCCCCAGAGTCTATGTTTCTTGTAATTTTTTTGTTTTGTTTTATTTTTTGAGGTAGGGTCTCCTTCTAGCCCAGGCTAACTTAGAATTCACTATGTAGTCTTGGGCTGCCTCGCACTCACAACAATCCTTCTACCTCTGCCTCCTGAGTGTTGGGATTAACGGCCTGTGCCACCATGCCCAAGTCTACATTTTGCACTTTGTCAAACTGGTTATTACTTTCTGCTCTTGGGTTCCATTGTACCCGAATGGATTCTTTTTTTTTTTTTTTGTCTTTTCATTTTCTTTTTTTTTTAAATTTTTTTAAATTTTTTTAATTTTTATTAACATTTTCCATGATTATAAAATATATCCCATGGTAATTCCCTCCCTCCCCACCCCCACACTTTCCCATTTGAAATTCCATTCTCCATCATATTACCTCCCCATTACATTCATTGTAATTACATATGTACAATATCAACCTATTAAGTATCCTCTTCCCTTCCTTTCTCTACCCTTTATGTCTCCTTTTTAACTTACTGGCCTCTGCTACTAAGTATATTCATTCTCACGCAGAAGCCCAATCATCTGTAGCTAGGATCCACATATGAGAGAGAACATGTGGCGCTTGGCTTTCTGGGCCTGGGTTACCTCACTTAGTATAATACTTTGCAGGTCCCGAATGGATTCTTGATCTCGTTTTTGGCTTGCTTGCTGCAAATGCACAGAAGTGCAATTCTGTGGGTCCTCTGTGTGGATCCTTGTGTCTTTTGGCCTCATGGATTCTATTTACTGGTTTTAGACATTTTAGTACACTCCATAAACTCCACTCCACACAAGAGATGCTGGTACCTGCAAATAGGCATAGCTGACTACTTTTCTACCCAACATGAATACATTTCATTTTGTTTTCTTGTTATTACCACCCCAAGTAGAGCCTTCAGGGCAACGCTGAATTCTTGACTTCTGCTATTAACTATGAGGTTGTTTTTTCCCTAGCCACACCATTGGCATCACTTCCTCCTCCCCAGACTCTAGCAACCATTCTTTTACTCTCAATTTGTCCAGTAGAGACTTCTGAATAAATATAATAATATACATAGTCTTTTGTAACTCACTTACTTTTACTTAGGATAATTATTTCAAGGTTCATTTTGATTTTTCAAGGTAGGGTCTCATTCTAGCCCAGGCTGTTCTGAAACTCATTCAGTGGTCCCAGGTTGGCCTTGAACTCATAGTGATCCCCCTATCTCTGCCTCCCAAGTGCCAGGATTAAAGGTGTGAGCCATTACACCTGGCAAGGTTCATATTTTGTATTTTATACCATGAATCAGTCCACCATTTCTTTTTTGTCTACGCATTAATCCACTAGTGGACATTTGAGTTATTTTCACATTGGCCAGAAAGATGGCTCAGCAGTTAAGGTACCCATGTAGAGACAGATGCACAAAGTGGCACATGTGCCTAGAGGTCATTTACAGCAGGTAGAAGTCCTGGCACCCCCATTATTCTCTCTCTCTCTCCTCTTACAAATAAATGTTTTTCTTTCTGTTTTAGAAAAGAACGCTGCTATATGAGCATTCAAATACAAGGCTTTTTTTTTTTTTTTTTTTTTTTTTGAAATTCTCTCACCAAGAGACAAACAGAATGTTGGGGAGGGATGCTGTGAAACTCTTTCTGGAAATACACTCTGAACTACTTAGGATAAAGGGCCAATGGTTTAAGAAAATGATGAGAGAGAGAAACAAAGTGAGAAAGAGAGAAACTAAGTGATATAAAATGGGTAAAATCTGGACAAAAGATATATGTTTTTTTGTTTTTTGTTTTTTGTTTTTGAGGTAGGCTTTCGCTGTAGTCCAAAATGTGCTAGAATTGACTATGTAATCTCAGACTGGCTTTAAACTCACAGCGTTCTTCCTACCTCTGTCTCCTGAGTGCTGGGATTAAAGGAGTGTGCCACCATGTGTGGCTCTTTTTGTAACATTTTATAGCTTTGAAATTATTTCCAAATAAAAAGTTTTAAACCAGGCATTGTGAATGCACACCTTTAATTCCAGCACTTGGGAGGCAGAGGTAGGAGAATTGCCATGAGTTCGAGGCCACCCTGAGACTACATAGTGAATTCCAGGTCAGCCTGGGCCATAGTGAGACCCTACCTCGAAAAACAAAAATAACAGTAATCATCATCATCATCTCTAGGAGGCTAAGGTAGGAGGATCTTCATGAGTTAGAGGCCAGCCTAGAACCACAGAGTGAATTCCAGGTCAGTCTGGATTACAGGGAAATTCTACTTTAGAAAAGAAAAACATTTCTTATACAGGCATGGCAGTACAGACCTGAAATCTCCATGCTAAGGAGGCAGAGGTAGGCTCACAAGTTCTAGGCCAGCCAGGAATAGTAGCGAGACTCTGCCTCAAACAAAACAAACAAATGAAAAAAAACTCCTTTATTTGCAAAAATTCCCATTCACACTGTTTTTTTAAAAAACGAACTGTGCCTTAATACAGTAATGTTTCTGATATTGATGGGGTGCCACCCAGTGTTAACTTCCTGCAACTACTAATCTTACAATTTTTTTGTTTTTTCAAGGTAGGGTTTCACTGTAGTCCAGGCTGACCTGGAATTCACTATGTAGTCTCGGGGTGGCCTCAAACTCATGGCGATTTTCCTGACTCTGCCTCTGCCTCTTGCCTCCTGAGTGCTGGGATTAAAAGCATGAGCCATTGCGCCCCACACAATTTCTTTTTCTTTTTTGTTTTCTTTTTTTGGTTTATTGAGGTAGGGTCTCACTCTAGCTCAGGGTGACCTGGAATTCACTATGCAGTTTCAGGGTGGCTTTGAACTTACAGCAATCCTACCTCTGCCTCCCGAGTGCTGGGACTAAAGGCGTGTGCGCCACCATGCCTGGCTCACACATTCATTTATTTATTTATTTTTATTTATTTATTTGAGAGAGAGGGAGGGAGGGAGAGAGAGAGTATGGTGCTGCAGGGCTTCCAGCCACTGCAAATGAACTCCAGATGCATGCACCACCTTACGCATCTGTCTTACATGGGTCCTGGGAAATCGAACCTGGGTCCTTTGGTTTTGCAGGCAAGTGCCTTAACCACTAAGCCATCTCTCCAGCCCCAAATTCATTTTTTAAAAACTGCATCTGAGCTGTGTGTGGTGGTGCAAACCTTTAATCCCAGCACTCGGGAGGCAGAGATAGGAAGACTGCAGTGAGTTCAAGGCCAGCCTAGGACTACAAAGTGAGTTCCAGGTCAGCCTGGGCTAGAGTAAGACCCTACCTTGAAAAAGAAGAGGAGGAAGAGGAGAATGCCAGCCCAGCATTGCACCAGGTTGCTGAGGAAGTCCCACCTCAGGGATGCCCTGTCAGGTAAAAGAGTCTTGACCAGGCCACAGAGAAGCACATCAGGACGAGCCAGAGTGCAGCAGTTAGCAAGCTTAGTAAACAGGAAGGAAGGGAGTGCACGGTTCATATGTAACTACTGTCACTTAGACAGATAGGCACACACACACACACACACACTCAGGTGTGGGCTTCTCAAGAAACCCGTGGCCATGCTAAGGTCTATTTCCACTGGCCACATATATGATTTTCTGCTTTCTCCCTAATGTTCCTTAAAGGATGCAATTCACAACACACTTTGCAGATTAAGTAAAGTCTATTTTTAAAGTTTCCTCTTCCATTTATTGATTTATATGAAAGAGAGAGTCAGAGAGAAAAAGTAGAAAAAGAGAGAGAGCAGGCGCCCCAGAGCCTTCTGCCACTGCAAAGGAACTCCAGATGCACGAGCCACTTTGTGCATCTGGCTTTACGTGAGTACTGGGGAATTGAACCCAGGCCATCAGGCTTTGCAAACAAGAGCCTTTAACTGCTGAGCCATCTCTCCAGCCCTAATTTTTTTTAACTGACTAATTTACCTGTGTGTGTGTGCATGGCTGCACCAGGGCCTCTTGCCAGTGCAAACAAACACCAGACACATGAGCCACTTTGCATCCGGCTTTATGTGATTAAATTCAGGTCAACAGGCTTTGCAAACAATCTCCTTTCATGCCTGAGCCATCTCCCCAGCCCCAAGCTTAAATAAAGTTTAAACATTAAGTCTATGAGTTGGCCAATTTAATTCTCTTATCTTAACCAATTTCCTCTCTCTCTCTCTCTCTTTTTTTTTTTTTTTTTTGTTTGTTTCTCGTTTTTCGAGGTAGGGTCTCACTCTGGCCCAGACTGACCTGGAATTCACTATATATTCTCAGGGTGGCCTCCAACTCAAGGTGATCCTCCAACCTCTGCATCCCAGGTGCTGGGATTAAAGGTGTGCACCACCACCCCAAGCTAATTTCCTTTTGTTAATGAAACTGTAAGATGGTTTAATGAGGTGTCTTCCTTAGGTTTTAGGATGAGAGAGGAGTGTTCATATAGCTAAACTCTAGGCCACAAATCTCTGCCCAAGTAAGCAGAATGTATTTGTTATCTTGTTTGAGCTGTCTTCAGGGAAATGAGCATTCTGTGTACACAATGTTGGCTTTCTCAGTTGTGTTGAAATCTCTTCCCATCCAACAGGCTGGGAATGCAAACTAGATCCCAGGGAGAGGTGTTTCTTTGCCTTATCTGTCCCTTAATTTTTCCTGCCTAGAAATGCTGCCTCAGAAACGCGTTTTGGTTGATCTGCTTGTGGTGACAACATAGTACCACGTAGAGAAAGCACATGATGTCAACACGAGTTAAAAATCCACAAACCACTCTACAGAAACAGATCCACAGCTGTAGTGTCAAATCAATTTCTGCCTTCCTTACGTTTTGTCAAACTCTCCAGAGGATGCTGAGATAGCTGAGACACAGAGGAAGGCTGCGGGCCTTGTCCTGAGTAGTCACCGTCCAGGCTAATTATAGGGCAGAGCATTTATTCAAAACACCCATTTCCTGGAGGAGAAGCCCTTAGTGAGAATACTAGCAACGCATTTCCCCCTTTACCCCCTTCTACTCTCCCTCTTTGTGTTTTAACTTCCGGATTGGGGGTCCTTGCTTCCTCTCGGCGTGCTCGGTAGACAGCGGGTGGTCCCGCGGTGCGAAGGTCCCTGCTCCAGCCACAGGCTCTGCTCGTCACCGCACTTCAGCAGGGCTCTCTGTCGTTAAAAAAAAAATTGTTTTTAAATATTTTACTTATCTGAGAGAGAGAGAGAGAGAGAGAGAATGGGCACATCAGGGCCTCCAGCCACTGCAAATGGACTCCAGATGCGTGCACCAGCCTGTGCATCTGGGTCCTGCGAATTGAACCTGGGTTCTTAGGCTTTGCAGGTAAGCACCTTAACGGCTAAGCCAGCTCTCTAGCCCTAGAGAAAGACTGGGTGCACCAGGGCCTCTAGCCATTGCAAATGAACTCCAGACGCATGTGCCACCTTGTGTTTCTGGCTTTATGTGGATTCTCAGGAACTGAATCTGGGTCCTTTGGCTTTGCTGGCAAGTCTCTTAACCACTAAGCCGTCTCTCCAGCCTACTAAAGGGTGGATTTTTTTTTTTTTTTGATCAACCTGCAGAACTGCCCATGTTGATGACCTGTGGGCAAAATGGGAATTTCACTGGACTCCAGCAGTCCAGTGCTGCAGGCTCAGAGACAGCTGGGGCACGGTGGGCTAGGGAACCACCTCCAGAGCTCTGTGTTGCCCTGAGGGGCAGAGGGTCCCAGCCTCCTCCGATAACTTTTTCTCTGTTTTGGGGCCCTTGAAGAACTCCAAAAAGTCATGTTTTCTGGCTAAGGAGGAAAGGACTGCTTTCTTTCTCTGTCCCATCCCTGTTTCCAGGCAAATTACGAATTATAAGATTTATTTTAGGAAGGGAGGAAAGTACCGAATAGGTTGATACTGTATATATGTAAGTACAATGATTGAGATGGGGAGGTAATATGATGGAGAATGGAATTTCAAAGGGGAAAGTGTGGTGGGGGGGAGGGAGGGAATTACCATGGGATTTTTTTTGTATAATCATGGAAAATGCTAATAAAAATTTTTAAAAAATAAATGAAAAGGAAAAAAATATTTAAAGAAAGATTTATTTTAGAGAGCGTTAGGATCAAGAGGAAAGCCTAGGCCAAAAAAAGAAATTCCTCCCTTTCCAGTCAGGCCCGTTTGAATGGATGAAACATCCAGTTAGGTGAGCGTCACCATCAAACTCGGGTGTGTGAGGGGGAGATCTAGTGGACTGGTGGGCTCAAGAGGCTAACTCGGGAAGGGCCAGCCCGCAGGTGTGCCGACCTGAGGAAGAAGCAGGAATGCGGTGCTTTGATTCAGGTGTCCCTTCAACTCAGGTGTTCTGAGCGCCAGGTTCCCAGCTGATGGAGATTTGAGAATTGGCGCCTCCTGGAGGCAGTGTGTTGTTGGGGGCGGGTTATGGGAATGGTGGTTTGGTTCAGGTGTCCTCCATCAACTCAGGTGTTCTGAATGCCAGGTTCCCAGCTGATGGAGATTTGGGAATTGGCACCTCCTGGAGGCAGTGTGTTGTTGGGGGCGGGGTTATGGGAATGGTGGTTTGGTTCAGGTGTCCTCCATCAACTCAGGTGTTCTGAGTGCCAGGTTCCCAGCTGATGGAGATTCGGGAATTGGCGCCTCCTGGAGGCAGTGTGTTGTTGGGGGCGGGGTTATGGGAATGGTGGTTTGGTTCAGGTGTCCTCCATCAACTCAGGTGTTCTGAGTGCCAGGTTCCCAGCTGATGGAGATTCGGGAATTGGCGCCTCCTGGAGGCAGTGTGTTGTTGGGGGCGGGTTATGGGAATGGTGGTTTGGTTCAGGTGTCCTCCATCAACTCAGGTGTTCTGAATGCCAGGTTCCCAGCTGATGGAGATTCGGGAATTGGCGCCTCCTGGAGGCAGTGTGTTGTTGGGGGCGGGTTATGGGGAATGATGGTTTGGTTCAGGTGTCCTCCATCAACTCAGGTGTTCTGAGCGCCAGGTTCCCAGCTGATGGAGATTTGGGAATTGGCGCCTCCTGGAGGCAGTGTGTTGTTGGGGATGGGGTTATGGGAATGGTGGTTTGGTTCAGGTGTCCTGCATCAACTCAGGTGTTCTGAGTGCCAGGTTCCCAGCTGATGGAGATTTGGGAATTAGCGCCTCCTGGAGGGAGTGTGTTGTTGGGCGTGGGTTTAGGGGTGTTATACCAGCTCCCCCTTGCCAGTGTTTGGCATGCTCTCCTGTTGCTGTTGCCCACCTTATATGGACCAGGGGGTGATGTCCATTCTCTGCTTATGCCATTGGTTTCCCTGCCATCCTGGAATTTCCCCTCAAGTCTGTAAACCAAAATAAACCTTTCTTCCCAGAAGCTGCTCTTGGTTGAGTGATTTCTGCCAGCAATGCAAACCTGACTGCAACAATGGGTCAGTCCCTAACCACCTACCTATCTACCAGGAAAAAAAAAAAAAAAGAAAGCTATCTTGTTGCTAACCCACATCAGTATCACAAACCAGGAGTTTAAATTAACCTCTGGAATAGATTAACATATCCAAGGGCCAGGAATGAATGTGTTTGTATAAAGTTTGTACTTATTCACTTAAAATATATATATATATATATATATATTTCGATTTTTCAAGGTAGGGCCATGCTTTAGCTCATGCTAACCTGGAATTCACAATGTAGTCTCAGGGTGACCTCGAACTCATGACCATCCTCCTACCTCTGCCTCCGCAGTGCTGGGATTAAAGGCGTGCGTCACCACGTCCAGCTTTTTTTTTTTTTTTTTTTTTGAGGTAGGGTTTCACTCTAGCTCAGGCTGACCTGGAATCTGGAATTCACTATGTAGTCTCAGGGTGGCCTCGAACTCATGGCGATCCTCCTACCTCTGCCTCCCCAGTGCTGGGATTAAAGGCATGCGCCACTACGCCTGGTACCACCCTCAGCTTTTAAAAACAATTTTTAAAAATACTTTTATTTATTTGAGAGAGAAAGAACAGGCATGCCAGAGCCTCTAGCCACTACAAATGAAATCCAGATACATGTGCCATCATGTGCATCTGGCTTACGTGGGATGTAGGGAATCAAACCTGGGTCCTTAAGCTTCAAAGGCAAGCACCTTAACTGCTAAACCACTTCCCCAGCCCCAGTTTGTATTTATTTATGTATGGCTCTTCAAAAACTTTGAAATGCTTAAGAAAAGCCATTAAAAGCCGGGTGTGATGGCGCACGCCTTTAGTCTCAGCACTCGGGAGGCAGAGGTAGGAGGACTGCTGTGAGTTTGAGGCCATCCTGAGACTGCATAGTGAATCCAAGGTCAGTCTGGGCTAGAGTGTGACCCTACCTCGAACCCCCCCTCAAAAAGAAAGAAAAAAGAAAGAAAGAAAAAGAAAAGGAAAACCAGTAGACTTGCTACTTTTTAGGCAATGACTTGGTCTCTCCCCAGTTATATGAATTTGTCCATTATTGAGTGTAAGAGGGAAAAGCTGAAGTTTGCTGAATGGGAACATTCAGAGTTCACTTCTCACAATGAGGAGAGCATAGCAGCCAGGCGTGGTGGCGACGCCTTTAATCCCAGTACTCAGGAGGCAGAGAAAGGAGGATCACCATGAGTTCGAGGCCACCCTGAGACTCCATAGTGAATTCCAGGTCAGCCTGGGTCAGAGTGAGGCCCTACCTCAAAAAAAAAAAAAAAAGCCATAAAAGCATTGCCCATTTTCTTTTCTACCTTTCCCTCTTTTGTGGGGTCTCTACCAACCATCAGTCACCACAATATTTATGTAGTGCGTCTCAAGCAACTGGGAGGTGACTCCTTTCTTCTCCCTTAAGGGGAGAGCTTTGCTTCTCCACTCGGTGTGCTTGGCTGGAGGCTTTTCCAAGTGCTAACACTAAAACATGGGGTTGCGCATTTGTCTTTCCACTGACTGGAACCTGGGAACGAAGAAGCTCCTCTGACTCCCCCACACCTCTGACGGGACGACTCCGAGCGAAGGTCCCCATCTGAGATCACTGTAGGTCACGAAAATCCCCGCGATCACGGAGAGGTCCGTGATGGTGCATATCATCAAGAACAAGCATCAGGTTGAGGGCGACCAAGCCGTGATCACCGTCGTCACTGCCTGCACGGACTTCTCGTTGCTTTGACAAGCCTCGAGTCTGTTGTGAGGACTTTGATAAGATCTTGAAATTCATTCACAAGCATTTCTTGGCATGTGATATGCCAGTGTTTCTCAAACTTGACAGGGCACACAAATTATCTGGGAGTCTTGTTAAAAATGCAGGCTCATGGTATGGTGGCACACGCCTTTAATCCCAGCACTCGGGAGGCAGAGGTAGGAGGATCGCTGTGAATTCAAGGCCACCCTGAGACTCCATAGTGAATTCCCGGTCAGCCTGGGCTAGAGTGAGACCCTACTTTGAAAAACCAGTAAATAAATAAAATAAAATAAAGAAAATCAGGAATAAGAAAAAAAAAAAAGCAGGCTCAGAGTCAGTGGGTGTGGGAGAGGCTTGCAATGCTGCAAGGCTAGGAAGTGGTGATGGTCTGGGGGCAGGGGACAGGCGACCTTTCACACAGTCCCCTGTAACAACACATGACTTCTCTCTGCTGTGGGTGTGTATCTTCCTTTCTTACCTCTCAAGGTTCATGCTTATAGGAAAGCAGGACTGTAGCCATTCCTACAGTGAATATATAAACATCAAACAACCTTTTCTTTTTCTTTTAGGCAAGTTCAACAGACTGACCTTTTTTTTTTTTTTTTTTTAATGTTAGAGAGCAAGAGTGAGAGAGAGAGAGCGCGAGAGAGAATCCGCCCCCCAGGGCCTCCAGCCACTGCACTGGAACTCGAGAGTGTGCGCCCCCTTGTGCGCATGTGCGACTTTGTGCACTGGTGCCACCTTGTGCATCTGGCTTATGTGGGACCTGGAGAGTCAAACGTGGGTCGTTAGGCTTTGCAGGCAAGTGCCTTAACTGATAAACCATCTTTCCAGCCCCCAACTACCTTTTCTATTAACAAGTTTTTTTTAGTAAGCATGATTTTTTTTGTTTTGCATGTTTAATAATCATATTATTAAAAAATCTCCCCAGCACTCGGGAGGAGGATCACCAGGAGTTCAAGGCCACCCTGAAACTACATAGTAAATTCCAGATCAGCCTGGGCTAGAGAGAGACCCTACCTCGAAAAAACAAAAAAAGAAAAACCAATCTCACAGCCTGGTATGGTGTTTCACTCCTTTCATTGCAGCACTCAGGAGGCAGAGGTAAGAAAGAGGACCACTGTGAGTTCGAGGCCACCCTGAGACTACATAGTGAATTCCAGACCAGCCTGGGCTAAAGTGAGACCCTACTTCAAAATACAAAACAAACAAAAATCTCAGGCCTTTAATCCCAGCATTTGGGAGGCAGAGGTAGGATTGCTGTGAGTCTGAGGTCAGTGAGACTACATAGTAAATTCCACGTCAGCCTGAGGCACGGTAAGACCCTTCCTCGAAAAATCAAAAAAAAAAAAAAAATCTGAGGACATTTTGCAAGCAAGCACCGTTAGTGGCTGAACCATCTCCTTGTGCTTGAAGGCAATTGATTCACTAGGGCAGCTTAGTGACCTTCTCCCTGTTGGAATAGCACACCAGACCACAAGGCCCTGATGGGAGGAAAGGGTTTATTCCGGCTTACAGCCTCGAGGGTAAGCTCTATGGTGGCAAGGAGAACATGGCATGGGCAGAGGCTGGACATCACCGCAGCCACAGCAGGTGGGCAACAGCAGCAGGAGAGCGAGCCAACTTTTAGCAAGGAGAAGCTGTCTATAACACCCATAAGCCCACCCACAACAACACACCGCCTCCCGCCAGGCTCTAACCTCTCAAGTGGCCACCAGCTGGGGACCAAGTGTTCAAACACGTGAGTTTTTTTTGGGGGGGGGGGAGCGGGGGATTGGCATCTGATTGAAACCACCACAGCATCTAGAGGAATAATGCTCACAGCTCACCAGGAGCCTGGGAGCACAAACTGCCACGCCCATGTCTGCAAACGCACCTGCAGGAACAGCCAGGTCACAGCTCTGCCTGGCCCACAGTAAATGTGCGATGTGATCAGCTGCGTCAGTTCGTTCTGATTTCTCTGCAATGTGAAAATATGGAAAAGAAGACTTTTGAAACATATCGTGTCTTACAGAGCAGCAACTGCAGGAGACTTGGGAAACAAAACTGCAGCGAGTACTTTGCATTTATGGACGGACTCATGATACGCCACCGATCACAGACCCAGCCGTGTGCCCCGAGGGCGTGGTGCAGCGGCAGCAGCAGCTCCCCAGCCTCGGCCTCCACCAAGCTGACAGTTTACACGAACAGTTTAAAGATATATAGTCAGTTCTCTTGGGCTGGAAGGATGGCTTGGCGGTTAAGGCGTTTGCCTGTAAAGCCAAAGGATCCTGGTTTGACTCTCCAAGCTGATTTTTTTTTTTTTTAACAGTCGCATTTTCCCAGTTTCAAAATGTTTCTAATTTACGGGTTTGATCTTGCTGGGCATGGTGGCGCAGCTGTGACCAGCGCTCGGGAGGCTGAAGCCGAGGATCCCCAGAGCCACCTTTGACTGGCTGGAGTCACGGCCGCTGGGCTCCAGCGCTAAGCCCGGTCGAAACCCCGCCACCGCGCGCGCACGCGGCGTGCTGGACCACGTAGAGCCAGAACTGAAATGAGGGCTGTATTCTGACTTCCTACCGCCAGGTGGAGACCAGAAACGAAAGCACTTCCCGGATTTTGTGGGTTTTTTTTTTTAACTTTTTATTGACAGCTTCCATTAAGTACAGACATTAAGCCCTGATGATTCCCATCCCCATCCCTACCATATTTTGTGTTTTTTTTTTTTTTTAAATGTTGGGCTGGAGAGATGGCTTAGCGGTTAAGCGCTTGCCTGTGAAACCTAAGGACCCTGGTTCGAGGCTCGATTCCCCAGGACCCACAAGAGGGCTCACGCGTCTGGAGTTTGTTTGCAGTACCTGGAGGCCCTGGCGCGCCCGTTCTCTCTCTTTCTATCTGCCTCTTTCTCTCTTTCTCTCTGCCACTCTCAAATAAATTAATTAAAAATAAAAACAAAAAAGTTAAAAAAACTTTATGACAACGTCCATAATTATAGACAATATCCCATGGTAATTCCCTCTCCCCACTTGCCCCTTTGAAACTCCACTCTCCTTCATATCCCCTCCCCCTCTCAATCAGTCTCTCATTTATTTATTAAGAGCGACAGAGAGAGAAACAGGAAGAGAGAAAGAGACAATGGGCGCACCACGGCCTCCAGCCACTGCAAACGAACTCCAGATGCATGCACCACCTTGTGCATCTGGGTTATGTGGGTCCTGGGGAATCAAGCCTGGAACCGGGGTCCTTAAGCTTCATAGGCAAGCGCTTAACCACTAAGCCATCTCTCCAGCCCTCTCTTTTATTTTTATGTCATCATCCTATTATGATGGTCTTGTGTAGGTGGTGTCAGGCACTGTGAGATCATAGATATCCAGGACATTTTGTATCCCGAAAAGGACGTTGTAAGGAGTCCTACCCTTCCTTTGGCTCTTACATTCTTTCCACCACCTCTTCTGCTATAGACCCTTAGCCTTGGAAGGTGTGATAGAGATGTTTCAGTGCTGAGCACTCCTCTGTCACTTCTTCTCAACACCATGGTGCCTTCTGAGTCATCCCAAGGTCACTGCCTTCTGAAAAGAGAAGCTTCTCTAAGCAAAAGTGAGAGCAGCATTATTAATATATGCGTATGAATGAAGAGAAGTGCTTGCTGGGCAGTTTTGTAAGCCTAGTATATACATTTAGCTAGACTTCAGCCCATATTACATCCCTAGGGCTCATGACTACCCCTGTTGTAGGTTTTCAGTATCAGGGGTATGTTCCCTCCCATGGAGCAGGCCTCCAGTCCAATTAGAGGGTGGTTGGTTCCCTCCAAAATAGACATGCCACTATTGCACTCATTAGCTCTGTTTTTTAAAATCTTTTGTATTGGGCTGGAGAGATGGCTTAGCAGTTAAGCGCTTGCCTGTGAAGCCTAAGGACCTGGGTTCGAGGCTGGCTTCCCCAGGACCCACATTTAGCCAGATACAGAAGGGGGCACACACATCTGGAGTTCAATTGCAGTGACTGGAGGCCCTGGCGTGGCCATTCTCTCTCTCTCTCTGCCTCTTTCTCTCTCTGTCGCTCTCAAATAAATAAATAAAAATAAGCACAAAAATTAAAAAAATATTTTTTATTTATTTATAAGCAGAAAGAGAAAGAGAGAGAAAGAATAGAGACAGCGAATGGGCGCACCAGGGCCTCCAGCCACTGCAAATGAAATCCAGCTGCATGTGCCACCTTGTGCATCTGACTTACGTGGGTCCTGGGGAACTGAATCTAGGTCCTTAGGCTTTGCAGGCAAGTGCCTTAACTACTTAGCCATCTCTCCAGCACATATTTTATGTTTTATACAGAAATTGAACAATTAATCTAAATCAAGGGTCAGTAATTATTTTCCTTGCATGTATCAGTGACTTCATGTGGCAAAAAAAAAAAAAAAAATCTTCACTGAAGACCACATATAAATTCAAAGTTCAAAACAAAAACAACTTTTTGAAGAGAACCACTGTGTGTTCAAGTCAAATAAAGACCTTTAAAATTAAAATTGAGCAGGGCATGATGGCACACACCTGTAATCCTAGCTCTTGGGAAGCCGAGGCAGGAGGATTGAAGAGAGTGTAGGCTACAAAGAATTACCAGGCCAGTTGTGACAACATAGCAAAATGCAAAATGATCTCAAAAAACAAACCAGCAAAACAACATAACCAGCCAGGCATGGTGGCACATACCTTCAGTGCCAGCACTTGGAGGGAGGACGTGGCAGGAGGGAGAGGTAGGAGGCTCATTGTGAGTTCAAGTCCACACTGAGACTACATAGTGAATTCCAGGTCAGCCTGGGCTAGGAACAAAGAAGTACAAAGAACAAAATGAACAAAGAAGAAGGAGAAGTGGAAGAGGAGGAGAAGGAACAGGAGGAAGAAGATGAGGAGGAAGATGAGGAGGAGGAGGAAAGGAAGGAAGAGGAATGAGAGAGGAAGAGGAAGAAGGGGAGGAGGAAGAAAGGAAAGAGGAGGAAGAGGAGGAGGAATGAGGGAGGGAGAGGAGGCGAGACGGCAGCCACAGATAGCTGGGCGTTCGCAGAGCCACACAGGAAACACCCTCGTCCAGTTCCCATTCTGGGCAGCGGGGTCCTGGTCCTTCTGGCTCATGTGCATTGAGGGCACCAGGGTCAGATGCCCTCCAGAACTCTTTCAAAGACTGATCCACCTTCAAGCAACCCCCTTTTTTGAACAGGGATTCGAGCTCACTTTAATTTGCTAACTTCAAGTTAATTTTAAAATAAAATTTAAAATAAAGCTTCTTTTCCCACCAAAGTGGATTTTTCTGTAGTATGTCAGGGAACTCCCTTGAGTTTTCCGTTTCTATAACTTGAGCGGCAGTGGCTTTGTGGGCGACGTCCAACGCAAGCTGTCAGGAAGGCTTGCTTGGTTTTTGTTGTCGTCGTTGTTTTTGGTGATGGGACATCTCACTCTACAGGATTTTGACGTTATTACACTCCTTGTGGTCATGCCCTTGTTCCGACCTCGCCAGTCATTAAGTGTGTGTGTGCCTAATTCAAGCCCACAAAGGGCTCTGTGGACGACTTTTCTCCTAGAGACCAAACACAGCATGTGCTCTTAGCACGGCCGCTCACCACAGCAGGGGAAGTGACCTCGGGTGAATAGCTCACTTCTCCATATTTACTGGGAAGTGGATACAAAGAAATTAGGAGCTGGACTCAGAAAGGAGACAAACTTCTCCAAGAAACTTTCCTTGTTCAGTAGACATGTTGGAACCAGCCTGTTAAAAAACACAATCTGGGCTGGAGGGATGGCTTAGCGGTTAAGGCATTTGCCTGCAAAACCAAAGGACCCAGGTTTGATTCCAGAGGACCCGCATTAGTCAGATGCACAAGGAGGCACTTGCGTCTGGAGTTTGGTTGCAGTGTCTGGAGGACCTGGCGGGGAGAGAGAGAATGGGCTTGCAAACCTTGAACTTGTCATCCTACTGCCTTTCCTCCCCAGGAGCTGGGGTTACACACTGGTGCCACTGGGACCAGCGACCAGCTTCACGTTATGTTCTTAAAACGCATTTGATCATTTCTGCATGTGGCAGTAATAAAGCTCTTCCTTTTTTGCAGAACAGCAAGTCTCTTTTTTTCTCTACAGACTTGGTACTTATCCAAAGGTTTCATCTTTTACCTCATATTTCTCAGAAATGTAATGAGTATATCTTGTCTATTTTTCTGTTTTTCTTTAGCTCATGCAACACGGATCAAATATTAACTTTTCTTTCTTAGGTCTAATAGAAAAAAGTACATAAGTCCTTGAAGCAAGAGGAAATTAAGTGATTTTTTTTCCCCTTCATATTTCTTTAAAGGTCAAGGGCTTTGTCCATAAGAAAAGAGAATGGATATTCATAACTTGTTTATGGCCTGGAGAGGTAAGTTGGCAGTTAAGGCACTTGTGTGCAAGGCCAAAGGACTCAGGTTTGATTCCCCAGTACTCACATAGAGATGCATCTCTGTCTCTCTCTATCTGCCTCTTTCTAATAAATAAATAAGTAAATAAAATGATTTGTAGTAGCAGCAGGCTGTCTTCAAGTAGCCCATTCAAGTTTAGGCTTAGAACAATGACAACCAGGCTGGTGTTTAGATTGCTGCTCCTTCATCCCAGAGTTACTAAATGATAGCGTTAAAGAACTTGCTACATGTTCATTCTCTCTCTCTGAAAAAAACAAAAACAAAAAAACCTAAAAACTCTCCCCACAATAAATAAAAATAAGAACACCAGATGTGGTGGTGCACACCTTAATCCCAGCACTCAGGAGGCAGAGGAAGGAGTAGGAAGATCACTGTGAGTTCCAGGCCAGCCTGGGACTACATAGTGAATTCCAAGTCAGCCTGGGCTAGAGTAAGACCCTACCTCAAAAAAAACAAAACAAAACAAACAAACAAACAAAAACAAAACAACAACCTTAGGGGCTGGAGAGATGGCTTGGCAGTTAAAGACACTTCCTTTCAAGGCCTGCCAGCCTGGATTTGATGTCCCAGTACCCACACAACATGGGAAAGGCACCTGGAGTTCCTTTGCGACAGAAAGAGGCCCTGACAGGCCCATTCTCTCTCTCTCACTTCTCTCAAAGAAACAAATGAAAATATTTTTTTTGAAAATATTTTTTTTAAAGTATTTTATTTTATTTTTGTTTATTTTTATTTATTTATTTGAGAGCAACAGAGAGAGAGAAAGAGGCAGATAGAGAGAGAGAGAGAATGGGCATGCCAGGGCCTCCAACCTCTGCAAACGAACTCCAGATGCATGTGCCCCTTGTGCATCTGGCTAACGTGGGTCCTGGGGAATCGAGCCTTGAACCGGGATCCTTAGGCTTCACAGGCAAGCGCTTAACTGCTAAGCCAGCTCTCCAGCCTTGAAAATATTTTTAAAATAAATAACTCCTTTAAAAGAAAAGACGTGCACTCTTGTCTCACACTCCCAGGTACTAGGATGATAAGCAGGAGCTGTCACACCTGGCTTGGAAAGCCATCTTCCCTCCATCCTTTTTTTCTCTCTCTCCCTCTCTTTTATTTTTTTATTTTTTGTTTGTTTGTTTTTGGAGGTAGGGTCTCACTCTATCTCAGGCTGACCTGGAATTCACCATGTACTCTCAGACTGACTTCAAACCACGGTGATCCTCCTATCTCTGCCTCCCAAGTGCTGGGACTAAAGGTGTGCACCACGGCACCTGGCTCTTTCTTTCTTTCCTTTTCTTTTTCCTGCAAGGTAGGGTCTCACTTTAGCCCAGGCTGATATGGAAGTCACTCTGTAGTTCCAGGCTGGCCTCGAACTCACAGCAATCCTACTACCTCTGTCTCCCAAGTGTTGGGATCACTACTGCACGCCTGGCTGAAAAACCACATTTCTAACAAATGAACGGCCTTCAGCAGACTGACTGGAGCCTGCCTGGTTGGAGAATGGACTGCCTTCCTTAGCAGGAGGGTGGTTATCCCCCACTGCCCCGATTTTGTTTGTTCCACATGGCTCCTATGAGACACAGACTCAAGGGCTGGAGAGATGGCTTAGCTGCTAAGGCACTTGCCTGCAAAGCCAAAGGACCCAGAGCTCTTTTGCAGTGGCTGGAGACCATGGTGTGCCCACTCGCTCTCCCTTTCTCTTTCTCTCTCTCTTTAAAAAAAAAAGAAGAAAAAAGAAAAACTTTCCTTTTATTAGCTGCTTCTGGTTGGGTGTCCCAGCAAGGGGAAGGTAACTGAGCCCACACAAGACCACATGCAGAGTGGAGCATGTATCTGGATTTGTTTGCAGTGGCAACAGACCTGGGCACACCCACAGTCTCAATAAATACATAAAGCTATTTTGTAAAAATATTTGTAAAAATCAATCCCCGTAGTTCTGTGACCCTGATGCCATTTTTCCTCTTGCTCCCGGGCCTCCCCATCCCTGGGCTGAAAGTTCAAAGCCCCCAGCAGTAGCGGCTTGTTTGAAGCAATCTTTGCCCTGGGGCGTGATGATCTGAGAAGGGAAACCCTCTGGAAAAGGTTCCTTCCCAAGTGACTCAGCCATCATCAGAACCCTTGCCTAATGCTGAGCTAGGACCGGTTTGGTTCGGGAAGCTTAAGTCAGTAAAAGGCCCAACTCTGAGGTGTGGAACTTGAGGTCCCTGGAAGCATGGGGCTGGCCAAGCTTCCAGAACCACTGCCAAGTCTCCACTCGCTCAGTCTCTCCAGTGAGCCATAGGCAAGGGTCCCATGTTGTGAGAGACTGCTGTTGCTGGGAAGGAACCGGTTTCTCCCAATTTTCCTCTGTGAGTGTTTTAGCAAGAACAGGATGCCAGGGGTGGGACAGGATCAGGAGAGAGATGAAAAAAGCAAGTAAGGGATGGCTGGAGAGAAGTGGATGGTAGGGGCACAACCCCTAGGGTCCCGTGCCAACCATCTGGATTCTTTTTATTCATTTGTATGTTTATTTATTTATTGTTTTTTTTTCGGACTAGGGTCTCACTCTAGCTCAGGCTGACCTGGAATTCACTATGTCTCAGGGTGACATCGAACTCACAGCAATCCTCCTACCTCTGCCTCCCAAGTGCTGGTATTAAAGGTGTGCGCCACCATGTCTGGCTATTATTTATTTATCTTTATTTATTAGAGACAGAAAGAGGGAGAGAAAGAGAGAGAGAATGAGTGTGCCAGGACCTCTAGCCACTGCAAACCAACTCCAGATGCATGCGTCACCATGTGCATCTGGCTTACGTGGGACCTGGAGAATCAAACCTGGGTCCTTAGGCTTCACAGGCAAGTGCCTTAACCACTAAGTTATCTCTCCAGCCCTTTATTTATTTTTATTTGGGACAGATAGAAGGAGAGAAAGAGCAAGGAGAGTGAGAATGGGTGCACCAGGGCCTCTAGCCACTGCAAACAACTTCGGATGCATGCTCCAGCTTGTGCATCTCACTTACTGGGACCTGGGTCCTCAAACTTCACCGGCATGCACCTTAGTCACTAAACCATCTCTCTAGCCACCCACAACCCCTATCTAGTTGTTTTTTAATTTTTTTGATTTTTCTGGGTAGGGTCTCACTCTAGCTCACGCTGACCTGGAATTCACTATGGAGTCTCAGGGTGGCCTCCCGAATGCTGGGCTTAAAGGTGTCTCTGTTGTCCCAGGCTGGCCTCGAACTCACAGTGATCCTCCTACTTCTGCCTCCTGAGTGCAGGGATTAAAGACGTGCAGCACCATTTGTGGCCAAGCACCACTTTTGAATGAATCTTGGCAAAGCATTCACAGGAAATACATGGGACAGAAGATTCCACAGGAAGGCAACCAGAAAACTCAGGCTTCAAGAAAAGCTATGGGGGAGTGGAAAGATGGCTTAGTACTTAAGGCACTTGACTGCATAGCCTAAGAACCCAGGTTCAACTCTCCAGAACCCACAGAAGTCAGATGTGCATGGTGACATACGCATCTGGAATTTGTTAACACTGCCTAGAGGCCCTGGTGCAACCATTTTCTTTCTCTCTTTCTCAAATGAATAAATAAAAATATTTAAAGAGAAAAGAAAAGCTATGGGACAAACGACACAAATTGTTCGGTAATTTCAAGCTGGTGGAGGGAGGGGACAAAGGGAAGCATGGAGCCGATAGGTTAAAAAAAGATACTTAAAGGCATGTCAACTATTGCAATGGATCATACTTATCCAGATTCAAAAATCACATTATAAAAAACTGTGACAGCTAGGTGTGGTGGCGCACGCCTTTAATGCCAGCACTTGAGAGGCAGATATAGGAGGATCACCATGAGTTTGAGGCCACCCTGAGACTATATAGTAAATTCCGGGTCAGCCTGGGCTAGAGTGAGACCCTACCTCAAAAAACCAAAAATAAAGAGTTAGGCTGGAGAGATGGTTTAGTTGTTAAGTTGCCTTAAAACTAAGAACCCAGGTTCAATTCCCCAGTACCCGCATAAAGCCAGATGCATAAAGTGACACATGCATCTGGAGTTTGTTTACAGTAGCTAGAGGCCCTGGCATACCCATTCTCTCTCTATCTCTGCTTGCAAATAAATAAATATAATTTTTTTTTTAAAGATAAGTGTTAAAAGTTAAGGGTGGGGCTGGAGAGATGGCTTAGTGGTTAAGCGCTTGCCTGTGAAGCCTAAGGACCCTGGTTCGAGGCTTGATTCCCCAGGACCCATATTAGCCAGATGCACAAGGGGGCGCATGTGTCTGGAGTTCGTTTGCAGTGGCTGGAGGCCCTGGTGTGCCCATTCTCTCTCTCTCTCTCTCTCTGCTTCTTTCTCTGTCTGTCGCTCTCAAATAAATAAAAATAGCTGGGCGAGGTGGCGCACGCCTTTAATCCCAGCGCTCGGGAGGCAGAGGTAGGAGGACTGCCATGAGTTCGAGGCCAACCTGAGACTCCATAGTGAATTCCAGGTCAGCCTGGGCTGGAGTAAGATCCTACCTTGAAAAACCAAATACATAAATAAAAATAAACAACAAAATTTTTTTTTAAAAGTTAAGGGTGGGTGTGGTGACACATGTTTTTAAAAATATTTTATTTAAGCCGGGCGTGGTGGTGCACACCTTTAATCCCAGCACTTGGGAGGCAGAGGTAGGAGGATCACCAGGGGGTTCGAGTCCACCCTGAGATAACAGTGAATTTTAGGTTGGCCTGGACTAGAGTGAAACCTTACCTCGAAAAACAAAACAGAACAAAATTATTTACTTATTTATTAGAGAGAGGGAAAGAGCTAGGGTGGGGGAGAGAATGGGCATGTCAGGGCCTCTAGCCACTGCAAATGAACTCCAGATGCATGTGCCATTTTGTGCATCAGGCTTCACATAGGTTCTGGGGAATCAAACCTGGGTCTTTTAGGCTTTGCTGGCAAGCCTCTTAACCATTAAACCATCTCTCTAGCCCTGACACAGCAGTCAGGAGGACTGCTGTGAGTTTGAGGTCAGCCTGGGACTACATAGTGAATTCCAGGTCATCTAGGGCTATAGTGAGACCCTATCTTGAAAAACCAAGATAAATACTTGGGCTGGGGACACAGCTTAGCAGTTAAAGGCTCTTGTTTGCAAAGCCTGTTCACCTGGGTTCAATCTCTCAACACCCACATAAACTCAGATGCAATACATGGTGCATACATCTGGTGTTTGTTTGCAGTGACAAGAGACCCACACATACACATGCAAATAAAAAAAAAATAATTCAACTATATGCTTTTTAAAAGAAATTCCTAAAAATAAAGGAGCAGAGCTGGAGAGATGGCATAGCAGTTAAGGCACTTGCCTGCAAAGCCAAAGGACCTCAGTTTGATTCCCCAGAACCCATGTAAGCCAGATGCACAAGAGGACGCATGCATCTGGAGTTCATTTGGAGTGGCTGGAGGCCCTGACACACCCATTGTCTCTCTCCCTTTCTCTCTGCCTCTTTTCTTTCAAGTAAATAAATAAAAACTATAAAAAAGTATTAAAAATAAAGGAGCAAGTAGAGCAAGTAAGGAGAGAAGAAAAAAAAGTGAATAGAAAACTGTATCCTGTGCCAATTAAGTCATAAGAAACAGAAATTAGGCACCAGAGTTCAGTAAGCACTACAGGTATGGGACTGAACTGAGAGATCCTTGTGGCTTGGGCGAGAACAGGTCAGTGGTACACTGGAGACAAAGGCAGTCCGTGTTGCCAGGAGCAGAGAGAGAAAGTGGAATGGAAAAGGGGGCTGAAAAGCAAGCTGAGACAACATGTTTTCAGTTAGGGGAAGAAAGTTAGTGATTCATCATTTGTTGTTGAACCTGTGACATAGAAGAAAGGAAAAGCTGGAAAAATACTTCTGGAATGGGGAGAAGCTTGAAGATGATGAGACCCAGGGCACCGGGGGAGAGAGGACAAGAAGAAAACACCTTCTATTTTATTTCTAATTTATTCATTTGTCATTACACAAACCATACATAAATGCATATTCAGAAACATCAAATATTACAGTGTAAGCTAATGCATGTCTCCAAACTACAGTTAACATCCTTCAAAGGCTTCTCTATATATTTATATGGTACACAGAAAAGCACTTGCAGAAGTACACTATACAGTATTGTGTGTGTGGATGTGGGGGTCATGTTTTTTACATCAACAATATCACATCTATTGCACACTTTGATTTCCCTTCAATTTTCCCCTAAGGTTGCATCTTAGGGACCTATGTCAGCACATGTGGGATTTGCATTTTTTCACTGAATCTTACTATTTTATAACACATTCTGTTGTCTTGATGACATTCTAATTTTTCCAATTTCATACTATTGCAAGCAAAGGTTTTGTAAAGCTGCCTTGTGAACCCATCTGTGTTTCCTTAGGGTGTATTTTAATAATGGAAGTACTGAGTCGCAGACTATGTGTATCTTAAATTTCAGTGGCTATTGCACAATTATCTTTCAGATTCTTGCTTTTCTACACTCATTAGCTCTTTACATATATTTGATATTTGCCATCTGGATATGAGAGTTTCTTGAATTTTCACATGAGTTTTCCTTACTTTGCTGAGGTGGAACATCTCTTATAACCCATTGGTAAAACTATGCCTACTTAGGTGCATTTCCAAGGCTTTGAACTTCAACACTTCTAGTCAAGCTGGAATTTTTTATTTTTTGTGAAAAAATCTAAATTAACTCCTTCCCCAATGGCTATGTTGTCTTAATCCTATTTGCTGACTAATTCATTCTTTTCCTGCTGATTTGGAATGCCACTTCAACCACTTCCTTGACATATGTATTTGTATTTCCCTCCAGATTCTCAGTTCTGTTAGAGGTTTGTTTTTGGCATCAGGTACCTGAGTTATTCTAAACTTCATTCACTGAATAGTAGCTGATTTTGTCAGCCAAGACGTGTGTTGTTTTTGAGAGACTAGAATTCACGGCACATACATCCTAACCTAGCTGTGTTAGGTTCAAGTTAGTGCCATCATCTACAAACAGAGTATTTAAAACTGTGTAAACTTCTCTGTCAGGTTAGTTTTGTTTAGGGAGCACTTTATAGGTTCAGTGTAGAGATGGGAGGGTTTTCACCAGTCCCCCTCTTTCCAGAAGTTTGACATTAAATCTTTTTGGTGATTGAAAGTTACATGTCACATGACATAGCAGTATCATTACTTTTTAGGAACCTTTCATATAACAAATGATTTGAGGTCTGCTAACTCTGACATCTGTTCTGAACAAGCATTGTGGTACTTGAGTTTACTATCACATGTGCTCCCAGGGAACACAGATCTTGTCCTTTATACACTTTTCTGTCCTCAAACATCTAGTCTAAGAGCAGTACCTAAATGGAGGAAGAAAGGAATTTCATTTTAACATGTTTCTAAAAAATAAAAGCCCAAACTGTCTCCAAAATTTATTTGGGTACTTTATTAAGTTATGCCTACTTTTTAAAAATTTATGTGGAGAGAGAGAGGGGGGCGGAGAGAGAGAGAGAACACAGCACGGCAGGGCCTCCCGCTACTGCAAACTAACTCCAGAGGCACACATCACCGTGCACCGGGCTTTACGTGTGTACTGTGGAATTGAACCCAGGCTGTCAGGCTTTGAAAGTGACCACTTTAACCACTGAGCCGTCACATACTGTTGTCTGTCTACCATGGCTACTGTGAAGTGGTACGTTTACTTGCTTTGTTTGAGTAGGGAAGCTAGAACAAGACCTTAGCATCGCAACCAAGCGTGGGAAAAATGTTTCTCTGTGGCCCAGTACACTTCTTCAGGTTTGATCTCGGTATAGATGTGTTGCTTGCTTGCGAAATGATAGCAGAAGCTGGGACTTGGAAAACTTTGGACTGTGAACAGACAAGAGTACTTACAGTAGTCATATGGAAATAATGCAAGTGTACAAAAGGTCGGAAACAAAGTGACCTCCAATTTCTTCCTGGGAAAGCTGTGGCACACTTTTGCCTGGTATTAAA
The DNA here is from genome assembly GCF_020740685.1 of Jaculus jaculus. Lineage (NCBI taxonomy): Eukaryota > Metazoa > Chordata > Mammalia > Rodentia > Dipodidae > Jaculus > Jaculus jaculus. The sequence continues at coordinate 108,475,988 of NC_059113.1, read as the reverse complement.
ATTCAGCTGGTTTTCTGTTAGCACATCTTGCCCTTTCCTCTTTTGAAGTGGTAGAACTGTCTTCTGTGGGCAATGCCTTATCTGTAAACTTGGGTACTTTGGGAAAAGGCTGCCTCACCAATCAGTTTCCTGGGCAGGAGAAGCTAGCTCGCTGTCCAGCTTCTGTCGACCATGCTGGGGAGCAGGTGGGTGGAGCCAGCACTAAGATCAGGGGCTTTGCCATCACCAATTCGAAAGGTTGACTATGACAACTCCATTAAAAAGAAAATACACGTCTATAAAGTTAACTTGCTTTGTATACAACACCGCATGTCAGACCAATCACAGACAGTCGGAAGCACTTGGACCAACCCTGTCTTCAAAGGGAACATTTGCATTTAAGGAACAGAGCTCAGTATGGAAAGTCTGCGTACAGAAGTAAGGACAGAGAGGTACTATCTAGAAGGTCCAAAAGGCAGGGCCTGGTGCACACATACAAGAGAAAATAACACATGAGCAGCACTGCTATAAAATGCAGACAGCACTTGTTAGGAATCTCCAAGCAGAGACGAGTCCGGGCTGTGCAAGCAGAATGCGCCCACAGAGCATGCAGGGGAAGCTCAGAACCAGGAGCCTGCTCGACTTGGGGGACCTCAGTGGGGTCCGAGCCAGTATCATCCCTTCCTGGAGGAGGGGCTGGGGAGGTGTGAACTATGCTAATCCAAATATAATGGCCACAAAGGACTAAGCTTGTTCACCTTGGGAGTATATGGAGGCAAAGTGACCAAGAGCTTGTCCCTCCTTTTGTTTAATTCTTGGAATTCCTTGAACAGGAAACAAAGGCGTGAGTCTTAATTTGTGGGTACTGAACCCAAGACTGGAACGAAATCTCAAGTAGGAGCAGGCTTCCTTGAAGGGGCTGAGTAGAGGCTCACAAACAGCAAAGGCAGGTCCAACACACACCTCACAACCTTCAGTTTATCTATGAACTCTGCCCCTCCCCTTAAAACCATCTTTCTACACTACTGCTTCACCACCCCCCGGGTCTACATCCCACCTGCCATTAAATCCTTACTTTCTTAATACTCGCTAAGTACCAAGGTTGGCAGGGTAGTCACTGAAGACTTAATGCCTTTAGACTTTGGAGCGTTTTCCTTGAGTGTGGAATGACCTTGGTTTTTGTGACCTTCAACATTCAGGTGCCACCTTTCTAGACACCTAATAGTCACCCTTGATTCTAAGTTTTTTGTTATTGTTGCCTCATATTGGTTGGCTTGTTATAGCCTCAGTTGAATTGTCAATCTTCAGGGCTGGGCCTTCTTTGAAAAAGGATTATTGAAGCAAACTGAGTCATGACAGAAAGGGCCTGACACACTGGTCACAGAGCTTCACCTAGAGGAATACTCGAACCTCACTCCTGCTGGTTTTTTTTTTTTTTTTTTGCTTTACTGTGTGCTAGGAAGGTTAAGGTTACATTGGAACTACTTAAAACTATTTCCTTTGGACAAAGTTAAGTGTAAATTGTACATTTACCCTATCAGAAAATGTTCTCATCTGTGTTCTGGCTCTAAATCAACAGAAAGCTTGTGTAGCACCTGTCTGCAAGCATCAGACTGAGAAAAATTAAAGGCAGATGACCATGACCTCCAAATAGACTTTCAATTAGCTAATATTTTAGTTATTTGGAACAAGAGACACCATGGTAAAACCAAATTAAGGTTCTTAACAAATTAAAGGGAGTGTTTAACATTTCTAAATACACACATCATCTCTACCACATTAAAGTTTGTTTCTGACTTGGGAGTCTAGAGTATACTTCATGGTTTGTTAGATGTAGACTTCATTCCACAACGTTTTTTTGTTGCCCCCCCCCCCACCAAGGAGTGGGACAAAATAGAGGGGTTAAGATAATTATGAGTTCTAGGGAGAGGCGTGGATAAGTACAGGACAGGCAGTTTTGCACTTTAACACTGCACTATGAATTGAGTATGTCATTAAACTGAAGTTTATTAATATTTAAAGCTCTCAATACATATTTGCCCAATTACATTCTGGAGAACACAGGAAAGCCTGCCTTATATGACATTAAGCCCTGCTATGTAAGAGATGTAATATTCACTAAAACAGTAATCTGCATTTCTTACGTTACTACTAGAGGTTGAACTTTTAAAAAAACAATTTCATTTCTCCCGTTAACCATTTTCTATTTTTTGAATTAGTAGCAATTGCTACTAATTGCTGTTATTTTAAGCTTTAATCATTTCCATGGTGACTACTATTATACTTTATTTCTTCACAAAAATCACCCCCCCTTACTCTAACAGTGCCAGGTACCATCAGCAGGCCTTGTGTACCCCAGGCTGGGGAAGGATCTACCACTGGACTATTCCAGCCTCTTCTCACATGGGTTTTCTTTGCCTGGATTAACTGTGTGGAGAAGAAATAGCAAGGGCATGGCACACCCACCAGGTCTTTTGGTTAGCATTCCAACAGTGGTTTCCCAGTCTACCCTGGCTCTGCTTAGAACCTCACTCCACATCCTTGGGGTTACACACTCCAGGCTCGACAGTAATCATTTAGTGCCTCTGCGCATCACTGACATTACTAACACACAACACCGCATGCCGACCAGCACTTCCTGCGCACATCAAGGACCAGGACATCCCAGCCCTCAAACTCCGTCCCCTTTGTGGCTCCTCAGCTGCAGCTACCAGACCACACGGAGGTCCAGTCACTGTCTCTCATTAACTCCAGGTTTGGAGTCAGGCTATAGACACAGTAAATGTTAGTTTCTACAGGCACCTTTCTGAATTCAAGTAAAAGTTTTGGTAGACAAGGATTTTCTATTTATATAATTAACAATATGAATATTGAGTACAAATATTGCTCATCATTCTTGCATTCTTGAAGTTACTTGACTGAAAATTTAAGGACTATCATTGTCATCAATAGCATAGGTTTTCATTTAAGGAATATTTTTAACGGTGAAAATACAAATCTAGTCAAGTTTTGAACACATATAGAGCCAAATATTTCAACAAAACTGCAGTTTAATTTCAGAAAATGTGTTAAAATATATATTTATACATCAATTTCTGACATACACTTAATGTGTTAGTATACACAAAATGATGCTTTCTCTTGAAACTGTATTTATGAAATGTACATTTTAATTTAAATACTCAGTATACACTGCACTTAATCTGCATGTTGCATTTATTAAATACATTAAATTCTGCAATGTAACAAAACGTTTTCTGCATATGAAATTCAAAACACCATTTTAAATGAACAAAAGATGGCTCACTTCATTTTTGTTTTTGTACAACTAGTGTTCCGCACACTAGCTCAGCTCCCCATATGACCTGTTCGTTCTTTTTCATTTGACGTTGTTCACAGACTAGTACATAGTACAGTAAGAGTGCTGGATAAAAACATGAGGTACGAAAGTGGTTTAGAGCAGAGGTCATGCAGATCATGCCAGACAGCAAAGAAAATTGTGACCGAGAAAACACTAAATAAAAATACATAAAGAATGTGCATTATAAAACAAAACAAAACTCCATTACACAGCTTTGCGTCTTTGGTTACAAAGTAGGTTGAACAACTTCACAGCTTTTTATTCCCACCCAGAAAAGAAAAGTCAGAGGAAACGTGGAGACAGAGGAATCGTGGCATTTGTTAGAAAGCAGAAACAAATGAACAGTTTCTTCATGAAAATAGCCCAATTATTTCTTGAATCACAATAACTGGAGACTGCCTGTACAGCTGCACTATGCTCTTCATACTTACACTATACAACATTTACATTCAAGCTGGGTCTTCGCTACTGAAATAAATACCAACGGTAAATTGCCATTAGTGTTAGAAATGCGCCAGGATTCTTTTGTTCAATTATTGCCTAAACGTTTTATTAAGTGTAATCCTGTCTTTCAATTCCTTTACTGATACTTATAATTATTCAAAAAAATTAAAAAAGTTCTGTGACATTGTTCATGTACATTATGAAAATAGCAGCCCTGTAATAAATAAAACACAAATAAATGAAAACTTACATAGGCAAATGTTACTGATATTGAAAGTGGCTCTTTAGATGAACTGTTGTTATAATGTGCTGGGAAGGCTCAGGGTCAATCCATGGGTAACAGGAAACACAGAGCCATGAAACTCTTAAGACCCCACTCATGCACACCGGGTGAAAGCTAACTTTTCTTGCTTCGAGAACCCCATCTATCACTCTCCTTGTGGACTGATGACAGAGATGTGGACATCAACAGTGCGGCAGGACATCTTAGAGAGGAAAAGCTCTTGTAGAATGATTGTCTAATACTGAAAAGGCCAGACACACAGCCGAAGCATGGCTACTTGCTTTCGTTGAGTGGAAAGAACAGCAGCGGCACACGAGGAAGAAAGACTGCTCTCTGTCGTCGTTCTTGAGGCTCAGAAAGCTCATGCTGAGGAGACGTGCGGCTGCTGTGGAGGCTGGGCCGGCTGGGGAGGCTGGGCTCCCACTGCCTGCTGCTGAGAAGTGCTACCAGGATTGGCCTGCGGGGCGGGGAGTTGGGATAACTGATCATTGTTTGATAGAGATTTTAACAGTGCATTTTCTCGTTCAAGTAAAGAGTTTCTTTCAACTAATTCTTTTATTTGTTCCTTTAGAACTTCCACTTCTTCTCTTACTGCATACATCAGATGGCTTTTCACCAGATCCTGTGAAAATGAAATTGGCAATGTCAGAAAGAGTGAAGGGAAGAGCAGAATTACTTGGTTTTAGACGGCTTGGTGCCTAATAAACACAAAACGTTTCTTTTTCAGCTCCTGCTTTTATATGTCTACTGTATCTTGACTGGGCCTATCAGAGTTGGGGTGTAAAGTTTATTTCCCTATACTGTGGAAATGCCTCTTTCTTCTCAAAGTTTAGAATGATTTCCAAAAGTATTCACTCCCTAAATTATTAATCACAATCTTAGAACTTAACAAATTTTAAAATCACATGCTTGGGTAGTATGTCTGTAGAACAAAGGAGCCACGTTCCAGTGGAGAGCTGTGTGACACTGCACTCTGAAAGACTCGAGGATAGGACAGTTTAGAGTGTCAGAATTACAGAACTTAGTTTTTCTTCTCTCTCTCATCATTTTATTTTGAGACAGGGTCTCACTCTAGCCAAGGCTGACCTGAAATTTACTATGTAGTCTTAGGATGACCTCAAACTCACAGTGATTCTCTTGTCTCTGCCTCCTGAGTGCTGGGATTAAAAGTGTGCACCACTACACCCAGCCAAGAATTGAGTTTCTGTAATAGTTTGAGACAGTCCTTAGTCATGGCTTATCCATACTTTTCATAAACTTGAATAAAAGTATCCCATATAACATGAACAAAATAAGTTTAAACCAAAAACTCTTGACAGGGCTGGAGAGATGGCTTAGTGGTAAAGGTGTTCACCTGCAAAGCCTAATGACCCTGGTTTGATTCCCTGGTGTCCATGTAAAGCCATATGCACAAAGTGGTGCATGAATCTGGAGTTCATTTTCAGTGGCTAGAGGCTCTGGTGTGCCCATTCTATCTTTCTTTCTCTGTCTGCATGCAAATAAATATTTAAAAATTTATGAAAAAGAAAAAAACAGATGCCAGGGACTGGGAGATGGTTTAGCAGTTGAAAGTGCTTGTTTGTAAAGCCTGTGGGCCCAGGTTTGATTCCCCACTACTCAGGTATAGCCAGATGCACAAAGTGATGCATGCACCTACTTTGTTTACAGTGGCAAGAGGCTCTGGCTTGCCTGAGTATGCATGAGCACGCTCCCTCATACAAACAAACAAACAGCAGAAACCAAAACCAGGCCCATTTACTACAGCTTCTGACCGACCAAGGGTGCTGCTCTTAGCTGAGTACACATTTCAGCTGATCATGCACCTGCCCCCAAGGGCCTCAACCAGCAGCAATGCATGACATCTAAGATGCTCAAATGGGACAAATAATTTACCCAATTAGTACTTGCAGATGTTCTGGCATCTTCAACTAAATCTCACCATCACAAAGTATCATTTGGGGCTGGAGAGATGGTTTAGTGGTGGTTAAAGGCATCTGCTTTCAAATCAAAGCCTGATGGCCTGGGTTCAATTCCTCAACTTCCACGTAAAACCATATGCACAAAGGCGTGCGTGTATCTGGAGTTCACTTGCAGTGGCAGGAGGCCCTGGTGTTCCCTTTTTCCTCTCTGCCTGCCTCTTTATCAAATAAATAAAAATTTAAAAAGTATCATTTAGTGGTCTTTAGCTTAAAGAAATTAGATGCTTATTATGTAGACTTGAAAACCCAAAGACTTCAGACAATGAACAATCTGTGAGGTGAGAGGACTGGAAGGTTTTACTCACCATTGCTTGTTCTATTTTGTTGTCAATGGCTACCACGCCTCCCCCAGATGCACTGAAAAAAAAAAGAGTATTTTATTAAATTATTTTTAATACCTTAGTCTCATTTATTACTCTTAGGAGTGATGTAAAGGCATTTGTGCTTTACTTAAAGCCAAACACGATCACCTGAAAAGCTTATCAAGCCTATTCTCACAGATTCAATACTCAGAACTGACTTTAACAGTGAAGTTTCAGTAAAGGGTGACTTTGTTATTTGAATTTGCTATTTGAAAAACTAGCTCCCAATTTTATTGGGGAGTTCTCTCCTCTCCTCAGTGGTCTGAAAACAGATGACTTTTCTTCTTCCAATTTTTTATTTTATTTACTTATTTATGTTTGTTTAGTTTGTTTTTTTAGTGTTTTTTTTTTTAAAGGTAGGGTCTCACTCTAGCCCAGGTTGATCTGTAATTCACTATGTAGTCTTAGAGTGGCCTCGAACTCACAGCAATCCTCCTACCTCTGCCTCCCAAGTGCTGGGATTAAAGGCATGCCCTGGCTGATCCGGAACTCACTATGCAGTTTTAGGCTGACCTTGAACTCACAGCAATACCTCCTACCATTTTCAAGGTAGGGTCTCACTCTAGCTCAGGCTGACCTGGAATTCATTGTGTAGTCTTAGGGTGGCCTTGAACTCATGGTGATCCTCCTACCTCTGCCTCCTAAATCCTGGGATTAAAGGTGTCTGCCACCACACCAGGCTTAACCTCTTTCTGACTTTAAGTATGTAGAAATAGGTTCCAGAAACAATGCACAATGCTTCTGGAAGGGCTGGTTAAGAAGGAACCTGACATTCTGTAGACCTACATGCTTTGATTATAAGTTACCTGCTGGCAAAAATCACCTAATAAGGCACGTGAACTAGACCAGTTTTTCCTAAAAATAATTCAAAGTAGTCTAGCCAGTAAGTCCTCCCCAAGTTCAAATATTACCGTAATATCTGCACAGAAGGTGCTTGCCTGCAAAGCCAAAGGACCCAGGTTCGATTCCCCAGGACCCACATAAGCCAGATGCACAAGGTGGTGCATATGTCTGGAATTCGTTTGCAGTGGCTAGAGACCCTGGAGCACCCATTCTCTTTCTCTCTCAAATAAATAAAAGTATATATTTACTTAAAGATTATTTTTGTAGCCAGGCATGGTGGGTGCATGCCTTTAGTCCCAGCACTTGGGAGGCAGAGGCAGAAGCACTGCCGTGGGTTTGAAACCACCCTGAGACATAGTGAACTCCAGGTCAGCCTGGGCTAAAGTGAGACCCCTGAGAAACAAAACAAACCAACAAAAACACACAAAAAATTACTCTGTAAAGAGAAAATTGATACTTTCTTGCATCATTACAAAAAGGTCTTAGGCACCTGCTTGCAAGTCTGATGGCCTGGGTTCGATTCCCCAGGACCCATTTAAAGCCAGATGTGCCAAGTGGAGCATGCATCTAGGGTTAGTTTGCAGTGGTAAGAGGCCCTGGTGTGCCCACACTAACTCTCTACCCTCTCTGTCAAATATGTATAGATATTTTCAAATGTTTATAAAGTCAAGGTCTTACTAGTCCAGGTTGACTGGTGTGTCTTCAGGCTGGCTTTGAAATCCTACCTCAGCCTCCCACGTGCTGACCACGGCATTTTATGTAGAACGACGGCTCTTCATGAGGCACCAAACAGACCCTGTTGCTAAAGTACCTCAAGGGTGTCACACGCGTGCAACTCCATGCAGCCGTGCCTTGTAGAGTATAATTCTAGTAGGCCTTCCTGTGACCCTGGGTTCTGCAGCCTTTGCAGCCTTCAGCACACCATCCTTCTAAACCCCCTGCACCCCAGTTTCCCCGTCTGTCACAGGAAGGGGTGGTATGAATACTTCAGAGGACTGTCGCTGCTCAGCACTGGCAGCTGCCAGAGGAGCTGGGACTTGTGGAGCCGGCACGGCACTTTACAGCAGCCGGGCCTTCCATGCTAATGAGAGCTGGGCACAGCAAGTCCCTCTGCACCTCACCATGAAGCCCGGCCCGGCCCGGCTACACAGACCACAGGGCTTCAGTGTTGACTCCAGTACCACGATCAATGTATTTCCCACAAATAAGAAAAGAACAGTGATCGGCACTTGGACTAGCATTTGCTTGAGAATCCTAGTTTATAATTTCTATATATTTATTTCTGCCAAGAAAGACTGAATTACTTTCATGACTCCTTCAACACATTTGGTTTAGATAGATACCTTGAAACATTAACTATAACAATTTTATACATACTAACAACAATTACAAAAAGGCTTGCTCTGGAGAGGTGGCTCAGCAGCTAAACATGCTTGCTTACAAAACCTGCCAGCCCAGGTTTGATTCCTATGTACCCATGTAAAGACAGATGCATAGAATGGCACATGCATCTAGACTTTGTTAGTACCAGCAACAGGTCCTAGCACATCCACTCTCTTTGCTTCAAGTAAATAAAAATAGTTTTAAAAGAGATTTACTGTTTCATTTTCTTGTTAATTAAATCAATCAACCAACATGTTTCCGAATCATGCCTGCAGCTAAGGAATCTTACGGTGTCCTGTGACTATTGAACTCACAGACTCCTGCATCCACCAATCTCTTGGGCAGCAAGAGGAGGTGGTGACAAGGTACACACGGATGGTTTTGACACATACCTGAAAGGGTATTGACACAAACACTGGCGTTCTGTGGAGCCTTGTACATCAACAGAGCTGAGTAGTTACTGATACACAGCCATCATTCTAATGACCTCTGACTATTCAATAACCAACTAGTGTCTCAACACCAGTCCCAGAGAGGTCCAGGCTCCAGCAGGACCCAGGAAACTGCATTTCTTTTTTTTTTTTTTTTTAATCTTAATTGCTTAATTATTTATTTGCAAGGTAAGAGGGAGGGAGGGAGGAAGAGAGAATGAGAATGGGCAGGTCAGGGATTCTTGCCAAGCAAACAAACTCCAAATGCAGGTAACAACCACTTTGTGCTTCCGACTTTATATGAGTACTGGGGAATTGAACCTGAGCCATCAGACTTTGTAAGCAAGTGCCTTTAACTGCTGAGCCATACTCAGCCTCAGGACACTATTTCTGAGTGGCCAGATGATGACAATTCTGCCTGGCCGTGCTTTGAGAACCACTGGCTTGTGTGATTCATGTTACAGGAGAAAGAGAAAACAAAAACAAGTTTTAAGGTTTTTCAGGCAATGCCTTAACCACTAAGCTATCTCTGTAGCCCTATTTTTTCTTTTTTTTCAAGGTAGGGTCCCACTCTAGCCCAGGCTGATCTGAAACTTCCTCTGTTCCTAGGCTGGCCTCAAACTCACAGTAATCCTCCTACCTCTGCCTCCTGAGTACTGGGATGAAAGGCGTGCACCGCCATACCTGGTCAAAACCCTTTCTTAGCTTGGTAGTTAATTCATGGTCTTGACCTGTGCCTCATGTGTGCCCACCTCTCTTACTGTCATCTGTGGAACATGCTTCCTTAGGTTTCCTTGGCTTTGCAGAAACCCTTCCTCAGCCTGAGATGAGATGCTCACAGCTGAGTCACATGGCTATCTCACTTGTGCCTTCCAGTCAGGAGCTTTGTCCAGCGTGTGGCCAACAGCACTCCTGCAGCAAACTCTGGTCCTTCCACACACTCACTGTGCGCTCTGGAAAATCAGTTTACACACACCCAAGTTTTCACCTAAAGTAGGGACTACATACACTCATCTTGTGAAGATCAGGTGAGTTTAAGTAAGTAATACTGGCACACTGAATGGACACTGGTGACTATTCTACTAGACCACGCTTCTGGAGGGAGGCTCCACACTCCTGGTGAGTTAGGCCCCGCGCTGTGCGATGCCGTGCGGGAGTGCAGACACACTCTGCCGCAACCTGAGAGGACGGTAACTCCACCTGAGACGACGAGCGCCTGGTGTCAGCAAGCCAGGACGGTTTTCTTGAATCTAAGATATATTTTTCATTGTCAAAGGGAAATTCCTTTGAACCAGATGCATCAGCATTCCCTGGGAACTTGCTAGAAAGGGAGATATTTTTGCAGAGACATTGCCTCTTCCCCATAACTGATGACTACCCCCACAATGCACGACCCACAATCCCCAATGAGGAGGGTCCCTGAAGAGGGGGGAGGACAGGGAGGAGGCTAAAGATGGCACCAACATGGCTGTTTACACACTGAGTATGTACATAACCAATAAAGAAAAATCAACAAAGAAATAAAAATAAATGGAGATACTTGGATCTACCCTACTAAGTGAGGATTATTTACTCTCCTGGGAAGAGGGCAGGTTTGTTTGTTTACTTATTGTGGTGGTGGGATTTAAACGTAGGGTCTCACTCTAGCCCAGGGTAACCTGGATCTCACTCTGTAGTCCCAGGCTGGCCTCTTAACTCACATCACAGTGACTCTCCAACTTCTACTTTCTGGGCGCCAGAATTAAAGGTATTTGCCACCACACCTGGCTGAGAGTAGATCCCTCCCCACCCCCCGCCCCGGGTAGAGTCTCACTCTAGCTCAGGCTGACCTGGAATTCACTACATAGTCTCAGAATGGCCTCAAATTCACAGTGATGTGATCCTCCTACCTCAGCCTCCCAAAAGGTGTGCGCCACCACACCCAGCTTTTTGAGAGTAGGTATTTTAATAAACCCTCCAGGTGATTCTGCTAGAAACCACTACTTTCTTTTCTTTTTTACTACTCCTTTCAACTGTCAAATTTATGATAAAGACACTATGTGGTACTCTTATGCAATTAAGAAGGGGTTATTCTATTTGAAAATACCAGAATATGGCTTAAAGACATTGTTCCAAGGGTAATGTTTCCCATGATGTTAGACTGGCACAGTGGGGCGGAGGGGATGGCCCAGTGGTTACACTTAGCTGCCTGCAAAGCCTGCTGTCCTAGGTTCATTTCCCCAGTACTTACGTAAAGTCAGATGCACAAGGTGGCATATGAGTCCTAGAATGTATTTGCAGTAGCATGAAGCCCTGGTGTACACTCATTTTCTCTCTCATAACAAAGATTGGCATAATGATTTAACCTTCCCTTAAAAATGAGAATGATAAAGTAGAATAAGCTGGGCGTGGTGAGGCACGCCTTTAATCCCAGCACTCAGGAGGCAGAGGTAGGAGGATCACCATGCGTTTGAGGCCACCCTGAGACTCCATAGTGAATTCCAGGTCAGCCTGGGCCAGAGTGACACCCTACCTCGAGAAAAAAAGAGAGAGAATGATAAAGTAGAATGAATCTGCCCTTCAAGTTTGCTTCCTTCATCTTATTTAGAATTAATCATACCCTGATTTCATTTTTTATTATTATACTCTCTGCATCATGACTTGATGCCTAATCTGTTTCTGAATTTAAGCTTCTTAAGGGAAGATTGTTCTGTAATCCCTACATCCAGTACACATACCTAATATCCAGTTAGGTACACCAAAAATGCACCTGTAAGAATGAACCACACATTTCCTAGTAAGAACAGCTGTCTGTGTATACACACACTTTCTAGCTGCAGTAAGTCACTCAAATCAGGTGCTATATTTACAGCCATACAAACATGGGGAAAATGAAGGGCTCAGAGCCATCTTTGTAACTGCTACTGTGATACACTGAATCACAAGAACCAAATGGGCTTCAAGTTAGTGTTTAACCTTTTGTATGTTTGGTGCTGGGAGCCAAACTGGGGCACTTGCACAGGCTAGGCAAAAGCTCTACTGCTGAGCTATATGCTTAGGTCTGAATTTACTGTTTAAATGAAGCCAACTACAATCAAAAGTAAGACTCAGGCAGGTGTGGTGGCACACGCCTTTCATCCCAGCACTTAGGAGGCAGAAGTAGGAGGATCACTGTGAGTTCAAGACCATCCTGAGATTACATAGTGAATTCCAGGTCAGTTTGGGTTAGAGTGAGACCTTACCTTGAAAAGCCAAAATGAAACAAAATTCTCAGTTAAAATAATGATGCTACAATAAGCGTGCTTTCCATACTGTTTGTGTTCTCTTTTGTTTTACCAAGGCAGGGTCTCACTCTAGCCCAGGCTAACCTGGAATTCACTATGTAGTCTCAGGGTGGCCTCGAACTCACAGTGATCTACCACCTCTGCCTCCGCATAAAGGTGTGTGCCCCCACGCCGGGCTTGTTGGTTCTCTTGGAATTCAGCCGCCCTGGCTCGCACCACAGCTTCTCCTCTCAAGCCTCCTCACGCTAGGAACAAGAGACTTTTGACAGCTTCACTAAAGAGGCCAGGAAAGAAGCTTCACCAGTGAAAACCAGTGAAGACAAGGCTTTGAAAACCTTCTAAGTTCACACTCTTTATCAGAAGGAGCCCTTTAACCACAGTAAGACCAACTCTCATGGTGCACATGTCTCCTGTGCTGTCTTGTTCCTTGCCCCACCATGCAGGACTCGATGGTGGGGGGCACACAGTCTTAGTTACTCCTTACAGCCCGCAGAGCAGCAGCCTCATTTGACCAGTGATGGAACTGAGGCCAAGTAACTTCCTCAGACATAATGCTAAGAGGATACAAATTTAGACCTGTAATACTGATTTTTCTTTCAGCAAGACTGAAAACAAAAACAGCTATCTATAATGACCTAAAATCCCAAACTGTATATATTATCCAAAGTGTGCTAAGTAAGCACAAATGTTAATTGTGCAAGCATAGCAGGGTGGAAGATTAGACCAGGATGCTAACATGCTATTTATCTTATCTAGCACTCCCACAAGCTGTTCCACTCACTTGCTCGGAATGGGGGAGGTCACTTCTTAGAAAGGCTCTTGCTCACTGATCTTTGGCCAGCCAATTACAGTGTGCCTAATTTGGTAAGAACTAAAATGTTCAGGCTAGACAGCTAATGGTAGCTCAAAATTCAACATATCTATAACTCAAAAAAGCACAAAAAGATCACCTTGTTTTACTACTTTACCACCATCACAATCATAAATGCAGTCAAGAAACTTCTTAATTTGCAAATTGAATCTTCTATACTAACAACTTCTTTGAGTTGGTAGATCCAAGTCCTTCTAATCAAGCTTCCTTCTGAAAACCAGATAAAACTGCTTCTTTACCAATTCACGAGTGGAAGAACGCTACAACTAATTTTGGGTCTGTCCCGTTTCCAGTAAATCATCAGAGAACTTCATTCCTGCCACTATCAATAAGAAACAATACTGTTGTTTCTAAAATATACTCCTGCTAAACTGGCTAACATTTTGTCTGTTTTCTAAGAAATACAAGTTTTGTTTTTTAGAAAAAATAAATTTGTATTATTATTACATGGTTTTTCAAGGTACAGTCTTGCTCTAGCCCAGGCTGACCTGGAATTCACTATGTAGCCTCAGGCTGGTCTTGAACTCCTACCTCTGCCTCTAAAGTGGTAGGATTAAAGGCATGTGGTACCACACCTGGCAAGAAAACATTTTTTAAATTTTTGTATGTTTATTTGCAAGTAGACAGAGATAGCAGCAGCAGAGAAAATGGGCATGCCAGAGCCTCTAGTTACTGCAAACGGATTCCAAATGCATGCGCCTCTGTATATCTGGCTCTACATGGGTGCTGGGGAATCAAACTTGGGTCATTAGGCTTTGCAGTCAAGCATCTTAGTGGCTAAGTAAAAAAAAAAAATTCTATTTATAGGCTGGGCGTGGTGGCACACACCTTTAATCCCAGCACTCGGGAGGCGGGAGGCAGAGATAGGAGGACCACCATGAGTTCAAGGCCAACCTGACACTACATAGTGAATTCCAGGTCAGCCTGAGCTACAGTGAGACCCTACCTCGGAAAAACAAAACAATAACCTCTGAGCCATCTCTCCAGCCCCAAGAAAAATTTAAGTTTCTGATCACCCCAGGAGAGCTGAGATCAAAAGAGTTCAAAGTTGTCAGGCACATGCCTTTAATCCCAGCACTGGGGACGTAGAGGTAGGAGGATCACTGAGTTGGAGGCCAGCATGAGACCACACAGTGAATTCCAGGTTCCGGTCAGCCTGGGCCAGAGCAAGACAACGAAAGAAGCTCCAAGTCAACCTCAGTTTGGTTTGTGGTCAGGTTTGGGTCATATTACATGGCAAGACCACATGCGAAGACATAATAGCAACAATTTATTTATTTTTAATTTAATTTTTTAAAAAATTTTCATTTTTTTATTTGAGAGTAACAGACACAGAGAGAAAGATGCAGATATACATAGAGAGAGAATGGGTGCGCCAGGGCCTCCAGCCACTGCAGATGAACTCCAGACGTGTGTGCCTCCTTGTGCATCTGGCTAATGTGGGTCCTGGGGAATTGAGCCTTGAACCGGGATCCTTAGGCTTCACAGGCAAGCACTTAACCGCTAAGCCATCTCTCCAGTCCAATAGCAACAATTTCAAAAAAAAAAAAAAAAATCCTCCTTCTGTGAAAGGAGCCTAGAAGTACAGTTTAATATTTAAGAGTGTTTAATTCTTCTTTGAAAGGAGTCTAAATAGATAAAATCAAACACAAAACTACACTCTGAGCAAAAACATACCTTTACGGTTAAGAAGGCAATATTAAGTCTGGGGACAGCTCAGCGATTACAGTGCTTGCGTTTCCTTCCTATACAAGGCCCCGGGTTCAAACCCCAATAACTAACACAACCCCCCAAAACATAAACTTAAGCTAACCATTCAAACTACAAATCTGCTTAATTTCATGACTGAAAGAACTTCACAAACAATGCCCCATGGAGATGAGTTTTGATTAGTAGAAACATAAAATAGATGACAGGAGATGAGGGGTACTGAGTCAGGATCTTACTATGTAACCTAGGTCAGCCTCAAGCTTATTCTTTTTTGGGTAGGTGAGGTAGGGTCTCACTCTAGCTCAGGCTGACCTGGAATTCACTATGAAGTCTCAGGGTGGCCTCGAACTCACGGTGATCTTCCTACCTCTGCCTCCCAAGTGCTGGGATTAAAGGCCTGCGCCACCATGCCTGGCTCTTAAACTTATTCTTATCAAGCCTCCTGCCTCAGCATCCCAGGTGCTAGCATTACAGGCCATATGCTACTATGCCTGGATCACAGTGATTTTTTAAAAAATTATTTATTCATTTATTTGAGAGAGAGGAAGTGGGAAGGGAGGGAGGATGGATGTGAGGCCTCCAGCAACTGCAAATGAACTCCAGACACACGTACAACCTTGTGCTTATGTGGGTCCTGGGGATTGAACTTGGGTCCTTTGCTTTGTAGGCAAGCACCTTATGAGCAAAGAAATCTCTCCAGCCCCAGTAAGTGATTTTTTAAAAATATATTTTATTTATTTGAGACATACGGGGAGGGGCAGGGAGAGGGGGAAAGGAAGGGGGGAAGAGAAAAGAGATTGGGCACACCATGGCTTCTAGTCACTGCATGTGAACTCCAGATGCATGTCCCATCTTGTGCACCTGGCTTACATGGGCACTGGGGAATTGAACCTGGGTCCTTTGGCTTTGCCAGCAAGTGCCTTAATCACTACGCCATCTCTCCAGTCCCCAGTAAGTGATTTTTAAAGCTATTATTTCTCTTGAGCAAACAGATAAAAAGGCTACAGATAAAACTTACAAGTTGTTATTTTCTATAGAGATCAGGCTTACAATGGTGTTCCAGTTGTTTTTAACAAGGATCTACTGAAACTAAGGTAAATATTTATGTAATGACTAATAATTGTTGACTAGCACTTTCTATGAAAACCTGGTTCTCTAATGCCCTCAATATGCTTTAAGAAAATTCATCAGCTAATTTTAGGTCAAATTCCTGGACTGAAAAGAAGAAAGAATAACACATGTTGTGGACTGTGACCGGACGTTAACGAGACTAAGTGGAGGCACACATGTGGCAGTCACAGGTCCCCACCTTCCACCTTGCTTGAGCCAGGGTCCTGTCACTCACTCACAGCTGCTCTGCTAGGCTAGCTGGCCCTGCACTTCTTGAGGGTGTGCCTGACCTCACCTCCTTGCTGAAGTGTCTCTGTGTGTGAGCTGAAGTATGAGCTCAGCTGCTCATACCTGAGTGGCAAATGCTTTACCCACGGCACCACCTTCCCAGCCCTAAGTTTTTTTTTCTTTAATATGGAACACTTCACGAATTTGCATGTCATTCCTGTGCAGGGGCCATGCTAGTCCTCTGTGTATCATTCCAATTTCAGTGTATATGCTGCCGAAGGAGGCACTGCTTTTGGTTTTTCAAGGAAGGGTCTCGCTCTAGCCCAGGCTGACCTGAACTCTGCCATCCAATCTGTCTTCTGAGTGCTGGGATTAAAGGTGTGCGCCACCATGTCCAGCCCTTAAAGATTCAAAGCATATACATGAAAAAAAAAAAAAAAGCCCACAACTGATACTATATCCTCTCCTACCTCAGGCCCTCTTGTCCATGTCAAGCATAGCATTTGTATTAATGGCTCCAAAAAGTCAACTGAAGTAGAATTTCTTTAATACTTTGTAATTAGAGAGAGATAGAGAAAAAAAACCTACCCCAAATTCCCTATTTTCCTAAAATATAGTGTACTTAATAGAAATCTGTAACACTCAGAAATCCAATAGAAAAAGAGGGAGAATTCACACCGACAGCTCACAAGATGTGGAAAAAAAAATCTGTATTTCCTATCTCTATCACATCTTCCATGGCTAGGGTCCATTGTAGAAGAGGTGGTAGAAAGAATGTAAGAGTCAAAAGAAGGGTAGGACTCTTTACAACGTGCTCCTGCAGACACAAAATGGCCCGGATATCCATGACCTCACAGTACCTGACACTACCTACACAAGACCATCATAATAGGAGGGAAGGATGATGACATCAAAATAAAAGAGAGACTGATTGAGAGGGGGTGGGGATATGATGGAGAGTGGAGTTTCAAAGGGGCAAGTGGGGGGAGGGAATTTCTGTGAGTTATTGTCTACAATTATGGAATCTGTCAATAATAAATAAATAGAACCTATATTTCAATCATAATGAAGATACAAATTAGATCCATAACATAATACCATTTCCAATATAGACTCTCTCCACCCAATTCTCCTTCTCCCCTATTTACCTTTTCAGCAATTTTACATTTCAGAATTAGACACAGACATAGAGACACACACACACACACACACACACACACACACACACACACACACACACACGGGGGGGGGCGCAGGGGGGGCGAGAAGGGGAGAGGAAAGGAGATGGAGATGAGGAGGGGGTGGGGGAAGAGAATATTAAATATTACAAGGCTACTAATTACAGCTCCATTTATAACAGTAAAGTTTCTCTCAATAGAAAATTAGTTAAAATAAACTAAGGTATATAAATATCAATTTAACTGAATAGTGTGCATCTACACAAAGCCATGAAAATGGCTTCTATGTATTGAGGAAGCAATATATCCTGGACATCTTTAAAGTGTGCACAACACATTATCATTTACATGAAGGAATAACTGATTGGGCGGGTAGAGAAATCATGAGTGAACACAAAGTAAAGAAGTGATTATATGTTTGGGAAGGTGGGCAAATGGGGGATAAAGATGGAAGCAAGACTGGTTTCACTGAATTTTAGAAGCTACTGAAAAACATATTCCAGACTGGGGAAATGGCTCAGTGGTTAAAGGCACTTGCATGTAAAGCCTGGGTTCAATTCTCAAGCCATCCATGTAAGTTGGATGCAAAAAGTGGCAAAGTGTCTAATGTTCATCTGCAGTGGCAAGCAGCCCTGGTGTGCTCATGAGCGCGTGTGCACACACACACACACACAAACAGCAACAACCCCCCCCCCCCGCCAAAAAAAAAACACATTCCAAGTACTGGCAGACAGAAAAAGTATCAAGAAACAGGAAAAGAAGGGAGGGAAGAGGTAGCAACTCGTTTATCTCCAGAAACTATTTCATTTTGAAAAACAAGGGATTGTAGTCAACATGTGAAATAGTAGTTCATGTAATATTTGTGATTTGTAAAATCTTTGACCTTTGTTTAGGGCAAACAATAATTACCTCAGAATATAAGTATTGTTTTTAACTGCCAGGACATCTATTTCACCTTACCCAGTGTCCCTTTGCTATGTGTGGAGTAAAAGCTGGGGCCAAGTATCTGATGCTGGAGCCTACATGGACTTACCTAGCACAAACGTTACAGAGTAAGGTGCTTTCCCAGAACACTGCAGACAAACCAGTACTAACAACACTTCATGTTCCTTAGTTATGACAGCTGAGCATCACGCCAATATTTCTAGTACTATTGTTTTCCTTGAAGAGCTGCTCCAAGGAGACCCAATTTTTTTTTGTTGTTGTTTTGTTTTATTTTGTTTTTCGAGGTAGGATCTCACTCTGGCTCAGGCTGACCTGGAATTCACTATGTAGTCTCAGGGTGGCCTCGAACTCTCAGTGATCCTCCTACCTCTGCCTCCCGAGTGCTGGGATTAAAGGCGTGCGCCACCACGCCCGGCTAGGAGACCCAATTTTTAAAAGTGGCTCAATTAATTTACTTGAAACTTCTTTCAATTAATTTTTTACATGCTCAAAAACCAACCTATTGGATAGAATTCAGGTAGTAACACTGAAGACTGACACAAAAGTGAAACCTGCTCAGCAATATATATCACTATTATCTAATTTCCACACAAACCACAAAATGGTGAGTGTCCTATTACTTGTATTTAAATGTTACATGAACATGGAGTATCTTTCAAGACAAATGCCAGCATTCAGTACTTACTTCTTTTCCCTCCCTCTCCTTTTTTTTTAAACATTTCATTTTTATTTATTTGACGGGGGTGGGGGGATGAGAATATGGTGTGCCAGGGCTCAAACTCCAGATGCACGCACCCCCTTGCGCATTTGTCTAATGTGGGTCCTTTGGCTTTGCAGGTGAATGCCTTAACCGCTAAGCCATCCCTCCAGCCCCCCCCCCCCTCTCTCTCTTTCTTGTTTAGTGTTTTGAGGTAGGGTCTCGCTCTAGCCCAGGCTGACCTGGAATTCACTCTGTAGTCTCAGGGTGGCCTCCAAACCATAGTGATCCTCCTACCTCTGCCTCCCAAGTGTTGGGACTAAAGGTGTGTGCCACCACGCCCGGCTCTTTCCTTTTTTTCTATAGAGGCCTCCTACATAGTCCAGGCCGGCTTAACACTTACCACTCCTACTATCTGAACCTCCCACATGCTGCAGTTAATCAACTGGCACCATTCTTGATTTTCTAGCTCCTCTTATTTGCCAATACTAGGCAAGATGGCAGGATTCAAAGATTACTTCCTTCTCAGTTAGACTCAAGTAAGAAAGGGGTAGGAGGAGAGCAGCCTTTCCCCCAATGGGTGCTTATATTTGGAATAGGCTTTCTTGAGATTTCATGACACTGATACACAGCAGCAACTAGGTGATCCAATGATAACACAGTGCTGGGGGAAGGATGCATATCAAGGGTTTAAATCCAAATTAAGATTTGGCACTGGGGATGGAGGGATGGCTTAGTGGTTAAGGCACTTGCCTACAAAGCTGAAGGATCCAGGTTCAACTACCCAGGCCCCATGTAAGCCAGATGCAAAGGTGGGACATGCATGTACAGTTTATTTACAGTGGCTAGAGGCCCTGGCATGCCCATTCTCTCTCTCTACATGCCCCTTTCTCTCTCTCTAATAATAAAAATATTTTAAAAAGTTTTTTTACAAAAGAATTGGCACCACAGTGCTAAGTACTTTATTTCCTGGAGACTGGGGAAAATGCCCTATGACTGACAATTACCTACACTTATATGTAGCCTGGAACTTAACAGAAAAAAGAGGGCGAGGGTTGGAAATTATTTTTTTTTATTTTTAGTTTCTGGTTTTTTGAGGCAGGGTCTCACTCTAGCCCAGGCTGACCTGGAATACACCCTGTGGCCTTGAACTCATAGCAGTCCTCCTACCTCTGTCTCCTGAGTACTGGGATTAAAGGTGTGAGCCACTACGCCTGGCAAGGATTTCATATTTTGCAATGATTTCTAGCTTCTAACACCTGATAAAACCTGAAATAACGTAATTCTATTGAGAAGGAATAAAGTAAATTTCCACATATTCATTCCATATTTTATTTTATTTTTGTTTTTTCAAGTAGGGTCTCACTCTAGACCAGGCTGACCTAGGATTCACTATAGCGTCTCAGGGTGGCCTCAAACTCACACAATCCTCCTACCTCTGCCTTCCAAGTGCTGGGATTAAAAGTGTGTGCCACCACACCCGGCTTCATTCCATATTTTAAATCACTGCTTTAGTTTACTGGGACAGAAGTTGATGGCTAGCTACCTTCTAAGATCAGTCAACCTTAACCTAGAAAAATCTAAAATTTTCAATATTGATATTAAAGGACCTTTCCTCCCCTCAAAGATACCTATTTTAATTAAGAGATAAAGCCAACACAAATTCTTAATATGAAGAAATGTATCAGTAACACCTAAAATTCAAATGATTTCAGCTACGTTAATTAAGAAAATGATAGGGCTGGAGAGATGTCTCAGCAGTTACGGTGCTTGCCATAAAGCCTAATGATCTATGTTCAATTCCCCAGAACCCACATAAAGCCAGACAGACAAAGTGGCTCATGTGTCTGGGGTCTGTTACAAGGATTAGGTCCTCTTTTTCATTCTCTCACACACACACTCTCTCTGCACATCTTCACCATGGCAAGGCAAACTTGAACACACTGTATACTTGGGTGAAAATAAAGTACCTGATAGAAAAGAGTATTGATGCAAATAAAAACAATATAAAATATAAATGTAAGAAAGAACTGAATAAAATGTTCCCTTATCGTGGTACAAGTACCACTTTACCAACACAGCTAGATCCCTGTGACCTTGAACTCGACTCCTCTTCAGCAGGAACATGGCAAGGCCTCCCCAAAGAACTAGCTTACTCACGGAAAGCCTTTACTTTATTTCAAGTCCTAACCTGTACACTATCAGCATAGCCTAGACTGTCTTCAAAATTGAAATCCTAGGGCTGGAGAGATGGCTTAGCAGTTAAGGTGCATGCCTGCGAAGCCTAGGGACCCAGGTTCGATTCTCCAGGTCCCACATAAGCCAGATGCACATGGGGGAGCATGCATATGGGGTTCATTTACAGTGGCTAGAGGCTCTGGTGTGCCCATATTCTTTTTTTTTTTTCTCTCTCTCTGTCTGTAATAAATACACAAATTAAGAAAAATTGGGCCGGGCATGGTGGCACACGCCTTTAATCCCAGCACTCAGGAGGCAGAGGTTGCCATGAGTTCAAGGCCACCCTTAAACTCCATCGTGACCTCCAGGTCAGCCTGGGCTAGAGTGAGACCCTACCTCGAAAAACCAAAAAAAAAAAAAAAAAAAAAAAGGAATCCTCTTACTTCTGCCTCCAGACTGGGGAGGGAAAAGAAGGTAATGGAAGGGGTCAAAATCAAGACAGACCCAGGTTTGATTCTTTAGGTCCTATGTAAGCCAGATGCACATGATGGCCAAGCATTTGCAGTGGCTAGGGCCCTGGCACTCCCATTCTCTCTCTCTAATAAATAAATAAAAATAAATCAATCTAAAAAGAAAGATGTCCAAGTGTGGTGGTGCACACATTTAATCCCAGCAATCAGGGAAGCAGAGATAGGAGGACTACCATGAGTCCAAGGCTACCCTGAGACTACATAGTGAACTCCAGCTCAGACTTGGCTAGAATGAGATGCTACCAAAGGACCCAGGTTTGATTCCCTGGGACCCACATACACCACATGCACAAGGGGGTGAATGCGCCTGGAGTTTGTAGTGCCTGAAGGCCCTGGTGTGCCTATTCTATCTGCCTCTTTCTCTCCCTCTCAAATAAGAGATATATATATATATAAATAATTAGGGGTACTGATATAGCTCAAGAGGTAGAGTTTAGCCAGGTGTGGTGGTGCACGCCTTTAATCCCAGCACTCGGGAGGCAGAGGTAGGAGGATTGCCATGAGTTCGAGGCCACTCTGAGACTCCATAGTGAATTCCAGGTCAGCCTGGGCTAGAGCGAGACCTTACCTCAAAAAATAAAACAAAACAAAAATCCCAAAAAAGGAGGTAGAGTGCTTGCCTGGCAATGTGTGAAGTTTTGTGTTCAATTCCCCCCCCCCCCCAGCAGCACTACAAAAAATAGTAACTAAGATTCCAATTCAACCCTGTTAAAAACTAACAAATGTCATTTTAAAGCCAGGCATGGTGGTGCATGCTTTTAATTCCAGCACTCAGGAGGCAGAGGTAGGAGGCTCATCATGTGTTTGGGACTACCTGGAGACTACACAGTAAATTCTAGGTCAGGGCTAGGGCAAGACTCTACCTTGAAAAAACAAAAGAACAACAAAAAGCAAGCAAGCTCCCAGGGCTGTGAGGTACAAACTATTATCAGCTATTAAGAAACAGTTTTTGCCATTGTTTCTCACCCACAAGAATTAAACATCCTAGTTATACCTTCCCAGATTATTTGCTGGGACTAAAGGTGTGTGTCACCATGCCGGGCCCCTTACTTGACTTTATGGATGGTATTAGTCAAATGTGAAAAGACTTAATGTATGACTCGAGATTGGACTCGTAGTAACGCTTATTAAATACAGGGTTCGTGCGGACTGGTCCTGTTTAAGTTCTTAAGTTCTACTTGTTTAGAATGAAATAACCTTAATTTACTGTCACGAACATATAATTGAATCAATTTACTTCAACACTGCAATTTTCTAGTTTAACTAGAAGCCCCCAGGTTTTCCTGAGGCGTACTGCGTGCGACTGAGCAGGAAGCGGCCGTGAGAGCACATGCATGAGGCCAGTGCGGCTTTGTTTTTACACGTGCTCCGGTCCTGAGCACTCATCAAGCACACAGGGTCCTTTTGCCACCCAGAACACTGGGGCTTGAGCAGTAGACAATGCGTCTAGCAATGTGTTGGGAAGCTGGGACCCCCACCCCACCAAACTGCACTTACACACTGCTCCACACAATGAACTCGCTTTCTCTTCCCCTTGGCAACCATTATTCATGATCAGTACCTATTCAAATATATCGGAACAGCAGGGAGCCAACCAGCCTGGACTGGCTACATGCATAGTGAGGCAAACTGTGTCCTCTAAGTAAACGAACTCCAGGCTCATGCACCACCCTGTACATCTCGCTTTATATGGGAACTGGGGAATCAAACTTGGGTCCTTAGGCTCTGCAAGCTGAGCCATCCCTCCAGCCCCTCTAAGTGAACATTAGGAGCAATTTACCATTTCATACCTATGTAAAACTGGGCACACATATGATTAAAATCAGATACATCGCGGGAAGGAACATGCAGAGTAAATGTTTTAGAACCCTAACCTGTCAAACCAGTGGACTTCTCAAACTATGCCACGAGCAACAGATCCATCCTCCCTGAAGTCTTATAAAGAGAAGCCACAGCCAGGCATGGTGGCGCACGCCTTTAATCCCAGCACTCCGGAGGCAGGGGTAGGAGGATCACTGTGAGATCGAGGCCACCATAAGACTACATAGTGAACTCCAGGTCAGCCAGGGCCAGAGTGAGACCCTACCTCGAGGGGATGGGGGGGAAGAGAGAGAAGCCACAGACACTTCAGGGGCCCTCAAGTACTTTCTACTCAAGTGGCCTGCTGCTGCCCAGTTAGCACACTGCCTGCCACTTTGTTCTTAATGCTGTTTAACTACCTGTGTGTGCCTCTCTTCAATTCTCCCAGTAAGATGTCAAGTCCCTGGAGAACTTCAGAGACGATGGATCTCAGGAAGTCACTGGTTTCAGAGGGCCTAGTTAAGTGTGCAAAACAGCACTAGAAAAATCTAGAGTTAAAAAGGTTTTCTTTCTCCTTCACTCAAGGAGGGTTATACATGCACCATTGAGTATTATCTGGCTTTATGTGGGTAGTGGGGAACCAAATCTGGGTCATTAGGCTCTTTCAGGCAGCCGCCTAACTGCTGAGACAGCTCTCCAGCCCCTTATTTATTATTGATTACTTATTGTGTGTGCTCTACAGTTTGTCTCCGGGTGCTGCAACAAACACCAGGCGCACATACTGCTTTGGTTTTGGCTTTATGTGCAAGCTGGGGATTCAAACATGGGCTGGCAGGCTTTGCAAGCAAGAGCCACCTCTCCAGCCTCTAGGGACTATCCATTTCAATAGCCTATTTCTATAATATTTTGCATATGATTGATATTGAACATATTACTCAAAGAAAACTATGGAATGCCACTTATAGTACTCAGTATCTAATTGCACTTTAAGTTCAACATGAAATGGTACTATGCTTGGCTTATCATGCCAGAACCATGGTTTAAGAAATTAGCTATTCAAACTATTCATCTGATTCTATTCATTGAGAAAAAGAAAGCAAAGTCGTTTCTGTATGACACAGACAAATGAAACTAACAAAGAAAATCATGACAGTGAAACTTAGATCCACACACTGAGCATGGCTGATGACAAAATAATAGATTTCAAGAAAAAAATAAAAGTGGACTTGTAGAATTCTTAATCTTGTTTTTTTTTGTGTGTGTTTTGTTTTTGGTTTTGGTTTTTCGAGGTAGGGTCTCACTCTGGCCCAGGCTGACCTGGAATTCACTATGTAGTCTCAGGGTGGCCTCAAACTCACGGCAATCCTCCTACCTCTGCCTCCCGAGTGCTGGGATTAAGGCATGCGCCACCATGCCCGGTTTAAATTCTTAATCTTGGGGACTGGGGAGATAGCTCAGCAGTAAGGCACTTGTCTGCAAAACCTAAGGACCCAGGTTAGATTCGCCAGGACCCACATAAAGCCAGATGCACAGGGTGGCACGTGTATCTGGAGTTTGCATTAGCTAGAGGCCCTAGAATACCCATATTCTCTCTCTCTTCCTCTCTCAAATAAAATAAAAATTTAAAAAGAAAAAAAATTATTCTTTTTGAGAAAAACTTTGACAAAGGACTGGAGAGATGGCTCAATTGTTAAAGACACCTGCTTACAAAGCATGCCAGCATTGGTTTGATTCCCCAGGACCCATCTAATGCCAGCTGCACAAGGTGACGCATGCATCTGGAGTCCGTTTGCAGTAGCAAGAGGCCCTGGCACACTGATTCTCTGTCTCGCTGCTTACAAATAAATATTCTATAAAATGGTGTTTCTTTAATTTGAGAAAGACTGGGGGAGGGACAGATGAGAGAGAGAATAGACATGCCAAGGGCTCTAGCCACTGCAAATGAAGCCACCTTGTGCATCTGGCTTATGTGGGTCCTGGGGAATAAAACTTGGGTCCTTTGGCTTTGCAGATAAGCACCTTAACTGCTAAGCCATCTCTCCAACCCCAAGGGAAAATGTTCTTTAAAAACTTTTGACAAAGACTTGACATTAGATCACAGACATAGAGGAGTCACTGGTAAATCTAGTCCAACTGCATACTCCTATCTCATAAATATGTCTCCTTGAGTTCTCACAACCAACCAATTCCTCTCGCCATTCAATTAGCAATGAATCTCAAGGAAAGCAAAAGAAACCAAAAGTTATCCTGAAGGTGGACAGAGAGGCTCAAGTGAGTTAAGAAGATAATTCACACTGCCAGGCCTTCAAACACACAAGTTCTCAGTGAACTATATCTAAGAGGGTAAGAAAATTCAGACATACGTACACTTTTTACATTAAGCAAATAACCCCATGAATGCCCTGCACCACAGCTAGAATCAATACTTCAGAAGTAGGGAAGATCCTCGTGAGCTCTAAGGTAGTATCTTCTTACTGACTTTTTAATTTTGCTTTTTATTTTATATAATAGGTTACACTTGTTATCCCTGTTTGTTTATACTTATGCCATTTCCCGTTTTCCTAGGGGCCCTCCTCAGTGGCGTTGAGGGTATTCACTGTGGGGAGTGGGTAACGATGGCAGAGAAAGGTTGAAACAGTGATGGGATGAAGGAGAGAAGAGCGTGGTAGCTCAAACCTTTAATTCCAGCACTTGGGAGGTAGAGGCAGGAGGACTGTCATGAGTCTAAAGCCACCCTGAGACAACATAGTGGATGCCAGATCAGCGTGGGCTATAGCAAGAGTACCTCAAAAAGAACAAAACAAAATAACAACAAAAAAAAACAGGACTGGAGAGATGGCTTAGCGGTTAAGTCACCTGCCTGTGAAGCCCAAGGATACAGGTTCAATTCCCCAGTATTCATGTAAGTCAGATGCACAAGGTGGTGCATGCATCACAAGTCCATTTGCAGTGCCTGGTGGCCCTGGCATGCCCATTCTCTCTACCTGCCTTTTGCTCTCTCTCTCCCCCTCCCCTCTCTCTTTTAAATAAATATTTTTTTAAAAAAAACAAAATTTAAGAATGTATGACTAGGCCATATGGGCCACTTATATTTGTTATATCAATTTCAAATACAAATTTAAGGGCTGGAGAGATGGCTTAGTGGTTAAGGTGTTTGTTGGCAAAGGCTAACGACCCCGGTTTGATTCCCTAGTGCCCATGTAAAGCCAAATGCACAAAGTGGCGCATACATCTAGAGTTTGTTTGCAGTGGCTAGGACCCATTCTCTCTTTCTCTCTTATCTGTCCCTCTCTGCTTGCAAATAAGTATTAAAAAATACAGATTTAAGAAAGGTATTTGAATAAAGCTTTATTGGGTAAATAAAGCGGTTCTCAGAATCCACAGGTCATTACTTTTGTTGTTGTTCTGAGGTAGTCTCACTCTAGGCCAGGCTGACCTGGAATTCACTATGTATGTAGTCTCAGGCTGGCCTCAAACTCATGGCAATCCTCTTACATCTGCCTCCCGAGTGCTGGGATTAAAGACATGTGCCACCATGCTGGGATGGTTTTTAAGTTTCTGTTTTCAAGCAGACAGAAAGAATGAATAGATGCACCAGGGCCTCTTGCCACAATAAACAAATGGCAGGCACATGAGCTACTTGGTACAACTGACTTTGAATGGGTACCTAAGGATCTGAACCCAGGCTGTCAATGCTTTGTAAGCAAGCACTGCTGAGCCATCTCTCTGGCCCAGCAGGCTACAGGCCCTTATATAGGCTACTGCCATTGCTCCTGGTTGCCACCAAGACTAGTCGGCAAGCCCCAACTGCTTAAGACACCACATCCTTTGGTTGCAGTATGGAGAAAAATCAAGCTGGAGCTGAGCTAGAAGCTTCCTCCCTGCTCGCTGGCTGTCACAGTGCCCGGATGCGCTACATAGCCTGCTGAGGGAAAAAAGTAATCAACAGTTCTACCTAGCTGCAAACCTTGTATGCCCCACAACAGGTGTGCAGGGAAAAATGTGCCCAATGGTGCAATAGTGGCGTGACTGTTGGGGGAGTAACAACCACTTTCTGATTGGATCTGAAGCTCCCTCCACAGGAAGGAATTCATGCCTGGTACTTTAAACCTGGGCAAAAGCCTGTGGCTAGGAACACAGGGCCTGTGCTATGTCAAATTATGTTCTAAATATTTGTTCGTTCCCACAGATTAGTGCTGCTCTCAGCCTGTATTTCTTTCTGCAGAGGTTAGAGCACAACTGCAGAGCTGACTAAACTGCCCAAGAAGTAACTACTGAATACTGAATCCTAAAAAGGGTATCTAAACAAGGCTCAGGGACCCTCACAGAAATGTATGAGGAAGATGGGGAATAAGGCAGTAGAATGCTGTCTTCTGGATATGACATGGCCACTATACTCACGAACTCATGCAGCTGTGGTTTCCTGCACAATATAGGAAGGGCTCCTACGATCTCATACACATCTGAGCAGCTAAGGGCAGCTAACAGTTACTGGAGGTGGGGGAGACATGCTCTTCAGTGGTGCAGTCAACTGGTAGTTTAACCATATTCCAGTAAATAACTTCAGTGAGATGGGGGATTAATTGGGGAGAAGGTTATGGTTGGATGCAGAAGAGAAGATAATTACAGAAGGGGAGGTTGAGGACTAGTAGGTACACGTTGCATCAGTAGAAAATTCAAGAGGATTTTTTTTCCCATTTCTAGAACCCTTCCTGCCTTCCTTCTCTTAAATTCTAATAATCCAAGACCTTTAGATAACTTGCATTTTCATACTAAGAAAGGGTCAGGCTGTGGACAGGGATGAGAGCAATGACAGGCGAAGAAACCATCTGACTAGCAATCCTTCTTGGTTAACTAGTTATCAGATAAAATTTTAATGGCAGATGACCTAGGCTGGGGGCAATAACATACATGGATTTTCTATGCTATTGATATCTGGTCATCCACATGCTCCTAATAAAATGAAAACTGTGCTGGGCACGATGGCACACACCTTTAATCCCAGCACTCAGGAGGCTGAGGTAGGTAGGATTGCTTTGAGTTCAAGGCCAGCCTGAGAGTTCCAGG
Organism: Jaculus jaculus; assembly: GCF_020740685.1. NCBI lineage: Eukaryota > Metazoa > Chordata > Mammalia > Rodentia > Dipodidae > Jaculus > Jaculus jaculus. Next base: position 108,447,346 of record NC_059113.1, on the reverse strand, counting down.
TCAGTCTAGGCTAGAGCAAGACTCTGCCTCAAAAAAACAAAACAAAACAAAAAAGCTCTGGCCACTACTTGGAAGACTCAAATTTGAAAGACAGACAGGTCTGCCAAGGGGTCTGAGAATAAACAGTAAGGTACAAGAACCACCTGGGACAGTATCATAGATGTTAAAATATCAAGTCTCACAACAAAATTCAACACCTATGACCTAAATTATGAGATGCCCCCCACTGCAGTAAAGGACCCCATGTTAAAGGGTTGGTCCCCAGCTATTGTAGATGCCATTGAGAAGTGAATGGCCATCAATACATTATCCATAGCTGGCAGTGCTGTTAGGAGGCGGGACCTTGTGGTAGGAAGGTGGTCTTTGGAGGTATGCCTCCGATGGGACTCCTTGGACTCTTTCTTCTCATGCAACCTGGCTGCCGCAACAAGCAGTTTTGCTTTGTCATGCCTTTCCACATGATGTACTGCTTCACCAGAGACAGGCCCAGGAGCAGGACCAAAGGAACATGCTCCAAAACCTCTGGAAAAGTGAGCCGAAATAAATGCTTCCTCAAGATGGCCTTTCAAGGATTTTTTTTTCTTTTCCAGTCACGCTTTTACCCAGCTGGGTGTAGCAGCACATGCCTTTAAATCCCAGCACTGGAGAGGCAGAGGTAGGAGGATCACTGTGAATTCGAGGCCATCCTCAGACTACATAGTGAATTCCAGGTCAGCCTGGGCCAGAGTGAAACCCTACCCTGAAAAACAAACAAACAAAATGACTAACCCAGAAAAATGGCACAGAACAATAAACAATAAGGTGACCCCTCTGGCTATTTCTGAACAGTGACTCAGAAGCTTGAGAAACTGGCCTGTAGGAGGCAGTTGGAAGTTTGGAGAAGTAGGCTCAGAAGAGCTTAATCTGCTGCAGGTGGAGTTGCTGGTGGCTCTGCTGAGAGCTGAGAAGATGCGGGTGCAGGTGAGAATGAGCCTGTGGACAGTGAAGGCTGTGGCAGGAGGGTACATACGGAGCTGCTCTGTTTCATCATATCCTGGCATTTTTTGTGTGGCTGACTTTGAAGGAGACAGACTGACTTACCTGCCAGAGGAAATCTCAAGACTGCATAGTACTCAGGCAGGGCCAGGCTGGCTACTTTCAGCCAGAATGACAGTGAGAACTGGAGCATAAAGCAGAGATATTAGAATACTTCTAGACTGGCCAGAAATGGAGGCCCTATGGACTGGGCCAAAGGTAAGGTTGTTGAAGATAAGCAGTGACACTGACACAAGGATGATATGACAGGAAACCCCGTAATCTGGAAAGGCTCCACCCATAATGGGCTCCACAGCAGAAACTGTAAACTCATTTCAAAGACTTTCTCTTGAGATTAGAGAGCCTCCAGGGCATCCCGCTTACACCTAACAGGAATTATTCCCCCCTATTCAGTTAATCAGGCCAATTTCACCATGGTCAACCAGCCAGCCACTGGTCAAGTTGATGGAGACCATGGTGTCAGGAAATCGGTGCTGGTTCTGCAAGCATGCAGAATTCAAGCACTGTGGGGTCAGACTTCCACTGGTATTTCAAAGGGAGGCTTAGGAGACCAGGCAATCATCAGGCAAGACTGGAATCTCTAATGGGAAGGCCCGGAAAAGGAAATACATGAAGCTGACATGAAGGCCCTGGTAGTTAAAAGGTGACAGAGCATGGACTGTTTCCTAAGGAAAGTCACTGGTAGTGAATAGAGCAGCTCAGAGAGGCCATGTGGGCTGCAACAGGCAAGGCCACAAGGGCAGGGCTACCCCGGTCTCTTGGACTTCGTGCCACCACATGCTGCCGACAGGTTTCAGGCTTGCTTTGCTCTGATTCCTCTGGTCTGTGCCTCCATTCCTTCTCTTTTAAAAGGGAATGCTTACACTGCTTAAATTATATACCTGAAGCACGTAACTTGTCCTTGCCTCTTCAGGCGCTGCTTGATAGCTAGAAGTTTGCCTTGACTTTCAGATGACTTTTAATCTGGAACAATGCTGACACAGTTAGGCCTTTGGGGACTCTTCTAGATGGACTGAATACATTTTGCATTACAAAATGGCCGTAAGCCTTTGGAGGCTGAAGCAGAGGACTGTGGTTTGGATATGAAGTGTCTCCCCAAAGGCTCATATGGAAGGCCTGGGCCCTCCTGACCTGGCAGTGCTGATGAGAGGTGATGAGATGGTGAGGGTGGCTAATGGGCTGTTGTAGGGAAGGGAAGGAGAGCCTCGTTAGAAGCAGGGCACTGAGGACTTGCTCTTCCTGAATGTCTTGTCCCTCTTACTGCCTCATCCACTTGTGCTCTCACTGTGCTTGTGCAGACACCACGTGAACTACTTTTCCTCTGCCATGATGTCACTTCACCAAGACCAGACACAGGGCCAAATGCCCAGGGACTGAAACCCAATAACAAATGCCGCTTCCTGCCTTTCTCAGGCATTTGCCAGTGGCAAAATGGCCAGTTCACTATCATTTATCGCATTCACTACTTTGGATTTTAAATGGTTTAAAAATTACTGAAAAGCTCTTTACCAACCACAATTACAACTATTACCCTATGTATGTGTACTCCAAGTCTAGCAGGGAGTAGTAGGTTAACAACTCAGATAAGGCATGAGAGTTCATGTTTTACTGTCTAAATTTTGAGAAGATCTGTCTGAGTACTCATGCAGGTGAGGCACACACATATTCTCAGAAAAAACCCTTGGAAGACAGGATTTTCATGCTGATTAGAGTGAAGGATTTGATAACTTTAACCACAGCACTAAAGAAACAGTTTCTTTAATTTCAGACAATGTCAGTTAAATTGAAGAGTAAACAAATAGTGACTGTTTTAGGTAGTTTCAGTGTGGACTTTATCTGTCCTCCTCCTCTCCAATTGTTACTGTGGTGCTGTGGACTGCATCAAGGCCTTGCACATCAGACCACTCTACCACTGAGCTGTAACGACTTGGTGGTGTAAGACAGCGTTGACTACTCAGTTTGACTGGCCTTGAGCTCTCCGGGGATTATAGGCATCACTGACATGCCTGACTTTGAGCCTTATTTAGAGACATCAGAACTTTAAATTTATTATTTTTTAATTTTTTGTTTTTTATTTATTTATTTGAGAGTGACGGACAGAGAGAGAAAGAGGCCAATACACAGATAGAGAATGGGCATGCCAGGGCCTCTAGCCACTGCAAAGGACCTCCAGGCATGTACGCCCCTTATGCATCTGGCTAACATGGGTCCTGGGGAATCGAGCCTCGAACTGGGGTCCGTAGGCTTGACAGGCAAGGGCTTAACTGCTAAGCCATCTCTCTAGCCCTTTAAATTTATTATTATTATTATTTTTATTTTTTGGTTTTTTGAGGTAGGGTCTCACTCTGGCTCAGGCTGACCTGGAATTCACTATGTAGTCTCAGGGTGGCCTCGAACTCTTGGCGATCCTCCTACCTCTGCCTCCCGAGTGCTGGGATTAAAGGCGTGCGCCACCACGCCCGGCCTAAATTTATTTTTAAAAACAAATTTTTCTTGGTAAATGCTTTTAAGGAATGCATAAAGAAGTTTCTCAACAGAACTGGGAAGCAATGAAAGGCAAACGGGAAATCTTTTAGCATTGAGCATGAGTCCTGCACATATGTCTCATTACTTCAAAGAAACATTTCAGCTCAAGCTTTGAAAATGCCCCTTTAATATTTGTTATTTGTAAGTCTAACTATGAAGAAGTCAGTTCTTTGCTGATGTCAGTTAGTACTATTCTAGTAAGTACTAACTTAAGAAACGTGATACATTCAAAAATAAATAAATAAATAAATAAATAAATAAATAAATGTGTGGGGGCTAGAGAGATGGCTTAGCTGTTAAGGCATTTGCCTGCAAAGCCAGAGGACCCTGGTTCGATTGCCCAGGTCCCACATAAACCAGATGCACAAGGGGGCGCATGTGTCTGGAGTTTGTTTACAGTGGCTGGAGGCCTTAGTGTGCCCATTCCCTCTCTCCCTCTCTCTGCCTCAAGTAAGTAAATAAGTAATTTTATAAAAATGACCCAGAAAGCCAAGTGCCACATGTTCTCCCTCATATGTGGATCCTAGCTACAGATGACTGGGCTTCTGCGTGAAAAAACTCAGTAGCAGAGGCCAGTAAGTTAAAAAGGAGATATAAAGGGAAGAGAAAGGAAGGGAGGAAGGTACTTAATAGGATGGTATTGTATATATGTAAATAGAATGATTGAGATGGGGAGGGGATATGATGGAGAATGGAATTTCAAAGGGGAAAGTGGGGGGGGAAGGGTATTACCATGGGATTTTTTTTATAATCATGGAAAATATTAATAAAAATTGACAATAAAAAAAGAAAAGTGGTACATGCAGCTGCTTATAACCGTGTTGTGTGTGAACAGAATTTGCTTTCTAAGGCAAAAAAAAGTACTGAGTTGTATATAATAAGCAACTTATATGTGTGTGTGTTTGTGTGTGTGTGTATTATTATTATTCTTTTTTTTTTTGAGGTAGGGTCTCACTCTGGCCCAGGCTGACCTGGAATTCACCATGTGGTCTCAGCCTTGCACTCATGACAATCCTACTTCTACCTCCCAAGTGCTGGGATTAAAGGCTTGCGCCACCACGCTTTTTTTTTTGGAGGTAAAGTCTTGCGCTAGTTCAGGCTTAACTGGAATTCACTCTGTAGTCTCAGGGTGGACTTGAACTCACAGCAACCCTACCTACTACCTCTGCCTCTCAAATGCTGGGAAAAAGACATGCACCACCAAGCTCAGCTTTTTTTTCCCTCCCTTAATGAGAAAGAAAGAAAGAGAGAGATGGAGGGAGGGTTGGTATGCCAGCAATCACATGTGTCACCTTGGGCAGTCAAACATGGGTCTTTAGGCTTCACAGGCAAGCTCCTAAACTGCTAAGCCATTTCTCAAGGCCTTGTAATATTTTTTTTTTGTTTTGTTTTTCGAGGTAGGGTCTCACTCTGGCTCAGGCTGACCTGGAATTCACTATGTAGTCTCAGGGTGGCCTCGAACTCTCGGCGATCCTCCTACCTCTGCCTCCCGAGTGCTGGGATTAAAGGCGTGCGCCACCATGCCCGGCTCAAGGCCTTGTAATTTTTAAAAATAATTTAAAGACCATTGTACTTGTTACACATTTCATAAGTCACAAACAAGTGACTAACAAAGCTTGCCTTCTCAGAAACAAAATGCTCAATAGTAACATCAATTATTTTTGAAATTCTGACAAATGCTATGAACTTTAAACATAAAACTGAACACACAATCCCTCTTTACCCAAATTTTCAAAGCCCACAACCCTCTGAAACCTTTACTATTAAATGTGGACATCCTATACTACACAAGTTAGAAACTATATTCCTGACGATCAGTTATGCAGAATTATGGTAAAAAAATGAAGGAAACAGGGCTGGAGAGATGGCTTAGCGGTTAAGCGCTTGCCTGTGAAGCCTAAGGACCCCGGTTCGAGGCTTGATTCCCCAGGACCCATGTTAGCCAGATGCACAAGGGGGCGCAGGTGTCTGGAGTTCGTTTGCAGTGGCTAGAAGCCCTGGTGCACCCACTCTCCTCTCTCTCTCTGCCTCTTTCTCTGTCACTCTCAAATAAATAATAAAAATAAACAAAAAAAGTTTTAAAAAGTGAAAACAGAAAAGTATTAAGATTAAAAAACAGACACTATTAGTTTGTTATATTTCCTTCCAGACTAAAAACTACTCACAACAACTGGTTTACGAAACTTAAGTTGATAGAGAAGCAATGGACTACCATACCAGAAACAATTCAACTTATCATTCAAAAGACAGGATGGGTATGAATGTGCATAGTAAGAGAGACAATACGGTATTTTCAGTCAAGGATAAAACTGGAGCTGGGTGTGGTGGCGCACGCCTTTAATCCCAGCACTCGGGAAGCAGAGGTAGGAGGATCGCCATGAGTTCAAGACCACCCTGAGACTACATAGTGAATTCCAGGTCAGCCTGGGCTAGAGTGAGACCCTACCTTGAAAAACCAAAAAACAAACAAACAAAACAACAACAAAAACCCTGGAAATAGAAAGAGTGGCTTTCTCTTAGTTGGTATCACCCTTATCTTTTAGCTTTTCTGGAAAACAACTATTTTTTTTTTTTTTACAGATACATTTATTTATTTATTTATTTGAGAGAGAGAGAGAGAGAGAGAGACAGACAGACAGACAGACAGAGGGAGAATGGGCACACCAGGGCCTCCAGCCACTACAAATGAGCTCCAGATGCTTGTGCCACCTTGTGTATCTGGCTTATATGGGTCCTGAGGAACTGAACCAAGCTCCTTTGGCTTTGCAAGCAAGCGCCTTAACGGTTAAGCCAGCTTTCTATCCCCTACAAATACTTTTTGACAAGACTTGTAAGACATGTACTACATTTTAGGAAGAATGTTAATTCTGTAACTATATGACTAATAGACATACAACATAGCCCAGAATTTTTTCACTTGCAAAATATAACCTTCAGACTGAAGATTATAAGATTTTATCCTGAGCTGAAAAATCTATTATTCTGAGCCCACCTCTTCAAAATATAGCTGTGTAAAACCAAGCAAAATAAAAAAGTACACAAAGCAAGTTAAATGTATTTTTTTCTAAGCATGGAGCAATTCTGAGAGGAAGCAATTTTCAGGGTACACAAAGAATGTAGACTGACCTCTCATACATCTTTTTCATGTGATACTGACATCTCAGAAGTACTCCCACTGTAAAAACTGAGAAACTACTTTGGCTTTTTCAAATAGTTTAGAAACACTCAAAGATGGCTTTTACAAAGAAAGTAAAATCTCCCAAAGCAAACAAAATTGCACTTTGCTTTATGAAGAAATGTTAGACAGCTCCTGGAGAGCAACTATAGAGTACATGGGCTCTTCACCACACTGTAAGCACCTAAAAAGGGTGCCACAGCAACTTTAAATAATATTACTCTATTCCAGGATTCCCCTTTCTTTTAAAAATTATTATATTTATTAAATATCACTGCAGAGACACAGCCTTAACTCTGAGATTTTGAAAAGATTTCATACTCCAAATGTCGAAAATTCCGAGTTTTACTTAATATTTGATAGTGTCAGTTATACAATGTGCTCATTCTGTTCATAGTCATCTCAATACAATAACATCAGGTATAACACATAAAATCTAATCCATTAAGTCTTACCAATTTATGACCTGATGAGACACTCTTGTGGACAACATTCAGTCCTTAGAAGCTAGAATAACCCTCCAACCATGTGAGGGCATCACAACTTTTAAACTTTCGGCTTTCGATCATTATTATGTCACATTCCTCCTCCGGTGCTGAATTCTAAAAAAAATTCTAGCAAAGAGTTTAAGTAAATAAGTGTTTTAATCAAATAGCCTTTAAAATCTTTTATAGCAAAGTTTTATGTTTCACCATGATTACACAACTGATATTTTTCACTTTCCTTTTTAATTATAAAATAATTTCATATTTGATTTGATTCAAGCTTAAAATTTCAACATGGAGTTTTCAAGCCACCAGAATGTTGTTAGTAAAGAGTCAAATAGAAATGGAACCAATCAAAGGTTTAAGATCATGATCCAGAAATGATGATTTAGCACCATGTGACATGAGAGAGGTAATTCTGTAGCGCTACCGAACAGCATTTGAGCTCCATTGTTTGGTCCACATCCATTCATATGTTTCTAGACCCTAGTGTAGGTGTCTGCATCAATAGATGCTATATAGATTATTTAAATGCTTAAGACAGCATTCAACTTTTATTCTTGCATCAGTGTCTCCCCAGTCACTAAAATAGTTATGTGGTACAATAGTTTTTATGTGCTGTGGGTGCTGAAAAAAATGGGAGTATATTTAATAATGGAAAAAAGTACACTTCATTAAGAGTATCATCCTAAATTTATTTATTTTTTAACAAAAGGCTTTCAACTGGCCATCTACTTCATCCTAAGGATACTACTACTAAAATAGCATTTTATATCTGGTAAGAAAGCACATCCTTACTTTTAGTTGCCAGTAGTACACAGAAAAGCAACAAATACTTGTGGATTTCATTTTACTTAAATAAAATGACTTAATGGGGGTCAAAGAAGAAGGGAAAAGAGACCATTACTGAGGAAGATCAATATGGACAAAGCTGTAAAAAACTCAAGTCACAGAACTGTAAAGGAAACTGCAGCTATCTCAAGGCATTTGGCCCAAATGTACGGGGTGGATTATGCTGTTACAGATTTTAGCTTTGAATGTCATTTTCCTATTACACATGGTCATTTACAAATAAATTTTCCAAGTGTAATCTCACAACACATTTGACTTCAGCAAAATCATATGAAATTTTGTCCTTTTTCAAATTGTAGCCTTATAGTAAAATCACCTGGTGAAGGCAAAAATCCATACTTATACAAAGGTATGGTCATTCCATTAACATTACCCAAAGCTTTAGAAAACTTTTGTGCAACACAAGCCCATCAACCTACAAAATAATCTCACAATATTTTTAAATGTTTACTTTTGATGAATTGCTCTTTTATGGGACAAATCCCATGGGAAGATACAGAATGCATGCTGAAGTATATAGAAACAATGCTGGAAATCTGCTTGTCAGAAAGGCTCTGATTAAACGGTCACTGAAAGTGTACATTGCCTGACTCTACTGAGGGGTCTGCCAACAACAAGCACTGCTAGGTAGAGAACCTGGAAAGCCAAAGCTGATGGACGGCAGGATTAAACCAGCCATAAGACAAATTCAGTTAGCTTATAAGAAAAAAAAAATTTAAATGTGTGCATCATACAAATGTATGACAAAGTTTAAAGTATGTCTACATTTTGAAAGATGTAAAACTTTGTTTTAGGGATAGAATGGTGGCTTTGCAGTTAAGGCACCTGCCTGAAAACCAAAGGACCCATGTGAACCAGATGCACCAAGTGGCACATGTTCTGGAGTTCATTTGCAGCAGCTAGAGGCCCTGACATGTCCATAATCTCTCTCTCTCCCCGCCCCCCACTTCTCTCAAATAAATATAAAAAACTTTGTTTCATTTTTCCCTGCACATACATTTTAAAAAATTGGTTATCTAGTACAGAGATATATATGAAGAGATTCTATCATTAAATTCCAAAAGGTACAGAATTACTAAAAATCTGAACTGAAACTTTGTAACTAAAATGTTTACAGATGATTAAAGGTTAGTCAGATAAGCCTTTTAACATTAGAATTCTTATATTTACTTAGAAAGCCATAAATTTATATATCATAATCTTCATGATCAATCATAATCTTTAATCTCTAGCAATACTGTAATCAAAACAAATCCTGAGCCGGGCATGGTGGCGCACGCCTTTAATCCCAGTACTCGGGAGGCAGAGGTAGGAGGATCACAGTGAGTTCGAGGCCACCCTGAGACTACATGGTGAATTCCAGGTCAGCCTGGGCCAGAGTGAGACCCTACCTCGAAAAACAAAACAAACAAACAAACACAAAAAAACAAAAAACAAATCCTGAACTTTTCCTAATTATGGCAGCTTCACCCTTTCCAAGTACAAATGGCATAATGCCTTTGAGTCCCCAAAGATAAAACTTTCCTTTTTTTTTTTTTTTTCCCTTTATGAGATTCTGTGGTAGGGATGGAGTATAGCCACTGCCTCAGGTAGACAAGTAGTCTGCCACGAAGCTACATCTCCAGCCTGGTACCTTTTATTTGAGTGAATGTGCCTAACTTGATTTCATTTAAAATGTTACTTTCATGTATAAAACATTATTTCCAAAATGCTCTCATTTCTAAGGTCCTAAAATAAAACGGGTATTGCTTAATATCTTGCTTGACCTTCTCTGACCCTACTCCTGTTTTGGTAATCCTGGCCTGTCTTAAAGTTTAGACAACCAAAAATTTAATTAAAAAATCTTTTAACAATTTTATACTTATTTGCACCCCTGAATATTTTCTACCAGCCTATCAATTCATCCATAGAATTGCTAAAGCCACAAACCTCATCACTACTTTTTCCTTTTCAAGATAATTCTTTCACCAACACTCCCCCCTTATTATGAGTGTTCCCTCAGTTGTGTTTGGGTGCTTCCCTACCTAACAATGAGCTGTAAAATAATGTTAATTCCTGCTTTCTGATAATCATTCCTTCCTTATCCCCATTGCTCAACTCAGGTCTTTAGGACCTTTCTAGTATTTCTTCTGATTTCTACTTACTCATTTCTCTTCTTTTTAATTTTTTTTAAAATTTATTTTACAGAGAGAGAGAGAGAGAGAGAGAGAGAGAGAGGGAGAGGGAGAGGGAGGGAGAGAGAAGAGAGAATGGGTGTGCCAGGGTCTCTAGCCACTGCAGACAAACTCCAGATGTACCCGTGCCCTTGTGTATCTGGCTAACGTGGGTCCTAGGGAATCGAACCTGGGTCCTTTGGCTTTGCAGGCAAACGCCTTAACTGCTAAGCCATCCCCTCCAGCCCTCTTCTGTTCTTTAAACACTAATCAAATTTATTCTTACCATACACAGGGATGGATGGAGGGAGGGAGGGAGCAAGAGAGCGGGAGAACAAGCGAGCTGTACAAATATGTATGCCCTGGGGATGTGGAAAAAAAGGAACCCTTCTACACTGCTGGTGGGAATGCAATCTGGTCCAGCCATTGTGGAAATCAGTGTGGAGGCTCCTAAAACAGCTAAGCATTGATCTACCATATGACCCAGCTATAGCACTCCTAGGCATATATCCGAAGGACTCATCTCATTTCCTTAGAAGTACATGCTCAACCATGTTTATTGCTGCTCAATTTATAATAACTGGGAAATGGAACCAGCCTAGATGTCCCTCAACAGATGAGTGGATAATGAAGATGTGGCACATTTATACAATGGAGTTCTACTCCGAGGTAAGAAAAAAATAAATGAAGTTATGAAATTTGCAGAAAAATGGATGGACCTGGAAAGTATTATACTAAGTCAGGTAACCCAGGCCCAGAAAGCCAAGCGCCACATGTTCTCTCTCATATGTGGATCCTAGCTACAGATGATTAGGCTTCTGCGTGAGAAGGAAAATACTTAGTAGCAGAGGCCAGTAAGGTAAAAAGGAGACATAAAGGGTAGAGAAAGGAAGGGAGGAGGATACTTAACAGGTTGATATTGTATATATGTAATTACAATGATTGTAATGGGGAGGTAATATGATGGAGAATGGAATTTCAAATGGCAAAGTGTGGGGGTGGGGAGGGAGGGAATTGCCACGGGATATATTTTATAATCATGGAAAATGTTAATAAAAATTAAAAAAAAAAAATGTATACCCTGAACTTTCACAGGGATCTAACAGGACTGGTTCTTTTTTAGGGTTTCACTTTAGCCCAAGACGACCTGGAATTCACTATTGTAGTCTCAGGGTGGCCTCTAACTCATAGTAATCCTACCTCTGCCTTCAAGTGCTAGGATTAATTAAAGGTGTGTGTCACCATGCCCAGCTTGGACTGGTTCTTTACTCTGCAATATCAAACTCAACCCACTTTTCATTTCCAATTCAACAAGCTACTTCCTAAAGTTTCCTGGACCATCACTCTAACTTTCCTGGTGAGATATCAAGCACTTAAGCCTTTACAAGATACCTATTTTCAATTACGTGATTATGCATGTGTATCTTTCTGTATTAAGACCAACCTCATTAAACCAGGTATTAAATTTTACTCATTCTGTTTTCTCCAATGAGTCAATACATTTATTGAGTCAAACAAATAATTACCAATTTCTCTGACAGTCTCTCTTAGCTTCATTCTGAATTGCTACACAGAGAAGAAATTTTAAGCCATTAGTCTTTTTGTCAGGAAAGGTGCTATCTCATAGAAACATTTAAAATGGCAAAAGGAAATATCCCTCCAACATTAATGTCTATAATTTAGACAAATGTTATGTTGCAAGGAAATACATTGCCCCTCAACATCCCAGGAACTGGTTCCACAATCACCAAATGCTCAACTCTTCATGCAACCTGACAGTGTCCTCAGAAGGCTGTGGCTCATCTTCCCGTGAACTTTACATCATGTTAGAAACTGCTATGTAGGGGGCGGGGGAGCTGGAGGAATGGCTTAGCGGTTAAGGTGTTTGCTTAAGCCAGAGGACCTCGGTTTGATTCCCCAGGACCCACATAAGCCAAATGCACATGGTGGCACATGCGTCTGGTGTTTTTTATTGCACTGGCTAGAGGACATGAAGCGCCCATTCTCTCTCTCTGCCTCCCTTCTCTCTTTCTCTCTCAATAAATAAATAAATAAATAAATGTATGTATGTATGTATTTTTTTTTTAAGAAAGTAACTGCCTAGAAGTGGTCACATCAACAGACTGTTTAGGGAATAACAATGGACAAAAAGTTCATTCAGACTTTTGTTTTGTTTTTGTTTTGGTGGTGGTGCGACGGAAGCACAAGCTACCATCAACTGGGCTGAACGATCCAACAGTGCATAACATGTAGGGTAGGAGCGCTCACTGGACTTTAGGATATGGCCAAGTATTACTGAAGTTCTGCAGAAGCTTTTTAAAATGGGATTCAAAGAGTTGTATGTGGCTTTCATCTTTCACATAACCCCAACAACATCCATTCACAACCTCTACATATAATTACATTTCTTTCATAAAGACTGTTCTCATTTCTGCAGAACAGGAGGGATGTGACTTATACTTTGATACCATCTATATCATAATCACACCCTGTGGCCTTGTCCTACAACTATGACTTACTGTTGGTACAGTACGTATGTGCGACACACACACACACACACACACTTTTGGAGGTAGGGTTTCACTCTAGTCTAGGCTGACCTGGAATCCACTATGTAGTCTCAGGCTGGCCCTCAAACTGACAGCGATCCTCCTACCTTTGCCTCCTGAGTGCTGGGATTAAAGGGATGGACCACCATGCCTTACTCCATATTTTTAAAATGAAATTAACATTAAATTCTTTTTTTTCTTTAAATTTTTTTTATTTATTTATTTGAGAGCGACAGACACAGAGAGAAAGACAGATAGAGGGAGAGAGAGAGAATGGGCGCGCCAGGGCTTCCAGCCTCTGCAAATGAACTCCAGATGCGTGCGCCCCCTTGTGCATCTGGCTAACGTGGGACCTGGGGAACCGAGCCTCGAACCGGGGTCCTTAGGCTTCACAGGCAAGCGCTTAACCGCTAAGCCATCTCTCCAGCCCAACATTAAACTCTTAAGCCAGTTTGTACTATGACGTTATTCATTCTGACACACATTCCAGCACTGCCTGGCACCCGAGAATGAAGGATCCTCTACTTTTTAAGATGACGAGCGCCTTGTTTGTGGGTTTTTGTTACTGTGATGGCCTAGTATGGGAAGATGGATGTAACAGTTAAGGTGTTGTCAACTTGATCTGTTTAGTAATCCACAGGCTGTTTCTAGGAAGGTTCAACTAGAGGAGGAGGTCTTTCTCCCAGGGTGAGCCCTTCCCCCAGAGTGGGCGGCCCCGCTCAGAGAGGGACTTGATATAAGGAAGCTCTGGTAGAAGAGTTCCCTTTTTTCCTTCCTTCCTTCCACTTGGCTGCCGGAGCTGCTCCCTACCTTCTAGCGTGGATTGAAGACCAGTGCGGACTAAAGACCAGCATCAACTGAAGACCCGCGTGGATCGAAACCTAGCGGCTCCTCAGGAAGCCTTCAGGCTTTCTAGCACCATTTGCAGTGCCGGGTCAGGACTGCTGAGGCATCCGGCCACGTGGACTGAGCAGCTACCAGGTTCAGTGATTCTCGGGCCTGCAACTGCTATTGGACTACTGTAAGCTAATCCAATAAATTCCCTTTTTAAAATAATTCATTCTAGCAATTCTGTTCCTCTAGAGAACCCTGACTAATACAATGGACAAGCAGGCTTGAGAGGAACTTCAAAACAGCTGAGTACAAACATCAAGGAAAGTACTGGATATGCCTAGCTGAGTATGTGAATACAGATAGGCAATCTGATTATTGACCAGGCTCCCTAACTATTAATTCTGACTTTAAATATAGATGAAAACAAAGGAGCCCCTAGAGATTTGTGAAATTGCTGTGGGACAAACATATTAGCTATTTATACTTTTACTGTAAAGATATTCTGCTAAATTGAAGAATTCTGGCAGGAGAAAAAACTTCCAGTCTTTTAAGTTAGGTAAAGTCATGGATATTCAGACATCTAGGACATACTTAAAACTGGAATAAGGGCTGGAAAGATGGCTTCGCAGTTAAGGTATTTATTTGCCTGTAAAGCCAAAGGACCCAAGGTTCGGTTCCCCAGTATCCACATAAGCCAGATGCACAAAGTGGCGCATGCGTCTGGTGTGTTTGCTGTGGCTAAAGGCTTGGGTGTATGTTCTCTCTCCCTCCCTCCCTCTTTCTCTCTCTTGCAAATAAATAAAAATTTTAAAAAATTTAAAAATTTTTAAATGGAATAAAGCTGCCCTCATTGAAAATCACTCAAACATTTCATAACTGGAACCCTGAAATACAGAATACAGCAACAATGACAGGCAAACTTATGCCTCGAAACAAGCAGGTTATGTAGAAGGTAATAAACAACTTATAACCTCCTGAAGAATTGAATGGTTCTATTTTAATAACAGAATCATCCCTATAAACTCTTATCTAGCAAAAAAAAAAAAAATATTTGAAAATCCCCAAATTCTCAATAACAAAAGTAAATAAGGTGAACTGAAAAACTCCAGATCAAGGCAAGCATCCCTCCAGCGTAGCATGCACACGCGGCACAATACACAGGCTTGCTTGGATGTCTGCAAGTGCTTCCAAGTCAAGCTGGAGACTGAACTTTGAAGCCACTCATGTCTCACTTTGTTCTTCTTTACCGAACCCAAGACTCTGTGCCTCATAAACAAGTGCTTTACACTCAACCTTGTCTCTAGACTACTTCTGCTCCTCTTAATTGAAAATCAATAAGCTAGATGAAAAGTCAGTTTCCACTAGGTTGGGTTTGTCACATTGGCAAGAATGGCTGCTCTAGAATTTAAGTTCTGATTATATTTTGGCATTAACACACTGTAGAGCAGCTTACTAATTTCTTCGACTCTGGACAGCAAGCTCCAAGAAGGAATAATACTGTTAATCTATAAACAGAGCAACTTGTCTCACTTCAGATATCTTAAAAGAATCTGGTTTCTAAAAAAAGAAAACAAGTGAGTATTTAGCTGACCAACAAATGCTGAGCAAGCAAGTCCTGTGGGTGTCTTACAAGGAAACTAAGAAGCCCTTTCAATATTAGATATACATTATAAAAAAATAAGCTCAAATCTACAGTTTTGATGAAAAATACATCTCATTCATACTGACATGCAGCAGATAAGTTAGACGTAAGAAATAAATTTAAAACCACTTCTATGTTCTAAATAAGGTGCTGTACTTTTTAATTTGCATAATATGTGTGCTGTGGTATGTGTGGTTTATGTACGTTTGTGTGCTGATAAAGCGCCCTGTGCACATGTGCCCATCTGCGTTGGCCCAACATCATCAGGTGTCACTCACCCACCTGGATTTTCCTTGCAACATAGTCTCTTACTGATTCCAAAGCTTGCTGTTCAGGAGCCCCAGAGATTCTCCAATCTCTGCTCCCCAAAGGACTGGGGTTACAGATGTGCTTGACTGCGCCCAGCTGTATACATGGGTTCTAAAGGTCTGAACGCAGGTGGTCTCAGGCCCTCATGCTTGCGTAGGAAGCACTTAGCTGCTAAGCTGTCTCTTCAGCCCTGTATCGTTTGTTCTTCAGAAAATGTATAATGTGTGCCCCAAGGACTCAGTTTACACTTGGGATACAAACTACTGGAATGACTAAAAGTTGAACCTTGTTTCATACCATAATTTACACTTCAGCATTAATTTATACTATGAGAAAATTATTTTGAACTTTTATTTTATAAACATGGTACACTACAGATTTTAAAGTTTCCTATTCTAAAACTATTAGAAACATTTCTGGTTAAATAAGGAACTTATCATCAAAAAGGTAACTTTGTTTAGAAAATACTTTTAGTCATATACAATCAAACCAAGCCTAACAATGAGAAGTTTTATCATTTCTCAGCAATGCAGACCATGTCTTAATATGACATGTACATGCACTTAGCAACACTCTTTTCTAGTGAAAGAGATGGAGTTGAGTCCACGAGTGTTATCCACAAGTATGCCAGAAGACACAAATGCGTTGCCAGGCAGAGTTAAAAGAATCTAACAAGCTCTGTGTGAATTTTAAAAACATTGTTTGTGCTCAACTCCTATTAATCATACACAGCATAACAGAGTGCTAATAAACAGCAGTCACTGAACAGACATCGACTACTTGAAATGTGTGCTAAGCAGAAAGATAAACCAAAGTCTCTTTTGCCAAAAATGAACTTTAAGTCTTTCGCCTATATCTTTAAAAGTGAATGGTAAGACCTACTCCACATTTCTGAGAAAGCAAACTTTTTCAGGGGCTCATAAATCATAAGACAGAGCTACTAAGACAAACTTGGTGATTTTAAATTTTCTTGGCAAAAATTAAAATACGATTTTCTTACCCAGGTCTTGTCTGTCCTCTGATTTTTTTTATTTGAAATAGTATTTTGCTTTGTGTTATAAATCATTTAAAAGTGCACAAAAGTTAAAACTATGATCTTATAAAAATATTTTTTATTAAAACATACTAAGTGGCTATTCCATGTCATAAGATTCTATAGCATATATAAATCCATCAAAAAATAAATATATTTAACATGCACAAAATGCAGTGAGAAGCGTGTTATATTCTGTATAAATACAGTCTGCCTTTTGGTTTATTTTGCTGCTTTGTCCCATGCTAGGTACCATGTTATTTCCCCTTAAAGTAATAAAGCTCAGTTTTATGCAAAGCAATCCATGCATACATTTCTGCATGTATGCATTCCAAATCAAGTATTCATACCTATCCCAGAGGCTCTTTGATTCCTGAAACGTGTTCAAATGGAACGCTTGGTAGAAAGCAGTTGAAGGATTCCTGTGAGATCCAAGAATCAAATGGAAATGAAGTTGAGAATGTACAGTAAAATCAGTACTTTTAAGAAAAATGGAAGATTTCAGATTCTAATACAGTGTAACTGGCTTAATTTCAAAAAGGAAAAAAAAGCATGTAAGACTGCTTAAAACAATACTCTGAAACAAGTTTCAAGACCATATAAAATCCAGAACCCATAATAATTCAAGATCAAAATTTTAAAAGGGGAAACAGCAGATGAAATTACATGCTAGCATTCAACTGAGTGCCTATATGAAATGTGACAAGTTCACTCACAGCCTATCAACACCATACTGTATCAGTCACCTTTATATATCTCTGGATTAGTAGTTTAACAGAATTGTTCTCTGGTAGAATATTCTAGTAAAATGTTAGCCTATCCCTTTCTTAGGATTTGCTAAGAGTGGGAAGGGTTTGATCATGAATAATAGTCCTTCCTGAGTTGGACTTGACTCACTTCCACCTTCAGGATGCATCCACGTATGTATGTATGTACGCGTACATACATGCATGTAGTTTCTCAGAGCTACTACAAAAATGACAACGAAATTTTTGGCATCTTTCTCATTTCTTACATTAGTGTAATACCCCTTTAAGAGTAAAAGCCAGAGCAGGGTGTGGTGGGGCACACCTTTAATCCAGAGGATCACCACAAGTACGAGGCCACCCTGAGAGTACATAGTGAATTCCAAGTCAGCCTGGGCTAGAGCAAAGGCCTACCTGGGGGGGGGGGGGGGGTAACGGGGAGAATAAAAGCCAGGGGAGAGATGGCTTAACAGTTAAGATGCCTGCCTTAGAAGCCTAAGGACCCAGGTTCAACTCCCCAGTATCCACAAAAGCCAGATG
Organism: Jaculus jaculus; assembly: GCF_020740685.1. Lineage (NCBI taxonomy): Eukaryota > Metazoa > Chordata > Mammalia > Rodentia > Dipodidae > Jaculus > Jaculus jaculus. Next base: position 108,429,467 of record NC_059113.1, on the reverse strand, counting down.
CGCAAAGTGGTGCAAGAATCTGCAGTTAATTTGCAGCAGCTAGAGGCTCTGGCACATATCTGCTTCTCTTTCTTTCTTTACGATAAATAAAGCATTTAAAAATAAAATGAAAAGGTATTTTTTAAAAAAGTAAAAGCAGTAACTCCTACTTCCTTCTTCCATCCTTAGGACAAGTTCCAGGGAGCTAACACAAGTCTTAACTGACGGCTCATCTGGGCAGTTCTCAGGATGTATGATTCACTTCATGGTTCCAAACTTGGGAGAAACCTGCTTTCTCACAGTTCTTTCCTCTAACCTAGAGTTCTACCGTCTCCCTTACCACCCACCTGTACATTTGGCTGGCTAACAAACACCTGTCACATTACCTCAGTGATTCTTGACTCGTATTAGGCTGAGACATAATGAAGAACCACAGGTAAAATACACTTACTATGTACCAGACATTCTAAACGCCTTTTATATAATTATTAACTTACTTTTCACAAAATTATCATCAAATTAAGATAAAAACATCACAGAATTATGACTTCAAAACTTGAAACAGGACCTTTTTCTTTTATATTTATTTACTTATTATTTATTTATTTATTTATTTATTTATTTATTGGGTTTTTTGAGGTAGGGTCTCACTCTAGCCAAGGCTGACCTGGAATTCACTCTGGAGACTCAGGGTGGCCTCAAACTCATGGTGATCCTCCTACCTCTGTCTCCCGAGTGCTGGGATTAAAGGCGTGTGCCACCATGTCCGGCTACTTTTTGTTTTTTTGAGGTTAGGTATCACTCTAAGCTCAGGCTGACCTGGAATTGGTCTCAAGATGGCCTCAAACTCATGGCAATCCTCCTACCTCTGCCTCCTGAGTGCTAGGATTAAAGGCATGCACCACCATGCCCAGATATACTTCTTCAATTTTAAAAATGTTTAATTAAGTTGTATATGCACGGATCTCTGGATACTGCAAAAGGATGCCTGTCCAGTTTTATGTGGGTGGCTAGGGAATTGAACCTGGGCCTGCAGACTTTGCAAGCAAGCACTTTTAACTGCTAATCCATCTCTCCAGCCCTCAAGGCCATTTAAAATTTTAACTAGTAGGTAAATCTTAGATAAAAGCAGAAAAAGCACTAACCCTGGATGCCAGGGTTCTACCACATTACCTGTTTGATTAATTAGAATTCTTTTTTCTTTCTTTTCATTTTTTATTATTTTTTTCAAAATTATTTTTATTTTTATTTATGTGAGAGTGACAGACATAGAAAGAGGCAGATAGATAAGAGAATGGGCACACCAGGGCCTCCAGCCAGTGCAAACAAACTCCAGATACATACACCACCTTGTGCATCTATGGCTTACATGGGTTCTGGGGAATCGAACCTCAAACTGAGGTTCTTAGGCTTCACAGGCAAGTGCTTAACCACTAAGCCATCTCTCCAGCCCAGACTGACCTGGATGGAACTCACCCTATAGCTGTGGCTAGCCTCAAACTCATGGCCATCCTCCTACCTTGATGACACTAATACTGGGATTATAGACACGAGCCACCACACCCAGCTACAACATTGTATATTTCTTAATGATTTCCCTACTTTAACACCTTTGTTATTTTTTTGTGACCCTTTCTCTTAACTAGGTCTAAGGCAATCAAAAGCATAGATTAGAGCTATAATAGCAAAGCTTAAGAGGTGTCTAACACATTAAATCTCCAAACACATTTTTTAAAAAATATTTTTTGTTTATTTTTATTTATTTACTTGAGAGTGACAAAGAGAGAGAGAGAGAGAGAGAGAGAGAGAGAGAGAGGGAGGGAGAGAGGGAGGGAGGGGGAGGGGGAGGGAGAGAAAGAGACAGATACAGAGAGAATGGGTGTGCCAGGGCTTCCAGCCACTGCAAACGAACTCCAGAAGCCGTGCAGCCGCTTGTGTATCTGGCTAATGTGGGTCCTGGGGAATTGAGCCTCGAACTGGGGTCCTTAGGCTTCACAGGCAAGCACTTAACCGCTAAGCCATCTCTCCAGCCCTCAAAACATATTTAGGCTAGGTTTTTTACTAGGCTTAATCAAGTCTGCCAGAGCCAGTGAAAACCAAATGAATCAATTAGTCCCCTTCCCCAAATATCAGGCCTGCTGCCTGGGACTATTAGGGAAATGGTTTGCTGTTTTCACTTGACCTCAATTTTAAATGGAATGATTCTAAGAGAAGGGTAGTTAAGCAGAGGATACCAAAGAGTAGGTTTTAAAGTAATTCTCCAAGTTTGGAATTAAAAAAGTTCATTAAACTGTACTCATTTATTAAAATTAAATGTTTTGGAGGTATGACATTTAAAACAGAGTCTCAGCTCCTCTGGCTTTGGAAATATAAATACTTATTCTCCATCATGTCCCCTCCCCATCTCAGTCAGTCTCTTTTATTTTGAAATCATGATCTTTTCCTCCTCTTATGACGGTCTTGTGTAGGTAGCGTCAGGCACAGTGAGGTCATGGATATGCAGGCCATTTTGTGATAAATACTTAAATTAAAACAAATTCATCTGCTAAATAAGTTGGTTTCAGATGAAGTCATATGACTTAAGTCATAAAATTTGAGTTTTTTTTTCAGTGTAATACTAAAATATTTTATTTATGGGCTGGAGAGATGGCTTAGCGGTTAATCTCTTGCCTGTGAAGCCTAAGGATCCTGGTTCAAGGCTCGATTCCCCAGGACCCACATTAGCCAGATGCACAAGGGGGCGCATGCATCTGGAGTTTGTCTGCAGTAACTGGAGGCCCTGGAGCGCCCATTCTTTCTCTATCTGCCTTTCTCTCTGTTGCTCTCAAATAAATAAAAGTACCAAAAAAATTTTAATTAAAAGAAGATTTTATTTATAAATTGAATGAAAAGTGATAAAAAAGAAAGGGTGGGCTACAGTAAACCTTGGGACATATAAAGAACCTGTGAAAGAAAGGACAACAGGGGCTAGAGATACGGCTTCGAGATTAAAGCACTTGCCTGCACAGCCTGAGGACCTGGATCCGATTCCCCAGTATCCACGTAAGGATACATGCTCAAGTTTCCTACATACACTCAAAAAGCATTTAGAGTAACAGTGTTACAGAAAAACTTAAAAGTCTAGAATGAAAAATTTAGATAGGCTTATGAAATAAATTTTGGGCCAGGATTGTAGCTTGGTGGTATGGTACTTACCTACTTCTGGGTTTCACACCTAACATCACAAAGGAAAAAGGGTTTTGTTTCTATAGTATTTTAACTAGGATGTTATTCATAAACTGAGTTACATGCTTTTTAAACAGCAAACAGAAGCAAAGTCTCAAAATATTGATTAGTATCATAGTCAAATGGATAAAGAGAGAGGCCATTAATAAGTAGGAATGATAATAAAATATTTGTTTTGAGGCCGGGAATGGTGGCACACACCTATTTATTACCTTCCTCCGTATAAAAAAAATCAAAATAGGTAACTATAGAAAGTACTGGGGGCAGAAATGGAAAGTAGTAATTTAAAGTGCTACTTAAGGGGCTGGAGAGATGGCTTAGCGGTTAAGGTACTTGCCTGCAAAGCCAAAGGACTTTGGTTCCATTCCCCAGGACCCACATAAGCCAGACACACAAGGAGGCGCATGCACCTGGAGTTTGTTTGCAGTGACTGGAAGCCCTGGTGTGCCCATTCTCTGTTTTTGTTTCTCTCTCTACCTCTCTCTTGCAAATAAATAAATAAAATTTTTAAAAGTGCCACTTAAGCCAGGTGGGGTGGTACAGGTCTTTAATTCCAGTACTGGGGAGGCAGAGACAGGAGGGTTGCCATGAGTTTGAGGCCACCTTGAGACTACATAGTGAATTCCAAGTCAGCTTGAGCTAGAGTGAGACCCTGCCTTGGGACCATGAGAGCTTGTTTGGAGGTTCTAGCAGAGAGCACAGCTACTCATATACGGAAGCCTGGGCCTCCTCTACTTGGGGAAGGACGTCCTCTTCCACCGAGCGCAGCTTTGGGAGGGATGCATGTGGAGAGGTGAGGGAGGAAGGGGATACCCACCTGGCCAGGCATATCACCCTCACATCCCCTACCTTGGAAAACCAAAAAAAAAAAAAAAGGTTTTGGACTTACACAAAACATGAAGCGATTAAGAGCCCAAGGAAAACTTCTTTAATAGGATCATTTCAACATTACAATATATGAAATCTGACAGCAATAAGAGGTAACTAAAATGTAAAACTGTTAGAAAAAATTTTAGGAAGTTTTGCTCACAAATCCTCTACTCTAGAAACTACATTTGAAACCAGTTTCTAACAATGTAGCCAATGTCAAGATAACTATTATTCTACTCAAGAGACAGTGAAGCAATTCTTAGGAAGAATGTGGTGTGGTTCAGTCTTCCTTGTTCCGTCATGTTGCTTCCCAAGTACATGGAAGTGAGAGAGCAGGTAAAGTATCTACTTGCTTTAGCAAGATGCTGTTTGTAGGGTAATTCTAACAGGGAGGGAAAACAAACAGGTACACCCCACACCACAAAACTAAGCTATAAAAGTTGGCAAAAACTTAACTGAAAGGTACACACATGAGACCTGAACTAAAAGACCTTTTCATTTTGTATCAAAATTCAATTTCTAAGTCTTAAATTCAAAAGCAGGCAAACACAATAAAGGTCAGCAAAGGCCACCTCCAACCTCACTAAGGATTTTAAGTGCTGATACGTACCCTTTAGAATGATAAAGGGTTACATAACACAAACTCAAGGACATTAATTTTCCTTCCTCCCATATCATTGTTTGTTAAATAATAAAGCAAAATTTCTGAAGTTGAAAGCAGGGCTGTAGAGATGGCTTAGTGGTTAAGGTGCTTGCCTGCAAAGCCTAAGAATACACTTTTGAACCTCCAGGTCCCGTGTTAAGTCAGATGCAAAAGTGACACGAGTGCACAATGTCACACATGCTCACAAGGGGGCACATGAGCCTGGAGTTCATTCACAGCAGCTGAACGGTCCTGGAACACCCATTTTCTTTTTCTCTGCCTCTTTCTCTGTCTCCCTCCCAAAAATAAAATAAAAAATCTGGAAACATACAAGGGCATAGCTTTGGGGTAAAAGATATAATAAACATGAGTTCCTGCTTTGTCTTAAAAAAAAGTAGGGGCTGGACAGATGGCTTAGTGGTTAAGGCACTTGCCTGTAAAACCCAAGGACCCAGGTTCAATGCCCCAGTACTAATGGAAGCCAGATGCTCAAGGTGGTGCATGCGTTTGGAATTTCTTTGCAGTGGTTGGAGGCCCTGGCACAGCCGTTCTCTCTCTGCCTCTTTCTTTCTTCTATGTGCACATCAAAACTGAAGACTCGGGTAAAATTTGTGCCATGTCAAGGAATAACCTGGGCAAGGAGTTTGGACACTGAAGTTCTTCACATTTCCAGGATGTGCACACACTTGCCATTAAATTGTCTCCTGTTACTGATTATTCACATATTAATAACAAGTCCAAATTTAATACTTTCAAACTCTCTAAGTACCCTCATTATTCATATGAGGAAACAAAAATACAGGACCAAGTGACTAGTTTAAGACCAAATGCCTGAAATAGGTGGCAACAATGGTTGTTTTAAAAAAATATTTTATTTTTGTATCCATGACCTCATAGTGCCTGACACTGCCTACACAAGACCATTATAAGAGGAGGAAAAGATCATGACATCAAAATAAAAGAGAGCCTGATTGAGATGGGGAGGGGATATGAAGGAGAATTGAATTTCAAAGGGGAAAGTGGGGGGGGAGGGTATTACCATGGGATATTTTTTTTTATAATCATGGATAATGTTAATAAAAATTGAGAAATAAAAAAATTTATTGTTATTCATTTATTTGAGATAGAGAGGCAAAGAGAGAATGGGTGCTACAGCTCCAGCTGCTACAAACTCTGGATACATGTGCCACCTTGTACATCTGGCTTAAATGGGCTCTGAGGAATAGAACCTGGGTCTTTTGGCTTTGCAGGCAAGGCCTTAAACTGCTAAGCCATCTCTCCAGCCCAACAACGGGTTTTATTCAGGTATGCCTGATTTCATGGCTTCCAAGAGTCACTCACCTGATAATACACACATTCTTGTTTTAATTAACCTTTTAAAAGAATACCTTTTCTCTTTGTTTTCAAGACTGGGTTAACTTACATAAAGGACTTGTTTTACACACAACATCACTTGGCAACTGGTAAAGCTAAATTTTAATTCTACTGTTGAACTTAATAGGCTTGAAATTTTACTTTGGAAATCCTTCATTCACAGAACAATTTACTCTAAACCATTACAATGACATTTAAAAGAAGGCAGCATTATTTATGATGGACATTCACCCCCAGATTTGTCCTCTTCTACACAGAAATACTCTAGGCCAAATTTTAGTGAAAGCTTATGGGAAAGGAGATTTACTCAAGCACTTTATTTATTTATATATATTTTTACTTCCTTTTTTTTTTTTTTTTTTTTTTTGGTTTTTCGAGGTAGTGTCTTGCTCTAGCCCAGACTGACCTGAAATTTACCATGTAGTCTCAGGGTGGCCTCAAACTCACGGCGATCCTCCTACCTCTGCCTGCTGAGTGCCAGCTTACTCCAGTAATTTAACATTCAAACGTCACTTGTCTGTCCTGCCTACTCTGGCAAGTAGGTGGGAGTCCTAGTGAACACCAAGAAAATCACTAACTCAATTATCTGCAAAGTTTTACTTCACCATGATATTCAAGTGTACAGTTTAAAGAATGAGAAAATTCATTTTTTTTCCAACATGGTGAGCATGTGTACACAGAAATAAGACTAAATACCTTAGTCTGGTGGAGATTTTTAAATTTGAGAGGTCTAGGGCAGCAGACATGAAATTTTATTCACCAGACTTAAAAATTGAAAGGTAGCTGGATATGGTGGCGCACACCCTTAATCCCAGCACTCAGGAGGCAAAGGTAGGAGGATTGCCTTGAGGTCGAGGTCACCCTGAGACTATAGAGTGAATTACAGCTCAGCCTGGGCTAGAGCAAGACCCTATCTCAAAAAAACAAAAAGGGCTGGAGAGATGGCTTAGCAGTTAAGGCACAAGCCTACAAAGCCTAAGAACACAGGTTCAATTCTACATGTCCCACGTAAGCCAGAGGCACATGGTGGCGCATGCATCTGGAGTTTGTTTGCAGTGGCTAGAGGCCCTGGTGCGCCAATTCTCACTCTCTGTCTCTAACAAATAAATATTAGAAAAAAACCCAGAAATGCAAATATTTTTAATATAAAACAACCAGTCAATACAACTTAAATATTACCAATTAAACAAAGTATATATATGTAAGTATATTTATTAGTGTAGTGGAATGATATGTAAGGATGAGACAAGCTTATTATTCCTAAACCTTTATAAGACACTTAATTTTTGCCCTAAAGAATATCAAGTTAAGAATACAATGAGCCAGGTGTGGTGGCGCACACCTTTAATCCACCACTCGGGAGGGAGAGGTAGGAGGATCGCTGCGAGTTCGAGGCCACCCTGAGACTACATGGTGAATTCCAGGTCAGCCTGGGCTAGAAGTGAGACCCTACCTTGGAAAACCAAAAAAATAATAATATTAAAATTGAGTAACTCTATGTTCAAAAATTTTATGTTTAGGCTGGGTATGGTAGCACTGGCCTTTAATCCTAGCACTTGTGAGCCAAAAGCAAGAGGATCACTGTGAGTTCAAGGCCAGCCTGGGAATACAGAGTGAGTATCAGGTAAACCTGGGCTACAAACCTCAAAAACAAATAAATTTCTATGTTCATAAACTACTGTGAAAAGGAGATCAATGATTCATGTATGCATATACTTGTGGATGTAGTAATTAGCATTATGCCATCTAAAACAGTAGCTTAAATCATAGGCCCACTAGTTGAATATGAAGAAAAACTACAAATTTAATGGATTTACTCCAATTAAGAGTTTCACTGGGGCTGGAGAGCAGTTAAGGTGTTTGCATAATACCCTATAAACACTTCCAACTACTAAGGTTTCTTATTTAAAAATCTGTTCTTGGGCTGGAGAGATGGCTGAACAGTTAAGGCACTTGCTTGTGAAGCCTTAAGACCCAGGTTTGATTCCCCAGAATCCACATAAGCCAGGTATACATGATGGCACACCTGTCTGGAGTTTGTTTGCAGTGGGATAGAGTCCCTCTCTTCTCTAATAAATAAACAAATACAAATAAAATTAAAAATCTGCTTTCTTCATTAAGAACTTAGGGGACATTATTTAGGCTACTTTCATCAGACACACTCTCCTTTGTAAAGCCTCTCCTTCCTCTCATGTATTTTAAATATTTTTATTTTTATTTACTTATTTGAGAGAGAGAGAATGGCCATGCCAGGGCCTCCAGCCACTGTAAACGCACCCCAGACGCATGCGCCACCTTGTGCATCTGGCCAACGTGGGTCCTGGGGAATCAAACCTGGGTCCTTATGCTTTGCAGGCAAGTACCTTAACTGCTAAGCCTTCTCTCCAGCTCCTTCCTTTTATTTAAAAGGGCAGTACAATTAGTAAATGGTATCCCTTCAGAAAAGTAAATACTGTTCCTCACCATTAACACATTCACTCCTACTAAGACCCTATTTCATGTTACATCACTCTCTATTTTCTTCCCTGTTCACGCTCTATTTCCCCACTCTTCAGTCCTAATAACCATTTCTCTATTAGAAGAGATTCACTTGGTTTCCCTATAGGGAAAAAGTGTTTCTATGATAGTTACTTGGTGTGTTTTATCCACATACATATAAGCTCTTGTTTTCTTAAAGAATAGATAGATATGAGCTGAAAACATGTCCTAGCAATTAAACTGCTTGCCTACTAAGCCACGTTCAATTCCCCAGTACCCAGGTAAGCCAGATGCACACAGCGGTGCGCACATGCCTGGAGTTTTGACTACAGTGGCTAGACGCCCTGGTACACCCATTCTCCCTCTTTCTATCTGCCTCTCAAAGAAATGCAATTAAATATTTATAAGCTTGGTGTGGTGACACATGCCTTTAGTCTCAGCATTCATTCGGGAGGCTGAGGCAGGAGGATGGCTGTTGAGTTCAAGGCCAGCCTGGGACTACATAGTGAATTCCAGGTCCACTTGGGCTAGAGTGAGACTCTTACCTAAAGAAAACCACATAGATTATCTTAGATAGATAGATGATAAAGATATATAGATTGGTCAACATTTGGCCTTTATTAATTAGTTCTCAAGTTTTAAAAACTAAGTATGTGCCATGTGTCCCTGTGAATAATAAAAAGCCAAACTCCTACTGACATATCTGTAGGTTTTGGGAATCTGAGGTTCTTTAGGAAATCATAAGCCTCTCTCTAAATCTATATTGACTGAGGTCTGTTTAGAACTCAAGTATATTTTAGTAATGAGACACCTCTGATGAATACACCAATTATCAGTTTTTAATGTTAAACAACGTCACATATACCAGATTTTATACTTTTGATTACTAACTCTTTGGTTAAACACATCCTCCAAGTCTATAAGCTTAAGATGGCGTCTTACATGTGATTTACACATTGTAAAGCTGGGAGAGTAAAATTACCACCATGCAGCAACAGATAAAGAAATGTAAGCTCCTAAGTAAAAGAGATTCAAGTAAGGGGCTTTTTATATTTGCAGTGAGATTTTCAAGCAACACAGCTCTAAAAGAAGAGCGGCTATAGGTTTTATAGAATAGTGACCATTCTGTCTCCTAGCAAAAATCTCACTTAAACCACATTAAAAAAAAAAACAACAACAAAAAACACCTTTGCTGGGGGTGATGGCACATGCCTTTACCCAGCACTCAGGAGGCTGAAGTAGGAAGATTGCTGTGAGTTCGAGGCCAGCCTGAGACAACATAGTGAATTCAGGTTAGCCTGGGCCAGAATGGGGCCCGACTTCAAAAGTAAAATAAAATTTCATTCAAGATACATGTATGCATATTAAGTGTAGAGTTTATATTTATAGCACATACCAGCACACACCACTTAGCACTATTAGTCACTAGCAAACTATACCAATAAAACCACTAATAAGATATAGAGACACACATGCCACTAAGGAAGCCTTCCAATCAAGTTTTCAACTGTTAGTTAGGCAGCTGACAGTTCACAATTAGAGCCATTCATGAGTTCCTGGAATGCAACCTACGGGAGTTCACATTGGTCAGTTATTTATGGAAAGCAATTTGAACTGTGCTCCTTTTAGAGCCAGTAATGCTCTGCACACCTCTCATTTACAGTAAAGGGGTCTGCTAAATGTGTAGGTAGTTTAAACAAACTTTGAAATGGTCACTGTGAAAGTGACTATATGATATTAAACCACTGTATCTACCAGTTTATACAAAATCAACCTGAAAAATCTCATCTAACCACCAGCTTTTCTAAAAATGGCTGAATATCAACTTCATGGTATTTAATAATGTAGGGTCAGCAGTAGGCAATGATACCGAGGACATTCTGCATACAAAACCATCAGCCCCTTTATTAGTTCTTTAATATAAGTGACTTAATATTCAGCCAAAAATCAAGCAAGAGGGTTTTCAACATATCCATCTCAATCCTTGCTAATTCCCTATTTTCCTCAAATATATACATAAATAATAAAAGGCTGCTTGCTATAAAAGCTGTAAGTTTTAAAAAGTAACCCATTTTATTTACAAGTATTTCCTTAGAATGTAATTTGACAAACTCACAAAACTTAAGGCACAATTACTCAAGAAGTCTCATTTCAAACTATATACTTGAACAATTGCAAACAAAACAGAATACACATTAAGACAACCTCAAATCATACTAAAATTAATTTCTAATTAGATGTTTCCTAAAGGTTATTCAACTGGGCATTTTAAACATATGTCTGGAAAGTGGTTATTTAAATTCAAGTGTAAAACTTTAGAATGTCTTCTTTTACAAAGGCCTTCCATTAAACAAACACAAAAACAAACAAAAACACTATTTCTACTTAATGGATTCATTCCTTCACCAGGTGTGTTGGTCCAGTAGAAAAGGTCAAATGTGTAAGAGTACATCTTGGAAAATAGAATGTTAAATAAAAGCCAATGAAAAACTCTAACAAGAATTAAAACTGCACATTTCAATAAGCAATTCAACTTTTAAAAGACTGGGGCCAGGGAGAGGTGCCATGTTTTGAACGGGACACAGCTGACCCTTGACCCGGATCCACTGCTGCAACTGAACCTCCAGCCAGCAGCAGCATTACCTGCATGCAGCTCAAACACTTTTGTAACAAGACTTTTGAAATTACCAACTTCTACAGTGGTAAGAGAAACAGAGGCAGCTCTGAGATCAGAGTTTCCACTTGTCAACAGATCTCTGCTTCATACCATATCATCCTTTTGAGTTCTGAGGAGTATAATTACATATGCTACTGTAAATTGTGAAGAGGACTGATGTACTCTTCATCCACAACTCTGATGTACATGCAAAGGAGAAAAGGCTGGGGAAAGTCAGAGAATCAAGGCAGTGCACAGGATCAGGTAAGTAAAAAGTAATTTACCAATTTGGGGGGGGGGGGGGAGATTAGACTTTTGGCAGCTAGAAAAGGGTATTGGATATCTGTTGACTATTATCAAAGGTGAAAAAATAAACTCAACCTGCATTTCAGATGTGTTCCTGTGTGTGAAAATGGGAGCAACTATGAACAAGAGGATGTGTCCAAGTGGCTTGTGGAAACAGCTTTTTGGTAGTCCCATCCATGTACATTTCTCCATGACTAGCTAGTTCAGCTCACTTAGGGACCCAGGGCATTTCCTGTGAGTTCTCAAGTGGGAGAAGACTCCCCCCAAGCAAATTACCTACAAAAAAAGATGAGCTTGGAATTACAAAACCCAGAAATAAATGGATTTCGTGACCATTTTCAAACCAACAGAAGTGTGTGCGTGCATGCATATATACATGTATATATATGTACATATGTATAAAACATACATGTATATATGTATAAATATACATACACACGTATTAAAATGTGAATTAGAAATTGAGGTTAAAAACGGGCAGAGAAGAAGTTTTAACATCTCATCCTATTCTTCATCCATCCTGTACCTGAAACCCACATAAACTTTTGATCGTTTAATATCTAAATTAGCTTCGCCAAAATAAATGTATAAGATACCTAAAGCTTTTTGTTATTTTTAAATGTGCTTGTAAAGCTCTGAAATTTAGGTTTTTAACACATTTGCAACTATGTATGTCAAATCTCCATGACATTTCCTCAAAATCACTAAAAATCCTCATTAGGCCACAATCATTAAACATTAACTACTGTAGAACAGGGTGGCAATATATCAATTTTTACTGAAACCATTAAAAAAAGCATCCCTTAAATAGAGGGAGCCCGTTACTGACATTTACATGCTTACTATAAATTTAAATCAAGAATACAGTGATGCTAACTGTTTAAAAGAGTTCATACCTTCCTTGCCTGTAGATATGTAGACTGAAGTACGAGAACATCTTCCCATTTTGCTTTAAACAAAAATTCGTGTCTTTGAGACTGCTAATAAGCCTCATGACTCCCCTGTTCTTTAAAAGGTTGAATTAGGTAAGGTAGATATCTAGATTTCTTTTCACATTTTGCCTTTCCAGACACAATGGAGGAGATTCCGCCCCCCACCTTTTTAAAATGAGAAGGCCTTATGATTTTCTGGAATGGAAAACGTGTAAATACTAACTCTGCCATAAATATTCAAGTGTGACTGATACCTACGAAATCCATCATTTAAAGTCAACAGTGTTGCATCACTGCCCATTTTAATATTTTAGGAAACTGTGGCAAGAGCAATCCTTACACTTCAACAATTCCCTAAACATTAACTGTTTCATAGCTAAAAATGAAGGCCTCAATTGAAAAAAACACAAAAAACAAATCTCCCCAAGCCAATACGTAAATAAAGGTTTGCATACCTGTCTTCATCACCATCAACAGGAATAGCTATGCTGAATACAGAGGTGGCAAGACTGTTCATAGGTGTCAACTGCAGTGGGTTTGCCAGGGCATCCGCAACTGGAGGCTTCACAACAGGCTTATTTTCAGCAACGAGAGAAAGTGGCGGTTGAGGTAGGGGTTCTGATTTTCTTCTAGTATCGTCAACTTGCCCGACTACAGGCTGGGGCTGAGTCTGAGTCTGAAAGTGGCTTGGGTCAGCCTGCGGCAGACTGGTGGGTGCGCTGAGAGAGCCCGGCGCCGCGGCCGGCCCGCCGGGCTGCATGCTGCTGCTGCCGCTCCTGCTCACTGGCGTATGGCTGCTCGGCTGCTGGGACTGGACCAGAGGCGCGGGGGCATTTGGCATAGTAACAGAAGTGGTAGACACACTAGGCACGCTTGGAGCGGGCACGGCTGCAGGCACGTTTGGAACTCCGGGCACCACGGTGTGAGGGCCACTAGGCACGGATGACAGCTGCCCACTGCCACCCATCTGCGGCGGAGGTACCGACGGGGGCTGCCCAGTCCCGGTCGGAGCCAAGCCGGGGGGCGCCACGCCTCCCCCGGCAGCCGGGTGGCCAGGGGCGACCTGGCCGCCGGGAGCCTCAGAAGGCTGGGAGGAGGCGCCCATCACCTGCGCCCCCACCGAGGCGAGGCCGTGGCCGGTGCCCACAGGAAAGCCGACCGCGGAAGCAGAGGTGGCTCCGACGCCGGTGGACGCGGAGGGCGGCGCGGGGCTGGGCAGCGGCAGGTAGTCACTCTGGCCGGGGGGCTGCATGGGCAGCAAGTGCCCGGGCGGCATCGGCGGCGAGGGATACGCGAACTGCTGGGGCTGCTGCGGCGCCACGGAAGCCACGCCGGAGCCCGCCGACTGCGCCAGGGTGACACTGGCCGGGGGCAGGCCCTGCGCTCCCGGGCCCGGGGGGACGGCTGCCATCACGGGCTGCGGCGCGGCGGCGCCCGGAGCCACAGCCCCCCCTGCGGGCGGCGGCGGGCCCAGAGCGGGCTGGCTCGTCTTCTCCGCCGGGGGCAGCTGCGACACTGCAGTCAGGGAGCCGTCCGCCCCCGAGTCCGGCCCGTGCGCCCCCTGCACGGAGGCCACCACCACCACCACCGAGCCTCCGGTGGCGCCCAGGCCGCTGTCGCGATCGGCGGTCTGCTCGAAAGTATTGCTGTGGCGGATGCAGTCGCCGGACCTCGTGAGGACGCTGCTGTCGGAATCCCGCTCGTAGTACTCCATGCACGTCCATCGGCCGCGGCGGTACGGCTCCCCGCTGCCGTGGTCCAGCTTGATCACGCGAAAACGCGAGCTGCAGGCGGCCGGCGGCTGCGACGGCGTCCCCGGGCCCGAGGTCGAGGTCGCCGCGGCGGGGGCCGTCGGGGGACTGGCGAGCGCCGCCACGCTCCGGGTCGCCGCGGCTCCTCCGCTGGCGGGGGCGCGGGCGGGGGCGACGGCGGCGGCCGCCAGCTGCCCGTCCAGGGCGAGGTTGGGGGACACGGCCCCGGGGGTCTCCGCATCGCCGACGTTGCTGAGCGTCTCTTCCGAGGAGCTGCGCTCGCACACCTCCTCGGGGCCGTAGTCCGTGGCCCGGGACACGTCGAAGATCTCGGAGGAGACGTCTTCGGTGCGCGACTCGTCCGGGTCGTCCAGGCTCTCGGTGTCCTCGGTGATGCTCGTGGCCACCTGGGCGGTGGTGACACTGGTGATCTGGAAGCAGCTCTTCTTCTTGGCCGGCATCTTGGACATGGTGAGGCTGGGGCAGCAGGGCGGGAGGCGCGCCGGCTCGTCTTGGGGATCCCGCCGGAAGCCGAGCAGGCCGAGGAGACAAAAAAAAGGAAAAAGTCCGAGTTCCCGCTGGGGGCGGGGTGGAGGTGCGGAGGGAAGCGTGGGCCGCCGCCGGTCACCGAGTGCTGCGGGCGCCGGCCGCTCGCCGGGACATGGTCGTGGCGCGGCGCGGCGCGGCGCCTCCTCCAGCGGAGCCCGGGAGGGGCGGGGGCGGGCGGGGGCCGGCCGGAGCGTGCTCCCGGGGGCGGGCGGCCGGCGCGGTCAGCGAGGCCCGGCCGGGTGGGAGTGGGAGTGGGCGGGCGGAGGGGCGGCGCCGCGGGCACGCTCGCTCGCTCGCTCGCTCGCTCGGGTTCCGAAGGCCGGTGCCGGCGTCGGCTCCCGCTCCAAAGGAAAGGCGACGGCGGACGACGAAGGCGTGGCGCGGCCCGAGCCGAGATTTCCCTTTCTCCTCCTCTCGCTCTGTGGGTCCGTCAGTCAGTCAGTCAGGGTCTCAGCTCCGAGCCCAGGGGCCGGGGGGCTGCTTGCAGGTCCGCGGGTGGACGCGCGGGGCCGGGCCTCCCCCTCCGGCTCTAGCCGGAGCACAGCCCGAGCGGCATGGTGGAGCGTCCCGGGCGGAAGCCCGCTGCCGGGACAGGGGAGTCCGTGTCGCTCGCTCGCTCCCTCCGTGCGTCCGTCCGTCCGTGCGTGCGTGCGTCCGTGAGGCAGCCGAGCCGCTCAGGCGCGTGAGGGGCGGCGGCGCCTCAGATGGACGGAACGGCGGTCCGGCCGGCGGAAGCGCTCCGGGCGGCTGCGTGAGCTAGCGGGCACGGCGCTCTTCGGTTCCCCCTCGCCCGCCGGCCGCTGGAGAAACTGAAAATTCAAACTGCTCGAGCAGCGGCCGCAGCTCCCACCCGCCGGCCCCGAGATGGGGCCGCGATGGCCGCGCCGGGGATGCCGGGAGCGGAGCCGGAGAAGCAGCCGCCGCCGTCGCCGCTGACTAAAATGCCGCCGTTCTGCCGCAGCCACCGCCAGCGCCGCAGCCGCCGCCGCCGCCGTGCCGCGACGCGACGTGACGTGCCGCGCCGGCGTCGTGACGTCAGCGCCCCGCCCCCTCCGCGTCCGCTGCGGATGCGCGTGGAAGGCTGTGCGGACGAGGGGCGGTCGTCCCGGGCTGTCGGAGAACGGGGAGCGGCTTCGGGATTCCGAGTTGGGTGTTTTGAATTTAAACGTGACGCGGAGAGCCCGCCCGCAGCCGGGGAGGCCGTTGCTGTTGTTGTCACTACTACTATTATTTTTCGGTTCCCCTCGCGCGGGTCACGTGGCGTGGCGGCGGGTGCGTTGGGCACGCACGCCGGAGGTCACGTGCTCGCGACGGCGCTCGGAGGAGACGGCGCTCGCGCCGCGGGCCGATGGGTGTGACTGCGTAAAGCCCGGCGCCCGCCACGTCCTGGCGGCAGAGGTTGGCCACCATAGTCCGAGAAAGGAGGATGAAGAGGAGCAAGCCAGACTGAGTCAGGAAAACGACCTTTCTGCCAAAAATCCTGTGTCCCAACAGTGGCCTTGGAGGATGGTTATTTGCCCGGAGTGGAAAAAAAAAAAAAGAGCATTGGGAGCTAACATATTCCCTATTTTTCTGGATTTGCTGTGGTTCCAGAATGCAAGGGTTCATTTCCACTTTTTTTAACGTTTTATTCTTATTTGTTCAGAAAGAGACAGAGAATGGGTGTGCCAAGGCCTCCAGCCACTGTAAAGGAATTCCAAACGTGCACCACCACGTGCATCTAGCTTTTGTGGGGTCCTGGGGAGTCTACCTGGGTCCTTGGGCTTTGCAGGCAAGCGCCTTAACCATCTCCCCGGCTTTTTATCTTTCCACTTTTGAGACTTTTTACTTTCAGCACAGAATCAGCCCATGGGCCTTCATAAATGTAGAGCCTGCTGTGTTAAATACTTATGGTTCTTCTGTTTAGTCAAATCTGTTTCTTTTTGAGGTAGGGTCTCACTCTAGCCCAGGCTGGCCTAGAAGTCACAGCGATCCTCCTACCTCTGCCTCCTGAGTGCTGGGCTTAAAGGTGTGCACCTCTCCACGCCCAGCCCCAAAAGTCTAAAAAATATATTTTTAGGGGCTGGGGAGATGGTTCAGCAGTTCTGGCACTTACCTGCCAACCGTAACGCCCGGTTTTTGATTCCCCAGTACCCATCTGAGGCCAGATGCACAAAGTGGTGCACGCATCTGGATTTCATCCCTGGTGCTCCCATTCTCTCTGTCTGTCTCTTGTCCTATCTCTTTACTTGCAAATAAATAATAAGAATATTGACCCTACCTTAAAAACCAAATTTCTTTTTAGGGATGGAGAGATGGCTTAGCAGTTGAAGCACTCTCCTTCAAAGCCTATTTGGGTTTGATTCCCCAGTACCCACATAAAGCCAGGTGTATAAAGTGGTTCATGCATCGTGAGTTTGCAGTGGCTAAAGGCCCTCGCATGCCCATCCCCCTCCCCCTCCCCCCCCCCCCCCGCCCCGCCAGTACTTGCAAATAGATGAATAATTTTTTAAAAAATTTGGCTGGCTGTGGTGGCACATGCCTTTCATCCCAGCACTAGGGAAGCAGAAGTAGGAGAATCGCTATGAGTTCAAGGCCACCCTGAGACTATATAGTGAATTGCAGGTCAGCTTGGCCTAGAGCAAGACCCTACCTTGAAAATCCAAAAAAAAAAAACCCCAAAAAAACCCTTCCCCCCAAATTTTATTTGCAGGCTGAGAGGAAGAGAGAATGAAAATGGGTGCTCCAGGTCCTCTTGCCACTGCACACAAATCCTAGATGCATGTCTCACTTTAGATTTTGGTTTTCGAGGTAGGGTCTCCCTCTAGCCCATCCTGACCTGGAATTCACTATGTAGTCTACAGTTATCCTCCAATTTACAATGATACTCTTACCTCAGCCTCCTGAGTACTGGGATTAATGTCGAGTGCCACCACGCCTGGCATGAGCAGCCATATAGCAAACATGCTTTCCAGGCTAGAGAGATGGCTTAGCCGTTAAGGCACTTAACAGGAAAGCCAAAGGACTCAGGTTCAGTTCCCCAGTCTCCACATAAAGTCAGACGAACAAAGTGGTGCATGCATCTGGAGTTACTTGCAGTGGCTAGAGGTTCTGGCATACCCATTCTTTCTCTGTCTCTCTGTCTCTCTCCCCCCCCCCCCCCCGCGTCATAAATAAAATACTGTTTTAAAAAATATAAGGCCTCACTGGGCTTGGTGACACACACCTTTAATCCCAGCAGTCTTAGGCAGAAGTAGGAGAATCTCTAAGAGTTTAAGGCCACCCTGAGACTACATAGTGATTCCAGGCCCAGGCCTAGAGCGACACCCTACCTCCAAAAACCCTCCCAAAGAGTAAGGCCTCTAATTTACAGCAATCCTCCTTGTCTCTGCTTCCCAAGTGCTCGTATTACTGGCATGTACCACCATGCCAAGCTGGTAAAGACATTCTTTTAAACACTGGCTCCTTGAACTCCGACATACAAAAGCTGCCCTCATCTAGAGAAAAAAAATTCCTCTTGCTAGAAATCAAGATTCATATTTATAGCAGCTTTAGAAATCACATCATGACTAATAAATCTTTTTTTCCTTAGTTCTCTAGCATTTGAAGAACTGAAATACTTTTTATTTAAAAGATGGTTTGAGAAATAAAGTTTGCACAGCACCTTTTTAGTTGCTTAGCTGTATTTTATGAAGATAAGTCTGTTAAAGTGAGTAGAAAATGGCCTTCAAACCCAAGTGACAGAGGTCAGTATACGGACTAATACCCCATAATAACACCCCTGTTTCCTAAGCGGGTGGAGAGTAAAGAAACAAAGCATTACATTATGCTGGTCTTGTGGCAGAGATAGCCAATGGCCTGTTTCCTTCCTAAGTCTGGAGTTTCAGTAATTGCTCAAGACGTTTTTCCATCAATAAGTGAAAGTAACTGGTTAAATTCAACATGAATTTATAAAAGCTTAATTCAATTTGGAATTATTACTAGCTGTTAAACGTGCTTATCAGGGTTGGTGAGATGGCTTAGTGGTTAAGGCAATTGCCTACAAAGCCTATGGTCCAAAGTTAACCCATATGAAGCCACATGCAGAAGGTGGTACATGTGTCTGGAATTCGCTTACAGTGGCTGGAGGCCCTGTGGTATCCATTCTCTCTCTCTGCCTCTCTCTGAAATAGTAATATAAATAAAAGATATATAACTCACAGTTGGTTCACAAAGATTTAGAGGCATTCAAGTAACTAAACACAATGACAGAGTGCAGGATGTAATGCAAGTACCTTTACTGGGTACGTGGAGAGTTGTTAATAAGCAACATGGCAGCCTAACTCACAAACTGGAGAGGTCCCTGGAGGCCCAAACCTCAAGGCTAAGGGCCTTGACGCAGTTATCTTGGCTCCCTGCCTGTACCCACAGACCATACAGTGGAGGCTGTGGGAGCCTTGGCTACTGCTCTTTTACTCCCAACTTGACCATTTGGTACATTGTCTGGTATGTTCCTCAGAAAATTCAAATTTCAGAAGTGTATGAGAAAGAACATGTAGCATTTAGGAAAAGCAGTGTGGGGGAAGGGATCTTAAAAGCTAAGAACTGTTTTCACTGATGAAAATCCTTGCTGCAAACAAGATCTTTCACCATTTGTAAATATACTTCTACTGCTGGGATATTATCTAACCTTACCAGTACAATGTTGAATCATTTCATAGTCATGAGATCCAGGAATATGAGCTACAGATCCTTCAAAAAAGCCCATCCCCCTCTCTTAATGAGTATACATTATACTTAAAATAAGAGTGATGTATTAGACATCAAGATAGAGAAAATAAAATACGCACTCAGTAGAAATGAAGCAAGTGCCTAGGCTAGGGGCTAAGGTCCCTTAGCATTAATGCTAAAGTTAGTGAAATTTACTGTGTGTTTTTGCCTACACTAGTAATTGGTCAACCTGTCCCAGCCATCAAGCTATTCTACCTGGAAAAAAAAAATAGCCATGTACTTATTTACTTTTTTTTTTTTTTTTTTGCTTTTCGAGGTAGGGTTTCACTCTAGCCCAGGCGTAACTGGAACTCACTCTATTACTTGACTGGCCTAGAACTGGAACTCACAATGATCTTCCTACCTTCACCTCCTGAATGCTAGGATTAAAGGCATGTATCACCACGCCCAGCTCCTTTATTATGTTTATAATCACCTCATTGTTAGACAAATACAAAGTGAAGTAGCAGTTTTCAAGCTTTTTTTTTGTTATTGTTTGTTTATTTGTTGGTTTTCTGAGGTAGGGTCTCCCTCTAGCCCAGGCTGACCTGGAATTCACTCTGTAGTCTCAGTGGCCTCAAACTCATGGCGATCCTCCGACCTCTGCCTCCCAAGTGCTAGGACTAAAGGCGTGCACCACCACACCTGGTTTCAGATTTTGAAATTAGTCTGGCACATGCCATTTAATCCCAGCATTTGGGAGTTAAGGAGCGTTTGAGGCCAGCCTGGGACTACAGAGTGTATTCCAGGTCACCCTGGACAGAGCAAGATCCTACCTTAAAGAAAAGAAAAGAGAAAATCATTCATTAGAAATGATATCAGTTGTCTAAATAAGTAGGCTTTAATTTATTACAATAATTTTCCTGGTATCCCATTTCTGGAACAATATAAAATACACCCTTGGAAAAAGACCATTGTGTGCTATTATCCAAAAAGGAAAAAATACGATGAAAAGGGGCTAAGGCTAACAAAATTCCTTAAATACTTTTACAAAGGGAAACAATGTAGGTGAAAAGTCAGCCATAGAGGGCTGGATGAATGGTTTGGTGGTTAAAAGGGCTTGCTTGCAAAGCCTACTGCCCAGGCTGGATCCCCCTGTAGCAACACGAAGCCAGACCCACAAAATGGAACAATGTATTTGAAGTTCGTTTGCAATGGCAAGAAGCCCTGGCATGCTCATGCACTCTCTCTCTCTCTAAGAAATAAATAATATATATATTTTTAAATAACATTTTTTTTAACTTGACCATAGGATCAGTCCAATTTTGGCCATTAAGTCCCTAATGAGTAATAGGAACAGTATTATTTTGACATCCCTTTTGTGGTATTTTTAAACTAATTCCTTATTCAAATGCTTGGGATTTTTATTCTTCACCCCATTTCCCCCTAGATTTTGCCATAAATGTTTCTCTTTTACTCAACTGATCAGCTCTAGAATTTTAGCTTATAAACATACTCTTTTTTTTTTTTTTTTTTGAGGTAGGGTTTAACTCTAGCCCAGGCTGACCTGGAATTCACTATGTAGTCTCAGGGTGGCCTCAATCTCACAGCGATCCTCCTACCTCTGCCTCCTGAGTGCTGGGATTAAAGACGTGTGCCACCACACCCTACTATCATAACATTTTTTTTTTAATATTTTATTTATTTATTTGAGAGTGACAGAGACAGAGAGAAAGACAGATAGAGGGAGAGAGAGAGAATGGGCGCGCCAGGGCTTCCAGCCTCTGCAAACGAACTCCAGACGTGTGCGCCCCCTTGTGCATCTGGCTAACGTGGGACCTGGGGAACCGAGCCTCGAACCGGGGTCCTTAGGCTTCACAGGCGAGCGCTTAACCGCTAAGCCATCTCTCCAGCCCTATCATAACATTTTTTAAAAAATATTTTATTTACTTATTTGAGAGAGAGAGAGAGAGGGAGGGAGGGAGGGAGGGAGGGAGGGAGAGAGGCAGATAGAGAAAGACTGGGCACACCAAGGATTCCAGCCACTACAAACGACCTCCAGAAACATGTGCCTCTTTGTGGGCCTGGTTTATGTGGGTCCTGGGGAATTGAACCTGGATCCTTAGTCTTCACAGACAAGCACCATAATTTCCCCATCCCAAGCACATCCTTTTTGCTTCTTTTGTTTCATTTTTCTTGAAGTAGGGTCTCACTGTAGCCTAGGCTGACCGGCTGGAACTCGCAGTGATACTGGTGTGTGCCCCTACTCCTATCCCATTTTAAATATATTTAATTGATTTACTTCTCTATTTGAGTAAGAGAGGCAGATAGAGAGAATGGGTGCTCCAGGGTCTCCAGCCACTGCAAATGAACTTCACATGCATGCCCCGCCTTGTACATCTGGTTTTACATGGGCTCTGGGGAATCTAACCCGGGTCCTTAGGCTTTGCAGGCAAGCACCTTAACTGCTAAGCCATTTTTCCAGACCCTGACCAATTAATTTTTGTTTCTTTCTTTTGTAAGCTCCTTAAGAGGACTTCTTTTTTAAATTTTGTTTATTTTTATTTATTTATTTGAGAGCGACAGACAAAGGGAAAAAGAGGCAGAGAGAGAATTGGCGTGCCAGGGCCTCCAGCCACTGCAAACAAACTCCAGATGTGTGTGCCCCCTTGTGCATCTGGCTAATGTGGGTCCTGGGGAATCGAGCCTTGAACCAGTGTCCTTAGGCTTCACAGGCAAGCGCTTAACTGCTAAGCCATCTCTCCAGCCCTTTTGTTTCTTTTATTGAGGCATCGTCAATACAATGGCTTTATTCTCTTTAGAGAAAATATTAGCTCCTCCCACAAACACTCAAATTCTCCAGAAAGTCAAGTCAATGCCGATAAATCATTCATATATGTATCAGTTATCCTCTCTTTGTGGGACAGAATACCCAACCAGAAGCATGCTATGGAAGGAAAAGGGTTCATTTCAGCTTTCAGTTTATCATGGAGGGAAAGCATGGCCAGAGCAGAGAGCCAGTTTCACATCTTCACATCAGGAAGGAGAGAGGGCAAATGGGGCTTGGACCTGGCTTGTGTCACCTCAAGGACCCTCCCAGTGACACACATCCTCCAGCAAAGCTCCATTCCCTCAAGGCTCCTCCTCAAACTGCACCTCCAAGGGGAACCAAGTATTCAAACACAGGAGCCCTTGAGGGACAGGTGATCTGCAGCACATATAATCCAAGTAGTCACCACAGAACTTCTTTAACCTTAGCTAACTGCTGTAGTCTAAGTAATGTTAAGTATTAATATTTCTTTTTTAAAAATATTTTATTGCCAGGCATGGTGGTGCACGCCTTTAATCCCACCACTTGGGAGGCAGAGGTAGGAGGATTGCCATGAGTTTGAGGCCACCCTGAGACTACATAGTGAATTCCAGGTCAGCCTGGTCTAGAGTGAGACCCTACCTCAAAAAATAAATACATAAATAAATAAAAGTATTTTATTTATTTATTTATTTGCAAGGAAAGAAAGAGAAAGACACACACAGAGAGATAATGGGTGCACCAGGGCCTCCAGCCACTGCAAATGAACTCCAGATGCATGTGCCACTTAGTGCATCCGGCTATAAGTGGGTACTGTGGAATCAATCCCAGGTTATTAAGCTTTGCAGACAGGTGCCTTAACCACTTAGCCATCTCTCCAACCTCCTGAGCAATCTCTACAGCTCCTCTTATTTTTTTTTGAGATAGTCTTACAGCCTAATATATATATTAGGGCTGGCCTTTAATTTGACAGTCCTCAGCTTCACAAGTGTGGGATTACAGGTGAGAACCACCACACCAGGCTTATATATTAGTATTTTATTTGAACTATTTTATTTTTGTATTAAAAAAAAAAAAAAGAATCTCACAGTGCTGGGTAAGGTGGTGTGTGCCTTTAGTCCCAGCATTTGGGAGGCAGAGGTAGGAGGATGGCTGTGAGTTCCCGGTCAGCGCCTGGGCTAAAGTGAAACCCTACCTCAAAAAAGGAAAAAGAAAAAAGACCTCATAGTAACATCCAGCTTACATTTGAACATAGCAGCCCCCAAAGCAATAAATAACACTAACTCTCCTTGTTCATGCATTCAGTAGCTATTTAGAAGCCTACTATGTGCTGATCTCTTGACTGGACTTAGGGTAAACAGTTGTGAACTATATAAGGAAAGGGAGATTCTTTAAAAAAATTTTTTTTTTTTTATTTGAGAGAGAGGTAGATAGAGAGAATGGGCATGCTAGGGACTCGAGCCACTGCAAACAACTCCAGACCCATGTGCCACTTTGTGCATTTGGCTTCTGTGGGTCCTGGGAAATCCAGCCTGGGTCCTTAGGCTTGGCAGGGAAGTGCCTTAACAGCTAAGCCATCCCTCCAGCCCAATGGGAGGTTCTTGTGTGTTGCTCTCAGCTCCACTTTCTGCGTCAAACTTCCAAACAGACACAGTTTATGGGAGGAAAGGATTTATTTCAAGCTTACAGATCCAGGAGAAGTTCCATCAACGGTGGAAGAACCAGCCCCTTTCACAGATCCACCCAGCAAGAGAAAACCAAACAGCCAGCAAGCCAGAGCTCCGATTCTTTGTACTTTGGGCTGGAATTCAGATCCGCCCCCAGTGACACACCCCTGTAGCAAGAGAGCGCCCACTAGGGGCTGAAGCTGCAAACTCAGTTTTAATAAAACACCTGAGTCTATGGGCCCACATTCAAACTATCACATTTTTCTAGTAGGTCCCCCTTTTTTTTTCTTTCCAGGTAGGGTTTCACTCTAGTCCAGGCTGACCTGGAATTCACCAGGTACTCTTAGGGTGGCCTCGAACTCACAGTGATCCTCCTACCTCTGTCTCCCCAGTGCTGGGATTAAAGGTGTGTGTCACCATGCCCGGCAGGTCCTATATTTGAACAACAAAATGTAGAAATTCATAAATATTAACTTGAAACAAAGCTACTAGGCAGGAGAGAGAATAGAGCTTCATGGATGAAGCTTCCGTGGTTAAGGCTTGAGGAGTGGCTTTCTGAGCAAAAGACACATTCACCAATGACCAGGAGAGGAACATGGACAGTGGGAGGAAGTCAAGGACATTGGTCTTGTAGTGGACTGTTGGGAGCTGCAGCTGCTCTTCGACTTCGGAGCTACAGGTGGTCTTTAAACTCTGAACACAAAGGCCTTATCCTACAGCCTGGGGGAGCAGGCAGCCCAGGTGAGATGACGCCAGGCATCATTTAACATAAGGCCTAGGCACCTGAGTTCTATCTTCCGTATATAAGCTGTGTCTGCCTGAATAAAGCTGAGCCTTGACCAGAGCTTGTCTTGGCTCCATTCCTTGTGTTCTTGTCTCAGGTTCATTCCCACTCCCTCCTTCGGGATCTGTTTCGACCTTCGTGCTGCAGGCCGGCACAGTGGACGCTGCTGTATGCTGGGGAGGAAACTGGGGCATTTGAGGGGGGCCAGATGATGTGGGCCTTTTGGGCCAATTGAAGAAAAAAAAATATATCTCAAATCATTTAATTCTCTGCATATAACCTTCCTTTGGCTTCCAATTTTATGTAAACTGATACACACACACACACACACACACACACAAACATATGTGTATATTGTTGTTTTCAAGGTAGGGTCTCACTCTAGCCCAGGCTGACCTTGAATTCACTATGTAGTCTCAGGGTGGCCTCGAACTCATGGCAATCCTCCTGCCTCTGCCTCCCAAGGGCTGGGATTAAAGGTATGTGCCACCATACCCAGCTTGATTTATATTTTTTAGTATTACTTATTTGAGTTTAAGTGCATGTGTGCTTGTATGTGTGTGTGTGTGGTATACCCAGGTCACTTGTTGCTGCAAGCAAATGCAAGATGCCTGTACCATTTTTTTTTGCATCTGACTTTACGTGGATGCTGGGGAATAGAACCTGGGCTGGCAGACTTTGCAAGTAAGCGTCTTCAACTGCTGAGCCATCTCCCTGGCTCCTGATTTAAAATATTTGTCTTCTTCTTATGGTTTATTACAGTGTGTTGTGTATTATGTATATTTGTAAAGGTATTTTTAGGAAACCTTTTCTTGCATGATCATAGATCCTTGGGGCTAGAGAGATGGCTCAGTGGTTAAGGCACTTGCCTGCAAATACTAACGACTCAGATTCGACTCCCCAGTACCCACATAAAGCCAGATGCACAAAGTGGTGCATGCATCTAGGGTTAGCTTGCAGTGACTAGCGGCACTAGTAAGTCCATATTCTCTCTTTCTTTCTCATTATAAATACATAAATTAAAAAAAAAATACTTCTTTTAACCAGACATGATGGCCCAGGACTTTAATCCCAGCAGATCCTCAGGAGGCAGAGGTAGGAGCATTGCTATGACTTTGAGGCCAGCCTGGGACTACAGAGTGAACTCCAGGTCAGGCCCTATCTCAAAAAAAATGAAACAAATAATGTTTCTTTTTATTTATGTGAGACAGGGCCTTCCTGTTACAATGCAGGCTCATGTTGAATTCTCACTTCTGCCTCCCAAATGATGACATTACAAGACGGTACCATCATGCCTGGTGATATTTTTCTTTTTATAGAGCAATAACACTTGTGCTATATAAAAATGTAATCTAAAACAGTTCACCTACTATATGGCATTTCTTACCTGGTTATTTAATAAATTTTTGGCAAAACAACTCATTAAATACCTGTAGGAGAGATAACTTTTTCTCAATAAAATCCCATCTTAAAGGGCAGAGCTTTTTTTTTTTTTTTTTTTGAGGTAGGGTTTTGCTCTAGCTCAGGCTGACCTGGAACTCACTATCTAACCTCAGGTTGGCCTCGAACTCACAGCAATTCTCCTACCTCTGCCTCCCGAGTGCTGGGATTAAAGGCGTGCGCCACCACGCCTGCCTGAAATATTCTTCTTTAAAGCCAAATAAAACAGAGCTGGGGAGATGGTGCATCATTTAAAGGCACTTGCCTTCAAAGCCTCCTGGCCCCAGGGTTCAAGTCCCCAGTACCCAAGTAAAGCCAGATGCACAAAACATCATATATCACCAATTCCTTTTCTCCCCCATTCCTCCCAGTGGCGTTCCAACCTAGGCCAACCTGGAACTCACTCTGTAATTCCAGGCTGGCCTGGAACTCACAGTGATCCTCCTACCTACCTCTGCCTCCTGAGTGCTGGGATTAAAGGCATGTTCAAGCAGAGAAACTTTTAGGAGATAATCACATAAAGGAATTTGGAAAGGAATTAGAAGGATAGAAGAGTAATTAAAATAAGAGGAGAGTTGAACGGAAAGGGGGTGTCAGGAAGCATGTTCTGTGTAGTCCCTGCATAATTCTTTGCAGCTGTGTGTCTTCGGACAGATCGTAACCTCTTTGTCTTGGTCTCCTGAACTGTAAAGTAAGAAGGTTGACTAAGAGCGTGACTGATTTTTGTGTTAAGATTTTATGAATCTTGAGTTGGAGAGATGGCTTAGCAGTTAAGGCACTTGTGTGCAAAGCCAAAGAACCTAGGTTCAATTCCCCAGGACCCATGTAAGCCAGATGAAAAAGGTGGTGCATACATCTGGAGTTCCTTTGCAGTGGCTGGAGGCTCTGGCGTGCCCATTCTCTCTCTCTCTTTCTGTCTCTCAAATAAATAAATAAAAATAAAATATTTTTAAAAAGGATATTATGAATCTTGACTTTCAAAACTAAGTTTGGATTATTTATTTATTTTTTCGAGGTAGGGTCTCGTGCTAACCTAGGCTGACCTGCAATCCACTGTGTAGTCTCAGGGTGGCTTTGAACTCATGGCAATCCTCCTACCTCTCTGTCTTCTGAGTGCTGGGATTAAAGCCATGCACCCCCATGCCCAATTTGGATTCTTGATTTTCCTTCTAGAAACAAGTACATAGGCTGGAGAGATGGCTCAGTGGTTAAGGTGCTTGCCAGCAAAGCCCAGAAACTTGTGTTTGATTCCTCAGTACCAATGTAAAGCCAGAAGCGCAAGGTGGTACCATGTATCTGGAGTTTGTTTGCAGCATCTAGAAGCCCTGCAGTACCTATTCTCTCTTTCTCTCTCCTTCCCCTTGGAAATAAATTTTTTTAAAAAGTTGAAAAAGAAACATGTCCACAAGATATCTTTGCTCAACCCATTAGAATCTACATAAGGGCTATGTAAATAAATGAGCCTGCCATTTTTACAGTAGCCTGCATTTTTCTTTAAGTATGAAAGAAAGGAATAAAGAGGCTTGAAATCATGGAGCATTGGTACACTGGGAATTCTCTGCAATGTTGGCACTTCTTTAAGTGTGCTTCTTTTTTTTTGTTTTTTTAAGGTAAGTTCTCACTCTGGCCCAGGCTGACCTGGAATTCACTATGTAGTCTCAGGGTGGCCTTGAACTCACAGCAATCTTCCTACCTCTGCCTCCCGAGTGCTGTGATGAAAAGCACGTACCACCGCATACCCGGCTCTTCATCTTTTCATGGAGGCATTTATATCTTTGCAAAATGTTCAGAAAATATGCAAACTATGTACTGGATCATATACAGAAGTCTGGGGATACAGTATTTTGAAATGTTTTTTATTTATTTATTTGCAAGCAGAGAGAGATAGGGACAAGATAGAATGGGCGTACCAGGGCCTCAAGCCACCATAAAGGAACTCCATATGCATGCGCTACTTTATGCATCTGACTTTACGTGGATACTGGGGAATCAAGCACAGGTCGTTAGGCTTTTTTTTTTTTTTTTTCAGGCAAGTGCCTTAACCACTGAGCAATTTCTCCAGCCCCCTTTTCAGCATTTTTCTTTTTCCTTTTTTTTTTTAAGTTATGGTTTCACTGTAGCCTAAGCTGACCTGGAATTCAATATGTAGTCTCAGACCGGCCTTAAACTCAAGGTGATCCTCCTACCTCTGCCTCCCGAGTGCTGGGATTAAAAGTGTGCACCATCATACCCAGACCTTTTCAGTGTTCTTTAGAAAATGTAAGATTGTTATTTTGGCCAAGAATACACTGACATGAGACATTTATAATCATATTTAATTCAAAGAACACTGAGCTATTTTAGATATTATCAAGTTTAAATAATTTCTCTACACAGAAAAAGGTATGAGATAGAACTACTTGAAGGATATAAATTTCTCTCTCTCTCTCTCTCTCTCTCTCTCTCTCTCTCTCTCTCTCTCTATATATATATATATATATATATATATATATATATTTCAAACTATTGGGGGGAAAGGTTCTATTTTCAATTCACAGTCTAGCTGCTAGCAATTAATGAATACCTAGGTTTAATGAAAATGTTCTTTATAGACAGACTCCTTGGGCCTTCTTTTCTTCCTCTGTTTGCTTTGGCTGCTCTCATTTACATACTTGTTCTCATTAGGGTTTGAATTTCAGTGCTGGCCTTGATCTGTCCTAGGAACCAATGTCTTGCCATGTGACATGGACTTTCCATTACACCCTGAAGCACTTGCAGTCCCAGAACAAGGAGTTTACCGCTGGTACGTGAGGGCTGGGACCACCACCCGAAAGAAGCTGGTACGTGAGGGCTGGGACCACCACCCGAAAGAAGCCAGTCTGAAGCATGTTTACCCGGGGTACTCGTATAGTTTGGGCATAATGTGAACTCAAGAGTAACCAGCTAGTGACCAGACACTTTCTAAAAATTTTATTATTGTTATTTTGGTTTTCAAGGCATGGTCTCACTGTAGCTCAGGGTGATCTGGAATTCACTTGGTAGTCTCAGGGTGGCCTCAGATTTACTGTGGTCCTCCTACCTCTGCCTCCCGAGTGCTGGGATTAAAGGTGTGCACCATCACATCCGGTTAAGACACTTTTTTTTTTCTTTTTGGCATAAAATACTTAATGTTTCTTGGTTGGTTGATAATTTTCATAGCAACCATGATATTTGGCATGCTCTAAGCCCCTTTCATTAGAAGCCTTTAGATGCCTTTGAAGCAGTTCATTAAGGTTGGAGAACCAGACCAAGGAGAATTATATACAAGTTTTGTTGATCTTCTGTAGCTATAGAGAGAATTGTGCAGTAAGGCTTTAAAATGTACTACAATATTTCTCAGTAATTCTCTAGCCAAGTAGGAAATTGAATAGATGCCACAAAATAAACAGTCAATCCTCACGCCAGAGTTTGGTCAGAATTGCAAACTTGTTTCATTCTTTGAAAAGATAGGACACAAGTGAGTGAGCTCTTTAGGCTGATATTTTTTTTTTTTTTTTTTGGTTTTTTGAGATAGGGTTTCACTCCAGCCCAGGCTGACCTGGAATTCACTATGTAGTCTCAGGTGGCCTTGAACTCATGGTGATCCTCCTACCTCTGCCTCCCAAGTGCTGGGATTAAAGGCGTGTGCACCACTCTCAGCCAGGCTGGTTTAATAGCAAGGTCACTGTTCATATTCATAGACATTGAAAAGCCTATACTTATTATTTTATTTTATTTTTTAAGTTTTATTTGATTTTACTTTATTTATTTGTAAGCACAAAGAGGGGGATAGAAGACAGACAGACAGAGAGAAAATGGGCATGCCAGGGTCTCTGGCCATTGCAAACAAACTCCAGACACATGTGCCCCTGTGCATCTGGCTTATGTGGGTCCTGAGGAATTGAACCTGGGTCTTTTGGCTTTGCAGACAAATGCCTTAACCAAGAGAGAAGAGAGACAGAGAGAATGAGTGCATCAGGGCCTCCAGAAGCTGCAAATGAACTCCAGATGCATGCGTGACTTTGTGCATCTGACTTTATGTGGGGAATCAAAGTCAGGTCATTAGGTTTTGCAGGCAAGTGCTTTAATCACTAAGCCATCTTTCCAGCCCCAATAATATTAGTTAATATAAGAAATAATGTGTAGCTTGCACATTAGAATAAACCCTCTGGATATCTTATGAAATGTCTTAATTTTTTTTTTTTTTTTTTTTTTGAGGTAGGGTCTCACTCTAGCTTAGGCTGACCTGGAATTCACTGTGTAGTCTCAAAGTGGCCTTGGACTCATGGCATTCCTCCTACCTCTGCTTCCCAAGTGCTGGGATTAAAGCTGTGCACCAGCATGCCCTGCAAATGTCTTAATTTAAATAAAATTATATTTCTTAGCTTCCAAATTGTTCAAATTATTGGTATCTAAAGCCATGTGAGAGCTGGAGGGCTGGCTTAGCAGTTAAGGTGTTTGCCTGCAAAGCCAAAGGACCCAGGTTAGATTCCCCAGGACCCACATTAGCCAGATGCACGAGGTGGTGCATGTGTCTGGAGGTCTGGAATTCGTTTGCAGTGGCTGGAGGCCCTGGGGAGCCCATTCTCTCTCTCCCTCCCTCTTTCTGTCAAATAAATAAATGAATGAATGAATGAATGAATGAATGAATGAATGAATGAATGAATAAATAAATAAATAAAATGTTTTAAAGCCATGTGAATTCAAGTTTATTTGTATTTACTAGCCATTGGCTTTTTTTTTTTTTTTTTTTGGTTTCTCGAGATAGGGTTTTACTCCAGCCCAGGCTGACCTGGAATTCATTCATTATGTAGTCTCAGAGTGGCCTTGAACTGACAGTGATCCTCCTACCTCTGCCTCCCAAGTGCTGGCATTAAAGGTGTGTGCCACACACCCGGATGCCATTGGCTTTTTCCCCCAAGGTTTTTATGCATTTTAATTAATCATTTTGTTGGTCATTGGAACTAGGGCCTCACAAATGCTAGACATACATTTTACTACTGAGCTATTTTTTACTTTTTACTTTTATTTCATTTTTTGTTTATTTTTATTCATTTATTTGAGAGTGACAGACAGAGAGAGAAAGAGGCAAAGAGAGAGAGAGAGAGGTTGGACACGCCAGGGCCTCCAGCCACTGCAAACGAACTCCAGATGCATGCACCACCTTATGCATCTGGGTTATGTGGGTCCTGGGGAATCGAGCCTGGAACCGGGGTCCTTAGGCTTCACAGGCAAGCACTTAACTGCTAAGCCATCTCTCCAGCCCCTTTATTTTATTTTTATTTTGAGACAGGTATCAGTTGTCAAGGCTGGCCTTGAACTCACTCTGTAGCTAAAACAAACTTCATACTTGGGATTCTCCTGCTTCAGCCTCCTAAGTTGCTGGAATTATAGGCCTGAACCACCAAACCTCGCACTAAATATTGTTAACATCAGAAAACGATCATTTTAATATTCTTTAATTTTTTTGTAGTGGAAATTTTCAAGTGTGTAAACATAGAGATAAGTGTATAATGAATGACAATACTGGCTTATTTAGCTAAGTTTTTAAAAATACATTTATATATATATATATATATATACATATGCATATATATATATATATATATATATATATATATATATGTTTTTTTTTCAGGGTAGGGTCTCGCTGTAGCCCAGGATGACCTGGAATTCACTATATAGTCTCAGGGTGGCCTTGAGCTCACAGTGGTTCTCTTACCTCTGCCTCCCGAGTGCTGGGACCAGGCCTGGCCATTAAAAAAAATGTTTTATTTATTTAGTTATGAGAGAGAGAGAATGGCAGATAGAGAGAATGGGTGCTCCAGAGCCTCTAGCCACTGCAAACAAACTCCGGAAGTATGTGTCACTTTGTATATCTGGCTAATGTGGGTACTGGGGAATGGAACCTGGGTCCAGCCCTAATTTTAAAGTATTTTATTTATTTATTTATCTGAGAGAGAGAGAGAGAGAAAGAGGCAGATAGATAATGGGCACGTCAGGGCCTCCAACCACTCTGCAAACAAACTCCAGATGCATGCACCACCTTGTGCATCTGGCTTACATGGGTACTGGAGAACTGAACCTGTGTTTTTAGGCTTCACAGGCCTTAACCACTAAGCCATCTCTCCAGCCCTGGTTTGTTTTTCTGAGGCAGAGTTTCACTCTAGTCCAGGCTGGCCTTGAACTCAGGGTGATCTTCCTATCTCTGCCTCCTGAGTGCTGGGCTTAAAGGCATGTGCTGCCATACCCAGCATTTATTCATTATTTATGTATTTGTTTATTTATTTATGAGGAGAGAGAGAATATGAACGGGCACACCAGGCCCTCTTGGCGCTGCAAGCGACCTCCAGGTGCATGTACCATCCATCACTGCAGCTCCCGCCCCCCCCCCCCACCCCAGATGGGCTTCTGAAGGAGAAAGGGTGAGTGATAGAGACGGGAAGGAAACGCGAGCTGTCAGTGGCATGAGCCAGGCAGTGTGGTACGTACTTTATAAATCTGCTTTCATCTGGTCATTGCCATACTATCATGGGTAAGTGTTAGAAATTGAGCCTCAGGCGTGGAGGAGCTCCACAGGTATTAGGCCCAGGGCCACATTTGATCTGAGGAACAGGCCCGTCATCTGGCCAACTCCAGCCCACAGTTCACAAACCACCACACCTCCTGCCAGTCCTGGGCGGAGCTCTGCGCTCCTGGTTTTTGTTTTGCTTTGAGACTTCCCGACGGCCAGGAAGTAGGCGTTGAGCCATATGATGAATGAATGTGAGAAGTGTGGCGAGATTCCTGGCCTTGGCCAACACGAAGTGAGCCGGGGGTGTGCTTCCCATGGCACAACCACCCAGCTGACTAGCTGGGTTCTCAGAAGGGCCTTTATGAAGGTGCAGGGACTCTTCAAAATCACATGAAGAATTTTAGTTTTCTGTTCTATTTTCAACTCAAATGAAGATGCATCTTTATCTGGAATGTATGTGTAACCATCTTGGAATTAGACTCTCCAGGGTCAGACTATTTCCACACAGCAGACAAGCAAATTCCCGGGATACCAGGCGATGTTTTCTGTCGATTGTTGCTGTTTCCTGTCCAGAGAGGAGGACACTTTGCTTCTAGCCCAGTTGTATAACGGGCAGATCAGGTCACCTCTCTGGGCCTCTGATGTTTTCTCCTCTGAAAATAAATGAGGAGGCAGGACCAAATGAGCCCTTGTCTGCTTTCAGCCCTCCCTTTCCAGAAATATATATATGAAGAGACGGAGAGGAGAGGAGAATGCAAAAAATTATCTTTAGCCGGTCGTGTGGCGCACGCCTTTAATCCCAGCACTTGGGAGGCAGAGGCAGGAGGATTGCCATGAGTTCGAGGCCACCCTGAGACTACATAGTGGATTCCAGGTCAGCCTGGGCTACAGTGAGACTCTACCTTGAAAAACCAAAAAAGAAAAAAAAAATCAATACAAGGGATACCCTGTCTCTAATAAGGTGGAAGGAGAAAACCAAAACCCCATGGTTGCCCTCTTACCTCTACAAGTGCAGGGTGGCACACATGTACCCACTCACACAATAGTTAATAATAATGGGGGCCCACAAAGCCTAACCACCCGGGTTTGATTCCCCAGTATCCACATAAAGCCAGAAGCACAAAGTGGTGCATGCATCTGGAGTTCATTTGCAGTGGCTGTGAGCCCTGGTGGGTCCATTCTTTCTCTCACTCCTTGCAAATAAAGTAAACTAACTAAATAATAATGATAGTAATAATAAAACCTCAGTAATGAAATGTAAAGTAAATGACTTATTTTGGGTATGCTATGTAGGTGCTTTAAACACACACACACACACACACACACACACACACACATTTTCAAGTTATTTATTTACAAGGAGAGAGAGAGAGAGAGACAGACAGACAGAGAGAGAAGAGAGGCAGACAGAAAGAATGGGTGTTTGAGGGCTTCTAGCCACTGCAAATAAACTCCCAAGATGCATGTGCCTCTCTGTACATCTGGCTTTTCATGGGTACTAGGGAATTATGTGGGTCATTAGGCTTTGCAGGCAAGTGCCTTAACTGCTGAGCCATCTCTCCAGCCCTGTAGCTGCTTTTAAAACTGCCAATATTATCTAGCACCCCAAAATTACAATGCACATTTAACAGTTTTTATTTATTTATTTATTTATTTATTGGTTTTTCAAGGTAGGATTTCACTCTAGCCCACGCTGTCCTGGAGCTCACTCTGTAGTTCCAGGCTGGGCTGGAACTTACAGTGATCCTCCTACCTCTGCCTCCCAAGCACTGGGATTAAAGACGTGCCAACATAGCCAGCCCCAAAAGTTATTTTAAACTGTTTTATTTATTTATTTGACAGAGAAAGGAGAGAGAGGGGGAGAGAGAGAGAGAGAGAGAGACAGAGAGAGAGAAAATGGCCTCCAGCCAAGGCATATGAACTCCAGAACCATGTGCCCCTTGTGCATCTGACTAATGTGGGTCCTAGGGAATCAAACCTGGCCCCTTGGCTTTGCAGGCAAATGCCTTAACCACTAAGCCATCACTCCAGCCCTCAAAAGCTATTTTATTTTATTTTTTCAAATTTTTATTAATAATTTCCACGATTATAAAAAGTATTCCACAGTAATAACCTCCTCAAAAGTTATTTTAAAGACAAATGCTATATCAAATGAAACAGAGTGGAAATATGTATTTTTTAATTTTTAAATTATTTTATTTATATTATTTATTTGAGAGGGGTAGAGAGAGAAAAAGGCATATAGAAAGAGAGAGAGAGAAAGAAAAAGAGAGGGTGTGCCAGGGTCTCCAGCCACTGCAAACAAACTCCAGAAGCATGTACCACCTTGTACGTCTGGCTTACGTGGGAATTGAACCTGGGTCCTGAAGCTTTGCAGGCCAGCACCTTAACCACTAAGCCATGTCTCCAGCTCATGTAATTATTTTGTTTTAAAAAATATTTTTATATTTATTTATTATTTGAGAGAGAGAGAGAGAGAGAGAGAGAGAATGGGTTCACCAGGGCCTCTAGCCACTGCAAACAGACTCCAGACATATGCGGCACCTAGTGCATCTGGCTTTATGTGGGTACTGGGGAATCAAATCTGGGTTCTTAGGCTTTTCAGGAAAATGCCTTAACCACTAAGCAATCTTTCCAGCCCTAATTGTTTTATTTTTGTTTGTTTTTGTTTGCTTAGGGAGGCTGACGTGGTGATCTGGGCCATCTGCCTATTCAGTGCATGTTACAAAGCATGAGAAGAAATTTTTTTTCAAGAAAATGAGAAAAATCATTATGTATTTGAATAGTTTAAGAAAAAGGCAGGGCTGAAGAGATGGCTTAGCAGTTAAGGCATCTGCCTGCAAATCTAACGACCATGGTTCCATTCCCTAGTATCCACGTGAAGGTAGATGCGCAAAGTGGCATATGTACCTGGAGTTTGTTTGCAGTGACTGGAGGCCCTGGAGCGCCCATTCTTTCTGTGTGCCTCTCTTTTCTATCTCTCTCTGCTTGAAAATAATTAAAAAAAAATTTTTTTTTTTTTGCTTTTTCGATGTAGGGTCTCACTCTAGTCCAGACTGACCTGGAATTCACTATGTAGTCTCAGGCTGGCCTCACATGCACAGTGATCCTCCTATCTCTGCCTCTTGAATGCTGGGATTAAAGGTGTGAACCACCATGCCTGGCTCTGCAAAAATTTTAAATATATGTAAAACTTTATTATTTATTTATTTATTTGAGAGAGAAAGAGACAGAGAGAGGGAGAGAGAGAATGGGTACGCTAGCACCTCCAGCTACTGCAAACAAACTCCAGACACATGTGTCCCCTTGTGCATCTGGCTTATGTGAGTCCTGGGGAATTGAACCAAGGTCCTTTGGCTTTGCAGGCAAATGCCTTAACTGCTAAGCCATTTCTCCAGGCCCCAAATAAAAACATTTAATAAAAAAGGAAATGGGTAAAGGTGAGTGTTGTGGCACATGCCTTTCATCCCAGCACTTAGAAGGCTGAGGTAGAAGATCACTGTGAGTTTGAGACCAGCCTGACACTTCATAGTGAATTCCAGGTCAGCCTGGGCTAGCTAGAGACACTACCTTGAAAATCCCAAAAACAAACAAACAAAATAAATAAAAAAGAGAATTATAGATTCTAGAGTGCTTAGGTATGAATAACATTTGCATTTACAAGTATACAAATTTACTGTATAAATATTAAGTATTAATCTAACCAAAATGATGGTCTACTGGTACTCAGTAGATGAAGAGATGGGAAGAGTAGATGTGAGATTTAGAAAGGGAGAGGCTGTATAATGCCCTTTTATTCCACAGTGAGGACTTGTGGGAAATGCCTATACTACAATCAAATCACATGTAGCAGAAAGCAGTTATGGAAGCTGATACCAAAAGTACCAACCAGTCAATCAAAAGGAACAAAACAGGGCCTGGAGAGATGGCTCAGCAGTTAAGGTGCTTGCCTGTAAAGCTTGACAACCTTGGTTCAATTCCCCATGTAAAGCCAGATGCACAAAGTGTCTCACACACCTGGAGTTTATTTGCATGGCTGAAGGCAGTGGTGCACCCATTCTCTCTCTCTACTTACAAATATATAATCATTTTAAAAAAATGAACAAGGGGGCTGGAGAGATGGCTTAGCAGTTAAGGCGATTGCCTGCAATGCCAAAGGATCCCAGTTCAACTCTCCAGGACTCCCCATGTAAAGCCAGATGCACAAGGCGGCGTATGCATCTGTAGTTTGTTTGCAGTGTCTGGAGAACCTGGTGTGCCCATTCTCTCTTTCTCTCTCTCAAATAAATAAAATATAAAAAAATTAAACAACAACAATGAACAAAACAATATTGCTAAAAACTTACAAATGAGTGGGCAGAAAGGAGCTGGGGGGGCTAACAACAAACCAGTTTCTCAGAATAATCCTTACAAATTTAATTAATTAATTAATTAATTTGTTTTTGGTTTTTCAAGGTAGGGTCTCTAGCTCAGGCTGACTGGAATTCACTATGTAGTCTCAGGGTGGCCTTCAACTCACGGTGATCCTCCTACCTCTGCCTTCCGAGTGCTGGGATTAAAGGCATGTGCCACCACACCCGGCTTACAAATTAAATTCTTTAAACTCTGTGCATGCACAACTTTGATTAAAGTGGAAAAAATTCAAAAGAAATCCAACTATTTGGCTACATAAAAACATAGTTAAGGGATGACCTAATAATATCCAAATGTAGGGAATTGGGCTTTTTTCAGTGATGCCAAGTGCTTGTTATAAAGTAGAGATTCTAATTTGGGGCTGGGATGATGCTCAGTGGTCAAAGCCACTTGCTTGTAAGATCTGTAGTCCTGGGTTCGGTTCCCCAGGACCCATGTAAAGCCAGATGCACAAAGTTGCACATGTGTCTGGAGTTGTTTGCAGTGTCAAGAGGCCCTGGTGCACCCATTCTTCCTCTCTCTCTCTAATAAATAAATAAATAAATATTAAAAAAAAATTTTTAAATTTTTATTTATTTATTTATTTGAGAGCGACAGACACAGAGAGAGAGAGAGAGAGAGAGGGAGAGAGAGAGAATGGGCGCGCCAGGGCTTCCAGCCTCTGCAAACGAACTCCAGACGCGTGAGCTCCGTTGTGCATCTGGCTAACGTGGGACCTGGGGAATGGAACCTCGAACCGGGGTCCTTAGGCTTCACAGGCAAGCACTTCACTGCTAAGCCATCTCTCCAGCCCTCTATCCCTTTTTTTAAAGTTGCTTTTTTTTTTTCTAAATTTTTATTTATTTATTTGAGAGCGACAGACACAGAGAGAAAGACAGATAGAGGGAGAGAGAGAGAGAATGGGCGCGCCAGGGCTTCCAGCCTCTGCAAACGAACTCCAGATGCGTGCGCCCCCTTGTGCATCTGGCTAACGTGGGACCTGGGGAACCGAGCCTCGAACCGGGGTCCTCAGGCTTCACAGGCAAGCACTTAACCACTAAGCCATCTCTCCAGCCCCAATAAATATTTTTTAAAGGTTGCAGTTCCTCTTGCTGCAGCGGAGTGGACTGGTGACACACCCTGGCCTCAACAGCCGGGCATAGCTGTACGTGAGCTGTGCATGAAGCTCCCGTGCACTGTGCCGGCTCCATGGCCTCCTCAGGACTCTGCGGGCCTGCAGCAGAGGTGTGGTATCAGGACAGAACACTGGTTTTGAAAATAAACAACCTAAGGTTAACTCCAGCTCAATCAGTTGCCATATATGTGACCTCAGAGGGGTTACCCAACCTCTCGGAATCCTGGTATGCTCATCTGTAAACTGGGGCTATGGGATAAGCACCCCATGGCTTTGCGGAGTGACTGGCCTCAGTTATGTTCATGAGGCACTTAGTGTAGGCCCTTCTCTGTGGGGCGGAGGTGTCCTCTTTGGTCAGAGCAGGTGTTCTTGGAATCATATGATGATGAGGACGTCTATTCACCTAGGACATAATTATGTAGAGAATTAAGAGATGAATTTAAGTTGGGCGTGGTGACGCACACCTTTAATCCCAGCACTTGGGAGGCAGAGGTAGAAGGATCACCATGAGTTCAAGATCACTATGAGACTACTGGTTGAATTCCAGGTCAGCTTGGGCTAGAGCGAGACCCTACCTTGAAAAATCAAAAGGAAAAAAAAAAAAAAAGGGCTGGAGAGATGGCTTAGCAATTGAGGCATTTGCCTGCAAAGCTGAAGGACCTCGGTTTGATTCCCCAAGACTCACATAAGCCAGATGCACAAGGGGGCACATGTGTCTGGAATTCGTTTGCAGTGGCTGGAAGCCCTGGTGCACCCATTCTCTCTCTCTTGCTCTGCCTCTTTCCCTCTCTCAAATAAATAAATAAAAATAAAATATTTAAAAAATAATGTAAGTATCTATTTACTTGTTTTACCTTTTCTGTATTGGAAAATGACCAGTTCTCTTATCCAGAGGTGGATGTGCTTTAAAAACAATTGAGATGGGGCTGGAGAGATGGTTTAGAAGTTAAGGTGCTTGCCTGTGAAGCCTAAGGACCCAGGTTCGATTCCCCAGTACCCATGTAAGCCAGATGCACAAGGTAGTCCATGTATATAGGAGTTTGTTTGCAGTAGCTAGAGGCCCTGGAGTACCATTCTCTCTCTCTCTTTCTCTCAAATATAAATAAATAAATAAAATGTTTTTAAAAATTATTTAAAAAAAAGAAATTGATTTGCCCAAATTATATTGTTATTTTGGTGTTCTGCAGACATAACTTGTGTTTTGAGTGGCCTAAGTGTTATGAGAAGACTTCAGAAATGTCCAAAGCCTGTCAGTGATGGAATAATCAAGACGTGTCCCATTCGACCAAGCCCTCCAAACTGTTATAGATCCCTTAGGGCCCTATGAGTCATAGCTAACAAACAGCTATTCATTAATACAGGTGTCCCCCCAGGCATTATTTATTCAAAGCTTCTAAAAAGTAACCTTTTTTTTTTTCCCCTTGGTCAACTATTACCTCAAGTGCTCACAAAGCTGGGAGAAGGGAAGCAGAGACTCTTTCTACAGGGAAGTAAAGGACGCCTTACAAAGAGAGTGGCTGAGGAAAGGACTTGCTAAGGAGTTTATTTTTTTTAAAGTTTATTTTTTTTTATTAATTATTTATTTATTTGAGAGTGACAGACACAGAGAGAAAGACAGATAGAGGGAGAGAGAGAATGGGTGCGCCAGGGCCTCCAGCCTGTGCAAACGAACTCCAGATGCGTGTGCCCCCTTGTGCATCTGGCTAATGTGGGACCTGGGGAACCGAGCCTCGAACTGGGGTCCTTAGGCTTCACAGGCAAGTGCTTAACCGCTAAGCCATCTCTCCAGCCCTTTTTTAAAGTTTTTATTGACAGCTTCCATAAGTATAGACAATAATCCATGATAATTCCCTACCCCGGGATTTTTTTTTCCTCATTTTTGTTTTGTTTTACAGGCAGGATCTTACTCTAGCCCAGTCTGACCTGTAGCCCCAGGCTGGTTTCAAACAAGCTACCTGCCTTAGCCTCTAGAGGTGAGAGCCACCTTGCCCTGGCTTCGCTTTTATTTATTTATTTATTTATTTATTTATTTATTTATTTATTTATTTATTTGTGAGATGAGTGAGAGAGAGACAGCGAGAGAGAGAGAGAGAGAGAGAGAGAGAGACAGCGAGAGAGAGAGAGACAGCGAGAGAGAGAGAGAGACGGAGGGAGAGGGAGAGAGAGAGAGAATACGGGTGTGCTAGGGCCTCCAGCCACTGTAAACAAAATCCAGATGCATGTGCCATCTTGTGTATCTGGCTTTATGTAGGTACTGGGGAATCAAACTTGAGTCCTTTGGCTTTGCCACCAAATGCCTTAACCTCTGACCCATCTCTCCAGCCCATGGCTTCAGCTTTATGATAGTGTCTGAGATGGCTTTTACAGAATAAAAGATCAGAAAACCACCTCTAAGCTGCCACTTCTTCTCCTCCTCCTCCTCCTCTTCCTCCTCCTCCTCTTTCTTCTTCTTCTTATTTTGGTTTTTTAAGGTAGAGTCTCACTCTAGCCCAGACTGACCTGGAATTCACTATAGTCTCCGGGTGGCTTCAGTGGCTTCAAACTCGTGACAATCCTCCTACCTCGGCCTCCCAAGTGCTGGGACTAAAGGCGTGCGCCTTCCTACATATTTCTGTCATTATTTTATAAAAGGTATTTACTTACTTGCCAGGCTTGGTGGCGCCTGGTGGAGCTAGTGCAAGACCCAACCTTGAAAAACACAACAAAACGAAAGGATGTAGGAAGGTTAAGATACCTAGAGAGGTCAAACCTGGGGGCATTTCCAAAAGTGCTTCCGGGGCTGAAGAGAGGACTCGGGGGCTGGAGTGCTCCCCATGCAAGCCGGAGCGCCCCAGTTCCATCCTAAGCCCCATGCAAAAGCGAGAAGCCACAGCGGGCTTCTGTAGCCGTAGCACGCTCACTGCAAGGCGGGAGGCACAGACAGGAGAATTTTCCTTGGAGCTGGGAAGCTTCCAGTGAGAGCAGCAAGAGCAAAAGTGAAGATCACAGAGAGAAGCCTGCTTCGCAAGGAGGTGCAAGGTGAGGACCCACCTCCACAGCCGTCCTCTGACCTCCACACGCTCTTACGTGACTCCTGCACTCAAGCACACACTTGCACAGTACACACGTCACACACGCACAAAGAGCTTCTATAGAAGTAAAATCTCACCTTGATATGAGAGTCCTTTTTTTAAAAAAAATTATTTATTGGGCTGGAGAGATGGCTTAGCGGTTAAGCGCTTGCCTGTGAAGCCTAAGGACCCCGGTTCGAGGCTCGGTTCCCCAGGTCCCACGTTAGCCAGATGCACAAGGGGGCGCACGCGTCTGGATTTCGTTTGCAGAGGCTGGAAGCCCTGGCGCACCCATTCTCTCTCTCTCCCTCTATCTGTCTTTCTCTCTGTGTCTGTCGCTCTCAAATAAATAAAAAATTTAAAAAATTGTTTATTTATTTATTTGAGGCTGAGATAGAGAAAATGGTAGGTATATATAGAAAGAATAGGCACGCAAGGTTTTGTAGCCCCTGCAAATGAACTCCGGACACATGCACCACATTGCACATCTGGCTTTGCATGGATACTGGGGAATCACACTCTAGTCATTAGGCTTTGTAGGCAAGAGGAGCCTTACCTGCTGAGCCATCTCTCCAGTTTTTTTGTTTTGTTTTGTTTTGTTTTAATTTGATTTATTAGTTTTCTTTTCATCAAATACAGGCAGTTTGGTACCATTGTTTAGGCTCATCTATGATCTAACCCCTCCCATTAGACCCTCCTTGTTGATGTAAATGGGTCGTGCATTGTGCAGTTAGTCCCCAGTTATTGGTATGCTAAATGTCTCTGCAAATCATGACCCAACATGTGACTCTGACATTCTTTCCGCCCCCTCTTCCGCAAAATTTCCCTGAGCCATGTTGGATTCATTTTTGGTCTGCTTCAGTGCTGAGGTGTTGGGGGCCTCTGAGGCTCTGGCTCTCTGATTTGGTAGGAGTTGATTTTTCTCTGCATTGGTCTCCTTCCCCTTTGTACTGGTATCCGGTTCACAGGAAAACATCACCCTTGCTTGTTTCACCAATTGTCCTTAGTTTCAGTTGGGCCCCTTTTGAGGTATGTTGGGGCAGCTCGCTCCATAGGATCTGCATCTATCTTTTTCTCCCTGGTATCTGGAGTGCAGCTAGGTGGTCGCCATCTTGGCCGGAAGTCCAGTTTTTTTGTTTTGTTTTTTTTTTTTTTTTTTTCAGGTTATGGTCTCACTCTAGCCCAGGCTGACCTTGAATTCAGTATGTCATCTCAGGGAGGTCTTGAACTCATGGCGATCCTCCTACCTCTGGCTCCTAAATGCTGGGATTAAAGGTGTGCACCACCTTGCCAGGCTTCCAGTCTTTTTTTTTTTAATTTATTTATTTGCAAGCAGAGAAATAGATAGAAGAGAGACAGAGACAGAGAAAGGATGGGTGTGCCAGGGCCTCCAGCCAATGCAAACAAACTCCAGATGCACATATGTACCACTATGCGTCTGGCTTTATGTGAGTATTGGGGAATCGAACCTTGGTCATTAAGCTTTGCAGGCAAGAGTGTTAACCACTGAGCCATCTCTCCAGCCCTCCAGTCCTGTTTTTCAAAAATATTTAGAGGGGCTGGAGAGATAGCCCAGCAGTTAAGGCGCTTGCCTGTGACACCCAAGGACCCAGGTTCGATTCTCTAGTACTCATGTAAACCAGATGCACAAGATGGCACATGGGTCTGGAGTTCGTTTGCAATGGCTGGAGGCCCTGACACATGCATTCTGTCTTTCTATCTGCCTCTTCCTCTCTCCCTCTCTCTCAAGTAAATAAATATATTTAAAAATCAAATTAAAATATTTTTTATTTAGTTACAAGCTTAAATAAAGCATTTGAGAAAAATATTTTTTTTTTTTTTTATGATTTTTTTTTTTTTTTTTTTTTTTTTTTTTTTTTAGGTAGGGTCTCGCTGTAGCCCAGGCTGACCTGGAATTCACTCTGTAGTGTCAGGGTGGCCTCGAACTCATGGCGATCCTCCTACCTCTGCCTCCCAAGTGCTGGGATTAAAGGCATGTGCCACCACTCCCGGCAATATTTTTATTTGAGAGTGGCCTCCTGCCACTGCAAAGAATTCCACATGCAGGCACCACTTCATGCATCTGGCTTCGTGTGCGCGCCTGGGAGTCAAACCAAGGCTGTTAGGTTGGCAAGAAACATGCCTTTGGCTGCTGAGCCACCTCTCCAGCTCTCAAAGTCCTGCTGAAAACTTGCCAGGCACACAGAGGACGTAGTGAAAGCATTGGGAAGGCTAGTATAAGAACAAAGTT
Organism: Jaculus jaculus; assembly: GCF_020740685.1. Classification (NCBI taxonomy): domain Eukaryota; kingdom Metazoa; phylum Chordata; class Mammalia; order Rodentia; family Dipodidae; genus Jaculus; species Jaculus jaculus. Next base: position 108,385,997 of record NC_059113.1, on the reverse strand, counting down.
TAGAACCCAAAGTATGTTTGGCAAGTGGCCCGAAGAGGCTCCTTGTGGCCGGGGTGAGACGATCAGAGAGTGAGGTGCAAAGGAGAGTGCCCCAGTGCTAACAAGGGTCACACGTCCCAAGATGCATGGTCCAGAGAGCACTATGATGGGAGGGAGGACTGGTGGGAGGAGAGGCCAGGCAGGAGTCCAAGACAAAGATGCCCGGCTCTCCAAGCGGAGCGTCCTTAGCAAGTCAAGAAGGCTTGATAAGCAATCACAAATCTCTTTAGAACAAAATGCCAAGTGAATCCACAAAAAGGTGTTATTTGATTTCAAGCCTACTAAGATGATTGACCCTCCAGCTGAGATGACACTTGTGCAATAGGAATATGCTGCCACCACAAAGTCCTCTTTCGACTTTTCAGGGCCTATTATGAAAACTATAGACTGCTGGGCATGGTGGCACATGCCTTTGATCCTAGCCCTTGGGAGGCTGAGGAAGGAGTGCTGTGAGCTCGAGGCCAGCCTGAAACTACATAGTATGTTGTATACTGTGAATTGAGAGAGAGAAGAAGAGAGAATAGGCATGCCAGGGTCTCTTGCCACCGCAAACAAACTCCAACCTGGGCTAGAGCGACCTTTCCTCAAACGCACATGCATATGCACGCTTACTTATCGAACAAGGCGTTTAAACTTCATTTCGTAAACCTAGATTTCCCATTTTGTTCTCTTTAAGCATCCTGGAAATTTCTATCTGTTTTGCATTGGGTACAAGAGAAAAGATGAACCCAACTTCCTGCTGGATGAAATGGCTTGTCATTCCATGGACCTTTCACCAGGATGGATGAAATAATGACTTTTCAACCTTTCTGGCTTGTGGTAAAGTGGAATGAAGAGCAAGTTTCTTTTAACTTTCATGCTCAGGAACGTTTGATTAGCTATGTAAACATTTACAAATGTGTGCAATGGGGTTAGACAATGCTTTAACATTTCTGACCAAATACCTATGCTAAATCCATCAATGAGACAGCTGAGGAAATCATTTCTGGAAGAGTTTTTACCATTCTCAGTGTTCCTCAGACAGGAAGCCAGAGGAAACAACGCATTGTGGCGTATATTTCCCTGCAGGATTTGCTGTGTTGTTCATTGTGTAGCATTTTGCTTTGCAGCTGCCTGGAATTCATTTTTTTTTTTTTTCTGCACTGGCTTTCCCCTCCAATATTATTTCATGAAGTCAGTTCCTCAGATAATCAAAAAGAAAAAAGTCTTTTAATTTTCTTAAGTTAGTTTTTCTCCAATTGGGATATAAACTTGATTAATAAAGAAAAATTTAGCTGGCGTGGTGCATATACCTTTAATCCCAGCACTCTGAAGGCAAAGGTAGGAAGGAGGATTGCTGTGAGTTCGAGGCCAGCCTGGGAATACAAAGTGAATTCCAGGTCAGCCTGGGCTAGAGGGAGACCCTACCTCAAAAAAAAAAAGGAAAGTTTAAGTAGTCAAAATTATTTTGACATTTGAAATAATCATAACTCAATATGAAATAGTCATTAAATAATTTTAATAATCCTATAAGTGCTTTTGATTGGGAAAAAAAAAGATTTGCTGGGCATGGTGGCACATGCCTATAATCCCAGCATTTGGGAGGCAGAGGTAGGAGGATTGCCATGAGTTCGAGGCCACCCTGAGATTACATAGTGAATTCCAGGTCAGCCTGGACCAGAGTGAGACCCTACCTGAAAAACAAAAACAAACAAACAAACAAACAAACAAAAACAATGTATTAAAAGAGGTAGTTAGGGGCTGGAGAGGCTTAGCAGTTAAGACACTTGCCTGCAAAGCCTAAGAACCCAGGTTCAATTCCCAGAATTCATGTAAGCCATATGTACAAGGTGGCACATGCTTCTGGAGATTGTTAGCAATGGCTAGAAGCCCTGGCATGCCCATTCTCTGTCTTCTCTAATACATAAATAAAATAAAATAAAATAAAATATTAAACTAAAAAGCTCTACACTAAAAAAGAGGTAGAACCTGGAATATAAAAATAAAAACAATAGTTTTTTTTTTCCTGAGAGAACTTCTCCTTTTTTTTAAGTATGTTTTTAAAATTTTTTAAAAATTTTATTTATTTATTTGCAAGGAGAGAGAGAGAGAAGAGAGACAGAGAGAGAATAGGCAATGCCAGGGCCTTTAGGCACTGCAAACAAACTACAGATGCACGTGCCCCTTGTGCATTTGGCTTACGTGGGCCCTGGGGAATTGAACCTGGGTCCTTTGGTTTCACAGGCAAATGCCTTAATCTCTTAGCCATTGCTCCAGTCCCTTAAGTACAGTTTTCACATTAACATTTCTCTGCCTATTTTCTACTTTTCTACTCTCACTTCTCTGCATTCCTTCTTTATTCAATTGAAACATTTTCTACATTTTTAGGAGAAACAACATAATTCTTGGTCATAACCAGTATTACATTAGGTAACCTTTTTTTTTTTTTTTTTGTGGTGGTGCACATCTTTAATCTCAGCACTCCAGAGGCACTGGTGGAGGGTTGCCATGAGTTCAAGGCCACCCTGATACTAAATGTGAATTCCAGGTCGAGTGAGACCTTACCTTGAAAAACCAAAAAATCAAAATAAGGGATGGAGATATGGCTTAGCAGTTAAGGCACTTGCCTGCAAAGCCAAAGGACCCAGGTTCAATTTCCCAGAACCTACATAATCCAGATGCACAAGGTAGTGCATGCTTCTGAAATTCATCTTCAGTAGTTGGAGGCCATGATAAGCCAATTCTCCCCCCCCCTTTTTTTTTGGTTGGAAGCTTTATTTTATTTTATTTTTTTTGGTTTATTTTATTTTATTTTTTTTTAATTTTTATTAACATTTTCCATGATTATAAAAAAATATCCCATGGTAATTCCCTCCCTCCCCCCTGACACTTTCCCCTTTGAAATTTCATTCTCCATCATATTACCTCCCCATCTCAATCATTGTACTTACATATATACAATATCAACCTGTTAAGTACCCTCCTCCCTTCCTTTCTCTTCCCTTTATGTCTCCTTTTTAACTTACTGGCCTCTGCTACTAAGTATTTTCATTCTCACGCAGAAGCCCAATCATCTGTAGCTAGGATCCACATATGAAAGAGAACATGTGGCACTTGGCTTTCTGGGCCTGGGTTACCTCACTTAGTATAATCCTTTCCAGGTCTATCCATTTTTCTGCAAATTTCATAACTTCATTTTTCTTTGCCGCTGAGTAGAACTCCATTGTATAAATGTGCCACATCTTCATTATCCACTCATCAGTTGAGGGACATCTAGGCTGGTTCCATTTCCCAGCTATTATAAATTGAGCAGCAATAAACATGGTTGAGCACGTACTTCTAAGGAAATGAGATGAGTCCTTCGGATATATGCCTAGGAGTGCTATAGCTGGGTCATATGGTAGATCAATCTTTAGCTGTTTTAGGAACCTCCACATTGATTTCCACAATGGCTGGACCAGATTGCATTCCCACCAGCAGTGTAGAAGGGTTCCTCTTTTTCCACATCCCTGCCAACATTTATGATCATTTGTTTTCATGATGGTGGCCAATCTGACAGGAGTGAGTAACCTTCTTTTTTGCTCTAACCCAGGCTGGCCTCGAACTCACAGTGATCCTTCTACCTCTGCTTCCTGACTATTGGGACTAAAGGTATGTGCCACCATGCCCAGTGAGTAACTTAAAAAAAAATACCTATTTTTAAAAAAATTTTATCCTATTCATTTGAGGGAAAAAGAAAGAGAGAGAGATAATGGGCATGCCAGGGCCTTCAACCACTATAAACAAACTCCAGAAGCATGTGCCACGTTGTGCATCTGGCTTACATGGGGTCTGGGGAATCGAACCCAGGTCCTTTGGCTTTGTAGGCAAATACCTCAACCATCTCTCCAGCCCTGTAAGTGGTTTTTAACCTCATCTACATATTAGAATCAGCTGAGGAACTTAAAAGAAAAGCATTTATTTATGTATTTATTTGAGAGAGTAAATAGGTGTCCCAGGGCCTCTGGCCACTGTAAACAAACTCCAGACACATGCACCATTTTGTGCATTACTTTATGTGGGTACTGGAAATCGAACCCAGGCTACCAGTCCTTGCGGGTGAGCACTTTTAACCACTGAACCGTCTCTCCAACTCACAGCTGAGGAACTTTTAACAACATACCAGTGTGCAGTCCTCATTCCAAGAATGACTGATTGACCAGTGTGGTTCAGGCCTGGGTAGTCACATTGTATCAAACCTCCCTGTGGATTCTCGTGTGGAACTAGTGGAGAGCAAGCTTGTCACTGTTCTCTGAGAAGGTACACAAGGGCTTGTTTCCAGGTCTCTGGCGCTCTCTCTCTCTCTCCCTCTCTCTTTCTCTCTCTCTGTGCCTGTTTCTCTATCTCAAATAAATAAATAAAAAAATATTTTAAAAAAATTTCATTTTTGCTGGGCACTCGGGAGGCAGAGGTAGGAGGATCACTGTAAGTTTGAGGCCAGCCTGAGACTACAGAGTGAATTCCAGGTCAGCCTGGGCCAGAGTGAGACCTTACCTCGAGAACCAAAAAAAAAACCAAACAAACAAACAAAAAAACACAGCCTTTTTTTTTTGGTCTTTTTTTGAAGGGAGGGTCTCTACTCCAGGCTGAACTGGAACTCACTCTGTAGTCCCAGCCTGGCCTTGAACTCAACGGATCCTTCTTTACTTCTGCCTCCTGAGTGACAGGATTAAAAATACTTCTCAAAAACATTTTTATTTATTTATGAGAGAGGGAGAATATGGGCATGCCAGAGTCTCTCAGCACTGCAAACAAATTTCATATGCATCTGGCTTTATGTGAGTATTGGGGAATCAAGTCCAAGCTGGCCGATTTTGCAGTAAGTGTCTTTAAACACTGAGCCATCTCCTCAGCTCATGATGATACATATTTAAAAAAATATTATGGCTATGGTACATGACGCTCAGTAACGGTGGATCCGGGGTGGGAGCAGAACACAGTCCTTTCCCACCATGCAACTTCCCCTAATCCCCTGCTGTCGGTGGGCAGCCGGTGCTGGCTTTCTGTCGGTCTAGGGTTATCTGGAGCCAAGTGTGAGGTCTGAGAGGTTGTGGGAGGGTGAGTCACACAATGTCGTCTCTCTGGCTCCATGTCCTTGCCAGGGTTTGTCTCCTGGTCCCTACTCTTGGTAAAATCTCCCATCATTTTCTAGGCTCTTCTCAAATTTATAAGCACTTGGGTGTAGTAATAGAAGAAAATGCTTTCATATAAAAAGGACCTTCAGCAGGTCGCTGCGGCACATGCCTTTAAACCCAGCTCTCGAGAGGCAGCGGTGGGAGGATTGCTAAGAGTTCGAGGCCAGCCTGGCACTATATAGTGAATTCCAGGTCAACCCTAGGCTAGAGGAAGACCCTACCTCAAAAAACCAAACCAAAACAAAAAGATCCAAAAACAAGATTCCCATGGGGGCTGGGAGCTGGCAAGATGGCTCAGCAGTTAAGGTACTTGCCTGCAGAGCTTAATGACCTAGGTTTGATTCCCCAGTACCCATGCCAGATGCACAAAGTGGAACATGCGTCTGGAATTCCCTTGCAGTGGCTAGAGGCTCTCCTTCTCTCTCTCTCTCTGTCTGTCTCTCTCTGCTTGCAAATAAATAAAATATTAAAACAAAAAAGATTCCCTCATAGCTGATGATTGTAAGAAACCATTTATTTATAGGCTATAATAGTAATATTGTGTGTTCTATTGTTTTTTGAAACAAGATCTCATGTATCCTAAACTGGCCTCCAACTCACTATGTAACCAGGGATGACCTTGAACTTCTGATCCTCCTACTTCTACCTTCTCTTGAGTTCTAGAACTATAGCAATGCTCCACCAAGCCTACTGTGTGGTGCTGGGGATGGAGCCCAGGGTTTGTGCATGCTAGGCAAACTTTAACAAGCTATATAAACAGCAGACACATTGAGGTAGGGTCTTGCTCTAGCCAGGATGACCTGGAATTCACTATGTAGTCTCAGGGTGGCCTCAAACTCAAAGTGATCATCCTACCTCTGCCTCCTGAGTGCTGGGATTAAAGATGAGTGCCACCACACCCAGTTTTAATTTTACTTTTTTATTTATTTGCAAGGGGAGGGGGGAGAGAAGGAGAACGGGCATGGATTGGAGGGCCTCCAGCTGCTGCAAAAGAACACACGATGCGTGTGCCCCCCGTGCCTCTGGCTCTATGTGCGTACTGGGGAATCAAATCCACATCGTTAGGTTCCGCAGGCAAGTGCTTTAACCACTGAGCAATCTCTCCAGCCCTCTATTTTTTAAGTACAAAAGGAGCCTTTATCATCTGGAGACATTTATTGCAATATATCTGGATTGAACGGCTCAGTGTGGAAACGCACTGTGAACTCAGGCCTCCAGGCCTGGTAGCACAACTCTGTAACCTGAGCTACTGTCTTGGGAGGCTGAGGTAGGAACATCGTAAGTTCAAGGCTTGCCTGAGCAGTTTGGGGAGACCCTGATTGAAAGTACAAAGTAAAAAGAGGGCGTGGCTGCGGCTCTGCGGGAGAAAGATTGCTTGCCTAGCATTAGTGAGGACCTAGGTTTAATCCCCAGTACCACAAAAACAAACAAAACAATAAAAACCCTGACGTGAAAATACACTCAGTCACAACTATGCAAAATCCAGCCACCACCACCACCAAGAACAGCAACAAACGTCACACCAAATAAAACCCCAGGATGAAGGAAATGGGCAGAGGTTGAATGTGGCCCTGGTGGCCAGGATTTGACAATTCATTACTGGGTCACAGTCCTGGGTGTGTGAAGGTCTATACCATACTCTGGTTTCTTTTTTGTATGTTTGGCTTTTTTCATACTAAAGAGTGTGTGAAAATTCTCATGGCTATTTATGGCTCAAGTATTTAAAAAGAAAAAAGCCCAGTCCAATGTAATAAGGGCACCAGAACCACAAAACCTCAGCCTAAATAAACTATGTGTGAATCCCCGTCTCAGGTACCCATCCGCTCTGGCTCAGGCTGCTCCCCTCCTCCAGGTATCTCCCTTCCCCTGCCCCCTTCTCTCGCTCTCTTCTCCTGTCCTCTCTTCTCTTCCTCTCCCTCCCCTCCCCTCTCTCCGCTTCCCTCTCTTTCACTGCCTTCTTTTCCAGCCCACCTCTCCTCTCCTCTCCTCTCCTCTCCTCTCCTCTCCTCTCCTCTCCTCTCCTCTCCTCTCCTCTCCTCTCCTCTCCTCTCCTCTCCTCCCCTCCCCTCCCCTCCCCTCCCCTCCCCTCCCCTCCCCTCCCCTCCCCTCCCCTCCCCTCCCCTCCCCTCCCCTCCCCTCCCCTCCCCTCCCCTCCCCTCCCCTCCCCTCCCCTCCCCTCCCCTCCCCTCCCCTCCCCTCCCCTCCCCTCCCCTCCCCTCCCCTCTTGTGCCTACCATGTTCCTATTATTAGCACCATGTTTTCTGTTGTCATTCATTCGCCTTCCCAGTTTTCTTTTACCGTTTGTTTTTCTTTCTTTTGTTTTTAATATTTTATTTATTTGAGAGAGAAAAAGAGTGGGGGCGTGGAGAGAGAGAGAGAGAATGGGCGTAGCCGGCCCTTCTCAGCTTTGGGCATTTTGCCAGGACTGCTGGGCACTCCTGCACCGTGCTCTGGTCCGTTTCTGTTCGGGACCTGAATGCCAGCAGGAAGGACCAGGAAAGCAGCCTCCCATGTGACTGTCCCGAGGGATGTGACTGTCCTGAGGGATGCAGCATCCTGGCTGCTTCCAGCCTTGGTCACAGTCTTCCCCCAGGGGATTTCAGACCCTGCAGATGGGGAGGAAGTGACCTTTCTGCTTTGCTTGGGCGGACCCGGTGGAAATCACCTGATGCCCTGTGCCTACCTGGCTCATCCTGAAAAATGGGGAGGCTCAGTGCAAGCTTCAGAGTTCCCATTGGGGAAATTTCTAGACTGTCGAATCAACTTGCTCCGAAAGTCCCGCAAGCACTTCTCAGCATCACTGTGTGGTTTTCAAGGGACTTGGTGACCATGTCATTTGTTCAGCACTTTATTACTCTGTTGTAACATGCACAGTGCCTGGTCGGACTTTTTCAGAACACAGGCCACGCTCCTTCACTGCCATCCTATTGTCCAGATTTGGGGTGTTTTCTTCTCAAGCCCCTTTCTCCCCTTCTTCCCACCCCCAGCAGGGGAACGCTCCTTTCCCAGGTGCTCAGAGACCTACCCCGGGACCAGGCGAAGAGTTGTGGTCAAGAGCATCACAGGGTGGGCAGCTGCATTCATTTGGATCTGGGTTTGGGACCAAATGAGAGGACCTGGAGCCCTCTGAGAGGGGAAGAAATAGACCAGACGGCCATTCACGTTCCCTTCTTTGTTTGCGCATTCAGTTTTAGAGGATTCAGGCAACAAAACAAACAAACAGCAACAAAAAAGAAAAAGAACAAAGAACAAATCCCCCAGTGGTAATAGGGGCCTCTACTTGAACTTTGTATTTCAAGAGTGCCAGGAGAATAAGCTTACGACCCCTCCCCAAGGAGTTAGATCAAGAGAAGAGGAAGACAGAGTGAAGCCGTCCTGCACGAGAGAGGAGCCTGAGTTAGGAGGGCGCTCGGGTCCTTCTTCCATCCGGCCTCTGACAGGTATCTCTCGCGCCCAGCGCGCTGATGGAGTGTGGACAGCCTGGGATCTGAGGGCGGGAGTGAGGCCCAGGTGGACGTGCTTCTTTTTTTCAATTCATTTTTTATTTATTTATTTGAGAATGACAGAGAGAGAGAGAGAGAGAGAGAGAGAGAGAATGGGCGCGCCAGGGCCTCCAGCCACTGCAAATGAACTCCAGAGGCGTGCGCCCCCTTGTGCATCTGGCTAATGTGGGTCCTGGGGAGTCGAGCCTCGAACCGGGGTCCTTACGCTTCACAGGCAAGCGCTTAACCGCTAAGCCATCTCTCCAGTCCCTGGACGTGCTTCTTGAAGAGGCTCTTCCTACCGCCCCACACCACTGGATGACAAAGGTTCTTCTTCAGTGTTCCGCACTGCTTCTCAGCAATACACTGTGTGAATGCACGTGATGGCAGCTGACGCCCTCCTTCCACCCTTCCAGGCCGTTGAAGGTGTTTACTCTATCTTTTGCTTTTGCCCAGAAGACAAGTAGTAGATGTTGATAAGTCTAGAATATGCTGTTTTGGGTAAGTGCTGGCAAGATCATAAAGATCTTTTGGTTTTTCAAGGTAGGGTCTCACTGTAGCCCAGGCTAACCTGGAACTCACTCTGTAGTCTTAGTCTGGCCTCCAAATCACAGTGATCCCCCTACCTCTGCCTCCCCAAATGCTGGGATTAAAGGTGCGCACCTCTATGCCCACCAGAGAAGTTCTTAATTTTAATGTAGAATATTTATTTAATAGTATTTTTCTTTTATGATTAGTACTTTCTGTATCTTATTTGAGGAATCTTTGCCTATTGTAAGGACATAAAGATACACTCATGTTTGTGTCTAAAAGTCATATCACCATACCCTTCGCAATATGTAGTGTAATATGTATAATATATAGTATATATACTATGATATACATATGTATAATACAATATATCTATAAGTGACTAATTTTTTGATTAGTTATTACTTAAATTTTTAACATATTTATTTTTATTTATTTATTTATTAGAGAGAAAGAGAAAGAGAGGGAGAGAGGGAAGGGGCACACCAAAGCCTCCAGCTATTGCAAGGGAACTCCAGGTGCATGCACCACCATGTGCATCTGCATTACATGGGTTTTGGGAAGTCAAACCTAAGTCCTTAGGCTTAGCAGGTGTGGTGGTCTGATTCAGGTGTCCCCCATAAACATAGGTGTTCTGGATGCTAGTCTCCCCAGATAATGGCAATTGGAAATTAAAGCCTCCTGGAAGCACTGTATTGTTGGGAGTAGGCTTATGGTTATTATAGCCAGTGTCCCCTTGTCAGTGTTTGGCATACTCTCCTGTTTCTATTGTCCACCTGAAATTGGCTAAGAGGTGATGTCCACCCTCTGCTAATGCCTTCATTTTCCCCTGCCACCGTGGAGCTTCCCCTCGAGTCTATAAGCCAAACTAAACCTTTTTTCCCCCACAAACTTCTCTTGGTTGGGTGGTTTCTGCCAGCAATGCAAACCTGAATGCAACAGCAGGCAAGTACCTTACCTGCTAAACCATCTCTCCAGCCCCTATTTTTTTTTTTATTTTTGAGACAGATCTCTCCATGTAGTGAAGTCTGTCTTCAAACTCACTATCCTTTGCTTCTACCTCCCAAATGTTAGAGGGTTACAGGCATGTACCCCCATACTCAGTTCAACATTATTACTGTTGTTATTTTGTTTTCTTGAGGTATGGTCTCACTCTGGCTCAAGCTGACCTAGAACTCTGTAGCCTCAAGCTGGCCTCAAACTCACAGCAGACCTTCTACCTCTGCCTCTTGGGTACTGGGATTAAAAATGTGTGCCAACATGCTGGCTGTAAATAGTGAATTTTTGGAAAATATTTTTATTTATTTGTAAGCTGAAAGAGAGAGAAGGAGAATGAGAATAGGCATGCCAGGGCCTCTTGCAAAGGAACCCCAAGTGCATGTGCATCTGGCTTTACATGAGTCCTGGGGAATCGAACCCAGGCCAGAAGGCTTTGCATGCAATCTCTACCTGCTGAGCCATCTCTCCAAACAAAATGAGTGCATTTAAAAAGTTATTTATTTATTTTAAATATTATTTTGTTTTTTTAAAAGATTTATTTTTATTTATTAGAGACAGAAAGAGATAGAGAGAGTGAATGGGCATTCCAGGGCTTCCAACCACTGCAAACAAACTTCAGATGCAGGTGCCACCATGTGCATCTGGCTTATGTGGGATCTGGAGAATTGAACCTGGATCCTTAGGCTTCATAGGCATATACCTTAACCACTAAGCCATGTCTCCAGCCCATATTTTAATTTTAATTTATTTATTTGAGAGGGAGAGGCAGATACATAGAGAGAATGGATGTGCCTCCAGCCACTGGAAAGGCCTCCAGCTACTGCAAATTCCAGATGCATGCGCCACCTTGTGTATCTGGCTTATGTGGGTCCTGGGGAATCAAATCTGGGTCCTTAGACTTTGCAAGCAAGCACCTTAACCACTAGGCAATCTCTCCAGCCCGACTTATTTGTATTTATTTATTTGTGTGCATGTGTGTATGGACATACAAAACTAATGCTGCTCAGACTGTTCATGGGTGTCTGGAGAACTGGACCCATGCTGATAGGCTTTGCAAGTAAGTGCCTAAAATGAGACTTAACATAAAATTAGCGTTTTGGGGCAGTGTTCTAGTTTGGATGTAAAATGTATCCCAAGGGTCATGTGTTTGCACCTTTGGCACGCTGCTATTGGTGTCATGCGGAGAGGACCTGGGCGGCACACTCTGGCTACCAGAAGTGGGCCTTTCCAGGTGGGACTTGCTTCTGGCTGAGCTGTCCCTGGGAATTACCCCAGCGCAGCTGGTGACCTGTGGAGTGGAGTTTAGATCAGAGGTTCCTGAAATGTGTTTCACAATACCAGTTCACGGGATTCAAGCACGGCTGGGTCCAAACAAAACAAAAACAAACCAGAACCAAACCAAACAACAAATACATTAAGAGTCTAATTCACTTGGGAAAGAAAAGCAAGTTAGGTTTTCTCTTTCTTTTTTTCTTTCTGTTTAAAACAGTGTTTTTTGTGGTAGTGGTGGGGGAGTTAGGTTTTCCTAATGCTGAGATGCCCAGTGAGTCTCTTTTATGCCCGTGTCCATTGGGAGTGGTTGAGTGGTCATGAGGTGGGTGCTGGGAATGCAGGGTGGTATTGAAAACTGGGACCTAAGGGCAATGCCAGTCTACTCCAGCACTCCTGAATCACTGAGGAAAGCGGCTTCTCCCTCAGGTTGCCCGTTCAGCCTGGCCTCTGCCCAGCCCTCCCCAGGCCCCAGGTCTGGAATAGACTTGATCACTTGGCACATTGCTCTGCCTCATAATTCCTGGATGGAAACATCACTGCATTCCCGACTTCCATGCAGGAAGAGCGTTCATCCCAGACCCTTAAAGCGTCTCTTGTTTCCTTCAATAAGTAAATTCTTACATGACCATGGGACGACCCTAGTATTTTCAGGCTGGGCAGGGCCAGCGTCTCTTCATTTGTCCTTCTTGAGGGGCCCACTTTCTCATGGGCTGTTCTTCCCTTCTCATTATCATTCTTTTTTAAAAACTTACAAAAATATTTTACTTGAAAGAGAAAGAGGGAGAGAGGGAAAGAATGGGCACACCAGGACCCGAAGCCACTGCAGATGAGCTCCAAATGCATTCACTACCTTGTGCATCTGGCTTATGTGGGTCCTGGGGAATCAAACTTGGGTCCTTTGGCTTTGTAGGCAAGTGCCTTAACCACTAAGTCATCTCTCCAGTCCCCAACGTAGTTGTTTGACATAGGTGGTCAGGGACAAAGGCCCGAAGAGAGAGAATGAGGAGATGCCCCTCACTTGTCCTGCAAAGCTGGAACTTGGAGTCTCGGCCAGCCTCAGGGGTGGTGGCCCCTGCTTCTTCCATAATCTGCAATACTTAGGTATGCCCCCCCCCGCCTTGGGCAAGCCCCTTGTGTATAACCCTTACTCACCTGAACCTCCCCTTTCAGCCCAAAAAGCTATAGGAAAGGCTTGCCATGTGGGCAATGGGGGGCTTGGCTGGTCATTCTTGTCCTGACCCCCGAACCTTGGGGTCCCTGTTCTGGTAAGGCCCGCCCATCCCAGCGGCGGGTAGGGAGTGTCATGGGCAGCTTCATAATGCTGGGAGGAGCGTCCGAAGCAGACGCAGTTTAGGGGAGGAAGGATGTGTTTCAGCCCACAGGGGCAGGGGAGGTTCCCTCAGGGGTCGAAGAAGCTGTTTCCATCCATCCACGCAGAGAGGACACCGCAGCAAGCGGGGAGCCGCAGCTCACACGCGCCCCGCCAGAGCGCGGACCGCTGCGCACGCACCCCTGGGCTGGATGCAGGTCCTCCCCCAAACACCTTAGCCCAGTGACACCTCCTCAAGCCAGGCAGCTGGAGACCGAGTGACAAGCTTAATAAAACACCTGAGTCTGTGGGGCACACGATCAAACTGCCGCGGTGGGCCAGGGCAGTGTCTTCTTTCCCGTGTTGCTCTTGTAAGCTACGGCGCCTTTGCTGCACTAACCGACCCCTTTGCCTTTCCTGTAACGCGAGGGTGAAGGGTCTTCTCCCGCCGGCTCCCCTTCACGTGGAAGGAGGGTAGTCTGGCCATTCATGCATTTGGTAGAGAAGTAGGCACTCACTGCTTTGTCGTTTCCTATGTGCCAAATGCTGCAAAATGCTGTTTCAAAGATTGTATTTTTCCTGGCCTGGAGAGATAGCTAAGCAGTTAAGGCACTTGCCCTTAAAGCCTAAGGACCAGGGTTCAATTCCCCAGTACCCACATAACCCAGATGTACAAGGTGTCACGAGTTCATTTGCAGTGGCAAGAGGCCCTGGCATGCCAATTCTCTCACTTAAATAAAATATATAAGTATAAAAAAGTTAAAAATATTAAAGATTATATTTATCCCTTACAACTTCAGTCAGGCACCAGTCAGTGCAGGAACGCATCCTGAGAGATGTGGTGCTGGGTGATTTTATCATTGTGTGAACATCACAGACTGTCCTTCAAGAACCGTCAATCACTACATGTGGTCTCTTCATGTCATCAAGACACAGGGTAAACATGAGCTTCATGAGGTGTGGCATAATGTATTACAATAAATCCTTTCCATGTAATTAGAAGTGTATTACAAGGCATCACACATACATGAGCCAGCAGCAAAGTTGCTCATTACCATCAAGTACCACGTGCCATACATAACTCGTTGGCTGTGATTTTACATGACTGACACTGTGGTAGGTCTGTTTACACCAGTCTCGCCACAAACACGTGACTGTTGCGTCATGCTATGGTAATGACATCACTGGGTGATAGAAATTTCGAGGTTCCTCATAATCGTCTGGGGCCACCATCATATAAAAGATCCATCTTTGATGGTGGTATGGTGCATGACTGCACCTATATACTACATGTTATTAAGGTTATTAGGGGCTGAAGAAATGGCATAGTGGTTAAGGTGCTTGCCTGTGAAGCCTAAGGACCCAGGTTCAATTGCACAGAACCCATGTAAGCCACATGCACATGGTGGTGCACGTGTCTGGAGTTTGTTTGCAGTGGCTGTAGGCCCTGGTGTGCCCATTCCCTCTCTCTCTTATAAATAAATAAAAAAATTCTTTAAAAGAAAAAAGGTTATTGGCCCAAGTGTGGTGGCACATGCTTTTAATCCCAGCACTAGGGAAGCCAAGGTAGGAGGATAGCTGTGAGTTCAAGGCCAGAATGAGACTACATAGTGAATTCCATGTCAGCCTGAGCTAGTGGGAGACCATACCTTGAAAAAAAAAAATAAAAAGGGGGGCTGGAGAGATGGCTTAGCAGTTAAGGCATTTTCTTGCAAATCCATAGGATCCCAGTTAGACTCTCCAGGACCCACATAAGCCAGATGCACAAGGGGGCACATGCATCTGGAGTTCGTTTACAGTTGCTGGAGGCCACTCTCTCCCCCTTGCCCACTTCTTTCTCCCTCTCAAATAAACAAATAAATAAACATATATTTAAAAAAAGAGTACTAGATTCAGGATTAATGGTCCATGATTGCACCTATATATTAGGTATTCTGAAGGTTATTGGATTAAGGATTAATCAACCAAAGCACAGCTTTGTAAATAAGTTGCTCAAAGTCACACCACGATTAGTAAAGATTAAATGTGGAGTCTTGGAAGATTGGCAATAGAAACATAACTTTATCTTATGAAGAACATTTGACTGAAAGTCAGTAGAACTGGATATTTAGTTAATAATTAACAGTAAGCATATATCCAGCTCAACAGCTTAGTGAGCGGTGTTTTCCTGTTTTAACTGGTAAGGATACTGTGGGTTAAGAGAGTTTACATTAATATTGTTTATGTTATTTTTGCAATATTGTAATTTTCTATAAATTTATTCATAAAGCCACATAATTAAAGATTCAAACCCAGTCCTATACAGTTCCAAAGTCAATGCTTTTGACAACTGGGCCGGTACTAACTTATTTGGATGACCTGAAGCCTGAGACTTTTAGGTACCTGTATAAGGCGGCAGGCTAGAAGTCAGTACTGGAGTCCTTTGTGCTCAGCTCCGGGCTCTTAGGAGCATCTCAGAACCTTGGTCAGTATTTCCGCCTGTCATTCATTCCCACCCCTTAGGCTTGAACTTTTCTCCCTCAAGTGATAAGAAACATATGAACTAAAAATTATGACCGGAACAGGTAGCTTGCAGGGTAAACATGGCACAGGGAGCAGAAGGCTGGCTCGCAGCCACTTGGCATCAGAAAAAGCAAATGAGGTGAAGCTATCCCCAAACCAAGGTGCATGCAGCAAAGAAGTTAGAGCCATGCGTTGGAGAAATGAGCATGAAATTCCAAGGTCACTGGAGGCATAGGTAGGAGGATCACTGTGAGTTTGAGGCCAGCCTGGGACTACAGAGTGAATTCCAGGTCAACCTGGGCTAGAGTGAGACCCTGCATCGGGACAACAAACAGCAGACCACAGCAGCCTAGGGCTTAGTGGCCGGTCTGTAGAGACTACATTGTATTGCGAATGAAGGCAGAGAGAAGAAGGGCAGCTGGGTGACACCTGACCAAGGCAAATGGTCTGAAATGGAAAGATCACATGCCATTTGGTGACATTTCTTGGAAAATGTGTTTGCAGAAAAACCCAAGCTTTCACCGATAAATTGTTGAGAAATCATTCAAGTGGAAAAGGCACAGGTCATGTTTATGTGACTAAGGATATCATATTTAATTGGACTCCTGAAGGATGCAATGAGTAATTTGCATCTTAGGGTTTTTATGTCAGGGAGACAAAAGTATAAAGGACGAGAACAGGGGAGGTGTTATGGGAGTGGGAAAAGACAAAACAGAAAATGCCCAGTTGGCACATGATGAAGAAAAAAGAAGACAGGAAAGTAGAAGCCTTTGCTGAGCGGTCTGTGTGCAAAACCCTTCAGTGGATCAGCAGGCGGAGGCTTCCCAAATCCCGCAGGTCTCTCTGCGGCACTTCAACTCCTTCTGTCTGAAAATTTGAGGCAAGATTATAAAAGAACAAGTTATAGACCCAGCATATTCTTTTTCTTTTCTTTTCTTTTTTTAGGTAGGGTTTCACTCTAGCCCAGGCTGACCTGGAATTAACTATGTAGTCTCAGGATGGCCTCGAACTCACAATGATCTTCCTACCTCTGCCTCCTTAAGGCTGAGATTAAAGATGTGGGCCACCATACCTGGCTAATAACATACTTTGCAGGGATACACCATGTGTTGGTTACCTCTTTTCCCTCGTTCCTGCCCCCATTCCTCTGGGGACCATCCTCAGTGGGGTTGTGGGTTATGCTTTGTAGGAGCAGGAGTCAGTTTTTTTTGTGGGTGGGAAGGAATGCCTCTGGGCATGATGTCTCAACCTGTGGCTCTTACAATGTTTCTGCCCCCTCTTCCACACAATTCCCTGAGCCGTGGTGGGTGAATTTTGAGTCTACTTCAGTGATGAGCTCTTAGGAGCCTCTGGGTCTCTGCTTTGGTAGGTGTTGAGTGTCCTCAGTGTCTGTCTTCATCCCAGCGCTCACCATGGAAGCAGCTCTCTTGCTTGTCTCCCCAGTTCCTCTGTGGTTTCAGCAGCAGCACATTCCTTTTGTTTTTGTTATTTTTATTTTTATTTATTTTGAGAGAGAGAGAGACTGGGTACAACAGGGTCTTCAGCTGCTGTGAATGAACTCCCAACACGTGCACCCCTTGTGCGCGTGGGTGACATTGTGCGCTTGTGTCATTGTGCATCTGGCTTATGTAGGATCTGGAGATTTGAACCTGAGTTCTTAGGCTTTGCAGGCAAGCACCTTAACCTATAAGCCATCTCTCCAATCCTTGTTATTTTTTTTTTTGTTGTTGTTTATTTTTTTATTTTTATTTTTTTTTCAAGGTAGGATCCCTGATCTGGAACTCACTCTGTAGTCTCACGCTGGCCTCCAACTCACAGCAATCCTCTTACCTGTGCCTCTCAAGTGCTGGGAAGAAAGGCGTGTGCACCACCACACCAGGCTGAAATGCTTCTTAAGCAAGTAACTACTTACATCATGTCCCCACTTTTCCTCCCAAAGCTCAGAATATTGCAGAAGAGGGACTGGAAAGAATCTAAGAGCCACAGGGGGGAAA
The DNA here is from genome assembly GCF_020740685.1 of Jaculus jaculus. NCBI lineage: Eukaryota > Metazoa > Chordata > Mammalia > Rodentia > Dipodidae > Jaculus > Jaculus jaculus. The sequence continues at coordinate 108,368,715 of NC_059113.1, read as the reverse complement.
GTACTATCCTGAGGCATCAACCTCCCCCCACCACACAGAGCCTGACTGGTGCATTTGTGACCCCCGCAGTGAGCAAGGATAACCCCCCTTAGGAGGGCCCTCAGTGGAATGCGGGTGGGGAGAAGGGACATGAGTATATCCAGATGGGAATATGACCAATATGTTAAAAAACTACTTTATAAAAAATTAAAGTTTTAAAAAATATATTTTATTTATTTGTTTATTTGAGAGAGAGAAAGAGGAAGAGAGAAAGAATGGGTGCACCAGGGCCTCTAGCCACTGCAAACGAACTCCAGATGCATGTGCCCCCTTGTGCATCTGGTGTACATGGGATCTGGAGAATCTAACTGGGATCATTTGCCTTTGCAGGCAAAGGCCTTAACCGCTAAGCCATCTTTCCAGCCCTTAACTTTTTTATTTTTGTTATTGTTTTTGAGGTAGGGTCTCACTCTAGTCCAGGCTGACCTGGAATTTACTATGTAGTCTCAGGGTGGCCTTGAACTCACAGTGATCCTCCTACCTCTGCCTCCCTAGTGCTGGGATTAAAGGCGTGCGCTGCCATACTCCGCTAAGGTTTTCTTTTTTCTTGTATTTTGTTGTTTTGCTTTTTTGCGGTAGAGTCTCACTCTAGCCCAGGCTGACCTGGAATTCACTATGTAATTTCAGGGTGGCCTTGAACTCATGGCGATCCTCCTTTCTTTGCCTCCCCAGTCCTGGGATTAAAGGCCTGGCCCTTAAAAAAAACTACTTTTTAGAAATGAAAATCATTATGCCTGGCCCTTGTAGGTTGCAGTAGGTTTATCCCCCTTCCCCTTTTCCTGCCTCATTAACATGAGCCAGGAGAGACCCTGCCTCCCTGGTCACCCGCACTGTGACTAGACTGAAAACAGGTTGACATGCAGCGGCCACGAGCAAGAGGCAACGTGCCAGAGTGAGGAAAAGCCCTTCAGGTGCAGGACAACATTGTATCTGTTGAGCACTTTACTTTGTATCCGAGATTTCATTCACTGCTCGCCGTCTCCATTTCGAAGGTGGGAACCAGAGAATCCGGGGTTTAAACTGTGGTTGGCAGGGGGACTCAGGGATGGCATGCCTGCCTTGCATTTGGGTGCATGAGTTCCAGCCCGGCACTGCAAAGCCATGTGGCAGCCACGGAGCACTCAGCAGAGCTTGTGTCCAATCCCAGAGACGCTCTGCCTTAAGTGATGTGGTCAGGGGACAGGTGGCAGTGCTGGGTGACCATCCTGTTGATTTACCTCAAGGGATGAATGACAGACATATTACATGCTCCCACTCCTTCATGGTTTATGTAAAATAAGATCCTTATTTTTTTCTTCCAAGGATCATACAGCTATAATATGGAACATTCAAATATATAAGCAAGTAAACAAGCAATTAAAAGTCATACAAATCCTGCCACTAACATAACCAGGATTAGTATTTTTTTAAAAGATTTTATTTTTATTTATTTACTAGAGAGAGAAAGAGAGAGAGAGAAAGAGAATGGATGCACCAGGTCCTCCAGCCACTGCAAATGAACTCCAGACGCATGTGCCACCTTGTGCATCTGGCTTATGTGGGACCTGGAGAATTGAACCTGAGTCCTTTGGCTTTGCAGGCAAGTGCCTTAACTGCTAAGCCATCTCTCCAGCCCAGGATTAATATATATATTATTTATTTATTTGAGAGAGAGAAAGAAGCAGAGAGAGAGAGAGAGAGAGAGAGAGAGAAAGAGAGAGAGAATGGGTACGCCAGGGCCTCCAGGCTCTGCAAAGGAACTCCAGATACATGCTCCCCCTTGTGCATCTGGCTTACATGGGTTCTGGAGAGTCAAACTGGGATCCTTTGGCTTTGCAGGCAAATGCCTTAACTGCTAAGCCATCTCTCCAGTCCAAGATTAATGTAATTTTTTAAAATATTCATTTATTTTGAGAGAGAGCAAGAGAATGAGCATGCCAGGGCCTCTAGCCACGCAAATGGAACTCCAGATGCATGTGCCACTTTGTGCATTTGGCTTACATGGGTCCTGGGTCCTCTGGCTTTGGAGGTAAGAACCTTAACCATCTTTCCAGCCCAGGATTAATATTTTTGTTATATTTGTGTAATTCTTTTTCTGTTTATATATTAATAATGTTATTTATAGAAATATATATTTTACAAAAAGTGATTATAATGGACATATTTAATTTGAACCTGATTATTTAAATATATTATATATAAAATTAAAAATTTGCATGTATGTGGGGGATTTACCAGGGTTTTTTTGTTTTTGTTTTTGAGGTAGGGTCTCACCCTAGCTCAGTCTGACTTGGAATTCACCCTAGTCTCAGGGTGGCCTTGAAGTCATGGTGATCCTCCTACTTCTGCCTCCCAAGTGCTGGAATTAAAGGTGTGTGCCACCATGCCTGGCTATGCCACAGCTTCTTGCCATTGCAAACAAATGGCTCTCTGGCTTTTTGTGGGTGGCTGGACAATTGATCCTAGGCTGAGAGGCTTTGCAAGCAAGTGTCTTTAACTATTGAGTCATCTTAGCCCTTGAAAGATTTTTTTTTTTTTTTTTTGGTGTTTTCAAAGTAGATTCTTACTCTTCAGTCCCAAGCTGGCCTTGAACTCACAGCAATCCTTCTGCCTCTGTCTTCCCAGTGCTGGAATTAAATGTTTGCACCACCAGACCCAGCTAAGAATTTCTTAATTATAATTTTAATTAATTAATTTATTTGTTGAAGAGAGAGAGAGAGAGAGAGAGAATGCAAACGAACTCCAGACACATGCGCCCCCTTGTTCATCTGGCTAACGTGGGTCCTGGGGAATCGAACCTGGGTCCTTTGGCTTTTCAGGCAAACATCTTAACCACTAAGCCATCCCTCCAGCCCAGAATTTTTTTTTTTTTTGAGGTAGGGTCTTGCTGTAGTCCAGGCTTACCTGGAGTTTACTATATAATCTCAGGGCGGCCTTGAATTCATGGCGATCCTCCTACCTCTGCCTCCTGAGTGCTGTGATTAAAGGTGTGTGCCACCATACCTGGCTCCCAGCTAAGAATTAAAAAAAGAAAATTATTTATTTGAGAGAGAGAGAGAGAAAGAGAAAGAGAAAGAGAAAGAGAAAGAGAAAGAGAAAGAGAAAGAGAAAGAGAAAGAGAAAGAGAAAGAGAAAGAGAATGGATGCACTGGGGCCCCTTGCCAGTGCAAATGAACTGCAGCACCACTTTGCGCATCTAGCTTTACTGAGGAATCAAATCCAGGCCAGCAGGTTTTGCAAGTGAGTACCTTTAACCAATGAGCCATCTCTCCAGCCCACAACAGCTAACTTATTTGCTCATTTCTCCAGCCCACAGCAGCTAATTTATTTGCTAATTTCAACTTGCTATGCATGTGGGAGGTGGCATGGTTTTTCTGTGGATTCTTGGAATTTAGGAGGTGGATTAGCATATTACTAGCTGTAGCTTTTAAATGGTTTTATCTGGCCATTAATAAACCTGTTGACCTGATGCGTAACGTTTTTCTTTAGCTCAGGGAACTTTTCTTCTATTATGTCCTTGATAACTTCCTCCCCCTTTCATCTAATCTATTCTTTCATGGAGCTAATTTTTTCTTGTAATCCAACTCTTCTAATGTGGCTATTCCATCTAATTAGTCAGGAATTTCCCTAGTTTTAGCATAAACCAGGATGGCTGATTAGGTACAAATAAATAAGCTCTAAACATAGTGTCCTTCAGATTAAATACAGGGACTTTTTTTTTTTTTTTTTGGTTTTTCGAAAGCAGGGTCTCACTCTAGCCCATGCTGACCTGGAATTCATTATGTAGTCTCAGGGTGGCCTCGAACTCATGGCGATCCTCCTACCTCTGCCTCCTGAGTGCTGGGATTAAAGGCCCGCGCTGCTACACCCGGCTGAAATACTTTTCTTTAAAGCCAGTGAACACAGAGCAGGGGAGATGGTGCATCATTTAAAGACACTTGCCTGCAAAGCCTAAAGACCTGGGTTCAATCCCCCAGTACTCATGTAAAACCAGGCGCATAAGATACAAGTGCGCCTTCACTTGGCTCGAGGCCTTGGTGTGCCCCTTTTCATTCTCTCTCTCTCTCTCTCTCTGTCTCTCTCTGATAGCAAATAAGTAAATAAAAACAAGAAAATCTGAGGATGCTTTCTACAACCAATACTGTAATGTGCATGATATCTACCTGTCCACAGCTTGCAGTCAGCGAAAAGTCCCCGTTCATGGTGTAGGTAAAGCCATTGTGTGAGGAAACAGCAAGTTTTGGAAGAGAGACAAGGTAACTTGGATTTTTTTTTTGCTAAAAATAGAGGCTAGGAAATGTTTCCCTTTCACAGTGTGCTCTTACCAGTGGCACATGGCACTGAGAAGTCCCACAGTCATCACCTTGCTGGCATTATTCAGATGCTGGGATCCCTGGATTTGATCTTTAAACTATGAGTGGTGGGTCCTGACTTCCCTACCCAGACAGTAGTGCTGTTTGAACTGTCAGTTAGTCACAGCTTAAAGTGGCTTATCTGTAATGTACAAAATGACTAATTCAGCAGCTGAGCAGCTTCGCTGTGACCCCAGTGTCCGTGGAACTCCTGTCACCTTTCCAACAGTTCAGTCACGTTGAATAACTGTGGGGTGACATCATTGTGGTGTAAGGCCATTGGCGGAAGACGAGGGAGAAAAACAGTTTCCTGGATTGTCAGCCTTTCCCGTATCTGAGCTGAGCGGACGGAGGACGTGTGCTGCTGCCCTGCAGTCCAGTGAGCCAAGCAAAATTGCCAACGGCAGAGGCAGCTTTTGGTGTCATGGGTGATTGGGAGGGAGATGCCCCCGGGAGCCCAATTATGAGTCCTCTCCTCCGAGCCAGGCATTAAGGTGTGGGCCAGAGCAAGGAGACAATGGTGTCCTCTCACCATGAGGGTATGCTCTTCCGAGGACTGTGCAGCCGGCCTTTGGACGCTTAAAAGATGCAGTTTACCATCTGTTACACGCATTGACATAGAGACGAGGTCAGCTGGGACCCAGCGGAAAACTTTCTGGCTGAGCGCCTGGAGGAGTTCCAAGGGTACTGGTAGCATGGATTAATCACCACAGAGCACTTAAACTTTAAAGTCAGGGCTGCAGAGATGGCTCAGCGGTTAAGGCACTTGCCTAGGAAGCCTAAGGGCCCAGGTTTGATTCCCGTGTACACATGTAAGCCAGTTACATGAGGTGGTGCTTACCTTCCAGTAGCTATAGGCCCTCATGCACCCATTCTTTCTATTTGCTTTCTCCTGCTCTCTCAGATAAATAAATGAATATTTTTTAAAAAGAATTTTGAATTTATTTTATAAAAGTTCACACTTAAAGCTGGACATGGTGGCATACACCTTTAATCCTCGCACTTGGAAGGCAGAGGTAGGAGAATCGCCATGAGTTCAAGTCCACCCTGAGACCACATAGTGAATTCCAGGTCAGCCTGGGCTAGAGTGAGACCCTACCCCCAAGAGTTCATACCTAACTAAAATTACTCACAGAAATGCCTAAACAGGGCTGGAGAGATGGCTAGTGGTTAAGGCATTTTCCTGCGATTCCCCAGGACATACAAAAGCCAAATGCACAAGGTGGCACATGCATCTGGAGTTCACTTACAGTGGCTGAAGGTCCTGGTGCACTCATTCTCTCTCTCTCTCTATTTGCCTCTTTCTATGTTTATCTCTTTCCTGAATTAAAAATAAGATGAATAATTTTTTTTTTTTTGGTTTTTGGAGGTAGAGTTTCACTCTAGCCCAGGCTGACCTGGAATTCACTTTGTATTCTCAGGGTGGCCTTGAACTCATGGCAATTCTCCTACTTCTGCCTCCCGAGTGCTGGGATTAAAGACGTGCACCACCACACCTGGCTAATTAAAATTTTAAAAAGACATGCCTAAACACTAGAGACATGACTAGACAATGTCTAATATTTTAACACTTTTTTTTCTTACTATGCACCAGCACATATCTAAGTAATGATGCTATACTATTAATTCATTTGATCCTAAATAGTAGCTATGAGTTCTAAGTAACAATGTTACATATTTTTAATAAATAAAAATATTTTTATTGACAACTTCCATGATTATATACAATAAACCATGATAATTCCTTCCCCCCTCACTTTCCCCTTTTCAACTCCACTGTCCATCATATCCCCTCCCCCTCTCAATTAGTCTCTCTTTTATTTATTTACTTTTATGACTTTTTTTCTTTTATTTATTTGAGAGAGAGACAGAGGAAGAGGAAGAGAGAGAGAGAGAATGGTCATGGTCATGCCAGGGCCTCCAGCCACTGAAAATGAACTCCAGATGCATGCATCCCCTGTGCATCTGGCTTATGTGGGTCCTGGAGAATTGAACCAAGGTCCTTAGGCTTTGCAGGCAAATGCCTTAACAGCTAAGCCATTTCCCCAGCCTCTTATTTACTTACTTTAAAATATATTTTATTTGTTCATTAGAGAGAGATAAAGAGAGAGAGAATGGGCTCATCAGGGCCTTTAGCCACTGCAAATGAACTCCAGATACATGTGCCATGTTGTGCATTTGGCTTTATGTGGGTTCTGAGGAAGCACCTTAACCATTAAGCCATCTCTCCAGCCCCTCTCTTTTATTTTGATGTCATCATTTTTTCCTCCTATTATGAGGGTCTTGTGTAGGTAGTGCCAGAATCTGAGGTCATGGATATCCAGGCCATTTTGTGTCTTGAAGATTGCCTTGTAAGGAACCCTACCCTTCCTTTGACTCTTATATTCTTTCCATCACCTATTCTGCTATAGACCCTGAGCCTTGGAAGGTGTGATAGAGATGTTTCAGTGCTGAGCACTCCTCTGTCACTTCTTCTCAGCACCATGGTGCCTTCTGAGTCATCCTAGAGGTCACTGCTAAGAGAAGCTTCTCTAACCAAAAGTGAGAGTAGCCTTAACATAGGGGTGTGAACATTAAGAGGAATACTTAACAGGCACTCTGGTGAGCATAGTATACACATTTACCCAGACACCAGCAGGCATTACACCCCTAGGGGTCATGACTTCCCCCATCATAGGTTTTCAGTATCAGGCATATATTCCCTTCCATGAAATGGGCCTCCAGTCCAATCACAGAGCAGTTGCTTTCCCCCATAACAGACATGCCACTATTGCACCCTTTGGCTTATTTGGCCTGGCTGGCCAAAATTAAGGCTTGCAGTGTCCATTTTTGTTTATCTCCACTGATGACTTCTCTCTCCCATAGTGCTGCATGAAGTGTAGCATTTTCCAGCTTTCTGTCAGCTGGTCTACAGGGAGGAGGTTTTCAGATCAGCTCTAGCAAGATTTCTCAGTGACGCGGTAGCCCAAGCATGTGGAGTCTTCACCAATAGGGTCTTACCATCTATTCCTGGGAAACCAAGAGCTTGGCAATGATCTGTAATGTTTTGGGGGCATCAGGGCCCTCCCTGGCCAACAACTCACTGGAAGGTATCCCATTCCTAGCACTGAAAATTTTCTAGTAACAAGCTATGGTTTCTGGGTGTGCCATTTCCCCCCCTCACCAAATAGGTTTCCATATGGCTTATTCATACCCTCTTAAATTTTGATTAACTGTCCGCTCACCCTTTCTTTACTCAGTCTCTTCCCCTGACCTCACTTAGGCCTTTTCAGACTCAGTAATCTGTTCATCTATTTACACAGATCCAATATGATGGTATATTGTTAACTCATTTAACCCTATGTAGTAGACAAGAGCTCTAAATTACAGAGGATGAGACTGGGGAGCCATGTCGCTGGGAAGAGGGAAGTGTCCACATGGTCAAGCAGCAGAGCACCAGTCCTAGCTGTTGTCTTCCGTTTGATGTTGATGTTAATAAAAATCGCACCAGGGCTGGAGAGATGGCTTAGCGGTTCAGGTGCTTGCCTGCAAAGCCAAAGGACCCAGGTTCGATTCCCCAGGACCCACGTAAGCCAGAAGCACAAGAGGGAGCACACTTCTGGGGTTTGAAGCCCTGGTGTGCCCGTTCTCTCTCTCTCTTAAAATGAATAAATAGATAAATAATAGTAATAACCACAATAATTACTACTACCATGATTCTTATTTCTCTGCTGAGTGCTTGCACTGAGACTGGCTTTAGATAATAACCATCACACCTCTTTTCTCAACTCAGAGATGGAAACTGATCCATTGTTATCCCCACCGAGTTGATGAGGAAAATGAGAGCAACAGAATCGGACTTGTAGTGGCCGGGTGATAAAGCAACCATTCAACCCGGTCTAGATTCTGTCTAGACACCATGCTTTCTCTTTTGTCTCCCTCCCTCACTCCCTTCCTTCCTTCCTTCCTTTCATTGAGGCAAAGTCTCACTGTAGCCCTGGAAAACCTGGAACTGGCTTGGTAGCCCCAGTCTAGCCCTCAAACTCACAGTGATACTCCCACCAAACCTAGCTACAATGCCTTTCTTTTATTTCTTTTCTTTTCTCTTCTTTTCCTTACTTTCTTTCTTTCTTACTTTTTTTTTTCAAGGTGGGATCTTCCTGTAGCCCAGGCTGACCTGGAACTCACTACATAGTCAGGCTGGCTTAGGACTCACAGTGATCCTCCTGCCTCTGTTTCCTGAGTTCTGGGAAAAGGCATGTACCACCATTGTCTGGCTTCCTTTTTTAAAAAAATTATTTGCAAAAAGAGAGAGAGAGAGACAGAGAAAGAGAGACAGAGAGAGAGAGAGGGAGAGATTGAGAAAGGTTGTACCAGGACCCAGTGCCTCTGCAAACCAACTCCAGACATTTGTACCACTTTGTGCATCTGATTTTACATGGGTAATGGGGAATGGAACCCTTTAACTTCTGAGCCATCTTCCCAGCCTCATGCCATGCTTTTTCTTTTAATTAATTTATTTATATGAGAGAGGGAGAGAGATTGGGCACATCATCAGGGCCTCCAGCCACTGCAAATGAACTTCAGATGCATGCGCCCCCATGTGCATCTGGCTTACGTGGGTCCTGGGGAATCAAGCCTTGAACCACAGTCCTTAGGCTTCACAGGCAAGCGCTTAACTGCTAAGCCACCTCTCCAGTCCATGTCATGCTTTTTCCATAGCTACTGTTGATTGAGAACCACTAATGTGCATAGCTTACAACAATCCTGATTTTAGGTATCACTAACATCAATTTTTTAAAAAGAATTTTAATTTTTTTAAATTTATTTGCAAGGAGAGAGAGAGAGAGAGAGAGAGAACGACAGACAGAGAGACAGAATGGGCACAACAGGGCCTCTAGCCACTGCAAATGAACTCCAGATGCATGTGCCCTGCATGCAGCTGACTTATGTGGGTCCTGGGGAATCGAACCTGGGTCCTTTGGCTTCGCAGGCAAATGCCTTTACTGCTAAGCCATCTCTCCAGCCCCCTAACATCAATTTGTAGGTGGGAAAACTAAAGTTCTAAGAGAGCTTCTAAGTGGCAGACCTAGAATTTTCCTATGCCCACCTCAGCCACCACTCCACACAGTCACCCCACAGTCACCCCACACAGTCATCCTCACTACCTCCCCTGAGTCTAGAGCTCCAGGTGCCAAGTCATGTGACAGAAGGCAAGCTGATCCAAAAGTCAGCCTCTCTGGTGGAGGGACACCCTTTTCTCAGAGCCACGTCCTCTACTGCTCGGGTGAGCCGGGGAGTGCCGTTCGGCTCCCATGTCTCCCTTTGCCCCCTTGTCTCTTTTCACGCGACACGATTTCCCGCCAGGCCGGCCCTGCCCACCTCCTGGAGGCCAGACCCCAGCCCTGAGCTCCGGACACAGCTTCAGAGATGCCTTTCGGTGGGGTCAGTGTCCTTCGTCTTGTTAAAGGGGAAGGACATCTATCTGCGTGTGTGACCTGTTGATTCCATAGAATAGGTGCCTTGCCTTCAAAATATAGTACTTTACAAATGCTGAAATCACAATAAGTATAAAAAAAATAGAAAAAGCAAAGTAAGTAACCAACTGCAAACAGCTTTACTGCTGCTGAAGTGTTGGCCCTATGGTGTTGAGGAATAGAGACCATTGAAGTAGTTTGAAATTCATATTCTATTGAAGAAAAACCAAGCTGGACGTGGTGGCGCATGCCTTTAATCCCAGCACTCGGGAGGCAGAGGTAGGAGGATTGCGGAGAGTTTGAGGCCACCCTGAGACTACATAGTGAATTCCAGGTCAGCCTGAGCCAGAGTGAGACCCTACCTCAAAAAACCAAAAAAAAAAAAAAAAAAAAAGGGTTGGAGAAATGGCTTAGAGGTTAAGCACTTATCTGTGAAGCCTAAAGACCCTGATTCCAGGCTCAATCCCCCAGGACCCAGATGCACAAGGGCGCACACGTGTCTGGAGTTCGTCTGCAGTGGCTGGAGGCCCTGGCACGCCTATTCTCTCTCTCTCTCTCTCTCTCTCTCTCTCTCTCTCTCTCTCTCTCTGCTTCTTTCTCTCTGTCTGTTGTTCTCAAATAAATAAAAAATAAACAAAAATTTTAAAAAATTGTAAAAAAAAGAAAAGAAAAACCAAACATATCCACTGATTTATTTATGGACTATTTATTTTGGAGAGGCAAAGAATAAAGTATATATAACATGTACTCATTTATTTATCTTATTTTTTGAGGTAAGGTCTCACTGTAGCCCAGGCTGACCTGGAATTCATTCTATAGTCTCAGGGTGGCCTCGAATTCACAGCAATCCTCCTACTTCTGCCTCCCAAGTGCTGGGATTCAAGATGTGAACCACCAAGTCCATATGTAAATACTTAACAAATGAGGTTAAATGTCTTCTTTTAATATTTATTTGTGTGTGTGTGTGTGTGTGTGTGTGTGTGTGTGAGAGAGAGAGAGAGAGAGAGAGAGAAAGACACACAGACAGAGACACACAGAGAGAATGAGTGCCAGGATCTCTTGCCACTGCAAATGAATTCCCGTAGGGCTTTACCTGGGAGGCTGGGAAATTGCATTTGCTGACAAGCACCTTTAACCATCTCCCTAGCCCCTTGAATGTCTAGGAGTGAAAAAGTTGTGAGATAAAGTTGTTCAATAAGTAAGCAAACAACTGGATGGAATGATCAGGGAATCTTCCTGAAGGAGAAAAGATCTGGTGGCAACGAGAAGAGCTGTGGGAAGACGGGGGTTGTCACGGAGGTTAAGGAAAGGACAGTCCGCACTGTGAACCAGCATGAGAAGAGCAGTCAAGACCGAGAGATGCGCCCATGTGTCTTCCTCCAGGGTACGCAGCTCTTGCGTAATACAAGCCTCTTTTATATAAAGATCTGCCCGGTTTACCATATGATTTGTTTTGCTTTAGACCAGAGAATAGGATGTAGTAGGAAAATGTGATTCATCCTAAAATGAGAGAAGGGGAAAATTTTAACATATTGATGTTGTACCAGCTGGCCATCTCCCTGGGCCCATGAATCGCTCTTGAATATAGATAAAGACTTAGCTGTAAACAAGCCACTGTTCCCAGAGGTGTGCCCAGCTCAGGCCACTGGTGACTCTCTAGACAGGAAGTCTACTGCTGGGTCATCTGTCCCTCCAAGTGACCTCTTCCCTGCTTGAAGTCTATATCTCTAGACAGTGCCATGGTCCTTCTGTTTATTTCTATTTATTTATTTGAGAGTGACAGAGAAAGAGGGAGAGAGGGAGAGAGAGGGAGAACCATGGTCCTTCTATTCAGAGAGCCGGTGAGTAAGGCACAGAAGCTTCTCTCGTGTTGTTTGTGATCCTAGAGACGATGTAGTTTAAATTTAATTTTTTAAGTATTTTGATCTCTTTCTTAGATGAGAGAGGGGAAGACAGAGAGAGATGGGGGGGGGCAGAGAGAGAGGGAGGTAGAGAGAATGGGCATGCCAGTGCTCCCTGCTGCTGTAAATATACTCCAGACTCATGTACCATTTTGTGTGTTGGCTTTACGTGGGTGCTGGGGAATTGAACCTGGGCTGTCAGGCCTTGTAAACAAGTGTCTTTCAATACTGAGCTATTTCCCCAACCCTTAAAAAAATGTTTTTTTTTTTTTTTTTTGTTTTTGTTTTGACATAGGATCTCACTTTAGCCCACGCTGACCTGATACTCTGTAGTTCCAGGCTGGCCTCAAACTCACAGTGATCCTCCTGCCTCTGCCTCCCAAGGGCTGGGACTAAAGGCATGGGCCACCACGCCTGGCTTAAAATTTGTTTTTAATTTTTGACAGTTTCTTACATGTCTATTGAATTTCGATCATCTATGCACCTCGGATCCTCTCTTATTCCTGTCCCTCTCTCACTGCTTCCCTGTGGCTGCACCACTGAAGAGAATGACTCCCTTTCCCCAGCATCCACTAACTGCCAACAGCTCCTCAGAGATGAACGGGGCGTCGTGAGCCTTGTCCACCATGGAGGAGGGCTGACTATCCTGTGCAGGTCATACGCAGTGACCACAGCTGCTGTGAGTTCACGATTGCAATGTCCATGTCATGTCCAGATGACCGTGCTCTGACCCTCTCTTCCACAGTGTTGCCTGAGCTGTAACGGGGTGCTAAAAATGTCTCATTTAGTGCTGAGCAATTAACAGTCACTTATTCTCGGCACTGGAGAGTTTCTTTCTTTTTTAATTATTAACAACAAACATATTCCATATGGATACATCATGTGTTGGTACCCTCTTTTCCCTCATTCTGGCCCCCATTCTGTTGGGGATGCTCCTCAGTGGGGTTACAGGTATTCCCTATGGGGTTGTGGTTTATGCACTGTGGGAGCAGCAGTCAGTTATTTTTTGGGGGAGGGAATGCCTGAAGAGTTTTTAAAAACTTCCTTATTTTCATTTACTTATGAGAGAGAGAGAGAGGGAGGGAGGGAGAGAATGGGCACACCAGGGCCTCCAGCTGCTGCAAATGAACTGCAGATGCATGCACCTTATACATCTGGATTATGTGAGTCCTGGGGAATCGAACAGGGGTCCTTTGGCTTTGCAAGCAAATGCCTTAACCACTAGGTAGGATGCCTCTCCAGCCCCAAATATATGCACTTAAACATTTTTGTATTTATTTATTTGCAAGGGGAAAGAGAGAAAGAGAGAGAGACAGATAGACAGGCAGGCAGGCAGGCAGACAGACAGAGAAGAGAGACAGACAGGGAGAATGGCATGCCAGGGCCTCCAGCCACTGCAAATGAACTACAGATGCATCCGCACTTTCTGCATCTGGCTTACGTGGGTCCTGGGGAATTAAGCCTGATGAGTCCTTAGATTTCACAGACAAGCGCCTTAACCACTAAGCTGTCTCTCCAGCCCCCTACTGTTTTTCAATACTGTATTCCGTCCTTCATCTCCTTTCTTTGTAAGCAGGCTGCAGTTGGCGTCTTGTTCATAATGAATTTGGCAGACTCCATGTCCAAGGTGAGACCACAGAGGCATGGGTGACTCTTTGCTCTATCTCTTGGATGATTTGCTTTGGGGGCAGTCAACTGCTCTCGTGAGGACACATAGGGCAGCTCTGGAGAGGCACCCATGGGTGAGCAGTGAGGCTTCCAGCCAGCAGCTCTAACCTGCACATCCACGAGCTGGTTAGGGGCAAATCCACTGGCCCAGGTAAGATCTCCAAAGCCTGCAGCCCAGGCAGACACACTGACTACAGCCTCAGGGAACACCGAGCCAGACCCACTCAGATGAGGCACTCCCAGACGTCTGACCTCCACAGCTGGGTGTGTGAGATGATACATGGTTATTGTTTTAAGCCATTAAGTTTGGGCATGATTTGTGATGCAGAAGTAGTATATTCATGCTGAAGGGTCGGAAAGAGATTGTCAGAAAAAGTTCAAGAGGAGCTAGTAAATACTAGGAAGGAAAGGGTGACAAAATGCTCCCTCACCCAAAAATAGGCTCCAAAGAATATATATTAAGCTGGGCATGGTGGTGCACACCTATAATACCAGCCCTAGAATCTGGAAGACTGAGGTCAGGGGATCACTGTGAGGTTGAGGCCTGTCTGAGACTAGATAGTGAAAACCAAAACCAAAACCAACCAAACAACAACAAAAGACCAAAACAAAATAAAATGGAGAATGAATACAGCATAGGCTCTTGGGAATTATTTTATTTTATGAGAGAGAGAGAGAGAGAGAGAGAGAGAGAGAAAGAATGTGTGTACCAGGGCCTCTAGTCATTGCAAAAGAACTCCAGATGCATGTACCACCTTGGGCTTCTGGCTTACATGGGTTCTGGGGAATTGTACTTGCATCCTTTGGCTTTGCAGGCAAACACCTTAACTGCTAAGCCCTCTCTGTAGCCCTGGATCTTGGAAATTAGACTCTGTCAAAAGGTGAGCATGGGCTTTCAACCAGGACTGCTAGAAAATGGCTGACCAGCATGGGACGTAAGACTAGCCCACAGCGGACAAGATACTCTCTTTCCGGCTTAAAGATGACATCAACTTGGCGGGCTGGTTGTGGTCAGCTATCCTGGTTGCTCAAGCAGTCCCTAACTTTAACCATGTGGCTTACGTTTTTTTTTTTTTCTCTTTACCTGAAAGCAGCAAGTGGACGGGCCCAAGAGGAGCAGGCTTGCACGAACAGAGTCACAGTGAAGACAGCTCTCGGCCCCTTCTCCTGACTCCGGTCCGTGCTTGTGCTCCATTAGCCACACCGGGGACACTTGGAGGCCTGTGTTCACAGCCCGCTTCCCTTCCTGTCATGTCCTTACAGTCAAAGTCACAGCAAGTCTGAAGCCCAGCTTCGTTGACTCCTGAACCAGTCACTGCGTTCTCTACCATATCAGGCTGAGGCTGATGTTAATACATTTGTTCCTTAATACTGACCTCTGATTATGAATGAGAGATTGTGTATCCCCCCTAAAATACATTTCCATCATCAGTGACTGGTTGGCGGAGATCAATTTTGGGTGCAATGGGTTGTCTTGCCCCTGGGGAGTTTACATTCCTGGTATGGGACGCCCTGGGATGAAGAGGCCAGGTGACCTTCACAGTCACCCCAGCTGATTCATAGATACCAAGCTGTCTTCTGCACACGACGTGCATTCTCTCCACACCCACCCGTCACCTGCTACGGGAAGACCACTCAGCGAGCTGCTATGCTGTGCGTCCGCTCCGCCCTGCTCCCGCTCAGCAATGAATTCTTGACCTCTGACGCTGTCTGGCCGTGGACTGTACAGGTGACTCAGGAAAGCCCGGAACAGGCACAGGCCTCCTCCTGCAGGAGTGGCTCAGCCTGAGGCAAACAGTCACCGCATCAAGCAGATGAATGTAAAACTGTCACTTTGGTAACCCTTGTACACCCAATTTTCTTTATTATGAAGAGGAGTCCATGGAAGGACAGTTAAATAATGATGACTTTCAAGTATGCTATGAGCAATTGACATGGAAGAGAATGGCAAGCTATTATATATAGAGAAAAAGCAGAAAAATGACATTAAAAATAGAGATTGGGGGAGGCTGGAGAGATGGCTCAGCAGTTAAGGTACTTGCCTATAAAGCCTAACAAGCAGAGTTCAGTTCCCCAGCACCCATATAAACTCAGATTCACAAAGTGACTTATGCATATGGAATTCATTTGCAATAGCTGGAGGCCCTGGTGCACCCATCCCCCATTCTATCCTCTCCTCTCTCTCCATCTACTTGCAAATAAATACATAAGTAAATATTTTCGTAACATAATAAAGTTGCCAAAAATGAGAAATCCTTTTTAAAAAGAAAATATAGAAGTGATTGTGTTTTTAAATTTATTTTTATTATTTTTTTTTATTAATTAGTTTTGTACTCAGCGAATACAGTCAATTTGGTACCGTTATTAGGCTCATTCATGACCTACCCCCTCCCCTAAGCCCCTTCGTGATTGTGTTTTGAAACTGTAGATAGGAAACCTTTTTAATCTGTTCAAAGAACATGAAACCTAGATGCTATAAGCTATACAGCACAACAAATTACATGTCTGTAATGTGTGACCCATTAAAAGTATAGAAAACATAGATAAAATTATTCATGGTACAAAGTATCAAAGACTAAGATAGGGCTGGAGTGATGGCTCAGTAGTTAAGGCGCTTGCCTGCAAAGCCTAAGGACCTGAGGTGGATCCCCGAGGACCCACATAAAGCCAGATGCACAAAGTGGCGCATGTGTATGGAGTTTGTTTGTAGTGGCTGGAGGCCCTGGCGCATACATACTGTCTCTCTCTCATCTCTCGGCTTGAAAATAAATAAGTAAAAATATTTTTAAAAAGACTAACATGGAGCTGGGCGTGGTGGCATACATCTTTAATCCCAGCACTTAGGAGGCAGAGGTAGGTGGATCATTGTGAGTTCCAGACCATGCTGAGACTACATAGTGAATTCCAGGTTAGTCTGGGCCAGAGCAAGACCCTTCCTTGAAAAACCAAAGCCTAGGGGGAAAGACTAATGTAATGAGTCAGCAAAATTGTTACAAATAGCTAGGTGTGGTGGTACACATCTTTAACCCCAGCACTCAGGAGGCCTAGGTAGGAGGATCTCTGTGAGTTTGAGGCCACCCCAAGAATAATCCCAGGTCAGCCTGGGCTAGAGCAAGATCCTACTTAAAAAAAATTGCTACAAATAAAGCACAAAATGAAATCCAATAGAAAAAAGATTTACACATATATCCATAATAAAAATGGCAAATATGGAGCCAGGAGTGGTGGTACATGCCTTTAATCCCAGCACTTGGGAGGCAGAGGTAAGAGGTTCACCATAAGTTTGATGCCACCTGAAACTACATATGGCCAGAGTGAGACCCTACCTCGAAAAACCAAAAAAAAAAGAAAAGAAAAAAAATTGCAAAACATATTACAAATGTTCAATCTTGCTAATAATTAGATCATACTTGTGATCTAATAATTTCTGAATTGGAATAATATTAATATTAAAATCATTTTCTCTCCTTTCAAATTTTTGCAGAAAGCCAAAATATTCAGTGTTAGTGAAGTTGTGAGGAAATAGGCACTTCTTTCACGTTAAGATGTGAAATAAATATATATAGCATATATGGGTGTGCATGTATATATAAGGCATAGCATGTGTAGGTGTGTATATATATAAGGTATAACATGTATGGATAAGTTGGTAAAAATCTTTTAGGATGCAAGTGTTATACATGTTGGTAAAATGCTAAACCTACAGTCCCTTTGATCCTGAAATTCTGCTTCTGTATGCATAAAAAGTCAAAGGTCATTTTTTAACCAAAGACAACCAAGTTGCATGATAATATGAAAGGTAGGATAGAGAAGTGAACACTCATAAATAAATGTAGCAAAGCCATAAAAATTATGCACCGAATTCATGGCAGTAGATGCAGTCATTTCTCAAGTTCTGTGTTGTACACTGTCAGCTTTACAACACAGACACACATTTCTTTATAATTAGCAATAAATAAAATATAGATTAAAAAAAAAAGCCAAGTGAGAGGATTAAGGCACCTTTGATTTCACAGCCACTCTGTCCTTCCTCCTGTGTCCACATGGCAGAAAAACATGGAGGGGAGGTGGGGACATGGCTGTCTGAGCTATGTTTTGGGGTATTATTCCTTAGAAATGGTGCTATAAATAATGCTAATGTTTCAAAGTTAGCTCCATTCTATCATAGGCTAGATGAGTGCTGCTAAACCCCACCTTATAAGCCTAACAAATTTTCAAAAGCTTTTCTAAAAATGTATTTTATTTATTTATTTGGGAGAGAGAATGGGCCTGCCAGGGCCTCTAGCATCTGCAGAGGAACTTCAGATGCATGGGCCACCTTGCGCATCTGGCTTCACGTGGGTACTGGGGAAATGAATACCAGTCCTTAAGCTTTGCAGGCGAGCTCCTTAACCGCTGAGCCATTTCTCCGTCCCTCACTAATACATTTCATATTGATCCTAAGGATGCATGTGCTGTTCTGTCCAGTCGCCAGCTTGTGTAATGAATCATTCCAATCAGTAGAGGATGGTCTGGCTCAGAAAGGACGATGAATAAGTAATTCAAGTGTGCATGTGGGTAGTCATAGCAATGTGTTCCATTTTAAAATTCTCTTTCACCTTATATTTTTATCATTTCCTATTGTTATGCATATCATTCATGAAGAAAAGTATTTTTAATATTGTGAGAGTCAAACTCAACTACAGAATGCTTAGTCCTCTTGAATGTGTATTCCTTTCTTGATTTGGGGTTTTTGTTTGTTTTGATTTTTTTTCCTTTTTTTTTTTTTTCCGAGGTGGGGTTTCACTCTAGCTCAGGTTGACCTGGAATTCACTATGTAGTCTCAGGGTGGCCTCGAACTTACAGTGATCCTCCTACCTCTGCCTCCAGTGTGCTGGGATTAAAGGCGTGCGCCACCACGCCCGGCTTGTTTTGATTTTTTAAGGTAGGGTCTCCCTCTAGCCCAGGCTGGCCTGGAATTCATTATGTAGTCTGAGGCTGGCCTCAAACTCACAGCAATCCTCTTACCTCTGCTGCCTGAGTGCTGGGATTAAAGGCATGTGCCACCACTCCTGGCCCTTACTTGTTTTTGAATAGATGATTTGTTTCAGAATAAGAAGGAAATAAGCAGTTCTCTGGATTTAGACTTTTTTTTTTTTACATGTTTATCCTGGAGTGAATATTTATGGACTAGAATAAATAGAAAGGTCACATTTTTGTTTATATGTAATACTTATTACAAATGTCAGGAAATGATAATTTAAAACTAACTTTTTTTTTAAATATATCTATTTGAGAGACACAGAGAGAGAGAGAGAGAGAGAGAGAGAGAGAGAGAGGCAGATAGAGAATGGCCATGCCAGGGCCTCTAGCCACTGCAAACTAACTCCAGAAGCATGCGCCACCTTGTATATCTGGATATATGGCACTGGGGAGTTGAACTTGGGTCCTTAGGCTTCATAGGCAAGTGCTTTAACTCTAAGCCATCTCTCCAGCCCTAAAACTAACTCTTTATTTTGTTTGTTTGTTTTTTTTTTTAATTTGTTCATTTTTATTTATTTATTTAAGAGCGACAGAGAGAGTAGGAGACAGACAAACACAGAGAGAGAGAGAGAACAGGCGCGTCAGGGCTTCCAGTCACTGCAAACGAACTCCAGACACATGCGCCCCCTTGTGCATCTGGCTAACGTGGGTCCTGGGAAATCAAGCCTCGAACCGGGGTCCTTAGGCTTCACAGGCAAGCGCTGAACCGCTAAGCCATCTCTCCAGCCCTAAAACTAACTCTTTATTTTGTTTGTTTGTTTTGGTTTTTAAAGGTAGTGTCTCACTCTAGCCTAGACTGACCTGGAATTCACTATGTAGTCTCAGTGTAGCCTTGAACTCACAGCAATCCTTCTACCTCTGCCTCCCAAGTGCTGGGATTAAAGGTGTGTGTCACCACTCCTGGCCTCCTAAAACTAACTTTAAAAACTTACTTTATTTATTTGAGAGGGGGAGAGAGAGAGAGAGAGAGGGGATGGGCACACCAAGGCCTTTAGCCACTGCATGTGCCACCTGATGCATCTGGCTTATGTGGGTCTGGGGGAATTGAACCTGGGTCCTTTGGCTTTGCAGGCAAGTGCCTTAACTGCTAAGTTAACTCTCCAGCCCTTAAAAAATATTTTTATTCATGTATTTGAGACAGAGTTAGTATGGGCACGTCAGGACCTCCAGCCACTACCAATGAACTCCAGATGCATCAGCACTTTGCACATCTAGCTTTATTCTGGGTATTGGGAATTCAAACCTAGGCTGTCAGGCATTGCAAGCAAGTGTCTTCAACTGATGAACTATCTCTCCAGCCCTCTAAAAACCAACTTTTTTGATGTTGTTAAGGCAGGGTGGCTCAGACTAGTGTAAAACTCGATTTGTAGTTGAAGGTGACCTTGAATTCTAAATCCTCCAACTAGTGTGGTAGGATTATAGGCAGGTACCACTATGCTCACATTAAAACTAACTTAAAGGAAATAAATTCAAGTAGGTGCAGTGGCTTATGCCTTTAATCCTTTAAGCACTCTGGGACCTGAGGTAGTTCAATCACCGTGAGTTCAAGGTTACAGAATGAGTAACAAATCAGCTTGGGCTAGAGTGAGGCCCTGCCTCAAATAAACAAAAAATTTAAAAAAAACCCTAAGTTTAGAAAATGATGCTGAATAAGGCTGATGTTTCAGGGCTAGCCCAGTTCTATCATAGGTTAAATGTAGGCTGCTAACCCCACCTTAGCTTTTCTAAGAAAAACTAAATTTAAGCTGTATGTGGTGGTCTTTAATCCCAGCACTAAGGAGGCAGAGGTAGGAGGATCACCTTGAATTTGAGATCACCCTGACACTAAATAGTGAATCCCAGGTCAGCCTGGGCTAGAGTGAGACCCTACCTCAAAACAAACAAACAAACAAACCCAGAAAGGAAAAGCTAGAAAATTTTAGAACTAATTTATGGCTACAAGTTTGTTTTCTTGGCATATGCACATGCATACCCTATGTGCGGGGCACACTGCACAGGCACGCACAGTCTTAAGGTTATCCGGAATCTTCAATAATGCGCTCGGCGCTCCACGTTAGTGTCGTCATACCAGAGCGATAGCCAGTCGCTGGGAGACTGCAGACAGCTTTCTGCCAGTCCTCCCTGCGCAGCCCCAGCGGTACGGCCCGGAGCAGCAAGGCCACACGCAGACCGCCAGCTGGTGCCAGAACAGAGCCCTCCTCTGTGCGCAGCAGCCCGCGCACCAGGATGAACCCACACGCCCCGTGCGCTTTGTATTTTTATGTGACCAAGTATCAGTGTATATTCATGGCCTCATAAGTGCATATCTGTAAAGGAAGGGCTTCAGTAATTTCATGAATTTCACTCACCAGTCTTCAGGCATATTTAATAGATTCCTGAACGGGAAGTACTAAATTTTTGAGGTTTTAATAAATTCCATGCTTCTTCTCAAAAAATGTAGAAGTGTAAGTCCTGGGCTAGTTTTTCATCTTCTTTTCGTAGTTTAGAATCACATACAAAATGAATATTCATGATAGAAATACATGAAATACAGGTAAGTAAAAACAATTACTCCAGTTTCTGTATCTAGAACTAATAGCAAATATAGTACATTAGATGTACACCTGTTTCAACTTTAACTATTTTTCATAAAATAGATTACCTTATAGATTTAAAATTTTTGAAATATTTATTTTATTTATTTATTATTTGAGTGAGAGAGTCAAGGGAGACAGAATCAGGGAGAGAGAGAGAATGGGCATGCCAGGGCCTCCAGCCACTGCAAATGAACTCCAGACACATGTGTCACCTTGTGCATCTGGCTTATGTGGGTTTTGGGGAATCAAACCTGGGTCCTTTGGCTCTGTGGGCAAGTGCCTTAACTGCTAAGCCATCCCTCTAGCCCTATAATTGTTTTTTTTTTTTTTTTTTTTTTAATTTTTTTAAATCCTTTGAAATCTGGTCCTGGAGAGATGGCTCAGGGGTTAAAGGCACTTGCTTGCAAAGGCTGACAGTTTGGGTTCCGTTCCCCAGAGCCACATAAAGCCAGATGCACAAAGCAGCGCACGTGTCTGGAGTTTGTTGGCAGGGTGGCTAGAGGCTCTAGTGCGCCCACTGTCTCACTCTGTCGAATAACTAAATCTTTTTTAAAAGCCTTTTGAAATCTGCTACTTTGGAGCAGACAAGTGTGGAGGCAGGAAGTCCGTGCCAAGCAGGCAGGCTGCTGTGAGATCAGGGTCAGGGCCACATCCTGGGCGCCCAGCGCCAGCTCGCAGCTGCCTCTGGTAATTAGCCAGGGCGTGCTTGGGCTTGCCCTCCCGGTGGACTGCTCTCCTCCCCTGTAAAGTGCAAATAACGACAGTTGTGAGGTTGAAAGGAAACAATGTATGCAGCACACAGCTCCCGACGCGTGACAGCTCTCATCATCAAAATAATAGTTTCATTTCAGGGGCTGGAGGGAGAAATGGCAACAGTGTGAACACGTGGTGGAAATCGTGAGGAGAGCAGGACAAGGAAGATGAGTCGATGTGGCAGCACTTTAAAATATTTTAGGGTTTTGTTTTTTCGAGGTAGGGTCTCCCTCTAGCTCAGGCTGACCTGGAATTCACCATGTAATCTCAGGCTGGCTTTGAACTCACAGTGATCCTCCTACCTCTGCCTCCCAAGTTCTGGGATTGAAGTCATGCACCAGGCCTGGAGAGATGGCTTAGTGGTTAAGTGCTTGACTATGAAGCCTAAGGACCCTGGTTCGAGGCTTGATTCCTCAGGACCCACGTTAGCCAGATGCACAAGGGGGCGCATGTGTCTGGAGTTCATTTGCAGTGGCTGGAGGCCCTGGTATGCCCATTCTCAATCTCTCTCTCTCTCTCTGTCTCTTTCTCTGTCTGTCTGTCACTCTTAAATAAATAAATGACAACAACAAAAAAATAAATAAAAGGCATATGCCATCATGCCCAGCCTGTGCAAAGCCTAGGGACCTGAGTTCAGTTCCCCAGTAACCATGTAATAGCAGATGCACAAAGTGGTACAGAGAAAGAGAGAGAGAGAGAGATGGAGAGAATGGGTACACCAGGGCCACTAGTCACTGCAAATGCACTCCAGATTCATGTACAACCTTGTGCATCTGGCTTGTATGGGTACTGGGGAATTGAACCTGGGTCCTTAAGCTTCTCAGGAAGCGTCTTAACAGTTAAGCCTTTTCTCCAGCCCAGACGTCTCCTTTCTAAGGTAGCAAGAGCAAATCTCTCAAAGCCACTTGTCTCAAAAAGAGGCATCTCTCTGGCTAAATGCATATATTATGCTCACCAAACGGCCCAGTAAGCTCTTTTCTTAACATCCATACCTATATATTAATGCTTCTCTTACTTTTGGTTAGAGAGGCTCCTCTTTTGAGATGTGGTGACCTCCGGAATGACTCAAAAGGCAACATAGTGCTGAGAAGAAATGACAGAGGAGTGCTCAGCACTGAAACATCTCTATCACACTTTCCAAGGCTTAGGGTTCATTGTGGAATAGGTGGCAGAAAGAATGTAAGAGCCAAAGGAAGGGTAGGACTGCTTACAATACAATCTTCCAAACACAAAATGGCCTGAATATCTAAGACCTTGCAATGCCTGGTACTAACTACACAAAACCCTCATAATAGGTGGAAAAGATGATTGTATCTCAGGACTTGGGAGGCAGAGGTAGGAGGATCTCCATGAGTTTGAGGCTACCCTGAGACTACATAGTGATCAGCCTGGGCTAGAGTGAGACCCTATCTCGGAAAACCAACCAACCAACCAACCAACCAACCAACCAACCAAACAAACAAACAAAAGTAAGAGAGATTAATTGAGGGGGCGGGGAAGATCTGTTAGTGGATTAGTGAAGGGGAAAGTGGGGAGAGGAGATAATTATCATGGTTTATTGTCTATAATTATGGAAATGGTCAATAAAAAAAGTTAAAAAAAAAAAGAGGCATCTCTTATCCAACTTAAATGAGGAGGGAAGGATTAGAAATAGACATCAAGTTTTCTGGGCAAAATCTTCAAGAAGCAGTTCTTTATTTTTTCCCAGTCCTTATATTATTCTTTCTTACTCCATGAAGGAGAAGAAAGAGAACAGATTTTTCCACAGCCTGGTGATTATGTGCTCTCTGACTGAGCTTACTTTTACTCTGAAATGCTAGATAGATCCCTTACAGGCGAAAGTTTAGGAACTGAAGAAGGAAGGCATAGAAATGATTAAATCATTTATTCAGAAGTCTGCACAGCCTTGTCATATACTCAAAAATATTTATTGTGCCCCCATGAGTGAAAGATTTCTGTACAACCCCTAATCCTGTCTCTTCTTAAGATTTTGAATAGAATGTAATATTTTCTGAGAATGTTGAAAAAATGTTCATTTTTGTCAGTATACACACGTGAACTTTCATTGCCAGTTAAGCCGGACTAGTTATTCTCTTTTTAACTTTCTACTGGGAACTTCGTACGTAGAGACAATATACCATGATAAGCCTGACCAGCTCTTAGCGTGTCCTCGTGAGAGGACCGGAGCCTGAAATGTTCTACAGTCTATTCACGGTTGCCTCGGGTAATGCCATCCTACGTGTGGACACTTGTCTCAGCAGAACATCAGGGCCGGGCTTTTTACATCCCTTTATTTCCTTTACCTTTTGCTTGAACCAGAAAACTGGCTTAGAGAAACTCATGCATACTTCCCGCCGGGCCACCTCCACCCCAGGACATGCGTGCGGTTGAGGCGTGACGTCGACGCGTCGTTACTCTCCAGGCACAGGGGGGAGGGAGGGTAGCAGCAAGTTACGTTTCTTGTTTCTTCCAGGCTGACGAATTCCACTTTGAGGATATGGTTGAGGAAGGAGAAGGATGAAGTTGGGGGAAGGACTTGTGTGATATTGTTTCTTAAAGCCTTCCTCAAAGTTGTCTCTGCAAGCCGGGCGTGGTGGCGCACGCCTTTAATGCCAGCACTTGGGAGGCAGAGATAGGAGGTTTGTCATGAGTTCGAGGCCACTCTGAGACTACATAGTGAAATCCAGATTAGCCTGGGCTAGACCAGGACGCTACCTCAAAAAAACCAAACCAAACCAAAACAAAAAATTTTCTCTGCAAATCCAGGTTTGCCTTGATGTATTTCACTTTGATTGTTGCAATCCTTTTCTCATCTTACCACTAGGACTGTGTGATGATACCTCTGTTAGCAGAGAAATCAGAATGACTTTTTTTTTTTTTTTGAGGTAGAGTATCACTATAGTCCAGGCTGACCTTAAGCTCATAGCAATCCTCCTACCTCTACCTCCTGAGTGCTGGAATTCAAGGTGTGTGCCACCATGCCCAACCTGAATGACTTTTTTTTTTTTTAAATGTTTGGGGCCAGACGTGGTGGCACACACCTTTATTTTTTTTTAATTATTTATTTTATTTATTTATTTGAGAGCGACAGACACAGAGAGAAAGACAGATAGAGGGAGAGAGAGAGAATGGGCACGCCAGGGCTTCCAGCCTCTGCAAACGAACTCCAGACGCGTGCGCCCCCTTGTGCATCTGGCTAACGTGGGACCTGGGGAACCGAGCCTCGAACCGGGATCCTTAGGCTTCACAGGCAAGCGCTTAACCGCTAAGCCATCTCTCCAGCCCGACTTTTTTTTTTTTGTAATTTACAAGAAGAGAGAGAAAGAGAGAGAGAGAGAGAGAGAGAAAGGGAGGGAAGGAGAGGGAGAGAGAGAGGGAGAAAATGGGCACACCAGGGCCTCCGTCCACTGCAAATGAACTCCAGATGCATGTGCCACTTTGTGTATCTGGCTTCATGTGGGTACTGGAGAATTGAACCCGGGTCATTAAGCTTTGTAGACAAGTACCTTTATCACAAAACCATCTCTCCAGCCCCACATGGCTTTAAAAATTTTATTCATTTATTTGCAAGCAGAGAGATACACAGGTAAGAAAGACAGAAAGAATGGGCATGCCAGGGTCTCCAGCCACTGCAAGCAAACTCAAGATGCATGTGCCACTTTATACATCTGGCTTTACGTGGGTACTGGGGAATCAGACCCAGGTCGTTAGGTCTTACAGGAAAGCACCTTAACCACTGAACCATCTTTCCAGCCCCAGAATGGCTTTTAATATGTGGCCATTTCACTTTGCAGCATGATGTATGGTTTGATTGGCCTTCGCAGCTGTCTCTGAAGCTGAAATCCCTTACACCACTAGATCCCGTTCCAAATTCACGCCTTTGAGAAGGTACCAGAAATGGGGTTTCCTTCAGTACCTCAGGGAAAGAGGTGGTCATTTCACAGTTCCAAATTCACGCCTTTGAGAAGGTACCAGAAATGGGGTTTCCTTCAGTACCTCAGGGAAAGAGGTGGTCATTTCACAGTTCCAAATTCACGCCTTTGAGAAGGTACCAGAAATGGGGTTTCCTTCAGTACCTCAGGGAAAGAGGTGGTCATTTCACAGTTTGAGCTCAGAGTTCAGCAGTCTAGAAGAAGGCCTTTAATAGCATGCCACTTTCATTCCTTCAGCAACGATGTTAAGTCTACAGCTTCTGAACCTCCTGGGTGTATTGTGTGAGTGATGGTGGGGATAATCATTTCCAACTTAGATCTTTATCTGGTAATGGCTTATACAAAGTTTAATTGTTTTCAAAGAAAAATCTTTTACGCGATGGTAAGTTGAAGTGGCAAGACTGTGGTCACACTTCAGTAGAATTAATGAATCGGTGCCATTTCCCAGTCAGACGTAGGGGAAGTAGGGAGGCAAATAATGCTTATAGGAATGTGAGGGCATTATGAATTTAGAGAACAGATATTTCCCCATTCTGGTGGACCCTGTAGGGGTCATTCTTGGAATCTGACTCACAGTTCTGGGCGACCACAGCCCCCTTTTCTCCCCAGCAGCAGCAGCAGCAGCAAGACGTCAAGGGCCAAGAGCGCCTTTTGCCCAAGTTCTAATTCATGGCTGCCGAATAGCCATCCGCTCGGAGGGCGGCAGGCACAAGGCAGGCCCT
The DNA here is from genome assembly GCF_020740685.1 of Jaculus jaculus. Taxonomy (NCBI): domain Eukaryota; kingdom Metazoa; phylum Chordata; class Mammalia; order Rodentia; family Dipodidae; genus Jaculus; species Jaculus jaculus. Next base: position 108,342,315 of record NC_059113.1, on the reverse strand, counting down.
CTAAGCTGCCCTCCATTCAGGGCCTGGGAACACTCGCCAGTCCTTGTTTCTGATTCGAGGCATTCGCGGGGAAAGGCGTGTGCGGAGCTGCGCATCGGTGCTGAGGACAGCAGGGCTCCTGGTGGCCCAACAAGTCTTCAGGCAGCCTGAGCAACAGAAGCGCGCAGATGAGCTTGTGGGCGGCATGCATGTCTTGGCAAAGGAGCCGGGCATTCAGGATCTTGGGGACTGTGGTTCTAAAAAGTCTGTTTCTTTTTGCACCCCGCTTCATCTCCTAACTTAAACACCGCCCCCCCCCCCAGCCCCTCGTTAAAGACGTCTTTTGGCATGGCAAATGGCTAAAAGGAGCAGCTGGACTTCTGTCTGCCTGATACACTTGGTGTGAAGATGAGCCAACAGGGCCCTATGGAACTGGAGAAGACATCACGCTACAGACGGACTCGGATGAACAGTCAAGCTGGCCCGGGTGGCTGAGGATGCTGACGATGCTGACTCCCATGTAGAGAACTCTGAAAGTTGAAATTTCTGCTGACCTGCAGCGCGGAAAGAACATCATCCTCAGGATCAGCCCGTTACTGGAGAGAACCGGGCATTCTTTAAGCTCCTAGTGTAGTGGCACATTGTAGGCAGCCCACAGAGTTACTTGTTTGCACGCACGTGTGCGTGTGTGCACGTGCCAGGCTCTCTTGCTGCTATAGATGACTGTCTGGCTTTATGTGGGTGGCTGGGGAATTGAACCCTGGCCTGGCAGGCTTTGTGAACAAGTACTTTGTTTAACCACTAAGCCATCTCCGCAGCAAATATGTTAACATTTCTTCCTGTATGCACACTTCTGTCCTAATGTGCTTTTTTTGTTTTTGAAAGCTGAAGATGAAGAGATGACTGAGAATTGGGTATCACGGACCCACCGGTAGTGGGTTGTCTTGTGACTGTGACCTGGGGCGCTTTATGGGAGGGGTCTGAACGTTTTGGATATTCGGGGTGCAAGGGAGGGCGGTATGGTTCTTTCACGTTGTGGCAGCTAACAGAGAACTTTCTCTAAATACTAGCTGCCTCCCAGTCAGATAGTGAGCCGCTCACTGCACAGCACCTGTGCTTGCGTTAGAAGAGAAGCCGGAAGAGGCAGGGCCCGTCTGCACTGAAAGCGGATCTGCGCAGCGCTCTGCGCTCGCGGGCAGGTAAGGCGCGCAAATCTCAGAGACAGAATCTGGCGCGTGTGGACGGATGTAAGCTGCCAGTGGAAGGAGATGCGAGCGGATCTTCTCGAATCTTCTCGCTGCCTGCAGGCTCCGAAGAGAGGTGCTCTGTGATGACGTGGCACATGAAGCTCGTGCTTACTCCGGTTCACCTGAATTCTCACCCCCACATGGCCTTCTAGTGTGCTGGTAACCATCTCCTGCCCCCAACGCAACCTCTCTTCCATGTCAGCTCAGAGGAAAAGACAGAACATTAAAAAAAGTGGCATAAATAAGTTTCATATGATTTTCAATCCAAAGCTGTTAGCTGGCCCTGGCTCCTTCCTTCATTCAAGGGTGTAGAAAGCTTTGCAAACTTCAGTGACCCTTGCAGAATGCCTGGGGTGGGGGTGGAGGTGGGCTGTGGGGCCCATGCGCAATCTGTGTCGGATCTCCCAAGGGCGCCCCTCTGAGAGGCAAGGTTTGCTGGTTATTATGACACACGGGGCAAAAACGCGAGCTGGAAGGAGGCGCGCTGAGCGGCCGTGGGCAGGAGGGTGAACTGCAGTCTTCCCTGGAAGCCCCTGGCAGCAGGAGCTCTCATGGCCTGTCAGAAACGTGTACGTGCAATTCTCTCCTTAAAGAAGCCCGTACCCAAGTTGTGCACAGTTAGTCAAATTTTAGTTGAAAAAAAAAATACTGAAATTTTACTACCCTTAAAAAAAAAATCAGCCAGGACTGAAGGGATGGCTTAGCAGTTAAGGCGTTTGCCTACAAAGCCAAAGGACCCAGGTTTGATTCCCCAGGACCCACACAAGACAGCTGCACAAGGGGGCGCGTGCATCTGGAGTTCATTTGCAGTGGCTGGAGGCCCTGGCACGCACATTCTCTCTCTCTCTGTCTCTAATAAATAAATAAATAATATATTTTTAAAATATTTTTTATTTATTTATTTGAGAGCGACAGACACAGAGAGAAAGACAGATAGAGGGAGAGAGAGAATGGGCGCGCCAGGGCTTCCAGCCTCTGCAAACGAACTCCAGACGCGTGCGCCCCCTTGTGCATCTGGCTAACGTGGGACCTGGGGAACCGAGCCTCGAACTGGGGTCCTTAGGCTTCACAGGCAAGCGCTTAACCACTAAGTCATCTCTCTGGCCCAATAATATATTTTTTTAAAAAAATCAACCATATGGCTGGAGAGATGGCTTAGAGGTTAAGTTGCTTCCCTGAGAAGCCTAAGGACCCAGGTTCGATTACCCTGTACCCATGTAGGCCAGATGTACAAGGGGGACACATGCATCTGGAGTTCCTTTGCAGCCGCTGGAGGCCCTGGTGCCCGTTCTCTATCTGTTTCTCTCTCTCTCTCTTAGCCTCCCACACTCAAAATAAAATAAATTAATATATATATTTTTTAATCAACTATAGGGCAGGAGAGATGGCTTGGCAGTTAAGGTATTTGCCTGCAAAGCCAAAGGATCTCGGTCCAATTCTCCAGGACCCACATAAGCCAGATGCACAAAATGGCACATATGTCTGGAGTTTGTTTGCAGTGGCTGGAGGCCCTGGCATGCCTGTTCTTTCTCTCTCCCTGCCCTCTTTCTCTCTCCAATAAAAAATGAAATATATTTTAAAAATTAACTATAAATTATGACAGAACCCAGGATTTGAGAACATGTTCTCCCTCCTTCCCTCCCTCCATCTCTTGGTCTCTCCTCCCTTCTTTTCCTTCCCTATTCTTAACAGTAACATGAAGCTCAGAAATAGATATTTTTACCTTAGCTGAGTTATATAAAGCACAAAATGGTACATTTCTCAAGTACCTTATGAGAGCCTGTCAATGCATTTCTTCTTCTTACTCTGAAAATGACCCCCTAAGAGATGAAATTACTTGCATCAGTCCCTACAGCAGGCAAGGTTTTATCAAAACACCATCCAAGGGCTGGAGAAGATTGCTTAGTGGTTAAGGCGCTTGCCTGCGAAGCCAAAGGACCCTGGTTTAATTTCCCAGGACCCATGTAAGCCAGATGCACAAGGTGGCGCAGGCATCTGGAGTTTGTTTGCAGTGGCTGGAAGCCCTGACATGCCCATTCTCTCTCTCTCTCCCTGGTGTCTCTTCTCCTTTCTCAAATAAATAAATAAATAATAAAAATAAAAAAAAAAGCTGGGCATGGTGGCACAAGCCTTTAATCCCAGAATTTAGGAGGCAGAGGTAGGAGGATTGCCATGAGTTTGAGGCCACCCTGAGACTCCATAGTGAATTACAGGTCAGCCTGAGATAGCGCGAGACCCTGCCTCAAAAAAAAAAAATTAAAGAACACTACCATCCTTTACACTCACACATGCTTTCTTTCTCTGTCTAAAATGGTGGAGGGATATCAAGTGTAAGAGAAATACAAGCACATAGTATTGTCCCTTTCATTTTTTGCCCAGTTTGCAAGACTGCTCAGCCCACTATCTTATTTTTCTTTATTGTACTTTAAAGTCCATCAAGTGAACTGGTGTGTTTGAATTCTGAGGGAACAGAGGCACTTGAGCAGGGATTATCTACAGTTTGTCACTCATTAGATTCTCCTAAGCTTTGCTCAGCACATATTGGGATAGGCAAAGTATTTTTGTCCCATATATTTAAATGACTTGGTTTCCTGTAAGTCTCAGAATTCTATATATGACATATATTTTTCCTTTATTTCTCTCTTTCTCTTTCTTTTTTGGTTTTTCGAGGTAGGGTCTCACTCTGGTCCAGCCTGACCTGGAATTCACCGTGGAGTCTCAGGGTGGCCTCGAACTCATGGTGATCCTCCTACCTCTGCCTCCCGAGTGCTGGGGTTAAAGGCGTGCAATACCACAACTGGCTTCTTTCTTTTTTAATATTTAATTTTATTTATTTATTGAGTTATTTGAGAGAGAGTGAGAGAGAAAGAGGCATGGAGAGAAAGAGAATGTACACCAGAGTCTCTTACCACTGCAAATGAACTCCAGATGCATGGACCACCTTGTGCATCTGCCATAGGTACTGGGGTTTTGAACCCAGGTCCTTAGGCTTTGCAAGCAAGTGCCTTAATTGCTGAACCATCTCTCCAGCCCCCTTTCTTTCCTTCTTTCTTTCTTTCTTTCTTTCTTTCTTTCTTTCTTTCTTTCTTTCTTTCTTCTTTTTCTCACTCTCTCCCCCCACCCTTCCTTCCTTCTGGTTTATGTGGATTCAGGGAAATCGAACCTGGGTCCTTAGGTTTTGCAGGCAAATGCCTTAACAACTAAGCCATCTCTCAAGCCTCAAAATTTTTTTTAAACACTAAAAGGGGGAAGAAAAACAGCCTAGAATTGTTAGATTTTCCTCCATATCTTTATTCTTTCTGTAACATGAGGAAATCATTTTTCTGACACCAATAATAAAAAGGCTACCATACTCCCTTTTTTTTTCTGGTAGATCTGACTTAATCCAGTCTACCCTGTTCTTACAGATGCAGATCTCTGATTTCTAAATAGGGTGTGTGTGTGTGTGTGTGTGTGTGTGTGTGTGTGTGCATTTTAAACTCAGAGCAGTCTATCAGAAACTGTAATCATGTCTGATACAACAGGGAGCAGTGCATGCTGGGATAAGCATTGTGAAACCCAGTGAATAAGGAGAGTATTCAGTCAATGATGAGCATGTCTGAGTTTTGGTGAGCATGACCTCATAGAATATGGTGAAACCTGGGTCACAGAGCATGTCTCATCTGTACCTAACGCACCAGAGTCTCATCAAGTCCATATAAAGCCAGGAGTGAGAAATCAGGAGAAAGCAGAGGATCCTGTCAGACCTGCCCTACATCCCTTTCCTCTCAGCAGTTCCTTAGTTCAAGAAGGCTCATCCTTTGCGAGTCTTCTAACACCCTTTAGAAATAGTACCGAAGTCCAGGGCTGGGTACAACCCTACTTTATCTTGAGATGGACGAAAAGCTACCTCTGACAAGAGCTCAAGTATCAAAGGCAAAAGCCATGTAGCAGCAGTAAGAGAACCATCAGATCTCAGAGAGCAGAGAGCCCCTTTGAACTTGCATGGAAGTTTAGGATTTCAGATTCCTGGGAGAAGATCTGTGACTAAAGGAACTTAATGATATACTAAGTGTTTTCTAGTGAAATCAAAGGGCAGGACACAGAATCCATCCCACTGTAGGATCCAGGCTGAAGTTTTATATTGGGCAAGGGAGTCAGCACAGAGAATGGGATCGGATGGTGTTGAAAATGGATGCCCAGACAAGAAGTTAGGCAAATTCTCTCACCATAGCCAGGCACAGTGGCACTTCCCTGTAACTCCAGCACTTGCGATATACTAAGGTTGAAGGATCCCTACTGGTTGGACTATGAAGCCAAACGCTGTCTCCAAAAATAAAATATGAGAGTACCAGGTTAAACAGGGAATTAATTGGAATTATTAGGATGACAAGGAGCGAGCTGTTAGGGAACCTGGTGATTTATGGGTGCCAAGGCCATTTCTCTTCCTGGGGACTCTTTGAAGTTAGGAATCTTGGGGACACAGGGTGAGAGGTGAAGGGTAGAAAGGGAATTAGGATGCAGAATGGCTTTGTAGTCTGTCATTTCTCCCTAACCTTCGTTACTTACCTCTTGCCAGTCTCTTGGCAAATGCTGCTCGACCTTCTCCCATGTCAGATGCTCTGCTGGGCACTAGGGATTCAAAGATGAGCCCTAGGTGAGGGCAGCTCCTTCTGTCTGGGGCTCAGTGACCCACTTCTCATCCCCACCTTGCTTAAGGAAAGAAAGACGCTGGAGAAGCCATGCGCTGACCCCCTCCTTTCTCATTTCAGGTCGTTTCTCACATCGTAGTTTACTCTTTTTTATTTTTAATTAAAAAATTAATTTATTTAATTGATTTGCAAGTACAGAAAGAGAGAGAAGGAAGACAGACAGCGAGAATGGGCACACCAGGGCCTCCAGCAACTGCAAACAAACTACAGATGCATGTGCCCCTTATGCATCTGGCTTATGTGGGTCCTGGGGAATCGAACCTGACTCCTTTGGCTTCTTAGACAAGTGACTTAAATCGCTAAGCCATCTCTCCAGCCCCTTTTTACTCTCTTTAGTAAAGTCAATCCATGGGCTGTATAAAATCACATTTGATTTTGATGCAATGCTAAGGGCTTTTGTTTTGTTTTGCTTTTGTTTTTTGAGGTAGGGTCTGTCTCTAGCCCATGCTGACCTGGAATTCACTATGTTGTCTTATGTTGGCCTTGAATTCACAGTGATCCACCTACCTCCTACTTTGGCCTCCCAAGTGCTAGGATTAAAGGCGTGTGCCACCATGCCCGGCCAAGGACTTAAAAATATTTTTATTTTATTTATTTATTTATTTGCAAGCAGAGAAAGAGATGGACACACACATACAGAGGGGGGGGGTGGAATATGAGCATATCAGGGCCTCTAGCCACAGCAAACAAACTCCAGATGCTTGTGCCTCCTTGTGCATCTGGCTTTACATGGGTGCTGGGGGGTTGAACTCAGGTCCTTAGGCTTTGCAGGCAAAAGCGCTTTAACCGCTGAGCCATCTCTCCAGCCCATTAGGACTTTTTCTTTTTAAACTTAAGTAAATTTATTCAAGAAGAGAAGGTTCAGTGGGATTTCCCAGTACCCATGTAAGCCAGGTGTGCAAAGTGGCGCATGTATCTAGACTATGTTTGCAGTGGCACGAGGCCCCGGGGTGCCCATTCTCTTTCCCACTCTCTCTCCTTGCAAATAGATTAATAAAGTTTGTTTTGAGGTAGGGTCTCACTCTGGCCCAGGCTGACTTGGAATTCACTACGTAGTCACAGGGTGGCCCTGAACTCATGGCAATCCTTCTACCTCTGCCTCCCGAGTGCTGGGATTAAAGACATGCGCCACCACACCTGGCTGAAATTTTTTAAAAAGAAAAAAAATCCCTAATGGACAGAATGGAAGCACTCATCGTTTTTCTAACTGTACAGTTTCTATATTGATTTCATGAGATTCTTTTTCCTCGTGTTTGAATTTGTGAATACTATTAGAAAAATATTTGACCTGTTATGGAAAAAGTTTATTTATTTATTATTTACTTATTTGCATGGACAGAGAGAGTGAGCATGGGTGTGCCACTTTAAATAAACTTCAGAAGCGTGGGCCACTTTGTGCACCTAGCTCTATGCGGGTACTGGGGAACTGAATGTAGGCCATCAGAGTTTGCAAGCAAGTGCCTTTACTATTGAGCTATCTCTCCAGTCACCTCCCCTACTTCCCACACCTGCTCAATTTCTTTTCTTAGTTTTTCAGCATAGGGTCTCACTCTAGCTCAGACTGACCTGGAATTACTATGTAGTGCCAGCTTGGCCTTGAACTTGTAATCTTCCTACCTCTGCCTCCCAAATGCTGGGACTAAAGGTATGTGCCACCACACTGGGCTTCCTGCTCAATTTTTAAAAATGTAGCTTAATGTTATAGCTATAAACTTTCCTCTTGGAAGTGCCTTACCTATATCCCAGATGTTCTGATAAAGTATGTTATCATTTTCATTTCTTTAGTAATTCACTCATTCGTCATTTGAGAGCGTATTAATGAACCATTGTGCCAAAACGAAGTGAGTCCATCTCTGAGGAGTAGGACAGGTGGCAGATTATGATTGGCTCATGTCAGTGTGACACAGGAGCCTCAGGAGCCATCTGCTGGAGGTGATGAGCAGAAGGACTGAAGCCAACACAGGCAGAGTGCTGGTTTCCAGGGTGTCTTTGAGGAGGTGAGTGACTGCTGTCAACGGCCTTCCTCCAATCTTCCTTTCATGACAAGAATAAGAGCTCTTTGCTTGTTTAAGGGCCTCCCAAAACTCACATTTATACCCACAGAGTTCTTGAGGAAACCTATGTTCCCTTATCCTTCAGACCTCTTCAAATAGGGCTGAGTTGTGGGTGAACTGCGATGCCAAGGAGGCCACAAAGCACGGGAGTGTCCTAGCCCTGTGTTCACATGGCGTCCGTTTTACAAACTTCATAGAAAGAAATTTTAATTTATTTTATTTTATTAATTCATTTGAGAGAGAAAGAGGCAGATGATAGACAGACAGACAGACAGACAGACAGATAGATAGATAGACAGACAGACATATACATATAGAGAAAGAGAGAGAGAATGGGCATGCTAGGGCCTCCAGCCACTGCAAATGAATTCCAGACGCATGCAACGCCTTGTGTGTTTGGTACTGTGTGGTTACTGGAGAATTGAACCTGGGTCCTTTGGCTTTGCCAGAAAGTACCTTAATTGGCAAGCCATCTATCTCTTTAGCCCCTAAGAAGCAAATTTTTAAAAGCAATTTTTTTTGTTTGTATTTTCGAGGTAGGGTTTCGCTGTAGCTCAGGCTGACCTGGAATTCACTATGTAGTCTCAGGGTGGCCTCGAACTCACAGCACTCTGCCTTCCTCCGCCTTCCAAGTGCTAGGATTAGGGGCATGCACCATCACACCCAACAGAAGCAAGTTTAAATGCATATTGTTTCTCTCTGCAAAATTACAACATTACTTCGCATTCACTTCAAACATTTTGTCTTCATTTTTTCCCTCAATCAGAATCTACTGTCTGATACCATCTTAAAAATTAGTATATTTGCAGTGACTGGAGGTGCTGGTGTGCCCATTCTATCTATCTGCCTCTCTCTCCCTCTCTCTCTGTCAAATAAATAAACAAAAAATATATTTTTATACTTTATTTATGTATTTGAGAGAAGGAAAGAGGCAGATTGAAAGGGGGGGGGGGAGGGAGAAAATGGGCGCTCCAAGGTTTCCACCACTGCAAATGAACTCCAGATGCGTGAGCCCCCTTAAGCATCTGGCTTACATGGGTCTTGCAGAATCCAATGGAGGTCCTTTGGCTTTGCAGGCAAGTGCCTTAACCACTAAGCCATCTCTTCTGCCGTGTGTGTGTGTGTGTGTGTGTGTGTGTGTGTGTGTGTGTGTGTGTGTTTTGAGGTAGGGTCCCAGTCTAGCTCATGCTGACCTGGAATTCACTTCATAGTCTCAGGGTGACCTTGAACTCACAGCAGTCCTCCTACCTCTGCCTCCTCTGTGAGTGCTGGGATTAAAGGTGTGCATCACCACACCTGGCTCCAAAATACTTTTTTTAAAAGAAAAATTATAGCCGGGCGTGGTGCCACACAATTTTTTTTTGAGGTATGGTTTCACTGTAGCCCAGGCTGACCTGGAATTCACTCTGTATTCTCAGGGTGGCCTCGAACTCTCAGTGATCGTCCTACCTCTGCCTCCCAAGTGCTGGGATTCAAGTGTGCGCCACCGCGGCCTGGCTTCTGGCACATGCTTTTAATCCCTAAAAACTAACAAAAAAAAAAAAAGAAAAAAGAAAGGAAGGAAGGAAGGAAGGAAGGGAAATTAGTACTGACTGACCAGTGGCTCAGGTACTGTGGCATTCCTAAAAGCATGAAAGCAACTTAAACCACCATTGATGGAGAGCACCTTCTGTTTTCCCTCTGCCCTGTCCCCCTCCCCCAACACACACTTCCCTTTGCTCAGGGTGGCTTTGAGAGGGTCAAAAGGCATTCTGTTTGCATACTTTTGTATTCCATTTCTGTTTGCTTGTTCTGGGTGCTGGGGATTGAACCCAGAAACTCACCCAGGGTGAACACACAGCACTGTGTGTTCATATACCCTACTCTTCTTTTTTTTTTTTTTTTTAAATTTTTTATTTATTTATTTGAGAGCGATAGACACAGAGAGAAAGACAGATAGAGGGAGAGAGAGAGAATGGGCACGCCAGGGCTTCCAGCCTCTGCAAACGAACTCCAGACACGTGCGCCCCCTTGTGCATCTGGCTAATGTGGGACCTGGGGAACCGAGCCTCGAACCGGGGTCCTTAGGCTTCACAGGCAAGCGCTTAACCGCTAAGCCATCTCTCCAGCCCACCCTACTCTTCTTAACACAGCCTAAAAACTGTGTAAAGCTCAGGACCTAAAAACCTGGAAATACGTTTTGATCTCAAAATTGCAGAGTACAAATTCACGCCGTGACTTAGGTTGCTCTGTGTGGTGAGCGTTGTTTTCTGCCCGCCAGCCTTGCTTGTTGCAATCGCGGGAGATTCGGAGCCGGAGACGGGCTTGGTTAAAGGACTTCCATGCATTCCAAATGACTGTGTGTAATCCCGATGGCTGTTAGAACTTCCATCCTGTGGACATGTTTTTTTCATTTATTTAATTTTAATTTTAATGTTAAAATAATTTTTTAAATTATCGACAACTTCCATAACTATAGACAATAAACCATGATAATTCCATTTCCCCGCCCACCACTTTCCCCTTCACAACTCCACTCTCCGTCATACCCCTCCCCCTCTCAACCAGTCTCTCTTTTATTTTGATGTTATCATCTTTTCCTCCCATTATGAGGTAGTGTCAGCCACTGCAAGATCATGGATATCCAGGCCATTTTGTGTTCTATGGACGATTTTTGAAGAAAGTGGCCACCTCTCCAACTATCCACAGTGCTCCTGGAGTGTTTATTCATTTCACCTGTAAATCAGAGAAATCTCTGTCTTTTAAAATCAAGTCACCATCTGCTGTGGTAGCCATGGCGATGCAGCACTCAGGTGTCCCTTTAAGAGGTACTGCTGTGGGTGCATAGCAGGGAGACAACCCAGTATCTACCTCTTTGGAGCTACGATAGAAGCCCCTCTGAGCCACATCCCTCTGCAGTGCTTCTAGCCAATGACCAAACACCTTGGAGGTACTAGGACACAGAGCACTAATAATAATAATAATATAATAATAATAATAATTACTACTAATAATAATGTAGTAATGCATGCATGTTAGCACTATGGCAATAGAATTATAGTAGCCTATATAGTGATCTACAAAGCCGTAATATGTATTAGCAGAAATATATTCCTATGTACATTATTTTACTTGCTTCTTTCACTCAGTATAATTAATTTCATGTATCTAAAGTGCATTCCTTTTGATTGTTAAGTAATATATTTCGTTGTATAGCTACAGCAAGTCTGCTTATCCATTGTTTTCCCTCTAGATCTTGATTGTCTTTGCAAATTTGTTGTTGTTGTTGTTTTTCAAGGTGGGGTCTCACTCTAGCCCAGGCTGACTTGGAATTCAGTATGTAGTTTCAGGCTGCCCTCAAACTCACGGTGATCCTCCTACCTCTGCATCCCAAGTGCTGGGATTAAAGGCATGTGCCACCACGCCTAACTGATAGGTCTTTGCAATTTAAAAAAAAAAATTGTTTATTTTTATTTATTTATTTGAGAGTGAAAGACAGAGAGAGAAAGAGGCAGAGAGAGAGAATGGGAGCACCAGGGCCTCCAGTCCCTGCAAACGAACTTCAGATGCATGTGCTACCTTGGGCATCTGGTTTACATGGGTCCTGGGGAATTGAGCCTCAAACTGGAGTCATTAAGCTTCACAGGGAAGCACTAAGCCATCTCTCTAGAGCTGTCTTTGCAATTTAAAAATATATATATATATATATTTGACAGAGAAAGAGGAGGAGAGAGAATGGGCGCACCAGGGCCTCCAGCCACTGCAAATGAACTCCAGATGCATGTGCCCCCTTGTGCATCTGGCTAATGTGGGTTCTGGAGACTCGAACCTGGGTCCTTTGGTTTTGCAGGCAAGCACCTTAACCACTAAGCCATCTCTCCAGCCCTGTCTTTGCAATTTTTTAAAAATACTTTTATTTATTTATTTAAGAGCAAGCAAGAGGCAGAGAGAAAAAGACAGAGGCATCAGGTCTCCTGTCACTGCAAACAAACTCCAGGCATATATGCCACTTTGTGCATCTAGCTTTACATGGGCACAGGGGATTCAAACCCAGGTGGTTAGGCTTTGTAAGCAAGTGTCTTTAATCACTGAACCATCTCTCCAGCCCTGCTTGTGATTCCTGAATCAGTCTGGGCTAAAAATGGTTCAGAGTGCTCCTGCCCACTCATCTTTGATGCACACTGGAGCTGCTTCTGTCCGGACGGGTCTGTGTTTTTCTCTTTTCTCTCAGACAGCGGAACCCTGTGTTGTCTGTATTCAAACCTGAGTGCTTTGGTTGTGTTGTTGAAGATAGTCTGCATTTTGTTTCAGTGGATCAGGCAGGTGGGTAATGTTTGGGGGCATCAGGGGTCTCCCTGAATTACCAATTTTCATGCATATATATAGTATATTTTGATCATAGTCCCTTCTCCCCATGACCGTCTCTTGTCCCTCCTCCACCATTCTCCTTAATCCCTTCTTCTTTCCAATTAGTCTCTTTTCTGTTTGACATCTTTGCCCCCTTTTCCATCATACGTGATGGTATGTGGGTGGGTCCAATGTTATGGAGGTTTTGTGCAGGGGATGACAGTCACTGTGAGGCCATGAATGCCACAACGACTCAGCACTCCAAAGCACATCCTTTGTACCCTCTTACATTTGCTTTTTTTTTTTTTTTTTTCTTTTCTTTTTAGTAGGGTCTCACCATAGCCCAAGGTGACCTGGAACTGACTGTAGTTCCAGGCTGGCCTCGAACTCACAGCGGTCCTCCTACCTCTGCCTCCAAGGGCTGGGATTAAAGGCGTGTGCCACCATGCCTGGTTAGCTCTTACTTTCTTGAAAGGTTCAAGTGTGCATGCGACCTGCATGGACAATAAATGCACATGAAGTGTACATTTATCAAGTGTTGGTTTTGTTTTGTTTTTTCAAGGTAGGGCTTTGCTCTAGCCCAGGCTGTCCTGGAATTCACTCTGTATCAAGTGCTGGTATTAAAAGAATCGACTAAGAGATATTCTTTTTTTCTTTTGGTAGAGTGCAAATTTCTTCAGCATGAGCTGAGTTTTCACAAGATGGAGTCCCTGGGGGCCGTGGACGAGGCCTGAGCTGTTAAGTCATGCTTGTTTGCAAAGTGTGGTGCCCACGTGTTTGGGACGCCCACTCCTTGTCTGAGCCAGACAAGCTGCTGCTTCCAGTCGGCTTTGGTCAAAGTTGTTTCTCTTTTCGAAATTTTAGGAGGTCCTTTTTCTCTTTTTTTAAATTGTGTATTGATATTCTGCATGTCAGTTGATGATCTGAGGTAAGTGACCAATATTAAAATAATATATGACTAGAAATGAATGCGGATTCTTAATACGCAGGATAGAAGCCCTTTCAAGTGTTTAGAAATTGATTTATGCCCTGTCACAGTGATCCTGGGATGTGTAAGCAAGGTAAAAACCACCATTAATGGGCTCTGTCCACATCTCTCTTTCTCCAGATAAACTAGTTGGGTGATCTAACCACATGGTGTTCAATATGAGCATATTGAGACACTGCGGTGATTGGATTCAGGTGTCCCCCATAAACTCAGGTGTTCTCAATGCTAGGTTCCCAGCTGATAGAGATTTGGGAATTAACGCCTCCTGGAGGCAGTGTATGGTTGGGGGCGGGCTTATGGGTGTTATAGCCAGTGTCCCCTTGCCAGTGTTTGGCACATTATCCTGTTGTCATTTTCCACCTTATGTTGGCCAGGAGGTGATGTCCACCCTCTGCTCATGCCATTGTCTTTCCCTGCCATCATGGAGCTTCCCCTCGAGACTGTAAGCCAAAATAAACCCCCTTTTCCCCCAAAGCTGCTTTTGGTCAGGTGATTTCTGCCAGCAATGCGAACCTGACTGTAACAGTAATGTTCGTACCGAGGAGTTGCTGCTAGACACTTGACTGTGTGGCTTTGGTCTTTTGGAGCTGATTTTTTTGTTTATTTTTATTTATTTATTTGAGAGTGACAGATACAGAAAGAGGCAGAGAGAGAGAGACAGAGAATGGGCACGCCAGGGCTTCCAGCTACTGCAAATGAACTCCAGACACGTGTGCCCCCTTCTGCATCTGGCTAACGTGGGTCCTGGGGAAATCAAGTCTTGAACCAGGGTCCTTAGGCTTCACAGGCAAGCACTTAACTACTAAGCAATCTCTCCAGCCTGGAGCTGATTTTTAAGAGGAATGTGGAAGGATTAGAAACTTTGGCCTAAGAGATGCCTTGCAGTGCTGTAAGTATAGCTTGATGTACTATTCTGGTCAGAGTTGAAAGACCTGAATGCAGTAATAACTATGGACTGTGAGGTTTGGCTTATGAAGATGAGAAAGAGCTTTGACTGAGCTGGGTTAGAAACAGCATGTGAGAGGCTTGCTATTTACGGCCATGTCCTGAGAATTTGTGCAGGGTTCATTGTACAGAAACAGACTGGTATGAGCAGAAGGATATGGCATAGAAAAAAAAAAATGAAATCTTTGGGTGAACTGCTGCCCGTTCAGCAGCAACTGAGAGATTACAACCTTTGAGGTTGGGCCAGCTGAGCTGCGCTGGGGCCACAGGAAGAATGTCGACTCTTTTGAAGGGGCCTAAGTGCTCAAGGAGTGTCCTGTTCTTCAAAGTCTGCTTTATTCCCCCTCTGGATTAACAAATTGGCACCCTACCTGGTATTTGGGAGTATAAGAAATGCAGGAAAGAGAGGGTCATTGAGTTTGCAACATGGTCTTGTGTGTTGGAAATGACCCCATGGGCAGTGTGAAGCAGGTTTGCTGGATGCCTGGATGGAGACCTGATGAAGCCGTGAGGATGAACTGTGGGTTGCAGTGGAGAACCCAGGAGAGATGCCAGGACCATGAGATGGCGGCCAAGGAAAGCTGCCGGTCCCGATGAAGTTTTCCAGGACTGTGAGTAGCCTAACTGGAGGAGTAGAATTGGAACTCCAGAGACTTGTTGCTGGTTAGGATTATTGGACTTAGAGACTTGACACTGGCTAGAGTTGTTGGACTTGGAACTACAGACTGTGAGGGTTGCCCTGGTTGTTTTTTTTTTTTTTAATTTTTATTAGCATTTTCCATGATTATAAAAAAATATCCCATGGTAATTCCATTCCCTCCCTCCCCTCCCACACTTTCCCCTTTGAAATTCCATTCTCCATCACATTACCTCCCTGTTTTAAATCTTGTATTGGTTGAATATTTCTTTGCTATGCCCAGTGCCATCTTTTGCAGTGTGAATGTTTGTTCTGTGTCTGTGCCATTACAGATTTTGGGGGGGATTCTTTTTTTTTGGCATTATGGCTCAGTTAAAGGATTGGGCTTGAGAGATGGCTTAGCAGTTAGGGCACTTGCCAGGTTCGATTCTCCAGGTCCTATGTAAGCCAGATGCACAAGGTGGAGCATGCATCTGGAGTTTGTTTGCAGTGGCTAGAGGCCCTGATGTGCCCATCCTTTCTCTCTCTTTCTCTCCCTCACTCTGTGTCTAATAAATAAATAATGAAATAAAATAAGTTAAAAAAATATAAAAGACCTTGGATTATGGGGATGTTTGAACATCATTAGGATTGATAAAACTATGGGAACTTTTAAATTTGGACTGAATATATTGCATTTTATATCATGGATGGTTATCAGTTTATGGGGGTCAGGGGCAGAATGTGGTGTTTTTATTCAGGTGTCCCCCATAAACTTAGGCGTTCTCAATACTAGGTTCCCAGCTGATGGAGATTTGGGAATTAATGCTTCCTGAAGGGAGTGTTTTGTTGGGGGCAGGCTTATGGGTGTTGTAGCCAGTTTCCCCATGCTAGTGTTTGACAGTCTCCTGTTCTTGTTGCCCACTTGATGTTGACCAGGGGGTGATGTCCACCTTCTGCTCATGCAATCATTTTTCCCTGCCATCGTGGAGCTTCCTCTTGAGTCTGTAAGCCAAAATAAACCCTTTATTTCCCCCCAAAGCTGCTCTTGGTTGGGTGATTTCTGCCAGCAATGCAAACCTGACTGCAACTGAAACTATGTGCTCAGATACTAGCCATGCTTATTTCTAGGTTCCTAGATATGAGGTACTACCTTTCCCTATGAAAAATACATAGCAGCTGGGTGTGGTGGTGCACGTCTTTAATCCCAGCATTTGGGAGGCAGAGGTAGGAGGGTCACTGTGAATTTGAGGCCAGCCTGAGTCTACAGAGTGAGTTTCAGGTGAGCCTGAACCTAAACAAAAAAAAAGAGAGAGAGAGAGAAAGGAATAATAATAAGAAGAAAAAAAGACAAAAAGGAATAAGAAGAAAAAACAAAACAGTACATAGATTGGGCTGGGCATGGAGCTCAGTTGGTAGCATGCTTGCCTGGCATGCCCAAAGCCCTGGGTTTGATCCCCAGCACCCCATAAACCGAGAATGGTGGCACATGCTTTTAATCCCAGCACTTGGGAAGTGGAGGCAGAAGGAGCCTTGGTTCAAGGCTAGCCTTGGATACCTAGCAGGTTTGAGGCCAACCTGGACTACATGAGCTCCTATCTCAGACAACAATTACAGTATAAGTATCAAACAGACAAAAAGAAAATGAAGTAAAAAAATTAGGGGCTGGACAGATGGCTCAGTGGTTAAAGTGCCGGCAAAGCCTGATGGCCTGGGTTCAATTACACAGCACCCATATAAAACAAGATGCACAAAGTGGCACATGTGCCCAGAGTTTGTTTGCAGTGACAGGAGGCCCTAGTGTGTCCATATCTCTCTGTCTCTGTCTCAATCTTCTCTTTCTCTCCTTCTCTGCTTGCAAATAAAAATCAAATTAGGGCTGCAGAGATGGTTCAGTGGTTAAAGGTGCTTGCCAGCAAAGCCAAAGGACCCAGGTTCAACTCCCTAGTACCCATGTAAAGCCAGATGCACAAAATGGTGCATGCATCTGGAGTTTGTTTGCAGCTGCTGGAGGCCTTGGTGTGTCCATTCTCTCTGTCTCTCTTCTCTCTATCTCTCTCTCTGCTTGCAAATAAATTTAAAAAAGTTAACAAAAAAAACTTTAAACCCAAGCTGGGCATCATGGCTCATGCCTTTAATCCCAACACTCAGGAGGCAGAGGTAGGAGGATTGCCATGAGTTCAAGGCCAGCCTGAGATGCATAGTGAATTCCAGGTCAGTCTGGGCTAGAATGAGACCCTACCTTGAACCCCCATCCCCCCTCCCAAAAACAACTAAAACCTTTAAGCCCTGAGCTGATGACCATGGCAAGGAGGGGAAGCCTGAAATTCTGCAGTGGAGGAGGGAGAGGGGCAGAGGAGAGAAGAGCCTCCAGTCCTGTCCTGAGCCTTCCCCCAAACCAGCAAATGAGGGACTCATGGCTTTGGAAGCAATCTGGGCTTGCAGATGGAATGCATTTGAAATTGGACATCAAAACTTTCAGTATTCCTGTGGTCCATACTCATGAGCTAGATTTCTCTCCCTCACACAATAATTCAGAAACAAGTTACACATGTGGGTGGATGGTATGTGCCCCACTGACTGGCCATTTAAACTGGCACCATTCAGATGCTCTGTGCCACCCAAGTAGCCTCTGCCTTGAAGAGTACTCCTAGCAGAGCTGCTGCTCTTAATGAAGATCTACCGCTGTGGAATTTCAACAAATGCGGTCAGACCAGTACTGCGCGGTCTTTCTCTGAGACCAGGGAGCAAAACACTGTGTGGACTGAAAGGAAGAGATGAACCACATCAGCTTATAATTGCATTCATAAATGAGCCAGACACTGGACCAAAAGTCAATTTATATGCTATCCAAAGAATAGAAGTGAATATCAGGCAATGGCCTGTAATGTTTTGGGGGCATCAGGGACCTCCCTGGCCAATAACTCACTGGAAGGTATCAATGGGCTATATTTTAGTCTGCAGGAGATGTATAGTGATTGGCTGGTTTCAAGTTCATGAGGGTGTAATGATTTGCTGTTCATTGGCATCACTTCTTTTACATTATCAATGCCAAGAACTTGAATTCCTTTCATGGTACTGTACTTTGGGAGCAAGGACTTTTCTTGTTCCTTTATTCTCAGTAACAAATATCCCCAAATAAGGCAAGTTTCACTAACTGTTTTTGAGATGGTCTTGCTAGGAAGCCTAGCATGGCCTCAACCTTCCCGCTTGCCCAGGTTGACCTCAAGTCGTGCCAGTCCTGCTGCAGCCTCGTGACTGCGGGGATTACAGATGTGCCACCAAATCCACACAATAGGGTTGGAAGAAGCATCATAAGGCTGAGAGAGGCTGCTCAGGGGTTAGAGCACCTGCCCATAAAGCCCAACAACTTGAGTTCAATTCCCCAGTTCCCACATAAAGCCAGATGCACAGAGTGGTACATGCATCTGGAATTCATTCACAGCAGCTAGAAGCCCTGGTGTGCCCATTCATTCTCTCTTTCTCTGCCATGGTGTGGGGGTGCATGCCTTTAATTTCCGCACTCAGGGTGGCTGAGGTAGGAGGGTCACTGTGAGTTTGAGGCCAGCCAGCCTTAGAGGCCAGACAGAGACTACAGAGTGAAATCCAGTGAAATCCAAGACTACCTCGAAAAACCAAGATGCACAAGGTGGCAATGCATCTGAAGTTCATTTGTAGTAATAGGAGGCTCAGGTGCGGCCATTCCCCGCCCCCCACACCCACCATTCTCTCTATCTGCTTGCAACTAACTAAATAAATGTTAAAGTAAACAAATACTTTTTAAAAAAGAGGGCTGGAGAGATGGCTTAGCGGTTAAGCGCTTGCCTGTGAAGCCTAAGGACCCCGGTTTGAGGCTCGGTTCCCCAGATCCCACGTTAGCCAGATGCACAAGGGGGCGCACGCTTCTGGAGTTCGTTTGCAGAGGCTGGAAGCCCTGGCGTGCCCATTCTTTCTCTCTCCCTCTATCTGTCTTTCTCTCTGTGTCTGTCGCTCTCAAATAAATAAATAAATAAAAAATGAACAAAAAAATATTAAAAAAAAAGAATATATGGGTGGAAAGAGGAAGGTGGTTAGTGGGAAAGAGGTGGGGAGGAGGGAGAAAAGAGAACAATGGAAGGAGAATACAAAGAATTATCATACGTTCATGTATTTAAATTCAAAATTAAACAGAGAGAATATATGGATAAAACAATCACTGGAGCTGGGCTTGGCAGCACACTCCTTTAACCCTAGCACTCGGGAGGCAGAAGTGGGAGGATTGCCATGAGTTCGAGACCACCCTGAGACTACAGAGTGAATTCCAGGTCAGCCTGGGCTAGAGAGTGAGACCCTACCTCAAAAAACCAAAACTGGAACTCCAGGCGAATGCTTGTCAAGACTTTCCATCCAATGAGGAGTAACTATGGATAATGTGTATTTTCTGCCTTTGGCAATTAGGCTCCAAAAGGCCTCTGGTTTAAAGTTGAATAAACATGCTACCAGCGGAAAGGCCTGGAAAACCTTAATTGGATTGACAGTTAATTGACTGAGGAAGGCAGATCACTACCTTGGGAGGAGGTGATCTTGGACAGAGGTGAGAGCGCAGTCCTTGGCGTAGGCCTGTGTGGTGGTCATGTTTTGTTTGACCATCATTGCATTGGCAGACTCTGAAAATTGGTAGATTTCTCAGAATGTTTTATTCTTATATTTAAAAACAACTCCAAAAGATCTGGCAGCCCTGGGTCTCCACCCCTGCAAGGTCTTCCCCTGAGTGGCTGTTGTAATAACACACCTGTGCCTGTACAGAATGGATGATGAAAAATCTTGTTTCTTTTTACACGTCAAAATTTGCATGTCAGTGTAATTCAGGAATCTCTTTTCCACCTGGTGACCCAGGGACCCATAATTTTACTTTGTGGTTCTACCTAAATCTGTTAACGGTGCCTAAGATCTTCCTGAAATCCTTTTTGTTTGTTTGTTTGTTTTGAGGTTGGGTCTTGATCTAGCTCAGGCTGACCTGGAATTCACAATGTAGTCTCTGGCTGGCCTTGAACTCATGGCGACCCTCCTTCTGCTTCCTCCTGAGTGTAGGAATTAAAGGCCATGCTACCACACCTGGCTGGGCAAAGCTTTTCTGTAGAGGTGTTTTCTTCTCCTGGGCCTAGATTAGGGTATGAAGTAACTGTTTACCATTTATAAATATTTTATTTGTTTATTTACGAGAGAAAGAAGGAGAGAGAGAGAGAGAGAGAGAGAGACAGAGGGAGGGAGAGAGGGAGAGAATGGGTATGCAAGGGCCTTCACCCCCTGCAAACTCCAGACATTGTACATCTGGATTATGTGAGTCCGGGGGAATCGAACCTGGGTTGTTAGGCTTCACAGGCAAGAGCCTTAACTGCTAAGCCATTTCTCCAGCCCCCTTTTCTTTTTTAATAACAATTTATTTATTTGAGTGAGAGAATGAGAATATGGACACACCAGGGCCGCTGCAAACAAATTCCAGTCTCCTGCCACTTTTCGCATATGGCTTTACGTGGCTGATGGAGAATTGAATCTCAGGTCAGCAGGTTTTGCATGCAAGCACCTCTAACCACTGAGCTGTCTTCTCAGCCCTCTCCACGTTGTCTTAAGAGTGAGTTGAATGACTTCTCTGGAAACATGGTGAAGATCATGAGATTTGGACAAGGGAGAAAGGAAGGCCCTACCTCTTAGCTGTTTGCATCCAGATACTTGAATGTCTCAGGAATTGAACCCTGGGCTGGCAGTCTTTGCAAGCAAGTGCCTTGGACTGCTGAGCCATCTTCCCAGCCCTGCTTTAGGAGATTCTAATCATGTCTCCCGAGGACTGAAGACGAGAGGTCTGATTCTAAGTGCTCAGAAAGGCTTTTTGTTGGCTTAGGCAGTCTTTGCGGGCTGAACTCCTCCATTTCAGGCTGAAAACAAGAACACAGTTGGTCAACAAAGTAAAGTAGCCTTACACGCCTTAGGCAAGAAAGGACCTAGCAGTTAGAGGTCTGGTTCCCAGCGGCCTGCTGAGGTGCCCTTTCCTGGAGTGTGGATGGGTAATTAAAATACCCGAATGGCTGAAAGTACAAGAAGAGTTTCTCGGCCGTCCCCGTTGAACTGGATGGAGCTGCTCTTGTGCTTTGACATCAAGGTCATAGAGACCCAGCCCCAGGGACAGCGAGGACATGAGCCCTCTCACCTGGTGTTCTCAAGCTCTGAACTCTCCTCCAGCTCCTCCCTAGCAAGTCCCTGTCATACATGGCGAGGCTGTGGGCCTGGGGTCTCGTGGAGTCTTGTTGAGGAATTTTCCTTGGGCAGGTTTTGAGAGCAGAAGGAAGAAGAAAACGCCAGGTCTGCAGGGACAGCAAAGACTGCAGCAGTGGGATGTCTCCTGAGACTTTGGGGAAGCAGGGACTTCCCGGGACACATCAGCGTCGGCTTGTCCTCTGAAGTGGGAAAACCTGAGGCTCTCTGAAGAGCTGCCATTTCAAGCAGCATTCTTAGGGCCTTATTGGGGTGCTTAGAAGGTGTGGGCCAGGAGGATGGAAGCTGGTTTGCAGAAAGAATGCTAACTGACTGAACAGTCTGCTCTCTCTAAGCGCCTGGAATTTTCTTAAAAAAAAAAAAAAAAAAAAGGGGGGCAGGCGAGATGGCTTAGCAGTAAGGCGCTTGCCTGCTTGCCAAAGGACCCAGGTTTGATTCCCCAATACCCACATGAACCAGATGCACAAGGGGGCACATGTGTCTCCTTATTTGAAGTGGCTGGAGGCCCTGGCACATCTATTTTCTACCTGCCTGTTTCTCTTTCACTCTCAAATAAATAAATAAATAAATTAAAAAGAAAAAAAAAAAAAACAACCCTGCTAAGTGGAATCTGGCTTTTAGGTATCCTAAAAACTTCAGGATTTTTTTTTTTTTTTTTTTGAGGTAAGATCTCGCTCTAGCCCTGGCTGACCTGGAATCCACTATGTAGTCTCAGGGTGGCCTTGAACTCATGGTGATCCTCCTACCTCTGCCTCCTAAGTGCTGGGATTAAAGACTTGCACCATGATGTCTGGAAAAACTTCCGATTTTTAGCAATCTTCCTAGGTTGCGTAGAAAGCACTCAAACACTTGCAAACATAACAGTTCCTGCCGTCTATCACATGGTGTGTCTGTTCCAGGACATCCTCAGCAGCTGCTAACAGGCTGAGTCCGTCTGTGGACAGGAAGGTGGCTGTTTCTGTTACCTGGCGCTGGAAAAAAATGGGAGGGGTTTCAAAGGCCAGGCAGGGGTGTGGGCAGAGGCTCTGTTCACAGTTCACAGTCAAGAGATTTCCTGCTGTGTTCTCCACCCTCCCCCCAGGGTTTCAGTCCAGGCCCACCTGGAATTCACTCTGTAGTCTCAAGGTGGCCTCAGACTCACAGTGATCCTCCTACTTCTGCCTCCCCAGTGCTGGGATTAAAGGCATGTACTACCAAGCCTGGCTCTTGCTATACTCATAGAATTTGGGGAAAATTGGAAAAAAAAAAAAGAGAGAGAGAGAGAGAGAGGAAAGGGGATGGGAAGATGGCTCAGTGGTTAAAGACACGTGCTTGAAAAGCCTCCTGGCCCAGATTCAGTCTCCCAGTGTCTGTGTAGAGCTAGATGCACAAAGTAGTGCATACATCTGGAGCTTGTTTGTAGCAGCAAGAGGCCTTGGTCTCTTGTCTCTCTCTGTCCTTGTAAATAAATAAGCAATAAAAATAAAGGAGCCGGGCGTGGTGGCGCTCGCCTTTAATCCTAGCACTTGGGAGGCAGAGGTAGGAGGATCACTATGAGTTCGAGGCCATCCTGAGATGAATTCCAGGTCGGCCTGGGCTAGAACCACACTCTACCTTGAAAAAAATGAAAACAAATACAAAACCAAAAAAGAATGGGAAAAGTGTTTTTGGAGTGTTCTTGGAAATGTGTAAGGTAATGTAGGAAAAACAAAAAGGGCGGGGCTGGAGAGACGGCTCAGTGGTTAAAGGCACTTAACTGCAAAGCCTAAGGCCTGGGCTTGATTCCCTAGCACCCCTGTAAAGCCAGATGTGCAAAGTGACACAGGCATATGGAATTCATTTGCAGTTGGCAGGAAGCCCTGGCATACCCATACTCTCTCTCGCTGTCTTTCTCTTAAATGAATAAATAGATACAAAGGAAGACCAAATGGAAGTATGAACACCTATCTTTGTCCCGGTGACTGGGATTCTGGGAGAGAAATGGCGGCCACAGCCAGTGCCTGGCTGGGGAGATGGTGTGGCGGGTAAGGTTCGCGCTGCTCGAGGCTGAGCGCCTCCCCAGACCCCACGGGAAAAGCCCGAAGCGGTGTTGGGTTCCGGAGGCTCCCGCGGGCCGACCTTGAGATGGGAGGAGAACAGCAGCAGACGACCGGACACCGGCCTGAAAGTTGTCACCTGGCCGCCTCGGCATGGCGTGCTTGCTGTGGCTTGCAAGCACGCCCCCCACGTACCCCCCACGCACATGCACACATGCACACGCGTGCACACACACGCGCCAGTTTTATAAACTTTCCCAGAATTCATTTTCAATCTAAAATTTACAAACATGTTTTCCTCTTATCACCCTATGATAATCTTTTTGGGTTTCTGGACAATATACATTAAAAAGCGTTTTCATCACCAAAATCACCTTGTTAATTTACTTGCTGGAGAGAGGCAATGATCTCACTAAAAGTTAGTGAGTTCATAGGCAGAAAATTGGGGCATGCGTAAAACACTTGTAGCATTCAGCAGAAGTGTGTGGGAGCACAGGACACTTCAACTGTATTGATTAGTTAAAACTACAGCTATTTACAGAGCTGGCGAGATGGCTTAGCGGTTAAGGCGCTTGCCTGCAAAGCAAAAGGACCCCCGTTCAATTCCCCAGTACCCACATAAAGCCAGATGCACAAGGTACATCATGCATCTGGAGTTTGCCTGCAGTAGCTAGAAGCCCCGACGGGCCCATTCTCCATCTATCTGCCCCCCCCTCTCCTAAATAAATATTAAAAAAACTATTTACATGTCAAAGTGTACATAAAAGTATTTCTCTGCTCAAATAAGAAAATAAACACACTATTTTGGGAGACATATATAATCTCATTTGATAAATGATCATTTAACCAAGGCTGGAGACATTTTATTACCTTATACATTTACTGAAATCCAAGCCATCTTACTTTGCAAATGATATATGAAAGTTATATAAATTTTCATAATATTATGTCAATTATATCTGAAAATCATGAGGAGGCTGGGGATGGAGCTCAGCTGGTAGAGTTCTTGCCCAGCACCCATGAAGTCTTGGGTTCAATTCCTTGCACCACAAAAACCAGGTGTGGTGGTGCACACCAGCATTTGGGAGGTAGAAAGGCAGGAGGATCAGAAGTTCAAGGTCTTTAGCAGCGTGCCAAGTTTGAGGACCATCAGAGATACACACAAATCTGTGTCAACAACAAAAAACAATTATAAAACGAGAGCTGGAGCCGGGTGTGCTGGCTCACGCCTTTAATCCCAGCACTAGGGAGGAAGAGCTAGGAGAATCTCTGAGTTTGAAGCCAGCCTGAGACTACACAGTGAATTCCAGGTCAGCCTGGGCTAACCAGGCTGTACCTCGGAAAACCAAAAATAAAATAAAATAAATAAATAAAAAAGGGAGAGCTGGGAATGGTAGGGTCAAGCTACAAATGCTGGTGTGTGAAAGGAACAGGGGAGAACCAGAAAAGGAGTTCAAGGTCATCCTCAGTACATAGCTAGTTGGAAACCAGCCTAAGCTACACGTGACCCTATTTCAAAAAGGTAAAAATAGCAAAGTTAAATTGCTTGTGTGTGGCTATCATGACCATAGTCAGCAATCATAGTTTAAAAACTATAAGCAGGGCTAGAGAGATGGCTTAGGTGGTTAAGGCACTTACCTGCAAAGCCAAGGACCCAGATTTGATTCCCCAGAATCCAGTAAGTCAGATGCTCAAGGTGGTGTTTGTTTGCAGTGGCAAGAGGCCCTGGTGCACCCATACTCACTCTCTCTCTCTGCTTGCAAATAAATAAATAATATTAGAAAAAACCCTAGAGACAAACCTCACAGCCCATCTTGCTCTCCTTCAGTCTGCGGCACTGTTTGAGTGCCTACTGTGGGCTCAGTCCTGCGCCACTTTCTTACTTGTGGCAATGAGCTGGAGGATCATATATGGAGATCACAGAGCAGAATATTGAACATGGAGACTGACTCTGAAAATATGGATTATCTGATTGCTGTAATTATAAATCATGACTGGTTTGCTATTACTGTGTCTCTTGAATGAATTTAATTGGGAAATTTCACGTGACAAAATCTCAATGTCAGTGCACAGCTTTCCACATGGGGAATAAAATAGTGTGCACAGGCTGTGGTTTATGGGTTTGGGTTAATGTTAAGTTCCCAAAGCCTACAATTTAGAACCGGCTTACATTCCAGAAGTTTGTTTACAAGCTACTTGATGAAGTGGTTGATTTCCAAAGCTAATCAGCAAAGATCTATTTAACCTATAAAGTGGGTGAACTAAGGCACTGGTGTTATAATTAAGACTGAACATTAGGTTAAACAAGGTTTCTAAGGTTGAAGGCATTCAGAGTTCAGCTTGGGGCCCAGGATGTCCATGTCTCCTATAACTTGCGTGGAGATGAGAACAGATCCCTAAGTCCTCGGTGCTCAAGGCAGCTGTAGAGGGGTAGGGATGGGGACGGGCTAGAGCCGAGGCGGGCTGGAGCTCAGGGTTCAGGGTAACTCCGTGTCGCAGCCATTGTGGAGGAGAGCGATGGACCAGCGCCAGGAGGGAGGACTGAGCAGATGGAAGGTGATGGAGGAGAGAAGACCCCGGGCAGAAGTGGAAGACGGGGTGGTGTCCCACCAAGTCCACAAGGGCAGTGCAGTAAGAGCCACACCCGTGTCACACCCTGCCGGTGGAAAATTATGTGGGTGCATATGAATTGAGAAGAGAACCAATAATTTCAGATGAATGAAAATACAATGTTAGCAAGCCCCACATGAAGCTATAAGCACCAGAGTTAGGCATAGGATAAACATTGAGTTCCCTGTAGTAAGGAGAGGTAGGTCCATGATCCTTAAATAAAAGCCACTGACTTGGAGGACAATAAATGTCTTACCTGAGGAACAAGTGAAATGGGATTTTGAGAGTTCTTTTTTATTTTTTATTTTTAAAGTAATCCTCCATATTTTCATTTGCTTATGAGAGATTTTGTGTGTGTGAGAGAGAGAGCGAAAGGGGCGGGGGGAGGCACTCCAGGACCTCTTGCTGCTGCTAAGGAACTCCAGACTCATGTACCACTTTGGGTCTGGCTTTACATGGGTACTGAGGAATCGAACTTGGAGTAGCAGGCTTTGTAAGCGAGAGACTTTAACTGCCAAGTCATCTCTCTGGTCTGAGATTTTGATTTCTTACACTATAACAACTTGAGGCAAAGTTGGTGGAGAGGTATTGGATCTGTACTCAAATCCCTCCCCTAGAATGCAGACATTCTCCACGTCTGCCCAGGATGGGCTCTGAATTCCAGTGTTTTCAATAGTCTACCATGATCACCTCATGCATGTCCTAGGAAGTATTCTGCAGTCTGACCAGAGCGATTGCCTACTTAATATTCCAAATGTTCTGGTTTGGAAAAAAATGCAAAAGCTGTTCTGTTGAAGTCCTTTTAAATCACTTACAACGTTGGGCAATGACAAAAAAAAAAAAAAAAAAAGCAGCTATGAAATATAGGGTGGAAAGCTAGGCATGGTGGTATATGATTGTAATCCTAGCACTTGGGATGTGTGGTTGGAGGATTGCTGTGATTTTAAGGCCAGCCTGGGCTACAGAGTGATTTCAAGGTTAGCCTGGGCTATCTAGTGAGGATCTGTCTCAAACAAATTAAAAAAAAATCCAAGAAACAAACCAAAAAAATGAAAGAAGGAACAGACATTTTGGGATGGAGTGCAAAACTAACCAAATGTGTTAGAAGGTCTTCATGAAATCTAAG
Source organism: Jaculus jaculus (assembly GCF_020740685.1). Lineage (NCBI taxonomy): Eukaryota > Metazoa > Chordata > Mammalia > Rodentia > Dipodidae > Jaculus > Jaculus jaculus. The sequence continues at coordinate 108,315,469 of NC_059113.1, read as the reverse complement.
ACTGTATGTAAGATTACAGAAAAGCATCTTGAGGTACATTTCACACGCACAGGCAAGTGTGTGTCAAGTGAAGAAACAGGTGTGGCGAGCCTCTGGCAGGCCCTCAGGCCGGCAGCCACAGAAGCTGTTCTGTGTGTTTACTGACAGGAGACTTGATATGGAGAACTGGCTACTGGTGCCATAGATGAGCTGAATCTAGAGATGTGATGGTGACTATGGGAGGCTGCTCCTGACTAAGATTTCAAGGCTGATCAGTCCGGGGCAGGTCTCTCCAGTAGGATCTAGAACCACAGCTGAGGCTTCCCATCTGAAGCTGGGACCATAGAGAGAGCACAACGGGTACTGGAAATGACAGGAGGTCCACTCAGAGAAAATGCCCTTCCTTTCTTCTCCTCCCTCCTTCTTTTCTTCTTCCCTCCTTCACTGTCTTCTTCCATCTCTCCCTCCCTTCCTTCCTTCCTTCCTTCCTTTCTTTTCTCCTCCTTTACTTCCTTCTTCCTTCTCTCCCTTTCTTTCTTCCTTCCTTCTCCCTTGCCCCTTCCTTCCTCCTTCATGCTGGTACTCCTGCTTTCAAATGACTGCATCTAGCTACAAATCAGAAGTCAAAGCCACTTGGGAAATGTAGTCTCTGTAAACGGAGTCCTCCATTCTTATAGGAATACACTGCACATGACTAGAAATTTAAATTTTGTATAATGCAAAATGTTATCAAATTGGTAGCTCTCTCTCTCTCTATTTATCTATCATCTACCTGCCTGTCTTTCTTCCTTCTTTTCTTTCTTTCTTTCTTTCTTTCTTTCTTTCTTTCTTTCTTTCTTTCTATCTATCTGTCTATCTATATATTTACCTATCTGATCAACTCTGCATGATTTTCAAACGGTGACTAGAAAATATCACTGTATCCTCAGGGAACTTTCTGAAATTAAACTTCATTATTTTTATTATAAAAATTCATGAGGAAATAAAACAGGCACATGAAACAAAATTCAAAAGTTAAAAAGGGATATGTAGAAAAAATGTCTCAATCATATCTCACATCCCACATAAGTCATAATACCATATCTATATTCATATCTCTATTTCCATATCTTAATCTGTATCTACCCTGTAATTTAATTTAGTTTATTTATTTGAGAGAGAGCACAAGGCAGGGAGAGTGAGAGAGAAAGAGAGAGGGGGGAGAGAATGGGCACACCAGGGCCTCTACCCACCGTAAGTGAACTACAGATGCATGTGCCACCTTGTGCATCTGGCTTATATGGGTACTAGGGAATCAAACCTGAGTCCTAGCCATCTCTCCAGTCCTCTATCCCTTGTTCTATATATGGATCACGCATATTTCCCCACAATAGTAACATGCTATACACTCCTCTACTGACCTAAGCTTTAGAACTGATCCGGACCCACCACTACAATAGCGGGGGTATTTCTTCCCTGTGGACACACAGTGGGTGTGTGCATTGGGTCAGACATGTGCTTAGATGTTACAGGAGTGTAAATCATGTGGTTTGCAGACATGCAGTATTCAACCAGTCATGCAAAGAATTCTCCAAGGCAGTAATTCAGCAGAAACTTTGCCAGGCTAGCCAGAGTGATTCAAGAGTTTGGAATGACTCACTGGGGCTTGGGCTAAATCATCTTGGCTTCACCATATCACTTGGAGCAAAGGTAAGTCCAAGATTTAAATCCTGGTGGCTCAGAATCTCAGTGACTCAGAAAAGCTGTCCGAGATGCATTATGTTGTATACACAGATAATGTCCACAGAGTGAGAGCATGCCTGGAGTGAGCAGACCTCACTGGTCTAGACTGGGCCAGGATCTTACAAAATCCTTACCATAGTTTAATCTCATGGACCTAAATAACATTAAGAACGGTTTAGGGAAAGAGGGAAAAGAGGGAGGGAGGGAGGAGAGGAGAGAAGGAGGGGCAGACCAAGAAAGGGAGGAAAAAGACAAAATCTGCTGAGAGATGGCTATTACCTGGATTTTCTAGGGTAAGAACATCATCATCATCATTTTGGTACAACTTTCCAGACAATACACATGTATTTATCAGAGCAGGCTTTTTGGCTTTCTTTTTTTCCAGTGCTGATATGGAAGTTGTGGAGGATAATGAGAGACCCTTTATTAGGGATTCTAAGAGTCCACTAATATTTTATAAAGTTTTAAAAATATTTTATTTATTTATTTATTTGAGAGAGAGAGAGGCAGGTAGAGAGAGAGCAAGAGAATTAATATGGGCATACCAGGCTCTCCAGCCACTGCAAATGAACTCCAGACACATGGACCACCCTGTGCATCTGGCTTATGTGGGTCCTGGGGAATCAAACCTGGGTCACTAGGCTTCACAGGCAAGCACCTTAACCACTGAGCCATCTCACCAGCCCTCCACTGGGTAATTCTTGGCTGATATGGGCTTTGGTAATGGTAATGGCCAGCTTGCTTTTTCTTTCTTTTTTCAGGTGCTGGGTATTGAACCTCACAGAATCTAAGTCCATGCTCTACCACTGAGCTCTAGCCCCACACCAAGGTCAATGCTCTAAAAGGAAAACATTTTTACTCTCTCTCTAGGCCTTTGGATCTACTATGAGGGAGAATGAGGATGGGGTGGGGATGGACCACTGCGCTCAGGCACCTTAGGCAGCTCTTAGACTAACAGTCAGAAAGGATTTCCATGAGATTCCCGTGGCTCCTGTAGGGGTGGGTTCTACCCACATGAAGATGCCAAGTCAGCCAGGCTGCTGAGTCCATGATGGTATCAGGCAAAAGGGGTGCTGATAGGCTCAGAGCCCCTGACACGGGTAACTGTTGACAGCTCTGCCCAAAGATGAAGCAGGAAGGAGGCACAGGCCAGCGTGGGCCATTTGCCAGGTCACTGCTCTTCTGAGCGACCAGGGTATGAGGCCTGGCATTGCAGTGACCTCCTCCCTGAAGGCACAAAGCACCAGAGCCAAAGCAGCGGATGGGAGGAGAGCCATTCATTTTGGCTCACAGTCGTGAGGGGAAGCTTCGTGCTGGCAGGGGAAGGCGTGGCATGCTCAGAGGCTGGGCATCACCTCTGCTGCAGCAGGAGCAAATAGTGGCGGGAGAGTTAGCCAAGTTCTAAGAGGTGGGAGCTGGCTACGACACCCCAAGCCAGCCCCAACGACACGCCTCCTCCAGCAAGGCTCCACCTCCCAAACTGCCGCCAGCTGTGGACCAAGCCCTCAAAGCACATGAGTCTATGGGGGACATCTGACCCAAACCCCCACAGTAGTCTTCTTGGTCAAATCTGAGATCATGAAAACACACACACACACACACACACACACACACACACACACACACACAATTTACCATTTTACAAGACTGGGAGCTCAATTGTAAAGACAGAGAAAATGGTTAGCATTCATGACTGCTTATGGTGAACTAGGCACTGTGCTGTTTTCACCCCTTCAAGATGAGCAGTATCCACTTTGAAACTCACCTAGGCTCAGAGCTACTATTGCTATTAGACACAAGGACGTGAGTAAGTCAAGGAACTTGCCTGTGGCCATGAAGCAGCAGTAATCTAAACATCTTGATCATTGTAAGGAATTACTTCACTACATTCTATTTTTAAATACTTGTTTATTCATTTGTGTATGTGTGTGAGAGAGAGACAGAGGAGAAAGAATGGGTGTGCCAGGATTTTCTGTCACTGCAAATGAACTCCAGATGCATGTGCCACTTAGCACATCTGGCTTTATGTGGATACTGGGGAATTGAACCCAGGCCATCAGGCCATCTGATTAAAGGCAAGCACATGCCTCTAACCACTTGGCTATCTCTCCAGTCCTATACTGCATTTTTTCTTTGAGGTAGGGTCTCGTACTACCTCAGGCTGACCTGGAATTTGCTATACAGTCTCAGGCTGGCCTTCAACTCACAGCAATTCTCCTACCTCTGCCTTCTGGGTGCCAGAATTAAAGGTGTGCGCCACCATGCATGCCTGGTTATACTACATTCTTAATAAGGAAATCCTGAACCTTAACATACTCAATTTATCTATTCTGGATTCCTTTTTTTTTTTTTTTTTTTTTTTTTTTGGTTTTTCGAGGTAGGGTCTCACTCTGGTCCAGGCTGACCTGGAATTAACTCTGTAGTCTCAGGGTGGCCTTGAACTCACAGCAATCCTCCTACCTCTGCCTCCCGAGTGCTGGGATTAAATGTGTGCGCCACCACGCCCGGCTCCTTTTGGCATTTTTTTTTATTCTATGAGTACAAACTATTTTCTTCTTAATTACGTTTTATTTACTTATCTATTTATTTGGGGGGGGGTCCTTGTGTATGAGTGTCAGCATTTGCATGTCACGGAACATCTGGGGGTCAGAGGACAACTTCCTGGGGTCATCCTCGCCTTCGATCTCTTGTAAGGCCGAGGCTCACATCGTTCGCTGCTGCTTTCACGGGGCTTGCTGGACCCCGGGCGTGTGATGAATTCTCTGCCTCCCTCCTGCCATGGCATCTGGTCTTACGTGGGCACTGGAGCTCCAAACTCGGTCCTTGTGCTTGCCTGGCAAGTGCTTTATCTGCCGTGCCATCTCCCCAGGCCCTGGATATAAATGATTTCTTACCGTCACCCTGAAGGATACGTCTGAGTTGTACCTGTCACGCACAGTAAGCCGGACATTTAGTAACAGAATTAAAGTCTGACTGGAGGCTGTGTTCTCAAAGTCTCCGTGCAAAGAGCCTCGAAGCAGATTTAGTGTTTCTGGAAAGAGCTGTTCCCTCAATCACAGAGTTAGCTGGAACCGTGTATGCAATCCATCGCATACGGCGAGGAAGGAGACCAGTATTTATCTATGGGCTCCGCCCCCACAGATAAGGGCAGTGTGAGTAGAGCTTTTATTTCCTCATGGATGGCAGAAGTCCAGTCAAGCTGCCATCAGCTCTTCCAATAACCAGAGGCTTGAAGAACTTCTGGGGCTAGAAAGAAAGAAAGGAAAGAAGGAAGAAGGAAGGAAGGCAGGCAGGCAGAGAGAAAAAGGAGAAGGAGAAGGTCACAGAACAGGTGGAGCACGGCAGGTGGGGACCACACCTCTCTGTCTGCCCCTTGGGTTCCTAGCCCACTATCATCACCTCTTGCGCTGGGGCTGTAGATTTTTCTCTCTGAGCTTAATGTTGTTAGAGGAGACAGAAACGTGTGGCTGTGGGGTCATGACAGCTCCATATCAAAGACTTAATTCAACCCGGCCTCCCCTCCTCCCCCAGTGTAAGACGCTTCGGGCCAGCATTGGAGATAGTCAGACCTGGCCCAGCTGGGGAAGTGAGTAGCCTGCAGCTAGCTCGTGATCTGGAACATGTTCCTGACACCTTGTTAAGTGAAAACAGCTGCTTATAGGGCAACAGCATACTTGAAATATTCAGGGCAAAGTCTAGAAGGTTGGATGCCACAAGATTAACCATGGTTACCTCTGCATGACTGGAAGAGAGCTGAGTTCTTTTTCATTTGATCAAGTGGTTTCTCTGATTGAGGCATTGAATTCTCAGTATTTCCTTAGTTTGCCTGCAAAGCCAAAGGACCCAGGTTCAATTCCTCAGGACCCATGCTAGCCAGATGCACAAGGTGGCACATGCGTCTAGAGTTCATTTGCAATAGCTGGAGGCCCTAATGTACCCATCCTCTCTCCCTTTCTTAATTAAATAGAAATAAAATACTCTTTAACAAAAGCACATATGTAATTCTAGCGTTCAAGAGGTGGAGCAAGGAGGTTCTTTATAAGTTCAAAGTCAACCTGATTGGCATAGTAAGTTCCAGGTCAGCCAGGGCTACAGAGTGACATTTTGTCTGAAGAAACCAAAATCAACAACAATAGATAGAGAGCTAAATAAATGAAATCACCTATGATATGTGAACATCCATTTCTTTTTAAATAAGAAACAAAGCAATATTTCAGATTACCTCATAACACATAAAAATTTATTTTCTTATAAGAAAATTCATTGCTCTAGCCCAGGCTGACCTGAAATTCACTGTGTAGTCTCAGAGTGGCTTTGAACTCATACCTTTGCCTCCCAAGTGCTAGGATTAAAGGTGTGTACCACTGCACCTAGTTCTCTCTTTTTTAAAATGTTTATTTGTGCACACACGGGGGTGCATATGCACCCCTGGGTGCGTTGCTGTAGCAAACACCCATCCACCTTTACATGCGTGGCTGGAGAACTGAACCCAGACTCACAGCCTTTGCAAACAAGTGCCTTTACTACTGAGCCATCTCCCCAAACCCACACATATTTTAATGACATTTTAAAGAATACGTTCTGAGAATTGCATCCTTGGGAAATTCCATGTTGTGTAAGCACCACGCACTGTGCGTACACACACCTAGATGGTAGTGCAACCACTGTTAAGGTCTGTGCTAGCTTTCTGACACTGTGACAAAACACCCCCTCCCCCCAAAAAAAATCAACTTTGGAGCTAGAGTGAGATGCTATGTCAAACACACACACACACACTCCACATAAAGGAGGGAAGATTTACTGTGGCTCCTGACTTCCTCCGGGCCTGTCCATGATCACTTGGGTCTGGGAGAGGCGGGCCTGCTGGCTGAGGACTGTGGGCAGTTGATCTGCTCACCTCACAGCAGCCGGGCTTACAAGGGAAGAAGGAGGGAAGGGAAGGAGGGAGGGAAGGAAAGAGAGAGAGAATCTTTTATAACAAAACCCCAACACTCAAACCCACTACTATGTGAATCAACTGATGGACTGAATCCATTGATGAGATCAGAGCTCTCAAGATCCCCTCACCCCTCACAGGATTCCTCTCTGATCACTCCTCCTTTGGGCCTTGGGGGATGTTATATCCAAACCCACAACATGAGCTCTCAGTGCAATCCAGAGGTAGGTAACCAGTCTGGGGATGAAAGCCTGTGATTCTAGCACTCTGAGGAGGAGCCAGGAGGATCAGAAGTTCAAAGTCATCCTCAGCTACACAGGGAGTTGGAGGTCTTTCTGAACTAGCTACTTTGTCTCAAGTTATAAAAAGGAGGGGGAATGCTGGAGAGATGGCTTAGTGGTAAAGACCTTTGCCTACAAAGCCAAAGGACTCAGGTAAGCCAGAGACACAAGGGGGGGCATGCATCTGGAGTTTGTTTACAGTGGCTGAATGCCCTGGTGCACCCATTCTCTCTCTCTTTCTGCCCCTGCCTATTTCCCTCTTTCTTTCTCTCAAATAAATAAAATAAAAATATATTTTAAAAAAAAGCTGAGTGTGGTAGCTCATGCCTATAGTTCTAGGACTTGAGAAAGGTAGGAGGATTCATGTGAGTTCAAAGCCACTCTAGGCTACAGAGTAAGTTCCGGGTCAGCCTGGGCTACAGTGAAACTCTGCTTCAAAATAAATTCATAAGATAAGGGGGCTCGCAAACTGGGCGTGGTGGTGCACGCCTTTAATCCCAGCACTCGGGTGGCAGAGGTAGGAAGATCAGCGAGACTTCAAGGCCACCCTGAGACTACATAGTGAATTCCAGGTCAGCCTTGGCTAGAGGGAGACCCTACCTTGGAAAACCAAAATAATAAATAAATAAAATAAGGGGCTTTACCCCTCCCATCTTCTCATGGGCAGGAGTTCCTCTTCATATTCTCTTCTTTCCATTTCTTAATCTAATAAACTTAAACCAAAAATAATAGGGCTTAGCTGGGCATTGTGGCACATGCCTTTAATTGCAGCACTTGGGAAGCAAAGGTAGGAGGACTGCTGTGAGTTTGAAGCCACCCTGAGACTACATAGTGAATTCCAGGTCAGCCTGGGCTAGAGCGACACCCCACCTCAAGAAACCAAAAAAAGAAAAAAGGGCTGGAGATGGTTCAGCAGTCAGGCACTTGCTTGCAAAACCTGATGGCCTGGGTTGGGTTTCCAGGTACGCATGTCAAGCCAGACGCACAAAGTAGTGCATGCATCTGGATTTGCAGCAGCAAGGGGCCCTGGCACACACCTATTCTCTCTCTCCCCCTGCAAGTAAATAAACAAAAGTAAACAAAAAAATAAAATAAAGGAGATTGTGGCTAAACATGATGTGTATAAGCCTGTTGCCCCTATAATGTGGCATAAGATTTTATAGTAAACTAAAAAATTGAAGAGCACTGTAAAATAGAAACGAAAAGTTTAGTATAATACGCACATAAGCAGTCATTAATCACTGCTATCAAGCCTACAACTGTGTATTGTAAATAATTGCATATGCTGCAGTTTTATATGGCCGGAAGCAGGTGAGGTTTGTTTATGGCAGTGTCACCTCAAATACATGAGTAACAAATGCATTTTTCCTACTAAGCTACCATGTGGTAGAAATTTTTTTTGTGCACTGTGCATAGTATGTGGTGTGTTTGCTATGTGCAAATGCGTGTGCAGGGGTATAGTGTATGGTGTGTGTGCTATGTGCACATGTGTGTGCAGATGTGTAGTGTGTGGTGTGTGTGCTATATGCACATACATGTGCAGATGTGTAGTGTGTGGTGTGTGTACCATCTACATATGCGTGTACAGATGTGTGTGGATGGCCTAGGTGCCCATGTGCAGAAAGCAGAGGAAGACATCAGATGTCTTCCATCCCTTTTCTGCCTCAGGGGCTCGCTGAGCCTGGGGCTCACTGTTTTATAAGCAGACTGGCTGACCAAGAGCCCAGTGACCTCCGCCTCCACCCTCCTCAACACCGGGGTTCCAGGCATAAATTACCACATCTGGCTTTATTTCCCCCTGGTTTTAGTTTTTTAAGCTAGGGTTTCACTCTAGCCCAGGCTGTCCTGGAATTCATTCTGGAGTCTCAGGGTGGCCTCATGGTGATCCTACCTGTGCCTCCCAACTGCTGGGATTACAGGTAAGGGCCACCATGCCCGGCTTCACATCTGGCCTCTTATGTGGGTACTGGGGATTGAACTCAGGTCTTCATGCTGGCCACAGCAAACACTCTTACCCACTGAGCCATCTCCCCTGCCCAGTAGTTTCTTAGCCCAAGAACAGAAGTTTCCTCTCCATCCCCTGTATGACTTGAGCTCAGGCTAACCCCTGTGTGTACAATGATGTGTTATGTCTCAGTGCCTCTAGGGCTACGATTTTCTCTCGAGAACTGTCTTAATGGGGGCAGGATTGCCACAGCAGGTAAAACCATGATCAATACATCAGAAAGTTTCCTAAATGCCTTTTTAAGTTTTGTATTTTAATTTTCCTTGTGTGTGTTCATTGTATGTCGGACTTGGTTTCATAAGACATCGTCATACAAGTGTACACCATCCACTGGCCCCCACCCCCTCACCCCTCTTTTTCTGCCCGTCCCCCTCTGTCGGTCCCCTGTTCCTCTAGCTTTGCTTCTACTTTCATGTCACATGTACATACGTGATGTTATGTATCTGCATGAAACTCAGAACCACAAAGAGGAGAAAATGTGATTTTGTCTGAGACTGACTTACTACGATTGTCCACACTAATATCCATTTTCCTGCATACAAACGATCCAATGTCATTCTTTTGTGTGTGTGGGGGGGGGCTAAGGTATGTGTGGTGTGTGCCAACGCAAAGAGAATGTCAGGTGCCCTCCTCTGCCACTCATTCGCATATTTCCTCGAGACAGAATCTCTCGGAACTGCTGTTTTCCAAGCCCCAGCAATTCTCCCACAACACTGGCCGTACAGAAGTGAATGGCCACACCCAGCTGTTCAGTCAGTGCTAGGAACTGAGCTGGTGTGAATCAGGCTTCGTGTTTGCGAGGCCAGACTCTTATCAGCAGAGCCATCTCCCGGCCCAGCTTCATTCTTTGGGAATGAACAACTCCTACTGTGTGCTTGCATCACGTTTTCTTCACCGAGTCCTCTCTTGTTGGACGCCTAGGGCGGTTCCATAGCTTAGCTACTGTCAATACTTGGACGTGCAAGTATCTCTGTGACGTGGTGACTTGGAACGCTTTAGGTAAGCAAGTATGCAGGTGTGGTATAGCTGGGTCATATGGAAGATCTATTTGCATTTTTCTGAGGAATCTCTGTACAGACTTCCATGGTGACCAGACTAGTTCACATTTCCCACCGGTAATGTATAAAGCTCTCTTTTGTCCACATTCTCACTGGTATTGGTGATTTTTATTTTGTTTTGTTGTTGTTGTTTTAATTAATTAACTAATTTAGAGAAAGAGGGGGATAGAGAGAGAGAATGGGGGCATCAGGACCTCCAGCCACTGCAAATGAAATCCAGATGCATGCACCCCCATGTGTATCTGGCTAACGTGGGTCCTGGGGAATTGAACCTGGGTCCTTTGGCTTTGTAGGCAAACACCTTAACTGCTAAGCCACCCCTCTAGCCCTGTTGTTGTTTTTTGAGGACAGGTTGATCTGGAATTCATTATGTTGTCTCAGGGTGGCATTGAATTTAGGGCTATCCTCAGCCTCCCAAGTGCTGGGATTAAAGGCGAGCACCACCATGCCTAGCTCAAGCACCTAGTTTTAAAGAAGGAAACAGTAGTGTGGTTACCTAAAAGCATCAGTCACTGCATAATATTCAAAACTGAAGTTTTGTTTGTTTTTTTTTTCGAGGTAAGGTTTCACTCTAGCCCAGGCTGACCTGGAATTCACTATGGAGTCTCAAGGTGGCCTCGAACTCACGGCGATCCTCCTACCTGTGCCTCCCAAGAGCTGGGATTAAAGGCGTGCGCCACCACGCCCGGCTGATTGTTGTTTGTATCCAATTAATCTGTGAACTAAAGTCAAAGACAACGAAGTTGTGGCTCAAGTCCCCAGGTCCTTAAAATTATTGTTTTAAGTTTTATTTATGAGAAAGAGAGAGAGAGAGAGGGAGAGAGAGAAAGATGGGGGAGGGAAGGAGTGAATGGGCACACCAGGGTCTCTAGCCACTGCAAATGAACTCCAGATGCATGTACCACCTTGTGCATCTAGCTTACGTGGATCCTGGGAAACTGAACCTGAGTCCTTTGGTTTTGCAGGCATGTGCCTTAACTGCTAAGATATCTCTTCAGCCTCTGCAAACTACTTTTATTTTAATTCCCTAACCCAAGCTGTAGCCCTCTTCCCCTGACTCCTTTCTCAGTAATTTTAGAATACATATACAATGTAAAATATAACAAACTTACGTGTATTTATGACCTTTCATAACTCCCTAGGTTGTTGTTGGTATTGTAATTTTTTGGATTTGGTTTTGCTTTCAGGCAGGGTCTCAAGTCCAGGTTGGCACAGTAACCATTAGGTAGCCAAGAACGACCTCAAACTTATATCCATCCTCCTGCCTCACTCTTGGAAGTCCTGGGATTACAAGAATGAACCTCCGTGCTCAACTGGTCTTCCTTCTCTAACCTCTCTTCCCACACTGCAGCCCCTGGGCCATTCTTTCTGATGACTTCATTTTCCAAACCTCCTCTTTGAATTTCTCTCTCAGTTCATCACCCAGCAGCGTCTGTCCTCCAAATCCTGAGCGGTATAGTCCATTCCTTACAACCAACGGCACACATGTCCTGTCATTCATTCACTGAGGGGCACAGCTATTTTCGGGATGGAGAAGACCAGGATGCTGGGAGCTGTGGAGGGAAGACATGGGGAGGATGGAAATCTGAGACCCTGGCTTCAGCTCCCCCTAATACCCCTGGGCATGAGCAGCTGCCTGCCCCTGGCTGACTTTTCCATGGGCTATGTGCACACTAAACCCTGGCTCACCAGGGACCCTCAGTAGGGACATTAGCTGGCTTGCTTAAGTGCTTGGATGAAGAGCTGAGACAAGGTGACCTCTAAGCTCTTTGTAGCTTTCTGGAAAGCGCTAACATCTGTTAAGTCAAAATGAAGAGGACCAGTAGAACTTTGTTAGTTTAAAGGCTGAGGAGATTGCTCAGTGGTTCAAGGTGCTTACTTACAAAGTCTGATGGCCCAGTTCAATTTCCTAGCACCCGCATGAAGCCAGGTGTGCAAAGTGGTGGATGTGCCTGGAGTGCATTGGCAGTGACAAGCGGTCCTGGCGCCATGTACTCTGTTTCTTTCAAGCAAGTTTCTTTCCTTCCTTCCTTCCTTCCTTCCTTCCTTCCTTCCTTCCTTCCTTCCTTCTTTCCTTCCTTCCTTTCTTTCTTTCTTTCTTTTTTTCGAGGTAGGGTCTCACTCTAATCCAGGCTGACCTGGAATTTATACTGTATTCTCAGGGTGGCCTCAAACTCACAGCAATCCTCCTACCTTGGATGAAAGGCTTGCACCACCATGCTCTGCATAAGCAAGTGTCTTTCTCTAACCACTGAGCTGAGCCATGTCCCCAGCCCCCCTTCTCAAAAAAAATAAATAAAATTTTTTGGGCTGGAGAGATGGCTTAGTGGCTAAGGCACTTGCCTGCAAAGCTAAAGGACATAGGTTCAATTCCCCAGGACCCACGTAAAGTCGGATGCACAAGGTGGAGCACCCATATTCTCTTTGCCTCTTTCTCTCAAATTAATAGATAATACAATATGGCGGCGCCCAGTGGCGGTGTGAACTGTGAGGAGTTCGCCGAGTTCCAGGAAGTACTCAAGGTGATGCAGACAATTGATGACAGAATAGTACATGAATTAAACAGTACGGTTCCAACAGCTTCCTTTGCAGGGAAAATTGATGCCAGCCAAACCTGTAAACAACTTTATGAGTCTTGGATGGCAGCTCATGTCAGTAGAGACAGAGTTATAAAACACTGTATAGCCCAGACTTCAGCAGTAGTACAAAACCTCCGAGAAGAAAGAGAAAAGAATTTGGATGATTTAACATTATTAAAGCGACTTAGAAAAGAACAAACAAAGTTGAAATGGATGCAGAGCTGAATGTTGAAGAAGTAGTAAATGACAGGAGCTGGAAGGTGTTTAATGAACGCTGCCGAATTCACTTCAAGCCTCCGAAGAATGAATAAAGAGAGACTTTTTTTTTTAAAAAAGGATTGGGTCATCTCAGCAGAGCTAAGCATGCCAGACATCAACAGGGTGGGCGTCCTAGAATAATTTCTGAGCCAACAGTCCAAGACCTTTTGTTGATTTCAGCCCCACTTAGCCAAGACCTCAAGTCTAAGTAATTCTCATAATTATAAAATAATCAACTGCTATTTTATACTGATTGTGTAAAAAAATGTTTTGTAACTATTAAAATAATTTTTTGACAAAAAATTAATAGATAATATATTTAAAAATAAATAAATAAATAAAAAATTTAAAGAACTCTGTAAGTTTAAACTCCTGACACGTTGCTTCTACTTCGTTCTTTGCTTTGCTTCTATAGAAGTTAAAAAAAAAAAAAAGTTTTGTTATGTTTTTGAGACAGGAATTTTCTGTGTATCCCATGTTGGCCTAAAACTCACCATAAAGCCTTAGCTGGCCTAAAACTTGTAACATTTCTCCTGCTTCAGCCTTAGTCCTGGAATTACAGGCACGAGTTACTCTGCTAGCCTAAAAGATATTTTGTCAAAGAAGAAAAATGGAATTTTCCTGGGAAGACATACAAAACAGTTATACTCTGTATACTCGTCAGTAGGTTTCTAATGAAAATAACTAGTCTATAATGACCATGAAATCCACTGATGTGATGTGTGCACAGGATATCCAACAGGGATTGTTTCAAAGTGCCCCAGAAGGCAGTAATGAAAGTGAAATGCCTTGTTAATTAATATTTGTTGACTGATTAAAGAACATGAAATACTGGCTACATGTCTGATAAAAATGCCTCATAGTGCTAAGCTTAAGTTTATATATATATCAGGGATCAAATATAGATGGGCGTGCTGGTTTCAGTTAATGAGTAACTCTTTTCAAAATTTCTAAAAATGTTTAGCATCAAATGAGTCATAGATTAATATGTGAAAAATAAAACTATGAAACATGAGAAAAATCTTCATGACCTTGGGCGAGGTGAGGAGTTCTCATATAAAATGTCAAAGGCAAGATCCACAAGAGAAAAATTAATGTATTGGTCTCCTTTTGCATTTTCTCTGTAAAGGGCACCAAAGAAAACAAAGAAGACCGGCACAGGCAGGTGGACAGCTCCCTCCTGTAACCCCGGCACTCGGGAGACTGAGTTTGAGGCCAGCCTGGGCTATGTAGTGAGTTCCAAGCAAGCCTGGGCTACAGCGTATTGAGTAAACAAATCCCAGCACTCGGGAGGCAGAGATAGGAGGATTGATGTGAGTTGAAGGCCAGCCTGGGCTAGAGGGAGACCCTATCTCGGGGGGTGAGGGAAAGAAAAATGAAAGTAAAGACAAACCAAGTATGCTTTCCTCACAGTCAGGGTGGCCCTGAGAGATACTGGCTGAGCATAGGACGACTGTGGCCTGTGGTCTGTCCCAACCACACTGCCTGGCACTCAGCCCCCTGGGACCTGGGAGGAAATGACAGGTTGATAACTAACACCACACCCTGCGCTGTCCTGGGCCATGTGGAGGGCACCAGCCTGAAGGCAGAGGGTTTTGGAGTCCTCCGGGCTTAGATCCTCTTGTGATGACCCAAGGGTGGCCCCTTGGGCTGGGCTCATGTTTTGTTTTGTAAGCCTTAGTGCATGTGTGATGTGTGTATGTGTGATGTGTGTGTGTATGAGATGTGTGTGTGATGTGTGTATGTGATGTGTGTGTGTGTGTGACATGTGTGATATGATGTGATGTGTGTGTGTGTGAGATGTGTGTGATGTTGTGTGATGTGTGTGATGTGTGATGTGATGTGTGTGTGTGTGTGAGATGTGTGTGTGATGTGTGTATGTGTGTTGTGTGTATGTGATGTATGTGTGTGTGACATGTGTGATATGATGTGATGTGTGTGTGTGTGTGTGAGATGTGTGTGATGTGTGTGATGTGTGATGTGATGTGTGTGTGTGTGTGTGTATGTGTGTTGTGTGATGTGTGTATGTGTGTTGTGTGATGTGTGTATGTGATGTATGTGTGTGTGTGTGAGATGTGTGATATGATGTGATGTGTGTGTGTGCTCATGTGAATGGAGGCTGTGTGCACAGGTCATGCCCGTGGAGGTTAGAGGGTGGCCTCAGGTGTGGGTCCTCACCTTCCTCCTCCAAGACAGGTTCCCTGCTGTGTTTGCCAGTCTGGCTGCCCTGGTGTTTCCAGGGGCTCCCCTGCCTCCACCTTCCATCTTGCTGGGAGGTGTTGGGATGATGGACACATGCTGCCATGTCCCTGGCTTCTAGGAACCCAAACTCGGCTTGGCACGTGCATCCCCCAGCCTCTTGTTTTACCACTCATTTGTTTCCAGTTCAAATTCTGCCTTTATTTAACCTTGTGGCCATTCATTGTTTAAATTATAGTCTCCTGGAGTGACGTTTGTGTCCTTGCCAACCTCTTGCCAGGCTCCTGTCACCATCCACTGGGGGCGGGGGTCAAGCTTTGCAAGCAAGCCCTTTAACTGCAGAGCCATCTCTCTAGCCCCCAGTGTAAACTTTCTTTCACTTCATGCATAACCTCACCCGAAACTCCTCAAAGCCCCCGGGGATAGATGCCATTGGAGACCCTTTGGCCCCAGACCCTGTGTGTGTGTGTGTGTGTGTGTGTGTGTGTGTGTGGTGTGGTGTGGTGTGTTTTGGTAGTTTTCCAAAGTTTGGAGTAATCTATCAGTGAGTCATTGGTGTCTGTTATCTGTCTGGGAATGAGTAAGTTTCAGGAAGACAACAGAAGCCCTGGCTGAATTTCCAAGGATAGATTTGGGCTCTTTCTCCTCCCTCCCTCTTCTTGAGTCCCTCCCTGTCCCCACCAAAGGCCATGACATACATTAAAAGTTGATACACTACACTTGCTTGCCCGCAGAAACGACCTCCGAAGTGGAGCTGTGACCCCAAGGGTCCTGGCCTGGGAGAATCTGATCCAGTAAGATAAGCCGAACCAAGAGGTCTAGAAAGACAAGCTGGAAGGCAAAAATTCACAGCTAATTTGGAGGATAAATAGAAAAGTAACTCAGCAAAATGTGAAGGCATTTTCCCAAGTGCTCCAGCCTAGGAGGAGGAGTTGGGGACTTTAAGGAAGGAGGTTGCCCTGTCCCGCTTAGCCCCCCCAACTCGACATTTATCATCCCAGACTTCCTTCCACACAGAAGATGGCTCTCATGGCCCCTAGGGTTTGTGCATGGTACTCTATCCATTCATTCCAGGTCAGCCTGAGCTAGAGTGAGACCCTACCTCGACAAAACAGAAATAAATAAATTAGTTATTTGTGAGTGTATGTGCGTGTGTGTGTGTGTGCGCGTGTGCATGGGTGTGCCCGGGTCTCTTGCTGCCCATTGTAAATGAACCCCAGATGCTTGTGTCACTTTCTGCATCTGGCTTTCTGTGGGTGTTGGGGAATTGAACCAGGCGATAGGCTTTGCAGGTAATTGCCTGCTAAGTCATTTCTCTAGTCCCCCCTTTTTTGCTACTTTTATCAGCTTTGCACCCTGAAATCAGTGACCGTGGGAGGACCTTCCTCTACGACAGGTAAAAGAAAACTAAAATGAAGTTAGGAGTGAGCCGTGAGCCGGTCGTCTGGACTAGCGTGTATTCCTCCCCGCTAATCACTCTAGAGCCCTCAGCTGTCACTTCACAGAGGAAATGCAGCCCTGATGTTTCTCCTCATCTACACCCCATTTAAGAAAGCTGATGTTTTCCAGCTCTGTCCTGGAAACCCAGTGACCCGGGCCATGGCGCTGAGCATCAGGGCTGAGCCCCGCCCGGTCGGCTGTCCACTGCTCTCACAGAAGGACGCAAGAGCGGGAAACCGGGGTTGCCGCCGGCCGCGCCATCCGTGATGCTGCCAACAACTCATTCCCGGAGCCGCAGCGGGCAGCCCCGCGCTCAAGGCCGCGCCTCACCTCAGCGCAGGCGGCCGCGCCCCGGAGGCCTGCCCGGTCTCAGGGACTCCTGACCGTGCCCGGCTCTGTCTCCTCGAGAGTCACACACACTGAGTCCAGACAGCGCTGGGGGCGAGGGCGGCCACGCCGCTCTTGACATTCATTCAGAACAACAGAAGAAACTGTTTTGTCAGAGGAAAACATTTTTATGATCATTGTAATGTAAAAGCACTTTAAAAATAATTTTATTTACTAGGACATGGTGGTGCAGGCCTTTAATCCCAGCACTCAGGAGACAAAGGCAGGAGGATCGCTGTAAGTTCAAGGCCACCTTGAGACTACATAGTGAATTCCAGGTCAGCCTGGGCTAGAGTGAGACCCTACCTGGACAAACCACAGCAAGGGCTGGAGGGATGGCTTGGCAGTTAAGGCACTTGCCTGCAAAGCCAAAGGACCTAGGTTTGATTCCCCAGGACGCATGTTAGCCAGTTGCACAAGGGGGCGCATGCATCTGGAGTTTGCAGTGGCTGGAGGCCCTAGTGTACCCATTCTCTCTCTCTCTCTCTTTCTCTCTCCCTGACTATTTCTTTTTTCTTTTCTTTATTTGTTTTTATTATTTTTTTTTATTAACAACTTCCATGATTATAGACAATATCCCATGGTAATGCCTTCCCTCCCCTCCCCCTTTCCCCTTTGAAACTCCATTCTCCATCATATTCCCCCCCCAATCAATCTCTCTTTTATTTTGATGTCATCATCTTTTCCTCCTCTTATAATAGTCTTGTGTAGGTAGTGTCAGGCACTGTGAGGCCATGGATATCCAGGCCATTTTGTGTCTGGGGGAGCATGTTGTAAGGAGTCCTACCCTTCCTTTGGCTCATACATTCTTTCTGCCACCTGTTCCGCAATGGACCCTGAGCCTTGGAAGGTATGGTAGGGATGTTTCAGTGCTGAGCACTCCTGTCACTTCTTCCCAGCACCATGATGCCTTCTGAGTCCTCCCAAGGTCACTGCCATCTGAAAAGAGAAGGTTGTGTACCAGCAGTGAGAGAAGCATTAATATATGGGTATGAACATTAACAGAATTGCTTACTGGGCAGTTTGATGAGCATAGTTCATATGTTTAGTCTTTACCTTCCTATTTCTGTTTCTTTCTCTCAAATAAATAAATAATAAAATATTTTTTAAAACCCATAATAAATTATTTATTTGCAGGAGCGAGAGCAAGCAAGCAAGAGAGAGAGGGAGAGAGAGAGAAAGAGGAGAGCGCATGGGCATGCCAGGGCCTCCTGCCACTGCAAATGAACTCCAGACACATGCGTTGTTTCTGTGTCTGGCTGTAGGTGGGTACTGGAAATCGAGCCTGGACCAATGGGCCTCGCAAGCAGGTGCCTTCAACCACTGAGTCACCCCCTCAGCCCCTGTCAAAGTACTTTTAAATATTTGTGTGCCTTTCACTGTACCGTATAAAAAATAAACTTCTGAGCCGGGCATGACACTCATGATTGTAATCCTGCTGCTTTGGAGGCTGAGGCAGGAGGATTGCCATGCGTTTGAAGACAGCCTAGGTTACATAGTGAGTTCTAGGCCAGCCTGGCCTAAAGAGTGAGACCTGATCTCAAACTAAAAAATAAAAACAAGGGCTGGAGATGGTTCAATGGATAAAGGACCTGAGTTTTGATCCCCAGGTAAGTGCCAGGTGTGGTGGCACGTACCTGTAATCCCAGACAAGGAATGCCTGGGGCTTTCTGGCTAGTCCAGCCAAATTGGTGAGCTCCGGGTTCAGCAGAGAGCAAGTGAGGAGACAACCAACTTCAGTCTCTGGCCTCCACACGTGTGCCTGCTCACACCTGTATGACCACACACATGAACATGCACCTACACATGCCAAACACACAAGAGACAAAAAGGAGGGGGAGGGAAATACACTGCTGGAAAATCAGACCCCTTTCATTTAAATATGGTAAATACAGGTGAATGAGTGTTTTTTATTTGGAGACAGAATTGTGCCATGTAGCTTACGCCAGACGAAAACTCACCACACCCTGCTAAGACGTGGGTGCTGCCACGCCCAGACACACTGGGTTTTAATCCTCATGTTTTTAACAGTTTGTTTGCTTGTTTGTTTGTTTTTTGGGTTTTTTGAGGTAGGGTCTCACTTTAGACCAAGCTTATCAGGTATTTACTATATATTCTCAGGGTAGCCTTGAACTCACAGTGATCCTCCTACTTCTGCCTCCCGAGTGCTGGATTTAAGGGTGTGTGCCACCATACCAGCTATTAACAGTATTTTAAAAAGTATTATTGTTTGGGCTGGAGAGATGGCTTAGCGGTTAAGTGCTTGCCTGTGAAGCCTAAGGACCCCGGTTCGAGGCTCGGTTCCCCAGGTCCCACATTAGCCAGATACACAAGGGGGCACACACATCTGGAGTTCATTTGCAGAGGCTGGAAGCCCTGGTGTGCCCATTCTCTCTCTCCCTCTATCTGTCTTTCTCTCTGTGTCTGTCGCTCTCAAATAAATAAATAAAAAATTAAAAAAAAAAGTATTATTGTTTGATGTTTGTCATGGGTCCAGTGAGAGCTAGTGTTATGACTGCTAGTTAAGTATTTTATTAATTAATTAATTTATTTATTTATTCATGACAGAAAGAGGCAGATATATAGATAGATAGAGAATGGGCATAGCAGGGCTTCCAGCCACTATAAATGAACTCTGGATGCATGCACCACTTTGTGCATCTGGCTTATGTGGGGCCTGGGGAACTGAACCTGGGTCTTTAGGCTTCGCAGACAAGTGCCATAACCATTAAGCCATCTCTCCAGCCCATGACTGATAGTTAATAGACCGGAAACGAATGGGGGTCTTTTTGAGTCACTTGCTTTATTCCTGCCTTGATCCCGGGCTGTCCTCTGTCCTCTGGTATAAAGTGGATGAACGCATGATGTCATGTTAGTGTCCCGCATCTGCTCAGTTACACGTGATGGTCTGCTTGCCCTGTGTAGACCACAGCGGTGAGTGTGCTTTTGGTCCTTGAGGAAGAAAGTCAGCACCCTGGCACAGTTGAGCACCCCTAAATCAGTCGCATGCCTGTGCAGGGAATGTGGATTGGCCCGTTTCATACTCCAGTGTGTAATAGACGTGTATCTTGAGTAATGAAGACAGATTCCTTCCTGGAGAGGTTCCAGTAAGCTATCCTTTAGTAACCCCGGCTGCCCACAGAGGGAGGAGCTGGGACAGGAGATGCAAGAGCAAGCCCAGAACAAAGGAAATGCTCTGCTCTCACATACTTTAAGGAGGAGGGGTCTCTGGAGATAAGGCCTTTCTATGAGGTAACCCCTGCCTTGCAGCTGCTCCATGACAGGAGCTGGGAAGGCAGGAGGCCGTGAATCGGCTCACTGGGAGCCTTGGTGGCAGAAGCCGATCCCACTTTGAGGCATCTGTGTCCTAACAGTCACAGCTTGGGGCCTGTTGGTTCTCTCTGCTGACCCCTGGGTTGGGAGAGAAGCACCTAGGGGTGTGGAGGAGCTCCTCATAAGAGCAGCACCTGTACTCATCTGTGAACTAGCCACGTACAGGTACATAGTGTATATGTATGGAGGCTGCCAATAAAAAATTATAAACAGGGCTGGAGAGATGGCTCAGTGGTTAAGGTGCTTGCCTACAAAGTCTGACTACCTAGGCTCCATTTCCCAGTACCCGGATAAAGCCAGATGCACAAAGCAGTACATGCATTTGGAGTTCATTTGCAGTGGCTGGAAGCCCTGGTGCACCCATTCTCTCTTCTCTCTCTCTTTGCTTGCAAATAAATAAATAAATATTAAGAAAAAAAACATAAAAATAAAGCATCTGCATTATATTATTTGTGTTGGTCAAGCTTGCTGTTCAGAAATCCGACTCCAGGGTCTTCACCTAGTGCCATAAGGAGAAACAGCAAGAGCACTGACTTTGTGCACAGGGATTAGCAAGTTAAAGCTGCTGAGAGTGTGTGGCTCAGCAGCAGAGTGCTTGCCCAGCATGCACTAGGTCCTGAGTTCAATCCTACTCCTGGAAAAAAAAAAAGAAAAAGAAAAAGAAAGGAAACTAAAATAGATTTTCTATATATAACTCTCTCTATATATGTTACAGAAAATAAGCAGCCTATAGTATTTCTTGAAATACATTGTTGCAGTCAGGTTCGCATTGCTGGTAGAAATCACCCAACCAAGAGCAGCTTCTGGGAAAAAGAGATTTATTTTGGTTTACAGGCTCAAGGGGAAGCTCCATGATGGCAGGGAAAATGATGGCATGAGCAGAGGGTGGACATCACCCCCTGGCCAACATAAGGTGGACCATAGCAACAGGAGAGGGTGTCAAACACTGGCAAGGGTAGACTGGCTATAACACCCATAAGCCCACCCCCAATAACATACCACTTCCAGGAGGTATTAATTCCCAAATCTCCATCAGCTGGGGTCCTAGCACCCAAAACACCTAAGTTTGTGGGGACACCTGAATCAAACCACCACATACATAGACCTCTGATCACTGATTTGGGGTGAAATTTGTTCCTTTTGCATTGTCTATTTGGAAGAGAATTTGCTTGTACTAAGTAGATCATGGGCTAAGAGTTACAGGTATGTTGTTTACAACCTTAAATTTATAACCTTAGCAAGGATCTCAGCACATTATTGGCACTCAGCAAATGTTGAATCAATGCTGGTGAATAAAAGCTAAGTTGTAGTGACGTTGAAAAGAACCTTGAGGGATCAATATATGCTTCTGCATTTGGTCATCTTGTTTCATGTCGTTTTGAGATAGGGTTTTACTCCATAGCTCAGCCTGCCCTGGATTTTACTATGTAGCCCAGGTTGGCCTTGAACTCAGCAGTCCATTTGCTTGAGCTTCCCAAATGTTGGAATACACAAGCAGGTTTTTTCTTTTTTCTTTTTCTTTTTTTAAGTTGAGACTTGAACTGAGGGCTATATGCATGCGAGGCAAGTGAACTCCTGATACATGTTCCACTTTTTGCATTTTTTTGCATTTGGCATTATGTGGGCCTGGACAACAGATTCCCTGATGGCAGGCTTTACAAGCAAGCACCTTTAGCCACATAGTCATCTCTCCAGCCCACTTGGAGCCACTTTCATCTGGATAAACTCTAATGATAAGAATACATCATGATCAAGTAATTAAGCACCTTTGACAATCAAATGGAATATTAACTCTATCTAGGTAGTGCAGGAGGGACAGAAAACTCCAAACCACAAGACTGAGAGATGTTTTCTGAGAGTTTATGTTTCCAATAAGCAGACACATATGATCACACACAAGTCACTCTCTTTTCCATGGAGTCAGGGAATACTGGGCTTTTTCAGTGGCTGGACAGAGCAGTAGATTCTAGATGTTGAAGGGGACAAGAAGGAAATGCTTACCAATGCAAACATTGTGAGAGGATATAGAGTTCTTGAGAGCGAATGCAGTGTTGTGAGAGAATGTACAGTGTTGATGTGAGCGAATGCAGTGTTGTGAGAGAATGTACAGTGTTGATGTGAGCGAATGCAGTGTTGTGAGAGAATGTACAGTGTTGATGTGAGCGAATGCAGTGTTGTGAGAGAATGTGCAGTGTTGTTGTGAGCGAATGCAGTGTTGTGAGAGAATGTACAATGTTCTTGGAAAGAACAATCAGTGTTCTTGTGAAAGAATGTACAGTATTCTTATAAGAGAACATACAGTGTTACTGTGAGAGTACACACAGTGTTGTGGGAGAATGTGCAGTGTTGTTGTGGGAGAACGTGCAGTGCTGTGGGAGAACGTGCAGTGCTGTGGGAGAACGTGCAGTGCTGTGAGAGAACTGCAGTGCTGTGGGAGAACGTGCAGTGCTGTGGGAGAATGTGCAGTGCTGTGAGAGAACGTGCAGTGCTGTGGAAGAATGTGCAGTGCTGTGGGAGAATGTGCAGTGCTGTGGGAGAACGTGCAGTGATGTGGGAGAACGTGCAGTGCTGTGAGAGAACGTGCAGTGCTGTGGGAGAACGTGCAGTGCTGTGGGAGAACGTGCAGTGCTGTGAGAGAACTGCAGTGCTGTGGGAGAACATGCAGTGTTGTTGTGAGAGAACGTGCAGTGCTGTGAGAGTACAGTGCTGTGGGAGAATGTGCAGTGCTGTGAGAGAACATACAGTGCTGTGGGAGAATGTGCAGTGCTGTGGGAGAATGTGCAGTGATGTGAGAGAACGTGCAGTGATGTGAGAGAATGTGCAGTGCTGTGGGAGAATGTGCAGTGCTGTGGGAGAATGTGCAGTGCTGTGGGAGAATGTGCAGTGCTGTGAGAGAACGTGCAGTGCTGTGGGAGAATGTGCAGTGTTGTGGGAGAATGTGCAGTGATGTGGGAGAATGTGCAGTGCTGTGGGAGAACGTGCAGTGCTGTGGGAGAACGTGCAGTGCTGTGGGAGAACGTGCAGTGCTGTGGGAGAACGTGCAGTGCTGTGGGAGAACGTGCAGTGTTGTGGGAGAACGTGCAGTGCTGTGGGAGAACGTGCAGTGCTGTGGGAGAATGTGCAGTGCTGTGGGAGAACGTGCAGTGTTGTCGGAGAACGTGCAGTGCTATTGTTTGAACCAACACTCTGTTTTTCCTTCTGACCTATAGTCTGTGACTGATGAGTGGTCAGTGAGTAAGCTGACCACTGTTTTACCTACAATGACAATCATGATAGCTCCATAGTAATGGGTAGTTGTGCTGTGAGTGGGCACAAGTGTAATTCAGTAGTATTTCTACATTACAGCTTAGGGGTGACTAATAGTAAATTCACTGCCTGCAAGCACACAACTTCACAGGCATTTTCCATGGTAGTTTTAAAAAAATATTTTAAAATATATTTTATTTTATTTATTAATTTGACAGAGAAGGAAAGAGAGAGAGAGAGAGAATGGCCTCCAGCCACTGCAAACAAACTCCAGATGCATGCACCTCCTTGTGCATCTGGCTAAAATGGGTCCTGGGGACTCAAACCTGAGTCCTTTGGCTTTGCAGGCAAATGCCTTAACGGCTAAGCCATCCCTCCAGTTCCCATGGTAATTTTTGATTAACAAATCACAGCAATAGCCAATGCTATATTTATAGTATTCCCTAATTGTACCTCTGAATCCCAGCACTTGGGAGGCTGAGGTAGGAGGAAGGCTGTGAGTTTGAGGCCAGCCTGAGACTAATTCCAGGTCTGTCTGGGCTACAGCAAGGCCCTACCTCAAAAGACCAAAACAATAAATATATAAAATAAAAAATAAAATAAATAAAAATAACAAATCTTTAACAAAGCATGTTGTGGCTACACTGAGATATAATGTACTGAGATAGGGCATTGATTTGTTTCGCATGTGCTGTCAAATAAATTCTTCTATTTACTTAATATCACTTTATGATTGGCCTACCTCTTCCTCGTAATGTTTTAAAATAACTTTTCTGTTTTTAAAAATATTTTATTTTTATTTATTTATTAGAGAGAGAGGTGGAGAAAGAGGCAGGTAGAAAGAAAAAGAGAGAATGGGCACGTCAGGGCATCCAGCCACTGCAAACAAACTCCAGATGCGTGGGCCACCTTGTGCATGTGTCCTACATGCATCTTGGGAAACTGAACCTGGGTCTTTTGGCTTTGCAGGTGAGTGCCTTAGTTGCTAAGTCATCTCTCCAGCCCATAACTTTTCCATTTTAAAATGAACAGACACAGTGCAAGCTTCTTGAAAAACAACAGGAAAATCTAAGGAGTCGGGTCAAGAAGTCATTTTAAATCCTGCCACACAGCGACTGGTTCCATTATGCTTGGCAAGGCCTTCTGGCATTTTCTATCCATGTGTACTTCTCTTCGGTTGCTTGACAGGAATGTGTGTCACACTGTACTTACACCATGGAGCCCATTTTTCTCACCTAGCACTCTGTTGGGACTTTTTGCCCATGTCAACCAAGCAGAAGCTCAGTGGTCCAGCTCTGAAGCTGCCACATGCTTTCCTGCAGAGGAATAGCCCCTCCCCCGTCCACACCCCTCCCCCCCGCAGTGTTTCATCCAGACCAAAAGCCATTCTTTGCGTTCTCAGAGAAAGGTCCTCCTCTTAGGAATGTGAGGCTGAATGGTGCCAATGGTGTCCTTGACCTTCTGGGCAGGATGCAGAGCGCTTCTATTTTCTCAGGCTTGGGCCTGATAAGACTGATCAAACAGCAGGATTCAAGATTTATTACTCAGGAATCTAGCTTATTTGCAGCTGTTTGAGCTCCTATTCATGCCCTGATCCTTTGATCCGCTTGCTGTCTTATTTTAGAAACTCACCAAAGGAAACTGTATCCACCGACAAAACCCTCAAAGACTTCAGGTTGGGCCCTATTTATAATTCTAAACCAGTCTCTTTGCTATTTTATTCTGTTATGTAATTGCTGATATTGTATCAATTACCTTCTCTTTGCCGGGGAAGAACACCTGACCAGAAGCAGCTTATGGAAGGAAAGGACTTAGTACAGTTTACAGTTTCAGAGGGAGAGTCTGTCCCGGCAGGAACAACATCGTCCGGAAACCAGCATCGCTGCGTTACATCCTCATGGAGGAAGTGGAGAGAGTGATGAAGGCGCAGGCTCAGCCCGCTTTCTTCCTTTTATACAGTCCAGGCCTACAGAACAGTGCTGTCCAGAGTTACTGCAGTGGAGGAAAGCCTAAGTGAATTATTTTCTCTTCTTCTTTAAGACAGGGATTCACACTGTAGCTAAGGCTAACAACTCACTATATAGCCTAGGACAGCCTCAACCTTGTGGCCCCCCTGAGTGCTGGGGTATAGGCATGTCCCTCCACACCCAGCCCAAGTCAGATTATTCTTTGCCCCAGTCCTGGAGATTTTGGTCACCTAGCTGTTTTGATGGCTTTTGAGCTAAGAATGTTTTTCACATTTAAAATGGGGCAGGGAGGTTAAAAGATTAATATTTTTTTTTTTTTGAAGTTTATTGAGTGACCTCGGGAAAAGGGTCTGCCCTGGGAGCAGGAAAGATGGAGTTGAGGACCCTGAGGGGCAGAGGACTAGGAAGGAAACATCCATTTCACCTTGGCGAATCCCTGGCCAAGGCTCCCTGGAGACCCACACTCATCACAGCAGCACAGTGACTTATTTAGTCTTGGGTAGAAGTCCAGCCGCTGCCCCCATGCTGCCCGCCCTGACCTCAAACAGTCCATTCCCTGTTTCTCATTCACAATTATCCGGGGGGGACCCGCCCTCCGGGTGTGTGGTATCAGTGTTACGTCCACCTCTGGGAGCAAAAGCCCGCTCTCGGTAGTCCAGTGGGCACTAAGCGAAGACTGGGGAGCTGTGCCAGTCGGAATAGACCAGAAATCCAGAGAAGGTGCTGTCTGTCTTGACACTGGCACAGATGCCAATGTAATCCCCCACGCCCAGCTGCACCCACACCTGGTCCTCTGGCTCCAGCCTTACCATGGCGCCCCCCTAGAGTGAGGCTGGCTTGGGCCACCCCCCCGAAAAATTGGAAGAAAGAGGCGATGGACTCTCCGTTTTTGACCAGATCGAACTGCAAACTGGCCCGGTAGACCGTGGCATGCCCAGCGAAGTCGTAGGCACCAGGCACCTGGCAGGTGAACTTGCCAGTGGTGGCATCGTAATGTCCCTGCTCGTTCAACAGCACTCGATCAAAGGGTAGGGGCGCGTCGGCGAGCGGAGGCACCCGGCTCTCGGAACGGAGCACTTGGCCCGCCTCTCCCCGCCGCCCGGGCTCCCCACGCGGCCCCGGCACTCCAGGCTTCCCGGCCTCGCCTCGCTCGCCTGGAGATCCGGGTGGGCCATCGCGGCCGTCACGACCTGGCAGGCCCTGGCTGCCATGCTGGCCTGGTGTCCCAGGAAGGCCAGGTTGCCCTGGACACATGCTGGGGATCTTGTTGTCGTCCAGTGGGGGCGAGCCAGTCGCCAGGCCCAGGAGCAGCAGGGCGACGAGCCCTCTCATGATGCTGGCACTGGGAACCCGAACTCCAGGGTCGTCTTGTAGTCTGTAAGATTAATATTTTTTAAAAACTTACTTATTTGAGAGAGAGATAGAGGCAGATAGAAAGAGAATGGGTGCACCAGGGCCTTCAGCCGATGCAAATAAACTCCAGATGCATGCACCACCTTATGTATCTGGCTTACATGGGTCTTGGGGTATCAAATCTGGGTCCTTTGGCTTTGCAGGCAAGCATCTTAACCACTAAGCCATCTCTCCAGCCCCAAGACTAATATTTTGTGATATGTGAAAAGTGAATAAAAACGTCATAAGTAAAAGCTTTCAAAACACAGTCACACTTATTTGTTTACACATTATCTCTGGTTATTTTCATGCTGCAATAAGTCAAGTAGTTATGAGAGATCATTTGGCCCTCATGCCTAAAATACTTATTCCTTGACTCTTCATAGAAAGTTTTTGATCCCACCCTAAGGAGACTAGAAACATCAAGGATAGGGGATTTGAGGGAGAAACTAGGAAGTACCAAGAAACACACACACACACACACACACACACACATACACACACACACACATTTGCCATACATCTTGAGCCTTCCAGCCCCAGTCAACTCAAAAAGGCCGCTTGTGCTGGGCGTGGTGGTGCACACCTTTAATCCTAGCACTTGGGAGACAGAGGTAGGAGGGTCACTGTGAATTTGAGGCCACCCTGAGACTATGTAGTGAATTCCAGATCAGCCTGGGCTACAGGGAGACCCTACCTTGAAAACAACAAAAAATAAAATAAATGCCACTTGAACAGAGACAACTTGCCCATCAGAACCCTTCCCAAATGCTTGACCCAGGGGCTGGAGAGATGGCTCAGCCATTGAAGATGCTTGCTTGCAAAGCCTACCCACCTCGGTTCGATGCCCTAGCACCCACACAAAACCAGAGGCACAAAGTGGCACATGCAACTTGAGTTTATTTGCAACGGCAAAAAGCCCTGGCATACCCACTATCTCCCTCTCTCTTTCTCTCTCTCTCTCTCTCTCCCCCCGTATCTCTTTCTCTCAAAGGAACAAATAAAACATTTAAAAACATACAAATAAAAGGCCAGGCATGGGCTGGAGAAATGGATTAGCGGTTAAGGAGCTTGCCTGCTTGCAAGGCCAAAGTACCCAGGTTCAATTCCCCAGGACCCACATAAGCCAGATACACGAAGTGGCACATGCATCTGTACTTCATTTGCAGTGGCTGAAGGCCCTGACACCCCCATTCTCTCTCTATCTGCCTCTCTCTCTTTCTCTGAAATAAATAAATAAATAAAAGAAAAAGGTTTTTTTTTGTTTGTTTTTTTAAAGCCAGGCATGGTGATGCATGTGTCTGGAGTTTGTTTGTACTGGCTAGAGGCCCTGGTGCACCCATTTTCTCTCTCTCTCTTTCTCTGTCTCTGATAAATAAATAAACAAAAATAAATCTTGAAGAAAAGTAAGACATTATTATCCAAATATTTAGGTGAGGAAATAAAATCTCAAAGATTATATAATTGCACCATGTTCACACACTAACAGATGGAGGCCTGCGGTTGCACCGCCCAGGTGTCCCTAAAGCGCGGGTCGTGACGTGGGCGCAGCGCAGCCGCTTTCCCTCCACGCTGCAGAGCGGGCTTTAAGCACTTCTCTTACGACCGTGTTCTTGCTTTGCTCTTCACAGTGGAGTGTTCCCCAACTAAGGACTTCTCTGCTTGCTTGTTCTTTCTTTTTGAATTTGTATATGTGTGTATGATACACATGTTCACGCATGTATAGGTGTGTGTACATGTGTAGATATACATGTGGAATCCAGAAGTTGATATTGGATATCTTCCTTAGCCATGCTCTCCCTTATTTATTTATTTATTTATTTATTTTGCTTGATTTTTCAAAGTATGGCTTTGCTCTAGCTCAGGCTGACCTGGACTTCACCATGTAGTCTCAGGGTGGCCTAGAACTCATGGCAATCCTCCTACTTCAGCCTCCTTGGTGCTGGGATCAAAGGCGTGTGCCACCATGCCTGATTCAACTCCATGTTTCTTCTTCTCCTCCCCTTCTTCCTCCTCCCGCTCCTTTTTTTTTTTTTTTGAGGGGTTCTCAGTACATACCCCAGGCTAGCCTCAAACATAATTTTCCTGGGTTAGCCTCCTGAGTGCTGAGATTCAAGCCATGACTACTAGCTTGGTATTACTTAATTTCAAAATCTACTCAAAACCTGGTACGGTGGCGCAAGGGGCCTGGAATCTCAGCCCCGGGGAGGCCGAAGCAGGACTGGGGTGAATTCAAGGGCAGACTGGGCTAGATAGGGAGTTCCAAGCAAGGTGGGGTTCATGGTAAGACCTTGTCTCAAACACACACGTGTGCACGCACTTACACCCCCCCCCCCCACTTCTCAAAAAGCTAAAAATAGAAGTAACCATATGACCGTGCTGTATCACTCCCAGCACATACACAAAGGACTTTATGTTTTGTGACAAAGATGCTTACGCATCCATGTTCCTTGCTGCTGAGTTCACAATAGCATGGGAATGGAGTCAGCCTAGATGTCCATAAACTGATGTGTGTGTGTGTGTCTATGATATGGTGGGGGTGCGCACATGCATGGTGTGAATGTGCAGGTCAGAGAACAATGTCAGAGTGTTTTTATTCTTTCATTTTCTTTTCTTTCTTTCTTTCTTTCTTTCTTTCTTTCTTTCTTTCTTTCTTTCTTTCTTTTTCTTCCTCCCTCTCTCCCTCCCTCCCTCCCTCCCCCCCTCCCTCCCTCTCTCCCTCTCTCTTTCTTTCTTTCTTTCTTTTCTTTTTTGTTTTTAAGGCAAGATCTCACTAGCCCAGATTATGCAGCCCCAGTTTGGCCCTGAAATCATGGCTATCCTACCTCAGCCTCCTGAGTGCTGGGATTAAAGGAGTGTGTCACCACTTTCTTTTATTTTCTTTTTTTTAATTTTTTTTTGTTCATTTTATTTATTTATTTATTTGAGAGTGACAAACACAGAAAGAAAGACAGATAAAGGGAGAGAGAGAGAATGGGCACGCCAGGGCCTCCAGCCACTGCAAACGAATTCCAGACGCGTGCGCCCCCTTGTGCATCTGGCTAACGGGGGACCTGGGGAACCGAGCCTCGAACCGGGGTCCTTAGGCTTCACAGGCAAGCGCTTAACCGCTAAGCCATCACTCCAGCCCACCACTTTCTTTTAAGACAGGGTTTGTCTTGATATTTTTGCTGCTATTGTCTGAGAGTATCTGGATTCTCCTGGCTCAGCCTCTTATTGCCACAGGGCCCCTGGGATCGCGAGGGGACGTGTGCGTCCTTTTGCAAGTGGCTTTACATGGGCACGGAGTGTAGCAAGCTTGCAAGCAAGCACCTTAAATCACTGAACAAGCTTTCCAGCCCAAAGGTCCCTATTTTTAAATGATGTCATCAGTACCCAAGTTTTATACATAAATAAACTGGAGCTAATTGGTTCTCTCCGTTTGGTTTATTTTATTTATTTGAGAGAGAGACACAGAGAGAGAGAATGGGCATTCCAGGACCTCCAGCCACTGCAAACGAACCCCAGATGCATGAGCCCCCTTGTGCATCTGGCTAACATGGGTCCTGGGGAATCTAAGTGGGATCCTTTGGCTTTGTAGGCAAATGCCTTAACCACTAAGCCATCTCTCTAGCCTCCTCTCCGTTTGGTTTTATTTATTTATTTATTTATTTTGTGACTTTGTACAAAAGGAAAACATTTCTTCCCACTGAGTCCAGTGTTTTCAAACACACTCGGATAAGTCTAGCTCCCCCAAGTCCATAGCAATGTAGTTCTGGGCACTGAGGGCCCCCAAATCAGTGACCAAACCAGTGAGTCCCCAGGGAGCCAAGAGCCATTTCTCTGGAACGACGGCCTCTCATTTCTTTGTTCTCAATATTTCCTGGCAACGCATCCACAAGCACATGCTATCAGCAGATGGCAATATGGCATAACTGGGATTTTTATCATAACATGTCCCCCTTGCACCAAAGACACAGAGATGTATGGGCTTGCTGGCTTTAACACAGATTAAAAACATCTCCTTCAAACTGTCAAAGGCTTGAGTCCTTCCACTGTCGACTCAGCCGTTCCGTTAGATGTGGTTTCCAGTGAGAAGCACAAAGCTCACTTCTGTAGATGAGACTGTATCACATTCCCCCCAAGGCCAGTGGTGGATACCAGAGAGACTGGCATCGCAGAGCACAGTCTATATGGGAAGTTGAGGCACACATCTGTGCCGCAGAGCCAAGGCCTTGGGTTGGCAGAGAGCTCTGAACTTTGTACAGAAATCCATTCCTGAAAACCCACAGAGATGAAAAGGTAAGCTTTACTTCACCCCGGAGTTATGTGCTGAGCAAGTTACCAAGAGAACAGCAGCGAATGTGGGAAAGAATTTACCTAAAGAAGTTCAAACGTAGGGTGTATCTTTCCAATTCAAGTCAAGATGGTCCAGACTTGCCTCAGGAAAGCATACATGCTTTGCAGGTTTCCTTTCACAAATTTCTTAGTGATTTAGAAGCCCCCAAGAAGTGCTACGCATCACACTCATAAGACTTGTGCCTTGATGCCGCTTGCGTCATCTGAAGAAGGTGAATTTTGTTGAAAGTATCTGCTGGTTAGGAACACCCCACATTACATGCCCGATGTTTAAAATCCCAGGAGTGCGGCTGGCCAGCCAGGCCACATGTGCCAAGTGCTGCAATGGTGGCATGTCTGTGACTGGAGAAACCACCTGCTCTCCGTTTGGACTGAAGAGCCACTCCATAGGAGCAACGCTGCCTGGTGCAGAGAACTCCATGGAGAGTCTCCGCCTGGGGAGGCGTGAGGCCTGGAGGGGAAGCTGCTATTGTTATCCGACTAAATGGGGGTGTTATGCCTACCAAACTGCTTCTAACTAAATACCGGGGTCCAAACATCAGGCCCCACTTTGTTAGCTGTGTAAACATGGTGGAATTACGCAATCTTTGAAACTTTATTTCCTCATCTAAATATTCGGATAATAATGTCCTTTTTTTTTTTACAGGGTGGTGGGTTTGAGACATTTCAGTTATCTATTCATATATAACATTCTATCCAAAACAACCATTCATTTTGCTGAGGCTTTTCTTTTCTTTCTTATTTTATTTATTTATTTATTTTGGTTTTTCGAGGTAGGGTCTCACTCTGGTCCAGGCTGACCTGGAATTAACTCTGTAGTCTCAGGGTGGCCTTGAACTCATGGCGATCCTCCTAACTCTGCCTCCCGACTGCTGGGATTAAAGGCGTGCGCCACCACACACGGCTGTTTTTTTTTTTTTTTTTTTTTTTTTTTTTTTTTAGGTAAGGTCTCACTGTTGCCCAGGCTGACTTGGAATTTACTATGTTGTCTCAGGCAGATTCTCCTACCTCTGCCTCCCAAGTGCTGGGATTAAAGGCATGCACCACCATGCCGGGCTTTTTATTTGTATTTTAAAAAATGTTTTATTTATTTATTTGAGAGAGAGAGAGACAGAGGGAGGAGAGAGATAATGGGCATGCCAGGGCTTCTTGCCACTGCAAATAGACTCAAGATGCATGTGCCACTTTGTGCCTCTGGTTTTGTGTGGGTGCTAGGGCATTGAACCCAGGTGGGTAAGCTTTGCAAGCAAGCATCTTTAATGGCTGAGCCATCTCTCCAGCTCCTGGGTCAGGCATTTGGGAAGGGCTCTGGTGGGCAAGTTGTCTCTGTTCAAGTGGCATTTTTGAGTTGAGTGGGGCTGAAAGGCCCAAGGTGTATGGCAAATGCGTGTGTGTGTGTGTGTGTGTGTGTGTGTGTGTGTGTGTGTGTGTGAGTGCAGGCTTGTGTGTGTTTCTTGGTACTTCAAATCCTCTATCCTTGATGTTTCTAATCCTCTTAGGGCAGGATCAACAAACTTTCTATGTAGTGTCAAGGAGTATTTTAGGCATGGGGGCCATATGATCTCTCATAGCTATTTGACTTATTGCAGCATGAAAATGAGTGTGACTGTGTTTTAAGTTTTACCCATGACACTGAAATTTGCATTTTATATACTTTTCACATATCACAAAATATTAGTCTTGGGGCTGGAGAGATGGCTCACTGGTTAAGGCGCTTGCCTGCAAAGCCAAAGGATACAAGTTCAGTTTCCCAGGACCCATGTAAGCCAGGTGCACAAGGGGCATCTGAAGCTTCCTCCTCTTTTTGGAACACACCAGTCTATCTTCACATTAAATCAGACCCAAGAAACTGTCCATCATGGTCCTCCATCTAAAACCCCAACCTGGGCTGGGGAGATGGCTTAGCGGTTAAGGCACTTGCCTTCAAAGTCAAACAACCCGGGGTTCAATTCCCCAATGCCCACGGTAAGCCAGATGCACAAGGTGGTGAATACATTTGGAGTTAGTTTGCAGGGGCTGGAGGACCTGGCACACTCTCTTTCTCTCTTCTCCTTGTAAATAAATAAATAATAAAATAAAATAAGAAAGAAAACCTGAACCTAACAGGCAGCATTCACAAAGGCTGCTTATGAACTAGTCAAAAACCTTCAGGACTGGAGAGATGGCAGAGCTGTTAAGAGCGCTTGCTTACAATACCTAATGGCCCGGGTTTGGTTCCCCAGTACCCACACAAAGCCAGAAGCACATGCTTCTAGAATTTGTTTGTAGTGGGTGGAGGTCCTGGAGCATCAGTCCATTCTTTTGTTTTGTTTTGTTTTCTGTTTTTTGAGATGTATAGTTTTTTTTTTTTTAATTTATTTGAGAGCGACAGACACAGAGAGAAAGACAGATAGAGGGAGAGAGAGAGAATGGGCGCGCCAGGGCCTCCAGCCTCTGCAAACGAACTCCAGATGCGTGCGCCCCCTTGTGCATCTGGCTAACGTGGGACCTGGGGAACCAAGCCTCGAACCGGGGTCCTTAGGCTTCACAGGCAAGCACTTAACCACTAAGCCATCTCTCTAGCCCATTGAGATGTATAGTTTTTTAAAGCTAACTTTTTTTTAAAAGTTATGGACATACTTAGTATGGAAACAGCACATGTTGGTACCATCCTTTCCCTCATCACTACCCCTTTTCCAAAGGGGCCCTCCTCATTGGGGACACAGGTTATCCCAGTGGGGACTGTGGATCATGCATTGTGGGAGCAGCAGTCAATTCCAACTTGTGGCTCTTTCTGCTTCCTCTTCCACAAAATTCCCTGAGCCATGCTGGGTGTGTTTTGAGCCTACTTCAGTGATGAGCTCTTAGGAGCCTCTGGATCTCTGCTTTGGTAGGAGTTGGGTGTCCTCAGTGTCGATCTCCTTCACCCTTGTGTTGATATCAGATTCACTA
This sequence comes from Jaculus jaculus, assembly GCF_020740685.1. Lineage (NCBI taxonomy): Eukaryota > Metazoa > Chordata > Mammalia > Rodentia > Dipodidae > Jaculus > Jaculus jaculus. The sequence goes on along the minus strand of NC_059113.1, from coordinate 108,281,418 downwards.
AGAAAGCAGCACCCTTGCTCATCTCCCCAATTCCTCTGTGGTTTCAGCTGGGGCCGGGCTGAAGGGTGCTGGGTCATTTATCTCCAGCTCTTATCTGAAAAAGAGAAGCGGATTCTCCAGAGGAGAGTGAAGTCTGCAGTGGTTAAAAGAGGTAAGCGTTATCAATATAGAGAGAATTTAATGGGTGTAGTCCCCCTTTTAGCCTAAGATTAGTGGGAGCTTGAGACTGGAGAGTAAAATAGGTTCTCCCCGTCCCTTCTCTCTCTGCTTGCAAATAAATAACAAGGGTGTGGTGGCTCACGCCTTTAATCCCAGCACTTGGCAGGCAGAGGCAGTAGGATTGCTGTGAGTTTGAGGGACTACAGAGCGAATTCCATGTTAGCCTGGGCTACCAAAAAATAAAAATTTTAAAAGAAATGGAAACATTCTGTTGAGTGACTGAGCTAGTGTAGCTCTAGGGTGCGCAGGGTCGCCCAGAGGCCTGGAGGGCAGTCTTCCCAGGCTAGCGCTAGCCCTGGGCGGGAGTGCGCATAGGCAGCCGGGCATCCCGGAGAAGGGGTCTGGCTCCCCTGAGCTGGAATGCAGCTCCTCCACGCGAAGTATTCCGAGCAGCTTGGCTGCTATGGTGACTGTCCAGCTGGTCGTCCAAAGAGTGGCATTCAGGCTCCTTGACAGTTCCCCTGTCAGCTAAGGAGTAAGTGATCCTGGCCTCCAACAGCTCACCTCATCTGAAGGGAAAGTAGACGCTGGAGGGTGTCGGCAGCCCGTGCCCATGATGGGGACCATGCAGGGTAGCAGCGCCCTGGGACCCCAGCACTTGGTAGTCAGAGGCAGAGGAATCATGAGTTCAAGGCCATCCTTGGCTACATCACCAGTTTGAGGGCCATCTGGACACTGTTTCAAAACATAAAGAAAATATAAGGAATATAAAATATAAAATGAAATATAAAAAAAATAAAGAAAAACAAGTTAATTTTTGCGTGAAGTGTTACCTCAGACTCTAGTGTTTTTTCCCTTGTCTCTTGATTTTTTAAATATTTTATTTATTTATTTTTAAAATATATTTATTTATTTGACAGAGAGAAAGAGGGAGGGGGGAGAAAGAGAGAGAGAGAGAGAGAGAGAGAGAGAGAGGCAGATAGAGAGCGAGAGTAAGACAGAGAGAGAGAAAATGGGAGTGCCAGGGTCTCCAGCCACTAAACTCCAGATGCATGCGCCCCCTTGTGCATCTGGCTTATGTGGGTCCTGGGAATCAAACTGTGGTCCTTTGGCTTTGCAGGCCAGCGCCTTAACTGCTAAGCCATCCCTCCAGCCCTTGTCTCTTGTTCTGTTGTGTAGATATCCACCTGTTCCAGCACCATGTCTGGCAAGACTACCTTTTCCTAGCGACTTTGTTCTCCATCAATGATTTGTTCTTGCCAGACCTGGTGAATAGGCTTGTAATTCCCGCTACTGGGAGGCCGAGGCAGGAGAATCACAAGTTCAAAGCCTGCTTGGACTACAGAGTGAGTTCAAGGTCAGCATGGACAATTTGGACCCCATCTCAAAACAGAAAGTAATAATTTTGTCTTCAAGGCCTACGAGGCAATTTGCTCTGTGTAAAGATGGGGGATACCCCCAGGTCAGTGAACTTCAACACCCAGTCCTTGTCCAAGTTATAAAGGACTGAAAATGCAAATTCAGAGAAGGGCCAGTTAGTTAGGAATGATGAGATCTGTTTTAGGGAGTCAGAAGGGAAGGGCAGCAGGAAGGGCCAAGCCGTGGGAGAGGGAGGCCCAGAGTGGCGGGAGGGGCTCCAGAGGCTAACTCGGGAGGGGCCAGCACACAGGCGGGCTGAGGAGGAAGAAGGAGGCTGTCGCTGGACTTGACACTTGTAGCCATCTTAGAAGAGACTAGACCAGAGGCGGATCCCGTCTTCCCGGGGCGGGCAAGCTGGCACCCACATTTCTGCGGGCTCTTTGCGCTTAGTCTGTGTCAGTCAGGTGGCTGGGGTGTAACTCAGTCTTGCAGTGCTGACGACCAAACCCAGGGCCTTGGGCAATCTGGGTGAGTGTTCTGCCACGGAACCGAATTCCTAGCACAGGCCCTGCACTTTATAAAACTCCATCTTCTCTGTCTCTTTTTCTGCCCCCTCTCTCTCAAATAAAAAACAAGAATAAAAATTTTAAAAAGCTACTGTCAATTGTAACGCAAAAAAATGGATTGTTAATCATTATAACAATAATTTGCTTGGTTTTTATTTTATTTTTTTAGTTTTGGTTTTTTGAGGTAGGGTCACTCTAGCCCAGGCTGACCTAGAATTCACTATGTACCCTCAGGGTGGCCTTGAACTCATGGCGATTCTCCTACCTCTGCCTCCCAAGTGCTAGGATTAAAGGCGTGCGCCACCACGCCAGGTTTGCTTGTTGGTTTTTTTTTTTTTTTTAATTTATTGACAGCTTCCATACTTACAATAAACCATGATATTCCATCCCCTCCCCCATTGCTTGGGTTTTGGTCAGGATTGGACTGAGTCCCTAGATCAGCTTGGGAAGGGTAAGGCTTAGGAGTGACCAAGACCACGGAGACCACTGAGGCAAAGATGGAAGCTTTTATTCAGGAAGAACAGGAGCTCGCAGGACTGACTGTCAGGAGCGGAGCAGTCAGCGCTGAGATCACAGGGAGTGGCTGCACAGGGCTCTTAGCTGGGGGAAGGAGAGGAAGGGAAGGAACTCCTTTGTCCTTTGCATTCGCCATTTCACATAGCTAGAGCGTGAGACCAGAAGTGACCAGGTGGGAGGTAAGGGGGCAGGAAACCTAGAGTGGGGCACTGTTAGGCCAGGAAGGGTGATGGCTGGGCGGTTCCTTGAGGAATGTGGGTGACCCACTTCCCCGTGTCTGTCTCCATCCTGCTGTCCTTGGTCACTCCGTTTTGGGAAGAACTAATAATAGGTCTTAGCCATAAACGTGGAATATCTCTATTTTATTTGAATTAATTACATTATTTGAGACATGATCTCATGTAGAACAGGCTACCCTCCAAGTCATAATCCTTAGGTTCATCCTTTTCAGCATTTACCTGTTGACGCTACTACACGTCCTAAGCTAGCCTTGAACTTGGAATCCTCCTGATTAAGCCTCCTGAGTGCTGGGATTATAGGTGCACCCCATCACAGTTTATTATTCATTTGTCTCATGAAATTCTGGTTTAACTACAAATGTCTACATTTATCACATAAGTAAAATCACCCCAAATTATACAACTTATATTTTATAGCTAATACATTTACATGTGTTTTTTTTCTTGCCAGAACAATGGAAAAGTTGTAGAAAATTAGTTTAACTATATTTTGTTTTACTTCTTAAAACAAAATACACACACACACACACATACACACACACATTGTGGTTTTTTTTTTTTTTAACATAGGGTCTCACTCTAGCCCAAGCTGACCTGGAATTCACTATGTAGTCTCAGGGTGGCCTCGAAGTCATGGCGATCCTCCTACCTCTCCAGTGCTGGGATTAAAGGCGTGCCCCCCCACACCCCGCCTGTGTTTCGCTCCTTAATAGCCATAGAGCCTTCCAACATTCTCTAGCTTCAGCCTTGAATCGTTCTATAGCTGAGGATGATTTTGAATGCCTGAGGCAGGATCTCACAGGTTAACCCAGGCTGGCTTGGGGCTAAGTCACTTAGTATGTCAGGCTGGCTTTGAACTAACAGCAATCATTCTGCCTCAGTTTCCTACTGGGGTTCAGTGGTAAAGCACGTGCTTCGCATAAAGCAAGGCCCCAGGTCCAAGGGCCAGCACTGTGCTGGGATCACAGGCGTGAGCCACGGCCTGGGTGCTGCTCACATTTCCTCGCAGGCCTTCTCTGTGTGGAAGCAAGCTCTGGTTTGAATAAACAGCTGGGCCTCTCTAAGTTGTCAGCGCCCCGGCTTCGTCAGCCACAGCTCCTTTTCCTTGTTTGCTGTGAGTCATGCCAAGTCCCTAGTGCTGAGAGTTCACTGGGCCTCTGTGCCCACGGCCATCGCGAGTGTCGTGTCAGCGTGGGAGAGGGAGGGAGCAAAGGTTACATTCATGGGTCTCCTGTGCTAACCTGCAGGCTGCGTCATCTCGCTGAGCTGCCCTTCCAAACACGACCTCATGAAATGACTCAGAATGGCAAGGCGGTAGCGGGGCGCACCAGGTAAGCGCGGGGCCCTCCAATTACGCAGCTCAGACAACTGAACGAGATAGATGTTGGTGGAGATGGGGGAGGTGGCTCAGCAGTTAAAGGTATTTGCTTGCAAAACCTGCCAGCCTAGGTACAATTCCCTAGTCACCCACAGGAAGCAGATACACATTTGTTTACAACGGCAAGAGCCCCTGGCATGCCCATACAAATCAATAAGTGAATAATAAATTAATGCAAAGACATATGTTTACACACACAGTGGTGCTGATCAGCGGGAAGCCTTGGAAGTGCAGTTGATCCCAGGGTATTGGACTAACGGAGGGAATGGTGGGAAAGAACTCGGAGGTGCATGGATCTGGAGACTGTGGTGCACGGGTCTGGAGTCCGTTTGCAGTGGCTGGAGACCCTGGCATGCCCATTCTCTTTCTCAAATAAATAAATAAATAAAATATTGAAAAAGAAAGAAAGATAAATAAACATGTTTTAAGTCCACTGATTTATCCACCTCCTTCTATGGAAACCTCTTGGGACAAGCTGCTAGTTTCATATAGGTGGGTGACAAATATTTCCAACACATGAGGATCTCGGGGTCTCGGTGTTGACTCAATGAGCTGTCTAATATATTCAGATATTACTAAGCAAAGCCAGAATTTCAGCCCATGTCCGGCTCCTGAGTCTTTATCCACCACACTGTTGCTACCTCCAGACCTCTGCATAAGTAAACCCCTGTGTCCACACAGGCGCTACACACGCATCAAATATCCAGAAACTGCTCTTGAAAAATCTTTGTCATGCTGGGTGTGTGTCACATGACTTAAATCCCAGCGTGGGGTGGGGTGGGGTGGAGGTAGGAGGATCACTGTGAGATGGGGGTAAGCCTGGGCTAGAGTGTTTGAGTAGACTCTGATTCCAAGAAATGGGAAAAATACCTGAGTAAAAGAAAAGGAGGGGAATAGGAGAGATGGCTTAGCAGTTAAGGTGCTTGCCTATGAAGCCTAAGGACTCAGGTTCAATTCCCCAGGACCCACGTAAGCCAGATGCACATGGTGGTATTCGCATCTGGAGTTTGTTTACAGTGCGTGGAGGCCCTAGTGTGCCCACTTTCTCTCTCTCTCTCTCTCTCTCTTTGCAAATAAATAAAAAATATCTTTATAAAATAAGAGAGGGAAAACAAAAACAACGACCAAAACCTTCTAACATATTTTAAAATATTATTTAAAAAATGTAGCAAATAGGGCTGGAGAAATGGCTTAGTGGTTAAGCGCTTGCCTGTGAAGCCTAAGGACCTTGGTTCGAGGCTGGATTCCCCAGGACCCACGTTAGCCAGATGCACAAGGGGCGCCCGGTCTGGAGGCTCTTTCAGTGGCTAGAGGCCCTGGCGCGCCCATTCTCTATCTTATCTATCTGCCTTTTTCTCTGTCTGTCTGTCGCTGTCAAATAAATAAATAAAAAACAAACAAAAAATTGTAGCAAATAATAGCAACTCAACAAATGCCCAAATTAATATATGTTTTCCATACTTGTACTGAATATTGCCTACTTTCTAAGTGATCATTGGAAAGAACGGGGGTTGATGAAATGAACAGTAAGCCTGCGTGTCTTGCTAAGGGAGAGCTGGTTCAGGCCCCAAAGTCCTGGCCTACAGGGTGGTTGGCCAGGAGCTGGGGGTGACTAGCTGCAGTTCAGCCATGACTCCCCCTTGTGGTCAGTGTGAGACATTCTTAAGGTGGTTGGCTTGAGTTTACCTCCTTTCTTAAGGTGGCTTTTGCTCACTATTTTGTGAGCTAGATATGCAACTTTGTCCAGACAAAAACAAAAAGGTTTTAATAGTAGGAAGAGGGTAGAAGCCAGTTCTGTCTCTGCTCAGCTCTTCTTTTCCTGCCCAGCTCCTTCACCCATTTCAAGCTTCACCTCAGAACATTATAGAAAGACGTTAATAACATTGGGATAAATTTGAAAAGAAACTAAATAGATAATGACTATGAATAAACAACTGAATAAAATTTTTAAAAATCCATCTCAGGTTACCATTATAAAGTATTTTTGTTTTCCAATTTCTTGCTCTCGGAATGCTTAACATTATTTTTTATGCTTTGATTTTTAAAAAATTTTTATCTATTTATTTATTTACTTTAGTTTTTTGAGGTAAGGTCTTGCTCTCGCCAAGGCTGACCTGGAATTCACTATGTGGTCTCAGGCTGGCCTTGAACTCACAGTGATTGTCCTGCCTCTGCTTCTCTACTGCTGGGGTTAAAGGAATGTACCACCATGCCCAGCTCGTCTTAATTTTTCTTTTTTTCATTTTTTTTTTTTTCGAGGTAGGGTCTCACTCTGGTCCAGGCTGACCTGGAATTAACTCTGTCATCTCAGGGTGGCCTTGAACTCATGGCAATCCTCCTACCTCTGCCTCCCGAGTGCTGGGATTAAAAGCGTGCGCCACCACGCCCGGCTGCGTCTTGATTTTTCTGAGGCAGGGTCCCACTCTAGCCCAGGCTGGTCTGGAACTCACACTGTAGTCCCAGACTGAACACTTGGCAATCTCATTCCTTCAGCCTCCAGAGTGCTGGAATTAAAGGTGTATGCCACCACACCTGGCTCTGTCTGGGTTTTGATATTTACTTTATGACTTTATCAAGTGCCAGTCACTCTGAGTATCTGTTGACTGAGGAATTAACCCTAGTGCGCTGTGTACAGGTTGGGGCAGGGACAGAAAGTGTGTCTTGCCTGTCTTTACTCCAAGATGTTGCTTTCTTTTAAAAATAAATATTTTATGAAACTAAGGACAACTGGCGAAATAAGCAAGGGTGATGTTTTCCTGTGAACCGGATACCAGCACAAAGGGGAAGGAGATCAATGCAGAGAAAAATCAACTCCTACCAAATCAGAGAGCCAGAGCCTCAGAGGCCCCCAACACCTCAGCACTGAAGCAGACCAAAAATGAACCCAACATGGCTCAGGGAAATTTTGCGGAAGAGGGGGCGGAAAGAATGTCAGAGTCACATGTTGGGTCATGATATGCAGAGACATTTATCGTACCAATAACTGTGGGCTAACTCCACAATGCACGACCCATTTACATCAACAAGGAGGGTCTAATGGGAGGGGGTAGATCACAGATGAGCCTAAATAATGGTACCAAACTGCCTGTATTTACTGAAAAGAAAACTTATAAATTAAATTAAAAAAAATAAATATTTTATTGATGAGAGAGAGAAGAGAGTGAGGGGAGGAGGAAGGGAGGGAAGGAGAACGGGAGTGAATGCCCAGGGCCTCTTGCGCTGCAAACAAGCTGCCATTGCAGGTGCCACTTTGTGTGTCTGCGGGTACTGAGGAATTGAATGCATCTTTAACCACTGAGCAATCTCCCCAACCCCAAGCCATTTTATTTAAATTGACAACTTCCCTTCCCCACTTTCCCTCATAGCTCTGCTCTCCGCCATATCCCCTCCCTCTCTCCATTAGTCTCGCTTTTAATATGATGTCATCATCTTTTCCTCCTATTATGAGTGTCTTGTGTAGGCATTGCTAGGCACTGCAAGGTCTTGGATATCGAGACCAATTTCTATCTGGACAGTTGTATTTAGGAGTGGCACACTTCCTTTGGCTCTTACATTCTTTCTGCCACCTCTTCCACAATGGACCCTGAGCTTTTTAAAATTTATTTTTATTTATTTGAGAGCAAGAGAGAAGGAATGGCCTCTATCCACTGCAAACAAACTCCAGATGCATGTAACACCTTGTGCATCTGGATTATGTGAGTCCTCAGGAATTGAACCTGGGTCCTTTGGCTTTGCAGGCAAACACCTTAACCACTAAGCCATCTCTCTAACCGCCAGCTAGTGCTAGCTGCAGAGCAGATGTTCACTGCACATTTGTTGAAATAAGGTGGCTCTTGAGAACCTTAGACAATAGCCTGTTTTCGGCTGCAATTTTCCCACTTGCAAATGTAGACAGTTTAGATTTCACGTCTCTAAAGAATACGTGGGGCTTCTTGACCACATCTCCCGCAAGTGTCTCCCAGCTCCAGGCGGACCCCAGCAGCTCCCACCACAGGCTTGTCTTCTGCATTGGCACAGAGAGCAAAAGCGAGATGCCCCTCCCTCTGCCCCACGGCCGGGTCTACAATGAGGCAGTGACAAGCATGGCCACCGTCGCGGCAGCTTCACTGGTGGCTTGAACATCCAAACCAGATGCAGTGCAGGGAGGAAGGGATTTATTTCAAGCTTACAGATCCAAGGGAAGTTTCATTTCTGGAGCGAGAATCTGGCTCCTCAGAAATCCAGGCAGAGACACCACCAAACAGCCAACCCCACCAGCAAGCCCTAATACCAGCATGCACGCCAAAAAGCAGCAGGAGCCAGGCGTGGTGTGTATGCCTTTAATCCCAGCACTTGGGATGCAGATGTAGGAGGACAGCTGTGAGCTGGAGGCCACCCCCAGTGATAACTCCTCCAGCCAAGAGGCTGGAGACAAGCTTTAATAAAACACCTGAATCTATGGGATATATACATTCTAACTACCATAGCCACCGTGCCTGATGTGGGGAAATCTGCACTCCCATGGGCAAATACGATGATGGACATAAAGCTGGAGTTTTAAAAAATTTTATTATTATTATATATTTGAGAGAGTGAGAGAGAAAGAGAGAATGGTGCCACTGCAAATAAACTCCAGATGCATGTGCCACCTTGTACATCTCGCTTATGTGGGTCCTAAGGAATCAAACTGAGGTCCTTTGGCTTTTCAGGCAAACACCCTAACTGCTAAGCCATCTTTCCAGCTCAAGCTGGATTTTTTTTTTTTCTTACAACCTTGACCCTTTTTCAACATTTTTTTTTTCTCTATGAAACATGTTACTGATAACAAAAGTTGTTGACTTGCTTCCATTGCAGGACACTGAGAAATCAAGCTGGAGCTGAGCTGGAAGCCTCCTCTCTGTTGGTTGGCTGTCGCAGTCCTGGGACGTGCTATGCAGGCTGCTGGGGAGAAAGCTCATCAAGTCTAACCCAGAAGTAGGTGCTATGAGCTACAAAACCAGCAGACAAGATGAGCTCACTAGTGTAGGAATGGCACGGCTGTTAGAGAGGTAACCAACTATCCTCTCCTTAGATTTGAGGCCCACTCCACAGGAGAAAATTCATGCCTGATGCTGATAAACTAGTCAAAAGCCTGTGGCTAGGAAGGTCATAGGCCCCAGGAAGGAAGCTACTGTGGATGTTTGTCAAAATGGACATGTTGTACCCATCAAATAGCCCTCTAATTATGTCCATAGATTAGTGCTACTTTTACCTTTATTTTTTATATATTTTTTGATTTTAGAGAGAGCAAGAGAGACAGAGATACAGAGAATTGGCATGCCAGGGCCTCCAGCCACTGCAATAGAACTCCAGATGCTTGTGCCGCCTAGTGGGCATGTGTGACCCTGCACTTGCCTCACCTTTGTGTGTCTGGCTTATGCGGGATCTGGAGAGTTGAACATGGTCCTTAGGCTTTGCAAAGCGCCTTAAATAACTGCTAAGCCATCTCTCCAGCTCTACTTTTACCATTGATTAGAGAAGCTTCTTTTTGCAGATGGTAACGACTCCCAAGGAGACTCAAAACTTTGCAAAGTTTGGGTTTTTTTTTTTTTTTTTTTTTTTTTTTTGAGATAAGGTCTTGCTCTAGCCCAAGCTAACCTGGAATTCACTATATAGTCTCAGGATGGCCTCCACACAGTGATCCTCCTACCTCTGCCTTGCGAGTGCTGGGATTAAAGGTGTGCGCCACCACGCCCAGCAGTTTGCAAAGTTTTGAATAAGTGGCCGTGGGGTACACAGCACTAAATGAGACATCCGCTACACCCCTCTGAAGCTCAGGGAGCAGTGTGGAAGAGGGTGCCGGACGACTAAGAAGCTGAGATGGGGAGTAGAGCACCGTCTTCTGGCCGTGACACGCTCGTTCATTCTCATTCATGGCCTCGCAGCAGCTGCCGTTACCGTCACAGGCTCTGGACAACGGGGGCTACACCATTATGGGGGACACAGGAGGACGGAAGGCGCCCACCCTTGCTGAGCAGTTGTGAGCAGTTAGCGGGCACTGGGGCAGCAGGAGTCGCTTTCTGCAGCGGTATAACCACTCACAAGTTGCACGTGCTCTGGCAGAGAAACTCCCCAGAGAAACTCAGCAGGTCACCTACACATACGAGAGGGAAAAAGACTTCGAAGCAGAAGAGGGAAGTTGGGAAGAAGGGACTAAGTGGAATGGGGACAGGGAGGGGGGGACAAGGAAAGGCAATAAGAGGGGATTATGATCAAAGTACATTATACACACACACATATATATGGATAAAAATTATCAATAAAATAAAATTAACAAAAGTTGTTGACTTGAAAAAGACAGTTTGTGAATCTGTCATTATTTTAAAAATAGTTTTATTTATTTATTTATTTGTGATCAGGGAGAGAGAATGAGCTGGAGCTAAAGTATGGGTGCACCAGATCCTGCTGCTGATGCAAACTGGATGCATGCATCACTCTCTGCATCTAACTTTACTTGAGTGCCGGGGAATCAAAGCCAGGCCTGCAGGCTTTGCAATTAGTGCCTTTAACCATTGAGCCATTCCCGCAAATCTGCCATTGTTTTTAATAGAATGTCCTGTGAGGACTTCTTCCTCTTGTCATTCAGATTCTTCTACCGAGGCCGCTGAAAGCCCTCCTGGTTCTGTAGGACTCTTGCCTATAGCTATGTTGATAGTGGACATGGGAAGGAAAAAATAGCAATTCTAGTAATGATGACCTTTAAGTAATGTACTTGTGACATAAGCAATTATACAAATAGTTCATTTTTCAAAGGAAAAAATATATTTCATGGTGGACTCAAAGACTTTGTATATCTTCAATTTACAGAACACCAGCTCATGGACACCTATAGAAACATTTTATACAGGCTGGAGAGATTTCTCAGTGGTTAGAGGCACTTCCTTACAAAGACTGACAACCTAGGTTTGATTCCCCAGGACTCAGGTAAAGCCAGATGCACAAAGTGGTGCATGCAACTAGAGTTCTCTTTTTAATATATTTATTTGAGAGAGAAAGAGGGAGAGAGAGAGAGAGAGAGAGAGAGAGAGAGAGAGAGAGAGAGCACAAAAGCACACCAGGGCCTCTAGCTGCTGCAAATGAACTCCAGATGCATGCACCACCTGTATATCTGGCTTACATGATTCCTGGGGAATCAAACCTGGGTCCTTTAGTGCCTTAACCACTAAACCATTTCTCCAGCCCACATCTAGAGTTCTTTAGTAGTGGCAGGAGACCCTGGTATGCTCATACTCTCTTTGTCTGCTTCTTTCTCTCTGTCTCTCTTTCAAATAAATAAAAAAAAAATTAAAGAGAAATATTTTCTTCCTTGTTTCTTGTAGTTTCCTTTTGTCAATTTATTCAACATGAAATTTAAAAATATTTTATTTATTTGAAAGTGACAGACAGAGAAAGAGGCAGAGAGAGAGAGAGAGAGAGAGAGAGAGAGAGAGAGGGAGAGAGAGAGAGAGAGAGAATGGGTGTGTCAGGGCCTCCAGCCACTGCAAATGAACACCAGACACATGTGCCCCCTTGTGCATCTGGCTAACATGGGTCCTGGGGAATCGAGCCTCGAACAGGGGTTCTTAGGCTTCACAGGCAAGCGTTTAACCGCTAAGCCATCTCTCCAGCCCAACATTTTTTTTTTTAGTGCACATGTATGTGGTATATATCTGTATATGCTGGCTGAGTGTGTGTGTAATTATACACATATACATACATATATAATATTTATTAAATTTAATTATTTAATTGTATATATATACATACATATATATGTGTATATATATATACATATATATGTGTGTGTGTGCATATATATATATACATATATATATATATATATATATATATATGTTTGAGAGAAAGACAAACACAAAGAGGCACACAGAAAGAGACTGAGTATGGGCATGCCAGGGCCTCCTTCACTGCAAACAAACTCCAGGAGTGTAAGCCACTTTGTGCATCTGGCTTTCCATGGGAACTGGGGAACTGAACCTGGTCATCAGGCTTTGCAAGCACCTTTAACTGCTTAGCCATCTCTTCTGCCCTAATTATTATTAATTTTTGTTTTGTTTTTATTTATTTATTTAGTCAGTCTGACTGATCTGCACAGCCCTATTGTTGCAGGTAGGCAGACATTAGTCTTGGAGGTAATGGAAGGCTGGACCCCATCTCCTATTTCCCTGGAAACACTAGAAAGGGCAATATCATGACTTATAATAACATGTGGGGTGGAGAGATTGCTCAATGGTTAAAGGTGCTTGATTGCCAAGTCTGACAGTCTGTACTCGATTCCCCAGGACCCACCTAGAGCCAGACGCACAAAAAGGCTCATGCACCTAGAGTTCGTTTGCAGTGGCCCTAGCAGGCCCATGCTTTCTCCCTCTCTTTCTCACTATTGCAAATGAACAAGTAAAATTATTTAAAGTAAAAATCAGGGTGGAGAGATTGCTCAGTGGTTGAGTGCGTTCATACAAAGCCTAACCTTACAGATTTGATTCCCCAGTATCCACATAGAGCCAGATGCACGCACAGAGTGGCGCATGCATGTGGAGTTCATTTGCAGTGGCAAGAGGCCCTGTGTGCTCATTTCCCCTCCCTCTCTTATCATCTTTCTGCTTAGAAATAAATAAATAAATAGTAAAAATATTACAAAAGAAAACTTCATTAAAAATTTGTAACAATTATAACTATAAGATAGCATATGAAGCCAGGCATGGTTGCACATGTCTTTTGTCCCAGCACTAGGAGGCTGCGGTCGGAGGATCCCTGTGAGTTCGAGACCAGCCTGGGGCTACAGAGTGAGTTCCATGTCAGCCTGGGCTAGAGTGAGACCCTACCTTGAAAGAAAAAGCAAAATAAAATGAAACAACATGTGAAAGAGAGGAGGGAGGGAGCAGGGAAAGCTAATTTCAGTTTTACCTCTAGGCCTAGGTAGAGACATGACATTCTCAACTACTCAAAAGATAAGATTATGGTCTGAGCCTGTCCATCACCTGGCCAAGAGACCACCCCTCACCTACAGGCATGGTGAGGAGGTGGGAGGGGTCTTTATCCCCTTAAAGAGATCACATGCCTGCAGAAGCCCACCTCAGAGTGCTCGCTTCCTCCTGTGCCGCCTGCCCGCTCCTCTGAGCTCTAACTCAGAATGTCTAACTTTTCCTTGTTTTTCTTCTTCTTTTTAAAATTTTTATTTTATTTTTATTTGAGAGCAACAGACAGAGAGAGAGAGAGAGAATGGGTGCGTCAGGGCCTCCAGCCACTGCAAACGAACTCCAAATGCGTGTGCCCCCCTGTGCATCTGGCTAACGTGGATCTTGGGGAATCGAGCCTTGATCTGGGGTCCTTAGACTTCACAGGCAAGCGCTTAACTGCTAAACCATCTCTCCCAGCCCTTGCTTTTCTTCTTTGGATGCTGGCCGAAGTCCTAAGTATGTTTGCCCCCCAGGGGTTTTCCCCTTTTTTTCCTCCAATAAAAACTTTGCCTGTCCTTCCATTCGTGGGACAAAAATTTCCGACCCAGAAACTTGTTAGCACCATCAATTCACAGGCTTCCGCTTCGACTTTGTCTCAGTGAATGAACACTGAACAACGGACATCCCTGTGAACTTTGGAACACCGATAGTTAATATAGACTGTGACATGTCATAAAGCCATCCAGGCTCTTATCAAAAAGACAAGAGATAACAACCGTGGCAAGGATGTGGAGAAAGGGAAGTCTTGGTGAGACCATAGTATAAAGGTTCCTAAAGTCATTAAAAATAGAAGTAATCATATGACCCAAGCAATCGCACTTCTGGGCACATACCCAAAGGAAATGAAGTCACCAGGGAAGAAAGATATCTGTACTCCCATGTTCATTGAAGTATTATCCACAGCCCCACGGTGTGGAACCTCCTGGAGAGTGTCTAGCTGACGTGTCTACCGATGCTGAATGGATAAAGAAAACGCCCATGCCCTTGTGAACAAAACAGGCAGCGATCTACTGATCACGAGACGGTGAGAGGAGGAACCCAGAGGGTCCCGCGTGCGGCATCTAAATCGAGTGTGGAGAAAGCAGAACGGGTGGTTGGGGCAGCGGGACACGGGCCGTGGGAAGATAGGGCTCCAAGGGTACAAGGTCCATAGGTCCGTAGCGCGAATAAGGATAGAGCACTAATGTAGGCTGTGAGAAGCAGAGTTAATATTGCACTGGGTACTTGAAGTTCACAGAGAACAGAAGCTAGGCCCTTTCATCATACAGAAGCAGTAACTGTGGGGTGATGGATATGTTAATGACACAGGACAGGTGCAAAGGAGCTTTCTCCTGGTAGGTAGTTAGTTAGGGACCAGCCCACAGAAACATGGGAGCCACCTTGCCCGCCATGGCAGGACTAGAACCCGTGTCTGATCCAGTCTCATTCAAGATGGCCCAAGGCAACAACCTCCTGTTAGGATTCCAGTTCACAGGCCCGCTTCCAGTGGGTGGGTCCTTCCTGAGCCAGTGGTCCTGTTGGGCCCACCAGCCAGTCAGGCCGGGGATGAGGCTGTTCTAACTGGATGCCTGAGGTGTAGAATTGGACTGGAGCCACCCTTGAGTCCATTGCCTCTTCACCCCCTTAGCCTCTTCCCTCCTTCCCTATGTGAGGGGAGTCTTCCCCAGACAGGAGGGGGGGAATTTCTTTTCATTAGGGTGAAACAACTCCAGTTGTTTTTAAGGCCCAACGAATCACATGATCACATCCACCAAACGTTGTTTCTCTGGCAACCTGTATTTCCAGTTTTGTGTATGCGGCTTTGTGTATCAGGACCACTGAGCTTTCTAAGACTTTGCGGTTTGATGTCTGGCACCTAAGTGACACTCAGTAAATATTTGTTGACTGACTGGCTATTAGCAGATACCAATTTTGAAGATATAATGAAAACTCTCCTTGAGTTATAACAACTTTGTATGATTACTCTTAACCACAGTACTGATTGTCCCTAAAGTTTTTGGGTTCATTGAGATTTCCTGACCTTTGATAAGTGAAAGAGGCTGTAACATATATATATATATATACAGTCATTTCTGAAATAGTGTCATGTCTAAGACCTCGGAAGTAATGTTATGTGTGAATTTTGTTCCAAAGCAGAAGGCAAAACTGCTCATAATTGCTTACTGATACTTTATCATTATTATTTTTTTTTTCTGAGACTGGGTTTCATATATCCCAGGCTGGCTTCCAACATGCTAGCCAAAGATGACCTTGAACTTCTGGTCGTCCTGTTTCTACCTTGCTGGGTCTGAGATGATGGGCGTGTCCCACGTGGCTCATCAAAGTGGCTTTGGGGATTGAACCTAGGGCTTCAGACATGCTAAGCAAGCACTTTTACCAACCGAGAGGCATTCACAACCTTTTCCTGCTGTTTTTCTCTTGTGGCCTGTTTTCACTATGAAACCCAGGCTAGATTGGCCTCAGATTCAAAGTCTACCTGCCTTGGCCTCGGATTTCTTGCACAGTAGGTCACAGCGTCCTTAGAGGTTTTTCCTCTTCTGTGCTGAGAATCAAACTGAAAGCCTTGCCCATGTTCTAACCACCGAGCTGTGTCCCCTTATATTCCTTTCACATAGGTGTGTGTGTGTATCTGAGACCTTTCTATACGTTTAAAGATTTAAATACAAGTTAGGGTTGGAAGCCAGGCGTGGTGGCGCACACCTTTAATCCCAGCACTTGGGAGGCAGAGATAGGAGGATTGCCATGAGTTCGAGGCCACCCTGAGACTCCATAGTGAATTCCAGGTCAGCCTGAGCTAGAGTGAGACCCTACCTCGAAAAAACAAAACAAACAAACAAAAATTAGGGTTGGAGAGATGGTTTTAGCAGTTAAGGCGCTTGTCTGTGAAGCCTTAGGGCTCAGATTCAATCCCCTAGCACCCAGATGAACCAGATGCACGTGGTGATTTAAGTGTCTGGAGTCCTCTGTTTTGGGTTGGGGGAAAAGGACTCTGGGTTTCAACCATTCCCAGGAACATGGTAGGTGGGATAGTTGTCCAGTCGGAGAAGGACAGTGGCACATTCCTCCAGGGGACACGCACTGAGAAAACGCCAGTCAGCTGTGCCAGCTGGGCTGGGTTGTCTCTGTTTCAGTGACCGGTAACTTTCTCCGCTCCTTAGCCTTTGAGAAGAGCCAGCTCATCTGACTGTCTCTGTAACGACTGAGAGAAACGGGAGTCAAAGCAAGTGAAGGAGCACGCTTGACCAAGAGTCTGTGCCCCTTGGCATGGACTTTACCACGCCGATCGGCTCATTAGTTTTTGTTTTTTTGTTTGTTTGTTTTTGAGGCAGGGTTCCTGTAGCCTAGGCTGCCTAGAACTCTCTATGTATTGGAAACTGGCCTTGAACTTCTGACCCTCCTGCCTGTACCTGCTAAGTGCTGGGACTACAGCTGTGCCCCACCATGCTCAGCCTGTGCTTCTCTCTTGACCATTTGAGATTTACTGGTATCATTTCAACAAAGGAAACAAAAAAATACAGTCTTTCTTCACCCTTGCCTTGTGAGATTTTTCTCTTACTGTGTTTTCACTTGGTTTATATAATAATTGAGTAATATCAGCCTTAATCTTTTTCTGTCATTAACAAATGCTCAGATGTATATGTAATACAATGAAATCCAAAACAGGTCTAAAAGGTTCTCCCCAGGCAGTGTAACAGAAACCCAAAACATTTATAACACTACGATGCAACAGTTAGCTTTGCTTGACTTGAAAGGATTAAATATTGGTAAACAGAATCAATAAATTTTTATTGTTAAAGAGACCTTAAAATATAAAATGTCTAAACCGGGCGTGGTGGCTCACACCTTTAATCCCAGCACTCGGGAGGCAAAGGTAGGAGGATCGTCGTGAGTTCGAGGCCACCCTAAGACTACATAGTGAATTGCAGGTCAGCCTGGAATGCAGGGAAACCCTACCTAGAAAAACCAAACCAAACCAAAACAAAACAGTCTGGAATTTTTCCATGTGCCTGTTCTCATTTTTATGTTGCAGAAGTTACTGGGGCTCAGAACAGAGAAGTGACTTGTTCATTCTCAAAACTCTGTTGAAAAAACTCAACTTAAAATTGGGCATGGTGTTACACGTTTGTAATCCCAGCACTTGGGAGATAGAGGCAGGAGGATCAGGATTTCAAGACAAGTTTCAACTCAATTAGGAGTTCAAAGCCAACATGGGCTACATGAGACCCTCTGTCAAAAAAAAAAAAATGCGGTAAATATGCCCTAAACATGTTAATTGTTAATTAATCCATGTTAATTCTTCTACTTGGTCTTATTGCAAATAATATGCTTTTGTTCTGTCTGGAGAATTGTTCCGCAGGCTTGAGGAAAAAAAGCATTTCGCTCCCCACAGCTCCAAGGGGAGTGGCACCGAGTCAGACAGAGCGGGAGGATGAAGAAGAAACAAGGTCCATCTTCGTGCACAGCCCACGGCACACGGCTCTCCAGGTCGCCTGGAGACAATGTGAGGCTTCAGTTAAGTAAAAAATATAAAATGTCAGCCATAAAAGAGCCTGGTTCCAAAACTCAGCTGATGTGCATTTGGGAAATCAAAAAATTCTTCTCATATTCAAAGAAAATAATTACTATTAAAGCCAATTTTAGAGAAGTCTGCTTTTAATAATATTATCTCTAGTGGATAGTCATGCAAAAAATTAAGAAAACAGATTCAGCCTCAAGTCAAATATTCTCAACACACCATACTGATAAGATGGAACTGAGGTGGGGAGAAGGGAATGTTTTTAAAAAGAGCCAGGGGCCTGGAGAGACGGCTTAGCGGTTAAGGCACTCGCCTACAAAGCCTAAGGACCCAGGTTCAATTCTCCAGGTCCCACGTAAGCCAGATGAACAAGGTGGCACATGCATCTGGAGTTTGTTTGCAGTGGCTACAGGCCCTGGCGTGCCCATTTTCTCTCTCTCTTTCTCTTTTTCTCTCTCTCTCTGTGTCTCAATCTCAAATAAAAATAATTAAAAAAAATAACATTAACAAGAAGCCAGTAAGAGTTGAATATATTACTGACCCAGAATTCACTCTAGTCGTAGGCTGGCCCCGTATTTATAGTGATCCTCCTCCCTCTGCCTCCACGGTGTTGGGATTAAACGTGTGTGCCGCCATGCCCAGCTGTCATATATATATAAAACTAAAGTTGCTGGAAAAAAAAGAGAAGAAAAGGCAACTTAAAACTGTTTACATTAGCTTATCCTTTTAAATTTTGACTTCTCCTGGCCACTGCTATCACATTTAGAATCCTTATTCGAAAGGAAAGAGAGACCACATTGTCCAACAAGAGGTTTTAAAGAAGACTTATCCTGTGGTTTTTGCCGAGCAGAGAGAAGTGGGGCAGAGGCTAGAAGAAAGCACTCTCGTCTACCGACCTTTTAAAAGCAAGATTCTTAGAAATATTTAACTCTTGTGGACTTTGCCTCACTTATTTGCCAAGTGCTAAGAGAGAGAGAGAGAGAGAGAGAGAGAGACTAGTGGTGGGTTATAAAGATGGAAGGATGGAAAGGCCTCGACCCTGGAGCAGCAAGCGAGGTCCTCCACACTGAGCCCCGTGGAGCTGTGGCACCCTTGGCCTTGGGTTTATCTTTGGTGAAGAATAGCATCCTCCACTTCTTCCTTTAATTCCAGTTGGTCCAGGAGGCACCCAGGCATAGCAAACACTTTAGCAGCCCTGGACACTGCTCGGCTTGGGCGGTCAACACTCCTCTCCTAACAATGCACTCAGCGGTTGTGGGCACCTGGGACTCCTCCCACCCCATCCCCCATGCCCAGCTGCATCACAGGGCACCGACACCCTGCTCCAAACATCCCCCATGCCCAGCTGCATCACAGGGCACCGACACCCTTCTCCAAACATCCCCCATGCCCAGCTGCATCACAGGGCACCCACGCCCTGCTCCAAACATCCCCCATGCCCAGCTGCATCACAGGGCACTGACACCCTTCTCCAAACATCCCCCATGCCCAGCTGCATCACAGGGCACCGACACCCTGCTCCAAACAATAGAAGTTTCTCCACCCCTAGAGACCATTAGCTATTCCCCTTTTGTGTTTTCTTTTTGCTGTTGGTTTTTTTTTTTTCTTTTGCTTTTTCGAGGTAGGGTCTTGCTCTAGCCCAGACTGACCTGGAATTCACTCTGTAGTCTCAGCAATCTTCCTACCTCTGCCTGACAAGTGCCAGCTATGCTTTTTATTCAGATATGTTAGCTAGGACTGAAAGACAGGGTCCAGCCAGCTTAGCACTGAGTCCATGCCCAGGAAGGCAAACTGCGTGGAAGGAAGGATGGAAGGAGGGAAGAAAAAGGAACGTGTAGGCCCTGGGGAAGGAAGCAAGGGTCTCGGAACTGAGTCCCGTGGAGCAAACCTTTAGGGACAATCTCCCGTTTTCCAATCTTATGCCTATGCATAGCCGAGTGCACCTATGACTAAGCAAGATGCATCATGGGAAGGGCTTTGCACAGCCGACAGAAGGTTATCTCGCTCAAGTCTGTCAATCAAAGTAGAGAAGCACCCAGAGGCCCTTCTTAGCAACCACCCGTTCCTTCTCATGGATTTCTTTAGAAGAAGCCCCTTGCTCTGGGAGGATTGTCGCTGGTTCAAGGCCGCTGTGAGACTACAGAATGAACTCCAGGTCAGGCTGGGCTAGAGTGAGACCCTACCTCAAAAACAAACAAACCAACAAAAAGAAACCCCTTGAGCGGGAGAGATGGCTCAGTGGTTAAGGCACTGGCTTGCAAGCCTGACAGCCCAGGTTAGAGCCCCCAGGACCCACGTAAGCCAGATGCACAAGGTGGCCCATGCTTCTGGAGTTCATTTCCAGTGCCAAGAGGCCCTGGCAAGCCCATTCTCTCTCTCTCCCTCCCTCCCTCTCTCTCTCCCTGCTTGCAAATAGTAATGAATAGTTTTTTTTTTAATTTACAAAACAAGAAGCCCCGGCAAGAACCCCAGTTCCTGTGAGCTGTCTCACTCAGGAGGCTGCTGCCCCTCTGAGCCGTGCGCGGTCACTCTGCCCTCCATGAAGTGTCGTTTCCAATTCTTTGAGGTGCCAGGAACCTGTAAGTGCCTGGAAACCAATGGTAAACACAGGCACGTGAGCTTGGCAAAGTAGATCATCGACTCCTCTACTACTAATGAGAAATTTGAACGGGGCTTATGTGGCTACTGGAGAGTTGAACCTGGGTCCTCAGGCTTCATAGGCAAGTGCTATAACTGCTAAACCATCTCTTTAGCCCTGTTAATAGTTCTGCAGACAGAGGCTTGCTAACTTGCTCAGGCAGGCCTAGAACTTGAAATCCTCCTACCTCCGTCTTACAACCAGGTGGATAACAGGCCTGTGCCACCATGCCTGGTGGGAAATATATTGTACATCATAACAACATATGTGTCTGTATAAAGCAAAATGACTGAAACCAAAATTTCATTAAAAAGTGCCTTTTCTTTGTGGTGTTTTCTTTTTCTTTTTCATTTTTGTTTTTGTTTGTTTGTTTTTCAGGGTAGGGTCTCACTGTAGCTCAGGCTGACCTGGAACTCACTATGTAGTCTCAGGGTAGTCTTGAACTCACAGTGATCCTCCTGCCTCTGCCTCCCAAGTGCTGGGATTAAAGGTGTGCACCACCATGCCTGGCTTCTTTGTTTTTAAAAATTCTTAATTTTTGTTTTGAAACAGTCTTAATATTTGCCAGTCCTGAACGCCAGGCTGACCCTCAACTCAAGATCTTCCCATCTCGGCCTCCTAAAACAGGAAGAGGAAGCGACAAGTTCCACCGCAGACACGGTGGCCTTGCAGCCGCGCCACAGGAAGAAGTTTTCCATAGGACGACGAACTTCTCCAGGAATTTCATAGTTAAGGAATCCTGCAGTTTTTCCAGCCAATGCTCACTGTGCAGGACCAGTGTCATAGTTCCGTCTTGTTGCTCCAAAATTGCTACCATCTGGGGACCAGGCATTCAGAGTATGTGAGTTTATGGGGGACATCTGATTCAAACCACCACAGCTCATCTTGTGTTATTCCTTCAATTATGTCAGAAAATACTTACTGCCTGGGTGTGGTGGCTTATGCCTGTAATCTCAGGACTTGAAAGGCTGAGGAACAAGGATTACTTTGAGTTCAAAGCCAGTGAAGGTTACCTAGTGAGTCTGAGGCAGGCCCGGAGTATAGAGTGAGACCCTATCTCAAAACTACAGCACTAACAAAATACATTTATTGAATATCTGCAATATTCCCAGAAGTCCAAAACAACCCAGGTTTTAAAATCTGACTTCAGAATGTCTACCATTTGTCATGGAGATAATGATGAGGAAAACTGGGGCTGGAGAGATGGCTTAGCAGGTAAGGCACTTGCCTGCAAAGCCAAAGGACCCAGGTTTGATTCCCAGTACCCACATAAAGCCGGATGCACAAAGTGGCACATGCATCTGGAGTTAATTTGCAGTGGCTGGGACCATGTCACACCCATTCTATCTCTCTGCTTGAAAATAAATAAATAAAAATATTTTTTTAAAAAGATAAGAAAGGTAACACAAAGTGGGCTGTCTTTTTTATTTGTTTGTTTGATTTTGTTTTTGTGAGGTGGGGTCTCGCTCTAGTCCAGGCTAACCTAGAATTTACTGTGTAGTCTCAGGGTGGCCTTGAACTCACAGCAATCCTCCTACCTCTGCCTCCTGAGTGCTGGGATTAAAGGCACGCGCCTCTCCACATCCAGCTAGATGTCTATTTATTTATTTATTTATTTTTACTGGACAGCTGTATTAGTCAGACGTTACAAATGCCTGACAGCTACAACTCCAAGGGGAGGAAACATCCGCTTTGGCTCATGGTTTCGAGGTTAAGTCATTGGTTACGTGGCCATGTGTCGGGCAGAGCGTGGCTGTGGCTTCTTCATTCATGCCCGTCAGGAAGGAGCCAGGGCAGGGCAGCTCCAGGGGTACAGCCCCTCAACTAGCCCCACCCCCTGCTCTGCACCCCTCTCTAGTAATGCCGTCATTTTATGAACCCGCCAAGGGGTTAATCCACCAACCAGGTCAGAACCTTCAAAACCGAATTACTTCGCCAGAGCCCATCAGCTGTCAACCACCACTTCAGGACACGAGTGGAGTGGGGGCATTCCACAGTCAAACTCTATCACCTCTAATAATTAAGAGGTTCTTAATACTGAATGGAGGGCTGAAGAGATGGCTTAGCAGTCAAGGTGCTTGCCTGCGAAGCCTAAGGACCCAGGTTTGCTTCCCCATGCCCTCGTAAGCCAGATGTACATGCGTCTGGAGTTGTTTTGCAGTGGCTAGAGGCTCTGGCTCACCCATTCTCACTCTCATTCTTTCTCTCTAATAAATAAATGAGTAAAAAAATACTGAATGGTTTTCCTGGTGAATTGATCACCATTACTATTTGATTTAATAAGAAACAAAGTCAGGGTAAATTCAGCTTTGGCCAGGGTGACATCAAAGCAGAGGCGTATACTATGAAAACCCCACACATTTGGTAACATGCCTAGCTTGAAGAAGGGTAAATCCTGGACTGAACCCTAAAACTGAGTCAGACTCACATCCCATTTTAACTGACAGAGACCTGCGAGTGGACTTTTTCAACCAACTTTCTAGAAATCTTCAAGGTGGAAAGCAAGCTTGCAAGTTAATCTACTGGCATATTTTCTAGGAAATGTGATTCTGATTGTGTTAAGGATATCAGTGGGAAAACAGGATTCATTTTTCAGAAGATTAATTAAGTCAACTTGTACCAATAGATTCCCCCCCTAAGGCTGACACTGGATATGGTGCAGCCCTAAAGTAACCTTGAACTTGAGCTCTGGGCTCATGATGAAGTCCTGTGGGAATATTCCCCAGTGAGCAAAGCAAGGGAAACTGTTATGAACAATTCATAAACTGCCCTGCAGGCTTTTTCAAGTAATATATTATTATTATCCTACATTCACGGCTTACAGATTGTTCAAAACTGGCTTATTTAAATAAAATCTCACAGTAATCATTAATGTAAGTATTTAAATATATTTTTATTCACTAGTTGCAAAGAGAACACAAGCTAGCATCCCAGGCCCTCGAGCAGCCCAGAGCCTCTTACCACTGCAAATGAGCTCCAGATGCATACACCACTTTGTGGAACTGTCCTTATTGGAAATTCAAACGCAGGCCTTCAGACTTTGTAAGCAAGTGTGTTTAACCACTGAGCTACCTCTCCAGCCCTAAAGTAGATTTTTCTTTTTCTGTCTTGTTCCTTTGTCCAAGGTAAGGTCTCACTCTAGCTCAGGCTGACCTGGAACTCACTCATAGTGTAGTCCCAGGCTGACCTCAAACTCACAGAAATCCTCCTACCTCTGCCTCCCAAGTACTGGAGTTAAAGACGTGGGCTACTATGTCCAGCTCAAAGTAGGTATTTTTACAAAATATTTTATTTATTTATTTGGAAGCAGAGAAAGACTCAGAGAAGAGAGAGAGAGAGAAGAGAGAATGGGTGTGCCAGGACCTGTAGCCATTGCAAACAAACTCCAGATGCATGTGCCACTTTAAGCATCTGGCTTTATGTGGGTACTGGATAATCAAACCCAGTCTTTAGGTTTATTTATTTATTTTTGAAGTAGGGTCTCACTCTAGCCCAGGCTGACCTGGATTTCACTACGTAGTCTCAGAGAGGCCTTGAACTTATGGCAATTCTCCTTCCTCTGTCTCCCAAGTGCTGGGATGAAAGGCGTGCACCACCATACCTGACTCTAAAGTAGGTATTTTTAATTCCTTATTTTACAGAAAGAAAGAAGAATAAGTCTTTTTTGTTTTTCAACCACAGCAATTAAGAACTAGCGTAGGATGATGGCTTTCTAGTCTAACTCCTTCATTTTATAGAACTTGAAAAATAAAGGGTTAAGCAGTGGGGAGGGTTCAGAACTGCATAGGGTACTTGGACAACCTCTTTGCCAAGGTGTGCACATATCTGTCGTATCAGCCAAAATACATGGGAGCGTTTGAGTTCCTCCAAATCTGTATAAGTGGGCTGGGGAGGCACAGCAGTGGTTAAAGGCAGTTGCTTGTAAAGCCAACTGGCCCAGATTCAATTCCCTAGTACCCGCATAAAGCCAGATACACCACGTGGCACATGTGTCTGGAGTCCATTGGCATTGGCAGGAGGCCCTGATACACCCATTATTTCTTTCTCTCTCAAATGCATAAAGATTATTTATGACTTATGGCAATTCTTCTGCCTCAGCCTCCTGGGTGTGCACCACCTCACGCAGCTGAAGCTTGACTGCAGCCAACCATCTTCCTCAACAAACCTCTCTGAAGAAAAGCTAGAGCTGTGTGATAAGCATGCATCTTCTCAGAGTAAGGTAGATCACCTGGTGCTTCTTTAAAAATAAGTTATTTCAAGGGGAAGGAGAGAGAGACAGGGAGAGAATGGGGGCACCAGGGCCTCCTGCTACTGCAATCAAACTCCAGATGCGTGTGCCATTTTGTGCATTTGGCTTTACTTGGGTCCTGGGGAAACAAAACCAGGCTGGCAGACTTTGCAAGCAAGTTCCTTTAACCTCTGAGCCATCTCCCCAGCCCCACAGTCTCTTATAACCCAAGACAACCTCAAACTCCCTATGAAGCTGAGGATGACCTTGAGTTTCTGACCCCTGGTCTCCTCCCTGGTTCTAGGATCGCAGGTGCACACCACCATACCAACCTTTGCTTCGCTGTTTTGTTCATTTTGTTTATTTGTTTGTTTGTTTGCAAGCAGAGGGAAACGGGGAAGAGAGAGGGAGAGAGAGAATGAGTGAATATGGGCACACCAGGGCCTCTAGCCACTGCAAAAGAACTCCAGACACACGCACTACTTTGTGCATCTAGCTTATGTGTGTCCTGGGGAATCGAACCCTGGTTGTTAGGCATTGCAGGCAAGTGTCTTAACCACTGAACCATCTCTCCAACCCTTGTTGTTGTGTTTAAAATTTAGGTTCGTTTCTATTGTGTGACTTTTCTTGGGGAGTGTGGATAAATGTCTCCACCGCAGAAAGGATTTCCATAACAGGCCAGAGACATGATCCACCCCAGTGCAGGTGAGCCAGTCAGCTGACGGGGGTCATTACAGGCACATGGGGGGGACAGCCCCGCCCCAGTGTGGGTGATTGCATTCCTAGGAGACTCCTCTCTCCCTGGCCATTGTTACTGTTGGTGGGAGAGCCTCCCTGCACTGATTCTGGCTCTTTCTATAACCTTTGGATGGGCTTTCTGAATTGTGTAACACATTCACGGGGCTTCCTGAGCCTCATGGGCAGGGGGGGGGCAGTTTCCTTTCTTCCCCCACGAGCAAGTGTTTTGGTTTGGAGGAAAAGCCTGCAGGACACTATGAAGCAGCAGATGTGACCTTGACGCGCTTCCTCCTTCGCCCCATGACCCACACACATCATGGCACTGTAAAATCACATATGATCCTCGGATGATAGATAGGACAGCGAGGCCCTGTCATCCATCCCTTGCTTTTCTCCCTAACAACAGGCCTGGTGATAAGCTGTGTATTTGCTCTTAGATATCCTTCTCTTTGATCTAAGGAACAGAATCCTGGGTAAACAAAAGTAACGTGTACAGATCCTATCAGTTATTAATGCCTTAGGGAGAATTGTTAAGAGGCAGGTAATTAACATTTATTACTGGCCTTCATTTACTTTACCCATTTCAGACTGGTGACAGCAAGGTCAGGCCTCTGAGAGGCGCACCAGGGTTTTGCCATTGTTTCACCGGGCAATGTTGGACAAGCTGATGCCCTTCGGGACGCCTTTGTCATCTAACAACTGAAGGGATTAGGTCACAATTTCTTTAAATCCCAGGATTTCCCCATTCTTCTGGCAAGAAAAAATTTCCAACCAGGGAAACGATCCACTTACTTATTCATATATTTGGCCTTTTTGCAACTTTTTCCTTCTTGACAGTCTTACTGTGTATCCCTGGCTGACTTGATACTCACTGTGTAGCCCAGACTGAAAGGGAACTTTCAGCAATCCTCCTGCCTCTGTCTCTCAAATGCTGAGATTATAGGCTTGAATTACCACTCCTGACTTTGTAAATTTGCTTTTGCAGAGATATTTTGTGGCTGGAGCACTGAACATAAACTGTGCTGAAAGTAATATCACTAGAGGATTTGTATAATTTCTTTTAAAGCTATAACCCCTACTAACTTTCAGTATTCTGTAATTTGACCCTGTTTTCTCTGCTTACAATGGGCCCGGAGGAACATTTTCAGACAAACACACACACAGAGAGAGAGAGAGAGAGAGAGGGAGAGAAAGAGAAAGGGAGAGGGAGAGGAAGAGAAGGTCCCAGGTTCAGGGTTTCTGTAGATGGGGCAGGGGGGAAGAGAGAAGGCCCCAGGTTCAGGGTTTCTGTGGACGAGGGCTGGACCTGAGGCGGCCTGGGCTCCAGCGTGGGTGCACAGGGTTACACTTAAGGCCAAGTGGCTGCTCTCAGCTTTTCCAAGGACTAGCTTTGAGGCTCACAAGAGCCTGCCCCGCCTACTTAATTTCCACTTCAGAAATGTCAGCTCTCCTTAAGAAGTGTTTTTCTTGAGAACTTTTCAGAAAGATGTTTGGGACTTTAATAATAATTCCACCGATCACATCTCTGGAAAATAGAATTTTAAAACTATGTGTTAAATAAAGGTCATTTTGCTGGGCATGGCATCACACACCTTTAATCCCAGCATTTAGGAGGCTGAGGTAGGAGGACTGCTGTGAACTCAAGGCCAACCTGAGTCTACATAGTGAATTTCAGGTCAGCTTGGGCTAGAGTGAGACCCTATCTCAAAAAACCAAAAAGAGAAAAAGCAGAAAAGTCCTCTTCAACGATGGAGTGTCCAGCACTAACGGACATCTCTATCACATCGTCCAAGGCTCAGGGACCACTGCAGAAGAGGTGGCAGAAAGAATGTAAGAGCCGAAGGAAGGGAGGCTGCTTACAATCCTGTCTTCGGGCACAAAGTGGCCTTGATATTCATGGCTTCACAGTGGCTGATGCCACCTACACAAGACCTGTGTAACAGGAGGGGAAAAAAAGATGACTTCAAAGCAGAAGAGAAGCTAGTTAAATAGAAAAAGGGAGTCAGTGGAAGGGGGATTTTGGAAAAGGAAAAGAGAGGGTGGTGGGAGAGAACTATGATCATGATATATTGTTTATATTTATGGAAGTTATTAATAAAAAAGTTTTAAAAACATGTTAAGAAGTAACTTTCTACATAAGTTCATATGAAAAAAATGTTACATACAAAGCATCTTATGCCTTGGCTCTGCCTCATTGTCCTAACTTGGAATCTTTTCTGAACTTTTTCCAAAACAAGATTCTTAACAATGTCAAGAGAAATTTTAGGACACTCTTTCAACAACCATTTCAAATATGAGGAAGTGGGAAAAAAAATCCCTGACTTGAGCAGATCAGAACAGAGAAGGGTTGTTTCTTGGTATTATGTTCACGCCACTCAGGAAAATCTCTTCTTTGACTGGAGCAAGAACAGAAAAGGCTGGAAGCTGTTTGGGAGCCTAGTCATGGATGGCCAGCGGGTTTTAAGCTTGGGAGAAAACACCTGCTTCCCCTGGACACTTAGAGTCACCAGGACCTCAGAGCAGTGGGCACAAAGGTGTGATATAGGGGCTGACACCTGGGCCTGAGAAGATTTGCATCTGTGATGGTTAAATTCTATTGTGACTCGATCAAATCGGGAATCAAGTAGGAGACATGCCTCTCGGGTGGGTCTGTGAGGGTGTTTCCAGGAAAGATTCACAAGAAAAGACCTTACCCCAGGGCAGATGATCCTCCCCATGGTAGAGTATAATATATAGACTCCCCCAAAGGGCTGGAGAGATGCTTAGTGATTAAGGCGCTTGCCTGCTAAGCCTAAGGACCCAGGTTCTATTCCCCAGAACCCATGTAATTTAGATGCACATGGTGGCACACGTGTCTGGAGTTTGTTTGCAATGGCTAGAAACCCTGGTGCACCCATTCTCTCTCATAAATAAATGAAAACTTAAAAAAATTAAATTACAAAAAAAGAATCCCCAAAACACAGAACCTTTTGCCTGGCTGCCCAGGCTACTAGCTGGGGCACACCATCTACCCTGTTGTTGCTATTCTTTTGGGCCATCAGCATTATGTGGGCCCTGGGGACTAGAACCTTGGCCATCAGGCTTTGCAAACAAGTGTCTTGGATCACCGAGCCATCGCTCTAGCTTCTTATGGCTTTCTTGAATAGGAAGAGAAATAGTGTGAAGTTGCTTGTTTGTTTGTTTATGTATAACATGAGAATTTTAAGAACTGTAAGAACAAAATCAAAACCACAGCATATTTGCATTTAAAAAAATAATACAGAAGGCAGAGGTAGGAGGATCACCATCAGTTCAAGGCAAGCCTGAGACTACATAGTGAAGTCCAGGTCAGCCTGGGCTAGAGTGAGACCCTACCTCAAAAAAAGAAAAAATAAATAAATAAAACAAAATAGTACAGTATTTTGTGTTAAACTGATGACCCTGTATGCCAGTGATCACAGGGCTGCTTTATAACGCTGCTGAGGTCTGTTCAGGGGCCTACAACCCCGTGTCCGAAGAAGACTGTTCTCAGGAGGAGCTCAAGATGGGCCAGGGCCTCAGGTACAGCCGGGATTTCTGCGTTTGCGCTGTGCTCAATGGAGCTGCAAGGTGAGATAATTTGGAACATTTTATATTAACGTAAGCGAGGCTAGATAAGGAGGTAAGGCTTTAAAACACAAGAGCCCCGTGAACTAACTGCTTGAGGCTCAGAAGGGAAAAGAGGAATGGGGACAACGGTAGGGTGAAGGTACCCAGCCCGCTCTTCCCTTCCC
This sequence comes from Jaculus jaculus, assembly GCF_020740685.1. NCBI lineage: Eukaryota > Metazoa > Chordata > Mammalia > Rodentia > Dipodidae > Jaculus > Jaculus jaculus. The sequence continues at coordinate 108,252,357 of NC_059113.1, read as the reverse complement.
GGACATTCTCCCAAGTGCAGCCCGGACACGCAGCGTGCTCTGGCCCCTGGGAGAGGGTCTGTCCTCTCAGGAAGCTTCCCCACATCCTCTGTGGACGCTGGATGACTAATGTTTATTGGAGGGCCACGTGATGGAACAGGGCACAAAGGTTGTCCCTGGTCACCTGGCGACCATCGCCGCAGTTGCTTTTCTCGTGGCATGTGGACTGTCGCTGGAGGCTGGTAGCGATTCCTGATGCTGTGACAAATGCTACCTGGTCAGTGCCAGCGGCGAGCTGCTGGGCAGGCTCGAAGAGAGAGCTCACCCCCTCCGCCCCCGTCACTGCTAGGGTCCTCCCCGCCCCGCCCGCCCGCGTGGCCGGCCTCTGATTGGCTGCGGGTGACGTCATGATGCTGCTCGCGTCTCTGGATGCAGGCCAGGACCCGGAGTGACGTGTGTCCACGGGGTGTTAGGAAATGGGGGAGACTCTATTCATAGAGCTCGAGCCACCGTGTACGCATTTACTACGAGCCAGCGACGTGGCCACCCGGCCAAGCCGCCGTGAACCGCGGCCAGGCCCTCGAGAACGCCCGCTCTCCAAGCCTTGCCGGCTGCCTCGTGGACAGTCTTCAGGACTTTAATTGACAAGCTGGTCTTTCCACAGATCTAAGATGATTTCCGACACAATGTGAGAAGAAATTTGCAGGCAGAATTCTAAGGTTTTTTTTTTTTTTTTTTTTTTTGACATAGGGTCTTGCTGTAGCCCAGACTGACTTGGGATTCACTGTGTTGGCCTCAAACTCACGCCCAACTCTGCAGTTTTTTGTTTTTAAATACTTTTTATTTATTGAGAGACAAAGAGAAAGAGGGATGGGGGGAGAAAGAAAGGAAGAGAGAGTATGAGTGCACTAGGGCCTCCTGACACTGTAACCAAACCACAAGCTGTCAGGCTTTGCAAGCAAGTGCCTTTAACAGCTCCGCCATCTCTACAGTTCCAATCCTGCGAAGTCTTAAGACAACTAGGCTTTGTGTACAATTCAGAGCTATTGCTGGGCGTGGTGGCGCACGCCTTTAATCCTAGCACTCAGGAGGCTGAGGTAGGAGGATCACTGTGAGTTCAAGGCCAACCTAAGACTACATAGAGAATTCCAGGGCTAGAGCAAGACCCTACCTCAAAAAAATAAATAAAAAAAAAAACACAAAAGACAGGAAGCAGAGGTAGGTGGATCGCTGTGAGTTCAAAGCCACCTTTGAGACTACATAGTGAATTCTAGGTCAGCATGGGCTAAAGAGTGAGACCCTACCTCGAAAAACAGAAACAAAAACGAAGAAAGAGTTGAGGACTGGAGAGATTTCTCAGTGGTTAAAGGCACTTGCTTGCAAAGCCTAATGGCCAGGGTTTGATTGTCTAGTACCCACATAAAGCCAGCTGTACACAGGGGCACATACATCTGGAGTTTGTTTGCAGTAGGTGGAAGCCCTGGTGTGCCCATTCTCTCTGTCTGTCTCTCTCCTCTGTATCTCTCTCTCCCTCTCTCTCTTTCTCTCTGCTTGCAAATTAATAAAGTCAAATATTTTTTAAAGTGTTGAATTGCCAAGTTTTTTTTTTTTTAAAAATCTTATTTATTTTTATTTATTTAAGAGAGAGAGAGAATGGGCACACCAGGTTCTCTAGCCACTGCAGAGGAACTCCAGATGCATGCGTCACCTTGTGCATCTGGCTAACGTGCGTTCTGGGGAATCAAATCTGGGTCCTTAGGCTTTTCAGGCTGGTTCCTTAACTGCTAAGCCATCTCTCCAGCCCTGAATTGCCAGGTTTTGTAACTCAGTTCTACAAAACAGAAAATGGAGGCAATATGACTTGGTGGCATTAGAAAAATAGCCCATCTTTTGAGTTTTTCAAACACGTTGGGTAATTCTGTCATTTCTAGAGAATATGAAAATGCTTTTTATTTCCAGGTGGGGGTCTCACTCTAGCCCAGGCTGACTTATGTAACTCCAAGCTGCCCTTGAACTCGCTCCTATCTCAGCCTCTCAAGTGCTGGGATTCTGGGAGTGTGCCACCAGGCCCAGCCTTTTTTTTTCTCTTTTTGACACAGATTTGTACTACGTAGCCCAAACTGGGCTCAACCTTACTATAGAGTCTCAGCTGGCCTTGAACTTAAGATCCTCTTGCTCCAGCCTCCCAAGTACTGGGATTACAGATATGTGGCACCATGCCCGGCTATTGGGCAACAGTTTTAACCTTTCTAGGAATTCATTTCTTCATTTGTACAGGTGTTGAAATTTTTTTTTTGTTCATTTTTTATTTATTTATTTGAGAGCGACAGACACAGGGAGAAAAACAGATAGAGGGAGAGAGATAGAATGGGCGCGCCAGGGCTCCCAGCCACTGCAAACGAACTCCAGATGCGTGCGCCCCCTTGTGCATCTGGCTAACGTGGGACCTGGGGAACCGAGCCTCGAACTGGGGTCCTTAGGCTTCACAGGCAAGTGCTTAACCGCTAAGCCATCTCTCCAGCCCAGGTGTTGAAATTTTTTAAAATTTATACAATAATTCAGGCAACTCCAAATCTCTTATTTTGGGGGGGAGGGGAGAAGGGTAGAGATAGAGACCAAGGTTATAAATAAGGAGATAAATGAAATGAAATGGAGACAAGCAAGCAAACTGGGCTTTTGGCTTTGGGGACAAAGTTGCGATTTCTACAAAGGGAGAGAAAAATGTGCTGAGTGATTTAATAAGGCTCATGGAATTGTGGGTGCCTTAATCGCTAGGCCATCTCTCCAGCCCTATTTATTTTTGAGGTAGTTCACTCTAGTCCAGGCTGACCTGGAACTCACTCTGTAGCCCCAGGCAGTCCTTAAATTCATAGTGATCCTGCTGCTTCAGCTGGGATCAAAGACCTGCCCCTCCACGCCCAGCGTGTGTTGTCCTTTTCATTAAGATACAGCACATGGAGCTGTGAAGATGGCTCAGTGGTGAAATGCGTTTGCTTGCAAAACCTGCCAGCCTGGGGTTTAATTCCCAAGCTGCCGATGTTAGACAGATACAAAAGGTATTGCAAACCCTTCATTCCTTTCTCCCTCCCTCCCTCTCTCCCTCCCTCCATCCCTTCTCCTTTCTTTCTTCCACGCTCTGTAGCTAAAGTCTGAACTCGAGCATCCCCTGCCTCTGTGTAATTGAGTCCTGAGATTATAGGCATGCTCCACCATGCCTAGCCTCATTTTTTAAAATTGGTTTTGTACTCAGTGAATACAGTCAAATTGGTACCACTGTTAGCCTCCTCCCTCCCTGACCACCCCCCTCCGCAGGGACTCTCCTCGTTGTGGAATATGGGTGGTGCTGGTCGGGTTGGCCATCATTATCAGTAGGAAGCAGTGTCTCTTTGTATCATGGCCCACCCTGTGGCTCTAGTATTTATTTGCATGGAGAGAGAGGGAGAGAGAAAAAGTGAGAGAGTATGGGCATGCCAAGGCCTCCAGCCATTGCAAACGAACCCCGGACACATTTGCAACTTTGTGTATCTGGCTTTCTGTGGGTACTGGGGAATTGAACCTAGGCCTTCAGGCTTTGCAAGAAAGTTCTTTTAACTACTGAGCATCTCACCAGCCCTTCATTTCTCTCCCTCTCTCTCTCTCTCTTTCCTTTCTTTTCCTTTCATTTCCTTTTTCCTCCCTCCCTCCCTCCCTCCCTCCCTCCCTCCCTCCCTCCCTCCCTCCCTCCCTCCTTCCCTCCCTCCCTCCCTCCCTCCCTTCCTTTCTTCCTTCCTTACGCAAGCCCAACAGATTGCCCTTTTTTATGCGAGAGAGACAGAGAGAAAGAGAATTGGTGCACCACAACCTCCAGCCACTGCAGTCTAGTTCTAGACATGTGCTTCCCTTTGTGAGCATTGTGACCTTGTGTGCTTGCATCACTGTGCGTCTGGCTTACATGGGATCTGGAGAGTCAAACATCAGTCCTTATGCTTCATATGTCTCCAGCCCCCACCCTTCATTTCTTTTAAAATCAGAAAAAAAATAAATTAGAAAAGTTGAAAGTGCAATGGACTCCAGACACATGTGCCACCCTGTGTATCTGGCTTCTTGTGGATACTGGGGAACTGAACTCCAAGCCTTCAGGTTTTGTAAGCAAGCACCTTTAACCACTGAGCCATCTCTCCAGCGCCCTGGAAGTATTTTAATACCTAAGCATATTTGCCTTCGTTCCCATGTCATCATAAAATCTAACTTTTTCATATTTTATGAGTGACGGAGCACATAGGCAATTGTCTCTCAGGCCCACAGCCATCTGAACACAGCCTGCCCACGCCTCTCTCCACAAGCTTGCTCACTTCTCTTCCCACTGTCTCCTCCGGCTCCATCTCTTCCTTGTCTTCGCCGCAGTCCTTTATTCTGGGTCTCATTACTGTCCTGCATTTTCTGGCCCATATCCAGCCATAAAAAGAAAAGAAGAAGGCTGGAGAGATGGCTCAGTGGTTAAGGTGCTTGCCTGCAAAGCCAAAGGACCCTTCGATTTCCCAGGACCCACGTGAAGCCAGATGCACAAGGTGGTGCGTGCATCTGGAGTTCATTTGCAGTGGCAGGACACTCTGGTGCACGTATACTCATTTCCTCTTTTCTTTCTCTTTTTAAAAATTATTGTTATTTTTACTTATTAGAGGCAGAGAGAGGGAAAGAGAGAGAGAGAGAGAGAAGGAGAGAGAGGGAGGGAGGGAGGGAGAAAATGGGCACGTCAAACCCTCCAGCCACTGCAAATGAACTCCAGATTGCATGCGCCACCATGTGCATCTGGCTTACATGGGACCTGGAGCATTGAACTTGAGTCCTTAGGCTTCACAGGCAAGCGCCTTAACCACTAAGCCATCTCTCCAGTCCTCTCTCTTGTTTCCTCTTTCTCCCTGCTTGAAAATAATCATAAGTCAAAAGAAGAGAAGAAAACAGAAGTAGCATTCTCCTTGTGTCAGTTTTCCTCCTCCACGTCAGCGGCTTCGCTCCACCAGTCAGAGCAGAGGCACCCAAGCCCTGCAGGATGGCAGGCGGACGGAGGGTCTGGAGCACAACCTTCTGCGTCTGCAGACTCCTGGGCAGAGAGCGTTGCCGCTCCACACTGTCCACACCAGAGCCCAGGGAGGGAGGGGAACATTAATTCAGATTATGGCACTGTGGAGGCTTATTGCTCTGTCTGCAAGAGCTCATGAGCAAGAGAAGGGCTGCTGGGTTTCTTGGGCTGCAGTTCTGAGTGTCATATGTGTAGTAATTCTTGGCCTTGGGCCAAGTGACTACAGGAGTGAGGCTCCTCGGATCCCTTTTAGGGCCGGTTGGGTAGGGATGTAGGCTATTATTTTAGGATAGTGAAAAGCAGGTTTGACTAATTTTAGATGATCAAGTTTCCTATTAGGAACCTTCCTTTCAAAACTACTTTTGAAATGTTATCATTTATAGCTCATGCTTATGGAGAACTTAATGTCCGGAGCATTCCTCGGTTCAAGGGGATTTCATGCCCGAGTAATTGTTTTCCCATTTACTTGCCCAGCTTAGGATCCCTACCGCTTCTTAAATTTCACAAATAAATGAGTTAACGAAAAAAAAAACTTGTGCATACAAGAGCAAACCAATGCTAGCTTCCCTCCCCTCCCAGCAGTATTCTCCCCAGAGATAAATGTAGAGAAGTAAAGCTGTCAGTTTTCCATTTCAGGAATGCCTTCAGTATTTTAAACACATTTAAAATGAAACTTTATGAATAATGTGCAGATTATTAACCCTGTAATCTGTATACTCTGGCATGTGGTACAGGCGTCCGATGTACCGTAAAATCACACTGATGGCCAACGTGTTTGCCAGATGCTCAGTCCTTGTATGAAATCAGATTTTTTCGAAAATTATAAGTTATTTGGCTGCTTTTTCAAAAAGAACAACTGTCAACAGCCACATACGTTTTCACTAAGACTCCCCTCCCCCCACATCCACACGTTATCAACATCTTCAAAAATCTGTCTTACGGAAACCCACTCCTAATTTTATCCAGAGAAGAGAAAACCGAGCTGAGGAATGTGATGGATGGGTCGTTTCAGTTCCATCACTAGGGAGGAAATTATCACGGCATCTGCATGACAGGATCGAAAATCAGTACAAGTAAATTACTGGGTTTGTGTTCACAAGCATGAAAAGAAATAGGGAAAAGATTACAATGGGCAGTAAAATTAAATCTTCAGGGAGGATCAATATATCATTTTAAAACAGGATATGAGCATCACCTTCTTATGCATGAAGAATCAAAATTATAAATTTGAGAGGCTGTGTGCAACGCTGCCATGTGACAGTGGGGTGCAGGGCATCTGGAGGAGATGGGTGCCAGGTCAGGAAAAGGGGCAGAAATTGAAGCCCGCGAGTGGAGAGGGCAGCGATTCCTATCCTGTAGACATCATTTAAGTAGAGTAATGAAGGAAGCAGATGCTAAAACCATCACAGACGAAGTGGAAGAACAGAGGAGATCCTGGGAGAAGAGGAAGAAGGAAAACTAATTTGGCAGGCGGGGAAGGCTCAGGGAAGAATGAGAGCGGGTGCCGCAGCGGCACCCAGCAGGCAATGATCCGGGTCTCGGGAAAGCTGCATTGTGCTAGAAGGGCGGGTTTTCTCCTCCCTCGCCCTGGCTTGAGCCACAGCCCGCCAAACCCACTGCTACGCATTCGGTGCATTGAGAGCCTCGGAACGATCACCTGGAGACTGTCACTCCCACAGACACCGAACATAACATAAATAATTAAAGACTGATTCAAGTCAACCAACACTTACTGAGTGTGTCTTCCCAGAACAGCATATGCATCGGCATTCCGATGGAGTTTGAGATCTTGACAGGAAGGCAGAAATCCTAAAGAACCACTGTGGTGATTAGGGAAAGGACAAATTTGACTTGGGCCAGTGGTCCTCCATATATATATATATATAAATATTTGGCATAGTGAATCTAATGGATGCTTCAAACCTAATACCCAGGAAAACACATGTGTATCTATGTGGAATCACAAGGTTCAACCCTAGTTTACAACCATAGAGTGAGTTTTGAATTTACCAGAGGGTTTTTTTCTTTTTTTTTTTGAGGCAGGGTTTCATTTTAGCCAAGGCTGTCCTGGAATTCACTCTGTAGCCCCAAATTGGCCTCAAACTCACAGCGATCCTCCTACCTCAGTTTCCTGAGTGCTGGGACTAAAGGCCTGAGCCACCATGCCCAATTGCAGACATGAGTTTTTAAAACATTTTTACATATTTATTTGAGGAAGAGAGAGAGAGAAAGGAAGATACAGCTAGTGAGAGAATAGGCAGGCTAGGGCCTCCAGCCACTGCAAATGGACTCCAGACCCACGTACCACCTTATGTATCTGGCTTATGTGGGTACTGGGGACTTGAACCTGGGTCCTTCGGGTTCACAGGCAAGCCCTTTAACCACTGAGCTATCTCTCCACTCCCTAAATTTTTTAAATTTATTTGACAGACAGAAGGAGACAGTGAGAAAGGGGGGGGGGAGTTAGAGACAGTATGGGCATGCTAGGTCCTCCAGCCACTGCAACAAACTCTAGATGCATGTGCCCCTTTGTGCATCTGGTTTTATGTGGATACTGGAGAATCAAACCTCAGGCCATCTGGCTTTGTAAGCAATCTCCTTTAACCACGGAGCCATCTCTCCAGGCCCAGACATTGATTTTGTTATTTTATTTGCAAGCACAGAGAGATAGAGAGAAGAGAAACAGACAGAATGGGCACACCAGAGCCTCTAGTGGCTGCAAACAAACTCCAGAAGCATGCGCCACTTTGTGCATCTGGCTTTACATAGGTACTAGGGAATCAAACTGGGGTCGTTAGGCATTGCAGGCAAGTGCCTTAACTTTTGAGCCATCTCTCCAGCTCCTACCCCAGACACTATTTTTATTTTATTTTATTTTATTTTAATTTTATTTATTTATTTGAGAGCGACAGACACAGAGAGAAAGACAGGTCGAGGGAGAGAGAGAGAATGGGCGCGCCAGGGCTTCCAGCCTCTGCAAACGAACTCCAGACACGTGCGCCCCCTTGTGCATCTGGCTAAGGTGGGACCTGGGGAACCGAGCCTCGAACCGGGGTCCTTAGGCTTCACAGGCAAGCGCTTAACCGCTATGCCATCTCTCCAGCCCATCAGACACTATTTTTAATAGGCCCACTTACAACTGTGGGATTATTGGAATTACTAAATTTAGACAAAAGGAAGAATAGAAGACTTGCTCTTTGAAACCATTAACCAAACAAGGCTCTCAATTTTCCAGTGGAATTTATTTTCTGTGTCATTTGTGTACATATTTATACCTTCCCATGTTCTAGGAAAATTTTGGCTTATAATAATGTGTATCATACAAAACAATTTTGAGAAAATCAAATTGAAATGAAAAAATGAGTAAAAGCCAACCAAACAATGACGTTCCCTTCAATCCAGAGCAAAGGGAAGCAGGCCTTGTAGTGTCTTGGTGACATAAATCACAACTTTGTAACTTCCTGGCCACAGTTGAGATAAAAGAAGGCTGAATGACAAGAATTATGACAATCTATAAAGTAAAAATGAATGCAATCTTTGGGTCACGGGTTAGAGGACATAGGCCAAAAGCGAAGGGAAGCACATGAGGGCACGGTTGACGGGGTGGGTGGAGACTTCATATGTGAGATGAAGAAAGGGGTTCACCAGCTCAGGCTGCGGTCATTGCGGTGTTTGGACGTGGGCCTTTGCCACATGTCTTCCCCCCTGTCTTCCGATGCTGCTTTGCACCTCCCCTTGGGCCTCCTTGTCTCACGTGAGCTGACATCACATAGGTGACCACAGAGAGACATCCATTACTCTCTCTTTGCTGGGACCAAATACCCAGCCAGAAGCAGCTAATGGAAAGAATGGGTTTATTTCGGCTTAGACTTTTGAAGGGAGAAGTGTTCCTCGTGGTAGGGGAAGCATTGCGGGAGCACGGCCAGTGTCCCATCTTCACACCAGCAGGGAGGAAGCAGAGCCAGCAGGTCTGGGCTGTTACATCTCAAGAGCAGCTGCAGGGCTCTACCCCTAAAGGTTCCACAACCTTCCCAAACAGTGCCAGGGACCGGATGAAGTATTCAACTACATGTGCCTGTGGGGATGTTTTACAAATCATCTCAGAGGCTCCCCCACAGACTTCCTTTTTTTGCTTTATGGCCAGAGTGGGGACATGTGAACATTCCTGTTTATAAAAGACCATGGGGAGGGCTGGAAAGACGGCTTAGGGGTTAAGGTGCTTGTTCGCAAAACCAAAGGACCCAGGTTTGATTCCCCAGTACCCACTTAAAGTTGGATGCATGAGGTGGTGCATGCATCTGGAGTTCATTTGCTAGAGACCCTGGTGTGCCCATTCTCTCTCTCTCTCACATCTACCTTCCTCTCTCTCAAATAATAATAATAAAAATAAAAGACTGTGGGAAATGTGTGTTAGCTTTTTGGGCCTTTTGAGAAAACAGAGAAAGGAATGGTCTTGGGGATGTTTTGTGGCTAGTGTATGCCACATAAGATATGCACAGTATTTCCTCATGTTAATCAACCATAGTCCTGGGTGTCCTGAAAGTGAGGCTGATTTGTAACACATAGGACTATGCCCTGGACACCACTTCCTGTTATACTCTGGTAGAAAGTCCCATCATGTGGGCTGGAGAAGTAGCTTAGCGGTTAAGAAAGTTCCATCATGTTCTGTGGGACTTCACGTCCTTCCCTCTAGGCCTGGGCTAGGGCGCACATTTGGAAAAGGGAGATCTTTAAGGAGCCAGCACAGCATATTCAGGTACACTGCTCTGTCATGAGCTGATGTAATTCAAGGGTAACGCGTAGTTTATCTAGAGTCATGTGTGGACAGCAGAGCCCTCGATCTACCATTCAATAGGTTTGTTTCTCACAACTGGGCTTTGTGTTCACAGGATCACAGGAAGTTATGGTCTCTGGTAGAGTCTGGGCTTCAGGAGCCTGCCCTGCTTTGATAGACACTTTGATAGTCAACCAGTGAGCGTGCAGGGCTAAGGGATCCTTATTAAAATGCGGAAGCATAACCGAGACACACGCCTGAGAAGTGACTGTTTATTGGCGGGTGAGGTGCTTATTTCTTCTACTGTACGCCCCTAGAATTTGTCTTTATTTCAGTGACACTATCTCCAGACCATATCTAGGGAGTTGTGGTCCTGGCTGGGACCCTTACATTTTTGTAGCCCCAGATCCTGTTATCTCTTTGTTTGTTTTGAGACTGGGGGTCATGTGGCTCAGGCTGGCCTTGAACCCACTATGTTGTTGACGATGACCTTGAACTCCTGATCTTTCTGTCCACATCCCAAATGCTAAGATTATAGGCATGCCCTACCACACATAGTTTAATCTAGATCGTGTTATCATTTTTAAAAATATTTCAGTTGTTTGAGAGAGAGAGAGGGAGAATGAATGGGTACGCCAGGGCCTCTTGCCACTACAAATGAATTCCAAGCGCATGTGTCACTTTGTGTGTCTGGTTTTACGTGGATACTGGGGAATTGAACTTGGGCTGCCAGGTTTTTGCAAACAAGCGCCTTCAACTGCCGAGCCATCTCCCCAGTCCCATGTTGCCTTTTATATGACAGATTCAGGTTTGGAGTTTGGAACTGTTTAGAAAAAAAAATCTTTTAATTAACTGTAAGTAGTGGATGCTTAATGCAATCAGTGACAACTGATGCATGCTATATTCAGTAGTAAATATGTGAAATCACAATGTTAAGCAATGTTTGAAGTCTTATGCTTAAAGACCAGAATAGTGAGTACAGTAGATTAAGCACAGGAGGCTACAGCCTATGGGGAAGAAAGTCATGTGCTTTCCCTTGAAGAACCTAGGAATGTGTCTGGGAGAGAGGCAGGTATGTAAAATATCCTTGAGAGGAAACCAGAGAAATGTTTGGAAGAGAGAGGTGCAAGTTTGTTGTAATGTTCCTATGTCTCACTCTTTCCTTGGGTAAGAGGGCTAAGTTGGTAGCAGTTTATAATTAGAAAAGAATTGGTGGGGCTAGAGAGCTGGCTTAGCACTTAAGTGCTTGCTTGTGAAGCCTAAGGACCCCGGTTCGAGGCTTGATTTCCCAGGACCCACATAAGCCAGATGCACAAGGTGGTGCACGTGTCTGGAGTTCATTTACAGTGGCTGGAGGCCCTGGTGCGCCCATTCTCTTCTCTCTCTGCCTTGTTCTCCCTCTGTCTATCTGTCACAAATAAATAAATAAAGAATTGGTGAATGGAGTTTCCCCATGTACCATTTGAAAAGTATATCTGCATGTTTTCTGTCAGTTACCAGGATGTTGTTGGTTGAGATTAGAAATACAATTTGGTGATTAATGTGCTTTTTAAAAAATTATTTATTTATTTGCAAGGAGAGAGAGAGGGCACCCAAGCAAGCGACCACCAAGTCTCTACCACTGCAGACTGCTCCAAACATACATACCACTCTGTGCATCTGGCCCTACGCGGGCGCTGGGGAATCGAACCCATGACATCAGGCTTTACAAGCAAGTGCCTAGACCTCTGAGCGATCTCTTAAGCCCTAATTGATGTTTTTATTGAGACATTCACATCTTATGTGTGGTTTGGTAACAAATGGGAAGACATATGATACAAACTAACAAAGAAATCAGAGTAGATAGGAAAAAGAAGTAGCTCGTCAGGGTTGGGAGCAGGGTGAGAGAGAGTAATTGGAACGTATATAAGCAAAACACACTTTTTGTTTGAACTTGTTAAAAATATAAAATTTTATATGTTTTTACTTATTTACTTAGGAAATGAGAGCATAGAGGAAAGAGTGAGAGAGTTTGGGGGTGCACCAGGGCTTCTTGTAATTGCTAACAGACTCCAGACACATATTCCACTTTGTGCATCTGTTTTTATTTTGTGCACTGAGGAATCAAATCCAGGCTGGAAGGCTTTACAAGCAAGCTCCTTTACTGGCTGAACCATCTTGTCATCCCTAAAATATAACTTTTTAAAAAATTGTGAGTTGGATGGCAAAATTCCTCTGCATTGAAAGCAGTGAACAACTATTTCCACCTTTTATCAAAAGCGGCTGGGACAACTCAGGAGAGAAGGCTTGGGGAGGGTTATCAGACCCCCATCTGGCACTGCGGCGCATGCCTTTAATCCCAGCACTCGGGAGGCAAAGGTAGGAGGATCGCTGTGAGTACGAGTCCACCCTGGGACTCCATAGTGAATTCCAGGGCAGCCTGGGCCAGAGTAAGACCCTGCCTTGAAAAAGCAATAAATAAATAAATAAGTAAAACCACAAAAAAGGTAAAGTGGAGGTGAGGATGGGGTGGAGCTGTGACAGAAAATTTGATATAAAAATGGTCGAAATGGGCTGGAGAGATGGCTTAGCGGTTAAGCACTTGCCCGTGAAGCCTAAGGACCCCGGTTCGAGTCTCGATTCCCCAGGACCCACGTTACCCAGATGCACAAGGGGGCGCATGCGTCTGGAGTTCGTTTGCAGAGGCTGGAAGCCCTGGCGCACCCATTCTCTCTCTCTCCCTCTATCTGTCTTTCTCTCTGTGTCTGTTGCTCTCAAATAAAAAAAAAATGGTCGAAATTGACATTTCTTTCTCATATTAAAAAAAGTTAAGGGCTAGGTCTCATATTCTTTTGTTGTTGTTGTTGTTTTTGTTTTTCAAGGCAGAGTCTACCTATAGCCCAGGCTGACATGGAATTCATGATGTAGTTTCAGGCTGGCCAGCGATCCTCCTACTTCTGTCTCCCTAATGCTGGGATTAAAGACCTGCACCACCATGCTGGGCCTTAAAATTATTTTTATTTGAGAGAGAGGGAGAGAGAAAGTTTGGGTACCTCAAGGCCTCCTGCCACTGCAAATAAACTCAAGACATAAGCGATTTTAGCTCACATAGGTACTGGAGAATTGAATCTTAGCAGCCAAGCTTTGCAAACAAGCACCTGTAACCACTGAGCAATCTCCCCGCCCCACAGCTCTGATATTCTTTATTCTTTCTTTATTTGTGAGCAGAGAAAGAGAGACAGAGAAAAGACACACACACACACACACACACACAGAGAAATAGAATAGGTGCACAAGGACCTTTACCTGATGCAAACAAATGCCAAATGCATGTGCCACTCTGTGCAAATAGCTTTACATGGTTAGGCTTTGCAGGCAAGTGCCTCAACCACTAAGCCATCCCTCCAGCCCCAATGGTATATTCTAGTTTTTTGCTTGCTTGTTTCTTTTGAGGTAGGGCATTGCTGTAGCCTAGGCTTACCTGGAATTAATCTGAGGCTGGCCTCGAACTCACAGTGATCCTCCTACCTCTGCCTCCCGAGTGTTGGGATTAAAGGCGTGTGCCGCACGCCAGCATTAGCTGTGACATTCTTACACGTTTCCACTTCACTATGCAATGTGACTGCTGCAACCCAGCCCATCACATCAACACCCCAGCCCGTAGGAAAGGCAAGAGAAACAAGAACGTGCCCGTCTCTGTAAGGAAGTCATGTGAAGCATCCTGCCTGTGTCCCTTTGTGGTCAGTGGTTCAACCTGTTTGCGGAGAAAACCAAGGAAAGTAAGCTTTATTGTGGGCAGGAGCTGTGTGCTGAAGGAAAGGCAGGGATTCCATCCAGAGGTGGGGATGGAAACCAGAGGACAGTGGCAACTCTGGCGGTCACTCCTCCCTCATGCAAACACTTAGTTTTCTTGACTTCTGGGGTCCCAATACCACTCAGGTGACAATCTTCTTGTTTCTTGCTGTACTTTTCCCTGCCCCCACCCTTTACCGGGAACATTGTTATCAGTAATTTTATTATTTTATTACGTGTGTGTTTTATGGCCTGAGTGTGAAATGTCCCCCGCTGCTGGTGGTGAGTTGTGGACTCTTTGGCACGCAAGACATTGTCCAGCCCTGCTTCTCTTCTAACTCCTCTCGGATGCCCATCACACCTGCTCAGAGGCAAAGCTCCCCAAATCTCCTATCACTTTAATTTTTTTGTTTTTGTTTTTGTTTTTCTAGCCCAGGCTGACCTGGAATTCACTATATAGACTCAGGCTGGCCTCAAACTCATGGCGATCCTCCTGCCTCTGCCTCCCAAGCGCCGGGATTAAAGGCGTGCGCCACCATTCCAGGCTTCCACTGGACCCTTCAGCCAGACCGCTAAAGTGACCACTTGGGAAGTCACCTTGCTGGCTTCTAGGTCCGTTTCCAAGCAGCCCAGCCTTTCTCCTGACCCATCCTTTCATCTTTCCTTCTAAATGTCAAGAAGTCCTCAAAAGCAACATCTCCTTTGAAGTTTTCTGGAGTCCCCGCAGCCTGGTGCATCTCAGGAGGTGCCAGTGGCCTTCCCATGCCCATCAAGGCTGTGCGCTATATTCTGAACAGGGCAAAGTGCTCCTTCTTATTTTCAGCCAGTATTCTTTCTTTGTCTTCCTGAACTCATGACTTTTCTCCAACCAAATTCCTCTTTTTCTACCCTCAGATTAAAAGCACCTCGGGGCTGTGTTTTCTAACCGTAGAATTCTAATTAATGAAGACCAACGTACTGCATTCTGTAGGAGAGTTTCCCCTCATGGTTCTTTACGGCTACACAAGGCTCGGTGAGCACCTTGCATCTTTCTTGGGGCTGCTTGGGGCTCTTATCTCCAACATCTCGTGCTTCCCAAAGTTTGAAGCTTTGTGATACAACCACAGGCAGCCATCTTGCTATGCCACGCCCCACAAGCAAGTCTCTCACTGTGACAACTTCTCTTTAAAACAAACACACACACACACACACACACACACACAAACGCTACCTGCAAGGAGAGAGAGAGAAAAAATGGGTCTACCAGGTCCTTCTGTCATAGCAAACAACTCCAGATGCATGCACTACTTTGTGCATACGGCTTTAAATAGGTACTGGGGAATTGAACTCAGGCAGATAGGCTTTGCAAGCCAGTGTCTTTTACCTCTGAGCCATCTCTCCAACCTGACAACTTCTTTTTTTTTTAATTTTTTATGTATGAGAGAAAGAGAGAGAATGGGCACTCCAGGGCTTCCGGCCACTATAAACGAATTCCAGACGCATGTGCCACCTTGTGCATCTGGCTAACATGTGTTCTGGGGAATCAAACTGAAGGACTCAGGAACTAGAGGGACGCCATGACAGGCTTCAGAGTCACCAGTAGGCCTAAGTTTCTGTTTCCCAGCAAGGTTTAAATAAGAATTTAACAGTTACTGAAAAAAGATCACAAACATTTCTATAGTCATAAGACAAGTTGCTTAAGTTTCTCAAACACACATAGCCAATCACAATAAAGGTTACCTAGTCTGCTTAAAATTGCGCTAGCCCCCTGCCCACCAGCTCTGCCCCCCAGCATCCTAAGCCTATCAGAAAAATACAAGTGCAGTTACTACTTAAATCTACCAATCATGTGACCATTCCCCTACCTCTTTGTTCAAATCCCTATACAAAACCTGCCCCCTGCTGCTCAGGGCTCTTGTACGGATTCACTGCGTTGATGAAGTTAAGAGTCCGCGCTTAAGCCCGAAATAAAGCTCCTTGCCTTTGCATACGTGTTTGGTTCTCCTCGGTGGTCACTGGGGCGCCGAGAACTGGGCACAACAAGACCTGGGTCCTTAGGCCTCCCAGGTGAGCACCATAACCACTAAGCCATCCAGCCCCTGGACAACTTCTTGCCTAAACTCCTCATAGGGTTCTTCTTCAAGGAGGTTGATCTCTAGGAGATTTCAGTGTCTCACCAGTGAGGGCAACACAACAAGGAAGAGAATCTTCTGGATTTCTAGCAGCTCACGATGATCTAGGTGACGTGTTGTAATAATGAGCATTCAACTCTTTGCAGCTTTAAGCCACAGAAACTGACTTCTTGCTCCCATTACTTCCGTGTAAGTTGACAGGGAGATTGGGATCATCGTGACATTGCCACACAGGTGGTCTCTGTTCCAGAGCAGAGTTCTGGAAGGTCTTGCATCAGCAATTCAGTATGTTAGCCAGGAAAAGACCCCCATCGTTTTTACTGCAGGCTAGAAGTAGTTGCCTGGTCCTATCCAGCCCCAAGAAAATCAGGAAGCACAAGGAGGGCAGACTGGAAGTAGAGCACAGAACTGGCGATGTCCACCAGACAGTGCTGATGACCAACATTCAAGGTCTGACCCTAACTAACCTGAGACAACGGAAGCGGGCGTTTCTAAATCTCTTTGTGTTTCAACCAAAGGAAATGGATCATCTTGCTAATTACTTGGCACCCTTCTCAAATAGTTCCTACTCCAAATGCAAATCAGTTTTTTGTTTATTTGTCCTTTCTCTGGTAGGGTTAGCCCAGGCTAACCCAGGAACTCACTCTGTAGCTCTAGGCTGGCCTTGAACTCTGTCATCCTGCTATATCTGCCTCCCAAGTGCTGGGATTAAGGTGTGTGCCACCACACTGGGCTCCCAAAGGCAAATCAGTAAAAATACTCTCAGAGCCATGGTGCCTATGACAGCTTCCTCGCTGAACCTTTTTTTTTTTTTTTTTTTTAATAGCAAACTTGAACGTTTGCTGCAAACCCGTCAGCACCCTGGAAGCTGCTTGCCCGCATCAGATCTCGCTGCATGTGGCAGTGATAGTCAGGGCACCGCATTGTTGGACGGCAACTGCCTTCTGCCTGCCAAGGACAAATGCAGACAGAAAACTCAAGCAAGACTTCACGTCAAAGCCCTGCCTAGGCTTGCCAAGTGCAGGCCACCTCTGGGTCTCCTCCTTCAGCCTCCTTAGTGTTCTTAAAGCCCAAGGACCCATGGGCGCCCCGCCAGGCTGCTCAGTCGCCTGGCTCTTGTGTTTGCTCTGACACCTGAGGCTGAGGGCACTCCCTGAATCTGGGCGCGCCCTCTGAGATACAGCAAGGGTTTACCATGTTGGACAATTAGGAAGGAAAAGCCATGAGAAATATTTACCCTGTGAACTCTACTTGAGTAAGCGAACAGGATACTTTCCAGCCAGACGCATTAAAAAAAAAAAAAGGCCTCAGGGGACAAAAGGCACAAGCAGTGGACCTACTGCGGAAGGCTGGGTGCCCCGTGGGCACAGGTGACATCACAACCAGGGCTGGAGCAGAGACTGGCATAGAGACCCGAGGGAGGAGGCTCCTCACCGACCGCAGATCCAGAGGCACTCTGCATTCTAGCTGAGAGCCAGCGCCAGAGCCAGAGCCTGCGGCTTGAAGGAAGAGAAAAAGTCTTTGTTTCACAATGTGGATGAGGAAAGCATTGACAAAGGAAACTGGCAGGCATGAGGGGTTAGGAACTTTAGAAGCAGATAAGACTGTCTGCTCAGGACGTTCAAGAAGTCTTCTGGAAAGATCCGTCCACTGCCAAAGCATCAAGGAAGTTAAAATGTTTTAACGTTAAATATTGTTGAGAGCTGCTGCAAACTAGCTCCAGACACATGTGCCACTTTGTGTATCTGCCTTTAAGCGTGTGCTGGGAAATCAAACCCAGGCTGTCAGGTTTTACCAGTAAGTGCCTTTGACCACGGAGCAATCTCACCAGTCCCATTGTTTTTATGGTTATGATTATTTTTTGCCTGGACTTGTTATTGTTTTTAATAGCAAACAGCAAGTTTTAAAAATGATAACTTTTTATTCTGAAATAATTTTTTTCATTTAAAAATATTTTTATTTATTCATTTGTGAACAGAAAGAAAGAGAATGGCAGCCCCAAGTTTCTCTTACCACTGCAAACAAGCTGCAATTGTACGATCCACTTATGTCTCTGGTTTTAAGTGGGTGCTAGGAATGGAACCTGAGCCCTTAGGCTTTGCAAGCAAGTACCTTTAACTGTTGAGCCATCTCCCCAGCCTCTTATCTTGAAATAATTTTAGGCTTGCAAACTAGCTGCAAAAAAAATAGTGCTGAGAGGTCTCTGTGCCCATCACTCAACTTCCTGCATGGATCTACCAGGACGAAAGCATTACTAAGTCCTCTTTTGAGTTAAGAATATGTAAGGCCCTGAAATACATAGACGCTTTTTTGTCACACAGCTGGTGTGTGGCAAAGCTGAGCTCTTGACTATCAGACATGAGCTGTTTAATCACAGCGTGGTGTCATGGTGCCAGGTAGAGCGTGTGACCAGAGCACACAGGCTTGGAACGTCATTAAGCACAGGGTTTCTAACAAGGGGACGTCAGCCCTTTGCTTAGACTGTCCACTGTGGCCAAGCCCATTGCGCTGTTCCAGCAGCTTCCCAGAATGGTAGTAATTACAGGGGGAAAAAGGACAAGATGGCCAGGGAAAATGTCAGATTTCTAGTAGTGGGTGGAGATGGAGATAATGCCTTTTCTTAACTTTTCACTCTCTGAGCACTTTGAGTGGCCACGAGTTCTTAACCAGCAGTCCGTGGAGTGAAATCGGGCGTGTCGTGACTGGAACCCAGCTGCATCTTGGACGAAACTCTCACTGAAATGTGGCATTTCCTTCATTGCCAATGCAAGCAATGACCTATTAAAGTGTTTTCTAATGGCCTGGATATCCATGGCCTCACAGTGCCTGACACTACCTGTGTAAGACCATCACAAGAGGAGGAAAAGATCGAGACATCAAAAGTAAAAGAGACTGATTGAGATGGGGAGGGGGTACGATGGAGAGTGGAGTTTCTAAGGGGTAAATGGGAGGATATCACCATGGGGGAATTTTTTTATAATCATGGAAGTTGTTAATAAAAAAATTTAAAAAAGATTAAAAAAATTTTAAAAAAGTATTTTCTAGTATTTGGGATTGACCAAGAATCGAAATAAATATCTTCTCCAGACAGAGCAGCCAGTGTATCACTGTGGCTGATGTTACCTGCAAACACACACACACACACACACACACACACACACACACACACACAAACACACACACACACTGGGCCCATTGGTATGTTGTCGTGGATAATGAAAGAGGACTAAAACAATGGCATCAAAATATAAGAGCAAGAGCTGGAGAGATGGCTCAGCAGCTAAGGCGCTTGCCTGCAAAGCCTAACAACCCTGGTTCAGTTCCCCAGTACCCATGTAAAGCCAGATACACAAAGTGGCACATGCACCTGGAGTTTGTTTGCAGAGGCTGAAGCCCTGGTATGCCCATTCTCTCTCTGTCTTCTCTCTATCTCTCTCTTCTTGCAAATCAATAAAAGTTAAAAAAAAAAAAAACCACAAGGGGACTAGAGAGATGGCTCAGCAGTAAGGGAGCTTGCCTGAAAAGCCTAGGGACCTGGGTTCGATTCCCTAGTACATAAAGCCAGATGCACAAGGTGGCGCATGTATCTGGAGTTCGTTTGCAGTGACTGGAGGCTCTGGTGTGCCTATTTTCTCTCTCTTTCCTTGCAAATAAATATATAACATATTTTTCCAAAAATACAAGAGCAAATAGTTGGAAAGAAGAGGGTGTGTGGAGGAGAGGGCATAGAGGAAGGAGATAAAGGAGGGTAGTGGGCATTAATACCAAGCGTACTGTGTGTGTGTAGGTAAGTTGTCGATAAACAATATTTAAAGCTGGGCGTGGTGGCACATGCCTTTAATCCCAGCCTTCTGGAGGCAGAGGTAGGAGGATTACCGTGAGTTTGAGGCCACCCTGAGACCACAGAGTGAGTTCCAGGTCAGCCTATGCTAGAGTGAGACCCTACTTTGAAAAACTCAGAAAACCAACCAAACAATAAAAAAAAATCTTGGGTTTCCAGCTGCCTGGCTGGAGGAGGTGTCACTGCGGGGATCTGATTCCCAGCACACAGGTCTGCAGAGAGGTTCTGAGCTGCGCCGGGCCCTGCCGCCTGCTGGCTGGTGCTGGCTGGTGCTGGCTGGTGCTGGCTGGTGCTGGCTGGTGGCGGTCTCTCTTTGCGTGGATCTGTGAAAGCCAGCCAGCTTCTCCCACCACTGATGGAGCTTCCCTTGGATCTGTAAACTGCAATAAACCCTTCCTGCCATAAACTCTGTCTAGTTTGGAAGTTCATCCCAGCAACGTGGAGCTGACTAATAACTCTGCCTCAAAAGAAAAAAAAAAAAGAAAAGAAAAGAAAAGAAAAGAAAAAGAGTTCATGTTACATTATGAGATATCTTGAAATAGCTTCATCTTCAGGTTCTCTTTGCAAAGATGGTAGTTTTATATTCCCCTCCAGGTTTCGTTATATGGTGTTTAGTGAATACACATACACATTACGGTGCCACAGATTGTTGTAGATGTTTCCGGAACAGTGCTGCAGTGTGACTACATTCCTCTGCATTTCCTGCGCCTTGTTTAACATGAGCAAGGGCGTTGCGCTAAGAAGAGATCTTAGGTGTCAACAGCGACCGTGATGTGAGGTGTGAACAAGGACCAGGTGGCTAGTGGGTTTGATTCACTGGGTCCTGTGTCCCTGCTCTGTCCCCTGTGGGCTCTAAGTGAGACAGATACTTGTCATTTTGGGTTGGAATGACCAACGTCTCTTGCCACCATCTGTGCTTATAATAACAAAGTGTGTCAGCTTCTGAAAGCTGGTATGACTATTATAAAATGTGACAGAAAGCTGGAGAGAGATGGCTCCGCAGTTAAAGGCATTTGCTTGCAAAACCTGAAGGCTTAAAGGTCTAGGTCCAATAGCTACATAAAGCCAGATGCACAAAGAAGCGCAGCATCTGGAGCTCATTTCCAGTGGCAGGAGGCCCTAGAGTGCGCATTATCCCCCCCTTCTCTATCTTAAACAAGTAAATCAATATCTTAAAAATCCAGGAAAGAAGTCATTGTACGGCATGATTGCTAAAACAAAAGCTGTTAGGGAGGTTGTGAGTTTTGTGTGTTTTGTTTTCAGGTAGGGTCTCACTCTAGTCCAGATTGATCTAGAATTGACTACATAGGCTCTCAGGCTGGCCTCTAGACGGTGGTGTGGCCTTAGGTTTCTAGCGCTTTTCAACCCAGTGACTTTCCTTGTAGATGGCTCTACAGACAAAATTATAAAGACGGCATTTTAAGGATGTTTCCCAAAATGTTATTTTCAACAGTAAAAAAAAATTAGACACAGGGCTGGAGAGATGGCTCAGCACTTAGTGTTTGCCTGCAAAGCTTAATGATTTGGGTTCAATTCCCCAGGACCCACATAAAGCCAGGTGCACAGTGGTGCATGCATTTGGAGTTCTTTTGCAGTGGCTGGAGGTCCTGGCAAGCCCATTCTCTGTCTGTGTCTCCTTGCAAATAAATAATAAAAATTAAATAAAAAAATAGAGCCGGGCGTGGTGGTGCATGCCTTTAATCCCAGCACTCAGGAGGCAGAGGTAGGAGGATCGCCAAGAGTTCGATGCCACCCTGAGACTACATAGTGAATTCTAGGTCAGCCTGAGCCAGAGTGAGAACCAACCTTGAAAAACAAAACAAAACAAAACAAAAAATAGAGATAACATAAGTGTCCACAACACATACACAGTTGTGAAATAACTATACTGCATGACATGATGAACTGTTATATAGCTAATTAAGGTAAAAAGCTATTCTGGACTACATAATGATGGAAAATGTATAAATATAACATTAGACTTAGATGAAGAACATAAAACTGTATGTTTATCACCCTGGGTTTTAGTTTTAAAATATTTGTGGTATTTCTCAGCAAACTTACATTTATACATAGATATACAGAATACCTATCAGTAAAATGGCAGAAGTGAATGGATGAAAGCATTAGTATTGGTAGTTTGTAGGCCATGCTAATAAAAAAATAATTTTTTTTTTTGAGGTAGGGTCTCACTGTAGCCCAGGCTGACCTGCTATTCTGTAGTCCTAGGCTGGCCTCAAACTCACAGCAATCCTCCTACCTCAACCTCTCAAGTGCTGGGATTGAAGGCATGCACCACCACGCTGGCTAAAATATTTCTTTTATACATTATTTTTCTTTATTTATTTGAGACAGAGAAGGAAAGAAAGAGAATGGGAGAAAATATGGAAGTCCTAGGGACTCCAACCACCGTAAACGAATTCAAGACACATATGTCACCTTGTGCTTCTGGCTTGCGTGGGCCCTGGGGAATTGAACCTGGGTCCTTTGGCTTTACAGGCAATAGCCTTAACTGCTAAGCCATCATTCTAGCTCCTAAAATATTTTTATTTATTTATTTGCAAGCAGAGAGAAAGAGAGAGAGACAGAGAAAGAAAGAAGTAACAAAAAGGTGCACCAGGGCCAGATGCATGTACCACTTTGTACATCTGGCTTTATGTGGGTACTGGGGAATCAAATCAGGACTGCCCAGCTTTGCAAGCAAGAGCCTTAACCGCTGAGCCACCTCTCCAGCCCATCAGTAGTATTTCCATGATTTTCAGTCCTTTTTTGCCATGTTTGGATCTTCTCATGTTAGATGAGCAGGGCACATCGTGTTAAAGATGGGTTGGTGCCTGACGCTAACGCCTGTCTACGCCTCCTTGTTGCTCCAGACACGTTTGTTTTGCTGGTTGCTACCCAGTGTGATTCCCCGAAACCTTTGCTCCCTTTCTATCCCCCACCCCCACTTCCAGATGTCTGATTTAACTACCTCCAGGGAGCTCTCATGGGCATTTTCCCCCTAGCTAGAGCGGCCAGTCCAGAAACTGCCGTAAGGCTGCCAATCTGAGCTGGGTGTGGCTGCCCAGGCCTTGAACCAGCACTCTGAGGCTGAGGTCGGAAGATCGCCATGAGTTTGAGTCCAGCCTGGGCTCCAGAGTGGGTTCTAGGGCAGCCGCCCCTAGAGTGTGACCCTTCCAAAAGAAGGTCGTCGAGCTGCAAGTATGTAAGTGCACGCTTCTCAGAATTAAGAAACTGTTCAATGGGCACTTGAAGCTTTTATAAACAAAATGCAGGGTGAGTGCGCAATCAGGTGAGAATTTTGAGGCGGCATCCACTCTCTTCCCTCTCCACTTGTGACTGATTTTTGTCTTACACTTTTGTTTGGGGGAATGAGATGGGAGACCCAAAGTAATTCTACAGTAGCTTAACCTTTTGCTGACCTCTGACTGAAAGTCCAATTTTCAGTAACTCATCAGCATGGAATATATAAGTCCATTGTAAAATCATGTGTGTGGGTAAATGGAAACACGTTTCTATTGTTTTTTTTTTGTTTGTTTGTTTGTTTTTTATCTGAAAATGAGAACTGTTTTTTTTTTCTGTTTGTTTATTTTGTTTTAAAATTCTGTTACTTGCAATGTCATTTAAGAGTTTGAAAATGCTATATTCCATTCTTTTTCTCTTTCTTAAACTTGGATTGATTTTCTCCTGGGTTAGCTTTAAAATAATAAAAACTGGAAAGTCATTTACTCACTGCCTCTTGTTGCATAGCAATCCAAACAAACAGCCCCTTTCCTCCGTGAAGAACTTCCAGTGAAACAAACCACAAAGGTTGTGTTTAAAAAAGATGATTTCCAAGATCGTTCTCTTTTTTTAAACTTCCTTTCAAAAAAAGTTGTCAATTTTTTTTATTTTATTTTTCCTTTTAGGCAACAACACCCAGTTGACTTTTTAGGGCGTCACACTTCTGTCATTGCAGGAATCAGAAAATTCTTGCATTAGTGGAGGCAAGGCCAGCATTGCCAGCTGAGGCTAGAGCATTGCTCGGAGTTTGAAGCCAGCTTGAGCTACGTACAACTCTGTCTAAAAGCAACAACAAAATAAAGAGAATAATGTTTTAAAAGAAAACAACTTTTTTATTTATGGTAAATCTAGAAGAGCCAGACTGGACGCAAGCCATCCCACACGGGAAAGAATACGTGATAATCGGAGCCATCAGCTGGTTGGCCTGTGTGCCGGGGCATGTCCCATCTCTTTGAGAGCTCGTGTGGGGGGTTGCACCCCAGCTGCTCTCTGCCCACCACCCTTGTCCTGCCTGGGAGGAGGATGGTGTGAGAAGACAGCAGCAAAGACCTTGCTTGCCCACGGACGCTGGCAGGGAAGACGGGATATTTATTTTCTTGGCTCCTTCCCTGAAAGTTGGCCATGTCCCTTTACCAGAGTTCCAGCTCCTCCCTGGGCTCCATGAGTGTCTCTTTCCTTTTGCCCCTTTGGGACTAGTGCCAGGGAGAGGCAGCTTCTGGCTGCTGCTAGCTCCCTTAATCAAAGTGGACTGTTTTTTAGAAAACAAAAATTAATTATTTATGAGAGAGAGAATGGGCACCCCAGGGTCTTCAGCCACTACAAATCAACTCCAGACACATGCATCACCATGTGCATCTGGCTTATGTAGGTCCTGGGGAACTGAACCTGGCACCTTAGGCTTTGCAGGCAAGCACCTTTACCACTAAGCCATCTCTCCAGCTCCGAAGTGGACTCTTAACCCAATGTCTTTCTGCACAGCTTGTTGGGAAACCCATTGGCTGTTGCTTTGTCTTGTATCTTGTAGTGTTTTAGAAACATTATTTGAACCCTTTCAAAATCATGGGCTTTGGCCCAAAATGCTGACATAAGCTCTGTTGACGTGGAGAGCTTGCACAAGTTATTAACCTGGTAGGGATTGTATGTTAAATGAAAAAGAAGGGCTGGGGAGATGGCTTAGTGGTTAAGGTGCTTGCCTGTGAAGCCTAAGGAACAAGGTTTGATTCCCCAGAACCCACTTAAGCCAGATGCACAAGGTGGTGCATGTGTCTGGAGTTTGTTTGCAGTGGCTAGAGGCCCTGGTGTGTCCATTCTTTCTTTTTTTTTTTTTTTTTTTTTGAGGTAGGGTTTCACTCTAGCCCAGGATGACTTGAATTCACTATGCAGTCTCAGGTGGCTTTGAGCTCAAGGCGATCCTCGCACGCCCGGCCTCTTTTTAATTTTTTTTTAAAAGATATTTTCTTTATTATTTGAGGGACAGAGGGAAAGAAGCAGAGAATCCGGGTGTGGTGGCACATGCCTTTAATCCTAGCACTGGGGAGGCAGAGGTGGGAGGATCGCTGTGAGTTTGAGGCCACCCTGAGACTATATAGTGAATTCCAGGTCAGCCTGAGCCAGAGGGAGACCCTAACTCGAAAAACCAAAAAAAAAAAAAAGCCATGTTTACATTATGTGGTGTGGTTAGAACTCAGTTAACATATATAAAACTCTTGTTATAAGGTCTGGTAGATAAATAATACTATTTTTCCCCCTCTTTTCTCCAAGTAGGGGGTCAAAACCAGCCAATGTGTTACCACATAGTGCTCTAACCATTTCGCACACCTCCGTGCATGTTTGGCATTCCTGCAGGCTACTTCGCAGAGGGAGAAACTGAGGCATCAAGGGGTTATGCAACTTGTCTTAAAGTTTGCGGGGACATAGATGGACGTACAAATTCCCAAGGAGCTTGTCCACTTTTCAAGGCAAAGCCCAATCCTATGCCGCACTGTGCCCTGCTATTCACAGGGGCCGGCATGACGTCACCCGTAGCGTAGGTGATCAATACATGCGGATTTCATGTCAAGAACAGAGGCAGTTACATGCGCGTTGCGAAAGGCAAGGAAGGGGCCAGGAAGTGCGCGTGGCCCAAGCAGGAGCTCACCTGGCGCGGCTAAGAGCTTGCGGGCCGGGTCCTGTTCTCGCAAGGTCGGCTGCGGGGTAAGAGCAGAGCCGGGGCGAGGATGGAGGATGCCCGGGGGCACCACTGGGGCCCCAGGACACCGCTTCCTTCCGCTCTGTGCGCACCGCCCAGGCATCTCACTCGGCGCCCGGTCCTTTGCCCTGCCCAGCGGCCTTTCTCACCTAAGCCAGCCGCCTCGGAGCTTCCAGTTCAAAGCCTGCAGATCCCAGAAACCCTCCTCCAGCCACTTCAAAGTCACTCTCGCCAAGCAGGGGACAGACATATGGCTGAGCATCTGGGCAAGGGCGGGCTGGCCAGGGGCGCTGGCAAGTGGTTCGTGCTTTCATTAAAACGGATGTGTCACGGTCAATCACTTGTAAATGCCCCCTTCCCTCTCTGCAGAGTGAAACATGAAGGAATGTCCCGCAGCGCCCTGGCGCTCCTCGGACACGCCCAAGTATGTGCGTCTTCAAGATCGCCCTCGTGCCTCTGGCCAGGTCAGGCATGCCCACGGCGTTGGGGGGCCTGCAGATGACTGCCCCAGCTGTTTGGACCTTTGAGCACAACGGGGCACGATCTATTTTAAATGAGCGTTTTCTGCAGGGCTTTCCCAGAGCAGAGCTGTGAGCAGCCTTGAAGGCAGGTCTTGGCTGGAAGGACGCGTTCCTAGATTCCAAGGGGCAGGTGGAACCCAGCAGCTGCTGGGCCAGGGCTGCCCCCTCGCCTCCGGGATCCAGGGAGCTGTGTGACTCACCAGGCCAAGTTAATGTGTGCCACTGTTAGAAAAAAGCGACCTTCCCCAAAATCATGCTGAAGAATTAGAGGTTTTAAACAATCGCATTGGTTTCTCCATCTGGGACAAGTCCCAATGATTTGTTCACAGTTTTATTAGAGGTTTTATTCCAGGGAAATTCTTTTTATCTGATTACTACCGTAATGGAAACTGAAAGCGCGTCTATCAAGAATTCAATCCTCTGCATGTGACTTTTGCCCCAGGGAAAAAAAAATGGGATGCATAAAACTGTCACCAACAATGACCATGCTGGCCACTGGATGTCCACAGTCCCCACAGCCCTCCATTACAACACAGTCTTTACGCAGATAGGGAGGTGGTCCTGTCGAATTTGGGGTCCAAGCAATAGGAAAAAGCAATCTAATGACTATAAATCAGAGTTTCACAGTAATGTTCGTTGACTGCACCGTCTGTGGGTCATAAACGTGACAGTCCAGCCGGAAGGCAGGTTTCTTTGAGGGGGTGTTTGAAGGCTGTTTTCCTGGGTCTGAGAGATTACAGTACCACCAGGAATGTCTCGCCCACTGTTGCAGCTCACTGCTTTTATTTTCTGTGGTTTATACAGAATCTGTAAGCTTTTTGATTTTAATTTTAATGTGCCTGGGCTAGATGACTGTACATTTGTGTGTTCCTGGCCCAGCCAAAAGAAGGCGGAGCCTTGGCTATGTCTCTCCAAGGCTGCTTCTGCCCTCAGCCTTGGTCCTCAACCAGTCCCAAAACCATTGAAATCAGTCCTTTCCTATCCTTTTCTCTTTTCCCTTCTCCTTTTTCTTCTCCTTCCTTCTCCTCCCCTTTCTTTTCTCTCAGCCCCTCTCTCATCTCAGCTTCCCTCCCTTCCTTCCGTCTTTTTTTTTCTTTAACCACAGGCAAAGTCCTGTCTCCCTGATTCTCTGAAAGTCATCCATTCCTGAGTTTTTACCCTTAACCACAATGGCGGAGATGGAATAGCTGAGGTCAGGAAATATGGGAAGAATGTTAACAATTTACCACTAAAATATACATTAAAATATTTTCAGCAAGTGTAATCTCCACATTGATCTTCTAAATCTAGACTCCTTTTTCTGGGTGACCACCTCTGCATCTATTTGTGCCACTTTCAGCTTTAATTCACCCCTTCCTAAATGACCTCTCTGTGAAAGGTAGGACTGAGTGAAAACAAATAAGTCTCTGAATTTTCCACCCTAGTCAACATTTGCCATATGAATCTTGAAGTATTTAAAACAGTTGTCTTTCTCACAGGCATGTATATATATATAAAATCAGCAGCGATTTTAACAGGCATAAAAACAGAAGTGAAAATACATGCACAGGTAATACCTTCAGTCTGAAAGCTACAAAATTAAAACAAAAAGAAATTTATTTAGGGCTGGAGCGATGGCTTAAGATACTTGTCTGTAAAGCCAAAGAACCTAGGTTTGATTCCCCAGGACCCATGTAAGCCATATGTACAAGGTGGCACATATGTCTGGAGTTCGTTTGCAGTGGCTGGAGGCCGTGGCACACCCATTCTCCCCCCCCCCCTCAAATAAGTAAATAAAAATAAAATTTAATTTTGAAAATATGTTTTATACATAATCCCCTTTGACCACCCACTTTTATTCCCCTCCTCCGCCTCCCTCCAGTGAGCCCTTCTGCTTCCCTGCTATCCCGTCTTGTATTTAATGCCTTTGGTGTGGCCTCCTCCATCCTCCATGACAGCCTGCTGATGGGCCCAGTATTATGCAGTCTTGTGCCTGTGACAGCCGCTGTGAGGCATGAGCACAATGGCCACTGTGTCTGGAAGGCTGTGTTCAGAAGCACTCTTTTCCACCCTTTGGCTCTTACACCTTTCCCGCCACCTCTTCTGGCATAGTCCCTGAGCCACTGGACAGTGCAATGGAGATATCTCATCAAGTGCTGACACTCAACTGTCCCTTCCTCTCAGTACCTTGGTGAATGCTGAGTCTCTCCAGCAGCCACCGCCATTCCAACAGCTAGTTCTGTTAATAAAAATCCCATGTCATAAACATTTAGACATTTATAAGAACAAAAGGGATGAACAGGGGACACCTTTTCTCAGATGCTTCATATTTTTATTATTATTTGCAAGCAGAGATAGGAGAGAAGAAGAGAGAGAAAGAAGGGGGAGGGGCACCAGGGCTTCCAGCTGCTGCAAACAAACTCCAGATGCACGCACCACTCTGTACATTTGGCCTTATGTAGGTTAGGGTTAGGGTTCCCCAGTACCCACATAAACCAGATGTACAAAGTGGTGCATGCTTCTGGAGTTCATTTGCAGTGGCTAGAGGCCCTGGTGCACCCATTCTCTCTGTCTGTCTCTCTCCTCTCTCAATCTCTCTGCTTGCATATAAAAAAAAAATTATTAGCCGGGTGTGGTGGTGCACACCTTTAATTCCAGCACTCAGGAGGCAGAGGTAGGAGGATTGCTGTGAGTTTGAGGCCATCTTGAGACTACATAGTGAATTCCAGGTCAGCCTGGGCTAGAATGAAACTCTACCTCAAAACCCCCTCCAAAAAAATATTATTTAAAAAAACCCTGTAAGCCCGAAATAAACCCTTTCCTCCCATAAGTTGCTTCTGATCAGTGTCTTGACCCAGCAACAACCACGTGATCTGTCCCTTTTGCACACACTCCCATCATTGTCAAATCATTCACCTTGGAGCTTTTTCTAGAGGCCTAGATATTGTGTTATAGCGTCAGAAAGTGAACTAACACAACCAGAGATTCAGCCTTACCTGCCTCATTTTATATGGGAAATACCGGTCACAGTTGCGCCGTGCACACGTGCGTGTATCTTGAATCCTTACAAGAAAGCTATTTCTCACGTCCTTGGCTGTGCAGTGAGTACAGCAACGCATACAGGAGTGCAGCCACTTGCCCAGAGTGAAGTCGAGGTGGGATTTCAGTGCAGCAGACCTTCAGTTTCCTAATTCAAACATCATCCAAGGACTTGAATTTGAGTTTCCTGGCAACTGTCCTATGTTTCTTGGCTTCCTCTCAAGCCAGTGGACGGATGCTGATGGCCTGTCTTTATCGACTCCTTCCTTGTGACGCGTCTCAAGTAGCTGTCATGATCCAACGGCTCAGGCCAGTGCCGCGCAGCCGTGCATGCTGGGCTGCAGCTGCTGCTAATGCGATTTCCAGATCCCCCCCTTCTGAGGCTCCATTTGGAGGATTTGCACGTGAGTGAATCTAGGCATGTAGCCGTGTTCCTCAGCCACTCCAGTCTGGCGGATCAGTGACACTGGATGGAGTCCCATTAACTCTGAAGGTTGATTCGCTGTAGGGTCAGGGCTGTGAGTGTGTTTTCGCAGGGCAGAAGCTACCTTGAAAACAAGGCCCTGATGCCCTTTCACACATCCGGCACTAGTCCTTAGTTGCTGAGAAGGTCAGATATATTTCTCTGAGTAAACTTCCTGGAAACATTCCCTGTCTCTCCCTTTACCCTTCAGCAGCATGTGATAGCACCTTGAAGGTCATTGTCTTATTCGACTTTTCTCTGCACATTCCCTAGCTTTGGGTATTAAACTTTGAAAACTAACAAATAATTACCAAACATGAGAATAGCTTGGAGTGAGTCTCTTTTCTTATCTAACTGCTGGAGTAGAAATTGGTTATTCTTGGCAAGTTGCAGTTCATCCTATGTCCCAGTACAGTGAGCTTCTCCTTAGATAGTTGTCTCCATGCTGCGAGGTCTTGGTAGTTGAATCTGAGTGTCCTTTCCCACAATGGAAATAGAAGGGGAAAACCCCTTTCTCACAAATATCACATATTTTCTGTCCTGTACAGAGTCCAGATTTAAAAAGAAAAGAGGGGCTGGAGAGATGGCTCAGGGGTTAAAGGTACTTGCTTGCAAAGCCTTCAGCCCTGGGTTGAATTCCCCAGCACCCTGATGCACAAACCGGAAAATGCATCTGGAATTAGTTTACATGCCTACTCGTTCTCTCCCCTCCCCCTCCCCCTCTCTCTATTAAATAAATAAATATTTTTAAATACTTAATTTAATTAATTTGTTTATTTGACAGAGAAAGAGGGAGAGTGGGCACTCCAGGGCCTCCAGCCACTGTAAATGAACTCCAGACACATGCGCTCCTTGTGCATATGGTTAATGTGGGTCCTGGGGAATCGAACCTGGGTCCTTTGGTTCTGCAGGCAAACACCCTAACTGCTAAGCCATCCCTCCAGCCCATAAATATTTTTTTAAAAATTGTTATGTAGCCGGGCGTGGTGGCGCACGCCTTTAATCCCAGCACTCGGGAGGCAGAGGTAGGATCACTGTGAGTTCAAGGCCACCCTGAGACTACATAGAGAATTCCAGGTCAGCCTGAGCTAAAATGAGACCCTTCTTCGTAAAACCAAAAAAAATTGTTATGTATATTGCTAATTCAGAAATAGCACCTAAGGGTTGGGGAGATGGCTCAGCCGTTAAGAGCACTTCCTGCATAGCATGAGGATGGAGAGGCCTGAGACCACTGACTTTCCTCTAATGGCCTCTCCTCCTGGAGCCAGAGCCCAGGACTATAAGTGCTGTTTGGAGAGATCGAGGACTAGGCTAGAATCCAGGGCAAAACGTGGGGCCACAGTCTCCGACCACCGTCGTGACAAGTAAGAAACATGAATTATTTAGCAAGCAGCCATGTTGATCATTAGTTTTAGGTAATCCCTTACATCTAGCCTACTTCTCTTTTTGAATATTTTAGCTTTTAGCAAAAACAACTTCCCAAGCAATCAATACTTAATATGTAAGAAAACTTGCTTATTTCATAATTTCTCAAAATAAAGACAAAAACAAAGGTATCCAAATAGGGGCTGGAGAGATGGCTTAGTGGTTAAGCACTTGCCTGTGAAGCCTAAGGACCCCAGTTCGAGGCTCAATTCTCCAGGACCCACGTTAGCCAGATGCACAAGTGGGCGCACTCATCTGGAGTTCGTTTGCAGTGGCTGGAAGCCCTGGCACGCCCATTCTCTCTCTCTTTCTCTCTATCTGCCTCTTTCTCTCTCTCTGTCACTCTCAGGTAAATAAATAAAAATGAACAAAAAAAAAACAATAAAAAAAAGTATCCAAATAGGACATATGGTTTGGCTTGAGGGGCTGGAGAGATGGTTCAGTGGTTAGAGATGCTTGCTTGCAAAGCCTGAAGGCCTGGGTTTGATTCTCCAGTAGCCATGGAAAGTGAGATTCACTAAGTGGCCACATAAAGCCAGAATCACAGTGGCACATGCATCTGGAGTTTGTTTGCAGAGGCAGGAGGCCCTGGTGAGCTAATTCTCTCTATTTGCTAACTCTTTTTCTCTCTCAAATAAGTAAATTAAACAATAGAAATTTAGCTTGAGTAATTGAGATTGAAGCCAGAATTCATGAGTTGAATGTCATCCTGAGACCCTATCTCAAAAAAAACAAACAAAAAAAAAATCAAAACAAATACATTTGGCTTGGGAGTGCATTAAGTGAACTTGTTTAGATCAGCTACACAGATTCCCTAATTTCTACTGAAACAAAAGCAAAGGTAAGAAGTCTAGAAATATTGCTCTATCCCGACCAATGTGGAATCTTGACAGGTAAATGAGTGCTCTTTTGAATTCCAGGAAGGAATATTCGTTTAATTTCTTTTCCTTTTTCAAACAGTTCCTTTATTTAGAGGTTTCAGATATAAGCTATTGGTTTCATTTTCTTGGCAGGGAGATTGGGCACCACTTAATCACTGGTTAACAGTTTCACTACGACACATCAAGCTTCTGGTTAGAAAGGCATGATGAATGGATTTCAGTTCTTTATTGGAAAGGGTTCAGCAGCCATCTTCAGACACAAGAAGGGAAAAAGGGGCTGGAGAGATGGCTTAGCGGTTAAGCACTTGATTGTGAAGCCTAAGGACCCCGGTTCGAGGCTCGATTACCCAGGAGCAATGTTAGCCAAATGCACAATGTGGCGCATGCATCTGGAGTTCATTTGCAGTGGCTGGAGGCCCTGGAGCACCCATTCTCTCTCTCTCTCAAATTAATTAACTAATTAAATTAAATATTTTTGAAAAAGAAAAATACACTCGTGAACATTTCTCCCGCACGCCACATCTGCTGAGCAGGAAGTGGCTCTCAGTCTCCATACCTACTTTTCTCACGTGCTCACCTAACTAGAAAAGCAAGGAGAATGAGACAGGCATCCTATAAGACTCCAGAGAGCCGGGCGGGAGGGCGGCGCACGCCTTTAGTCCCAGCACTAGGGAGACCGTGGTGGGAGGATCACCATGTGCTTGAGACCAGCCTGGAGCTACAGGTGAGTGCAGGTTAGCCAGGGCTGGAGTGAGACCCTACCTTGAAGAAACAAAACAAAACCAAAAACAAATAAATAAAGTACTGTTTGGGGGCTGGAGAGATGGCTCAGCTGTTAAGATGCTT
This sequence comes from Jaculus jaculus, assembly GCF_020740685.1. Lineage (NCBI taxonomy): Eukaryota > Metazoa > Chordata > Mammalia > Rodentia > Dipodidae > Jaculus > Jaculus jaculus. Next base: position 108,219,697 of record NC_059113.1, on the reverse strand, counting down.
GTCTGCAAAACCTAATGACCCCCAGTGCCTTTGACCGGCCAGATGCACAAGGTGGAGTTCATCTGCAGCAGCTGGGGGCCTTGGCATGCCCATATTCATTCTCTCTCTCTCTCTCCTTTCAAATAAATTTTTTTTTTTTAAATACTGTTTTGGATGTCAAAAACTATTATGGCACAATTGTTGAAAAGGACTTTGTGAAATAATTCATTTCATCAGAGATAATAGGATTCCTATGCTTTCTTCCTTACCAACATCATAGTTTGACCACACGGTCTCTTCTCAGAACTATTTCTTCTCCTGGCTTTGTTTCCTTTGAAAATCATCACAGGGTGGGGTGAGGGGTTGTAAAAGTGCCTTGTATGTGCAGAAAGATTGTCTTACAAATCTGTGTGTAAACTGCTCTTCCCAGCAGGTGGGGAGGACCTTTGTCAGCGAGGTTCCCATTGTGCAAATGAGGAAGCCGAGGTACCAAACGACCTACCCAGACTGCTGCCAGCTCTTTGATCTTTTTTTTTTTTAAAGTTATAGTTATTTCTTTGAGAGAGACAGCGAGAGAATGGATATGCCAGGGCCTCAGATGAATGCACCCCTTTGTGTATATGGCTTTACATGGATACCGGGGAATAGAACCTGGGTCTTCAGGCTTCACAATCCAGCAGTTTTAACTGCTGAGCCATTTCCCTAGCCTCTCTTTGTTCTCTGGTCCAATGTTGCTGGTGAGTATCTTGGGAAAGCCCGTAGCTGCTGTCTTCACCCAACTGTGAGGCCTTGGTGTCCACCTGACACCCGACACTTCATCACGCGGGGACAGTGTGGACATGCGTGCAGCCTCTTCCCTGGGATTGGTTCGAGGAGCTAATGATCTGGAGCCAGCGTTACCAATGTAAGTAAGGGACTGACTCACACCTTGAGGAACGTTTGCAAAACCCATTAATGTTGGTTTATTTTGTTTTTTTTCTTTTTGAGAAAGGATCTTTCTCAGTAGCCCAGGCTGTCCCCAAACGCACTACGGAGCCCTTGCTGGCCTCAGACTGAATGATTATCTTGCCTCAGCTTCCTCAAGGCTGGGATCACATATACCTGGTTCTAATGCCATGTGGATCAGAGGGTTTGTTTGTTTTGAGGCATGGTCTCATTAGCCCAGGCTGACCTGGAACTCATTCTATAGTCCCTGGCTGGCCTCGAACTCACTACAATCCTCCTACCTCATCCTGTGATCTGGGATTAAAGGTGTGCGCCCCTCGCCCAGCTGGGTGGGGGGGGGGAGGTTTCTATGCTCGTTTGTGTTCAGTCAACTTTATTAAGCTCACAGGTAGTACCTTCTTACCTAAGAAATAACTTATTCATCAATGTGGGTCTCGTGGGTGGTGCTGGACACTCAGTGACCTTACTAGAGGTCTTAGGTTCAAGCCTGTTCTCTGACAAGCCCCTAAAGCTACGTCTGGTCACCTGTCTCCAATGTGCCAAGTAAACAGACAGGTGATAACAAACGCAGAGAAAGGAGATCTATTCAGTGCAGAAGAGGAATAAATAAAAGGTCCAGTGATCCCCCCAAATCTACCTTCAGAGTCCTGACATGGGTTCAGGTTTAAAGAGAGAGCCACAGGTTAACACATAGCTAAGTGATCCTGTCCCCATTGACACATGAGGGTCTCAGCTCTGGTCAGTCCTGGTAAGTTGTCAGCACCGTGTGGCCTCTCTTTCTTGGACACAAATCCCCTCCCCCTCACCCCCCCCCCCTCCGCTGGCACCAGGCTTCAGTCGATAGTCCAAGGGAGGGGACACATCTGTCCTGAGAGACACTCTCAGGATGTCCGCATGCAGAGCCATTCTGTCTGCATTTGCACTTGTGATGGCATCAAAGGTCCCTCTGTAAAGTGGGACAGCAACAGGTTTGTGCAAGGTGGATCAAAGAGATCCCTATGCTTGAGGGGACGGGGTGGTTTTCAGGAGACCTCTGCTCTGGGCTATTACTGTTGGGGATAATTGCTCTCCTCTGAAAGCTGGTCTGTCCTGGGAGGTCCTCTGTCCCAGATGACTCACGAGGAAAGGTTAAGGACAATGATAGACCTCTGTGGCTTCAAAGGACAGCACAAGTGAAGGCAGAGATGCCAGCAAGAGCAGCTCCTGGGCGTCTGCTTTATGTGTCCCTTTGTGCTTGTGGTACCTCTGTGCCGCCTCACTGGACTGCTTGCCCTCACGAAGGGGGCCAGAAGGAAGGAATGTGAAGGGAATGATCAAAATGACATCATCTCCTCTGAAGAGCACTTTTTCCTTCCTTCCCCTCCCATTCTCTTTTCTTTCATTTCTATCTTCCTTTTTTCATTCCTTTCCCTCTGCTTTTCCTCCTTCCTTTCTGTCTTTCTTCCTCTCTCCCTCCCTCTTTCTTCTTCCCTTCCTTACTTTCTCTCTCCTTTCTTTCTTTCTCTCTCTTGCTTTCTTCTTTCTCACTCCCTTCCTTCCTTTCTTTTTCTCTTCCCCTCCCTCCCTCTCTTCCCCTTTCTTTTTTTCTTCTTCTCTTCCTTCCTCCCTCTTCTCCCTCTTTTTTCCCTCTCTCTTTTTCTTTCTTCATTTCCCTATGGATGGACATTTGTCTTATTTGTAGGGTGAGGTTTTTTGTTTGTTTGTTTTGTTGCTATTAGATACAGTAGTCCAAGAATATTCTACCTTCTTTAAACTGCTAAAAATCCATCTCTGAATGTGTTTTTTCTCTCCCTCTGCAGGAATGAGAATGAATGGGGCAGGATATAATCTCTTTTTTCTCTAGCCTGTCCCATCTTCCCATCTCCCACCTTCCTGTTTGGAGGACACACACAGAAACAGCTCCCTCTGAGGAGCGCTTTGCAGGGCCATCTTCTAGACGAGCTGGCCGTGCATGACATCACAGAGGCTGATGCTGCTTATACAAGACCTGCATGATAGGAGAAAACATGGATGACATAAAAGCAGAACAGGGGGCTGGAGAGAATGGCTTAGAAGTTAAGGTGCTTGCCTGCAAAGCCTAAGGATCCAGGTTCAATTCCCCAGTACCCACATAAGCCAGATGCACAAGGTGGTGCATGTGTCCGGAGTTCATTTTCAGTGGCTAGAGGCCCTAGCATGCTCTCTCTCTCCCTCCCTCCCTCTCTCTCTCTCTCTCTCTCTCAATAAATAAAAATTTTAAAGTATTTTTTAAAGAACAACAGGGACTATATGGAAAGATGGGAGCAGGGGATCGGGACAAAGGGGGGGGGTGGGAGGAGGAAATTATGATCACGGTGTATTGTATGAATGGAGGTTGTCAATAAAGGTTCTAAGTGTTTTCCCTACTGGGAATGCTCTTCCCTGCCTCCCTGGACACCTCACTTTTTGTCTCTCCAAGTTCCTCATTCCTCCACTCTGGTGGGCCAAGGGTGTCTCTTCCAAGTTCCCATGGAACTGTCAGTATCACATAACATGTTGGTTACCTGTCCGTACACGTGCCCCTGCGGGAAGAGAAGAAAGCCCTTGTGTGCCCAGCACCCGGCCTCTTGATCGGTGCCCACTGGGCCCGGTGACGAGCTCTTGGCACCGCGCACACTTGATGTCATCACTTCCAGATCTGTGTTGCAGCAACAGCCTTAGGTCCTGGATCGCCCGGATACCAGCAGCGGGCAGGGCGAGGCGGGCAGGCTGGGAAGATGTTCCAGGAATGCGGAGATGCCCGCACGCGGCGCCGGCAGCCTGCAAAGGAGCAGTGCCCGTTCCGCAGGTTCTGGTTTGCAATTTGTATTGACGTTTTCACTGCAGGCTGCCTGGTCTCTCGCAGGCAGGCGGGTCTCATACAGCTGGTTTGCCCGTGCCCCTGTGAGCTGTCCTGCCAGAGAAGAGGCAGATGGAGGGAGGACCACCTGAAGCCGCCAGCCCTGACCCCAGGCCCAACATGGAGTTCTGAAATCAGATAGGAGGCCGGGTGGATGTCGACAGGACAGTGCTGGAGAACACTTCTGAAAAGCCCGCGCTTGCCACTGCCACCTTTCCACCAGACTGGCGCCCGCTTTCAGCCACAGGGGCATTCTGAAGGGACAGGTAATTGGCCACACTTTCCCCCTCTGGCTTACGTAGCTTCTCATTTTTTATTTAATTAAAAAAAACACAAATTATCATAACCACTTATTTTCTTTTAAATAAAAACATATTTATTTATTTATTTATTTGAGAGATAGAGGCAGATAGAAAGAAGGAATGGGCGCTCCAGGGCCTCCAGCCATTGCAAACAAACTCCAGATGTATGTGCCACATTGTGCCTCTGGCTGACATGGGTCCCAGGGAATCAAACTTGGGTCCTTTGGCTTTGCAGGCAAGTGCCTTAACTGCTAAGCCATCTTTCCAGCCCAATTAAAAATTTTTTAAACTATTTTATTTATTTGAGAGAGAGAGAGAAAGAGAAAAAGAGAGAGAGAGAGAGAATGGACACACCAGGGCCTCTACCCACTGCAAATGAACTTGATGAATACACCACTTTGTGCATCTGGCTTTACATGGGTACTGGGGAATTGAACTTGGGTTCTTAGTCTTTGCAGGCAACAGCCTTAACCACTGAGAAATCTCTCCAGCCCTTTTAAAATAGTTTTATTTATTGGTTTGCAAAGAGAGAGAGAGAGAGAAGGAGAGAGACAGAATGGGCACACCAGGGCCTCTTGCCACTGCAAACTCCAGATGCATGTGCCACTTTGTGTGTCTGGCTTTCCATGAGTCATGGAGAATTGAACCCGAGCTATCAGGTTTTACAGGCAAGCACCTTTAACCACTGAGCAATCTCTCCAGCCCCGTACATAGTTTCTCTCTACAATCCACATGGTGGCCCCAGTATGGGGAAGAAGGATGAGGTGGAAGGACTGCCATGGACAGGTCCATCCTCGGGTCCTAGGGAGCAGCACACTGTCACCCTGAGAGGCAAAGTGGCAGGGACCTTGAGACTCCAGGCCTCTCTGGGTTGGCCTCAGCCTCTTTTCTCCGCCCCGTGTTTGAGTGGGGACAACAGGTCCAGCCACATGCCCTGTGTCTCTTCTCTGATGTCTAGGGGAGGGCGAGTGTGTCCTCCTTCTGACTTGCCAATTGAGGCAGTTTAAGGGTGACAGCGCCCCAAGAGTAAACTACATACGGCTGCAGATGAAATATCCTTGGGCCTGTAAAGCATAATCTGGGCCGTCTCCATCTCTCCCCCTGAGGGGGTCTTTCCCTTTATGAGATCATCACAACTTAACCAGAAGAGCCGATTTCCCTTTCCCAGAAAACCTGACCGACAGGGCTGACTAGCTCAATCCCCATTCCCATCATTCCCAGCCTGGGTCTCAGGTATGTTTCCATTTCCTGAAACCCCAGCCTGCTGTACAGAAGCTTTGCCTCCTCCCTCCCTCTCTTCCTCCTTCCCTCCCTCCCTCCCTTCCTTCCTTCTTTCTTCCCTCTCTCCCTCCCTCCCTCCCTTCTTCCTTTCCTTCCTTCTTTCTCTCAAGCTCTCTTCAGGAGGCTTGTGAGTCACCACCTGGTTCCCCAGTCCCTTCCTGCTTCCCTCCCAGGGGCTGCCTTGAGGCAGCCTATCTCCTATCTCCTGAAGCAGGGGTGCCTTTCACCCCAGCACCGCCCTGCACATTCTCCATATTTCCACTAGCTGCAGGACCGCAGCATGGGTATGAATGAGGTGTGAACACAGTGCAGTGGCAACCAAAAATACAAGGTGCTTTATTAAAAGCCCAGTTTCTTTTTTTCCCCAAATTTCTTTTTAATTCTTACCTTTATTGATATTTGAAGAGGGTGGGGGGCGAGTGTGTATGGATGTGCCAGGGTCTCTCACCACTGCAGACAAACTTCAGACACATGCACCATTTGTGTGCATCTTCCTTTGTACAGGTACTACCCAGTACTGAACCCTGGCAGTCAGGCTCTGCAAGCAAGTGCCTTTAACCATGGAGCATCCCTCCAGTCCTTTTTGCAACTGTCAGTGAAGATTTGTGGTGTGCTCAGTGACTGAGCACAATTTCAAGTAGAAAAATGTGTGTGATAGAATCTATTTCCCAGAAAATTAAGTTGCTTGCAAGACTTTCTTTTCCTTTTAGTTTGTTGAGGCAGGGACTCACGCTAGCCCAGGCTGACCTGCAACTCGCTATGTAGTCTCAGGGTGGCCTCAAGCTCATAGCAGTTCTCCTGCCTCTGACTTCCAAGTACTTGGATTAAAGGAGTGCGCCACCACGCCCAGCATGACCCTTAAAAATTCTTTTAATTAGCCGGGTGTGGTGGCACATGCCTTTAATCCCAGCACTTGGGAGGAAGAGGTAGGAGGAGTGCCGTGAGTTTGAGGTCATCCTGAGACTACATAGTGAATTCCAGGTCAGCCTGGACCAGAGTGAGACCCTACCTCGAAAAACCAAAAAAAAAAAAAAAAAAATCCTTCTAATTGATAATTTGCATAAGTATAGATAATAAACCATGGTAATTCCCTCCCACCACCGCAGTTGTGCCCCCAAGTTCCCCCTCCATTGAACCCCTTCTTCTGTCCAATTAGATTTTCTTCTGTTTTGATGTCACCATCGCCCCCCATGAGGAGGGTCCTGTATAGGTAGTGTCAGGCACTGCGAGGTCATGGATATCAAGTCCACTTGTGTCTCATAAATTGCACTGTGAGCGGTCCTCCCTTCCTCTGCAGTGTGAGCGGTCCTCCCTTCCTCTGCACTGTGAGCGGTCCTCCTTCCTCTGCACTGTGAGCGGTCCTCCTTCCTCTATACTGTGAGCAGTCCTCCCTTCCTCTGCACTGTGAGCAGTCCTCCTTCCTCTGCAGTGTGAGCGGTCCTCCTTCCTCTGCACTGTGAGCAGTCCTCCTTCCTCTGCACTGTGAGCGGTCCTCCTTCATCTGCACTGTGAGCGGTCCTCCTTCCTCTGCACTGTGAGCGGTCCTCCCTTCCTCTGCACTGTGAGCGGTCCTCCCTTCCTCTGCACTGTGAGCGGTCCTCCTTCCTCTGCACTGTGAGCGGTCCTCCTTCCTCTGCACTGTGAGCGGTCCTCCTTCCTCTGCACTGTGAGCGGTCCTCCTTCCTCTGCACTGTGAGCGGTCCTCCTTCCTCTGCACTGTGAGCGGTCCTCCTTCCTCTGCACTGTGAGCGGTCCTCCCTTTGCACTGTGAGCGGTCCTCCCTTCTTTGCACTGTGAGTGGTCCTCCCCTTCCTCTGCAGTTTGAGCAGTCCCCCTTCCTTTGGCTCTGACACTTTTCCCACCACAGCTTCCTCAACAACCTCAGCTGTGGAGAAGGTGATTATCTCACTTAGTGCTGAACAATACACTGTCATTTTTTCTCAGCACTTTGGTGAGTTTTGAGTCACCCCAGTGGTCACCGCCATCTGAAAGGAGAAGCTTCTCTAATGACAAGACGGACTAGCATTAATATATGGGCATAAACATAAGGGTTTGGGGGGCAGGTTGGTGGGCATAATATACCCATTTAGCCAAACAATGGCAGTCATTACTCTTCGAGAGCTCATAACCTCCCCGGCCATAGGCTTGACTAGGTTTTCAGTATCAGGCAGGAGTTGCCTCCAGTCTGATCAGAGAGCAGTTGGTTTCCCCCATAACAGACATGCCACCCTTGTCCCAGTTGGTACACTTGGCCTGGCCGGCCAGCCGTGAGGCTTGCAGGGTCCAATGCTGGTCTGGACCATTGATGACCTGTCTTCAAAGGCTGTGTGGTTCCTGCCAGCATCCTGACAGCTAGTCAGCAGGGAGGGGCAAAGCTGAGTTTCATAGACCATGAGCCTGCGTGCAGGGCTCTGTGTGTGAATTTGGGGGCTGTGAAAAATTCAGCAACAGCAAAAGGTCTCTGAACACTCAACAACCAAAAATTAACTCAAGGGCTGGAGAGATGGCTTAGCGGTTAAGGTGCTTGTCTGCAAAGGCAAAGGACCCAGGTTCAATTCCCCAGGACCCACGTTAGCCAGATTCACAAGGGGGCGCACGTGTCTGGGGTTCATTTGCAGTGGCTGGAGGCCCTGGTGCACCCATTCTCTCCCTCTCTCCCTCTCTTCCTCTTTCTCTGTCAAATAAATAAATAAAAATAAAACAATAAAAAATTTTTTAAAGAAGAAATTAGCTCAAAACCAAACACAGAACAAATGGCAGGTGTTTCTGGTGGCACTCAGAGTGACCTTACTGCCGTCTTGTTTCCGAACATACAACGCCGCCCTTCGCCCTTCGCCCCCACTCCAGTGATGCCAGCAAGCGGCGCCCGGCAGCTCAGCTCGCGTCCCACCGTGCATGCTGTGACCCACGCTGCATACTATGCAGCAGGCTTTCCTGTTCTCGTGCAAACACAATGGGTTAATCATGGAAGACAGACTTGCCACGCTCTTCAACCTTCATTTCCCAGCATGTAAATATGAACTTACTACGTCTTTGGATTGGGTTGGGTCAGAAGGTTTGATTTTTGGAAATTATTGCTTGAGTTGCTGACTCATTGCTGTTTCATTAAAAAAAGTTAGGTGAATTTTTTGGTTTATTATCAGTAAATGTTTGATTTGCATATCTATTTTATATACCTATATACCCAGGGTCACAGACATATTTCTCAAATGAAAAACAGCTCAAGGCTCTCTGACTTAAGGCTGTCTGTCTCTTCACATCCCATGTGAGGATGAATGAAAGAAAGTAAGGCATCCAGGGGCTGCAGAGATGGCTCGGTGGTCACAGCACTGGCCTGCAAAGCCTAATGACCTGGGTTTGATTCCCCAGTCCTCACGTACAGTCAGATGCACAAACTGGTGCATGCACCTGGAGTGCCTTTGCATTGGCTAGAGACCCTGGTGTGCCCATTCTCTCTCTGTGTGTATGTTTGTGTGTGTCTTTCTGCTCACAAACAATTTTAAAAAGAAAAGAAAAGAAGCCAGGCATGGTGCTGTATGCCTTTAATCCCAGCACTTGGGACGCAGAGGTAGGAGGATTGCCACGAGTTCAAGGCCACCCTGAGACTACATGGTGAATTCCAGGTCAGCCTGGACTAGAGCAAGACTCGACCTCAAAAAACAAACAAAACAAAACAAAAAAAAAAAAAAGAGGCAAGAGGCAACCAGTATTCTCTGAACTCCAGGGAGACAAGGGTTATGAATTCCAGATTCTGTGGCTTAATTGGGGCATTTAATAACACCACTAACAGCAGACTTTCTCCTCATCAGAATTTCATGGCATGAATCACCCAGAGGTCCCCTCTAAAATAGAATTTTTTAAAAAGTCAACAAAAGGGGAAAACACTGCCATCTTCAGTCCTGATTGGCCGGGGTAAGGTTCTGCTCACACTGGGGGACGCATTTCCTGTGAGACAGGGAGAGTTCTTCCTCCCCGCCGCCCCCCCCCCCCAAAGTCTCCAGGACTGCCTTGGTAATAGGAAACACAAAAGCCAGCCAGACTGCTGAAATTTAATAAGGCCTGACATTTCTATGTCTAATCCTCATATATATTCCATTATGGTGACTTTTCAAGACAGACCACCAAATGAGGCTGTCCTATGCACACAGATGTGTGGGAGAAGGTAAGGACCTTAGAAGGTAATCATAAAAATGAAAGCAAGTATAAATAATCAAACAAAACTTATAGAAATGGCCCCAATTGGCCTTTCTTTCTTTCTTTCTTTCTTTCTCTCTTTCCTGTTTTTTTTTTTTAAATTTATTTATTTATTTATTTGAGAGCGACAGACACAGAGAGAAAGACAGATAGAGGGAGAGAGAGAGAATGGGCGCGCCAGGGCTTCCAGCCTCTGCAAACGAACTCCAGACGCGTGCGCCCCCTTGTGCATCTGGCTAACGTGGGACCTGGGGAACCGAGCCTCGAACCGGGGTCCTTAGGCTTCACAGGCAAGCGCTTAACCGCTAAGCCATCTCTCCAGCCCTCTTTCCTGTTTTTTTGAGGTAGGGTCTCACTGTAGCCCAGGCTGACCTGGAATTCACTATGTAGTCTCAGGGTGGCCTTGAACTCACAGTGATCCTCCTACCTCTGCCTCCCGAGTGCTGGGATTAAAGGCATGTGTCACCATGCCCGGCTCTGGTTGGTATTTCTTAAAACAGTCTCCCTTTAAATTATCTTCCAGGCCTCAGTGGAATCCTAAGTTCTCTATATACTTAAAACATGACATCTGCTACAAAACTCAACATTTTGAAAATAGATTCATGAGCTGATGTGGCGTAGAGCTGAAAGGGAGGTTGAGGGGCTCTACACCATTTCAGACAACCCACCTGGACAAGGCTTCTGTCTGTCTGTCAGACATTCTTCAGAGGCACTAGTGGTGAAAAAGGAAAAACAACAACAACAAAAGGCTAGAGAAATAGCTTAGTGATTAAGGTGTTTGCCTATAAAGCCAAAGGATCCAGGTTTGATTCCCCAGTATCCATGTAAGCCAGATGCACAAGGTGGCGCATGCGTCTGGAGTTTGTTTGCACTGGTTGAAGGCCCTGGTGTGCTCATTCTCTGTCTCTTTCACATAAATAAAGTAAGTAAATAAAAAGGGGGAAAAAGGAAGAACTTGCTTCAAAAACCATGTAGCTCAGGCTGGAGTGATGGCTTAGCTGTTAAGGCACTTGCCTGTGAAGCCTAAGAACCCAGGTTCGATTCCCCAGTACTCATGTAAGCCAGGTGCACATGGCTGGAGGCCCTGGTGTGCCCATTCTTTATTCATCTGCCTCCCCCCCAAATAAGTATATAAATAAAGTATCTTTTTAAAAAATAACCATGCAGCTAAACTGTTAGAACTCAAAAGTGGGCCCAGGCTCGCACTGGCCCTCTCAAAAAGAAAGAGTGCTGTCTTAGGGATGGTGCAGCGCCTCCAATACAGTGAGTACTTTTGTACTATTTTTGGATGGTGCAGTTCTTTAAAACAAAGTGATAAATTAAAGGGGCCTTTGTAATGCAGTAAAAATGTTAACCTGTTTCAAGGCAAATGGAAATGCAGCCTCTCAGAGTCAGGAGGCAGGAGGATTTGGATTCTTTATTCACTTAGTTTAAAAGACCATCAACTAAAACAAAACAAAACAAAACAAGCCAGAGGCAGAGGTAGGAGGATCACTGTGAGTTTAAGGCCAGCCTGGAACTACAGAGTGAGTGCCAGGTCAGCCTGGGCTAGAGTGAAACTCTACCTTGAAAATCAAAAAGTTGGGCAAGGTGGCACACACCTTTAATCCCAGCCCTGAGGAGGCAGAGATAGGAGGGTCACTGTGAGTTCAAAGCCACCCTGAGACTACATAGTGAATTTCAAGTCAGCCTGGGCTAGAGTGAGACCCTACCTCAAACAAACAAACAAACAAACAAAAAAAGAGGTAGTTTTATATGTTTTCATGACATTTCATGGGCGACCTGGTTTGCCTCAATTTTCTATGCAAACTGAGAAGTGATAATGGCATAAACAGTGATAAATTATTATTAATGTTTAATTTCATTAAGTATTATTATTATAAGATTATTATTTTTTATTTATTTGCAAGGAGAGAGAGAGAAACCAGGGCCTCTAGCCACTGGAAACAAACTCCAGATGCATGTGCCACTTTGTGCATCTGTCTTTTACGTGGGTCCTGGGGAATCGAACCTGGGTTGTTAGGCTTCACCTTAACCACTGAACCATCTCTCCAGCCCCTACTGTAAGAACTTTATGCATCGCAGTTGTACTAGTTTGTAATTCACTTTCCTGAATGTAAGCACAATAAAATAATAGAAGTCTGGAGCTGGGCAGATGGCTGAGTGGTGAAAGTTGTTTGCTTGCAAAGCCTGACAGCCTGGGTTTGACTCCCCAGGACCCACGTAAAGCCAGATGCACAAAGTGGTACATGCATCTGGAGTTCATTTGTAGCAGCGACTGGCCCTGGAAAGCTCGTTCTCTTTCTGCTTCAGTCCCCCCCAAAATCTTGCAAATAAATACATTTTTTAAAATAGTTAAAAAGAAGCCAGGAATGGTGGCGCACACCCTTAATCCCAGCACTCGGGAGGCAGAGGTAGGAGGATCACTGTGAGTTCTAGGCCAGACTGAGAGTGCCTAACGAATTCCAGGTCAGCCTGGGCTAGAGTGAGACCCTACCTTGAAAACAACAACAACAACAAAATTATATATATATAAAGTCCAAAGAACAGAATCCAGACTTCCCCATACCTTGCTCTTACTATTAGCAATATACCAGAGCAGACAGTTCCTGACCTCTTTTCCCAAAGAGAGTTTATCATGTGTAGTTCTCTCCCTTTAGGTCATGGGTTCGTGGCCTTAGGAAGTTAACCATCTCTACTGGGTGTGGGCAACGGAAGCTTGGCGTGCCCTCACCACACCCTCCTCGCTGTGGCGGGCATCACCGTGGGTGACAGCGCTCTCCTTCCCGAGTCCAGCTTTACTTCCAGTTCTCAGGACAGCGCTCAAGGTCACCCTCCAACTGTCAGCTCCCTTCTTCACATCTGGCTTCGGTTTCCTGCGGTGACAACCTTGCCCTCTACGCGGGCAGTTCCACACTGCTGGGATGGACATCCGCACCAGGCACAGCTGGCAGGAGGAAGGGGCGCATTTCGGCTCACACCTCCATCTGCGGTGGAAGGAGCTGGTTCCCATTCAGAAAACTGGGCAGAGGGAGAAATTGCAGCAAGTGCAGCAGAGGCCCTGTCCGAGCTCCGAATCTTTGGGCTGCAGTTCAGAACTGCCCCCAGGGACACCTCCTCCAGCCAGGCCAGGGGAGAGCTAAGTTACAAGGCTTTTAAAAAAATATTTCCTTTACGGGCTGGAGAGATGGCTTAGCGGTTAAGCGCTTGGCCTGTGAAGCCTAAGGACCCCGGTTCGAGGCTCGGTTCCCCAGGTTCCACGTTAGCCAGATGCACAAGAGGGCACACACGTCTGAAGTTCGTTTGCAGAGGCTGGAGGCCCTGGCGCGCCCATTCTCTCTCTCTTTCTCTCTGCCTCTTTCTGTCTGTCTCTCTCTAATAAATAAATAAATAAAAATGTTTAAAAAATTTTAAAAAATATTTTCTTTATATTTATTTATTTATGAAAGAGAGCGAGAGAGAATGAATGGGCATGCTAGGGCCACTGCAAACAAACTCCAGACACATGCACCACCTTGTGCATCTGGCTTTATGTGGGCGCTGGGAAATCGAACCCAGGTCCCTTAGGCTTTATGGGCCAGTGCCTTCGCTGCTGAGCCATCTCTCCAGCCCCTCAGTTACACATTTTAACTAAACACCTGAGTCTACGGGGGACATACGTTCAAACCAGCACACCTTCTTATCACCCGGCTTGAGAAAGGGAAGTGTGAAAACAGCCGCTCAGGCTGAAAGCTACTTTCCTCTGGGAACCGGGGTCAGGCCGGACCCGCTGGCCACGGCAACAGGGCCAGGGCCGCCCGCGGAGGCTGCGCTGCCCCGGAGATGGCTCTGTCCCCGCTCTTCAGGTCGGACTCTGGCCTTCATCAGACAGGACAGGGACAATGTTCCCGGGACCTGACACTTCTGCAAACACTCCTCCATCAGCCTGGCCAGCGTGGCAGCCTGCCAAGGCGGGAATGGGGCCAAATTTAGTGGGCCCTTAAGCACTGTGACCGTGGTTGAAACAGGCCCCTGATGGAGAACAGGGAAGACCGGGTGGGGGGGAGGGGAGCTCTGTCCTCGGGAGCCCAAAGCCTGGGTGTCTTCGATGTCTCGTTCTCCCAGTACTGGCTGTGACCACCGCTGGATGTCAGCCACCCGTGCCTGGTGGCCAGCAGGTTGGCCAGCGTTCTAACCTGCTGCTGTCCCAGACCCATCACCCATAGCAGCCTCCTCACGGTACCCCAGCTGTCAGAGGATCCCTGAACATACCCTCTCGGCTGCCTGATCTGCTCTGAGCCTGAAATGCCCTCCACAGACTCTTGCCTTGAACGCTGCCTTGCCCAGGGCTGGAGGGGACACTGAGGCCGCAGCAGGCCCGCTGCGGGGGTCCCAGGGAAACCAGAGCACGCTGCTTCCTTTCATGGGGGTCAGAGGTGCCCACGCCCTGCCCTCCCTCCACGGTGGCAGGGAGCTCTCTGGAACCCCAGCCCAGACGACCCTGAAGCTGTTCCGTCACAGCAGTGGAAAGGGGGTGGGTGGTCCACCGTCCCACCTTGCTACTGAGCAAGAGACCCTTAAAACGTCAGATCACCTGGAGATGCAGCCAGGCGGTTTAGCTTCTCTTTACCCCAGCTTTCTCTTCTGTTCCTTCCTCCCTACCTTCCTCCTTCCTCTTTCCTTCCTCCCTCTCTTCCTTCCTTCCTCCCTCTCTCCCTTGCCCTACCTTCCTCCTCCCTTCCTTCCGCCGTCCGTCTTCCTTACTTCCTTTTTTCTTTCTTTCCCTATCTCTCTTTTTCTTTCCTTCCTTCCTCCCTTCCTTCTTTCTTTATTTCTTTCTGAAGTAGGATCTCACTCTAGCCCAGGCTAACCTGGAATTCACTCTGTAGTCACAGACTGGCCTTGAACTCACAGCAATCCTATCTCAGCCTACCAAATGCTGGGATAAAAGATGTGTACCACCACACCTGGCTCTTTCTCTTCCTTTTTTTTTAGTTTATATATTGATTGACTTGCATGTGTGTGTATGGGTGTGCTGGGGTCTCTTGCCACTGCAAATTTACATGGATGGGTGGAGAATTGAACTCCAGAGAGCAGGCTTTGTGAGCAAGTGCCTTCAACCACTGAGTGATCTCCCAGACTCCTATCTCAGTTTTATTACTCTTAAAAATTAGCAATTAGTGCTGGGCATGGTGGCGCACGCCTTCATCCCAGCACTCGGGAGGCAGAGGTAGGAGGATTGCCATGAGTTCAAGGTCACCCTGAAACTACATAGTGAATTCCAGCTCAGCCTCAGCTAGAGTGAGACCCTACCTTAAAAACTAAAAAAACAAAAACAAAAACAAAAACAAAAACAAAAAAACCAATTAGTGGGCTGAGGAGATAGCTCAGTGGCTAAAGGTGCTTGCTTGTAAAGCCTGCTGACCCAGGTTCAGTTCCCCAGTACCCATGTAAAACCAGCTGCACCAGCTGGTAGACTCCTGCATTTGGAGTTTCTTTGCAGTGGCAAGGGGCCCTGGCATACCCACAATCAATCAATCAATCAATCTCTCTCACTAAGACACACACACACACACACACACAAGTAAATACATAAATAAAACCCCCCAAATTAGTAATTGGATCAGCTGGTTTCTAAGATCTCTCTCTAAGCCTAAAACCTCGTGACAAGGCATATTTAAGAAAATCCTTTGAAGTTCGAGTTTTTAATATATTTTTTAGTTTAAATTTTATTCTTGACAATTTCATCCATATCTAATGTTTCTTCATCGTGTTGCCTCCTTTGCCCTTTCTAATTGCGTGCTCATTCCCATTAGCTAAAACTCTTCTTCCCGGACTAATCCTCTCTGCCTTTCATGTCTCCCTCTCTCTTTTCATTTTTTTGACCGAGTTAAATTCCGTTTTCTTGCTTGAGCCTGGGTCATTTGCATCAAGGTTATCGTTTCGCATGCTCCATACATGCAGTTAGATCCAGGGCTCGATCAGATTCTGGTGTGGTGTTTTGTAAGCAACACCCAAGGCTATGCGGTGTCTTTCCATCTCTGGGAGGGTATCAGCTGGCCCTGGGGTGTCATTGGGCCTACCTGGGACGCAAAACCATACAGTCACTCAGATATCAGAAATTTAATAGAATTATTAGGGAAAGAGAGTATCTTTGAAAATGTAATGAGACTCTAGGGAACCCCTGAACTTGAGGGAGAGAACCAAGGGAGACCAGTCCAGACCTCATGGCTACAGTTTGGACTTTGTGGGAAGAAAGGCACTGGGGAACAGTTGAGGAATAGCTGGAGTCACTGGGCTTCCCTGCAGAGCATGTTCATAGTTACCCGGGGAGCGGGAAGGAACAGGGCAGAAGCAGCCCCTGCGGCTGTGTGCAGACCCACTGTGTGCAATCGGTAGGGCGCGGGCAGGTGCCGCAGTCACACGGGAGGGCTGTGGGAAACAAAATTCCGGAGTGCAGACACTCCACATCACACGGGCTGAGGCAAGGGGGTCCCTGGGGTTAGGCTGGGGCTTGGAGCGGGTCACTGGGTGACCCCACACGTGCAGGGCTGAGAGGCAGGCCTAGGGAGTAAACCCCGAACTCAGCTCTGAGAGCCAGAGCACGGCCCCTCCGTCCTGCAGCGTCTCTTCCGCGCCCTCTACTGGTGTGTCTTTGCATTGCGCTTACTGGAAAATGGGGGTAGATTTGAGGAAGAAATAAATTGACAGACCAGCATAGTGGTCAGTAGCCAGGCGCGTTGTTTCATTGATGGTTGCAAAATGGTGATATTTTAGTTCTTTTTTTAAAAGGCTCACCTGCTCCTGTCTCATCCAGGTCTTTGTTTCTAGGTGGTTTTTCTCCAACAGTAACTTATGCCAGTTAATTACAGTTTAGCTTTTTGTTCTTAGATTGACGGGACAAATACCACGGTTTTCTCTAGTTTTTACCCATTTCCCATGCATCCCCTTTCCTCCTCCCCATACAGGAAGGAAGGCAGATGGAGGTGAGAATTTCTCTTCTCACATACTGGTATGTTACTCAGAGGCTTGTGGAGAAGAAAATGAGGCTGGAAAGATGGCTAAGTGGTTAAACGTGCTTGCTTGCAAAGCCTGATGGCCTAGGTTTGATTTCCCAGTGCCCATATGGTGTCAGGCTGGCATTGCTGGCAGAACACACCTGACCAAGAGCAGCTTGTGGGAAAAGATGGTTTGTTTTGATTTACAATCTCGCGGGGAAGCTCCCTGATGGCAGGGGAAAATGATAGCATGGGCAGAGGGTGGACATCATCACCTCCTGGCCAAACTCAGATGGACAACAGGAGAGTGTGCCAAACACTGGCAAGAGGAAGCTGGTTATAATTCCCATAAGCCCGACCCCAACAATACATTACCTCCAGGAGGGCTTAATTCCCAAATTGCCATCAGCTGGGGATATGGCATTCAGAACACCTAAGTTTATAGGGGATACCTGAATCAAAACACCACATTCCACCCCTGGCCCCCATAAACTAATAACCATACATAATGTAAAATGGAATGCATTCATTCAACTTTAAAAGTCCCCACAGTTTTTATCAATGCCAATGATGTTCGGACATCCCCATAGTCCAAGATCTTTTAAATGAGCCACAATACCAAAAATCAAATAAATAAATAAATAAATAAATAAACCATAATGGCACAGAATAAACATTCACACTGCAAAAGATGGCATTGGGCATCGAAAAGAACTATTCAACCAATTTAAGATTTAAAACAAACAGGGCGAACATCAAACTCTGTAGCTCCAAGTTCAATAACTCTAACCAGTGATGAGTCTCCAAGTCAATTCTAGTCAGTGACAAGCCTCTGGAGGTCTAATCCCACCCCTCCAGCTAGGTTACTCACAGTCCTGGAAAACTTCAACCAGTGCCAGCAGCTCTCCTTGGCAGCCATCCCATTGTCCTAACATCTCCACTGGGTCTCCAAGCAGGTAATTCAACAAGACTTCTTCACACTACCCATGGCCATTCCAAAATACAAAACCACATTGCAAAGTCAACAACCCTTTCTTTCCTGCATTTTTTACACTCCATAATACCAGGTGGGCTGCCAATTTGTTAATCCCAGGGGGAATAAAGCAGACTTTGAAGAACAGGACACTCCCTGAACATTCAGCCCCCCTCAAAAGAGTCTGCATTCTTCCCACTGCTCCAGTGCAGGGCAGCTGGCCCAGTCTCAATGGTTGTGATCTCTCAAACAATTACAGCTGAATGGGAAGCAGTTTCAATCCAAAGATTTTATTTTATTTTTTCTGTGCCATATCCCTCTGCTCACACCAGTCCATTTCTGTGCAAAGCAACCCTGCACAAGTTCTCAGGACAGGGGCAACCAGAATGCAGCAAGCTTCTCACACAAACTGCTTCTAGCCCAGTCCAGGCACAGCTCCTTTTCACTCTCATAAGCCAAACCTCATAGTCCATAGTTCTTACTGCATTCAGGTTTTTCAACTCTGACCAGAGTAGTCCGCCAAGCTGTACTTACAGCACTGCAAGGCGTCTCTTAGGCCAAAGTTTAAAATTTGTCCACATTCTCCTACAGAGCAGCTCCAGAAGGCCAAAGCCACAGTCAAGTTTCAGCAGGAGTGACCCCACTTCTCAGTACCAACATTACTGTTGCAGTCAGGTTCACATTGCTGACAGAAAACACCTGACCAAGAGCAGCTTGTGAAAAAAAAGGGTTTAGTTTGGCTTACAGACTCAAGGGGAAGCTTCTTGATAGCAGGGGAAATGATAGCATGGGCAGAAGGTGGACATCACCTCTTGGCCAACATCAGATGGACAACAGCAGCAGGAGAGTGTGCCCAACACTGGCAAGAGAAAGCTGGTTATAACACCCATAAGCCCGACCCCAACAATACACTCTCCAGGAGAGTTTAATTCTCGAATTGCCATCAGCTGGGGACATGGCATTCAAAAACACCTAAGTTTATGGGAGATGCCTGGATCAAACTACCACACCATATAACAGCAGACACGCAAGGTGGTGCACACATCTGGAGTTGGTTTGCAGTGGCAAGAGGCCCTAGTTCATACCCCCCTGCTCCCCGCCTCTGCTTACAAATAAATTAATAAAAATACTTTTTAAAAAAGAAGAGCCAGGGATGGAGAGATGGCTTAGCGGTTAAGCGCTTGCCTGTGAAGCCTAAGGACCCCGGTTCGAGGCTCGGTTCCCCAGGTCCCACGTTAGCCAGATGCACAAGGGGGCGCACGCGTCTGGAGTTTGTTTGCAGAGGCTAGAAGCCCTGGCGCGCCTATTCTCTCTCTCTTCCTCTATCTGTCTTTCTCTCTGTGTCTGTCGCTCTCAAATAAATAAATAAATAAAAAAGAAGAGCCAGATGTGGTGGCACACACCTTTAATCCCAGCACTCAGTAGGCAGAGGTAGGAGGATCGCCGTGAGTTCAAGGCTACCCTGAGAATTCAGAGTGAATTTTCCAGGTCAGCCTGAGCTAGAGTGAGACCCACGGAAAAAACAAAAACAAAAACAAAGAAGAAGAAGAAGAAGAAAATGAACAACTGGTGTTGGAATATGGCTCACTGGATAAAGGCACTTGCTTGCAAAGCCTGCTAACCCAGTTTCAGTTCCCCAGCCACCCAGGTAACGCTTGATATGAAAAGTGGCATTCTGTTTGCAGTGACAAGAGTCCCTGGTGGGGCCACATACAAGTAAAGATAAGTTTTTTTAAAGAAAATAAACAACTAACGAACCCAATGTAGACATTAAAACTGGCTTTCCTTCATTCTCCACTTCAGAAGCCATGAGCCAGCTGTGCGGATGACAGAAATCCTGTTGCAATCCTCACTCTCTCTTCCTCTCCAGTTCTCCCTTCCTCCTTCACTGACCACCTGCTTCCTTTCCTCTTCTCCTAGGTCACCTCCTTCCCAAGTCACCTCTCCTGGTTCCCCCACTCCATCCTCACCTCCTTGGTCTCTCTTCCCAGCTTCCTGTCCTCCTACCCAGGCCACACTGGCAAAAGCAAACAAAAAGGTAACACATGGTGACAGGCAGTGAAGGAGCAGTGGCCTCCTCCCTGGAAAGCCCTGGAAGGGAGCGCTTCCTTCTCTCCTGCTGATAGAGTGTCCGTACTTCACGGAGCCTGGCACGGATTCAAGGCCAGCCGCAGTGGCCGCCGAGTCATTGTGTTGAGAGGAAGGTAAATCCGGGCAGTTTCTATCTTTAGGTGCACTTGTGTTTCTGGAAAAGGCTGCATGTCACAAAGTGGGAAGTCCTGAGAGTGGAAAGGCTGTTTCCTGCCTGCAAGCACCGTGGCCACTGGCCGTCCTGACCACAGAGGCGTTTGCAAATGGACCAAGGACTGGCTTGTGCTGGGGAAGGTGGGAAAGCATGCGAGGAGGAGCCGGCCTCCGTCCCCCATCCTGACCCCCATCCTGACCGTGTGAGGACATCCGCCCACGGGGGTCGGCTTGGCATGCTGCTTGTCTTAAGAATGGTTTCAGAGTCAGTGGACAGCTAATCCCCACCGGCCCTGGGTAATAGTGATACGGGGTCATGCGTAGTCAAGATCTAAGTAATGCTCTTCCTCGGTGTAGAATTACTCAGGTAAAAGGCTAAGAGAACGTGTGTGTGTGTGTGTGTAACTATTGTATGCATGTATTTAGTGTTGTCATGAGATCCTTTGGGAGAAGAGGTGTTTTTGTTTGTTTTATCTTGTTCCAAATTTTTATTAACAACTTCCATGATTATAAAAATATCCCATGGTAATACCCTGCCTCCTCCCAGTTTCCCCTTTGAAACTCCATTCTCCATCATATCCCTTCCCCATCTCAATCAGTCTCTCTTTTATTTTGATGTCATCATCCTTCCCTCCTATTATGATGATGGTCTTGTGCAGGTAGTGTCAGGCACTGTGAAGCCATAGATATCCAGGACGTTTTGTGTCTGGAGGGAGCATGTTGTATGGAGTCCTGCCCTTCCTTTGGCTCTTACATTCTTTCCGCCACCTCTTCCGCATTAGACCCTGAGCCTTGGAAGGTGTGATCGAGATATTGCAGTGCTGAGCACTGTGGTCACTTCTTCCCAGCACCATAGTACCTTCTGAATCATCCCAAGGTCACTGTCATCTGAAAAGAGAAGGTTTCTCTAACCAAAAGTGAGAGTCATTAATATATGGGTATGAATGTTAAGAGAAGTGCTTACTGGGCAGTTTGATAAGCATAGTATATACATTTAGCCAGACAACAGCAGATGTTACACCCCTAGGGCTCATGACTAACCCTGTTTTAAGTTTTCAGTATCAGGGATGTATTCCCTCCCATGGAGTGGGCCTCTAGTCCAATTTGAGGGCAGTTGGTTTCCACGAGAAGAGGTTTTATGTTGCCTTCATTCAGTGGGCTCTGATGTCTGGAGGCTGGTCAGGGCGGGACGGCTCACTGACACAGCTTCTCCTCACACCCTCTCAGCTCCCTGGCTGAGGAGATCGAGCCATGGTTACCCTGGCTGCCCTGATCTGGCACCTCAGCGCAGCTTGCCCTATCAGACACTGCCCGTCCCTGCAGGGGAAGGACACTGGCTTGTGTTTCTGATGGTGTGTGGCCTCCACACAGCCAACGTATCCCAAAACAATATCATCCCCTTGACTCTGTGCCCAAGCCTAATGCCACATTTTCTGTAATTAGTGCTGCTTTTAAAAACATATACTTATTTATTTTCAAGGCGAAAGAGAGAGAGAATGAATGAGTGAGAATGAGCGTGCCAGGGCCTGGTGCCACCACAAACAAACTCCAGATGCGTGTGCCACTTGGTGTATCTGACCTTACCTGGGTCCTGGGGAATTGAACCCAGGTTGTCAAGCTTTACAAGCAAGTGCCTTTTACCACTGAGCCACCTCTCCAGCTCAGTGCTGTTTTACAGAGACAGCTTCAGCCCAGCGTGGCGGGTGACCTCTTTCCACCCGCTGCTAGGACTCCGTTTCCCTACGCGAGCCCTGCTGTGACTTGGCCGTATTAATGGGGAGGCGTGTCACGGGCGCCGAGCTTGAGGCCTATCACGCAGGTCCCCGATGCCCAGGCCCAGCTTGCGCTGCCTGCCTGGCGAGGCCCCGTCCTGAGCGACAATGCTTTCCCCTCGAGGTGCTGAGATAGACGCTGTCTTCCCACCTCAGCAATGGCAGGGTGACTGCCTGGGGTGCGTCACCCCAAGCTGCCCATTTTGGGTGTCAGGTCCCACTTGGACCTTCATATTGCCACAGGAGGCCTGCCAGGGCTCTAGATGGACTCCTTCTTTAATGCGCTGAAGAGCAGGCGCTGGGTGGGGTCTTCTTTGTCCCCCTCCTCCCCGCCGCTGGAGAGGACAGCTCTGGGACGCTGCCCTTCACCCCGTGCCCATCTGATCCCACCATGGTCTTGTGCGGCGGTTTCAGGTGCAGACACCACCAGCTCACCTGCTCTAGTCTTCCCGCTCTTCCACGGACTCTGCCTCAGGTCAGTGCAGCCAACACTCACAGAGCTTATCTGCAAGGTGAGTCCCAGGAGAACCTTTTAGAACCTTCCAGAGGTCCACTTAACCCTAGCAACGGCACCTGTGCCATCCCCACTGGGAAGGCGACGAATCCAATTCCATCCAGTGTCCCCTCTCCCGCTGCCACCTCCAGCCGACCTAGGGTCCGAGCCCAGCACTGATACAAAGATTGGAGGGCAAGTCACTTATTCGTGAAGTGGAGCCAGAGGCGGAGGAGACCCTTGCGTGTCAGGCATCGGGCAGGGGACTCTGAGGGACCCTGGCTTCATGCTGGGAAACTGGACAGAGTCATGGGGTCATTCCCAGTTACCACCCCACAACGAGGTGATGGGTTTAGCATCGCCTCTCACCTGCCCGTGGAGAGGGCGCTTCTCAGGACCTGGACGCAATGGCAGCCCACAGAGACCCTCACCCGAGACAAGGCAAGCGTGAGTAATAACCACTGGCATTAAGATGTGGGGGGCACAGGGGGCATACATCCCCATCTAAGCCACCACGGGAAGTCTCAGGGGGGAACTGGGTAGAAAGCCGGTGACCATGGTGCAGGGCACTAGGCAAGCACAGTATTCAGGAGCCGTGGTTTCTCTGTAAAGCTAGCCATTCCCCTGTGCTGGGAGAGATGTCAGGTCAGTGTCACGGGAAGCTTTTTTTTTTAAAAAAAAAATTGTTTATTATTTATTTGCAAGTATGAGAGAGAGACAGATAGAGAGAAACAGAGAGAGAATGGGCACATGAGGGCCTCTTGCCACTGCAAATGAACTCCAGAAGCATGTGACACATTGTGCACCTGGCTTTATATGGGCGTTGGGAACGGAACCCAGGCCATCAGGCTTTGCAAGCAAGCGCCTTTAACCACGTGAGCTCTGCTCAGGATCCCAGCAGCGCTCACCCGTGGGTAGGTCAGTTCCACAAACTGGCTCCTGTGAATGAACGCTGAGTCCTCCCGCTGAAGAAGGCCCCACACACTGTCACTCCTCAGCAAGACTTTTGGGGTGTAGGAAAGTTATATACAGTTTTTGATAGGGTTCCTCAAAATGAGTTGAAAATACTATGGTATTGAATTGAAGATACTGAAAGTGTTATTTCCAACATGCCAAACGCACCAGCTTGCATTTGCTTGGGGCTTTCGGAGCCCTCACTTCAGCCAACCCTCGTGAGAACCCAGATGAGAGAGTGAGCGAGAGAAAGAGGGGGGACACTTTGTCCTCCTGTAATAATGGGGACACTGAGACTCAGGGAGGCTAAGTGACCAGCTCAAAGAGGGCCGTGGAGGCACCACCTCCCAGTCTGTTATTTCCAGTGCTAGAACATCCTGAGCACTTAATATCTTTGTGTCAAGCCAATGTATTTAAAAAAAATATTTTATTTTTATCTATTTGAGAGAGAGAAAGAAGCACATAGACAGACAGACAGACAGACAGACAGACAGATAGACAGATAGATAGGTAGATAGATAGAATGGACGTGCCAGGACCTCCAGCTGCTGCAAACCAACTCCAGACGCATGTACCACCTTGTGCATCTGGCTCACATGGGTCCTAGGGAATTCAACCTGGGTCTTTTGGCTTTGCAGGCAGGTAGGTGCCTTAACTGCTAAGCCATCCCTCCAGCCCCAAGCAAATGTTTTTTAATATTGTCCCAGAATCTGTCAACTGTCCTTCCTAGAAATTCTCTCTCTCTCTCTCTCTCTCTCTCTCTCTCTCTCTGTCACACACACACACACACACACACACACACACACACACCATACCCCAATCTGTGTGCTTCCTGGAAATCTTCCTACAGGAAGAACCTGAGAACTCTAAGGACTGACAGGGAATCAGAGAAATCCTGATATTTACTAGGAGACCTAAACTGCTGGAATGTCTTGAGAATTACAAAGTAGAATCCTGGCTAAATCCGGACACGGTTAGACTGTGGGAACAGCTCTCCCAAGGTCGGGCATCTCCGGAAGAGGCCCGCAAGGCGGCGTGTGTGCAGTGACCGGCGAGAACCACAAGAGGGAGCCAGTGGCCCCAGGAGCCGGGCTCCACAGGGAGGTCTGCCATCCGAAGGACCCTGGAGGTTGAAAGGAATCCATTAGAAAAATCCAAGACAGAGCCCAAGGTTGGAGGGGAGGGAGGTCTCGGGAAAGCAGGAAAGAGCCCTGGGAAGCCAGAAATGTAGAATCAAACAGAGGGGCTATAGTATTTTGATTTGTCATCGCTAATAAAAAACGCCCGACCTCTCTGCACTGCTCTGAATTCTTTAAATAAACAAATACACCTTGTTTTCATAATAAAAAGCGGATCAGATCCAGGTACAGTCATGCATGCCTGTAACCCTAGCACCTTGGTGGTGGAAGTGGGAGGATCAGGAGTTCCAGATCATTCCTGGCTATTAGCACAAGTTTAAGTCAGTCTGGGATACATGTATGTAGCCAACAAACTGATCAAACAAACAAAAACTGAGTGATAAACACTGCTGGTTCATAGCACAGTGGTAGAATGTTTGCTTGGCATGTATGAGGCCCTTGGTTCACACCTGAGCACCTCCGAAAAGAAAAAGAAAAAAACGCCTGAAAAGAATGAACAAACATATATTTAGACAAATGGGAAAAATAAAGCAAGCAGTAAGCAAATTGCTGGGAACACACTAAGTGATGTGGGTTTGGAAAATATAAATGTGGCTCCTGAGTTCTGCTTTCAATGAGGCACTGCCTGTGAGCCTGTACACCTGCTAGAGTCCCCACACCTGCCTGGAGTCCCCACACCTGCCTGGAGTCCGCACACCTGCCTGGAGTCCCCACACCTGCCTGGAGTCCTCACACCTGCCTGGAGTCCGCACACCTGCCTGGAGTCCCCACACCTGCCTGGAGTCCTCACACCTGCCTGGAGTCCTCACACCTGCCTGGAGTCCCCACACCTGCCTGGAGTCCTCACACCTGCCTGGAGTCCCCACACCTGCCTGGAGTCCTCACACAGGCCTGGAGTCCTCACACCTGCCTGGAGTCCTCACACCTGCCTGGAGTCCCCACACCTGCCTGGAGTCCGCACACCTGCCTGGAGTCCTCACACCTGCCTGGAGTCCTCACACCTGCCTGGAGTCTGCACACCTGCCTGGAGTCCTCACACCTGCTAGAGTCCTCACACCTGCCTGGAGTCCTCACACCTGCCTGGAGCCCCCACACCTGCCTGGAGTCCTCACACAGGCCTGGAGTCCTCACACAGGCCTGGAGTCCTCACACAGGCCTGGAGTCCTCACACCTGCCTGGAGTCCTCACACCTGCCTGGAGTCCCCACACCTGCCTGGAGTCCTCACACCTGCCTGGAGTCTGCACACCTGCCTGGAGTCCTCACACCTGCTAGAGTCCTCACACCTGCCTGGAGCCCCCACACCTGCCTGGAGTCCCCACACCTGCCTGTGAGCCTGTACACCTGCCTGTGAGCCTGTACACCTGCCTGGAGTCCTCACACCTGCCTGGAGTCCCCACACCTGCCTGGAGTCCTCACACCTGCCTGTGAGCCTGTACACCTGCCTGGAGTCCTCACACCTGCCTGGAGCCCCCACACCTGCCTGGAGTCCCCACACCTGCCTGGAGTCCCCACACCTGCCTGGAGTCCTCACACCTGCCTGTGAGCCTGTACACCTGCCTGGAGTCCTCACACCTGCCTGGAGTCCTCACACAGGCCTGGAGTCCTCACACCTGCCTGGAGTCCTCACACAGGCCTGGAGTCCTCACACAGGCCTGGAGTCCTCACACCTGCCTGGAGTCCTCACACAGGCCTGGAGTCCTCACACCTGCCTGGAGTCCTCACACAGGCCTGGAGTCCTCACACCTGCCTGGAGTCCTCACACAGGCCTGGAGTCCCCACACCTGCCTGGAGTCTGCACACCTGCTAGAGTCCCCACACCTGCCTGGAGTCCTCACACCTGCCTGGAGTCCCCACACCTGCCTGGAGTCCCCACACCTGCCTGGAGTCCTCACACCTGTTTTGCAGGTTTTTGTTTTTTTTTTTTTTTTGCAATGGTTTTGACTGAAACTTAAGATATCTTTTCCATTCCTCAGGAAGATGCATCCCCTAAATGACCAATGCCATCAATGAGCTATAAATTTAATTGTTAGAACTTATTAGAAACGACAGACAAACCACCTCAGTTGCCTCCATAAGTCACTATTTGTAGAACTGGCTTTGTGCATCCTAGGACGCCCCGCCATGAAGTGATGAGAACGGTTTTAATTAAATGTCTGACAGCTCATATCTGATTGACACTTTTCCTGCAAGCCATGGAGACATGGTCATTACAGGCATACCCAAAGCCTTTGCTTTAAGAAATTGCCTGAATCCATTTAGGGAAAAGAAAACAACAATTTATGGTATGCCTCTTTGGGATTCTTAATGCCATTAGCTATATTAACACGGTGTTTTGTTCACTGGATTTAGCCGTGGGTGGTGCGGCGCATTTCTGGGAATTAATCCCCTCCCCTCCCTCCACCCGGAGAATGAAGACTCACGCCTCCATGCTGGGCTGTGGTGCCAGGAAAAGGGAGATCTTGCTGCCAGCGTCCCTTTCGAGAGGTGTCGAGGTGCGATGCCGGTTACCAGCGCACCGCGTGGAGGGGAGCCGGGCAGGCCACCCTCACCATCGCCCCCAAGCCCTGCACGCCGCGTGCTCAGAGAGGCCCAGGAGCGCGTCCACAGCCAGAGCGCCAGGACTGGCCGGGCTCAGCTGCAAGGGCGACTTCCTAGCTCGCTTGGGGACCTGGGCTCCATCCCCGGCTCCACGGAGGCTGGGCGTGGTGACGCGCACCCGGAATCTGGGCATTTGCAAGACTGAGGCAAGAGGATCAGGAGTTCCCGGGCACCTCAGCTATGCCGCGAGTTAGACACCAGCCTGAGCTGCCTGAGACTCTGCCTCAAAACCAGTAACAAATGAAAGTGAGAAGATGAGCTGGTGTGGAAGGTGCCCTGAAGCATGGGCATGGGTGCTTGTGAAAACCTGCGGCTGTTTTCTTTTAAGGCAATAAGTAATACTGATTTGTTTGAGACTTTCAAGTAAAACCCTGTAACATTTGAAATTTTATGTATTTATTTATTTGCAAACAGAGATAGGAAAGCGTAAGAGAGAATAGGAGCATGCCAGGGCCTCCGCCACTGCAAACACACTCCAGTTGCATTCCCCACTTTGAGCATCTGGCCTACGTGGGTCCTGGGGAATCGAACTTGTGTCCTTAGGCTTCACAGGCAAGTGCCTTAACAGCTAAGCCATCTCTCCCACCCAGGTTAAAAAAAAATATACTCATTTATTTGCAAGCAGAGAGAAATAAAAGAGAGAGAGGGATAGGACGGACCCTTTAATGTTTTAGATGAGAAGTCTGCATTTGTTTTCATGACTGTGGTGGTTTGGATGACATGTTCCCATAACCTGGTGTGCTTTGAAGCTTTGATTCCCAGCTGGTGTCAATTTGGGAGGTGAAGCCTTGCTGGAGGAGGTGTGCTGTTGGGGTGGGATTTGGGGCTCCCATTTGGTGTTACCTCCCAGCTGCTGTCACAAGACGTGACACCTTGGGCTGGAGAGTGGCTTAGCGGTTAAGCGCTTGCCTGTGAAGCCTAAGGACCCCGGTTCGAGGCTCGGTTCCCCAGGTCCCACGTTAGCCAGATGCACAAGGGGGCACACGCGTCTGGAGTTCGTTAGCAGAGGCTGGAGGCCCTGGCGCGCCCATTCGCTCTCTCTCCCTCTATCTGTCTTTCTCTCTGTGTCTGTCGCTCTCAATTAAATAAATAAAAAATGAACAAAAAAAAGACGTGACACCTTGCCTCTACTTTGCTGTGACATAATGACACTTCCCATTGAGACTAGAAGCTGAAACAAACCCTTTCCTTCCATATGCTGGCTTGGGTCGGGTGTTTTGTCTCAACAGTGGGAGTGTGACTCTGCCAGAGGGCCATAATTTTTTGTGCTATGTTTTATGCATCTGATGACTCTTTGCAAAAATTCCTTGGGGGCTTTCTTGACGAGTTTTATGAAGTCTTAAGAGCCACCATCATTGACTTGGTGTGACTCTGAAGTTTATAAATTTGAAGACCAGTTTTATGACCTTTCAAAATTTTACCACATTTAAAATTATAACAAATCCCTCATCCTAGTTGTTTTCTAAATGTTAGTGTTCATGTGTGTGCATGTTCGTGTGTGTGTGCACATGTGCGTGTGAACATGAGCGAGCACATCTCACAACACACACGTGAAGGACAGAGGACAACTTTCAGGTCAGTCCTACGCCCTTCCACCTCATTTGAGGTAGAGTTTATTTGGTGTGGATTCTCGCTTACTACATAGTGAATTTGAGTCCAGCTTGGGCTACATGAGACCCTGTCACAAACAAACAAACTGCCAAAGTCTCCCCTTATCAAATCATAAGGCATTGCTAGACCCAGAAATACATTTTATATCATCACATCCAGAAAAGGTAAGTTGGGGGAGGGGGGTTCCTCTGGATCATTCTGAACTTTTAAAGAAAAGATTGTATTTTAATTAATTTATTTATTTATTTTAGAGAAAGAATGTGCACGCCAGGGCCTCTAGCCACTGCAAACGGACTCCAGACACATGCGCCACCATGTGCATCTGGCTTACATGGGACCCGGAGAATCGAACCTGGGTCCTTAGGCTTCGCAGGCAAGCACCTTAACCGCTAAGCCGTCTCTCAGCCCTCATTCTGATTTTTTTAAAACACCCTGCCATTTACTTCTGAGCTGGTTGAGAGTGCCCAGCTAGCCAGAATATTGTATTCTCTGGCCTGCCAAGTAAAGGCACGTTTACCGTCTCCCCAGAGGCCGGGGATGGGTTTCTGTCAGTAAACTGCACATTTCCTCCGGCTTCAAGATGCTGACTCGCAGCCAGCCCGCCCCGGCCGCCACGAGGAGCTGCTGACAGCTGCTCCCAGAACAGGGTTTCTTTTGTTACTCCTCATGCTGAGTGAGGGGAATTGCCTCATTAACATTTAGGCCATGTTACACGTTCAAGTGATCACGAGGTATTTGGATTTCAGATGAGGGCTTTTTTTTGTTTTGTTTTTTATTCTTGTGCCAAACCTGACAAGCCTCCATTTTTGTAATGAGTTCTTGTGTATGTGACTGCTATTGAAAGTGGACGTACATTTTTGTTCATTTGTCAGGCAGAGATGTGCAGACGTGATCGTCACAGGTTGACCTAGTTATTAAGGCCTTTTGTGTTTGTGAAAAGCAAACTTCAAATCATTCTTACAATAATGATTGCCGCTGCTTTGCCTCCCAAGAAGAGGGTGCCAGCCCCCACCTCCGTGGGCTCTTGGCAGGGGGAGGGGACATGCTCTCTACAAAAAAAAACGTCTTGGGCTAGAGAGACGGCTTAGTGGTTAAGACGCATGCCTGTGAAGCCTAAGGACCCAGGTTTGAGTCTCCAGGCCCCACATAAGCCAGATGCACACGGTGGCGCCTGCATCTGGAGTTCGTTTGTAATAGCTGGAGGCCCTGGTCCACCCATTCTCATTCTCTCTAGCTCACTCTCTCTTTAATAAATAAACAAATCTTTAAAAAACAGTTTTTAACAGACCTCCCTAAGCCATCCCAAACAAGTGCGTGGCTTAAGCAACAGACAGCTAGCTTGCTACGACAACCTGAGCCTCAGAAATCCCTCCTCCTTCCTTCCACGAGGCTTGTGCTGTAAGCGCGTCTCTTAGGGGGCTTGGGCATCGTGGCTCCCACCAGCCACTGCTCAGCTTGTGTACCCCAATTTCTTTCTTT
Source organism: Jaculus jaculus (assembly GCF_020740685.1). Classification (NCBI taxonomy): domain Eukaryota; kingdom Metazoa; phylum Chordata; class Mammalia; order Rodentia; family Dipodidae; genus Jaculus; species Jaculus jaculus. The sequence goes on along the minus strand of NC_059113.1, from coordinate 108,189,898 downwards.
TTTAAAAAATATTTTATTTTTATTTATTTGACAGAGAAAGAGGGAGGGAGAGAGAGAATGGGCGCACCAGGGCCTCCAGCCACTGCAAACGAACTCCAGACGCGTGCGCCCCCTTGTGCATCTGGCTAACGTGGGACCTGGGGAATCAAATCTGGGTCCTCTGGCTTTGCAGGCAAACACCTCAACTGCTAAGCATCCCTCCAGCCCATTCTTTCTTTTTTTAAACAAATTTTTATTGGGCTGGAGAGATGGCCCAGCAGTCAAGGCACTTGCCTGTAAAGCCTGATGACCCGAGTTCAGTTTCCTAGCACCTGTGTAAAGCCAAATGCACAAAGAGGTGCATGTAACTGGAGTTCATTTGCAGTGGATAGAGGCCCTGACGCACCCATTCTCGTTCTTGCTCTCTGCAAATAAATAAATAAAAATTGTTAAATAAACCATACTTATCTATTTATTGATTTGAGTGAGAGACATGGTCTGTCAGCTGGTGCTCTTGCATGAGGCTTCTCTGATTGTGATGAGCCGCCATGGATGGTCAGGCGAGGTGGTCCGAAATGACAGGTGTCTCTAGTTTCTTAAGTCTTGACCTGGATATAGACCCAGACCTGCTTCTACTGAACTATGTTGGACGGAGCGGCCACAGGGCCTATACAGACTCGGGGGACTGGAGTGAGACTCCAGATGGGGTCTGCCGCCAGCTCTCGTTAGCCAGCGGGACACTGGGCAGCAGGGTTTCCTTGATAGAGAGTTTGTTCTACAGGCCTATAACAGACAGATGGACATCTGAAAGGAAGCTTAACATGTGCCCTCTATGACGGCATTCAGGTAGACAGTCCACCAGACGCCGAGAACTCATGGAGGTAGTGGCAGTGATGGAGCAGTGTGTGATGCTCTTTGGAGTGCACCTTTCTTGTGACTCATCCATGCTGGGGTAATTCGTTTGCCATGAAAGCATGAGAGCCAGAATTTGGACCCCCACATGTTCGTGAAGGGTGGATGTGGGGGGTTGCCAGCACTTGAGGCAGGAGAGGATCCCCAGTACAAGCTGGCTAGCTAGACCAGCCAAAGCCATGAGCTCTGGGATCACGTGGGAGACCCCGCCTCGTAAACACAACGGGGAGAGACAGGACGACGCCAGTGCCAACACACGCATGCCCATCCACACATACCTGCATCTGTGAGCATATGACACGCACCCACGTCTCCACATTCAAAAAACTACATAGAGGGATATTGCTCCTGAAAAGTAATACTTGAAACTAAATGGTGACCCAAGGTGGCTGTGATGCTGGGACAGAGTCTGGCTTCTCGGATGGGGAGTCCTAGGTTCCTTTTCAGCTCGGCGCTGAGGAACGATGCAGTAAGTGAGAAAATTCAGCTGTCTCTTTGGCTTCAGTTTTATGTCAGCAAAATGGCTGAACTTTTTGTCTTATCTCTCAGGTCTCTTCCATTGTAAAGTTTTATGGACCAGGGCAGTTTCTATTTATGATTATGAAAAAGCTGAGGTCATGACTTCTTTCCTCTTAACAAAAATCACACACTTTTCTCTGTAGTCAAACTCCACCGACTTCTCTTCCACAGACATAGTTCGTTTACAGAGCAGACCGCAGGGAGAGCTCTGAGGTCAAGGCAACATTTTTGTGAAAATTGGATCTTGCCCAGTTAATTGGACTTCCCTAACTTTCCCTGAGAACTCATTCTTTCTAAACTTTCCCTGCTGTTCCCCCTTTGTAAATTATAATATAAGATGTTTCCATTAGCATTGGAACAGGACAAGCAGACTGAGTATGGCGGAATGTTTCAGGGTTCAGCTGGATTCTCTCACCACTTGGGAATGAAACTGAGAAGTCTTAATAACAAAGTTAATGAGCGAGAGCCTCCAAGGAAGTAACCCAGGGTTCAGCTAAGAGAAAGAGACTTTGCATGATCAACAGATGAATGCCTACAAGGGAAATATTGAACTTGGTGAGGGATACCCTTGCTTCTTTCAAGGAATGTATTCATTTCTTTCCTCCTTAAAGAGCTGGGGAAATAAGATGTAATTTAATTCCATAAAAATTTGGAAAGGAAAAAAATATTGGAAATATTGAGTTTATCCATTAAACACCTAAGAAATAGGGGAAGTAGGATAGGTTTGGGGATTTAAGAGGTAGAAAAATATTGGCTCTCTGAGGGACAACAGTATGACTTAAAAAAGAAAAGAGAGCGAGCAAGAGAGAGAGAGAGAGAGAGAGAGAGAGAGAATTGACACACCAGGGCCTCAGCCACTGAAATCGAACTCCAGTCACTTGTGCCACCTAGTGGGCGTGTGAGACCTTGCACTTGCCTCACCTTTGTGCATCTGGCTAATGTGGGATCTGGAGAGTTGAACATGGGTCTCTAGACTTCATAGACAAGGTGCCTTAATGGCAAAGCCATCTCTCCAGCCCCCAGTATGACTTTTGGTAAGACTTCTTGCAGTAGTTGGTCAGACCTATTAATGCTTCTCTTCCTTGTCCTCCTCTTCTTCCTCCTCCCAGGCTGGCCTTGTACTTACAACAATCCTCCGACCTCTGCCTCCCAAGTGTTGGGATTAAAAGCATGCACCAGTGTGTTTGCCCCTATGAATTCCTTAATGATTATATTGCAGATAAGCAATATTTGGGTTCTAGAAGAAATGTTTCTGCATTACATTTTCCTATTACCTTAACAGTATTTTCCACTAGGAAGCCTTGCAGTTTGGTTTGGGGAACAAATGCTCTAGGATCCCCTATAACTTTATCCTTGGGGTCTTTCTTTCAAGAGACAATCTTATAAATAACACTGATTCCTACAAAGGTCCTCATGATGTATCAGTAACTGTCTCCTTTGGATGTGTTTGCTCCAAGAAGGTTCGAAGCACACAGCATGATAGCATGAATAATGTCATACTAAACGGAGCTTCTCCAAACACGAATAAACTAAGAATATTTATCAATGACCATGCCACTAACAAGTCAGATAACTGCTGTAAACTTCGTGTAGTTACTAAAACTGGCAGTTCTTCTTCTTTTTTCTTCCCCCCGCCCAAGGTAGAGTCTCACCGTAGCCCAGGCTGACCTGAAATTCACTCTGTAGTCCCAGGCTGGCCTCGGCCTCAGCGATCCTCCTACCTCTGGCTCCTGAGTGCTGGGGTTAACGTGCGCCACCACGCCTGGCTGAAAGTTCTCTTTGTCTCCATGTGGGTGACTGGGGTCCAGGAGATGCAGCCCTCACCCAGCAGTGAGACAGAGATTCTAACCCAGCCCTGGTGGCTGCCGGAGCTCGAGATCGTTTCATCTTTGTCCTTACCCAATCTTTGGAGATAATACAAAACCAATTAGATCGCCACAGAACATTTGAAAACAAACACTTTGCGTTTTGTTGACTTCATGAGAAAACACTAGACAACCAGGCAGCAATTATTCCCTTTAAAGCTTATGTGGTAAATACCCATTGTCACACATCTCTGGCTCCCTCGAAGCTCTTTTTCATGCCAACAAATTCTATTTTGAGATTCACAAAACCTATATGGTAGACTAACTATGTCTGCCTGGTTGGCAATAAGTTAAAATACTCTATAATTTTATCAAGTAATGAATCTTTGGATCCTCTGACTTTAAAATTATAGGTCCCTTCTACCACTTTTGACTGTTTTCTTTACTTACAAGTCTTTTCTCTGCTACCCTCTCTCTTCTTTATTAGTCCCAGGGGGCTCCCTTCATTTGTAGACACCCCCACAAGCCCGTCTAGTTGCCCCAACTTCTGGCTTTTATTTATTCAAGATCAGCAAATACAAGCACCTTGAGAAAAATGCCCCTTTCCACGTAGCGCTTCATGTCCTTGCTCACATTCCTGACTTTCCCTTCCTCTGCTAGGTGCTTCAGATCAGCGATCCTGCCACCAAGTTGTGAAGAACAGACGTAAACTCTAGTCTGGGCAACAAGACACACCTTGAAAAAATTCAAAAGAATGGGTGTAATGCAATGTCTGTTCTCACACCACAGTGGAATTAAAACATAATAATAATAAAGAAATTGAGGGCTGGAGAGATGGCTTAGCAGTTAAGGTGCATGCCTGCAAAGCCTAAGGACCCAGGTTCGATTCTGCAGGTCCTATGTAAGTCAGATGCACATGGTGGTGCATGTATCTGGAGTTTGTTTGCAGTGGCTAGAGGCCCTGGCATGCCTATTCTCTCTCTCTCTCTGCCCCTCTCTCTGTTTCCAATAAATAAATAAAAATAAATCAGAAAAAAAAATTACAAAAAGAAAGAAATTGAGAAGCCAGGGCGTGGTGGTACACGCCTTTAATCCCACACTCGGGAGGCAGAGGTAGCAGGATTGCCATGAGTTTGAGACCACCCTGAGACTACATAGTGAATTCCAGGTCAGCCTAGGCTACAGCAAGACCTTACCTTGAAAAACAAAACAAAACAAAACAAAAAGATGAATAAAATTTATAGCTCTAAAGACACATAAGAGACAAAGAAATTACTGAGATCAGAAATTTAAAATGATCTAGCATTTCATGTACCGGTCAGCTTCTCATTGCTGGGACAAAATACTAGACAAAAATCCGTTTAAGGAGGGAAGGCTTATTCCAGCTTATAGCCCAGGTTCCAGTCCATTGTGGTGAAGGCAGGGAGCTCAGAGCAGAGCTGCTCACACGCAGTCCACATGAGGAGGCGGCCATGGCTAGCCAGCCCTCTCTTTACACGGACTAGGATCCCCAAGCTTTGGAAGGTTCCATCCACACTTAGGGTGGGTCTTCCACTTAAGCTAACCAGGATCACCCCTTACAGCCACGCCCAGAGGATAATGCCAGGCCCTGTCAAGTTGACAGTCAATATAAACCGTCATAGTATAGATCCCGTATGTACTGGAAGAATTATAAGCAGTTCTATGCCCATAAATTTGGTAACTTAAGAAAGCAAATTCACTGAAGGATGTAATCTTCAATAACATACGTGATATGAAGTCAGCATTCTATGCCTCTCAAACAGCTTGTATCGATAATTAATAACCCAAACAGAAGACACCAAGTCCAGTTAGGTTCACTGATGAACTCTACCAAAACAGGTAAGGAAGACGTCATACCAACTTTCTAAAATCCCTTCTACCCTTCTAGAAGAAAGAGAAGTGACCTCCCGCCTCTTTCTATAATACCTTACCTTATCATTCCAATTGAGGAACATAAGTAGGCCAGGCCAGTGTCTCTCGTGAATATCAGTACAAAAATCCCCAAGAAAATGTAAGTAAATGAATCCAATCAGGCATGGAAGGAAACACGCTGTAAACAAGCTGCATTGACCCAAGTTGCGCAGAGCTAGTCTAATATCTGAAAATCATATCATCTGTAACATGAAACGCAAAGGGAGGGAAAACAACACAATAGCAGCAGGCTGGCAAAGCCTGCCAGCCCAGGTGCAGTCCTCCAGACACCCCGCAAAGCAGCATGGGCATCTGTTGGCAGCGACAAGGAACTCTGATATGTGCCTGTGTGTGGGCATGCATGCGCACGCGTGCAGACACACACACACACACTAGCAAACACTATAATAAACAAACAAAAATTAAAGACAAGTCTACTGAGGTCTCTAAGCTGCTCAGGCTTGCCTGCATCTGCTGTCGTGTCCAGCAGGCCTTGACCTTGTGATCCTCCATCCTCAGCTGAGACTGCCCGACCGGACAGGTCTGGCTCTGTATTCCCCCTTTGAACATGGCTTGACATTATTTACTAAAATTGAAGATATGAGAATCCTATATTACCCACCAATATCAATACTTGCACAGATGCCCCCTAAATTATATATAAACAGGACCCAGTGCCTCCCCAGACTGTTCTGGAAGTTGTCAAGCCCTCAGATCTTGATGTTACAAGGACATCTGAGTCTACACATGGTGTGAGTGACCCTCAGTAGGCCTTGATAAGCAAAGCCTAAGAGCCTGCCTCTCCCTCTGCCCCACCCCACAGCCAGCCAGAGATGAAGCCAGGATGCACACGGTCCATCTTCCCACCACGCAGCAGCCCGGCCCTTGGGAATATTCATTCCCCCCCCCTCTCTCTTTGAGGCAGGGTCTCACTCTAGCCCAGGCTGACCTGGAATTTACTATGTAGTGTCAGGGTGTCCTCAAACTCACAGTGACCCTCCTACCTATGCTTCCAGAGTGCTGTGATTAAAGGGATGCACCACCACGCCCAGCTTCTTTCTCCCTTTCTTTCTTTTAAATTTTATTAAAAGACAATTTTATTTTAAAGTCAAGGGAAAGTAATAAAGCACATGATCACAAGAGAACTCTAAGTTGAGACAATCACATCCACAGATATAAACACTTTACTGATTCTTTTCTTAAATATTTTTATCATTTGTTTAGTTATTTATTTGACAGAGAAAGGAGAGAGAGAGAATGGGTACTCCAGGGCTTCCAGCCACTGCAAACCAACTCAAGACGAGTGCGCCCCCTTGTGCATCTGGCTAATGTGGATCTGGGGAACATTTTTACTTTTTTAAAAAAGATTTTATTTATTTATTTATTTATGAGAGAGAGAGAGAGAGAGAGAGAGAGAGAGAGAGAGAGAGAGAGAGAGAGAGAGATAGATTGCACCAGGGCCTCTATCCACTGCAAAAAACTCCAGATGCATGTGCCACCTTGTGTATCTGGCTTCATGTGGGTCCTGGGGAATAGAACCTGGAACCTGGGGCCTTTAGCTTTGTGGCAAGTGCCTTAACTGCTAACCCAGGTCTCCAGCCCCTTGGGAATATTTTCTTTTCCTTCCTTCCCCTTCCTCCCTCCCCCCCCCCCCCCGGGGTAGGGTCTCACAGTAGCCCAGGCTGACCCGCTGGCCTGGGGAGCATGTTCTTGAAGGGCCAGCGGACAGGGCGTTTGTCGCCCTTCAGGGGTCGGGTGCCTTTGCGGCGCCCGGACGCTAGGTGGCGCTCCGGCTCCTCGGCCGCCGGCCCGGAGGCTGCACGGCGGCTCAGCCGGCGCCGGGTCCCGGGGGGCGCGCGGGCGGGCGGGCGGGCGGGGCGGCGCCTCCTCCCCGGGACCGCAGCGCGCCCCGGGACCTGGCCGGCAGCCGCACTCTCCCGCAGCCGGCCCGGGCCGACGTCGGCCCACGCCGCACCCCTCCCGCGCCTGCCTTGGCCCGGGCCGGGGCGGGGGACCCCGGGGCCAGCAGGATGCGTGGACTCGCGCCTTCGGGCTCCCCGGGAGCGAGGCGTGAGCGGGAGCTCGCGGAGAAGGGCTCGGCCCGCCTATTGTCCGCCGAGAGGCGCATTACATCATCGCGGGGGACCGGCCCGGCGCCCGGGATTGGCCAGCAGCGCACCTGTCACTCTGCCCGCACCCGCAGCGGCCGTCCTGCAGATGCCCAGTCCCCGCCCCAGGTGAAGGCGAGGGTCCGGAAGGACAGGCGAGGCCCCTGTCACCGGCACGCCCTGCTGGGCTTTCTCCCCTATTCCCGCTCCCGTCTTTATCATCTGTCACTCTGCCGCTTTGCGACGCCCAAGGAGCTATTCGGTTGGAAGCTCTGGCCTCCCTCGCGCCGGGGCATCCTGGGTGCTTGGTAGAGCGGGTGGTCACTGGGATTCCAGGATCCATCTAGATTAGTTTTGTTAACGGGCGTGTCCCCACCTGGACCAGCTGTCCCTTTGCCAGAGTTTGCCTCCTGCTCAAAAGAGAAAATATTTTTATAGCTGCGCGTGGTGGCGCACACCTTTTAATCCTAGCACTTGGGAGGCAGAGGTAGGAGCATCATTGTGAGTTCAAAGCCACCCTGACAGTACATAGTAATTTCCAGGACAGCTTAGGCTAGAGCGAGACCCTACCTCAAATAATATTTTTATTTATTTGTGAGGAGAATGATAGAAGGAAAGGAGGCAGGGGGAGGGGAGGGAGAGCATGGGTGCACCAGGGTCTCCTGCTGCCCCAAACGAACTCCAGATATAAGATAGATAGCCCTTCGTACATGTGGCTCTGCGTGGCTACTCGGGAATCCAAGGCAGGCTGGCAGGATTTGCAAGCACAGCGTCTCTAACTGCAGAGTCATCTCCCTAGCCCAGTGGATTCCTTTTAGTAACGCAAGCCCTTCCTTGGCAACTGCGGAGAAAATTTCCCACAGGAAGTACCTTTGGTGTGAAAACCTCCGCTGAAAATTCGAGGCAAAAGAGGAAACTGTATAAAATGACTAGACAGTTTAACCCTGAACACAACACTTTATGGCTATAACAGTCTCTGCCCCCCCCCCCCCATCACAGACACCATTCCAAATCTCTCCCTCCCAAGATCCCCTGGATCTTCCATTTTTCTCCTTCCATTTCTCTTCCTCTCCTCAGCTCTTTCTCGTATGTTTATGTAGGCCAACTCAGCTTTTCCTCATTCTTACTCCCCAACCGACCTTGAAACCCAGGTTTGTTCTCCAAAAATTCATCAAGTTAAGGCCAAACTGAAGAATGGCTTCCACAGTACAGCCAGGGTGCCGACTCGGGGCTGGTGAGGGTGCACCCCTTCTTTATCTCATCCTGTTATGTCACCTGCCCATCTTCCCCCAAAAGTTAGAATAAATACCCAGTCACCTTCTCATCCTCTGATATTTTAATTTAATGAATTAATTTGTTTATTTGAGATAGAGAAAGAGGGAGGGAGAGAGAATGAATGAGAATGGGCACACCAGGGCATAGAGCCCATGCAAATGAACTGCAGACACATGTGCCACCTTGTGCATCTGGCTTTACGTGGGTACTGGGGAACCTAACCCTGGTCCTTAGGCTTTGCAGGCAAACACCTTTAACCACTAAACCATATCTCCAGGCATCCCCTCTTTTTATGAGATAGAATCTTGCTATAGCCCAAGTTGGAATTTTCTGTGTAGTTTCAGACTGGCCTTGAACTCACAGTGATTCCAATCTTCCTACCTCGGCCTCCCGAGTGCTGGGATCAAACATGTGTGCCACCATGGCCGGCTCTGATACTATTTTGAAGAATAAAGTGCCTTGGGAAATGACTGATGGAGGCCTTGAAGGAGATAAACAAACCCTCTAAAAGTCGACCCAGTAGGCAAGCCCAGACGTGGGGAGGAGAAAGGTTTCCCCTTTATTTGGCTTTAGTGAGTTTGATGGCTGTCTGTATTTATCAGCACCAGGGTTCTTATTTGTTGGAGAGGTGTAAGGAGGAGTTAAATTAAAAAGAGTTATAGCCCCCATTCTTGAATTTCCTCTGCTCCCCAAAGGCCTCCCACCTTTTCTTTATGTTAAGTGAAGCGGCTGCTAAAACAGATACAGCAACTCCCCAGTGCTCGGTCAGGGCAGAGTGGACTGCCTTGCTGCGTCCTTCCCTTCATTTCTCCCTCGGCCAGCAGATGGAGGCGCTGTGGGGGAACTCTATTCTCCAGGTCTTGGTCTATTATTACTTTTAACTTTTTATTATTCAATCCTGCTTGTTTATTAGAGAGAACATGAGCACGCCAAGGCCTTCTGCCGCTACGACTTAAGGCTGGATGCGTGCGCCACATCATGGGTCTGCATTTACATGGGTACTGGGGAATCAAACTCAGGCCACCAGGCTTTGCAAGCAAGCATCTTAACTGCTGAGCCATCTCCCCAGCACCCCCTTTTAACGTTTTATTGACAGCTTCTATAAGTTTAGACAACAAACCATGATAATTCCCTCCCACCACCTCATTCCCCCCCCCTCAAACTCACCCTCCAATGACTCTCTGCTTTTTTCCAATTACTCTTTCTTCTGTTTTGATGTCATCATTTTCCCCCCTCCTGTTACGAAAGTCATGTGTACGTAGTGTCAGGCACTGTGAGGTCATGATTATCACGTATGTTTCTAGAGGATATCGTCCCCTTCCATTGGCTCTTACATTCTTTTTTATTTGGGGGGGGGGGCTTGGTGGCGGGGTAGGGTTTCACTCTAGCCAGGCTGACCTGGAATTTACTCTGTAATCTCAGGGTGGCCTTGAACTCACAGTCATCTTCCTACCTCTTCCTCCCGAGTGCTGGAATTAAAGAAAGTCGTGTGCCACCGCAGCCCGCCGTCCCTTATACTCTTTCCGCCACCTTTTCCACAGTGGTCCCTGAGCCTTGCAGGGTGTGGTGGAGATGTGTTAGTGCTGAGCACTCCACTGCCCCTTCTTCTCAGCACTGTGCTGAGTTCTGAGTCACCCCAGAGGTGGCTGGTCTTGGCCTGCCGTAAGGCTCTTCTGCTCAGACTGTTGGTGAGAGTCAGTCACATGACCCACCTGTGGGACGCTAGGGAGGATAGCTCTTGGCTGGCTGGAGGAGGGGAAACGAATCTTTGATGGTCAAACTTGCCACATGTGGCACACTTTTGAAAGCCACATTTCCAACGAGGGTTTACTCTCATATGTTTAACCTCCCTACCTTTTCTGGAAATGTTTCTCATTGTTTTTTTTAAAAAGTTATTTATCTCACAGAGGGAGAGAGAGGATGGGTGCACCAGGGCCTCCTGCCGCTGCAAGCAAACTCCAGATGCATGCACCACTTCGTGCGTCTTGCTGTGTGTGGGACTGGGGTCTCCAACCCGGACCGAGCAAATGACTTTAACCACTGAGCCATCTCTTCAGCCCCATTTCTCATTGTTTTTGAGTCTGAGTCATCTACTCTTAATCCCTTGTAAGCTCTCCAATTGTTTTCTCTCAGCCTTGTCCCCTGGTTTGACCTGAAGTGGCCCTTCCTCCCAGCCTTTCTCTTACTGGCCACTTTTCATGAGTGTTGTCAACACTCAGGGGTCTCAGGACTCAGATTTTTTCAGATTCCCCTTGCCCATTGGCGCTGCATTTCCCAGCCTCCTGTACTCATATACCCGCTTATGTCTGGCTGGGCCAAGTGACTCATTCTTACCAGCTTATTGTAAGCAGAAGACGATGGTCGAGAATGAAGTGATGGAGCCGGGCGTGGTGGCGCACGCCTTTAATCCCAGCACTCGGCAGGCAGAAGTAGAAGGATCACTGTGAGTTCAAGGCCACCCTGAGACTACAGATTGGGTTCCAGGTCAGCCTAAGTTAGAGTGAGACCCTACCTCAAAACAAAGAAAACAGAAAAACGAATGAAGTGATGGAAGCGGGCGTCTCTTCTCTGCAGCCTCTTCTGCCAGAGCCTCAGAGGAAGGAGTGGTTAAGTGCTGAGGACCTGGACACTGAGTGGTCACGTCGGCCACAGACCCACCTCGGGCTGCTGACCCAGGAGGGGTTTCCATAGGAACAGTGCTGGATATATGAAGGCCTGAGAGCATCACCATTCTGACTTTGTCCCTTTCTTCTGACCTCCTCCTCCTTCCTTCTTCCTAGATTAACTCTTGAAAGGAAGGTTTTTCAAAAATGGTATCTGTTTTCAAAAAAATTTTTTTAGGCATTTTCTTTTTTATATTTTCTTCTTATTTATATTTGAATGAGAAAGAGGCAGATAGAGACAGAGAGAATGGGCACACCACGGCTTTCAACTGCTGCAAACAAACTTCAGAAGCATGTGCCATCTTGTGCATCTGGCTTATGTGGGTCCTGGAGAATTGAACCTGGGTCCTTTAGCTATGCAGGCTAGCGCCTTAACCACTAAGCCATCTGTCCATCCCCTAAAGGGGATCTTTTAAAAAATATTTATTTGAGAGAGAGGGAAAGAGAGGGAGAGAGAGAGAGAGAGAGAATGGTTTGCCAGGGCTTCATACCACTGCAAACTCCAGATTCATGAGCCACTTTGTGCATCTGGCTTTACATGGTGGGTAGTGGGAAACTGAAACCATACATTGTATACATGCATGCAGTCAGTGAATTTTTTTTTTTTTTTTGCAAGCATGAAGTTTATTTAGTTTATTTAGCCTATCCAGTCTTTAAATATCTCAACCAAGAGCCATTCCTGGGAAATATCCCAGCTGTCTCCTTCTTCATTCCTTACGTGGTTGAAAAGGTCCATTCCCCCTAGAAATCAGTTGCGTTCTTTCCTCTCCATCCGCTGCGCTGTAAACTGGCTCGTGAGAACGCTCATACCTGCCTCTGTCTGTCTAGGCGGCTATTCGTGTTCAGAGACTTGAAGCACCATCTCTGGCTCTCCAGAGAGGAAGAATCAGAGGAGGACTGTGTGATGGCTTGAGTTTGAAATGGTCCCCTGCAGGCTCGCGTTGGTCCCTAGCTGTGGTGCTGTTCTGGAAGGCTGTAGATCCTTTGGGAGAGGAGGCCTGGCCAGCAGGAGGGGCTGACGGCAGTCCCTGTCTCCTTACTATCTAGTTCTGTTTCCTGGACTGGCCGCAAGAGGGCGCGCTCCTCACACGCTCCGGTGCCGCAGCACCTTAGCCATGCCTGGACCGCACCCTCTGAAACCGTGAGCCAAACAAACCCTTCCTCTCTTAAGCTGCTTCTGCTAGGCATTAAGTGATGGTCATGAGACGCGTAACCAAGAGTGTGTGTTGTGTACATGCGTATATGTGAGTGTGTGTGTGTGTGTGTGTGTGTGTGTGTGTGTGTGTGTGTAAAATGGGATTTACTAGATTGGTTTAAGCCGTCAGAAGCTGTACAGACTCACAGTGGCTTTCTGCAGAGGAGCAAGTAGACCAGTAGCTGCTCAGTCTAAATGATCTAGAAGCCTCAGAACAACAGGGTTCAACGCTGCATTTGGAGGCTGGGAGTCTGGAAGTGCCCTGCAGAGATGCTGGTGTGAGTCCACATTCAAAAAGGCCGAAACATCTGGAATCTGATGTCCAGGGGGAGAGAATGTACCTGGCCAAGAAGGGTCTCTCCTGTGCCTGCCACAAGCTTTCTCCTTCTTGAGGTTTTTCTGTCTTTCTTACATCCGGGCCTCTAGCCTATTGGATGGTGCCTGTGTGTCCAAGAAAGGTCTTCCCCACTCAGTTCCCCTCTCCTGCCTGACCCGCATCCAAACTGCGTCTGGAAACACCGCCCCAGACACACCCAGAAGTGTGCTCTAATAACTTTCTTGATGTCTCTCAATCCCTTCAAGTTGACAACCAAGATTAGTCACCACAATATGTTGTCTCCATATTTATAAATCTCACAGAACTTCACCAAGCAACTTTTCTGGAGATGATACTTTATAACCATATATTTGAATAATGGATGTGTTCCAGTCTCCTAAGCCTTACATATTAACTACTCCTGTAATTCCGAAACCTAACAATTTCAGAATCAAGCAGAATTTGATAATACATCCAAATTTCTGGAGATAAGTTTTAGAAATCTCTATTTTTAACAAGCTCCCCAAGCAATTCAGAAACAGCCAGCTTGTTACCAGCTTGCAGACTGACGTTTGAGAACCAGAAGCTGCCCGGTCTTCCTTCGCCCCGGCATCCTGTAATCTTTCCCGTGCTCCACCACGCAGGCTTCCATAACACTTTCTCTTAGCAACCAGAAACCAATAACCGAGCTGGTCTCTCTTGAATTCTCACCACGAGACAAAGGCAAGCCTGCAGGGTCAAGCTCTGTACAGCTGTGCCTTACCAATCCGTCCCTACTCACAAGGGAGGGGAAAATCCAGTGACGTGTTTCTTAGACATGCTCTTGCAGGTTGCATGTGGTCCCCAGCGACAGGCTCTTGAAAGACCCTGCGTTTGCCTTTGCCTTTGCCTTATGCTCACCACTCCCCGGTGCTTGGGAGTCTCACCTCCTCGGATGACCTGATTCCGCCCCCGCCCGCCCGCCCTCTCGCGCTGACCCCCGGCAGCGCTGTCTCCTGGGGAGGCTTTGGGAAGATGCTGTTAGCGCGGAACACGCGGATTCAAGGAAACGGCCATCTGGCTTCCCCGCTGCAGATGCCCACGCGAGCCTGGGCAGATCTAGCAGGGGAGGAGGCAGAAGATCCCGTGGGCACGCTGATGAAGAAGAGGCGAGGAGAGGACTTTCTCCCCTGGGAGTTCCTGCCATGGGACACGATCATCGTGACTTGAGAGAAAAAGAGACTACTAGCCAAAGGGCCCAGAACATCTAAATTCTGAAGTAAATAACCTTATCTTCAGTGCAGACATGCATGGTATGCGCTCCCTCTCGGCTCTTTACAGCTGCCCGTGGATGAGCTCTTATCCAATCACTCCCTTTTTCTCCATCTTCTTTCTTTCTTTTTTTTTTTTATGATTTAGAGAGGCTTTATTAGATTAAGAGAAGGAAAGAGGAGGAGGAAGTACAAAGAGATCCTACCATGAGGGAGAAGAGAGGGGGTGAAGCCCATTTTCCAGCCAAACTTCTGGCGTGACAAAGTAACAAGAAGATATTCCCACTATATGAATATGAATGCATGTGTGTGTCATTACAATTACATATATGTTACATGTTATATATATATATACACATATATTATTAATATATATATATATACACACATATATTATTATTATTATTATTAGGTTTTTGAGGTAGGGTCTCACTCTAGCCCAGGCTGACCTGGAATTCACTATGTAGTCTCAGGGTGGCCTCGAACTCATGGTGATCCTCCTACCTCTGCTTCCCAAGTGCTGGGATTAAAGGGTGCACCGCCATGCCCGGCAATATACATATATACCACATAGGATTGTGAAAGTTAAGCTGTGAACATATAATTTGATTAAAAGAATTAGAACCTCACGACTAGAAAATTCCTGGAGATGATTTAATGTAGCTAGTCCTCTTTTAGGGGATAGGGTTAAAACTGAGAGAGGCAAAATGAACTGTAAGTGATCCATCCATGTGCACTGGAGTTAGTTAGGATCAGATGAATGATGGTCTGACTGAAGCTCTCCCAGGTCTCTGACAGGGTTTGTTGTTTTTGCTACTGGGAGGTAGCTGGTAGCTGCACTGTAGCCATCAGCCTCTTCCAGGTTTGCTTCAGATGTTAGGGACAAGCCCTTCCTTTCTTCACATCCAAGAACCGATCACAGTGGGAGGACAGGGCTCAGGCTTCTGAGCACGCATAGGACGGTGTGTGTGTGTGTGTGTGTGTGTGTGTGTGTGCACGCACGTGCACGTGCACCCCAGAGAACAGTCTTAAGTGGCTGCTCTCAAGCACCAGTCACCAGTTTTGTTGCCATTTTTAATTAGTTAATTAATTAATTAATTTACAAGCAGAGAGAGATAGAAAAGAGACAAACAGAGAGAATGGGCACACCAGGGCCTCCAGCTGCTGAAAACAGATGCATGTGCCGCTTTGTGCATCTGGCTTTATGTGCGTACTAGGGAATCGAACGCAGGTTGTTAGGCTCTGCAGGCAAGTACCTGAACTGCTGAACCATCTCCTCAGCCGCTTGTTGCTGTTTTCTTGAAACAGGATCTCTCATTGGCCTGGAACTCACCTAATTAAGCTAGCCTTGCTGGTCAGTGAGCCTCAGGAATCCTCCTGTCTCCACCTCCCTGGTGCTGGACTGACCATCGCATGCTGTTTTTTGTTTTTTTTTTTTTTCATATGGGCTCTGGGGATTTAACTCAGGTCCTCATGCTTGCAAGGCAAGCATTTTATTGTCTGAGCCATCTCCCAGCCCTCATGTGGGGTACTTCAGTGGTCATTTTATCTTCAGAGCGTTCCATGAGGCTATCAGGTGGCCGGTGAGTCGGTGGCCGGTGGGTCTGTTTTGTGGCTTGACTTCTCCTTGTGCTTTCCTTGACCCCTCTGTGAATGTTGACTGCAAGGGTCCTAGTGCCCCTGGTCCTCATCTTCAGATAACCCAGTCTAGAGCAAGGGCAGAATAGAGTAATCTCTTTTGGTTCCTGGCAAATATCTATGCTGGGAGTGTGTGTGTGTGTGTGTGTGTGTGTGTGTGTGTGTGTGTGTGTGAGATGCATGTGATTATGCACGTATGGACACATGTCTGTATGCACGCCTTGTCTCTTGTCCCTTTTAGGGGACAACAAGTGACTCGTTTTCCTTCCCGTCATGCACTGCCAGGCTTTGGCCTCTAGCAAGATGGTGGCCATCAGTTTAAATGAAGGATGCATCTTGCCCTGGCCTGGCTTGGCTCAGCTCACAGTGATGAGTGGCTTACAGAGAAAGCCAAGATGATAAGAGAACGGTTGAGGACCTCGGCCATATTCTACGCCACCGACTGTGAATGGGCCCAGAAAGCCAGGGTGTGGTCACCATGCTTAAAGCCAGGGCACCCTAGCACGTGGCAGTGCTCCGTCTCCCCATCTCTCCTCTTGTGGGAGGTGTGACAGCTGAGGCAGTGAGGGGAAGCAGTGTCTCGTGCCAGCCTCACACCTTGCAGTGGTCACCAGCTCACGGCGGGGACAAGAGACCTTTCCAGAAGCAGCTTGCGGGAGGACAGGGCTCATTTTGACTTACTGTCCCGAGGGGCGGTCTCACCATGGCGGAGAGAGCGCCGCAGCGTTGAGGCTGGGCGTCACATCCTGCCACCGGCTGGGAGGGAGGAGCGGGGGGAGCTGGCTTTAAACACCAGGAGAGCTGGGTGAGCACACCCCGAGGTCCACTGCTGTGGGGACACTTTGCGTCCAAACTGCACTCTCAGGATGGAGAGACAGCTTAGCGGTTAAGGCACATGCCTGCAAAGCCTAAGGACCCAGGTTCGATTCTCCAGGTCCCACATTAGCCAGATGCACAAGGTGGTACATGCGTCTGGAGTTCGTTTGTAGTGGCTGGAGACCCTGGCACACCCATTCTCTCTGTCTCTCTCTGTCTTAAGTAAATTTTTATTTTTAAAGGCAAGCCACCACACTCTTGGTTTCTTAGCTCCTCCCTGCCTTACCCTGAATACAATAAAGAAATTATCAAGCCAGGCGTGGTGGTGCACACTTTTAATCCCAGCACTTGGGAGGCAGAGTTAGCAGGATTGCCATGAGTTTGAGGCCACCCTGAGACTACATAGTGAATTCCAGATAAGCCTGGACTAGAGTGAGACCCTACCTTGAAAAAAAAAAAAAAAAGAAAGAAAGAAAAAAGAAAAGAATTAATCTATTGTCTTAAAGGACATTTGCATCAATTATACACAAAATAGCCACATATTTAAAAATTTTGTCCCAAACTTGAAGTTTGAAAGGGAATTCTAAACCTACACAGGTGACCGGAGGTGTACCTCCGTAGTAGAGCGCTTGCCTAGCATGGCCAAGGCCCTGGGCACTGTCCCCAGCATCGCCGATTTTCTTTCAACTACTTTAATTATTTTCTATTTTCCCTGCTCCTTCCATTCATTTCTTGTGAACATTAAATGGTCAATATATTGACATGCTGATATTTTAAAGACTTGTTATTTTAAGCTTTTCTTCCTTAAAGTTTTCTTACCACCATGCCCTGTCTACACCCTCTCAAAGATAAAAATATCAGAGAGAGATGAGGAACCAAGTCATATCACTAAAAATACAGATGCGTGATGGATAGAGCACACCACTGGTCTAGGAAACATTGCCACTTGCAAATGCATGACCAATTTCTAAGTCTAGAACACTTTTTAACTCTCAGTGACGAATCATCAGGAAAGCAAAAAAGAAGCAGGGGCTGGAAAAATGGCTCAGCAACCAAAGGAACTTGCTGGCAAAGCCTGTCAGGCCAGGTCTAATTCCCCAGTATCCACGTAAGTCCAGTGCACAAAGTGGCACATATGTCTGGAGTTCATTTGTAGCAGCAAGAGACCCTGATGTACCCATTCTTTCCCCCTCCCCCACTCCTCATCTTCCCCTCTCAAATAATTAATTTTTTTATAAAGGGAGAAAATACTGAAGAATAAAAGTAGAGGAAGATATTTAAAATCACAATACATATTTGTAAAAAAAAGAAAAAGAGGTTTAAAAACCTGGAAGTTGAATCAACCTGACAAAAAAGTAAAAGAGGTTATGACAATCTCCCCTGGCAATGTCATCTGCCTTACAAACGTTATTTTAAGGGCCAACAAGGTGGCACAGTGGGTAGAGCCCTTGGGACATAAGCCTGAGGACCTGAGCTGGACCCTCAGCACCCACATAAAAACCAGACATTGGCAGCATGCACCTGTAACCCTAATACCGGGGAGGCGGAGACCAGAGGATGTCTGTGGCTTGCTGGCTGCTTAGACTGGCCGAATCCAAGAACTGTGGGTTCTGTAAGAGACCTTCCGTGTCAGCTACCTTGTCATTGCTGGAAAACAACTTAGGGAAAG
The DNA here is from genome assembly GCF_020740685.1 of Jaculus jaculus. Classification (NCBI taxonomy): domain Eukaryota; kingdom Metazoa; phylum Chordata; class Mammalia; order Rodentia; family Dipodidae; genus Jaculus; species Jaculus jaculus. The sequence continues at coordinate 108,171,821 of NC_059113.1, read as the reverse complement.
AAAGGATTTCTCTCCCCTTACATAAAAGTCCCAGAGGGCAGAGTCCATCACGGCGGAAGCAGGAGACCAGCGTCTCGTCATCTCCACGTCAGCAGGAAAGTAGAGAGAGGCCAGCAGGCAGGATGGGCAGCAGCCCCTCAAGTGACACATCTTCTAGCAAGACTCTGCCTCCCAAGCCTGCGCAGCCTTGCAAACAGCACGGCCGACCGGGAATGAAGGATTCACACATGAGCCTATGGGTGCTGTTTACACTCAAAGCACCACATTCTCAATGACTGAGGGGGAGACTGATGGAGGGAGACACCCACTGCCAACCTAGGGCCTCCATGCACACACAGGCATGTAAGTGTGTGCGTACCTGCACACAGCTGTGTACCACGCGTACGAGCAGAAATGGACCCATGCACACAAATCACACACACATACACACATGCCCCAAACTAAACATCTCCTGTTTGATTTTTTTTTTTAGGTTTTTAATTCTTTTGTTTATTTTTATTTATTTATTTGAGAGTGAAAGACAGACGAAGAGAGAAAGAGGCAGATAGATAGAATGGGCGCACCAGGGCTTCCAGCCTCTGCAAACGAACTCCAGACGCGTGCGCCCCCTTGTGCATCTGGCTAACGTGGGACCTGGGGAATGGAGCCTCGAACCGGGGTCCTTAGGCTTCACAGGCAAGCACTTAACCACTAAGGCATCTCTCTAGCCCTCCTACTTGATTTTTAATGCACTTATCTTTAGTGAATTTTCATCTATTTTTGGAGACAAAAATAGAATTATGACCATAAAATAGAATGTACTTTTTTATTGAAAAAGGAAGCATTTTGAGTGTGTCTTCTACCATGATGTCTTGGTTTGTTTGTCTTTGTTTTGAAAAGAACAAAAAATCGAAATTTATAGATGTCCAATGATGATTTGTGTATGACATTGTTAATCTAATAGCATGTGACTTCTTTGAGTGTAACTGACTGCTGACTGCCCACATGTGTGGACTCTACACATGCCCACGTGCACAGGAAGGCGCATACAAGCATGAGCACTGACGTGTGCACACGTGCGCACTCACACACACACAACACAAACAGCTTCATTTTAATACTGAGAGCAAATCCTGTCCTTCAAGTTTCCAGTAGTCACTACATGGAATAAAGAAATATAGAAGTCTTAGGGCTGGAGAGATGGCTTAGCGGTTATGGTGTTTGTCTGCAAAGCCAAAGGACCACGGTTCGGTTCCCCAGGACCCACATAAGCCACATGCTCAAGGTGGTGCATGCATCTGGAATTTGTTTGCAGTGGCTAGAACCTCTGGCTCATCCATTCTCTCTCTCTCTCTCTCACTCTGCCTCTTTCCCTGTCTCCAGTAAATAAATAAAAATAAAATATTAAAAACAAATAAAGAGGGCTGGAAAGATGGCTTAGCGGTTAAAGCATTTGCCAGCAAAGCCAAAAGGATCCCGGTTAGTTCGATTCCCTAGGACCCATGTAAGCCAGATGCTCAAGGGGGGGCGCATACATCTGGAGTTTATTTGCAGTGGCTGGAGGCCCTAGCACACCCATTCTCTCTCTCTCTCACAAATACACACACACACAGTCTCTTTCTCTGTCTCTCATAAATAAATAAAATATATTTAAAATTATTAAAAAGAGGGCTGGAGAGATAGCTTAGTGGTTAAGGCATTTGCCTGCAAAGCCAAAGGATCCCAGTTTGACTCTCCAGGACTCACGTTAGCCAGATGCACAAGTGGGCGCACGCATCTGGAGTTTGTTTGTAGTGGCTGGAGGCTCAAGTGCACCCACTCTCCCTCTCTCTCTCAAATAAGTAAAAAATATTTTTAAAATATTACAAAGAAACAGAGAAGTCTTGACAAAATTCCCACCTTCTATACACCAGCGAGCACCTGTTCTTACTCCTTAGAGTGTCGATTCACCTGCAGGACACCTGTGAGCTGGGCACATCACTTTACAGTTTCTGAGGCGTGGGGTGGCTGACCTGCCTCTGGTTTTGAACGTCACACTTGGAACCTGACTCACAGCCTCACTTGAACTGTCAGGTTTTCAGGCATTCCATTCAATCATCTACGCTGACCCTGTCTTATTTATTTTATTTACTTATTTGAGAAAGAAAGGCAGAGAGAAAGAGGGAGAGAGAGAGAGAGGGAGAGAGAGAGAAAGAGATAGAGAGAGAGATTGCACCTGGGCCTCCAGCCACTGCAAATGAACTCCAGACACACACCACTTTGTGCGCCTGGCTTTATGCAGGTACTGGGGAATCAGACTCAGGCTGTCAGGCTTTGCAAACAAACGTCTTTAGCAGCTGAGCCTTCTTTCCAGCCCCTCGCCTGTTCTAAAAATAGAAGATCATCATGAAGACGTCAGCATTCATCTGCGGTAACAGAATGGTGTTGTCTGAAGGTTGTCTTGGGAGTGATGAGTCTGTATTTCAAACAGGAGAAACAAATGACGGCTTAACTCGCTGCGCTTCGAGGGTAAAAGCAAAGGAACTCTGAGAAGGCCGTAGGACGTGGACACAAGAATTCCAGGATGGATGGCTACGGGGAGCTGTGCCCCACGACACATTTCGTCCTCTTGGGAGACCAGATGCTCAAGCCCCGAGCACGAGGACACGGTGCATTTGAAGGAGGCGGAACAAATGAGCGAGAGGTACCCCAAGAGAGCTTTAGACAAAGCAGTTTGCGGCTTGAGAGGGGCGAGCGAGCGACTTGCCCTTCTGCCCCCCAAGGCCTGGGGGACCCCAAGTGCAAGCTGTGCACAGGGGACCCTGGTGGACACACCTGCCAGCCACGGGGCATAGGCATTGGGCACTGGGGAACCACTTGGCACAACAGCAGGCCAGCATGTTAGATGAACATTAACACTTCTGAAATCCCCTTGGCACGTTATGTCTCCGGTTTCTTCTCACCCACAAATACACGGGGGTGGGTGGAGGCTCTGAGAGGAGAGGGACTTTACACCAGGTCTTAGCAGCGGAACCACGAAGTGATGGAATCTTTACAAAGATCAGAGCTCTTAGAATCAATGTGCCAAGGCTGGAAAGCAGCGTCAATTTTATAAACAAGATTGGTAGCCAAAAAATGTCTCTTTTACACAATTGAACATGTGACTAACACCAAGAAGAAAAAAAAATCTCCGCCCCCAGATCAGTAAGTGATTGGATTACGCAGCATTTGTTTTCAAAGTTTTAGGGGTTAGTCTGTCACATATAAGATGTTATGAATTGGCTGAGGAGATGGCTCAGTGGTTGCAGGTGCTTGCAAATCCTGCCCATCTGGGTTGGCCCAGGGTTCCATTCTCCAATCCCCACGTAAAGCCATATGCACAAAGCGGCACATGCATCTGGAGTTTGTTTGCAACAACAAGATGCTCTGCTGCACCCATTCATTCATATTGTCTCTTTGCTTGTAAATAAATAAATGAAATATTTAAAAAAGAACGTCCATGAACCAACTGAATTGTTGAAATTATCTCTACTGTCTTTAAGTTCTAATTTGGGGTCTAACATGCATAACAAAAGGTATTGCAAAATACAGGCGACATAGTATAAAGCAATAGAAACATCTATGCGTGCCAGGCATGCCTGTAACCCAGCTCTGGAGCGATGAGACAGATGGATCCCTAGAGCTTCCTGGCTGGCATCTCTGGTTGAAGTGGTGAGCTCTACATTCAGCAAGAAATGCTGCCTCAAAAATAAGGTAGAGAGTGATTGAGGAAGACACTTGGCATTGACCTCTGACCTCCATATGCATGGACACACAAGTGCATGTGCACACACATGTACGCCTATCCGCACACACATAACACATGTAACAACATGCTAAAAAAGAAAATAAGAACTATTTAAGAACTTTGCCAAACAAACTCACCAAAGGAAGGGAACAAAGACCTGAAAAAATGTAGAAAAGGAATAAGAAAATCTGCCCGTAGTTATCTTTAGCAATTGTGATTTGTTAAATTTTATGTTAAAAATAAAAAGGGAATGAACTAAAATTGAAATTAGGAGTTGTCACTGAGTGAGCCACCACACACGTGCCTATAATTCCAGCATTTGAAGGTGAAGGCAAGAGGACCTGGAGTCCAAGGACATGATAGAGAGATGATAGACAGACAGACAGACAGACAGTCAGGAACCTCTCAGCAAATGCCCTCTCTGGGAGTAGCCTGAGGAGGCCCGAGGCACGCTCTGTGGTTGGCAGGTGGCTCTTGGCCCATGTAGGCAGCAGATGTGGGCACAGCCGAGTCCTCCCGATCTGAGAAGAAGATTCAGGCTGAAGAGGAGCTCTGGGCGCCTCCTTTGTAGCTCTTCCTGCGAAGGGCAGAATTATTCGCGGACCAGCCTGGGAGGTGGGAGGCTGACGCTGTAGGAAACGTTTCTCCCTCAAACTTCCCTCCTCATCTCCACAGCCACTTCCTGCAGCCACCGCCACGTCTCCTGTGGATGATGGGGACTGCTCTTAAACGGCTCCGTGGCCTCAAATCTCCCGTCTTTCCTGCCTCCAGAGGGATCCTCCAGAAGCTCCACGCAGAGTGTGCCCCCCCTCCCCCACTGGAGGCTCACGTCTCTATTCTCAGTCCCCACTGGACGGCAAGGCCACCTCCCTCTGTCCCTTGTAGCTCCTTCACCCTTGTCCCACAGCACGGTAGATTTTCTGCATTTCATTTGTTGTCACTCAGTGCAGACTCATTTCAAAGGTTAGGGACAATGGCATCTCCTGTGGGGTGACATCTCTGACTGTCTTCTCTGGGACAAGCATTCCCTTGCAGCAGACTGGGCTATATGCATGCATGTCACCCTCTCCAGAAGGTTCCGGAGGCCACAGGTTGCATCCCATTCTTTAAAATATTTTTATTGGGCTGGAGGGATGGCTTCGCGGTTAAGGACTTTGCCTACAAAGCCAAAGGACCTAGGTTCGATTCCCCAGGTCCCATGTTAGCCAGATGCACAAGGGGGTGCAGCATCTGGAGTTCGTTTGCAGTGGCTGGAGGTCTTGGCATACCCATTCTCTCTCTCTCTTGCTTGCTCTCTCTCCCTCTTTCTCTGTCAAATAAATAAATAAAAATAAAATATTAAAAAATATTTATTTATTTATTTATTTATTTGAGAGAGAGGAAGAGAGAGGGTGAGAATGGGCACACTCAGCCATTGCAAATGAATTCCAGACGTATATGCCACCCTGTGCATCTGGCTTACGTGAGTCCTGGGGAATTGATCCTGGGTCCTTTGGCTTTGCAGGCAATTGCCTTAACTGCTAAGTCACCTCTCCAGCCTATATTCCTTTCTTGAATTCTAGACACCTGGGCATGTTTGGAGGATAACTGGAGGGCGCCACTCACCCTCCAAAGCAGAGGGAAGGAACTACGTGCCCCCAGTAGCTGGGTCCTGCTGCAGTCCCCAGTCCCCTCTCCTCCCTGGGCCCCCTGAGCAGCCCGGAGGAGGGTGCGCAATGGAGGCCTTTGCTCCTCCCGCAGATGGCTGAAGCTGGGACGGAGCCCGGCAGCTGTGTTTGGGTGGAAGGCACGAGGGCAGATGGGCTGGAGTCTGTTTGCAGACAGCCTGAGAGGCCAGACTCCTGGGGGCAGGCATTCTCTTAGGTGAACCCAACAGGACAGCCGTGGAGAGGGCCCGACGCCGGGGCTGGCCACTGAGTCGGCATTCACTGCTCAGACACTGTGGCTTCAAGGCAGCAAGCAGACAGAGCGCAGTTATGCCCGAGCTTCACGCTCCCGCTGGTGGCTTCTAACCCTGCCATCCAGACAAAGCCTTGCCTATGTTGAAACCCCTTAACGACTCTCCTTTAAACATTGGTTTCACACAAGCAAGCCTCATTAGATTTCAATTTTGTTTTCTGCAAATTTTGGCAGCCGTTGGATTATTCATGCAGCCAGTGCTCATGGGGGAGGGGAGCCGAGGAGGGGGCTCCTTATTGCTCCAAGTGTTTAGATCCTGACAGGATACAAAGCCCAGTCGTGGGCACCGCAACAGCCATCACACACTTCCATTCAAGTGTGCTCGCTGAGGTCTGTGTATCATCAGAGCGTTCCTTCAGCCAAGAAAGGGTGGGGGCTGGAAGGTGAACCCTGGCAGAGCCAGGGGAGAGCTGAGGACAGCTCTGTCACCATCTTACCGACAGCCTTCCCTGGATCGACCCAAGGTCCAAGAAGCACGGAAGTGTCACGTATGCGTTCCCAGGATGTGTGTGGTTTCCCAAGGTTAGGAATTTGTACACTTGAGGCAGCCCCCACCAAATGTGTGATTCTGTGTTCATCCAGTTTGATCCTTTATTTTTCCCAATTAAATTCCTGACTGAAAAAAAATCATCTTTGGGCTGGAGGGATGGCTTAGCACTTAAGGCACTTGTCTGCAAAGCCAAAGGACCCTGGTTCAATTCCCCAAGACTCACATAGGCCAGATGTGCAGGCGTCTGGAGTTCATTTGCAATGGCTGGAGGCCCTGGCGCGCCCATTCTCTTTCTCTTTGACTCTCTCTCAAAAAAAAAAAAAAAAAAAAAAGAAAGAAAGAAATCATCATTTAGTTTCTGCATGTAGTAAAATTGAGGGTTTGAAACATAAAATGTCGTTGTGCACGTGTCCATCCCTGACAAGTGTGCGTGTGTGTGCGTGCGTGTGTGTGTATTTTGAGGCAAGCTCTTGCGTGTTAGATACTTCCTCATTGCTGTGAACAAGCACCTGACCAGCAGGGAGCTGAGGAAAGAAAGGGTTAATTCACTTTACAGTTCCGGGGTTACCTTTCATGGTTGTGGGGACACCATCGTGGCAGGACAGTCGCAGAGGAAGTGGGTCCAAGTTACAAGAACCTCAGTGAATGCGCCAGTGCCGCACTTCCTCCACAAGCCTCCTCCCCTGAGCAGCGCCACCAGCTGGGGACCAAGTGCGCAAACACGTGCGCCTGCGGGGACGGTCCATGTTGAAGCCCCAACATCTTCCTGCACAGCCAGGCCAGCCTCAAGTCTGAGATCTGCCTGCCGCCGCATCCCCAATGTTAGAGTGACAGGTGTGTGCCCCCATGATTGGCAGAGACAGGATGGCTGTGAGTTCTGGGCCACCCTGAGAATACATAGTGAATTCCAGGTCAGCCTGAGCTAGCTACCTCAAAAAATAAAATTTATTAGCCGGGCATGGTGGGGCACACCTTTAATCCCAGAATTTGGGAGGCAGAGAGAGGATTGCTGTGAGTTCTGGGCTGCCCTGAGAATACATAGTGAATTCCAGGTCAGCCTGGGCTAGAGACAGACCCTACCTTAAAAAAATAGAAAAGAAAACAAAAAAAAACCAAGAAAACACTTTACATACTTGGTGAATCTGGCCTACTTGGGTGATGGGGAATTGAACCCCCAGTCATCAGGCTTTGCAAGCAAGTGCCTTTAACTGCAGAGCCATCTCTCCAGTCCCCAAAATAATTTTTAACAATATCAAAGAATAAGTATTGCATTATCTCTATCACACCTTCCAAGGCTCAGGGGCCATTGTGGAAGAGGTGGAGGGAAGAATGTAAGAGTCAAAGGCAGGGTAGGACTCCTTACAACCGTGCTCCCCCCAGACACAAAATGGCCTGGATACCCCTGACCTCAGAGTACCTGACACACCTACACAAGACCATCATAATAGAAGGAAAAGATGGTGACATCAAAATAAGAGAGAGACTGATTGAGAGGGGGAGGGGATAGGAGGGAGAGTGGAGGTTCAAAGGGGAAAGTCGGGGGAGGGAGGGAGGGAATTACCATGGGATATTGTTTACAATCATGGAAGTTGTTAATAAAAAATAAAATTAAAAAAATAATAATAATAAAATGTAACCCTAAAAAAAAAAGAATCAGTTACTGCGAGGCCTAAAGAGGAAAGTGGAAGTGTCTCTTTTCTACACCTCCTCGTTCACCCCCACCCCACGTGCCAAGTGGAGGGCGCCGGTCTTGCAAAGCCAGAGACGCTTGCTTTGCATGGTTTTGTCTAGGCTGGCTTCCCCTGTGTCACGCCTCCTAGGTGCCACGATTCCACCACGTGTGCGTTGCCACACGTGGCTTCACGTCCATACTTTAAAAACAATGTTTTCATTTATTTGTCTGCCAGCAGAAGAAGACAGACCAAGAGAGACAGAGAGAATGGGTATGCCAGCGCCTCTAGCCATTGCAAACTCCACACTCATGTGCTACTTTGTACATCTGGCTTTACATGGGTACTAGGGAATTGAACCTGGGTCATTAGGCTATGCAGGAAAGCACCCTAACCACTGAGCTATCTCTCCAGCCCAGGGTCCAGATTCTTTAAGACACTTTAACAAAACAGAGCTGTGTCCAGAGAGGCTTCCAACATCTCACCTTGTGTCTGACACCACAGCGCCTGCTCACCAAGAACTCCCAACAGCCAGGCAGGCTCTGGCCAGGGTTCTTCAATATGACTGCTGCTAACTACATGTGGCCACTGAAGTAAAACTTTTAATAAAGTCAAAATTTAAAAATTAAGCCTGGAATGGTGGCACACACCTTTAATCCCAGCACTCAGGAGGCAGAACTAGGAGAATAGCAGTGAATTTGAGGTCACACTGAGACTGCATAGTGAATTGCAGGTCAGCTGGGCTAGAGTGAGATCCTTCTTTGAAAAAAAATTTTTAATTAAATATTCAGGGCTGGAGAGATGGATCAGTAGCTAAAGAGGCTTGCTTATAAAGCCTGCCAGCCCAGGATGGTTCCCCAGTGCTCACATAAAGCACAAAGCAACACCTGCATCTGGAGTCAACTTGTAGTGGCAAAAGCCTCTGGTGCATCCACTTGCCCCCTTCTTTCTCTGTTTGCAAATATATATTTTCTGTTCTTGTTGTTTTTTTGAGGTAGGGTCTCGCTCTAGCCGAGGCTGACCTGGAATTCACTATGTAGTCTCAGGGTGGCCTTGAGCTCACAAGATCCTGCCTCTGCCTCCCGGGTGCTGGGATTAAAGGTATGTGCCACCACATTTAGCTTAAATGAAAAGCTTAAAAGCTAAATACATAAATGAATAAAGCATTGAAAAAAATTTAAATGGCTCTATATATATATAAAAAAAAGAACTACCCCCTCCAAAGGATAAACGTTGAGGGAGATGGATCTGTTGAGCCTGATTTAAACATTAGTGTTCAGTGACTTTATTCATAGGAACATTACATAGCACTCCATTAAAATGCATGCTTTTACATATATATCAGCTAAAATTGCATTTAATTTAGAAGATCTTCTGTAGTAGGGAGATATGAAAAGAAGAAAAGAGCCACAAAGACTAGTTCATGAAACCAGCCCCTCCCAGCTGGCCACTTACTTGGTACATTTGACCCGCGTGGCATGACCCTTAAGGTGTCCGTGCCCTGCTCATGGGCACGTTGGAACGGATGGGCTGCCGTCTTTGGTTCACGCCCATGGTGCTGACTCAAGGTGCACACGTCAGAGCTGCCGAGCTTCCTAGTAGGCCGCCAGCTCTTCGAGGGGTCCTGGGTTCGGATCCGCATGTCTGCTTCTGAGAAATGAAGACGAAAGTCCTCGTTAACCTTGGCGCCCAGAGTGAGCGGAGCGACCCTGTCTGGCCTGCACTTGCGTCTCTCTCGGCTCCTGGCACAGAGCTTAGGGGATGAGGGCTGGCTAATGCCAGTCTTGGAAGCCAAGGGAGGCACAGTGCCTACAGCACCCTTCAAATGTCACCTCTGTCTGTCCTCTACCATCCTAGCTCTGGGCCACTTCCGTGCTGCTGTGACGGCCTCTGGATCCTCCCTAGCATGACCGGTGACATGTGCTGGTCTCCGAGGCCTCACCCTGACACTCTGGGAGGGAGCGGAGCTTCTGTCCAGAGCGGCAGGAAGATCAGTGGACAGCATTCTGTGACGCCGCCAAGTCACTTCACTGTCACAAAGGACACAAAGCGTGGAGGTTCCAGTCTCAACCCTGAGTACGGTGTCGATTATTTTCGGAGCGGCCGTTTTTCTGTGATATTGACATTTTTAGAAATGTCACACTGAGCACTCTGTGAAGACCCTCAAATAATTCCAAGCCACTGTGAGGAAGGAGCTGATAACTTCTGGGCTGAAGTTCTGCTGTCCACTTGGTCTGATTAGGAGTCCACAGCATTCTTGGTGGGTCTCTGAGGTTGTTTCTAGAAGGACTGATGAAGGAGGAGGTCCTTCCTCCAGAGTGGACCTTTCTCCGTGGTGGGCTGTATGTCAGGAGGCTCTGAGAGAAACCAGCGCCTTCTTCCTGCCTGGCCGCCCTTACTGCTGCTGGCGAGCCCCAGCCAGGCCCAATTTAAGGCTCGCAGTGTTCACTGTTGAGTATCTCCACTGGCGATTTCTCTTTCTCCCACTGAACTGTATGCAGCATAGATCTTTCCAGCTTTCTGTCAGCTGGTCTATGGGGAAGAGGTTTTTCAGCTCAGCTCCAGCAGGGTTTTTCAGTCTCACCAATTTTCACTCATGCTCCTCCCAAGTCCCTGACGGCCCAGCCAAAGCACTGGCCACAGCCCATGAGCTGGTGTGTAACCGCACAGCTGGCCATTGTCCCTTCCAAGCACATGCACAACCATGTGCACTGCCCGAAGTTCTGCCCGTTGAGAAGACTTCCCTTCACCGCAGTCCTTCAGAGTTGACCCAGAAAGGGGCTGTAGTGCTGCAGCTGCCCACTTCTGGAGGTGCCCGCATAACGTGCTGAACCATCTGTAAACCACGTCCTAGACCTCTCCTCCTCGGTCACTTGATCACAGGGCACACCCCATGATGCCATAGGTGCAGGCTCGGGGGCCGAAGGCACTGTAACGGGAGTAGCAACCATAAGCATTTGGGCAACTTCCTCATGTAGCTTACTTGTATCTTCAGAGCCTGCGCAAGGCCTCTTTAACCCTTGTGTGGCCATTCTGTAACTGACATATGATAGGTAGGTAGATACTAGACAGACAGATGTAATCACTGTGTGGTATGTGCTGTGTGGCCTGAGAGTTCTTATTGGTATTCAAAATCAAGTTAGGGGGCTGGAGAGATTGCTTAGCAGTTAAGGCATTCGTCTGCAAAGCCAAAGAACCCTGGTTTGATTCCCCAGGACCCACATAAGCCAGATTCACAAGGTGCACATTTATCTGGAGTTCATTTGCAGTGGCTACAGACCCTGGAGCAACCATTCTCTCTCTCTCTCCCCCCTCTTTCTCTCTGTCAAATAAATAAAATCAAATTAGGGGGCAGAGAGATGGTTCAGTGGTTAAAGCACTTGCCTACAAAGCCTGATGATCTGGGTTTGATTCCCCAGAACTCACATATAGTTGGATGCACCAAGTGGTACATGTGTCTGGAGTTTGTTTGCAGTGGCTGGAGGCCCTGGCATGCCCCTATTCTCTCTGTTTCTCTGTCTCTGTTTGCAAATAAATAGATAAAAATATTTTTAAAAAATCAACTTAGCTTTAGTTGTATATACTATACATATAGTATATATAAATATATTATATAAAATATATATCATATATAATATATAGTACATATAAATATTACATATATATATACATATATATTACAAATAAAGATAGTCTTGTATGAAGAAAAAGTTCAGAAAGGAGATTGGAATTGAAGAACTTACGTTTTCCAATAGAATGATATTAAGAGAAATTGAGACCAATTGACAAATTGGCAAATTGCAGCTGGTGAAACTGATAAGTCATGTGAATTTATTGGTATTCAATAAATTCTGACACTGTAGAAAGACATGTTTCTGATATAGAACATTCCTGATGGAAACTCTTCACTCTGTAATGTGCTGTCCTGGTTGTAGTGATGTGTCTATTTAAAAAAAATATTTTATTTATTTACAAGGAGAGAGAAAGACAGAGAGAGAAGAGAGACAGATGGAGAATGGATGCGGCAGGCCTCCAGCCACTGCAAACAAAGTCCAGAAGCATGCGCCACCTTGTGCAGCTGGCTTACATGGGTCCTGGGGAATTGAACCTGGGTCCCTTTGCTTTGCAGGCAAGCACCTTAACCACTAAGCCATCTCCAGCCTGATGCATCTATTTTTAAAGTACTCGCATCCAAGATGTTTTTGAGTCTGCTAAAATATTGGGGTGTTTATTAGTTGTGAGACCTTGGAGAAGCTTCAAGAACAAATGTGATTAGGCGCACATCCCACGTGACGTTGTGACAGCGTGGGCTGGAAGCTCACTTGTGTCAGTCCTGTGGGACAACAAGCCTCCAGGTCTGACGCGGAGAAATGACAGTGGCTGTTCAGGTCAGGTGGTTTTTCCTGCCTTGCTTATAACGCTTCAGTTCTCACTGAGATCCCACCAACATCGTAGAGACAAATCAGCAACATGATGATTAGAAACTTACATCAACTCTAAATGCACGTCAGTACCATGGACTTAGGGATGGATTTCCTTTGCAAATATAAATGTTTTTAGTGCAAGTAGAATTAACAACTTGTGGGCTGGGGAGATGGCTCAGCTGTCAAAGGCACTTGCTAGAATTAACAATTTATGCCTGTAATTTAACTCACCTACCACAATATGAAAAATCTTAGCTGATAAGTTTTAAAGCTTTTATTTATTTATTTATTTTAGAGAGAGACAAAGAGGGAAAGGGGAGGGCCTCTGGGGCAAAGATGGCACCTCTTCAGGCAGCAGCTGGAGAGCTCCGATCTCTTCAGCCTCTAATGAGGGCACTAGGCCCATTCCTGAGTGGACTCCTCAAGACTCATCACCATTCAAGGTCCCACTTTCTAACCCAGGCCCTTGGGGTGAGGGTTCAACACATGAACCGGGAGAGGCCGAGACCTTCCATTGCAGACCTGGGATCCATGTGACGGTTTCCCTTTCTGCTCTCCAGGCATCAGGGACTGCGCGAGCCCCTAGGGAAGCGGACAAGGAAACCCCGTTCCCTGTGCCCACGGTGCCCGGTCCTCTCTCTGCACAGCATACCTGGACTGTAGCAGAAAGCCAAACAAACAAACAAACAAAAAATCCTTAGCATTGTCCCAAGAACTGGTATGTGACTTGGCTCTTGAGATAACGTGCAGGGAGTCATAAACCACCCCACTATCGATGGCATCAAATCCACTTTCCCTCCCCTTTGGGGACGCAGTCATGGCTACTTCCAGAGAAAGTATCTCCCTGCTGGTGAAAGCAAGTCCAAGTTTCTCCCCACCACCCACCCGTGAGCTCTGAGTTACAGACAGGTAGACAGGAGCCGGCAGTTGAGGCCAGCATCCGAGCTCTGAGTTGAGACATGCCTCTCGCAGGCCTCCCAACGCTGGCTGACTGCATGGCACAGGGAAAGAGGACCATGGTGAGGCTCCTCTGTCATGGTGGGGAAAGAGTGGTGCCCCACGACAAGTCCCCGCTGCTGCCTCCATCACAGCCTGCCAGCCTAGGGGTAGGGCCAGGACCAGGGGTGCAGGCTGGAGACCCCAGGAGAGAGGGCAGGAGGTGGGATCTGAGAACGGATGTAAGGCATTCACAGGAGTGGGGCTGAGGCAGAATGGAAAAATGTGCTGGAGAGATGGCTTAGTGGTTAGGGCGTTTGCCTGCAAAGCCAAAGAATCCCGGTTCGATTCTCCGGGACCCACGTAAGCCAGATCTGGAGTTTGTTTGTGGTGGCTGGAGGTCCTGGCGTGCCCATTCTCTCTCAGAGACATGAAAAGCCCTAAACCTGGGCTTGTTCCCCAATATCTAGATGGGCAAGCATTAGAATTGTTGCAATTTTCCATGGAAACTCTCCTCTTAACTTAACCAGAAGGGCTGAAGGCTAGTTAAGGGGACTGATTTCGTAGCAGGTGACGCTGTTGGAGTGCCGACTTCTCTGTGCTCTGCCAGGGCGCACGTCCGACCCCGAGGTCGAGTCTTGCTAGTCGGAGCACTTCCGTGGCACTGCCTCTGCACCTCTGTCTTTTCTTTGGACTGGACCCCAAGGACCCCTTATCTCAGGGCCTTCCGCTTCCAAGGGTGCCGTTCCTTACAGCCGCTCAATAGCCGCTGCCGCCCTGACAAGCTCCACCTCGTTCTCCACGTGATACCTGAACATTCCTGGTGTTTGCCATCCGTTCCCCCACCTCCCTCACTCTGCATTCTTCTGCGACCCATTTTCTTTCTTTTCTTTTTTGAGGTAGGGTCTCACTCTAGCCCAGGCTGTCCTGGAACTCACTCTGTAGTTCCAGGCTGGCCTTGAAGTCAGCGATCCTCCTACCTCTGCCTCCCAAGTGCTGGGATTTAAGGTGTGCGCCACCACACCCTGGCTCTCGGACCCATTTTCTATCCTGGAGGCCCCCTCGGACCCCATCAAAGTCTTAGACTTGGCTAAAGAGAAGCGAGAGTTGGAAGCATGGAGCATAATCGCTGGGGTACCTCTAACCCAGCAGCGCCTGCATAGAGTTGAGCCCCCCGATCTAGCTTTCAGCAGCTTCTGATAACCCCAGTTCCCCCAGCCTTTCGCACCAGAGGTGATAGTCACGTTCTGTGGGGACATTAGCTCCAAGCGATGTAGCAGTTGTGTGTTTGGCGTCCTCAGGCTAAGCCTACAGAGTCCTTATGTAAGTGTCTTCCTTTGAGCCATCAAGGTGGAGAAAGCATCGTTTCCTAACAGAGTCTAAACGACAAAGACTTGCTTTTCCTACATATGCACTTGCGTGATTTGAGTTTCCCATGTGCTCGCCTTTCTTACCCGCTCCAATACTGAAAATAACAAACCAAAGACGTGACGATAAGACACATCAACATTTGTGGAACAAGGAAGAAAAGTCATAGAACTTACTGTTAATATTTTTAAAATAGATATATATATGCATACACATTTAAGTGAGACAGAGAAAGAGAGGAAAAAGAGAGAGTGAGAAAATATGGACACACCTCTTGCCACTATAAACAAACTCCAGTTGCATGTGCCACTTTGTGCATCTGGCTTTACATGGGTGCTTAGGGAATTGAACCTGGGGCGATGGGCTTTGCAAGCAAGCGCCTTTAACCACTGACTCATCTCTTTAGCTCAGTTAACTATTTTCTTGAGGTCTGCCAGACTGTGCCTAGGGTTTGCCATTTCCCAGTCTGACATAACTGTATAGCTCTAGATCTACAGAAGGCATGAGGATGGTCTGGGGGCGGGGGACAGGGAGAGTAGGTGGGCATAGGCGAGATTTGAATTTAAAATCCCACAGCAGGGCTGGAGAGATGGCTTAGCGGTTAAGCACTTGCC
The DNA here is from genome assembly GCF_020740685.1 of Jaculus jaculus. Taxonomy (NCBI): domain Eukaryota; kingdom Metazoa; phylum Chordata; class Mammalia; order Rodentia; family Dipodidae; genus Jaculus; species Jaculus jaculus. The sequence goes on along the minus strand of NC_059113.1, from coordinate 108,156,615 downwards.
TGTGAAGCCTAAGGACCCCGGTTCAAGGCTCGGTTCCCCAGGTCCCACGTTAGCCAGATGCACAAGGGGGCACACGCGTCTGGAGTTCGTTTGCAGAGGCTGGAAGCCCTGGCGCGCCCATTCTCTCTCTCTCCCTCTATCTGTCTTTCTCTCTGTGTCTGTCGCTCTCAAATAAATAAATAAATAAAAATTAAAAAAAAAAATCCCACAGCAGGAAAAAGTAAATGATCTATGTGTCTCTTTCCTATATTACAAAATCTCAAGACTTATCAAAGGAAAAAATCTGAAATTGCCTTGGTGATTTGATTCTGAGAATTAGTCAAATAAGTCATCTAGGCTATGTGACACTATGATGGTGTTTTCTGAGGCATTTTGATGTCATTTGCCAAGGAATTGTCAACTGAAGACTGAGCCATGGCTTTATCATGTTTTCTTTCTCTCTCTTTCTCTCTCTCTCTCTCTCTCTCTCTCTCTCTCTCTCTCTCTCTTTCTTTCTTTTTTGAGGCAAGGCCTCAATCTAGCCCAGGTTAACCTGGAACTTGCTCTATAGCCCCAGGCTGGCCTCAGACTTATGGTGACCCCCCTACCTCAGCCTTCTGTGTACTGGAACTAAAGGCGTCTCTTGGCTGTACCTGAGAAAGAAATATAATAATAATTTTTTTTTTGAGGTAGGGTCTCATTCTAGTTCAGGCTGACCTGGAATTCACTATGTAGTCTCAGGGTGGCCTTGAACTCGTGGTGATCCTCCTACCTCTGCCTCCTGAGTGCTGGGATTAAAGGCGTGCGCCACCATGCCCGGCTCTAATTATTCTTAACCCAACAATCCCACCGCGAAGTATATTCCCAAGAACGGTCAGAATTTACCTACTAGAGGACATGCACAGGATGTTCATAGCGACCTTTTCCATAATAACCAATGAGTGTGAGTAATCTAAACGTTCATCAAAAAGGAGCATGGGTTAAAAAAAAAAGCTCTGGTGTGTTCGTATGGTGGAATAGTAGATAGTAATAACAGCAAGAGCCGTGTGAAACAACCTAAACAACCTCACAATGTTTAAGCTTAAGAAAGTAATACAGGGCTGGAGAGATGGCTTGGAGGTTAAATGCTTGCCTGTGAACCCTAAGGACCCCAGTTCTAAGCTTGATTCCCCAGGACCCATGTTAGCCAGATGCACAAGGGGTGCATGCGTCTGGAGTTTGTTTGCAGTGGCTGGAGGCCCTGGTGCACCTCTCTCTCTCTCTCTCTCTCTCTCTCTCTCTCTTTGTCTTTCCCCCTCTTTCTCTCTCTGTTGCTTTCAAATAAATAAATAAAAATAAACAACAAAAAGGAAAGTAATATAATAACACAACAGAATGCATTCTACACGTTACATTTATATGGAAGTTAAGAAAAGAAAAATGGCATACTTCTTTTATATTGATTCATCTCAAATGTATACAGAAGTTGAACTTCATAATACATAGAGAGAAAAACAGATCCTCTCTTTAAACCCATTGAAAAAGGTCAAATAAATTAATTATACTAACAATTCTGGATGTTTTCTAACCTAAGCATTGTGTAAAGTGGTGTGTGAATAGGAGCCCAATGTTCTTAGGAATTCATTAAAAAAAATAAAATACAATAAGAAAGGCCCTCAGCGGAACACTACGTATTCCGCGCCTGTGCTGGAATAATGGTTCTAGATGTTAACCACTGGGTCCCCACTCAAGCCTGGAGGCTTGCCTGTGGTAACTCTCCCACTCAAGCCCTTTGCCTCCGGGTATGAAAGACACAGCAGAGAGGAAGAGAGCTCTTTTTAGTTTTAAATGCCTGGGCCACAGCAGGACCCAGAAAGAACATGGGACAAAAGATTCCAAAGAGTGCACAGGGACTCAGAGCCAGCATCTCCCACTCTCCTCTGGAGCCTTCCAGAAGTGCCTGGATTCACAGCAGACCTGGCCAGGCCTCTCCTGAGCCACGCCCTGGGGTCCAAGCCGGACAGTGATGGAAACCTCGAGAGCCTGGAGGGATCCAGGCATAGCCTTGATCTCGCCCACGGGGACACAGAGGGCTCACATGCACTTGGCGTTGAGCAGGGGACAGTTCTGGGCAGTGAGGGGCCCCAAAGCAGCGGCCTAGACTTGCCCCTCGCTCCCAAGCAAGAATGACCATGCACCAAGAAGCAGACCCAGAAGTGAGCTGAAAGAGGCAAGAGGCCCCAGAGGAGCCAGAGGCCAGGGTGGGCTGAGGACACGGTGGGGACCACTGGGAAGAAGAAAAGCCGTGCATTTCTGCAGATGCTGGTCTGGTAGACAGGTGCTGGGACAAGAGAAAAGGACAGAAAGGTTGGAGGGTTGGCTTAGCGGTTAGTGCTTGCCTACAAAGACAAAGGACCCAGGTTTGATTCCCCAGTGCCACATAAAGCCAGATGCACAAGGTGGCACATGTGTCTGGAGCTCATTGGCAGTGGCTAGAGACCCTGGCATGCCCATTCTCTATCTTCCTTTCTCTCTCTCTCTCTTTCTAATAAATAAATAAATAAAAGGCACTGGGCACAAGAAAAGGGAAAGAGCTCATCTTGCGCTGGGGTCTTTTTGGTGTCTCTAGGCAGCTAAAATTCTAGAATGTTATGTGTGTGTATGTGTATGCTCACACCAGGGCCTTTTTGCGTCTGGGTTATGTGGGTGACTTGGGAATTGAACCCAGGCCGGTAAGCTCTCTAAGTCAGCACGGAGCCCTTTTCCCAGACCATGACTGACCCCTTTCATAGCATGCAGATGGGCCAGTTGATCCACTTAAACTCTGCAGAGGGTGGTCACTTCCAAGCTGAGACGGCTGTGAACACAGAAAGCTCCTGGGTTTTCTCAGGGAGACTCGCGTCCTTTAAGGAAATTCCAGGAAGGACTGAGTGTCTGATCATAAGTGAAGAGCGTGTTTGGTTTTGTAAGAAGTTGCCAAATTGTCTTCCAAAATGGCTCGGCCATATTGCCCCCTGCCTACAATGAGAGTCCTCCTGGCTGCTCCTCGCCTGGCGAGCAACCTCTGCCTCCCAAGTGCTGGAAACACAGGCGTGCGCCACCATGCCTGCTGGGTTTGGCCATTTTAATAGGCATCTATCTCATTGATGTTTTAATTTGCCGTTCCCAGATGACATATGTGGTGGTTTGAATGAGGAGGGTTCCCACATGAGTGGATTAAATGCGTGGCCCCATGGACTCCGATGCTCAGTTGTGGACATAGATCAGTGATAGATGGATAGATGATAGACTCTGAGATACAGTATGGTAAATCTGGGAGAGGCGTATAAATTATGCTCATATTCCAGGTACCATAAGTCTGTTACACAACCAATCTGACCACAAGGGAAGCTGGGAAATCTTGGGAGAACAGCTGCTTCAGCCCCCTCATGGGACTGTTACAAGAGGTAAAAGAACAGCATGTATAAAGTGCTTTGGGGTGGTTGATGTCCCCCACAGCCTCATGTGCTTGGATTACCTGGTCCCCAGCTGGTGGCAATTTGGGAAAATGATGGTACCTTTGGAAGGTGGGGCCTTTCTGGAGGAGGTGTGTCACTGGGGCTGACCTTGAAGCTCCTAGTCCAGCCTACTGGGCCTTTCAGCGTTAGCCAACTCAGACGTCCTTCCTGCTGCTGTGGGCATGTGGTGCCACAACCCCTGCCCCACCATACTTCCCCACCAAGACGAGCTTCCCCCTTGGTCCGATAAGACCAAATAAACCCTTTGATCTCATCAGCTGCTCTGGTCAGGTGTTTTGCTCCAGTAATGAGAAGATAACTGCAATACACCTATGTCAGCTTTATTTAGATGTTCTTTTTTTAAAATATTATTATTTTATTTTATTGTTATTACTGTTGTGGTTTTCTGAGGTAGGGTTTTACTCTAGTCTTTGTAGTCTCAGGGTAGCCTCAAACTCGAACTCACGGTGATCCTCCAAGCTATGCCTCCCAAGTCCCGAGATTAAAGGTGTGTGCCACTACTGCACCTGGCTTTTTTTTTTTTCTCCGAGATATGGTTTCACTCTAGCTCAGGCTGACCTGGACTTCACTGTGTAGTCTTAGGGTGGTCTCAAACTCATGGCGATCCTCCTACCTCTGCCTCCCAAGTTCTGGGATTAAAGGTGTGTGCAACACACCTGGATATTTTTATTGTTTAGAGAGCAGCAGAGAGACACACAGAGAGAGAATTGGCACACCAGGGCCTCAGCCACTACAGTCAAACTCCAGACACTTGTGCCGTCTAGCAGGCATGTGTGACCTTGCACTTGCCTCACCTTTGTGCATCTGGCTTACATGGGATCTGGAGAGTTGAACATGGGTCCTTAGGCTTTGCAGGCAAGTACCTTACCCATTAAGCCATCTCTCCAGCCCAGATTTTCTTATTTTTGCTTTATATTTTCAAGCAGGAACTTTGAGATAGCAGGGAAATGTTGTGATTGTATATTTCATAAGCAAACCATGTCTATGAACTACTGATCCTTTCCTTCCTGTGCGGGCTGGCTCGGGGTGCTGACCACTGATGGACTGGCTGCTCTTTTTGTGATGGCCTTTACTGTTCTGGGAAGAAATGTCTTGAGCAGTCTCCGCACAGTCAGGCAGTGCCTAGCCGCAGCCCCTCCAGGTCTGGGAGCATGCGGACCGAGGCTGTTTTCTCCTGGGCTCATAGCAGTGCTGGGCATCCCGACCCGGCTGTTGACTCTTCTCTGTTCCTGATGTCAGTGTCCCTGCGTTTCTCCAGGCACACTTGATTTTGGCCTATCAGTCTAACTAACTCCTGAGGTATGGATGGAGTTCTTGGTCCAGTTTTGATCTTGGCCCTCATAAGGGATCTAAGAATGGCCATAATGCAGAGTGGGAGATGGGGTCCCCTTTGGAGACAACATTCAGTAAGAGAGGAGAACATACTTTTCTTATTTTTCTTTAATGCTTTTGATATACAAAGAATGGACCTTCACTGTAGAAAATTACTTAAACAACATAAAAAATAAGACAAAAATTACCTATAATTTTATTACCTAGAAGCAGTAACTATTAAAATATGTGTCTATTTTTTTCTGTAAAAGAGTTTGGGGCTGTGGAGATTTCTCAGTGGTTAAAGGAACTTGCTTGCAAAGGTTGATGGCCCAGGTTTGAGTCCCCAGTACCCTCATAAGGCCAGACACACAAAAAAGGTTTTAGTTGGGTGTGGTGGCGCACGCCTATAATTCCAGCCCTCAGGAGGCTGAAGGAAAAGGATTGTTTTGTTTCAGGCTACCCTGGGCTACAAAGTGAGACCCTGTTTCAAAACAAGAAACAAAAAATAGCCAGGCATGGTGGTATACACTTTTAATCCCAACACTCAGGAGGCAGAGGTAGGAGGATTGTCACGAGTTCGAGGCCACCCTGAGACTTCATAGTGAATTCCAGGTCAGCCTGGGCTAGAGTGAGACCCTGTCTTGAAAAATCAAAAAGAAAAAAAACTTGAAATATTTTGCTTTATATAACACATTAGAATCTTTTTAAAAAAATCATAGAGGATGGATTGGGAAGAAACGCTCTTGCTTGTAAAGGCTGCTGGTCTGGGTTCAACTCCTCAGCACACATATATGTAAGCTGGACACAGAAAGCAGCACAAACATCTGGTATTTGTTTGCAGTGGCAAGAGGACCTTATATGCCCATGCATGCACGTGCGCGCGTGCATACGCACGCACACGCAAGTAGATACATAAATAAAAATTCAAAGGTCGTCTATCCCCTTGTTTGCTTCCGCGTCCTCCGCGAAGTCATTCCGCTGTCACCACCAGGCAGCGCGTTGTTCGCGTGCAGTGTGACAACATTTGAGCCCTTTACCATCTGCAGTCTACATGGGGCGAACATTCTAGGTTGAGCCCTTGGACACACCCGTGACTTTCCCCAACCTGTACTTTTCCACTTCCTGTAACTGTGTGTTTCAGCTGGTCACTTTTATCAGAGGACACACCTGGCCCAGCTGGTCACTTAATGTAGATTAAAACTGGCGGAACAGGTTAAGTTTGCTGCTGTAAAGGGCTTCAACTCTCTGGCACACTGGGTGAGAGAACTGGCTTAGGCATTCGCTATGAGGAGAGGGCACCTTTGTGCTTGCCTGAGGCCCGGCAGCATAGAGTTGTGCGTGCGTGCTCTGTGTGTATGTGTGTGAAGTACGTGTGGAATGTGGAGGCTGTGCTATGTGGGGTATGCACATGCGTGTGTACCAGCACAAATGTTGGATATTTCCTTGACAAGGGGTCTCTCCCTAAACCTGGAGCTACTGCCCGTCAGCAAGCCCCAGTGATGCTCCAGTTCCTGCTCCCTCCACCCACCGCAGACTGGGCTTACACAAGTGCACGGCCACGCACAGCTTGTATGTGGGCTTGGGAGAGTGGAACTTGGCAGTCTCTGGCCAGAGATGTGCTCTTGCCTCAAGCATCAGCTGACAGTTCAGCTGTCTCCCAGCCCACTTTTTTTTTTTTTTTTTTTGAGAGTGTCACAGGTAGTCAAGGTTAGCCTTGAACTCACTATGCATCCAAGGATGATCCGGAACTTCTAAGCCTCCTGCCTACCCCTACATCACCAGGGATTATGAGCGTGCATCACCATGTCTATTTTCCTACAGTTCATGGGGAGGCTGACCCCAAGGCTTGGTGCAGGCCAGGGAAGCACTTTTTCCCACTGACCTACATCTTCAGCCTCGCTTACTATTTATAAAGCACACTCTACACATCCTAGTATAGCCGCCTTGGCAGGAGAGGAGAAGCTCTAAAGACACACACTTGTATTCCACCCCTGGGCTGTTGGAACAATGGAATCCAAACAATTAAAATCTCCCTGTCTCCCCTCTGCTCACAATCCCATGCTGGAGGAGGGGAGAGCTAGATCTCTGGAGCAGTCAGAGCGGGAGCTTGCCTCAGGGAAGAGGTTTCACACAGTCCAGACACTGCCATCGACACACTCCACTCCCCGAGGTTTGTTTCAGCTTTTCTGTAAAATTATAACACTATTGCCAGAATTAGAATGAGACAGTGGGCCACTCATCCTTGGTGAACCAATGAAGAGCGCCAAATTAACAAGGAAAACAGAAGAGTTGTGAACAATGTGGCCACGGAAGAAAGAGGGGCAAAGAGATCCAACGACCGCCCCCCCCAAGCCCTTCTTTAGGGTTCCGGCATGAAATTTAGGTTCAAGTCAGAGAGCCAGTGGCTGGGAAGATGGCTCAGCAGTGAAAGGCAATGCTTGCGAAACCTGCTGGCCCAGGTTCAATTGCTTCCCCAGGACCCATGTGAAGCCAGTTGCATGCAGCGGCGCCTGCATCTGGAGCTGGCTTGCAGCAGCAAGAGACCTTGGTGCACCTAACCTCACTCTCTCTGCCTCTCCCAGCCAATAAATGAAAATATATATTAAAAATGCATCACAAGTGGAAATTACTGCTCACAGCACACTTGGGACGCATTTTTAACTCGCAAGGGTTATTGCTTGTTTTGTCTCTTTTTAAACCTTTGCTGTCCTTTAAAAAAAAAACGATCTTTATCTCAGCCAGGCTTAACTGAAGTGTAAATATTGAAATATTGTTTCCAGCTACATGGTCGAATGGTGGGGATTCAGGGCTTACAGATGTTAATTCTAGAAACAGGCTGACAAAAAAAATAAAAAAATAAAAAATAAATAAAAAATCTTGCTATGAGCTTACAAGAAGTATAGAAAATGATTTATAACAAAAACTTAAAATAGAAGCACATAATCTTAATTTGTCATAAATACCGTTCAGATTTAAATGTATTGCAAGCCTTGATAACCCCATACTGCATAATAAACTTGGGTACTTTTAACTTCTTAAAATCTGTTATCCTGCGTATGTTTGTTCACGCCATTAATCCTAGCATTGGAGGCCAACCTGGGACTCCAGAGTGATCCCCAGGTCAGCCTGGACTAGAGTGAGACCCTGCTTCAAAAAACAAACAAAAACCCCTCACCCCATTAAAATAGCATGTTTGGTTCTACTGAATATGTTTCATACAATATTAAAATATTTTGAACACAGTACTCAGAGACAGCTGATCTAAAACAAGTACTTTAGAGAGATAATAAATATCTAAAATACTTTACTGAAAGTATACCTTGTTTATACGAGGCAGCATCCATTGAGTCATTAAAGTTTTAAGTCACACCGTTTTTGTATTGGCTATAGAGCTTTGGCGAAGGGAAAAGCATAAATGAGAGACCAGAAAATGAAACAGTGCCCTTCTCATTGTAAGCTTGGCCCAGGAATGCCAACGTGTTGGCTTTGGGATGCTCCGAGCTGACTCCACAGAGCTGCAGCCCGGTGCCCTGAGACCTGAGCCTTGAGGAAGACAGTCCTTATTTCACGGCAGAGATCCCCAACGGGAAACCACATAGGGAGCTGTACACTGGCTGGTTAGGACCGGCTTCCTCGGCATGATAGATCACAGGCCTGGACACCTTCACTGTAAGATACTCCCAAAAGGACTGCCCCAGCCCAGCCCAAGGCTAATGATGTCATTGTTTTCTATGGGGGGGGGGGCTCTTGGGTTCTTGTCTCTTTTTAGTAATTTATTATTTCAAGAGACACAGTTGGAGCAGAAATTTATTTATTTAAATTTATTTACCAGCCAGAGGCTGAGGTAGGAGGATTGCCGTGAGTTCTAGGCCACCCCGAGACTAGTGAATTCCAGGTCCACCTGAGCTAGAGTGAAACCTTACCTCAAAAACAAAACAAATCAAAACCAAATTTATTTCCTAAAGCTAGGCAAAGCAAACACCTCATGACAAGGCTGGAGCAGGCTGCTACGAGGTGGGTCATGCACTGGATCCACAAAAGGCTGGTGGCATAGGTTGTAAGGTGTAAGAAACCCGCTTGTACTTTTGCCCCGCTACGCCTGCAGTTAACAAATCTTAGCGACAACCCGAGTTTGGGAACAAAGGAACAAAAGCTCAGAGTAATCAGCATTGATTCAGGAAACTTTCTCTTTCTTTTTTCAGGCAAGCTCCTTGCCGCTGAGCGTCTCTCCAGCCCCCATATCTACGTTTTCACAGTAACCTCTCCCTGGCCCGATCGTCTTACTTCCCCTTCATCCCACTTCTCAGAACGTGCTCTGCAAGACTAGGGGTGCTTGGTTAAAACAGCCAACCCGAGGCCTCAACACGTGTCCAATGAAGTAGAATCTGTGACTAGAACTTGGACGTCTACATTTTAAATGAACTCCTTAAATGATGTTTAAGACCATTTGAATCTGACAACTCCGTTCTATATAAACTGATGATGTATTAGGCCAGAGGACCTCAGTCTTTGACTGAGTATCAGAAGCTCCCATGGAACTTAAATTGCCACATTCTTGGGCAATTAATTAATTAATTAACTAACTTTTTTCAAGGTAGGGTCTCCGTCTAGCTCAGACTGACCACACCATGCTTTCAAATGTGATTTGTTCTCCTCTGGAGCACCTTTCTTTGGTTTGGTTGTTGTTTTTTGAGGTAGGGTCTCGCTCTCGCTCAGGCTGACCTGGAATTCACTGTGAGGTCTCAAGGTGGCCTCGAACTCATGGTGTTCCACCACGCCCGGCTTCATTGTTCTGTTTTTCTTTTTCTTTTTAAATTTTTTTGCTTATTATTTATTTATTTGAGAGCGGCAGACAGAGAAAGGAAGAGGCAGATAGAGAGAGAGAATGGGCATGCCAGGGCCTCCAGCCACTGCAAACGAACTCCAGATGCATGTGCCCCCTTGTGCATCTGGCTAATGTGGGTCCTGGGGCATGGAGCCTCGAACCAGGGTCCTTAGGCCTCATAGGCAAGCACTTAACTGCTAAGCCATCTCTCCAGCCCCCATCGTTCTGTTTTTAATAAACCCATCTCTGCTTCATATTGGCTCACTCCGAAATTCTTTTCTTTGTCAATGCCCCAAATTTTCCCAAGTCTGCCTGGGTGGCCATCTCTGCAAAAACGCCCTTGGGCGGCCAGTAGGACTGTGGTGTGGAGCGGTGTCCCCACGGTAGACCCCTGGCGCCTCTCTGATAGTGGGGCTTCATGACGCAGGTTTTGTCAAGTCATCAGCTGTGCCGTGATGGGACTTTCTGATGATGGAGTTGTGCCATGGTCACCCACGCTCGCGTGAGCAACCTCTCGCCCGTGCTCTTAGAAGTGAGCCTGACAGCCTCCCGGGTTCCGAGTTGAGCTCGGATGGAGCTGTCACTGTAGCCTGTCACTCGTGCCTTGTCAAGGGTGAGTGGGTATTTCTTCGTATCTCACCAAGAAAGTAATATAATGCAAGTACACAAAAGAGCTTCCCCGCCCCCAAACCTGACCCAGAAGTTATAAAGCTCTCCGAGGGGAGACTTACCGTACGGCTCAATGAGCCCTGTCCTTCCGTTAGTGACATGAAATAGCGCATATTTCCAAAAGTGCCTTCAATTTACAAATCCATCGGAATTGATCTTTTCAGATAGACCAGGGCCCCAAATTCCATCAGGACTGGGTGGGCACACTCTAGGGTGAGGCCTCAGAATATAGACTCGGGGCTGTGTTTCAATGGTTTACAACGTGCAGTTCCATGGCCAGCTGAGTCTCCAAGAGGCTGGTGAAAAAAGTCAGTCTAAAGAAAGAAAAAAAAGTTCAAATTCTCTAACCCTGCCCTCTGGGTTGGGTCGGAGTTTGGATTAACAAACGCTCCAGGTGGTTCCAATGCATGATACCTGCAGCCTAAGGGAGTAGCCCCCCCTCTCCCCCCCACTGCAGGGACCTTGCGCTTTCAGGGGTGAAAGCCACTGCCGACACAACCCCTAGGCATCTGGCTTTAGAGAGAACCTTGAGGTACCACAGGTAGCGTACACTTGGAGGGAACTGTCAGTTCGCTCGCTCCAGCCCCAGGGCTGTTTCCCCAAGGCAGGATGGCCCGGCTAGAGCTCCAAAATCTGGGCCCCTGTCAGCGACTCGGCCAGCAGCTAGGGCTGGGCTTCCCAACTCCGTCCTTCTTTCTTCCGATTTGGCCCAGTTTTGTGCTGAGAGATCCGTTCTTCCCCAGTCTTAGTCTCTGGCTGGAGTCCACCAGCCAGGCGGGAGGCAGAGTGGAAAGACAGAGAGTCATAAGATACAAAAAGGTTCTCACCCAGGAATCCAGTTGGAGGATCTTGACAGCAGAGAAGCAAAAATCCCAGCATGATTAATTACATCTGCTTAAAGCCCTCTCGGCCCTCCAAGCTGTGACTCCACAATTTCCTGTGACTCTCACCAGAACCTTCCTGGTCTTAGCTTATCAGATAGCTGTCTAATCCAAGTCATCTTTACAGCTACCCTATAATGGCACTTATCAAAAGAGAGAAAAGGAGGGAGAAAAAAAAAAAGGTTTTTTGGCAGCATTTTGAAATGTGACCTGACAGCCACTCGGTGGTATATACGCTAATGCTGAGCATCAGGGTGACTCTCCCCGGAGGAGCCGTACCACACCTCTGCACATCTCAGTTTTCACAGCGCTACAGAGCCTTCGTCCACACTCACTCAGCTGAGCTTTCAGCTCTCCTCAGGTGCTTTCTTAACAGTATTATTAGAAACTCCGGCTCTGCTGGCTAGAAATGAAATTGATTTCTGAATAACTTTGAAATTTGTCCTATTTTTTTGTTTTTTGTTTTTTGGTTTTTTGAGGTAGGGTCTCACTCTAGCTCAGGCTGACCTGGATTTCACTATGGAGTCTCAGGGTGGCCTCAAACTCATGGCGAGCCTCTGCCTCCCAAGTGCTGAGATTAAAGGATGCGCCACCACACGCAGCCTAAATTTGTCCTATTTTTAAGGAGAGAGAAAAAGTGAGTGAGAGAGAGAATGGGTGGGCCAGGGCCTCCTGCCACTGCAAAAGAACTTAAGATGCATGTGTCACTTTGTGCATCTGGCTTTACCTGGGTACTGGGAAATCAAACCTATACTGTCAAGTGCTGGGACTAAAGGCGTGTGCCACCATGCTCGGTTTACAGAACCAACTTTTATTTTATTTTTAACTTTTTTGTTTGGTTTTTTTTTTTTTGAGGTAGGGTCTCACTCTAGCCCAGGCCAACCTGGAATTCACTATGGAGTCTCAGGGTGGCCTTGAATTCAAGGCAATCCTTCTACCTTTGCCTCCAAGTGCTGGGATTAAAGGCATATGCCACTACACCCGGCTTATTTTTGACATTTTTTTAAAGCTCCTGAAGAGGACTTCTTTTTTTAAATTTTGTTTAACTTTATTTATTTATTTGAGAGCGACAGACAGAGGGAGAAAGAGGCAGAGAGAAAGAGAGAGAGAATGGACACACCAGGGCCTCCAGCCACTGCAAACAAACTCCAGACACTTGCACCCCATTGTGCATCTGGCTAACGTGGGTCCTGGGGAATTGAGCCTCGAACTGGGGTCCTTAGGCTTCACAGGCAAGCGCTTAACTGCTAAGCCATTTCTCCAACCCTTATTTTTAACTTTTTATTGACAACTTTCATCAATATAGACAATATGCCATGATCATAATCCCCTCCCACCATTTCCCCTCCCAAATCCTCCCTCCACTGAATCACTTCTTTCCAAGTAGTCTCTCTTATTTTGATGTCATAATTTTTTCCTTTTTATGCAGGTCTTGTTAGAACCAGCTTTCAAAGATCAAGAAGAGAAAAAAATAAGGATGGAGAGATTGCTTAGTGGTTAAGGCACTTGCCAGCAAAGCTAAAGGACCCAGTACCCACGTAAAGCCAGATGCACAAGATGGCACATGCGTCTGGGGTTTATTTGCAGTGGCTAGAGGCCCTGGTGCACCCATTCTCTCTCTGCTCTCTATCTGCCTCTTTCCAACTCTCTCTCAAATAAGTAAATAAAATATTTAAGAAAAGAAAGTAGGTGACATCAATAAAGAGACTTGAGGGGCTAGATATGGATCGGCGGGGGAAGTACTCACGTGCAAAGCCTGGCAGCCTGGGTTCCCTCCCCGGTGCCCACATAAAGCCGTGTGCCCAAAGTGGCGCGCAGGCCTGACGTTCCTTTGCAGGGGCAGGGGCCCTGGCATGCCCATACCGTCTTTCTTTCACTCTCCTTGCAAATACGTAAATATCAACGACTGGACTCCATAAGCTCCTTTAACGAGAAAGACAGGAAGTGCGAGGTCACGAATACATGGAAACGGGGGTTCCAAGAAGCTCCATCACACGTCGTAAGAAGAGAAACGCGCTGCGAAGACAAGGCTGCCGACCCGGCGGGGAAGACGTGAGGCCGGGCAGGGAGACGGCGACTCGGACGGCACCATTGCCACCACCTCGCTCCCCTCTGCAGGCACGCTGCTCGTCATCCTGTCTTCAGTAACCAGGCCTCGAACACAACGCACAGCCACCTCCTCACGGAGTAGTCCTCGCGCTGCCTCCTGTTCTCTGTAGCCTGCACCTCTTCCCCAGCCTAATGTTCTTCTTTCCATTAAAACTCAGTCTACAGCTGCGCACGGTGGCGCACGCCCTTAATCCCGACACTGGGGAGGCAGAGGCAGGAGGATCGCCATCAGTTCGAGGCCACCCTGAGACCACATAGTGAATTCCAGGTCAGCCTGGGCTAGAGTGAAACCCTACCTCAAAAAACCAAGAAGAGGGCTGGAGAGATGGCTTAGCGGTTAAGCGCTTGCCTGTGAAGCCTAAGGACCCCGGTTCGAGGCTCGGTTCCCCAGGTCCCACGTTAGCCAGATACACAAGGGGGCGCACGCGTCTGGAGTTCGTTTGCAGAGGCTGGAAGCCCTGGCGCGCCCATTCTCTCTCTCCCTCTATCTGTCTTTCTCTCTGTGTCTGTCGCTCTCAAATAAATAAAAAAATAAAAATTAAAAAAAAAAACCAAGAAGAAAAAAAAAAAGAAAACTTAATCTAATAAAGCAATCAAAGAGAGGAACATAATTATAGAGCAAAATCCTGTCCATTATTCATAATAATAACTGGATGACTTGTAAATATGTCTTTGTCAAAGAAATTTAAAAATTAGAAGGTGCTGAGTTGAGGATGTGCTCAGTGGTTAGAGCACTTACCTAGCAGGCATGAGACCCTGGGTTCAATTTTTAGTACGAAAAAAATAAAAAGAATAAAAAAGGAGAAATTAAAAACTGTCCTAGTGTTGCTACTATTTTAGTATATTAATTTAAATTTCTATGATGTTCTGATTACATACTTCCACCCAATAATAGCTAAAGGAGGGGGAAACTTGATCCCAGGAGAGTCCAGCGTGCGTCATGTGCTGTGTAAGGAAGGTGCTGTGTTGAGAAACATCACCAGTTAAAACTGTAAAGTCTGTGTCAGCAGGATCTAATATTAATCATAATCATGCCCACTATGTAAAGAACATTCGAATGAATTTAGTTGGGCAGAAATTTTGGAACCTGAACTTTCTTGCATGATGATGCTACTTGCTCAGAGAGAAATGCCTGTAAGTGGCTTGAAGTCAGCATGAGTTCAAGTCCTTCCAGGGCCTGTAGGGTTAGCATATCTTTGCTGGCTTGGGGATCCTCTCTACCCATATTATCTTATGTCTGACAATAATCCAGATCTGTTAGTATATAAAATTTAGGTAACCTTTTATTTATTATTCATTTTTAGAATTTAAAATTATTTATTTATTTATGAGAGAGAGAGAGAGACAAAGAGGCAGACGCACAGAGAATAAGTAAGGGTCTGCCAGAGCCTCCCGCCACTGCCGATGAACTCCAGAGCCATGCACCACTTCGTGCATCATTGTATGTGAGAATCGGGGAATCAAACTCGGGCCGCCAGGCTTTGTGAACAAGTCCCTTTAACCACTGATCCATCTCTCCAGCCAGTAGCCTGCCTTTTAAAGAAGGGTTGCTAGTGTTGGATCACTGCAGTAAATACAGACGGCTTTTCATTGCTGGTGGTGGAGTGGAAGGGAAATGGAGAGGGATTTGTAGAGAAAATGTAATGTGTGGACTTCAAATGCATTTGTGAGATAGGCCCTTTCAATATTGTCTCTTGCCTGGCTTCCCTGGCACAGAGCTACTGGGTAGTCATGGGCCTCTTTTAAAGAGTCACCGAAATTTTAAAATTTGTCTTTCATTGTAAAAAAAAAAAAAAAAAAGAGCCGGGCGTGGTGGCGCACGCCTTTAATCCCAGCACTTGGGAGGCAGAGGTAGGAGGATTGCCATGAATTCAAGGCCACCCTGAGATGACAGAGTTAATTCCAGGTCAGCCTGGACCAGAGTGAGACCCTACCTTGAAAAACCAAAAAAAAAAAAAAAAAGGTTTCTTACCAAAAGGAATTTCAAATTAGTTTAAAGGAAGGAGAGTTTTGGAGAACTATGTAAAAAGAAACTGGAAACACTTCACACATAAAATGAAGCCTCCATTACAGGATGTCCATTATCAAAATAAATACAGACAGTTATTTCCACGGTTCCTCATTAAGAGAGTCAGTGAAAATAGCTGAAATTAGTTTACAAATTTTAAAGTATTTATTTACTTGCAAGCAGAGAGAGAGAATGGGTATGCCAGAGCCTCCAGGTGTTGCAAACAAATTCCAGATGCATGTGCCCCTTTCTGCATCTGGCTTTAAGTGAGTACTGGGGAATTGAACCTGGGTCATTAGGTTTTGCAGGCAAGTGCCTTAACTGCTGAGTCATATCTCCAGCCCCTGAAATTATTTTAATAATATGCTTTTCTTAATTAGCTTTATTGATAATATTACTTCAACATGCAGCCATTATTAAAAACAAACATTGTGTGCGTGTGTGCGTGCGTGTGTGTGTGTGTGTGTGTGTGTGTGTGTGCTGTCTTAGAAGCACCGTGTGTGTTGTGGCATTTTAGCACCCACCATTTGGGACTAGCCTCATTGCACGTGCTTGCTGTGGCCAGTGGCTCGTGCGCTGGGCAGCACCGCTCTCCAGTCATGCATTCCCAAAAGGAAGAAAAAGGTTGTAAATAGACTCTGAAAGCTTGAGGTCAAAAGTTGGCTTATCTGAACCATCAGTAAGCACAGCAGCTTTATCTGCTGGTCGGACGGCCAACAAGAACGGCACCGCTGAGCTGAGACAATTTCATGACCTGCTGGTTTTGGGGGGCGGGGGCGGTCACTAAACAGAAAACATGTTTTCTGCCTGAAGAATCGTTTCCATTAGCTATGACGGTTGGGGGATTTTCCTGTGCGAGGCATCTAGTAGTTTTCCTCACCCCGATTCCCAGCACGTGCAGAGCAGCAACTGAGATGTGTCTCCTGAGCAGCGTGGGAGCTTCTGGGGTGCACATGGGACAGCCTGCACGGCGCAGGGGCCAGCAAAGCGGAGCGGACCCCGTCTGCTCCGCGATGCGAAGGGCCCGAGCCCACCACAGCTAAGTTCTGATTAACTGAGCGCATTAAAAGAGTGCGTCTCTTCCTCCCAATGCGCCCAGCTCCTACTGACTGCAAGGGCCTTACTAGGCTGATCCAGTTCACTGTCTCTGCAGGTTGTTCCAACCTCATCTGCAACCACTGCATTCAGCAGCAGCGCCTTACAGTTATGAAAAGACATGGCCAGGCATGGGCAGCCGGGTTTGGGTGGGGGCTCAGCTCCAGACCCCCTGTTGTCCCCACCCTGAGACATGACCACCGCTGGGCTGGGCTGTGGCCCACCCTGCTCTTTAGGATGCCTGCCCAGCGTCTACAGAGTTCAAACTGCACCCAGGGACACCGTGCTCGACTTTCAGAGGATCACCAATGACGCCTGTGCTGTGGTTGTTACCGTGAAGGGGACGACCTGAAAATTTTCCAACCCGGCCAGTTCTCCAAAGATCTGTGCGCTGTCACCTTGCCAGCTCAAGCCGAGGCAGCCACACCTGGCCTGTCTCACTTCTGAAAAGGTGACATTTTAGCAGTCTGTTTATAAAACTGCCAAAGGAACATTTATTATGAGGTGTCAACACAGGAGGAAGGGAGAGAAACGTTTGCCATCAGGCTCTCGGGAGCTCAGAAGCGTGTGTCCTGGTGGCTTCGGCGGAGGACTGCGTGTAACAGAGCTGGGGTGGATTCTCACAGCTGGGCCCAAGGCATTAGTCAAAGGAATACGCTGAGGGGACATTTGTCTAACTATAGTAGATGATCAGAGTTTAAAAAGTCAAGGAATTGCTGAGCTAAAATTCTTCTGGCTACATAGATTTGACCCCAGCAAACTTGACAGGCCGCTCATGACCAGAAAGCAGGCATTTCCTCCGACAGGCCAGCAGAACGGAAGCACGGGTTTTTAGGAGAATCATAGGGTTTCTCTGGTGATCTGTCCAGGGTGCTCTCTCCCAACTTGTTGGTGCCTCTCTGGGAAATACCAGAACCAGAAATCAAGGTGCTAAAGAAACCAACGTCAGAGAAAACCTAAAAGTAATCTGAAAGCAGCCAGGTGTGGAGGCACACGCCTTAAATTCCAGCACTTGGGAGGCAGAGGTAGGAGGATCGCAGTGAGTTCAAGGCCAGGATGGTCTACAGTGAGACCCTACCTCACACACACAAAAAAAAAACAATAAAAAAAACAGTAACAATGATAATGATCTGAAAACTCTGGCTGTGGTCACTAATGCTAGACAAATTTAGCATCTGTCATCTTGTTCCCCTGGAGGTCATAAGCGGTGTGGCACATTTCAGAAAGCAGGGAGATAAGCTCTACTGGAAAGTTGGTCCTGGGTCACACCATTCCCGTGCAGAGGGTACAAAACAGACAGGTGCCCCCCGCACTCGCCTCAGTCAAATATGGATGACCAGTGCAGGGCCCGGGCCCAGTATAGGCGACAGCCATGCCCCCTGCCCCCCCACCCCTTCAGCCAGGAAACAGACAGAGACAAATGTCATGTTGTCCTGGGACTAGAGAGACAAACACCTTACGACCCACCAGTCAGTACCACCGCCCGGCTAGGACAGAGGGGTGGAAGAGGACTGCAGACAAGCCCCTCAGGGACATATTTATTTGGGCAGCTACTTTCCCCTGCCCCCCGCCCCAGGTCATGGGCACCTTGAAGACAACAGGCATATTTTAAGTTCATCTTTTAAGGCAGTGTGTCTTTTTTTTTTTTTGTAATTATGAAAGAAATGCAATCTTACTGTAGAAAATAGAGCACATTTTAGATTTTGGAGTCCTGTGAGTCATAATCAGTGCTCCATAAATCATGCTGAAATAGCATAAAGAGAGGAAAGAAAGAAGTGACAGGCAATCAGTTACCGTGGCTTCAATCTCATCGTTAAAATGGACATAATTAAGCCTTGGCCAAGAGGGGACCAAGAGTCCTGAGAGGCAGGCAGTGCTCCTCAGGGGGCTTCAGACGCAAAGGTGGCCTGTGGCTCTGGCTGCCACCCCACCTCTGGACTCGGGAATTTATGGGAGGTGAATTTGCCATAAAAATGAGGAACTGAGATTATGTGGCCTATAGAAGAGCAGCCTTGGGAACAATTTAAGAATTATCATGCAAACACTATATCCACTATAAAAAGTAATGTGTGCTTATTAGAGAAAGACTAGAAAATGAGGATGAAGCCCCTTGAGTTTTAGCTCTGCAGATATTTTAACACCTTCTCTCCAAGCACATTTTCTAAACATGATTTTTTTGTAATTTCTTCTTTTTCATCATTGCTCAATCTATGAGGGAAGCAAGGCTCATCAGTGCTGACAAAACCCATTTCGTGGGGGCTTTATTAGCACTGAGAGAGAAGGAATGGGAGAGAATACAATAGGCACTATGCACAGGGTAGGTGACATTGTTTCTTTTGAATCAGCTTTATTTGAACCATAAAGTATGTCTGAGTGTCCTGGGTCAAGACACAAAACAAACTGTTAACTGTGTATGGGGTCAAAAGGTTTGAGAAAAATCTTACCTCATATTTTTTCTTACTGGTTTCATTAACTAATTTTATAGAAACGTGGTTCTAGCTGGGCATGGTGGCACACATCTTTTATCCCAGCACTTGGGAGGCAGAGATAGGAAGATTGCTGTGAGTTCAAGGGCAGCCTGAGACTCCATAGTAAATTCCAGGTCAGCCTGGGCCAGAGAGAGAGACCCTACCTTGAAAAACAACAACAAAAGGAAAAATGCTTCTATATGGTTATGTATTAATGAAAATGCCATCATTATGAGTCCATTTCTTTTTTCTTTTTCTTTTTCTTTTTCTTTATTTATTTGAGAGTGACACAGAGAGAGAAAGAGACAGAGAGAGAGAGATTGAGAATGGGCGCGCCAGGGCCTCCAGCCACTGCAAACGAACTCCAGATGCGTGTGCCCCCTTGTGCATCTGGCTAACGTGGGTCCTGGGGAACCGAGCCTCGAACCGGGGTCCTTAGGCTTCACAGGCAAGCGCTTAACCGCTAAGCCATCTCTCGAGACCTATGAGTCCATTTCTTGTCACTAGTCATGAGTGAGCTTGTATTTCCTTTGGTGAGAATGCAGAGGATGTCATCTTCTCCCTTTATCGTCACCAATTCTCTGCTTTCCTTACTTCTTGCTGAGTAAAGTTATCAGTAAGCAAACCAACAAGCCCATCACAGCCTGCCGCCGCCTAGCTCTGTATCGCCATGTCTCTGCCAGCCTGTGGCAATGTTTCTTAAGTAGACAATGTGTACCCCTAAAACCATCTCATCTGATAGATACACTTGGCATTAAGTGACCTTGCATAGAAAGGACGTTTCCATGACTGTTCCTTTTTTTTTTTTTCTTTTTCT
Source organism: Jaculus jaculus (assembly GCF_020740685.1). Classification (NCBI taxonomy): domain Eukaryota; kingdom Metazoa; phylum Chordata; class Mammalia; order Rodentia; family Dipodidae; genus Jaculus; species Jaculus jaculus. The sequence goes on along the minus strand of NC_059113.1, from coordinate 108,136,953 downwards.
TTTTTTTCCTAGGTAGGGTCTCACTCTGGCCCAGGCTGACCGGGAATTCACTATGTAGTCTCAGGGTGATCTCAAACTCATGACGACCCTCCTACCTCTTGAGACCTGGGATTAAAGGCATGTGCCAACACACCTGGCTGACTGTTCCTTTTTTTCATGGTTTGTTTTTGTTTCTTTGAGACAGGGTCTCACTCTGTAGCCCAGGTGTATCTCACATTTATGGCAATCTACCTGCCTCAACCTCCTGAGTGATGGGACTACACACATAAGCTTTGTAATGATTTATTTACTTATGTGTGTGAGAGAAAGAAAGAGGTAGAGAGAGAGAAAGAGAAAGCAAGAATGGGTGCGCCAGGGCCTCTAGCCATTGCAAATGAACTCCAGACGCATGCACCAGCCCGTGTGCATCTGGCTTACATGAGTACTGGGGAAGAGAACCTGGGTCCTTTGCCTTTGCCAGCAAGTACCTTAACCACTAAGCAGGAATCTCTCCAGCTCACATAAGCTTGTTTGTAAAAGATTTTAGCTGGGCGTGGTGGCGCACGCCTTTAATCCCAGCACTCGGGAGGCAGAGGTAGGAGATTGCCATGAGTTTGCGGCCACCCTGAGACTCCATAGTGAATTCCAGGTCAGCCTGGGCTAGAGTGAAACCCTATCTCGAAAAACCAAAAAAAAAAAAAAAAAATTTATTTAAGAAAGATTCTCACATACTAAAACAAAAGTTTGAAGTATGAATAGAAGATAGGTCACTTAGATGATAAAGGTTGTATTCCTTAATCTAATAGTCTATATTTGAAATTTTATATGCACTTAGCAATAGGTTCTGGCAAGCTCTCGCTTTAATTTTCCAATGATTTCATGGGTAGGTTTGTCTGCAGAAGAGGAAGGGGAACAAAGTCCCTGTTTATCAAGATAGTCTTTCTTTTAACACCAGCAATGAGAGCCCTCAAACATGGATTTCCCCTCCCTATTTAAGAGCGCTCTCTCTTGATTGATACTTAATGCTTATAATGACCACAAGGGACACATTTTGTCTACATCCATATAAGTTGCTTTCATTTAAAAGGTTCAATGTTATAGCCCTAAAGGGCAATTCATTTAGTTAGCTGCCTCTGGTCAAAACAATAACAGTTCCTGGACACTTTAAAAGAGTATCGATCATTCTTTTTTAAAGTGCCCAGGAACTGTTATGGCATTAGCAGAAAGGCAGATGAAACCACTCTGTGTATCATAAAAATGCTCTCAATTAGAACTGAAAGAGCTTTCCTTACACCATCAGTAAGGCCCTCCCTCCATATCCGTTTTCCCTTCTGCAAAGTTTGTCTTTGCTTCCTCACAACTTTTTAAATTTTAATATTTTATTTATTATTTATTTTGTGGGAGAAAGAGGCAGAGAGAGAGAGAATGGGCATTCCAGTTCCTCCAGCCCCTGCAAACAAACTTCAGAAGATGAATGCACCACCTTGTGCATCTGGCCTATGTGGATACTGGAGAATTGAACCTGGGTTCTTAGACTTTGCAGGCAAGTGCCTTAACCACTAAGCCACCTCTCCAGCCCCTTCCTTGAGTCTTTTAAGGGTAGATCACAGAGGATGGTGGTAAAAATGAGGACATGTGGGACTCACAGGAAATAGCTTCGGTTCTTTTTCCAGACAGTAGTTCGCACAATTCCCAGAGATTCTAGACACATGATAGAACTCACTTCCTGTCAGAGGAGGCTGCGGATTCAGGCTTCACCTTATAAATTTGGAAGATATACGAATTCAGTGCCTTGCATGGTCTCTGATTAACGTGTGGTCACTGGGAATGCAGATCCCAGGCCATACGGCTTTGTCCTGTCACTGAACAGCTGTGTGACCTCAGGTGAGGGACTTAGCCTTTCTCTACTCAGCCTAGTCCTCTAAAAAGTGCATTAGGACAGTGTTATTGTGATTGGGCCCTGGACATCCTACTTCCTGTGGCCCACTTCTAGCAAAACAAAATGAGACTGGAGCAGTTAATGGGCTCAGCAGTTAAAGGCACTAGCTTGCAAAGCCTGATGGCCTGGGTTCGATTCCCCAGTGCCCACCTAAAGCCAGATGCACAATGTAGTGCAGGCATCTGGAGTTCCTTTGCAGTGGCAAGAGGCCCTGGTGCACCCATTCTCTCTCTCTTTCTGCCAAAAAAAAAAAAAAAAAAAAGTAGGAGACACAGGTTGATGGAAGAAATGGTTTTATCAAGGTTTGTGCTGGGAAGATGGGGTAGAGACTCCATCTCAAAGAAAAGTGTTCTCCATGTTTGAAAGGCGAAAGGTCTTGGGTTGTTGTGGGATAATGGGTAGAAGATTCCCACACTTGGCTGAGGTCTTTGTCCCCAGCCAGGTTCTTCAACTGTGGGGTCTGGAGGGCAAAGACTTGCTCTATCCTTTTCTTGAAAATTAGCTGAGGCCCACCTCTTGTGTCCTTGTGAACACACTGTTTGCATGTGAAAAATGAGATAAACAAAGGGAGAAGAATGACACGGGCCTCATCTTGGAATTTGGAGTAGAGCCCTGTGACCAGGAGAGTTACAAACTACACAGTCGGGATGCAGGGAGGTAGCATGGCTTTGTGTACATTGCACATTGTGCACTGATACCAAGGGAAGGTCGTTTCCTCTTGGAAAAGCATGGTTGGTATTTACAAGTTCATTTCAAAATGTTTTTATTAATTTGCAAGCAGAGAGAGGTAGAGAGAAGAGACATAGACAGAGAGAACGGGCATACCAGGGCCTCCAGCCACTGTGGATGAACTCCAGATGCATGTGCCCCCTTGTGCATCTGGCGTGGGTACGAGGAATCGAACCTGGGATGTTTGACATTGCAGACAAGTGCCTTCACTGTTGAGCCATCTCTCCAGCCCTGCAGGTTTATTTGTGTGCTCTGTCTTGCTTTAATTTTTAAATCTATTTTGCTACAGTATCTTGTAGGGATGTTATAAATTAGTTAATACTATACTCACACACATGGCAATGCCTTGGATATACAGAGAGTGCCATGCATATCCCTATCATTACCTCTCTCTTAGATTCAGGTATGTCTTGTCAGGCATGGTGGTGCACGCCTTTAATCTCAGCTCTCAGGAGGCAGAGGTAGGAGGATTGTTGTGAGTTCAAGGACAGCCTGAGACTACAGAGTGAATTCTAGGCCAGCCTGGCTAGAGTGAGACCCTACCTCAAAAAACAAAAAACAAACAAACAAACAACAACAAAAAATATATATATATGCACACACATAGATAGATACATACATACATAGATTCAGGTATGTCTCTTCCCAACATCCTCAACCTGCAGGTACCCCACCAGCTAATTTTCTATCCCATTCTTGGATGGAACCTTCAGTTTAGCAACAAAGCTGGTTGGGTGTGGTGGCTCACAACTCAAGTTTGAGGCCAGGCTTGGCAACAAAGTGAGATCCTAATCTTAAAAAAAAAAAAAGGAGGTGTACTTAGCGCACAAAGACTGTTCTAGTAATGGAGACTCCCAAGGCGAGGCTTAACTTCCTGGGATGGGAGAAGTGGGGAGGATTTCAGAAGCTCACTGTAGCCAGCCCAGTTTGGGGGTGATTGAGAGGGTATGCAGCCCCACTAATGATCTGCATTTGCGATGTTGCTATTTTCCTCTTTCAGAAGCTTAGTTTAGCCATTGTGGCTTTCAGCTTGCGCCCAGGCTAACCCTAACCCCTGCATCGCCGAGCGGGCCTCGATCGCGGGCTCAGCTGGTTGGGGAGTGTTCCGGACAGCGTCTTCCATTTCCGTTATTTCCCGGTTTGCCGGTGTGTTCCAGAGTGATCATCTCAGTCTCCCCTAGTCTGTGGCCCTCGTTTTCTGTTCTGTATGTACGTTTGAGTGCGTATTCATGCGTGTGTGATGGCTCGTCCGTCTGCAGGTGTGCACGGGGCCAGAAGATGATCTCACGTGTCCTTGCTCAAGAATGCCACCCATGTCTTTTTGTTTTGTTTTTTGGTTTTTTGTGTGTCTTGCTTTATCCCAGGTTGACCTGAAATTTACTGTGTAGTCTCAGTCTGGCTTCATAATCACAGCGATCCTCCTACCTCAGCTCCCCAAGTGCTGGGATTAAAGGCATGCACCACTATGACTGGGTTGGTTTTTATTTGTTGTTGTTGTTTGTTTGTTTTGAGACAGGGCCTCTTACTGGCCTGCAGCTATCACAGGGGTTGGAGCTGATGGATTTGCAAAGGGTGCTATTTAACAGTGTACTTCTTTTATGGATTTCCAAAGTTCTTTAATTTCTCTCTTTGAGATAAAGCTTATTGTTCCTTTTTATTTTATTTTATTTTTGTTCATTTATTTATTTGGGAGAGAAAGAGAGAGAATGAGCATGCCAGGGTCTCCAGGCACTGCAAACAAACTCCAGATGCATGTGCTATCCTGTGCACCTGGCTTACATGAGTACATGGGGAATTGAACCTGGGTCCTTAGGCTTCACAGGCAGGAGAAGACCAGAACTCAGCAGGAGCTGACCTCACCCATGCGAACTCACCAGCAAAGGGCAGTGTCTCCACTATGCATGCACGTCGTTCCGGAGAAAGGGTAAGGAAGCATAAAGTTGAGAAATAGGCAACATACATAACCTTCTACCCCTGCTGGGGCCCTACAGAGCAAAAACCCTGATATGAGGAAAGGGTTGATGTCAGCTTGCAGTTTCGTGGGGACGTTTTATCCTGGTGGAAGAGCCTGACAGAGCAGACACCCAGCTCACATCTTCACCCATCAGCAGCAGGGCAGGAGCAGCAAGAGTGAGCTGGCCCATGAGCACCCCACAGGGCTGGGCTCAGCAACCTCCCCATGACACACCTCCTCCAGACAGGCTCCATCTCCAAAGGATACACCAGCTGGGGATTGTGTATGAGGCTTAATCCTAAGCACCAGAAGCTGTGGGACCCATTTATTTAGAACCCCAAATAGACATGGCCAGAGGAGAATCTCTCCATCACATATCATAGTTAAGACATCAAAATTACAAAGCAAAGAAACAATACTAACAGCTGTAAGGAGAAAACACCAACTGTCATAAAGAGGCAAAAACATTAGATCTGGTGTCAGCAACCCTAGAAGCAAAGGCATTATGGGATCACACACTTCAAGCCTTGAAAGTAAATAATTGTTAATTAAAATTTTATATCTGGTAGACACCTTTAGTTCCAGCACTTGGGACACTGAGGAGGAAGATCACTGTGAGTTTGAGGCCAGTCTGGCTGTATGGAGTGAGTTCCAGGTCAGCCTAGGCTAGAGTGAGACCCCACCTCAAAAAAAAAAAAAAAAAATATATATATATATATATATATATATATATATATATATATATATATATATATCTTGTTATATCCAGCAAAATTTTCTATGAAAATAGATAGAAAATAGGAATATTTCAAGACAAACACAATTAGGACAATTTAGCAAACAAGCAATTAGGACAATGAAGGCAGCACTGTAGAAAAATCTTAAAAGAACAGTATACAAAGAGAAGGAAGAGAGACAGTTTTACGCACAAGAATGCAGGAAATAATATATTCCATGAAACCAACAAATGAACAGAATCAACAACAAACCAGCAAACATCCAACATCCAGGAGAGGAAGAAAAGAACTATTAATTAACCAATTAGCCAGGCAACAAGCAACATCATAAACAACCGCAAACCCTTCTCAGCTTCCAATAACTTCCAGTGCAAGTGGCCTCAATTCACCAAATAAAAGGCACAGATCAGGGGCTGGAGAGATGGCTTAGCACTTAAGGGACTTGCCTGCAAAACCTAAAGACCTGGGTTCGATTACCCATACCCAAGTGGAGCCAGATGCAAAAGGTGGTGCATGCATCTGAAGTTTGTTTGCAGTGGCTAGAGGCCCTAGTGTGCCCATTCTATCTCTCTCTCTCTCTCTGTTCCCTCTGTGCTTGAAAAATCAATAAAAATAAAAATAGCTGGGCAGCCGGGAGTGGTGACTCACGCCTTTAATCCCAGCACTTGGGAGGCAAAGGTAGAAGGATTGCTGTGAGTTCAAGGCCACCCTGAGACTACATAGTGAATTCCAGGTCAGCTTGGGCTACAGCGAGACCCTACCTCAATAATAATAAATAATAAATAAATAAATAAAATAAAAGACATAGGTCAGAAAGCACAGAGTTGGAACCATGCAGACCAAGGACATGTTAAGGAGGGACCATTAGCTGGGACAGTGATGGGACTCTGGCCGTTTGGAAAGGCTAAAGGCCAGAGACAAGGCCGACAGCCCAGCTGTGCTGGTCACAGAGCCCAGACCCTCCAGGCACAGCTGCTTTGAGAGGCTGACAGGACACAGCCTTCCTCTCCTCACAGCCCTGCCAAGGGTTGCCCCCTCTGCTTCCAGATAGCAAAGCCTGAAACAGAAGGGCGAAAGAGCTATGGGGGAGCAAGTACCAGCTGCCACACCGCATACTAAATAGCTTTATTGTTCTCCCAGACACCCCTTATCTAGGAATGTCCTTGAGCCTTCAGACATCTGCCTCAGCCAGAAACATAAGAAAACATAGCGTCTCTAAGTCTACTTAGGTGATGTCCGCTGACCTTGGACCCATTTCCTCGTGGCATAACACCCTCCCACCCCAACTCTCTCACGGGGAGGGTCAGCACTTCCTGGCTACATAGTGAGTTCCAAGTTCTTCACCAGATCTTAGCTAGTAACTCCCAGACAAATACTATCAAGAGAGGGTTGGTTCCAGTTGGTCTATGTCATAAAGACCCATCAAGATCAGGAAGAAGATCAACAACCACTCTGACACCAAAAGAATGTGGAGTTGCTATATTAATTTCAGAATAGATTTCACAGCAAGTGAAAGTATCAGGGATACAAAAAAAAAAAAAGGGATATTGTCAGGTTGGAGAGATGACTTAGCAGTTAAGGCACTTGCCTGCAAAGCCTAAGGACCCATGTTCAACTCTCCAGAAGATCCCATGTAAGCCAGACACACAAAAGGTGAGGCAAGTGCAAGGTTGCACATGCCCACTAGGTGGTGCAGGCATCTGGAGTTTGATTGCGGTGGCTGAGGCCCTGAGTACCCAGTCTCTCTCTCCCCCCCCAAAAAAGTTATATCATAATAAATTATGATGCAAAATATCAAAGAAAAACTCAGTAAGAAAATGAACAACTCAATTAAAATGTGGACAAATCCTGAATTGGATATTTCAACAAAAAATAATATATAGGGCTGGAGAGGTGGCTTAGCAGTTAAGCACTTGCCTGTGAAGCCTAAGGATCCCGGTTCAAGGCTCAATTCCCCAGGACCCACATTAGCCAGATGCACAAGGGGGCGCATGCGTCTGGAGTTCGTTTGAAGTGGCTGGAGGCCTTGGCGTACCTGTTCTCTCTCTCTTTTCCTCTCTCTCTCTCTCTCTCTCTCTCTCTCTCTCTCTGTCTCTTTCTCTCTCTGTCACTGTCAAATAAATAAATAAAAATAAACAAAAAAAATTTTAAAAAATATATACATAGCCAGGTGTGGTCGCACATGCCTTTAATACCAGTGCTCAGGAGGCAAAAGTAGGAGGATTACCATGAGTTCGAGGTGTGCCACCATGCCCAGTGACTGCTTAATCTTTAAACTTAATGTTTCATTTTTTTAGCAATCTAACCTAGAAAGGTACAGACTCATAAATCCCAATGGAGAGCCATGATGATCAAAATATATTATCTACAGGTATGGAATTTGTCAACAAGAAATTTAAAATGCTAATAGTCTTCTCACGGTTGGGAGGCTTTGGGCTATGGGGTGTTTGCTTCCTGAGAGAGTGACATCGTGCCCATGTCCCCATGATTTCTCTTTGAAATGAGATTTACTTCAGGGAGTTAAACGTAACCCCAAACCTTTCCTTTTCCCAGTTTAGTCCTCTTCTACTTTGCTAAGATGGTTAACTTTGGTTATAGTGAGGGAAGGGATCCACGTCCCTGCACTGTGGTCAGCTAGGGTCTTACTGTGTCGGTTGTCACCCTCTAAAGTGCCCATCAGGAGCCATCACGTCCTCTCATGTGGGTCCGCATTGACCTTTTTGCTGTGACAGCTTCAAAACTCACCGCCAGAGCTTACCTGATGGCTGTAAATACGGTGCCATAGTCTAGGTTAAAAATGCCTTTTGGATGTAGGCTCAGTGGTTAAAGGCACTTGTTTGCAAAGCCTTCTGGTCTTGGCTCAATTCCCTAGTACCCATATAAAGCCAGATACACAAAGTGGTAGGCATGCAGTGTGGCTTCTTCCAGCTTTCTGTCAGCTGGTCTACATGGAGGAGGTTATCAGCTCAGCTCCAGCAGGGTTTCTCAGTGGCCTTGCAGCCCAAGTGTGTGGAGTCTTCAGCAATAGGGTCTTACCATCTATTCCTGGTGGGAAACCAAGGGACTCGGCAATGGCCTGGAATGTTTTAGGGGCATCAGGGATCTCCCTGGCCAACAACTCACTGGAAGGTATCCCAGCCATCCCTAGCATTGAAAATTTTCTAGTAACAATCTATGGCTCCTGAGACTTCCATTGTCCACAGAAGTAGGCTTCCATATGTCTTATTTATATCCCCTTAGATTTTGATTAGCCCTCCCTCCACCTTTCCTTTATTCAGTCTCTTCCCCTGACCTCATTTAGGCCTTTTCACCCCCATTAATCTGTTCTACTCACATATATACAATATCATCCTCTTAAATACTGCCCTCAAAAAAAAAAAAAAAAGTGGTGCGCATGTCTGGAGTTTGTTTCCAGTGGCAATGGGACCTGGTGCCCCTATTCTGTCCCCCTCTCTTTTCTTGCAAAGAATAATTTTTAATTAAAAAAATATTGCATTCTTTTTTGTGTTAATTATTAAGTTATGATATTTACTGAGGGAAGTACAGAGCCAAAGAAAGGCACCCACATGGCTAGAGATCCTACATGGAGGGCCTGGGAAAACCATGGAAAGAAAAGAGAGAAAAGAAAGTTTAAAGAGTTTCTGCCTTTGGGGAGCTAGAGGGGATAGAGAGCCCATGTGGAGAATAAGGAAGTTCCTAAGTGGTCAGGCAGCTCAAAGAGAGTGCCTCCCTTTGCAAAGGTATTTATAACCTTATAGCGGTGGCCCCCTTCTGCTGGCTCAGGTGAACCAAAGTGACAGCTGCTTAGGGTTAGGGCTAGGGGCTGTCTCGGGAGCAGGCTAGACCTGAAACCAAGTTCTGGGGACTGAACTTGACGAATTACAATGTTTAAATCAAAGAACTCCCTTCCAGGTGGGCTCCAGGTTGTTTGTGGACAAACAGGTCTAGGGAACTAGGAAAGAGATAAGAAGTCAGATCATCTTTGATTTCTAGCAAGTGCAGTCTTTCCTGTCTTTTTTATTTTTAGCCCAGTCACCCTAGCTGCCGACTCCCTCTCATTCCCCAGTCTCCTGAGAAGACACTCTAACTGCCGTCAGAGGAAAGTGGACATGACTGGTCAGTCTTTAACTGCTTCCAGCTGAACGTGGGTGTGGACATATGGCAGTTAGCGTCTCTCCTAGAGAAGAGAACTATTCTAAAGGACCCTGAAAGTGTACTAATGGAGCACAGGAAGATAGCTTGGGAAGAAAATGTGGCAGAGAAAATAAAAGCAAGGAGTTAAATTTATTGTATTCTTTAATAATATTTTTTTTAAATGTCCTTTCATTAAACTCCCAACTTTCTGCTTCACACTAGGTCATCCTGAAGTGTTTCTTTCTTTTTTTTTTTTTCTGAAGCAAGGCCAAGGATCCAGTTTAATTTGAGTCAAAATCCCTCCAAATTTCTGGGAACTCCTCAGGCTGTGCCTCCACCTCAGTCACCACTGGCACCAGTATGGTTAAACTCAGAGTCAGTGGCACTCTGGCCCTCACGAGCATTGAGTATTGTTTGAACACCCTGTTTGAGACAGCTTTCGGAGAACAAGCGCTGCAGGTGATGATGATGTCATCAGTTGTGTTGAAGTTTCTGACTCCCAGCCAGATCTGGCGTGAGGGGCTTCTTTCACCTCCAGTTTCCCCTTAACTTTTCCCATCTTTTTATCCTGCCTCAGTTTCTCTCTCTGAGACATTAGTCCTTTGATCTTAAGGGCTCGCCATGATCAGAGGGTAGGTAGCAGGGCTGAAGGGCTGGGAGGACGTGGCGGTGGATCTGGACTTGTGAGCAGCATCCTTGGTCTAGGGATCACTGCTCACTCTTAGAGGCGTGTGAACATGGAAAATTTCTCAAGATCCATATGGTAATCTTGAGTTCTGAAATAATGATATGAATATAAGAAGAACATAGGGAATCTTGGAGGGGGCTGGGCAGATGGTGTAGTTGGTAAAGCGCTTGCCTTGCAAGCCTGAGGACCTGCGTTCCATCCCCACAGCCCCCGGGATAGCAAACGGGGAGGGAGAGGCTTCCAGCCCAGCGCTGGCGAGGCAGAGACAAGAAGATCCTGAGAGCGCAATGCCTTCGCTAGGGAAGTCCCAGGACAGTCTGTCTCCGAAGGTGGATGGTGCCTGGGGGCCACCTGAGGGTGTCCTCTGGTATCCACACAAACGTGCACATGTGTGCACACCCCGTCCCCTCACCTGCACACACATGTACTCACGCACATGCACACGCACACCCACAAAGAACCTCAGACCATTTGTCTTTTCTTTTAGCAAAATGGATCAAAGTTCAAGGTGGAACTGGGGTCTAGAGTGCCGGCCTCAGGCCCAGCTGTCAACTTTCTAATTTTATACTGCAGCCAACCTGACTTTCCTAAATTTTACTTTTCTTTTTAAAGCACAATATATATATATGTATGTATGTATATTTGGTTTTTTGAGGTAGGGTCTCACTCTAGCCCAGGCTGACCTAGAATTCACTATGGAGCCTGGAACTCATAGTGGTCCTCCCACCTCTGGGATTAAAGGGCGTGCACCCCCAAGGCTGGCTTTCAAGTGCCTATAATTGGATAAAATGCAGCCTAACGACAAGGGCTGAATGTTGGATTACCCGCAGCTTTGTGCCGTTTCCTTTCTCACTTGTGTGTTTAGAAGGCAGGGCTGGAGGGATGGCTGGTTAAAGGCATTTGCCTGCGAGGCCGAGAGACCCGTGTTGGATTGCCCACGTGACTCCAGAAGCGTAGTGCCCACTTCTGGAGTTCACCCTTGTTAGAGGCCCTGGCACGTCCAGCTTCTCTCTCTTCTCACTGCTTGCAAATAAGTAAATAAATAAATAAAAAGAAAAGAAAACAAAGAAGAAAAAGGAAAATTATGATCAACTCTCAACTCTGGGGCCCTCCTTATTTTGAGCTGCCCTTCCTAGACGACCGTCGCTGCCCTATCTTAAGCTGCCATCCATTGCGGTGCCACCATGGCATGGGTGCCTCATTTTCCGCCAGGCACCCAGTGGGACTTCTCTAATTATACTGTACCTCCTCCTCATCCTTTTTTTTTTTTTTTTTTTTTTTGAGGTAGGGTCTCACTCTAGCAAAGCCTGACCTGGAATTCACTATGGAGTCTCAGGGTGGCCGTCCTCCAACCTTGGCCTCCCAAGAGCTGGGATTAAGGGCGTGCACCACCACGCCTGGCTCCACCACACTTTTAAATATACAGTTCCATACACAGAGTGGCTGGATAAATGGGAACCATGGGTAAGTGGGTTTAAATTTGTCTATTTAGGTTTTGGGAACTTATGGAGGAGGCCCCTCCACCAAAACATCATTCAAATAAAACTTAGAGGTAGTCATGAGAGCCTAAGAAAAGGAAAGGTTTGAGTTATGGGCCGAGCGGTGAGGACGGGAGGCCTGGAGACTGGCCAGCCTCCTGATGCGCGCTTCAAACGCTGGGAAAGGGGACGGAGAAGGGCAGGGCGGGCTGCTGGGAAGTGCCACTGGGAGAAGATAAAAAGGCCGTGGCGGCACAGGGCACTCGGGAGGCTACAGAAGGCTGAGGTCGGGTTGTTCTGTGAGTTGGAGCAGCCCTGGCTGCAGAGTTCTAGGTCGGCCTGGGCTAGAGGGAGACCCTGTCTGCAAAAGCAACTTGGATTGAGGAGGGCTGGTAGAGTTAAACCCAGGGCCAGGCTCGGTCTGGTCCTGAGTAAGCAGTGTGCTATTTTTGACCTCCATGCTTGAGATATCTTTGGAAGGACAGCGCTATCTCTGCAGATAATTTTAATTTTACCCATCGTGTTAAAGTGTCAGACTCCCAGCCAGAACCACAAATAAGAGGAAGAACGTCCCATGTCCCTGAATTTCCTACACCCTTCTATCTTGCTTCAATTTGGCAGCTTTGTACAAAACTAAACCTGCTCTGAGCAGATCGTCTAGCTATTGAAATTGTATTTATTTATTTATTTGAGAGGGAGAGAGAATGGGCACACTACGGCCTCTAGCCGCTGCAAATGGACTCCAGATGCATGTGCCACCTTATACATCTGTCTTACGTGGGTTCTGGAGATCGAACCTGGGTCCTTTGGCTTTGTAGGCAAATGCCTTAACCGCCAAGCCATTTCTCCAGCCCTGAAGTTTCTTTTATTCATGCAAAAGAACCTACAACAATACACAAAAACCTATATGTAGATGTTTCTAGCAGCTTTATTTATCATGGCCAAATACTGGTAGCACCCACAATGGTTTTCCAGCGATAAATAGATGAAAACTGCTGTATATCTTGGCAAAGGAGCATTATCCAACATTAGAAAGCAATGAGTTGTCAAGCTATTCAAAGATGTGGGGAAAGCAAAGTGTATGCAGGAAGCCAATCTGAAAAGAAAATGTACTATATGATGCCAACTGTATGTTGTTATGGGAAAGGCAACATGAAGTGGAAGGTGGAAAGATCAGGGGCTGCAAGGAACAGGCAAGGGACAGATCATTTTTAGGGCTATGATATATATTACAGTGGTAGATACTGATAAATTCTCTCTCTCTCTCTGCATATATATATATATGTATATATATATATATATGTGTGTGTATATATATATATATATATATATATATATATATATATATTTCTGTTTCAAAGCACGGTCTCACTCTAGCTCAGGCTGACCTGGAACTCACTCTGTAGCCCAAGCTGGTCTCAGACTCATGGCGATCCTCCTACCTCAGCCTCCAGAGTGCTGGGATTAAAGACCACCCCCCACCACGCCTGGCTTTCATTATACATTTGTAAAAGCGTGGAATGTCTAATATCAAGAGTGAAACATCAAGCATGTACTTCAGGGGATAGTGACTTGTTAGTGTTTGTTTCTGGAAACAAATGTACTACTGTGGTATAGACTGTCAGTCATGGGGGGGTTGTACATGTGGGGGAGCAAGGATATACAGAAGCAGTTTCGACTTCCCATTCGGTTTTACTGTAAGCCTAATACAGCTCTAAAACAAATAAATTTTATTAATTAAAAGATCTTTGGCTGAACTTTTAGAAACACAAACCTGTATTTTACCAAATTAAAAAGGATTGTTTTTGAATCATGATACAACTAATTAACTTTTGGGTAATATAATTTGACATGAGAATTCATAGAGTCTTTTTACATTTTATTTAAACTAAATATAATTCAATAAAGTACTTATTATGGATTCTAGTGCCAGTCACTTTGACAAGTACTATTGAGAAATATTAATCTTAAAATACATAGTTCAGAGATGCTGGATCATCTTTATTCATGAAATTATGTTCCCAGAAACAGCCTAGATTTCATTTGCACAATTTATGCTGCCCTGCATTCTGTTCCTGCATTTGCATTCCCTGCCTTCCTTCCACAGCAGGGTAACAACCCCATATCATGGTATAGCATTTATAATAGTCATAGACTCACCCTAAAATGTGTCGATGTAAACTCTGATATTGGTGGGTAATCATTAAACTGTTTGAATATCACTCCGAATATAGATAATAGTTCTATCAGTTTTATCTTTCAAAAATCTCCATAAGGAGAAATTGGGCAGCTGCATGGTTATCTTATGCTCTACAAGAACAAGACAATATACAATACTTTTGTTTGATTCTTGCTGGTAATCTTAGAATTGAAGGACATTTCACCGATTCCTGTGTCTTCTGCTGCTGCTTCCCTTGTACAGCACATTATTTCCCCCCAAAATAGTACTATCAGGTCTGTGTTTTTGTTTTTGTTTTGTTTTGTTTTGATCTAGGCAGTTTCACTGTAGTCTAGGTGGATCTGAAAGTCAGTAGCGCATGCTATTCTTGAACTCTGATCTTCCTACCTCAGCCTCCCGAGCGCTGGGATTAAAGGCGTGCGTCTCCACGCCTGCTCTGCTGCTTTTATCTTGCTTTTCTCTTATCTGTGTGATTGGTTCTTCTGAATCTTGTTATGTAACCTAGGCTGACCTCTAACTGTGATCCTTCAAAGTGCTGGGATTACAGGCATGACCCATTGCATGGTATTGAGGATGTTAAAAAAAAATTTTATTTGTATTTTTATTTATTAGAGAGAAAGAAGAGAGAATGGGTGTGCCAGAGCCTCGAGCCACTGCAAGTGAACTCCAGACACATGCGCCACCATGTGTATCTGGCTTACATGGGCCTGGGGAATCAAACTTGGGTCCTTAGGCTTCACAGACAAGTGCTTTACGTGACAGGCCACCTCTCCAGCCCATGAAGCCCCTTTAAAGGATCAGGTTATGTGCTTGTTTTCGCCTTTGAAAACTTCATGGTGAGAGCTCTAACTTGGGATTCTTTGCAGTTTTTCTGTCAGGCGCCCTCTGGCAGTCTGGGAATTCTGTGGACACTGTCCCAGAAGTAAGCCCACCCTTAGGAAAGAAATGCTGCTGATTTAACTAGAGTGACTCTCGAGGCCACACCATGAGCAGACTTGCGGTAAGCCAGCCCAGTGAGTGGATATGTGATAGATGATGGGTATATGACAGCCAGATAGGTGATAGATGATGATGATGATGAAGATAGATAGATAGATAGATAGATAGATAGATAGATAGATAGATAGATGAAAAGATAGATGTCAGATAGATAGATAGATAGATATAGATATAGATATAGATAAATAGATGGATAGGTGATAGATGGATAGATGATAGATAGATGATAGATGGATAGATAGATATAGATAGATGATAGATAGATAGATAGATAGATAGATAGATAGATAGATAGATAGATAGATGGAAGCCAGGTGTGGTGGAGCACACCTTTAATCCCAGCACTCGGGAGGCAGAGGTAGGAGGATCGCCGTGAGTTTGAGGCCACCCTGAGAATACATAGTGAATTCCAGGTCAGCCTGGACTAGAGTGAGACCCTACCTCAAAAATACAAACAAACAAACAAACAAAAACCCAGATAGATGGATAGACAGATAGATAGATAGATAGATAGATAGATAGATAGATAGATAGATAGATAGATAGATGGAGGCAGACAGTAAGGAAAGGAAAAGGAGCCAGGAGAGGGTTTCCTGGAGGTCACGAAACCCTCTGGAGGAATCCTGCTGCCCTGTTACAATAAGTGCCCTTTCAGGCAGCCCAGCCAGACGTTTTTATCACACGGTCATCTCAGTTGGGACATTCTCAGCACTAAATGTCTGCCCCTTCTGCAGTCTGGCTTCATTGCAGACCTTAGGAGATGATTGTGCTCACGGTGTGTCCCTGGCCCTTGGGGGCTGCCCGGGACTCCAGGCGGAGCGTCGTCTAAGACCTGCCGGAGGCTTCTGGCTTAAATACATCAGACCCGCTTGGCTCTGGCATCTGGCAGAGCTCCAGGGCACTTGGGGGCAAGACAGGAATTCACAATCAGGACGTGCTTGTGGCTGTGGAGCAGAATCTTTCAATTAAAGCTTTTAACGTTTTTCCTCAGCAGTCCCCAGGGGTTCAGCCATTCTCATGGTGAGCTTTGAAGAACCGCAGGGTAAACCAGCGAGGGGCTCGCCCGGCTCACTGCAGATGTCACCAAAACCCAGACACTCTTCCCGATCCAGAACTCCTGAGGTCCTGAGGGACTTGGAGTGAGGTCTAGGGAGAGTTGGACTACTTCAATATTGTTTTCAGCAGAAATTGCTCTGTCGTGAGGCAGGGTGGAGAGATGGAAAATTAAGTAGACATGGGATGGGAAAGAAAACCTCAACCAGGGATAGGGGTCAGAGTACAAAACTTCAACACAACAGGTAAACTTGAAACTGCCTCCAGATAGAGCTGTTCTCCTAAAGATACCTCAAATCGGATGGCAAAACAATAATCTTCGCTAACGCATAGCCAGATGTTTCTGGCCTTGACTGTAAGTCTACTACCATCACGGTCTCATCTCTAAGCCTAAACATAAAACCATCTATAATTTCATTTGTGAAAGGAATCATATATATTTTATTTTTGTGGTAATGGAGATAGAATCCAGGGCCTTGTGTATGATAAGTAAGCACAGCCCAAAAGGAAAGTTTTAAAAATGTATTTGTGGAAGTCTTCTTCATCTATAAAATGGAAATATGAACTTTTTACCTATCAAATAGATTGCATTGCTCACTAAAGGAACTCGCGGTAAAGCATTCTGTAAGCTCCGCAGCACGTGCAATTACTTAAGTTGTTGAGAAGTAAGATACCTGTACGATACCTACTCTCAGCAACGGCTTGTTGGCTCTCTGTTGCCCAGTGTCTAAGAAGATTTTAGTGCTGCAATTGAATACAAAAACTTCCTACAAGATCACTACAAACTTTATTTCCTTCACACTTAAATCTCTTTTTGTTTGCTTGTTTTGAGGTAGGTCTTATTGAGGCTCAGGCTGACCTAGAGCTCACGCCATAGCCCTGGCTGGCCTTGAACTCACAATCCTCCTATGAGGATGCTCTCGCCTGCAACATTTCCCCACCAGCCAGTCCACTTCGGTGATTATAAACTTGAACCTTCACACCCAGCTACATTTCCTTAATATTTGAACAATTATTGACTTAGTTTGATTAAATGTTTATATTTTATCTTCTTATTTAACCATATTCAAAATGTGTCACCCATTATAAGAATAAACCAAATTGGAATCATACATAAATCTAAAATAAATAAATAAATATATACATATATATATATATATATATATATATATATATATATATATATATATATATATTTGTGGAGCTGGAGAGATGGCTCAGTGGCTAAGGTGTTCGCCTGCAAAGCCTAACAACCAGAGTTCGATTTCCCAGTGCCGATGTAAACCCACATGCAGAGTGGCACGCGCATCTGGAGTTCACTTGCAGCAGTGGCTGGAGGCCCTGACACACACGTTCTGTCTCTTTTTCTGTCTGTCTTTTATCTCTCTCTGCTTAAAACTAAGTAAATAAAAATTTAAAAGTATGCGTATTTGTTTCAGGTATTTGTGGGGTGGAGTGCCCACGCCACAGCATGAGTGTGGACACCAGAGGATTACCTTGAGGTGTGTGCTGCCTTCCTCGACACAGGCTCTCTTGTCCTGCAAACCACTGGTTCTCCTGGCTCTGCCACCCATTGTCATCAGGGCACTGGGACCACAGATGCGTACACCTACTTGCCTGTGGAGTTTGGGTGCCATCTGCCCCTTGAGTCAGGACCAATGCGTACTTCCTATGACTAACTAGTGTGATGGTTTGTGTAGATTGTCAACCTCACAGGACCTAGAGTCACCTGGGGGGGGGGGGGATTATCTAAATTGGGTTTTGTTTTGATTTGGTTTTTCAAGGTAGGGTCTTGCTCTAGTCCAGGCTAACCTGGAATCACTATGGAATTTCAGGGTGGCCCCAAACTCACAGCGATCCTCCTACCTCTGCCTCCCGAGTGCTGGGATTAAAGGCATGTGCCATCATGCCTGGCAAATTTTTGTTTATGTATTATTTATTTATTTAGAGAAAGAGAGAGAGAAAATGTGCACACTGGGGCCTCCAGCCACTGCAAACGAACTCCAGACGCCGTGTGCCACCTTGTACATCTGGCTTACATGGATAATGGGGAATCAAACCTGGGTCTCTAGGTTTCACAGGCAAATGCCCTAACCACTAAGCGACCTTTCCAGCTCACCTTGTGACACTTGTGTTCTGGAGTAGAGCGTGCCACTTACATTTGGAGGCGGGACAGGGTGACAGATCCCTGACGTGCAGTCCAGCTCCCCACAATAAGGGGTGCTGTGCCCCACCCCGCTTTTGAGCTTCCTGCTATTTAGATTATTTGTAGTTATCATGCCACAATGACCAGAAAAACTTATAATTGTCTTCACTTAAGACTGAGCCCCATTACACATGCAAACTTTTCAAAAAGTTTTAAAAAGTGCTGATTTAAAAAAAAATGTGCTGATTTTTCCAGGAGTTCAGGCATGTTACAAGAAGAATATGCTTCCTTTTGTCAAAAATTTAACGAGCAGATTTCCATTTCTGAAGCTATCTGAAAGCAGCACTATCTATGTATTGAGGAAACAATTCAACCCACCAAGTCAGGCTGCTAGGTAGAGGCTGAGGAGAGAGGCTCACTCCAGCCCAGGCTGACCTGGGACTCACTCTGTAGTCTCAGGGTGGCCTCAAACTCAGGGTGATCCTCGTACCTCTGCCCCCTCCCCCCCCCCAGTGCTGGGATTAAAGGTGTGCACCACCACGCCTGGCTTGGGTAGAGGCTTTATCCTGGATATAGATATAAAACCTGTGAGTGCAAATGTATGATTATTTAATTAAATAAAATTCAGGAGGAAATTTGTACTGCAGTGGGAAATTGTGCACTTCACATCACCTGTCTCTGGGGTTCATGATTCTACTCTACATGACGCACTTGTCAAGTCTGTTAATGGAGATAATTAAACTCTGTTAA
Organism: Jaculus jaculus; assembly: GCF_020740685.1. Classification (NCBI taxonomy): domain Eukaryota; kingdom Metazoa; phylum Chordata; class Mammalia; order Rodentia; family Dipodidae; genus Jaculus; species Jaculus jaculus. Next base: position 108,118,188 of record NC_059113.1, on the reverse strand, counting down.
GTAGAGGTGATTAAGAGCAATGCCAAATAATTGTTGTCGACGTACAGGAACATTCTGTTGATCCAGTTGACTTCCCTCTTCACGACCGAAGAAGCTGGTTTTGCCTCCATCTGTATACTCATGTTAATACTGCCGAGACTGACACGTGCTCATTCTGTAGCATCTCTCTTGAACAGGCTGTGACATTTGTCAGGTTTCTCATAAGTTAATTACAGTATGTATGTGCATTTTTATATCTTGGTGAGAGTCATGCTTTTATCTTTAAAAAAATAATTTTGCCGAGCGAGGTGACGCACGCCTTTCATCCCAGCACTCAGGAGGCTGTGGCAGGAGGGTCGCATTTGTTCGAGGCCACCCTGAGAATACAGAGTGAATTCCAGGTCAGCCTGAACTACAGTGAGACCCTACTTCCAAAAAAAAAATCAAACTTAACAGTAGTCTTGTCCAGCATTTGCTACGTGTGTGTGTGTGTGTGTGTGTGTGTGTGTGTGTGATATGTATGTGGTGTGTATAACATATGCACATGTGTGTGCAGATACACGTGTCTAGGTGCATATGTGTGGCGACCAGAGAAGAATGCTGGATGTTCTCTTATCTCCTCTTACTTTGTTTCCTTACGACGGATTCCTCATTGAAACTGGGGGCTATTGTGTTCAGACTGGCTCTCCCAGAATCACTGTCCTTTTACTAGCTTCTTAGAACACTGTATTTATTTATTTTTAATGTGTCATTTATTAATGTATTTGAGGATAGCAAAGGAGATATACAAATTTTTTTTTAAGGTAATATGACTCTGTGGGGTGTGGTGGCGCACACCTTTAATCCCAGCACTCGGGAGGCAGAGGTAGGAGGATCACTGTGAGTTCAAGGCCACCCTGAAACTACATAGGGAATTCCAGGTCAGCCTGGGCTAAAGCGAGATGCTACCTCACAAAAAAGGTGGGGGCTGGAGAATGGTTCAGTGGTTAAGGTGCTTGCCAGAAAAGCCTAAATAACTTGGGGTTTGATCCCCAGTACCCACATAATACCAGACGCACAGAGAGACACGTGATCTGAAGTTCGTCTTCAGGGCTGGAGGCCTTGGTGTGCTGTTCTGTCTTTCTTCTCTTTCTCTCTCTCTGCTTGCAAACAAATAAATAAAGACTATGAGCTCTGACAAGTCCTCCGAACAAACATATGTAATTGATGAGCTGAGTTGTTATTTTTCTCAGTCAGAAAGAAGGTTCTAGAACTCTAAGCTGCTTAGAGAAATCACTAAGCTGTGATTTGTTTTGGAAGCTGCCCCTTTCCTTTCAGCTCCAGCATCCTCGTGATAGGAAGATTACAAAATAGCCATATGTGAATACCACTGACCCAAAATGTTATCCTCAGTATTTTCTCCTAGATCATCAAAAACGAAGTCTGTTCCAGACAGACAGCCCTGTCTGATCATCTTGGGGAGTGTCAGGAAAGACCGAATGGTGACACGCGTCCCCTCCCTCCCCGCCTTTGAGGGGAGTACAGCGGGCACGGCGGGCTTCTCGTCCACATCGCATGGTGGGAGCCCTGGCTCTGAAGCGCGGCTCCGAGGCAAGTCTCAGGAGCAGCGATGGTAACGGCTTGTACGGTAGCATGTTTGGAGCGAAGCGGGAAGGGGGTTTCAGGCTGAAGCAGTACTGACCTGATTTAAGGGTCTTGACACCGTTTCACCCCTGCCTGCTGGCTGGGAATGTTCTCAGCTGACAATGATGAATGAATACACACACACACACACACACAAGATCGGCTCCTGGTTGTATACTCTGAAAACATCTTTATTCCAGGTTACTACTTTTCATTGCATTCAATAAACACATAACCCCAGATGCAGGACACAAATGCTTGGCAAATAAAAATGAAGCTGAGAAAATTTATAAGCCTGGCTTATATATTGCTTTATTTGGAGGATCATTCTTACAACTTCTTTTTCTTCCCACTGAAAGGATCATGCATCATACATGAAACTAAGCTTGGTGGAAGATCCGTCAGTAGAGTTAGGGCGCAGCAGGACAGCAGCCAGCTACACGGTCGTCAAGGGGCTTGTTTGTGTTGCAAAACCAGTTGACTTTATTTAAAAAAAAAAAAAAAAAGTATGGGCTGGAGAGATGGCTTAGTGGTTAAGGAGCTTGCCTACAAAGCCAGAGAACCCAGGTTCAACTCCCCAGGACCCATGTAAACCAGATGCACAGGATGGCGCAGGCGTCTGGAGTTTGTAGTGGACAAAGGGCCTGGCGTGCCCATTCTCTCCCTCCCTCTCTTTCTTTCTCTCTCTGGGTCTCTTTGTCTCTCTCACTCAAATAAGCTAAAAAAGAATAAAAAGTATTTCCGTGCACATGCACTGGTGCGTGCTGCTGCAAATCAGGCCTTACACGGGCAGCTGGAGGATGAGCCCCGGCCAGCAGGTTCGGGAAGCGCATACCCATCCCCACTGGGCCATCTCCCCAGGCCCCAAGCTAACTGACGTTCAAACAACCCAGGAAGTCTTTCTGAAGGAGCTTAAGAAAATTCCAGCAATGAGGACTAGCACCCCCGCTCCGGGGAGATACTCCGTGCGAATCCCCAGGCAGGATCCCTCGCGCACATGAGCAAAGCTGCCTGGCTTCAGACTGGGTCGAGACTCACATGGCCAGCTCTGCACCAGATGCAGAAGTCCTCCTCCTCCGGCACGTGCAGTGCGCCGCGACCCCACAGCGCGAGGCTGAAATGACCCCTGCTTCGGAAGAAATAGTGGGTAAGATATCTGCTGTGATAAACTATAAAGAATTTAAGGCTCGATTTTAAAAATATTTCTATCTGTTCCCTTGCAAGAAGAGAGAGAGGTCTGCAATTACCACTGAACACTGAAGGTGTTGAGCCCAAGATTATCTGTTAATTAAATGAAATTTGCTTTTAAGTCACAGTGTGGACTAAACACAAGGTATAGAGTGTTAGGTATAGGCTTGACTTGGTTTTCTCTTAAGGACAAAAATAACATAACAGATCTGTATGTATGGAGGCTCATCAAGTTTTAAACGTGGATAGATGGAGCAGAGCTCAAGGAGGAAACCATTCCTCCTTTAAGTTGGTCAGGGTGAAATGATGGGAACAGCATGGCACAAAAACAGAGATGTAGATTGATGGAAGAGAATAGACGATTTGAGTATACACAGCCACATAGCCAGAACCACCTGAAGTTTCTTTAAAACTATTTTATTTAAAATTGTTTTAATTCTTTTTTTTTTTTAATTTCTTTTTGTTCATTTTTTATTTATTTATTTGAGAGCGACAGACACAGAGAGAAAGACAGATAGAGGGAGAGAGAGAGAATGGGCGCGCCAGGGCTTCCAGCCTCTGCAAACGAACTCCAGACGCGTGCGCCCCCTTGTGCAACTGGCTAACGTGGGACCTGGGGAACCGAGCCTCGAACCGGGGTCCTTAGGCTTCACAGGCAAGCGCTTAACCGCTAAGCCATCTCTCCAGCCCTGTTTTAATTCTTTATGATTTCTTTACTTATTTGAGAGAGACAGGGGAAGGAAAGAAAGGCAGAGGCGGGGGGGGGGGCAGGGGCAGGGGAATGGACATGCCAGAGCCTCTAGCCACTGCAAAGGAACTCCAGATGTATGTGCCACCTTGTACATTTGGCTTACGTAGGTCCTAGGGAATTGAACCTGGGTCCTTTGGCTTTGCAGGCAAACACCTTAACCGCTAAACCATCTCTTCAACCCAAAATGTTTATTTATTTATTATTTATTTGTTTGCAAGCAGAGAGACAGACAGAGAATGGGTGTGCCAGGGCCTCCAGCCACTGCAAAGGAACTCCAGATGCATGCACCACTTTGTGCATCTGTCTTAATGTGGGTAATGGGGAATCAAACTCAGATCATTAGGCTTTGCAGGCAGGTGCCTTGACTGCTGAGCAATCTCTCCAGCCCCACCTGAGGATTTTCTGCTTTGTTTTATTTTTACAAAGATGCGAAAAATCCACATTGGGGATAAGGCAAGCTCTTCTGGAAAAAAAAAAAAATGGACAGCCACATCTAGAAAAATGAAACCAGATCCTTATCTCTCACCTTGCACAAAAAATAAACTCCAAATGGATCAAAGACCTGAAACTCTGCAACTATTAGAATTTTAAACAATAGAGTAAAGCCGGGCGTGGTGGCACACGCTTTTAATCCCAGCACTCAGGAGGCAGAGGTAGGAGGATCACTGTGAGTTTGAGGCTACACTGAGACTACATAGTGAATTCCAGGTCGGCCTAGACTAGAGTAAAACCCAACCTTGAAAAGACAAAAAAAAAAAAAAGAGAGAGAAAGAGAGAGAGAGAAAACATTTCAAGATATAGCCATAGGATAAAACTTTCTGAAAGGGACTCTAGCCACCCAGGAATAAGGCCAACAATTGACAGATTCTTATGGAATTAAAGAGCTTTATACAGCAAAGGAAACAGTTCACTGGGTGGAGAGAGCATACAGAATGGGAGGATCTTCACTAGCTAAACATTTGACGGGTTAACATCTAGAAATCAAACAACAGCCCATTCAATAAATGGAATATGAAATGAACAGGCAGCTCACAAATAGAGGAAGTTCAAATGGTCAATGAAAATATGAAAAAATGTCCAACCTCACCAGTCATTAGATAAATTCAAATCAAAACTCCACTGAGGATCTGACTCCAATCAGAATGTCAGCCTCTAGGAAAACAAACAGCACGCGCAGGGGGTGGGGGTATGTAGACAAATGAGAGCCCTGAAACATTGATGGTGGGGCCTGGAGAGCTGGCTTAGCGGTTAAGGCGCTTGCCTGGAAAGCCTAAGGATCCAGGATCAATTCCCCAGGACCCACGTAAAGCCAGACACACAAGGTGGCGCATGCATCTGGAGTTCGTTTGCAGTGGCTGGAGGCCCTGGAGTGCCCATTCTTTATCTGCTTCTTGCTTTCAAATAAATAAATAAAGAATGAAATAATGAAATATTTTTTAAAAAAACATGTGTAGTGGGAATGTAAACTAGTCCAACCTCCATGGAAATCAGAATGGAGATTTCTTAAAAACAACAATAAAAAAAAAGAAAAACTTAAGACTGTAGAGATGGCTTAGCAGTCAAGGTGCCCACTTGCAAAGCCAAAGGGCCCAGATTCGATTCCCCAGGACCCACATAAGTCACATATACAAGGTGGCACATGTGTCTGGAGTTTGTTTGGAGGGCTAGAGGCCCTGGTGTGCCCCTTCTCTGAAGTATCTCACAAACATACTTACACATCAGTGTTTATTCCAGCACAATTCATAATAGCTAAGGTACAGAAGCAAGCAACCTGGGTGACCAAAGCAGAGCAATGGACAGGGAACGTGTGGATGTGTACACAGTGGAATTTTTTTCAGCCATGAAGAATGGAGTTACGTCATTTGTGGGAAAATGGGCACATCTGGAGGTAATCATGCTAAGTGAATTAAGCCAGACACAGAAAGACAAACATCATGTTTTCTCTCATTTGTGGCTCCTAGATTTTATATTATTGCATGAACTCATACATGCATATGTTAAACAAAAATAGAAATGAGATTATCTAGGGGCATAAAGGAGATTTAATTGAGGGGGAAAGAGAGAGGAGAGAGGATAGGGAAGAGGGGAAGTATGCTTAACCTACAATATATGCCTATATATATATTTTTTTATTATTTATTTATTTGAGAGCAACAGACACAGAGAGAAAGACAGATAGAGGGAGAGAGAGAAAATGGGTGCGCCAGGGCTTCCAGCCTCTGCAAACGAACTCCAGACACGTGCGCTCCCTTGTGCATCTGGATAACGTGGGACCTGGAACCGAGCCTCGAACCGGGGTCCGTAGGCTTCACAGGCAAGCGCTTAACTGCTAAGCCATCTCTCCAGCCCAATATGCCTATATTTTTAAATACATTAAACTTACAATGAGGTGATGTGAGATGAAGCACTGGGATCCAAAGAACAAAAGGAGTGCAACTTTCACGCGGGTGAGTTACACCTCTGTTGTCTGTGGTAAAGTCTCAGTCCTGCCCAGCCTGACCTGGAACTCACAGTGGTCCTCCTACCTCTGCCTTCCAAGGGCTCGAATTAAAGGGGTACATCACCATGTCCAGCTTTTCTGTTCTTTCTTTAAATTTTTTTTTAAATTTACTATTTGAGAGAAATACTATGGAGGTACCAGGGCTTCTTGCCACTGCAAACAAACTCCAGACGCCTGCACCACTTTGTGCATCTGGCTTTATGTGGGTACTAGGGAATAGAACATGGGCCAGCAGGCTTTGCAAGCAAGTACTTGAACCACTGAGCTGTCTCCCCAGCCCTAAACTTGAGTTCTTTTTAACCACCATGTTCTGTGTGCTCTGTGAAATACAACTATTAGTACAGAGATGTGTGTGAAGCTAATGGATGGATATGCATGCAGTATCTTGGCCCATTCCTGTTACCACAATAAAATACCATAGACTTGGTAATTTGCCAGTAGGATTAATGCACTGAAGTTCAAGACCAAGGAGACAGCAGATTTGGAGTTTGGTTAAGGGCTTGCTGTGATTCTAAGAGGGTGCCTTAGACATTGTACCACCCAGATGGGTGTGGTGTGGAAGAAGGGTGGAGGAGCCAAAAGCGCCTAGCTAGCTCTCTCTGCCCTTTTATGGGCTGTCGATTCCATGGAGGAGGGGGGAGCCCTGGTGGCCTAATCCTTGCCTAAAGATGCCACTGTTGGAGAGGAGCGCACTGGGGTGTGATTCTTCAACACGAGTTCTAGCATTCAAACCACAGCACAGAGATGCAGGTAGATGTATACGGGCAACAAACAACGTGGCAGCCTTTCAGTTCACGTGCCCCGCGGCAGCTTGAGTTTCCACATTTGCTGCCTGGCATTTCTCAGCCACAGTCAGCTTTCTCTAGACAACAGGAACTTGGCATGTAGCTGTGTGAAGCAAGAGCCCCCCATCTAGTCTTTCTGGGGGAGGGGGTGGTGCACTTTTATTTCTAGAGAGATTAGGCAGGCAGCATTGTTTTCTTGTGCGCTGGCTGGGCACTCCTGGGGAGAGCAAATCTGCTTTCCCACTCTTTTCTGTCTTTTTTTTTTTTTTTTTTTTTTGTCTGGGCTTTGTGCGGGTGGAGGGAAGTGGAGGTAAGGGAACTTGCCTTGAAATGGAGTGTAGTTCCCACAAAATCATTCTCGCATACCTGCCCAGGGCTTTTGGAAATCAGATTGATGGTGGGGCTGAAGGGAGCTGGAAATAAATGAAAGAAAACACCCAAGGAGTTTGTCCTTGGAAAACCAGAGGGCAGTGAAGGCTGGGCACAGAGTAGAAAGGAATTAAGGAGACGGGCTTCTGTCACAAGCCACCACCATTGCTTCTGAAGCCCAAGCGAGGACCCTCTGGTGCCATTCTCCAAATGTGCTAGGACCTAGGAAATTCCTAGTTACACCCTGTTGGATAAGTGCTCCTAAATGTGATTAGGAATGTATTATGGGGTTGGAGAAGATGGCTCAGCAGTTAAGACACTTGCCTGCAAAGCCAAAGGACCCTGGTTCAATTCCCCAGGACCTATATGAGCCAGATGCACAAGGAGACACATGCATCTGGAGTTCCTTTGCAGTGGCTGGAGGCCCTGGCATGCCCATTCTCTCTTTCTCTCTCTACCTCTTTCTCTCTCTCTCTCAAATAAACAAATAAAATACATTTTTTTAGAAAAGAATGTATTATGTGTTATTATATGTATAGATGTTATTATATGTACAGATGTTATTATATGTACAGATGTTATTATTTGTATAGATGTTATTATATGTATTATATGCTGACTTCATAAATGTTAACTTCATGGATGAACTGAGACAAACGCTCACTCTCCCGTCTCTCTTGGAAACAGAACGAAGCAATGTGTGCACACTGAGAGACCTGGCATTCTTGACACAGCTGTGAAGGACAAATGAGGGGCCCCTGGCCCAGCTGGGGCCACCCCTTCAGTCCCACACTCTATGTGGAGCAAACTTTCCCTTGCCCATCCTCTTCCGAAATTCAGAAGCCTCCGTGGAGAAAGCTGTGTATAAAAACTGGACAGGACGGCGAGTCACCCAGAGCCGGTCCTCACAGTGGATGGGGAGCATCCGGTGTAGTGGCCAAAACATAGCAGCTCCTCCTAGTAACATTTTCTTAGCTAAGTTTAATAGAAAGGAATGAAAAGAAGGAAGTAAATTCCTTTTTCAGTCTCACTGGAGAAAACGTCCCAATAGTGGCAAATAACCATCAAGTACACAGAGGTGCTGGCAAAATACATGGTCTTTGCTCAGCACCCCAACCGCACCTCTGAGGTTGAAACCAGAGCAGATTTACACACACACACACCCGTCGATGGGAAATGGCTTTGTGGTCCATTCATGACCTGATGGGACCTGGTCCCTGGGTGAAGGCCTATAAAAGGGCACCCATCTTTCCACAGAAGCTAAACAGCCTCAAAATCCAAGGACCTTGAGCCGTGTATTTCAAGCCAGGTTTTCACAGTAGCAGAGTGCAGCTTTGGTCTCCATCTCAACGCATTCCAAGTTCCCAAGAAGGCTGGAGGGCTGTTATTGATTAGCACCCCCAAACCTCAACAAGTAACATATGTCCAGCATTGACATAGCTTATTCTACATTCATTTTTTAAAATATGTTTTATTTTATTTACTTATTTGACGGAGAGAAAGAGGAAGAGACAGAGAGAGAATGGGTGCACCAGAGCCTCCAGCCACTGCAAACACACTCCAGACATGTGCGCCCCCTTGTGCATCTGGCTAACACGAGTCCTGGGGAATAGAACCTGGATCATTTGGCTTTGCAGGCAAACAGCTTAACCGCTAAGCCATCCCTCCAGCCCCTACATTTATTTTTTCATAATCCACTGTCTTTAACATTTTCCCAGTTACTAACTTCTTCATGGTACTACTAAGAAACTTCTGATACACTCTAATTTTAGTCTGTCTTTCTCAACATAACTGTTTATCTTCAAAATCCAAGTAGCATATAGTAGACAGAGGGTCTAGGTGGTTGATTAGCTTATTAATCATTAATGATATAGATACCTACTGTGTGTAACCACACTATTGATGTATTGTGTCTTTTTTAAAAAAATTTTTAATTGAGGCTTCTTTTTTCTTTGTTTATTTTTATTTATTTGAGAATGACAGACAGGGAGAGAGAGAGGCAGAGAGAGAGAGACAGAATGGGTGCACCAGGGCCTCCAGCCACTGCAAACTCTAGACGCATGTGCCACCTTGTGCATCTGGCTTACATGGGTCCTGGGGAATTGAGCCTCGAACTGGGGTACTTAGGCTTCACAGGCAAGCACTTAACTGCTAAGTCATCTCTCCAGCTCTAGAAACTATTTTTATTGACAAATTCCATGATTACAGACAATGAACCATGATAATTATTGGGATTTTTTGTTTGTTTGTTTTCTGAGATAGGGTCTCACTCTAGCCCAGGCTGACCTGAAATTCACTATATAGTCTTAGGATGACCTTGAACTCATGGCAATCCTCTTACCTCTTCCTCCGGAGTGCTGGGATTAAAGGTGTGTGCCACCATGCCCAGCGTATTGCTGAGGCTTTTTAATCCACACAGCACTCTAACGATATAAGGAGCATCTGAACATGACTGGGATGCTCACAGGGGACGGTCACATGGAAGTAGCCCATCACCAAGGTCTGAACGCATGTGGCTGGTTCTGAAGCCCCATTGTTTCAATGTACACAGCATGAGATTTCAAATCTTAATCTAGAGCACAATTACTTATTTTAATTCCTCTAACCTGAACCATCAAATCAATAAATTAAGTTTCAGAAAAATCTGGACTCTCTTGGGGCTGGAAAGATCTACAGGTACTAAGTCCTACCTCATCCTACATGCATTTTGAATACAGAACCTCTCAGTGAAAGTCAAACAACTTCTTAAAAAACATTTTGCTTTTATTTATTTTATTTGACAGAGAAAGAGATACAGAAATAAGCAGACAGAGAAAGAGAGAGAGAATGGGCGTGCCAGGGCCTCCAGCCACTGCAAATGAACTCCAGACGCGTGTGCCTCCTTGTGCATCTGGCTTACATGGGTCCTGGAGAATCAAACCGGGATCCTTTGGCTTTGCAGGCAAATGCCTTAACTGCTAAGCCATCTCTTCAGCCCCAGTCAAAAGTTTATAAGGGCTAGAGAGATGGCTTAGTGCCTAAGACACTTGCCTGTGAAGCCTAAAGACCTAGGTTTGATTCTCCAATACTCACTCAAACCAGATGTACATGGTGACACATTGTGTCTGGAGTTCGTTTGCAGTGGTTAGAGGCCTTAGCGAGCCCATTCTCTCTGTCTCTCTCTCTCGGTCCTTTGGCTTTGCAGGCAAATGCCCTAACTGCTAAGTCATTCCTCCAGCCCAAGTCAAACAACTTCTACAAGTGTAAAGGGAATTTCTAAAAATGGATACGCAGTGCAAACCTTTTATATGGTTACTAAATTAGCTGTGTAGGGCTCTTACTCCTAGAGCTTTGATCTTTGGCTCTCCAAACATGCCCTGACAGAACACAGCAATGCATGCCTTGGGCTCAGGAATGTCAAACAACTGAATTTATAACCAAAAGAAGGGGGGACATGGTGGCGCACACCTTTAATCCCAACACTCAGAAGGCAGAGGTAAGAGGATCATTGTGAGTTCAAGGCCATCCTGAGACAACATAGTGAATTCTGGGTCAGCCTGCTAGAGTGAAACCAAGAAGTGTTACCTTTTGACAATTAACCAATTGTTCTGAAGGCCTTTTTTTTTTTTTTAAAGAAAGTCATTTTTTAAAATATTTTATTTATTTATTTATTTGACAGAAAGAGAGAGAATGAGCATGGCAGAGTCTCTAGCCACTGCAAACTCCAGACATATGTGTCACCTTGTGCATCTCACTTTACATGAATACTAGGGAATCTATCCTGATTCCTTTGGCTTTGCTGGCAAGTGCCTTAACCACTAAGCCATCTCTCCAGCCCCTGAAGACAATTTTAAGGGGAGAAAACATAATACCCTCAAAGATCAGATGACTTCCTTCTCTAAAGCTAATATCCCATTGCTCACTTACATCACGCTCGCTTTTCTATTTATAGACATTTAGCTTGTTTGCCTACCTCAGCTACTGTGAATAAGCATTTTACTCAGACATCTCCTCTTTTAAAGAATAGTTCATTTTAGGGCTGGAGAGATGGGTTAACGGTTAAGCGCTTGTCTGTGAAGCCTAAGGACCCCAGTTCAAGGCTCGTTCCCCAGGACCCACGTTAGCCAGATGCACAAGAGGGCACACACATCTGGAGTTTGTTTGCAGTGGCTGGAAGCCCTGGCGTGCCCATTCTCTCTATCTCTATGTCTATCCCTATCTATCTGCCTCTTTCTCTCTCTGTCACTTTCAAATAAGTAAATAAAAATAAACAACAAAAAAGAACAGTTCATTTTAAAGTCAGAGGTAGGCTGGAGAGATGTCTCAGCAGTCAGGATGTTTGCTTGCAAAGCATAACAGCCTGCCTTCGATGATTCCCAGTACCCATGTAAAGGCAGATGCACAAAGTGGGACACGCGCCTGGAGTTCATTTGCAACAGCTAGAGGCCCTGGAATGCCCATTCTCTCTCTCTGCTTGGAAAGGGAGGAAGGAAGGAAGGAAGGAAGGAAGGAAGGAAGGAAGGAAGGAAGGAAGGAAGGAAGGAAGGAAGGAAGGAAGGGAGGGAGGGAGGAAAGAAAGGAGAAAAAGAGGGAGGGAGAGATGGAGGGAAGAAGGAAGGAAGGACAGAGAACACAGACTCTGTACAGAGGAAGTCAGAGGTCTTCAAAAGGTCCTGATTTTATTTCCTTTTGATATGTGCTTCGAGGAAGGATTTCTGGATGATATAGAGCACCATTTTTTTTTTTTTTTTTTTTAGAGAGAAAGAGGAAAGAGAGAAAGAGGAAGAGAGGGAGACTGAAAGAATGGGTACACCAGGGACTTCAGCCACTGCAAGCAAATGCCGGATGTGTGTGCCACCTTGTGCACATGTATGACATTGCGTCCTTGCATCACTGTGTGTCCGGCTTACGTGGGACCTGGAGAGTCGAACATGAGTTCTCAGGCTTTGCAGGCAAGTGCTTTAACCACTATGCCATCTCTCCAGCTCTATAGCTCCATTTTTAATATTTTTGAGGAATCTTCATACTGCTTTTCCATAACAGCTGTACTAATTTGCATTTCTACCTACAGTATACAAGGGTTACTTTTTCTCCACATCCTTGATAATATTATCTTCAAACAAAATCAAAATCTAGCCTTAGGGAGAAGATACTACTAGTGTTTGGCCAAATGGATATGTCATGCCCACCAAATTGTGCCCTAAATACTAAGTGTATGCCCATATGTTAATGCTAGTCTCACTTTTGGTTGGAGAAGCTTCTCTTCAAATGGCAGTGACCTCTGAGGAGACTCAACGCTCATGAAAGTGCTGAGGAAAAGTGGCGGCAGAACACCGAGAGAGATCTCCAACACACCCGCCAAGGCCCAGGGACCATGGTGGAAGAGGTGGCTGAAAGGATGCAAGAGCCAAAGGCAGGGAAGGAGTGTTTGCATTCCTGATCTCACAGTGGCTGACACTACCTCTATAAAAGGAGGGAGAAGGCCGGGCGTGGTGGCGCACGCCTTTAATCCCAGCACTTGGGAGGCAGAGGTAGGAGGATCACCGTGAGTTCGAGGCCACCCTGAGACTACATAGTGAATTCCAGGTCAGCCTGGGCCAGAGTGAGACCCTACCTCAAAAAACCAAAAAAAAAAAAATAAATAAATAAACCAAAAAAAAAAATAAAAGGAGGGAGAAATAGTAACATCAAAATAGAAAAAGTGGGCTGGAGAGATGGCTTAGCAGTTAAGGTGTTTGCCTGCAAAGCTAAAGGACTCAGGTTCGAGTGCCCAGGACCCACGCAATCCAGATGCACAAGGTGGTGCATGCACCTGGAGTTTGTTTGCAGTGGCTGGAGGCCCTGGCATGCCCATTCTCTCTCTCTACATGCCTATTTTTCTCTCTCAAATAAATAAAAACAAAAATATTTTAAGAAAAATAATAGAACAGGATAGATGGAAAAAATAGATGGAAAGAAGGGTTTCAATGGAGAGGGTGTAGGCTTGGGGAGGAGGGCTGTGGGAGGGGTTATGGCCCTAACGTATTGTGTATATATGTGGAGGTTGGCAATAAAATGTTTTAAAACTCATTATCGGTTGTCTTTTTGGTTACACCTATCCTAACAAGTTTGAGGTCTCTTCATTATAGCTTTGACTTATATTTCCTTAGTGAATCATTCTTGGCTTGAAATCGATCCAGAGACTCAATTTCAGACACACTCAGGAATTTTATTTGCATCTGACCAAGAAATAACAGTTGTTTTGAAGACAGCTCCTAATGCTTCCTCCAGTAATTGACACATTGTCACACGAGGAGCCTCAGAGCCTACAGTACACCTGACTCGGCCCAGTTGACTGGGACCAGTTAGAAATAACTGTCCCTCGACCTCTCTGCTCAGGGTGGAAGGCTGCTCTGCTGCCTTCCCTGTGGCCAAACTCCACTGGCCCCTGGAGCCTTCCTTTTCTCCTTCCCTTCACCTGATGAATTCTTCCAATAGCCTTCTTCTAGATACTTCTGGAGTGCTGTACAAAGCACTGGATACTATTGGAGTGCTGTAAAAATCACTGGATATTCCTGGGATGCTGTTTAAAGCACTGGATACTCCTGGGTGCTGTACAAAACACTGGATACTCCTGGGTGCTGTACAAAACAGTGGATACTCCTGGAGTGCTTGTGCAAAACACCAGGTACTCCTGGAGTGCTATACAAAGCACTGGATACTATTGAAGTCCTGTACAGAGCACTGGATACTCCTGGGGTGCTGGGTAAATTACTGGATACTCCTGGCGTGTTGTACAAAGCACAGCCTCACAGTCTGAAGGCATTAGGTTAGGTTTCCACACCAGGATGCATCCTACCAGTTTGTGACCTTGAAAATGTTAGTTTGCTCTCTGGGCTTTGGCTTCCTCTTCTGTGAAATGGGAATAAAACAGCTGACAAGTAGAGTCATCATAAGAGACCATATTTATCTAGCGTGAAACGTAACACTTGGCAGTGGTTAGGTCTCCACAAATGAGATTGCTCATGCCTGGCTGCATCTGGGAATCATCTGGGGCACTTTAAAAAAAATAGTGTTAGGAACCATGACCTAAGGATTTTACTTGTCAGAGTTTCAAATATCTTCATATAAGTCTAATCTGGAACCAGGAACCAGGGAATACAACCATGGTAATAAATCTCTCTCTCTCTCTCTCTTTCTCTCTCTCTGGCTTTTTTTTTCCCCCTACTTGTATTGGGCCAAAATTCTTTCCTAAACTGATTCTATAATTGAAATCTGACTTCATGCTACTTCATGTCCCAAAACTTTATAACCTATCCAAGTTACCCTCTGATATATGGGTACTCTAAATGCTACAGGTTAAGCTCCATTCTTCTTGCAGGATTTTGTTTTATCTATTTTTATTTTAAATATATTTTTACTTATTTATGAGAGAGAGAGAGAACATGGGAAGACCAGGGCATCCTGTTCCTCCAAGCAAACTCCAGACTCACACACCACAGTGTGCATCTGGCTTTAAGAGGGTACTGGGAAATTAAACTTGAGCGGTCAGGTTTTACAAGCAAGTATCTTTAACAGCCGAGCCATCTCTCTAGCCCCCTGTGTCAGGCTTTGAAAGCCATGTTTTCTCAATTAATCCTAATTTAGTCCTATTAAGTCAATTATATTGGTGTAAGAAATCAAGACTCATAAGCATACATTGATTTTTTTTAACAAATATTCATTGCATGCCAAAACGTGCCAGGCTCTGCTCTTGGGAATGCGTCACAGCGACACTGCTAGGTGAATAAGCCACTGAGCCGCGGAGTCGCCCGCTGGGAAGGTGCGTGGACTGCTCCGCAGCCTGCCTGGCTCCGCAAGCTCTCAGCACCCAGCACAGCTCCTCCGCCAGGGAAAAGGCACCCAGGAGAGTTTCACGATTCATCAGCCATTCACCGCTCACCCTTCAGGGGGCGCCACTCACACGGTTTTCTACCTGAGTATGATTTCCCCAGCGTCCTGTCCTTCCCCACGGGGGTGGGAAACAAAATCCAAAGACAGGGAGTGGGCTGGAGGGATGGCTGAGCAGGTAAGGTGCTTGCCTGGGAAGCCTAAGGACCCAAGTTTGACTCCCCAGAACCCACATAATCCAGGATCACATGGTGGTGCATGCATCTGGAGTTTGTTTGCAGTGGCCAGAGGCTCTGGTTTGCCCATTCTCTCTGTCTCTTTCTAATAAATAAATAAATAAAAATTTTAAAAAGACGGTGAGTGGTAGCACCCACAAAAAGCCAAACGCACAAAGTTGTTTGCACCTTCAAGAAACCCTGATGCGCCCATTCTCTCTCTCTCTCTCTTTCTCTCTCTCACACACACATACACAAATAAACATAGAAATATTTAAAATGCCACATCTATGTCCAAAGACCTAAATATAAAAGTGACGGAGAAAGGGAGATGTTTCAGATGTTCAGGAGGCATGTGGCTTTGAGATTGTCATCTCGCACTGACAGTTGATCTCAGATTTCTAACCAACAGTTACTGCCCTTTGTTTCATTTACCCAGTAAATTCTGTGGCATAACTTGGCTGTGCAGCGTGACATCATGAGCGTCTCCCACAGGTCCTGTGGGGACAGGTGAGCTGCTGACACCCTGCTTCAGTGGGGCCTCCCTTGACTGGCTCAAAGTCAAGGACTCTGCTTCCTTTCCTTGAACAGACATCTGAATGACCCAGAGGGGGTTAAAGCTCCTGGGCCACACCTACACAGCTTCTAGCTCTTAGCCATGCTTAGCGCTCTCCTAGGAGATGTTGATGCCACATATCCAGAACGATACTTACATTATTTATTTATTTGACAGAGAAAGAGGGAGAGAGAGAATGGGCACGCCAGGGTGTCCAGCCACTGCAAATGAACTCGAGATGTGTGTACCCCCTTGTGCATCTGGCTAACGTGGGTCCTGGGGAATCGAACCTGGGTCCTTTGGCTTTGCAGGCAAATGCCTTAACCACTAAGCCATCCCTCCAGCTCTTTATTATTATTTTTTTTCTTTTGGCTGTGTGTGCTCATAAGCATGCTCATGTGTGTGGGAGTGGCAGAGGTTGACGTGGGGACAGACACCCCCCACCTTACTCTCTGAGACGGGGACTCTTACTGAACCTTGAGCTCAGGGATTCAGCTAGGCTCTCTAGTCACAGCCAGTAAGCCTGGGGGCGGGGGGTGTTCCCTGGCTCGGCCTCCCCAGCAGGGGCGGTTACAGGTTGCGCCACCACTGCCCAGCATTTCACATGGGTGCTGGGGATCCAAGCTCAGGTCCTGTACCCACTGAACCATGTCCTCAGCCCACAGTCTCCAGCTACGAGGATCGCCATAGATGTTACAGGACCCCACCTCTAAGACATAGTGTTCAATGACAAAAGCATGGAGTCGGGTGTCGTGGCGCACGCCTTTAATCCCAGTACTCGGGAGGCAGGGGTAGAAGGGTTGCTGTGAATTTGAGGCCAGCCTGAGACTACACAGTGATCCAGGTCAGCCTGGCCTAGAGCGACCAACCAACCAAACAAACAAACAAAATGCATTTGTAAGGGTTAGTGAAGGTGGGGTGAGCGCTCATTACTAAATATGTAGAAATGGGTTGATGTGTGCCTACAGCTTATAGGTGCAGATACTGTTTCTGGATTGTTCTAAAGAAAAAGGCTTATTAATAACATTTCTTTGGCAATGTTGGTGGGTAATGGTGTGAGAGTCGATGCTCTATGGGTCCCACCTCAACTCCATCATCACCCCTGAGGCTGGCTAGCATGGGGATGGCATAGCGGCCCGGAACACAGTTGAGCTTGGGCAGTAACACCTCTCTCCTGAACAAAGTACCTGGTAACCTGTCGGCAACCTGGAACCCCTGCCCATGCTGAGGTGCACATGCATGCCACTCCCAACAATGTAATGGTTTTCTCCTCCCCAAGTGACCATTAATTGTGACCAGTGATATATATCTGGGATTAGAACCAGCCTGGACTGGTTTTGGAGGCTTCAGTACTAAGACAAACTGTGTTCTTCCTCTAAGTGTGCTTTCAGAGGAAACCCCTATTTACTGCCTTATAACTGGGCATGCATATGATTAAAGTCAGATGCACCCTGGGAAGGGACTTACAGGGTAGAGAAAGGTGGTATGTTTTAAGTCTCAGTCAAAGTAGAGAACCACCCAGACTAGGTCCCTAGGCAACCCATGCCTCCTTCTTTTGAACTTCTTGAAAGGAAACTGCAGGCAATAATCAAGGCCTTTGATCTGCTTCCACTCAGGTGACCCGCGCCCCTCTAAATAGCACAGCATGCTATCACCTTGCTTTTAGTAGAGTATCTTGCTGCTTTAATGTGTGCGTATGCATGTGTGCACACACACGTGTTTTCTATTCTTTGAATAAGACACCAAGAACCTAGCAGTACCCAGAGACCTCTGGTAACACACAAGGCCATTCCTCTGCTGTCTGTGCTCTGGGCTGGCCAGTGTCTCCCACGGGAGAATGCCAACTCGGCTTTCCTTCGTGGCTGGGTGACGTCCTCTTGGGTTTGGCTAGGGAGAGGCCCCAGCAGATGTGGTAGTGAGGAAAAGAAAAAGGTTTTCTTTCATGTCCCTCCTTCCTTGGTAC
Source organism: Jaculus jaculus (assembly GCF_020740685.1). Taxonomy (NCBI): domain Eukaryota; kingdom Metazoa; phylum Chordata; class Mammalia; order Rodentia; family Dipodidae; genus Jaculus; species Jaculus jaculus. The sequence continues at coordinate 108,100,411 of NC_059113.1, read as the reverse complement.
GGGGGCTCTGACAATGGCTAAATCTGTCCCAAACCAGCTCCTCTAGGGCCCCAACTCTTGCCAGAGACTGTGTTGATACTACAGGCTGCTGTGCGAGTCTGGAGTCTCGAGGTCCCTCGTTTCTCCAGTAACGCTGCCCCGATTTCTGTAAGCAGTCCTTTTGTTAAAGGCTCTTAGCTTGAACCTTCTGGGGGCAAACTTTGTTCTCTGCCAGGACACTGAGAAACTTACCACCCAGTGTATATACTTGGATATCACACAGATGTTTTTCATGTGCTTATATTTGCCCAAAATACAAATATTAACAAAAACTGCATAGAAATGAAAATTCAAGCGCTATCGCTGAGAACTGGTCCACTTGAGCACCTAGTGGCTTTTCATCTCTGACTTTCATGCCAACACTGAGTAGTGGTGTGTCTTCTCGTAGCCCAGCCCTGTCAGCACAGCTAAGCGGGAGGACCAGGACCACGGCTGCAGCCTGTCCGTGGTGCGCGGCACCCGGGTGCCAGGGGCGCTGTGATGGGGAGAAGGGCTCAGCTTTTGTGTCACGCGGCCTGAGCCCAGGTCACATCCATGCCACCCTTCTGCTTTGGTTCCAGCAGATTCGTGTCCTCCCTGAGGCCTCAGTAGAGCCACTACAGCCTCTTGGTTAGGAATACTGTCACATTATTTCCCAAGCCTATGAAGGAAATCGTTAAATGCTTAGCTATCCTCAAGCTGACCATGGGCACAGCACCCACCCTCACCTGTGCCCGAGCTTCAGCCTGTCACTGGCCGGGGCAAGGGTGGTACAGGGTCACACACGAGAAAGGACCCAGACCTGAGGCTGGATGATTTTGAGGGCACAAAATGTCTAAGTCATGATTTTGAAAGCAGGAAGGTGCCAGATGGTATGCTCTGTTAATAACGTTAATCATGATTTATAAAGTTGACTTGGAAGTGAATATTTCCTGCTGTTTGCTCCGGGCACCAACATGTCTCTGTGTAGCTTTGGTAACCGGCATGGGGGAAGGAAGGCTGAGGTGCATGGCGCTGAATGCCTTGCAATATAAAAAAGTAGAACAAAGCCAGCGTGGTGGCGCAGGCCTTTAATCCCAGCACTTAGGAGGCAGAGGAAGGGGATCACTGAGAGTTCGAGGTCACCCTGAGACTACATAGTGAATTCCAAGTCAGCCTGGGCTAGAGTGAGACCCTACCTCAAACAAACAAAGTAGGAGAGTGGGCTGGAAAGGTGGCTCGGTTGTTGAGGGCCCTTGCTTGCAAAATCCGACCGCTTGGGTTCCATCCCCCAGCGCCCTCGAGGAGCACCTGTCTGGGGTTCACTCACAGTGGCAGGACGCCTTAGCACCCTATACTCTGTCTCTGCCTCTCTCTGTTGCTCCTTCCCTCTCGCATAAATTAACACATAAAATAAGCAAAACATACATTAAAAAGGCAAAACAGGGACAAATGCTATTCGCGTAAGGTTGTAAAATGTTTGTGGCACCCAGAAAGCCATGCCGTAACTTCCCACATCCATACCTACCTCCAGGAACATGGAAGGATCTCACCGTAGCAGCTGTGGTAGTTTGGATGGATATCCCCCGGTCAGTTCAGAGGTTTTTTATATTAAAGCTTGTAACTTGGTGTCACTGTGGGTGGATCCTAGGGGTCCAGCTCTAAGGTGTGGGAACGGATGGGAATTCCCATCTAAAGGTACGCAGAGTGCTGGAGCTCAGCCTGGGGGCCTGCTTCTGGTGTTGGTGGTGGTTCTTCGCTCTGCATGGCCCTGTAGGGGGGCCAGCTTCTTCTGCCACTGTGGGGCCTCCCCTGGGTCTGTCACCTCAGTGGATCCCTTCCTCCATAGCTGTGCCTGGTCTGGAGGCCCATCCCAGCTGTGGGAGCTGGCTAGGACAGCAAGGCGTCAGGCTCCACGTGGGGACCACTCCTGGCCTTCTGCCCCAGGTCGAAGGCTGCCCAGCCCGCGGTTCTCAGCTAGGCTCTGAGGAGGGATCACCGTCCCCGGGTCAGCGCAGTGCGGCTCCCTGTCCCTCTGGAACCAGGCTCAGCCCAGCACTAACAACTATTCCCCCCACCTCTTCTGGGTCCCTCAAGACCCAGCCGCGGGCGGAGAACCCAGCTCGATTCTTATTCAGGAAGGGCAGTAGATACTGAGCAAGTGCCTTAGGCCTCTGAGGGCCAGTTTCTTCACCTGCCATCACACTTGACAAAGGCGTTCCAGCAAAGCACTCAGCGAAGACTGGTCGAGGCATTGGAGTAAGCCAAGCCCAAACCTCCATGCAGGCCAGCCTTCCCTACGTACCTGCCCTACATCGCCACTCCTGACAAAGCCCTAAGCCAGCAGCTTTCTTGTAAGGCCTCCCTCCTCTCCCACAATGGCAGTGCCCTCCCAGAACCCTCATAGGCCTAACAGCCACAGCTACTCTCGAAGACCTTCACTTGAGTCTATCTGGATCCTCAAGATTCTGTGCCCCTCCGCCCAGCCACGCCTCCTCAGTCTTTACCTCTTTTCCCACGAGGAGCCAGACCCAAAGTCTGGCAGCAGAGGAAACTTAATCATCCCTGTTCCCTGTGGAGCTGTCTTGCCCTGCATCAGCGGTCGTCAGCCCTCCCAGTATTTCAGAAACATCCGAGGAACAATCCTCAAGCCCCGCTCCCAGAGATCAAGTTCCAATTCATGTGGAATGGGGCCGTCATGAGTGTTTGAAAGCTCTGCACATGGACTTAATACGCAGCTCAGCAGAGCAGGACACTGTCCTCAGCTGGGCTTCATCCCCTAGGCCACTTCCTATATCCTCCAGCTAGGCTTCTCTACTTAATAGTTAAAATTATACGATAGGGGCTGGAGGGATTGCTCAGCGGTCAAGGCGCTTGCCTGCGAAGCCAAAGGATCCAGGTTCGATTCCCTAGTACCTATGTAAGACAGATGCACAAGGGGGCACATGCATCTGGAGTTCATTTGCAGTGGCTAGAGGCCCTGGAGTGCCCATTCTTTCTCTCTCTCTCCCACACACAAATAAATAAAGATAAAAAGCAATTAATAAAATTATGTCATATACATTAAGTGACAGCCCTCAGCTCATTTCTCCCCTCCCCATTGTAAATCCTCTAGGACATCTAGCAAACAACAAACACCCAAACTGCCTTTAGGTATTGGGGTCACCAATAAATGAGGGTGAGAGGATAGGAAAGGGAGGGAAAAAATACAAAACAAAACCAAGGAGCATGCCTTAATGAGGCTATTTTGGAAAAATGATTTGATGGCAAAAACTGTGCATGAAAGTGAATTAACAAGACTTTGATGACATCTATAAGTTTCCTTTCCCTTGAGCAGCTTAATGAACTGAGCGTCTCCTGAAAAAGTTTGAAAAGTACAATATTCTGAAGGTTTTCTGGTAATAAGATAGCAATAGTGAGGGTTATTATTCTTGTTTGATTTTATGGGCTTAATACAGTTGATTTTTTGTTTGCTTTTTGAGGTAGGGTCTCACTCTAGCCCAGGCTGACCTGGAATTCACTATGTAGTCTCAGGCTGGCCTCGAACTTGCAGTGATCCTTCTACCTCTGCCTCCCAAGTGCTGGGATTAAAGGCGTGCGCCACCATGCCTGGCTCCACGACAGGTTTTTTGTTGTTGTTGTTGTTTGTTTTTGAGGTCGGGTTTCACTCTAGCCCAGGCTGACCTGGAATTCACTATGTAGTCTCAGGGTGGCCTCAAACTTACGGAGATCCTCCTACCTCCGCCTCCCTAGTGCTGGGATTAAAGGCGTGCACCACCACGCCCAGTTTTTATTACTGGTGACAAGAAGGAATGAATACAAAGCCCCACAGCCTACAGATCTCTTAAATACACAAAGGGGATTTTATGTGTACACTTTAAATTATTTATTTGAGAGAGAAAATGAGTGTGCTAGGGCCTCCAGCCACTGCAAATGAACTCCAGATGCATGTGCCCCTTCGTGCATCTGGCTTATGTGGGTCCTGGAGAATCAAACCTGGGTCCTTAGCTTTTGTAGGCAAGCGCCTTAACTGCTGACCTATCTCTCCAGTCCCCTAAATATACATTTTTTTCATTTTTAAAAAATATTTTATTTATTTATTTGAGAGAGAGACAGAGGAAGAGGCAGAGAGGAGGAGAGAGATGGGCGCGCCAGGGCCTCCAGCCACTGCAAATGAACTCCAGATGCATGTGCCCCCTTGTGCATCTGGCTTTCATGGGTTCTGGGGAATTGAACCAGGGTCCTTAGGCTTTGTAGCCAAACACCTTAACCACTAAGCCATTTCCCCAACTCTAAATATACATTTTTGTTGAATGGTTCAAACAGAATAAAAGGAAATCCTCAGAAAGTGAGAAAGTGTACACTGAATTAACAAAATCATTTGATTTATGATATCTCTCAAAGTGGTCCAGAAAGTACCAACAAGGATGAGAAAATTCTGTCTGGTTGATTTTCTTTCTTTTTTAAAAAATTTTTCTTATCTTTTAGGTTTTATTTGAGAGAGTCAGACTCACACAGGGGCGGGGGGAAAGGCGAGAGAGAATGGGTGCACCAGGGCCTCCAGCCACTGCAAAGGAACTCCAGATGCAAGGACCACCTTGCGCATCTCACTTAACGTGGGTCCTGGGGAATCGAACCAGGGTCTTTAGCTTTGCAGGCAAACACCTTAACCGCTAAGCCACCTCTCCAGCCCTGGTTCATTTTCTTAGCAATGGCTTTGAAACAAGTTCCACTGACCTGCTTAGAACCCAAATGCCTGGAATACTTTGTTATAAACCCTGAGGCTTGTTTTTTTTAACTGAAGATCTGTGGTTTCAACTTTTTCTCGGCAGTACACAAGTAAGCTAGATCCTGGAATTTGATAAGGCATCTTCCCACTTAATTATTTTCATGAGGAAAATGTTGATCTTTGGTATTGAATGGATTACTTTTTTCCTTGGAATTCATTTCAGGACATTGTTTTTAATAACATTGGCCATTTCTCAACAAAAGAGAAGTCCACTAATGATTCCATATCCACCTAGAGGTTTTACATAATGTTACTAATTTATTTAGAACATACTAGCTGACTACCAACATTTTACAATTATTTATTTATTTATTTATTTGAGAGCAACAGACACAGAGAGAAAGACAGATAGAGGGAGAGAGAGAATGGGCGCGCCAGGGCTTCCAGCCTCTGCAAACGAACTCCAGACGCGTGCGCCCCCTTGTGCATCTGGCTAACGTGGGACCTGGGGAACCGAGCCTCGAACCGGGGTCCTTAGGCTTCACAGGCAAGCACTTAACCGCTAAGCCATCTCTCCAGCCCGACTACCAACATTTTAAAAACAAATATGTAGATGAAAGGAATGTAGATGAATGAAAGATTAAGAGTAGAAGAAAACATTGAAACTATTAGCATTCATAGCCAGGAAGGAAAGAGAAGTCATTGCATTCATTAAAAGAAATCAAGCCCAGAAAAGATGATAAAAATCAAATTGCAAAGAAGAACTCATACAACTTAAAATCATAATAGTCAAAATAAAATTTTCAATGAGTCTTACTACTAAAAAATGGCATGAAAAAGTAAGTGGTGGATTAACAAAGTCAAGGTGGTGTGTGTGTGTGTGTGTGTGTGTGTGTGTATCAGATTCCTTTGAAATGAAATCTTCCCTCCTGAAGAGAAGAAGGATGCCCTCGGGGGGCTTCAGGAAGTCAAGTCTGGAAGACCACTGCTCAAGGCGGCAGGAATTGGCGGTGCGGCAGTGTTGGGGTAGAAGCAGCCGCGGGGAGGTGGTGGTCAGGATGGGGGAGCTCTCAGTGGGGGGCTGCGGTGGGGTCCCTGTGGCTCCTGCGAGCACCCCCCCGCCCTGCTCCGCGAGTCACCCCAACGGGCCCAGCAAAGCTGGTGTCCTTGCGTCTCCTCGGCAAGGTTTCCATCAGCAGAGGCACTGGAGGGGTCACCTTGCTGTCCCTCAGGGTGAGCGGGGATGAGGTGTGGGAGGTGAGGGTGGGTAAGAGGAGGCGGGCGAACGAGGACTTGACATGAAGGGTTCGGATCCAATTCCACAGGCCGGAGGTGCAGCCGGGTCAAACGGCAGCGTCAGTAAGAGACTGCAGAGGAGGTCTTGTGCAGGTGACCACAGCTGCTCATGAATGCATTCATGAATGCAAAGGCCAAGTCATGTCTGGAAGTGGTAAGGGGCAGAGTAGAACCAGATGACAGATTGAAGTTTAAAGAAAATATTTTATTTATCTATTTGCAAGCAGAGTGAGGCAGACACAGAGAAGAAAGATTGGATTGCCAGGGCGTCTAGCCAATGCAAACAAACTCCAGATGCATGTGCTACTTTGTGCATCTAGTTTTATGTGGATATGGGGAATCAAACTCTGGTCGTTAGGCTTTGCAGGCAAGTGCTTTAACCACTGAGCCATCTCTCTAGCCCATATTGACATTTATTAGTACTAGCAGCATTTATATTCTTTTTTTTTCCTTTGGTTTTTCAAGGTAGGTTCTCACTCTAGCCCAGGCTGACTTGGAATTCACTATGGAGTCTCAGGGTGGCCTCGAACTCATGGCAATCCTGCTACCTCTGCCTCCCGAGTGCTGAGATTAAAGGTGTGCACCACCACGCCCAGCTAGTATTTATATTCTTGACAATGCCAAACAGGTATATAATGTATTTTGATCATAATCACTCTTCCTGGTCTCTCTTGTTCCCCTCGTACTCCTGCTGAAACATTGTTTCTTCCCAGCTAACCGTTTCTACTTTCAACTCTGTGTGTGTGTGTGCGCGCGCTCTGCTGAGTGTCATTAGGGTTGCTTGTATGAGCTTGGGTAGGGAGTTATTTGCTTAAGCACAGGCAATTTATTAGTGGCATCACCACTAAAGGACGTGACTCCCCCTCCCGAAGCCACCATGAATTGCTAATCGCTCCTCAGGGAGAGGTGGGCTTTTATGAGCCCCTCCCCTCCTACGATGGACTGTTGTTGAGCCCAGTCGTGTGCAGGTAAGCATGGTTGCTGTGATTTCTGGATGCAGTGGCCAAGTCATGTCTGGAAGACTGTTCTACGGTCCTCCGGCCCACCTTCTTTGCACCCCCCCTCTGCGGTGTTCCCTGAGCCCCGAAGGACGTCACACAGGCGGCTTATTGAGGGGCAAGCATTTCAGTTATGAGCCTCTGCATTCCCCACCGCCCACCACAAAAGGAAGCTTTTCTGACCGAGGATGACAGCAACATTAACCAATGGGCATAAACGTAAATACTTACAGGGCATTTTGGTAACACGTCTGTTCCGCATAAGGACACCGCTGGCTTCCCCGCTGGGCCCTGTGACCTCTGCCGTTGGCTTTGACCACGCTTACAGGACCAGGCTTGTGGAGCAGGTCTCAAATCCAAGCCGAAAGCCACTCGTGACTCCTATGGCAGTCATGCCGTTGCACAGTGGGCGCATCTTCCTGATGAGTTGGCATGCAACATATTCGCTCGTAGTGGATTCTAGCCTTGAATTTTTAGATGTGTGTGTTTAAGTTGGAGTGAGCATCTACAGAGGCCAGGAAGTGAAAAAAAGGCCATAAGGAGGAGGGGCAGGGAAAAGGGCCTTAAGAGGGAGGGGAAGAGTAGAACACACGTGATATAAAAGGAGGGGAGCTGGGAATAGAAAGGTGTAAGTGGGGGTACTGAAGGTTTGGGAAGGAGATAGGGAAGGGTGGGGAGAGTCAACCAGAATTAAGAGTGTACAAAAAAGTTGGGCTGGAGAAATGGCTTAGTGGTTAAGGCACTTGCCTGCAAAGCCAAAGGACCCAGGTTCCATGCCTCAGTAAGCCAGATCCACATAAGCCAGATGCACATGGGGATGCACGCATCTGGGGTTCATTTGCAGTCGCTGGAGGCCCTGGCATGCCCATTCTTTCTCTCTCTCCCCCTCTTTCTCTGTCAAATAAATAAATATAAACAAATTTTAAAAATGAATGTACAAAAAAGTCATAAAGAAGCTGGAGAGATGGCTTAGCGGTTGAGGCACTTGCCTATGAAGCTTAAGGACCCAGGTTTGATTCTCCAGGTCTCATGTAAGCCAGATGCAGATTGGGGGTGCATACATCTAGAGTTCATTTGCAGAGGCTAGATGCCCTAGTGTGCCCATTCTCTCTCCCTCTCCCCCCCCTTTCTCTCTCTCCCTTTCTCTCTGTCTCAAATACAAATAAATTTTAAAAAAAATTAAAAAGCCATAAGGAGCTGGGCATGGTGGCACACACCTTTAATCCCAGCACTTGGGAGGCAAAAGTAGAAGAATCGCTGTGAGTTCGAGGCCATGGCCACCCTGAGACTACATAGTAAATTCCAGATTAAACTGGGCTAGAGTGAGACTCTACCTCAAAAAACCAAAAATAACAACAACAACAAAAAAAAAAGCCATTAGGAAACCTACTGTTTTATAAACAGTTTAAAAAATATTTTCTAGGGGCTGGAGAGATGGCCCAGCAATTGTTTGCCCGCAAAGACTAACAACATGAGTTTGATTCCCCCAGCACCCACATAAAACCAGATTCAAAGTGGCACATGCATTTGGAGTTCATTTGCAGTAGCTGGAGGCCTTGGTGTGCCTATTCTCTCTGTGTCTCTCTTTTCTTTGTCTGTCTCTGCTTGCAAGTATATAACAAATATTCTTAAAATATAATTTGCTGCTGGGTGTGGTGGCACATGCCTTTAATCCCGGCACTGGGGAGGCAGAGGTAGGAGGATCGCCATGAGTTCGAGGCCACCCTGAGACTACATAGTGATTCCAGGTCAGCCTGGGCTACAGTGAAACCCTACCTCGAACCCTCCCCTCAAAAAAAACAAAAATAAATAAACTTTCTGTACACAGGAATAGTGATGACTCTATCACTGGGGGGAAATAGGATTTATGCATGGTCTTTGTAGTTTATTTACATGAAGAAATATTAGACTATATGGAGCTGGGTTCAGATTGCAGCTGCGCCATAGTAGAGAAGTCAACCTCTCTCACTTTTCATCATTTATAAAATGGGGAGATTTTTAGAAAAAGTATGTTACACAATAATAACTCTTAAAGCTGGGCGTGGTGGCGCACACCTTTAATCCCAGCACTTGGGAGGCAGAGGTAGGTGGATCACTGGAGCTCGAGGCCACCCTGAGACGACATAGTGAATTCCAGGTCAGCCTCGGCTAGAGTGAGACCCTAACCTCAAAAAAAGTAAATAAATAATAATAATAGTAATAATAATAAATCTTACTGTCATGATTTGTGAGATAAATATACTTTTTTTTTGAGTCAGGATCTCATTCTAGCTGAGGCTAGCATCAGTCTCAAAATGATCCTCCTACCTCAACTCTTAGGTGCTGGAATTATAGGCATGAGTCACCGCACCCAGCTGAGCTAAATGTATTTTTATGGATCCAGTGATTAAAATATGGACTGTACTGAGTTGATTTATGTTGGAAAGGGCATTGTCATTTGTCACGGTGTACATGAGGAATTAAAGAGCGTGGGTAATAAGGAGAAATGGAACCAAAAGTGGGAAGGAGAGCCTTGGCTCGGTATAGGATTATTAATAGTAAAAAGTCCTGGATTTTTATAGCCCTTAAAACTTAGAATCAGCCACATGACATATGTATATATTTATTTAACGGTGGGGGACTTGGCAACATCTCCTGACAGACGTGGTGTTCTCAGTGGGATGAAACACTTGCCTCATGGTGGCTTCTTTAGAGGGACTGTTCTTTGTCACAGCTGTAATGTTCCCTTTGGAGAGCTCTTGCCATGGTGGAAAAGGCACACTGGCAATCTGTAAACAAAAGCCAGCCCACGTTTGGCTTTGAAAGTCCCTGGGAAACGACATGCCGCCTGCTCGTTAGTCACGGACACGCTCCGGCTTCTGATGGAAGTGCTGGGGTTCCCTGTTGTCACAGTGAGCTTGGGCATCAGCGGAGAACTAGGAGAACTATTACAGTCAACATGATGTAGACTTCCTCTACCTGGAACACTGGGATGTCAGTAACTTTTAAAAATGCACTCATTTTTATTAGCATATTAGGTTTCATTATGCTGCATTTCAAACAAATTTTGGGTTTGTTTCCCTTCCGTCCCCCTTTCCTTCCCCGTCTGTTGTCCTCCCAACCACAGCTACCTCTTCTGCTTTCATATTACAGCTCTCCTTTGTTCTACCCCCTTCTCATCACCTCTTGCTCCCCTCTTGTGGCCCCCGTCTTGTTTCACAGTCTATTCTCACACCCATACCCCCTTATTGGCTTAGCTACTTGCTATGTGGAGGTAGCCTTCATTGCCCTAGCCCTGTGTTTGGAATTTGTCTGCTGACCTCTGCCTCAGCTGCCCAGCCCTGCCGCCACCTCCCCTTGATGGATGACATGGATGTCATCTGTCCTAGAACACTGAACGTGCGCTGTGGAGCCACACGGGGTCGGGGATGCACCGCCGCCCTGCCTGCCTGTTCAGAGCAGTACCGTGTCCGCGCTCTGTACTGAAACATTGCAACATCTGATGATATGGTTGATCGAAAGTGTCAATGCAGGGCCTGGAGAGATGGCTCTGGGGTCAAGACACTTGTCTGCAAAGCCTAAGGACCTGGGGTTCGATTCCCCAGCACCCACGTAAAGCTGATGCACAAGGTGGCACATGTGTCTAGAGTTTGTTTGCAGTGGTTAGAGGCCATGGTATGCCCATTCTCTCTCTGTCTCTTTCTCTGTCTCCCTCACTCTCAAATAAATAAATAAATGAAATATTAAAAAAAAAAAGAAACGTAGCTGGGCATGGTGGCGCACGCCTTTAATCCCAGCACTCAGGAGGCAGAGGTAGGAGGATCGCCGTGAGTTCGAGGCCACCCTGAGACTCCATAGTGAATTCCAGGTCAGCCTGGGCTAGAGTGAGACCCTACCTCGAAAAAACAAAAACAAAAACAAAAAAAAAAAAAGAAGAAGAAGAAGAAGAAGAAGAAAGAAAGAAAAAAAGAAAATGTACACATATAAATCCCTTCAGTTGAATCTTGATCCAGGAGGGCTGTTCACCTCGCAGCCATGATGACGTTCCTCCCCAGATAACAGAGTCTCGCCTCTGCAGAGGGAGGCGGGGCACCATTGCATCCAATTTCCACAGGACACGTAAGAGGAAAGACAAGTGCCACAATGTCCACTTTCAGATGGGGTCCCTGCAGCCCAAGGAAACGCACCGGCTTGTCCAGGTCTTGCCAGGATCTTTCATCGCTGTCCTGAGAAGTGTGTTCCAAGCAAACTAGGGCCTCATCTCCTTCCAAATTTATCAACGCAATAAAAATAAGTCATTTCTTTTAGTCCCAGGTGAAAAGTAAACATGATCACAGACACAGACACGAGAGGACTATGAAACTGCTATTATTATTATTGTTGTTATTTTGGTTTTTTCAGGGGTCTCACTCTAGCCCATGCTGATCTGGAATTCACTATACAGTCTCAGGCTGGCCTCAAACTCACAGCAATCCTCCTACCTCTATCTCCCAAATGCTGGGATTACAGGTGGGTGCCAGCACGCCCTGCTGAAGCTGGTATTTCTTTTTTTTTTAATTTTTTATTATTTATTTATTTATTTGAGAGCGACAGCCACAGAGAGAAGGACAGATAGAGGGAGAGAGAGAGAATGGGCGCGCCAGGGCTTCCAGCCTCTGCAAACGAACTCCAGACGCGTGCGCCCCCTTGTGCATCTGGCTAACATGGGACCTGGGGAACCAAGCCTCGAACCGGGGTCCTTAGACTTCACAGGCAAGCGCTTAACCGCTAAGCCATCTCTCCAGCCCTGAAGCTGGTATTTCTTGATTGCTTTTCCCTCCGTGGGATCAGTGCTGTGCCCAGTCAGTGCTGAGCAATCACCATATATAAGCAAGCAAACAAACAACGTGGCCGGCGAGAAACAGGCTTAGGTCCTGACTGTTGTCTGGCAGTCCTTTGTGGAGACACACATGTAAATAGGCGCCCGCTCCCAGCCTTCTGGGAGCTGTGATCAAGAAGTATGTCAAGGGCTGGAGAGATGGCTTAGTGGTTAAGGCACTTGCCTGCAAAGACAAAGGACCCAGGTTCGATTCCCCAGGACCCATGTTAGCCAGATGCACAAGGGAGCACATGTGTCTATAGCTCATTTGTAGTGGCTGGAGACCCTGGGACCCCCATTCTCTCTCTTTCTCTCCCTCTTTCTCTGCCAAATAAATAAATAACTACACACACACACACACACACACACACACTCAGGGGACTGGGAAGATGACTCAGCAGTTAAAGACATTTGCTTGCAAAGCCTGTAGCCAAGGTTTAAGTGTAGCACAATCATCTGTTATTCATTTGCTTGCAGTGGCAAGAGGTCCTAGCGTGTCCATGCACACACACACATACAAGTGCAAATAAATATATAAATTGATTCTTTTTTAAAAAAATGTTGGACTAGGGGGATAGCTTAGTGGTTAAGGCACTTACCCGCAAAGCCTAACGACTGAATTCAATTCTCCAGTACCCACGTAAAGCCAAGTGCAATGGTGCATGGCCACCCATTCATTCTCTCTCTCTCTCCTTGCAAATAAATACTGTTTTTAAAAATGTGACTCACAGAGCCCAGATCAGTAGCTTGATGAGCTCATTTGACTTGGGTTCAAATTTTACTTCCTCTTATCTACTATGATCAGTTTCCTCAACGATACCTTGGAAATGATGATATTTAGCCTCAAGGGCTAGAGCAAGGAGTGAATGGGATCGGTGAGCCTCAAGAGTTGAGGACGTACATGGGACAAGATGTTCACCGTTATGTGAAAGGGCCCCTGGGCAGGGCTGACGTGTGGCCTGGGGGACAGAGGTTCATCTTAGGGAAATCATTGTCTGTTCCGGGAGCTCACTGGAGTGTGGTGCGGGCATAGGATGGGCAGTTATGCTGCCCGTGAGAGGAACTGTTGGCAAAATAGGGTGGGAAAAAGTACTGGTTTGTTGTCACTTATCCCAAGGACACCAAAACTGTAGACACTGATTCCTAGAAAGCTCACCACTAGCTGCCACCACAGGACCAATCCCAGCTGCCCTGAGCTCTGGTGTCCGCAAGCTGCATTCTGCTCCGAGACTCTCCTAGAGGGTTCCCCAAACTTGCCATGTATGAAACAATGACTGTCTAATCCTCCAGTGCCGGAAATGGTTTTGGCCAAAGTTTCCCAAGTGAAGACACAGGGAAAGGAGGAAAGAAAAGAGTTGGTTGTGGGCAACCTTCCAGCCCGAGTTTCCGTTGTCTGGGGATTCCAGCTGCCTGTGGGCTTTGAGGCAATTTATGGCTGGAAGAAACACAGCTCTGTATGCCTTCCTTTGGGATCTGCACGATGGCTGTTTTCATAATGCCATGGTCACCATTCCAGCCACAAGTTATTGCACCTTTGAATTACAGCTGCAACATTATGAGGGAATGGGCACATTTCACAGCGCTTCCCTTCATCTCAGAAGCTGAGGAGGGGGGAGGAGGAGGAAGAGGAGGGGAGGAAATGGCCACTTACCCAAAAGCAATAAAATGAAGATGGGGGATGTGTCAAAAAAGGCAGCAGATTTGTGAAATGCTCTCAAATGCTAACACATTACTGTACAATTCTCTCTGCCCCAGAGGCAGGAGGAAGGAAGAAAGGGATGAGGATGGAGAATGGGCCTTTTAAGATCTGCTTGTTCTCGTCTGTCGCTGGTAGCATGTTACCCGAACACCACTGTCTGAGGACTCAAGGACCTGTCCCAAGGTACAGTTCAGTATTGTGTTAATTTTTATTTATTTATTTATTTATTAACAACTTCCATGACCATAAAAAAATACCCCATGGTGATACCCTCCCTCCCCCACTTACCCCTTTGAAACTCCACTCTCCATCATACTGATTTTTATTTTTTTTAATAATTTTTTTAAATTTTTATTAACATTTTCCATGAGTATAAAAAAATACCCCATGGTAATACCCTCCCTCCCCCCACACACACTTTCCCCTTTGAAATTCCATTCTCCATCATATTACCTCCCCATCACAATCATTGTACTTACATACATACAATACCAACCTATTAAGTACCCTCCTCCCTTCCTTTATCTTCCCTTTATATCTCCTTTTTAACTTACTGGCCTCTGCTACTAAGTATTTTCCTTCTCACGCAGAAGCCCAATCATCTGTAGCTAGGATCCACATATGAGGGAGAACATGTGGCACTTGGCTTTCTGGGCCTCGGTTACCTCACCTAGTATAATCCTTTCCAGATCCATCCATTTTTCTGCAAATTTCATAACTTCATTTTTCTTTACCACTGAGTAGAGCTCCATTGTGTAAATGTTCCACATCTTCATTATCCACTCATCAGTTGAGGGACATCTAGGCTGGTTCCATTTCCCAGCTATTATAAATTGAGCAACAATAAACATGGTTGAGCACATACTTCTAAGGAAATGAGATGATTCCTTTGGATATATGCCTAGGAGTGCTATAGCTGGGTCATATGGTAGATCAATCTTTAGCTGTTTTAGGAACCTCCACACTGATTTCCACAATGGCTGGACCAGATTGCACTCCCACCAGCAGTGTAGAAGGGTTCCTCTTTTTCCACATCCCCGCCAACATTTATGATCATTTGTTTTCACAATGATGGCCAATCTGACAGGAGTGAGATGGAATCTCAATGTAGTTTTAATCTGCATTTCCCTGATGACTAGTGACATAGAACATTTTTTAGATGCTTATATGCCATTTGTATTTCTTCCTTTGAGAATGCTCTATTTAGCTCCATAGCCCATTTTTTTTTAATTTTTTTTTTTGTTGTTGTTCATTTTTTATTTATTTATTTGAGAGAGAAAGACAGATAGAGGGAGAGAGAGAGAATGGGCGCACCAGGGCTTCCAGCCTCTGCAAACGAACTCCAGACGCATGCGCCCCCCTTTTGCATCTGGCTAACGTGGGACCTGGGGAACTGAGCCTCGAACTGGGGTCCTTAGGCTTCACAGGCAAGCGCTTAACCGCTAAGCCATCTCTCCAGCCCCATAGCCCATTTTTTGATTGGCTTGTTTGATTCCTTATTATTTAACTTTTTGAGTTCTTTGTATAGCCTAGATATTAATCTTCTATCAGATATATAGCTGGTGAAGATTTTTTCCCATTCTGTAGGTTGCCTCTTTGCTTTTTTCACTGTGTCCTTTGCAGTGCAAAATCCTTGTAATTTCATGAGGTCCCAGTGATTAATCTGTGGTTTTATTGCCTGAGTAATTGGGGTTGTATTCAGAAAGTCTTTGCCAAGACCAATATGTTGAAGGGTTTCCCCTACTTTTTCCTCTAGCAGTTTCAGAGTTTCGGGTCTGATGTTAAGGTCTTTAATCCATTTGGACTTAATTATTGTGCACAACAAGAGAGAAGAATCTATTTTCATCCTTCTGCAGATATATATCCAGTTTTCCCAACACCATTTGCTGAAGAGGCTGTCTCTTCTCCAATGAGTATTTTTGGCATTTTTATCAAATATCAGGTGGCTATAGCTACCTGGGCTTACATCTTGGTCCTCTATTCTGTTCCACTGATCTACATGTCTGTTTTTGTGCCAGTACCACGCTATTTTTGTTACTATGGCTCTGTAGTATAGGTTAAAATTAGGTATGGTGATACCACCAGCCTTATTTTTGTTGCTCAGTATTATTTTAGATATTTGAGGTTTTTTGTGATTCCAAATGATTTTTTGGACTGTTTTTTCTATTTCCATGAAGAATGCCTTTGGAATTTTGATAGGGATTGCATTAAATGTGTAGATTGCTTTTGGTAAGATTGCCATTTTCACAATATTGATTCTTCCAATCCAGGAACAAGAGATGTTTCTCCACTTTCTAGTGCCTTCTGCAATTTCTTGCTTGAGTGTTTTAAAGTTCTCATTGTAGAGATTATTTACTTCCTTGGTTAGGTTTATTCTAAGGTACTTTATTTTTATTTTTTTTGATGCAATTGTGAATGGGAGTGATTCTCTGATTTCATCCTCTGTGTGTTTGTTGTTAGCATATATGAAGGCTACTGATTTCTGTGTATTTATTTTGTATCCTGCTACATGGCTGTAGGTTTTGGTCAGCCCTAACAGTTTGCTAGTAGAGTCTTTAGGGTCCTTTATGTATAGAATCATGTCATCTGCAAATAATGATAACTTGATCTCTTCCTTTCCAATTTGTATCCCTTTTATGTGTGTCTCTTGCCTTATTGCTATGGCTAAGACTTCCAAAACTATATTAAATAAAAGTGGGGACAGTGGACACCCTTGTCTTGTTCCTGATTTTAGTTGAAAAGCTTCTAGTTTTTCCCCATTTAGTAATATGTTGGCTGTAGGCTTGTCATAAATAGCCTTTATTATATTGAGATATGTTCCTTCTATTCCCAGTCTCTGTAGGACTTTTATCATGAAGGGATGTTGGATTTTGTCAAATGCTTTCTCTGAGTCTAATGAGATGATCATGTGATTTTTGTCCTTCAACCCGTTTAGGTAATGTATTACATTTATAGATTTGTGTATGTTGAACCATCCCTGCATCTCTGGAATAAAGCCTACTTGGTCAGGGTGAATGATCTTTTTGATATATTCTTGTATTCTGTTTGCCAATATTTTGTTGAGAATTTTTGCATCTATGTTCATGAGGGAGATTGGTCTGTAATTTTCTTTTTTTGTTCTCTTGCCTGGTTTTGGTATCAGGGTGATGCTGGCCTCATAGAAGGAGTTTGGTAGAATTCCTTCTTTTTCTATTTCCTGGAAAAGCTTAAGAAGCAATTGTGTTAGCTCTTCCTTAAAGGTCTGGTAAAATTCAGCACTGAATCCATCTAGGCCCGGGCTTTTTTTAGTTGGCAGACTTTTGATAACTGTTCGGATCTCCATGCTTGTTATAGGTCTATTTAAGTGATTAATCTCATCTTGATTTAATTTAGGTAGGTCATATAAATCAAGGAAATCATCCATTTCTTTCAGATTTTCATACTTTGTGGAGTATATGCTTTTTTTTTTAATTTCTCTGGAATATGTTGTGATGTTACCTCTTTCATCTCTGATTTTATTGTGTCTCTTCTCTCTTTCTTTTGGTCAGATTTGCTAAGGCTTTATCAATCTTGTTTATCCTTTCAAAGAACCTTGTTCTCGTCTGTCGCTGGTAGCATGTTACCCAAACACCACTGTCTGAGGACTCAAGGACCCTCTCCAAGGGACAGTTCAGTATTTTGTTAATTTATTTATTTTTATTAACAACTTCCATGATTATAAAAGATACCCCATGGTGATACCTCCCACCCCCCCCCACTTACCCCTTTGAAACTCCACTCTCCATCATACTGATTTTTTAAATAATTTTTTAAAATATAAAATAATTTTATTTATGGGGGGGAGTAAGAGAGAGAGAGAGAGAGGATGAGCATAGGCATGCCAGGACCTCCTGCCACTGTAAATGAAATCCATATGCATGCGCCACTTTGTGTGTAGGGCTTTACAGGGGTACTGGAGGAGCGAACTCAGGTCATCAGGCTTTACAAGTAAGTGCCTTTAACCATGGAGATCTCTCCAGCACCTGTGTTTTCTTTTAAACATCATTTTCCTTATCTCACTAAATGTATTTCTCACTGCCTCACATGCCTGAGGAATTCCTGAATGCCACGCCTCAATACTGTGCTATGATTTCTATGTAGTCTCAGGCTGGCCTCAAACTCATGGTCATCCTCCTACCTTGGCTTCCCAAGGGCTGGGATTAAAGGTGTGCACCATCACGCCTGGCCCTGTGCTATGATTTCTCTCTGACTAGCTGTGTAAATATGTGCAAGTGATGTAACCTCTATAAAGCTAGGCTTGGCACCTGGACAGTGGACATAATACTATGTTACAGTGTTTTGGGGGGGGTAGCCAAATGAAGTCATTTGCACCTTCCTCTCCCTTACCTCTCTTCCCCTGGGATGGATTCCCTTTTCCATGCCATCTGTGTTTATCTCTTCACAGATACACCCTTCCTTACCTAGACTATTTCTCAAGCCTTCTCCAGGCTTCCCTATCTCAAATGCCAAAACACAAGAGGGCTCTTTCAGAAGGCACCCTGACTCCCAAAGCTGCCTGCGGCAGGGTCCCCATGGCTCTGCGGCCAGGCCCGTGCCCACCTACCGTCTGCCAGCTCCACACTCCGCCTGTCCAGCGCCCACACGGCTCCACCTAACATGGCAGCCGACAGTGCTCATGCTGGTCCGTGCCCTCCATCTTGAAAATCTCTTTATCGGTGCAGAGGGCTTCACTTTCTTTGGCCCAGAGCATCCTATAAAAGCCTCAAGACAGCCTAGGAACAATTTCCTCTTCTCCTTTGCCTAGGAAGGTGCCCTCTCCTTTGTACAGCATCTCCTCCCCCCACCCATTGAAGCAACCTTCCCGCATCAGGAGGGCCTGCTCCCCACAGCTGTCAGCTCCATAACCACCCAGCATACTGCAAGGGCCTCAGGATGGGCCTAGACCTGTAAGGTGCCTGCTTTAGCATTCCCTTCTGTGGTAGCTTGAATGCATGTACCCATTAGACTCAGGTGTTTTAAAAAAGCTTGTCTCCAGTGGACTGGCCAGAGGAGGTGGCACTGGGGTTGGACCCTGGAGTCCAGCCCTAAGGAGGCACAGGGGCAGATCTGATTCCAGCCCAGCTCTACTCTGGTCCCTGAGGTCTTGCTGCCCATGCGTGCTTGCTTGTGGTGCTGGCTGCTGGTGGTTTCTCTCTGCTTGGATCTGTGAAAGGGGGCCAGCCTCTCCTGCCATTCTGGAAATTCCCTGGATCTGTCAGCCTGAAATATATCCCATTCCTCCCGTAAATGATGTCTGTTTGGAAGTTCATCCCAGCAATGTGGAACTGACTACTACGCCCTCCTTCTTCTTTCTCTCCCTCCTCCTTCCCTTCCTTCTTCCCTTTCTCCTATCCTTCCACCTTCCCTTCCATCCTTCCTCCCTTCACTCATCTTTTCTCCCTCCCTTCTTTCCTCCCTCTCTCATTCTTCCTTTTCTCCCTTTCCCTTCACTCCTTTTACCCATTTTTGATTCCTCCCTCCCTCCCTTTCTCTCATCTTCCCTCCTTTCTTCTGTCCCTCCCACATTCCCATCCTTCCTTTTCTTATCCCTTCCTGCCCTCTTTGTCATCCTTTCCTCCTTCTTTCCCTCCTTCCTTCCATCCTTTGGTCCATCCTTACATTCTTTCTCCCATCCTCCCTTCTTCTTTTGATCTCTCCCTCCCATTCTTCCTTCTTTCCTCTAACAACTTTTCCTTCGCAGATTCAATATCTAGTCCCCAAAGTGAAACTCCCCTTCAGAAACAGTGGCAGATCCCATGGATCAAGTATCACTCCAGCACTTATATTTTTAAAAAGACTATACATACTTACTTTCCCAATATTATGCTTTTTTATTTTGACCATTTATTGATATCTACATTAAAATTAGTATAACTATATTGGCATACATAGTTGCTGTTTCTCTCCTCCAACTTAAGAACCAAGGAGGCTGGGACTTTATATTATTAACTACTGTGGCATTTAAGATTTGGGCAAGAGAGAAATTATGGCATACGCAACACGAGTTACATTTAAAAAGTTTAAGACAGGACTGCTTTAGAAGGACAAGGGCAAGCAGAGGCAGTGTAACACCTTAGGCTAGTGATGCCAGGGCAAGCAGAGTGCTTGTCAGCACTTTAAGAGTTCCACCAGAGACTCATGTTGTCAGATGCAAGTCATGGCTGCCTCGCAGGAAGGCAGCCATGGACGTCGAGCTCCTATTTCCCAACCTTCTGATCTGCTGCTAGGATTTCCCTTTATCTACTTCGAAGCTGGAAGGCTGAGAGGTTGAGACAGTCCAGACAGGCTTGTCTCCTGGAATGCTGGAAGGGTTTTGCTCCCAGCCCTGGGCAACATGGCAACTGTGGTAATTTCCATGAAATGTCCCTCGCAGTTGAACGCATGTTTTGAGTGCTGGCTCCTCAGCGGGTGGCAACTTGGGAGAGTTGTGGGGTTGTTGGGAGGTGGAGCCACGCTAGAGAAGTGTGGACGGGGGCTGGCTTCAGGATGTCATAGCCCAGCTCCTCACTGGCCCGTGCTAGTCACTCAGACCACCTCCTTCTTGCTGATGTGGAGATTTGACCCAGGCTTCCAGCTCAGGCCTACCATACTTTTTCCACCGTGATGAAACTTCCCCACAAGACCATAAGCTGAAATCAATCTTTTCCTTCCCTGTGTTGCCTCTGGCTGGTTATGTTGTCCCCATGATGAGCAGGTAACTGCTGCAGAGGCCCTGCCTGGCAGAAGGGTCTCGCAGAAGGAAGGGTGGAACAAATCCGTGAATTCCCATGGTCTAGCTCCACTTTCCAGGGATAACCTGGCAGACCATTCACTTCCTCTGTCGGCAGGACAATCCAGAGAGGCGAAGATTCACTCCAAGGTGGCTTGCTGAAGACGGTTTCCAGGATGGAGAGACAAGATTCCTGTGGCTAGCAGGGCTATGCGTTCTGTGCCAAGGACATTTCTGAAGTTGAAGGACAATCTCCACTTACCTGCATCATGGGAACAGGAAAGTGTTCTGCATGGTGTTTGGAGAAGAGAGGAATGAGGTAACAGGCTGGCAACACTTCTGGCTTCTCAGTGGAGTGCAGAGCTCGCCAGGCTTTGTGGGGGTAGAATCAACATCATCTACCCGCAGGATTAGCAGCTCGATGGGGAAGAAGCCAAGGCCCTACACGCTGCTGCCATTAACTTTGAACAACGTGTGGGGTTACCATGGTGACACGAGTAGGGTAGATATTTGAAAGTGGACTGTTGATCTGAAATCTCCCTTGAGTATCTACTAGGTAAGAGAAGTGCTGGAAAGTCACAGCCAGGTGAAAACAGAAGTTTTGCCTTGAATAATAGGTGAGATCTATTGATGTGGAACTGAGCAGTTATGAGGTCGCATGCTACACTTAGAAAAGTGGAGTGAGACCACTTGCTTGTCAAAAGGGTAGGGCATTAAGCCGGAGAATGATAGAGATGAAAATTACTGGCAGACCAATCTTCTCCATGCCCTCAGTGTAGGACAGATTGAGAGAGGAGGTGATTTGGAATGTCTGGGCAAGTGGAAAAACCACTGCAGACAGGACAGACTGCTGGGAGTGTGTCACTCAAGTCATTCTTCCTACGCCCAATGGCTGGCTTGTGCCACTTCATAAGCACAGGGGAGTTATCAGCAGCTGCGAGCTCTGTGCCGTTGCATGTACCTGGCCAAGTTAATTTCCCAATATTCTTTTCCATTTGAACCATCCTCTACTCTTTGGATGAAATACTATCACTGTCACTACTGCCAGCTGCTTGCTAATCCCTTTGTTATGAAATGAAAACAAGTCCCTGACACTTGTTCATTTCTGGTAGGAGTCTTAGCTTCAGAAAGAGAAAGTATCTTCAGGTTTGTTTACTGGTTACACAGAAATCCTTTCAAATAAAAATACAATGAGGGCTAGACGGATGGCTTAGTGGTTAAGGCAGTTGCCTCCAAAGCCAAAGGACCCAGGCTCAATTCCACAGGACCCACTTTAGCCAGATGCACAAGGGGGTGCACACGTCTGGAGTTCTTTTTCAGTGGCTAGAGACCCTAGTGCACCCATTCTCTCCCTCTCTCTCTCTCTCTCCCTCTTTCTCAGCCAAATAAATAAATAAAAGAAAAATTTAAAAATGAGTCCATTTTGGTAGGGATGGGGTGGTTAAAACTCGGGTTTATAATAGAGAAACTTGTTCTTTCTTGCCATCATCCACCCTAAGGTAGAGCTGATAACGGATTCAACAATTAAGTGTCTGTCTGCTTAAGTGTGCATGTTTAAGCCCTCTGGTGAATGCTAATCTCACTTTCGGCTAGGGAATCTCCTTTGTGCAGATGGTGGCCAATACCAGGGAGACCCAGACTCATGAGAATGGCAAGAAAAGGAGAAGACCTGGGGCTCAGCATTGGAAGAGACATCTCGATCCATGCTGCCAGGGCTCGGGGAACAGCGCAGACACAGTTTCAGGAAGACCATGAGCGCTGCTCTCACTGTTAACCACAGAGCCAGCCCCATGGAGATGGTGGTAGACACTGAGGAAACCCAAAACTCATCAAAGTAGAAAACAAGAAAGAGACTGTCTAGAGCTCAGCCCTAAAAGATATTTCTACCACACCCTCCGAAGCTCAGGGAACACTGCAGAAGAGGGGGTGGATATAATGTAAGAGCCACAGAGTATGTAGGGGTCCTTTGGGGCACCATCCTTCATGCATTCATGAGCCCACACTGGTTACTGACACGCACACGCACACACACACACACACACACACACACACACTACCTGCACTGTTCTGAGCCCATTGACATTTTGACATGGAGGATGGAGGAGAACAAAAGGAACAAGACAACAAAACAAAGGACTACAGGACTACTTTGAAAGGGGGGTTCTCAGGGGATGGGGAAGAGGGGACAGAAAAGGGTAGAGGAATGGGAACATGATCAAATTAGTGTATGTTCATGTACTAAAGTTCTCAATAAAAAGACGATTAGCCAGGTGTGGTGGCACACGCCTTTAATTAATCCCAGCACTCAGGAGGCAGAGGTAGGAGGATAGCCAAGAGTTCGAGGCCACCCTGAGACTACAGAGTGAATTCCAGGTCAGCCTGAGCCAGAGTAAAGACCCTACCAAAAAAAAAAAAAAAAAAGACAATTAAGCTTCTACATAAAAAATGTTCATCTAGGGGCTGGGTAGATGGTTCAGAGGTTAAGGTGCTTGCCTGCAAAGCCTAACAACCCAAGTTTGATTCTCTAGTATCCAGATGCACAAAGTGGTCCATGCATCTGGAGTTTGTTTGCAGGCACTAGAGGCCCTAGAGCGCCCATTCTCCTCTCTCTCTGATAGCGCACGCCTTTAATCCCAGCAGCCAGGAGGCAGAGGTAGGAGAATCACCCTAAGTTTGAGGCCAGCCTGAGACTACC
This sequence comes from Jaculus jaculus, assembly GCF_020740685.1. Taxonomy (NCBI): domain Eukaryota; kingdom Metazoa; phylum Chordata; class Mammalia; order Rodentia; family Dipodidae; genus Jaculus; species Jaculus jaculus. Next base: position 108,077,433 of record NC_059113.1, on the reverse strand, counting down.
TAGTGAATTTGAGGTCATCCTGGGCTAGAGTGAGACCGTACCTTGAACCCCCCCCCCAAAAAAAACAACTCATTTGATAGAGGAACTTTTACTCAACCTTCCTGGACCCTTAGCCTTGTGCCAGGCTCTGCAATAAAAGAATCAAAGATATGGCCGGGCGTGGTGGCGCACGCCTTTAATCCCAGCACTCGGGAGGCAGAGGTAGGAGGATCGCTGTGAGTTTGAGGCCACCCTGAGACTACAGAGTTAATTCCAGGTCAGCCTGGACCAGAGTGAGACACTACCTCGAAAAACACCAAAAAAAAAAAAAAAAAAAGAGAGATATGGCTCAGGAGACATTGCGGAAGAGTGGGTGGAAAGATTGTAAGAGCCACAGAGTGGGTAGGAAGACCCTGGGACACGGTTCCCCCACTGCTGCATTGGGATTGACTGAAGCCTTCATGACCCCACAGTGAATCCCATTACCCTACCGAGGAGGGCCTCAGGGAAACAGGAGCGGGGATGAGGTGACTTTTAAAGAGTATATTCTGTATATATATATTTAAAGCCAAAACCTGAATCGGAGGCTGATACATGTGGCTGAGGCGTGGGGCACACAGGGGCGATGGAGCCATGCGGTGCTCCTGGGAGTCACAGAGCGTTGCGGGAACAGAAGCAGCTCCCCATCTGGACAGGGCCCAGGGGCGGTCAGCAGCACCCCCAGAGAGTGTCCTGTGCGGGTGAGTCCGGCAGCATACGTGGCGGGTGACCTGCGGGCACGGGGCCAGCCGGCTTCGGGCCTGAGACTTCGACTTGAATTTAGCCAGTGGGGATCCCTGGCAAACCAACCAACCAACCCCACCAGCAGCAGCAGCCACAGCAGAAACCAATGCGCCCAAAGGAGGCGTGCGTCTAGGATGGCGGGGTGGGAGCTGCGAGCTCTCCTCTGAGTCCTCCGCCTGCGCTGGACAGTCCGGCCGGCCATGCACGATGTCTGCTAACGTCCCTGGCGGTCAGCACCCATCCCTGTCCCGCCGTCCCAGCAGTGCCCTTGCGGCAGCAGAGACGCTGAACTGATCACTGATCGTGGACGGGGTGCAGCGGGGAACCGAGCTGGAAGCGGAAAGCGGCAAGATGGGGCTCGGGAGGAGACGTGGGCGTGTTCCAGCGCCAGGGCCTGGCCCTGCTTCCTCCTTCCTCCCAGCCTGCCCCCTGCGCTCCACGCCGTGCCCTCGGCGATCCTTGTCAGTGTGCTACCCCAGCCAGAGGTAGGCACCCCGCATCCTGCAGACAAGCCTTCCTTCCCGGCTTCGCTCCAAACAAAGGTCAGCCCTGGGCAGTCCCCCCCCACCCCACCCCCAGCCTGCCTGCTGACCCTGTGCCCAGCCAAGCCGCGCTGGTGGTCCCACAGCAGCCCCCTCTCCCTCGGTTTCCCTCCAGGCCCGCTATCCCATTCACAGGACAGACTCTCTACAGTCAGCCTCAGGGGTCACCTACCTGTCCAAGGTGGGCAGCCCCTCCCCCCGCAGGGAGCGGTGTCTGTCTGGTCCTGGGCTGGGCTTTCTCCATCCCAGGGTGCTGTGCCTTCTGAAGAGTAGGACAGGATGCTCCATGTCCCCGCATACTGCTCAGAGCAGGCCACGTGGCAGGTGTTTGATCCGTGTTTGTGGACTAATAAATGGACTGTGGCTAAGTCAGTGGACACTGAGCAAGCGAGGGAGGAGAGGGAGAAGGGATCTGAGGTGGGAATGGAGGCAAAGCGGATCCGGATGAAAACAGACACAGTAGCCGGCTGGGGAGTCCGGGCTGGGGCGCAGGGGCTCCGGGAGGGTCTTGGATGGGGGCCATACCAGATGTCCCTTCTCAACTTCCCTCTGGCTGTATCACTGAGTCACACCACAAGAGCAGACAAGATTACAATGTTGGCACCAAGAGCGTGAGGAAGACACCACATAGTGTTGAATTTAATGCAAATGCAAGTTGCTTTCCCATTACTGGGACAAAACACCTGGTCAGAAGAAATTGCCGGGGTGGAGGGTAGATTTCTGCTTACAGTCTCAGAGGGAAGCTTCATCGGGCCTGAAAGCATGCAGAGCCAGCAGCAGGGGCGTGGGGGTCACATCTGGTGAGCTAGCTTGCTAACACCCAGTAGGAGGGAACTAACAAAACGTAGGGCCCGCCCAGCAGCATGCTTCCTTCCTCAAGGCTCCACCTCCCAAAGGCCCCACACTTTCACAAGCAGTCACGAGCTAGGCCAAGTATTCAAAACACGTGAGGCTACGGGGAACACCTTACATTCAAATGAACACAACAGAGGAAAATAATAAATATGAAAGTGTCACACGCAGACACACACACACACATATCCATCCCTGGTTACCCACAGGGGCTTGGTTCCAGGACTCTCACCCTCACCCTATGGGTGTCTAAAACTAAGCGTGCCGGGGCCTTATATGACTGGCACAGACTCCACCCAGCACCTGCACCACCCGCCTGTGCTCTTTAAACCATCACCACACCTCCTACAATGGAAAGGTGTCAACAGTCATTGTTCTGATTGATTAAGGAGCAACAAGAGACAGAGTCCGGGCTTGTTCAACACAGATGCAGTTGCTCCCAAAACTACTTTCCTTTTTTGTATTTATATTAGCATGTATTATACAAACTGCAGGCTTCATTTATTTTCCACAGTTGCTTAAACACACAGGTGTAGAACTTGTGGAGATGTAAAAGGTTGATTATAATTCCTTTCCGTAAAAATTAAGAGGCTGGAGAGATGGCTCAGTGGTTAAAGGGGCTTGCTTGCAAACCCCGATGACTGAGGTTCAGATTCCCAGAACCCATGTAAAGCCAGATGCACAAAGTGTTGCATGCATCCGGAGTTCATTTCATGCATCTGGAGTTCATTTCCAGTGGCAAGAGATCCTGGCACACCTATACTCTCTTTGTTGCCTCAAATCAGTAAATAGATGAAATATTTTTTTAATTGAAAATATCTGGCTGGGAAGAAAGTTTACTCAGTAAAGTGTTTGTCTTGCAAGCATGAGGACCCAAATTTGATCCCTAGAAGTCATATTAAAAAAAAAAAAAAAAAAAGGCCAGGCATGGTGGCGCACGCCTTTAGTCCCAGCACTTGGGAGACAGAAGTAAGAGGATCGCTGAGTTCGAGGCTACCCTGAGACTACGTAGTAAATTCCAGATCAGCCTGAGATAGAGTGAGGTCCTTCCTCGAAAAACCAAAAAATAAAAATAAAAAAATAAGGTGGGCACGATGATTGTTGCAGTCAGGTTCACATTGCTGGTAGAAACCACCTGACCAAGAGCAGCTTGTTGGAAAAAAAAAAAAAAAAAAAGAGGTTTATTTTGGCTTATAGACTTGAGGGGAAGCTCCATGATGGCAGGGGAAAACAATGGTATGAGCAGAGAGTGGACTTCACCTCCCAGCCAACATCAGATGGACAACAGGAACAGGAGAGTGTGCCAAACACTGGCAAGGGGAAGCTGGTTATAACACCCATAAGCCTGCCCCCAACAATACACCGCCTATTGGAAGCTTTAATTCACAAATCTCCATCACCTGGAGAACCTAGCATCCAGAAACCCTAAGTTCATGGGGGACACCTGAATCACACCACCACAGTGGTTCATGTTTGCAATCCCAGCACTGAGAAGGAGGGACAGGTAGATCCCAAGAGCTCACCACACAGCCAGTCCCATCTACTTGGCGAGTTCCAGGCCAGGGAGACAGCGGAGGTTGTCCTCTGGCCTCCACATGCACGCAGTGATTTCAGTCTCACTGCTTGCTACAGGTTTGCTTCAGTGGTTTATCTTGTCTTGGTTTAATTTTGGCGCATCTAGAAATTTATCCATTTCTTTTAGACTTTCCAGCATAATAATGGCCACATACATATGACAAACCCATAGCCGACGTTAGAGTCAACGGAGAGAAAGTCAAATGATTTTCACTGAAATCTGGAAAGAGACAAAGGTTTTCCCGCTCTCCACTCTTACTCGACGCAGTCCCGGGGGTCTTAGCTGCAGTGACAAGACCAGAGGGGCAGAGAAAAGGGGTGTGAAAAGGAGAGGAAGACATCAAAGTATCTTTATTTGCAAATTAGAGGATTTTATATAGAAAAGACCTTAAATCCCAGCTTTCAGGAAACAGAGGTAGAAGGATTGCCTTGAGTTTTAGGCCACCTGAAAGAAAAAATAAATCCTTAAAACTCCACCAGAAGAGCTGGAGTAGTCAAGGTGTTTGCCTGCAAAGCCAAAGGACCCAGGTTTGATTCCCCAGGACCCATGTCAGCCAGATGCACAAGGGGGCACATGCGTCTGGAGTTCATTTGCCGTGGCTGGAGGCCCTGGCACACCCATTCTCTCTCTCTCTATCACTCTCCCTCTCCCTCTGTCTCTCACTCTGCCTCTTTCCTTCTCGTGCTCTCTCAAATAAATAAATACAATTTTTAAAAGATGAATAAAATAATAACTCCACCAGAAAACTTTCAGAGCTGGTAAAAACTGTCAGCAAAGTGACAGGATACAAAGTCACCATACAGGGGTCAGTAGCATTCCATGGCAACAGCAAGCATGTTGAGGGTAAGAGTAGGAAAAGAAACAACCCCCTTCATAATTTCAAAACAAGAAAGCAACCGTTGAAATCTAACCCAGGCATTGAAAGACCTCTGCAATGAAAACCTTAAAACGCTTGAGAGAAGTTGAAGACATTGTGAAGCTGAAAGACCAGCCATGCTCATAGACTCTAAGAATCAGTGTTGTGGGCAGGGAGATGGCTGAACAGTTAAAGGTGCTCGTTTGCAAAGCCTGTGTGCTCGGGTCCAGTTCCCCAGCGCCCACATAAAACCAGAGATGCAGCAGCACGTGTCTGAAGTTTATTTGCAGCAGCAAGAAGCCTTGCTGTGCCCACTTTCTCTCTCTCTCAAATAAAAATACTTTAAAAATATAGTAGAAAAAGAGAATCAGTATTATAAGAAGGGTTATCTTAGCCAAAATATTTTATACATTTAATGCAAGTCTCCTCAAAATTCCGCTGCAATTCTTTACAGAATAGGAAAAAAGAAAAAAGAAATTTTATTTGGAAATACAAAAGACTTCAGGTAACCAAAGCAATGGGGGGGGGGGGGGCTAAAAGAAAGGAAGGAAGGAAAGAAGGAAGGAAAAGAAAAAGAAGGAAAAAAGCTGGAGTTATCCAACCTGTTTTCTGATTTCACAATATTTTGCAAGACCACAGTAAGAAAAACAGCACACTCATGTTACAAAAAACCAGCGTTTAGATCAAAGGAAAAGAATAGAAAATCCAAATGCAAACCCATGTAGTTATAGCCGTCTGGCTTTTTTTGCAGGGGCGAGCACAAACTCAGTTCCCCACTGCCACAAACTGTGCAGTCAAGTTTCCCGTATTTGGGGAAATTGTAGGGGTCAGCATATCCCGAGTGCAATGGATAAGCCTCTCTCTGGGAAAACCACCTTCATGATTATGGTATCTCCCTTACCATCTAATTTTTGACAAAAATGCTAAAAATACTCACTGAAGAGAGCCTGGGAAGCTGGAGACCTCTTTGTAGAACACAATTAGATCTTTATCACTCCCCATGCACAAGAATAACTCCAGACGAATCAAAGGACAGAAACTCTGAAACTGTTAGATGAAAACAGCAAAGACAGAGCTAGAGGAATGGCTCAGTGGTTAAGGCGTTTGCCTGCGAAGTCAAAGGACCAGGACCCACATAAGCCAATGCACAAGGGGGCGCATGCGCCTGAAGTTCATTTGTAGTGGCTGGAGGCCCTGACATGCCCATTCTATCTCTCTATCTGCCTCTTCCTTTCTCTCAAATAAATAAATAAAACCAGACGTGGTGGCACGTGCCTTTAATCCTAGCACTTGGGAGGATGAGGTAGGATTGCTGTGAGTTCAAGGCCAGCCTGAGTCTACATAGTGAATTCCAAGTCAGCTTGGGCTAGAATGAGACATTACATTGAAAAACCAAAAATAAATAAGTAAATAAATAAATGAAACTAAACAATGAGAAATCAAATCACCTATTACAGAGACCCTTGCTCATCCTTGTTTATTCTTCTCTAGTCACAATATCCAAGAAATGGAATCAGCCTAGATACCCATCAACTGATAAGTGTAGTAATGAGGATGTGGTACAGATGCACAATGGAGTTTCAATCAGTGGTAAAGAAAAATGAACCATGAAATTTGCAGGAAAATGAATGGATCTGGAACATTTTTTAATTTAAATGTTTTAAGTTTATTTATTTCAGAGACATTGAGAGAAGGGGGCAGATAGAGCGAGAGAGAATGGGCATGCCAGGGCCTCCAACTACTGCAAGTGAACTCCAGATGTATGTGCCACCTTGTGTACCTGGCTTACATGGGTTCTGGGGAATCGAACCTGGGTCCTTTGGTTTTGTAGGCAAGGGCCTTAACCGCTAAGCCATCTCTCCAGGCCTGGAAATCATTATACTGATTGGGATAGCACAAACCTCAAAAGACAAATGCTGCATGTTCTCTCTCAAATACTCATCCTAGCTTCAGATAGATTTCCATGTAAACTGGGAAGAGAATCAGTAGACAGGAAACTAGAAAGAAGCCACGGAGAGAAGGGAAAGAGGAGTGCAGGGGGATTGTGGAATGCAGCGACATGAGCGAGGTGGGCCCTCGGAGTGAAAGGGTTAAGCAGGGATGGAGTGGGGTTGGGACACAAGCCCGAAGGTTAACCAAACTAAAGACATATGCAAAAGCCATATGGAAATACACTTCTTTGTTAACTAATTTAAAAATGCCATTTAAGAACAGAGTTTGAACAGAAGGACCCTGTGTGGGTGGGTAATACTGCTCCCAGAAACCAGAGGTTTTTAAAGGAAAATCCCAGTGCCAAGGGTGGGGCCCACCCAGTGAGTTATTGGTTAATGAGACCGCTGAGCATTCTAAATAACCCAGGATCCTGCCACTGCTCTTGGTAGCCCACCAGAACCGGATGGTAAGACCTATTCCTGTGCATACCACATACTTTGGTTGTAGGACTCTGAGAAATCAAGCTTGAATTCACCTGGCTGCACAACTTTCCCAAGTTGCCAGCAGCTGGGGATCAAGTATAAAAAGCACACGAGCCTATGGGGGGCACTTCACTCAAACCACCACAGTGGCCATCGCCCACAGCCACAGGCGTGAGCGTTAAGACACAGCACGGAACAGCCCAGAGAGCAGACGCCACTGCTGTGTCCTCCTAGCCAAAAAAAAAGATTGGCGAAACCAGACCTGAGCATTCGCATAACGTACAGGGTGCCTCGCAGCTACCAAGCAGCAAGGCCAGACCAGGCAGGCTTTAGCAGCCACTCTGGCATTAGCCACGGGCCAGAATCTCATGGAACGTGACCTTGTTTGAGCTTCACAGTGGCCCTATATGCTGTTATTATCCCCGATTTACAGATGGGGACTTAAGGCTTACCGAGTTGCAGGCAGCAGAATTGCAAGAGGTCAGTTGAATTCCCAAGCCCTGTGCCACAGTTCACTGGTACCGGATGAGTCACATTCAAGGACAGAGAGAAAACTAAAGACAGTCAAGGGCAATGAGCCAAACCTGCCCAAAATGACTGGTGCAAATTGGCAAGCAAGTGCCTCTGATTTTCATCCTCAGGTGCTCATGAGGATAAAGTCTGTTCCCCTGCAGTAGAGCCCTGCCCGGTCTCCCAGGAGCTTCTCTCCACTGATGCGGGCCTGTGTTCAAATGCTGGCGCTGCTAGAACCACAGAAACGCCTTGTGTTTTGTTGTTGTTGTTTTTGTTTTGTTTTCTCTCTCACAGCAAAGAGGAAGTCGGTGCCTACTGCCTTAAAAAGCAAGCTGTGGGGCTGGAGAGATGGCTCAGCCATTAAGGTGTTTGCCTGCAAAGCCAAAGGATCCAGGCTTAACTCTCCAGAACCCATGTGAGCCAGATGCACAAGGGGGCGCATGCATCTGTTGTTCATTTGCAATGGCTGGAGGCCCTGGCATGCCCATTCTCTCTCTCTCTCTTTTCTCTCTCTTAAATAAATAACAAAATATTTTTAAAAAAAAATCAAGCTAGGGCTGGAGAGGTGGCTCAGCGGTTATGGCTCTTGCCTGCAAAGCCAAAGGACCCAGGTTCGACTCTCCAGATTCCACGTTAGGCTCTCCAGATCCCATGTTAACCAGCCACACAAAGGTGGCACAAACATCCTGAATTTGATTTCAGTGGCTAAGGCCCTGACATGCCAATTTTCTCTCCTTTCTCTGTTTCTCTTCCTAAAATAATAAATAATTGCTGGGCATGGTACGCCTTTAATCTCAGCACTCAGGAGGCAGAGGTAGGAGGATCACCATGAGTTCAAGGCCACCCTGAGACTACATAGAGTTCCAGGTCAGCCTGGGCTAGAGTGAAACTCTATCTCAAAAAACCTAAATAAGTAAAAATGAAAAAAATAAATACGTAAATAAAAAGCAAGCTGTCTGTTGAGTTAGCAGTCTGTTCTTGGGACAGAGTCCAGACATCTCCAACAAATAAAGCAAGATGGGCCCCATGGCCTCAGCGCCTTTCCAGGGTGAGAGGTCAGTGGAGGCAGGAAAACAAGAACCATGAGAATGCAGGGACCCTCATGGCTTTGTTGATTGTCAGGGGGAGCACAAAACCAAAAACAGAATTGGGTTCGCAGGGAAACAATTGTTATTGAAATAATGCATTGTTCTGTCTCTTACCTACATTCACCTTGTTTCTCATCTAGCTACCTGCCCCCACCCTAAAAAGAGAAAAAAATACCAGAGCTAACATATATTTTTATTTATTTGCAAGGGAAGAAAGAGGTCGAGAGAGAGAGAGAATGGGCACACCAGGGCCTCTTGCCACTGCGAATGCATTCCAGATGCATGTTCCACTTTGTGCATCTGGCTGTATGTGGATCCTGGGGATTTAAACCTGAACCACATCTGGGCTAGCAGGCTTGGCAAGCAAGTGCCTTTAACCACAGGGTCATGTCCCCAGCCCCAGAACTAACATTTACATGATGTGAGGTGAATCGGGCTTGCTCCGGGAGGAGACACGCTATTTGTGTATTTCCTATACTCACGGTCATGTGCATATTAACCACATTTATTCACGTTTCCCAGAAAACTGCCACGCGCCCCCTGAGCTCCCCAGGAAGAAATGTTTCATCTTCTCACTTCCCAATTGATCCATGGTCACAGGGAAAGTGAACACAGACACGTGTGATCGCATAACACTGTCACAGTCAGCTTCTCGTTGCTGGGCTGGACCGCCACACGAGACACAGTCTGTGGGAGGAAGGGATTGATTTGAAGCTTATAGACCTGGAGGTCACTCCACGATGGCCGGCAAAGCTGGCCGCCCTCACAGATCCTTGCCGGGAGACCAGCACCAGCAAAAGCCAACGCTGAAAGTCAACAGCGGGGAAACCAGGCAGGGCTCAAGCTCTCTGTATAGCATTGGGCTGGACTGCAGACTGGCCCCCACTAACACCTTAGGGCTGGACCCCAGGATCTGCCCCCAGGGACACCTCTTCCAGCCAGGCGGCTGGAAATCCAAGTTACAAGCCTTAACAAAACTCCTGAGTCTATTGGGGGACACGTGTTCAAACTCCCCCAGGCACCCAGAAGAAGGCCATGGTACACTTCCAGTGTTTCTTCCTTAGGCACATAGCTGTCTAGCTGGTTTGTCAAGTCCTCCTCATGGGTGGGCAGCCTGCCCTGGGCATCTTAAACACCTCTCAGTGTAGTTTGCAGTAGGTATTCCCTAAAGAAGTTAGAAGTTCCCAGCTCAGGGAGAGAGCCAGGAGAGAACAAACACGCATTCAACTTAGAAAAGCCGAGCGCGGGCTGCTTCGGCAGCGCCCATGACAAGGTCGCCTGGGTCTGATTTTAGCACCCGGGCCAGCGGGTCGGAATGGAGCCCGGCGTGGTGTCAGGTGGCTACAACCGGAACACGAGTCTGCAGTCAGCTGGCAGCTTCTGAACTGGCAGAGTGAAAGGGGAGGATGAAAAGTGACTCTCACCTGCTGCTCCTGGCCAACACCAAGATGCCTTTAGAGACAATGGGTGAGGTTTCAACCATCAGACAGTGCCCTTGGCCCCTGGGTTGTGGCAGATTGACTGTGGCAAATCTCTAAGTCCTGGCAGGCGTTTAGAGGGCAGAAAGTTCACTGGCCTGGGCGCAGAGATTTCTATATTTAAGATGGTTGTCTCAGCAGCTATTCTGGACCAAGTCTGTCACAACTAGACCAGGAAAACTCTCCTGCAATGCTGTTTCTCCTCAGCTGACATGATACTTTATTTTCCTGCTCTACCAAGAGGCCAGCCACCAGGAATTACAGTGCATTTGTGGCAATGACTATAAAGTTAGAAGGCTGATCCGAGCAAGAGCCCAGGCTCGTGATGTTTATTTGGAAGAGCAGCGTGCTTGCTGGAGGGACATGTGACATCTCGCACGGCAGTGGTTAGTGGTCAGGACAGCCGCACAACATCTGTGCAGCAGGGGTTTCCGGTGCCCCTGTGCTTGGAAACAGGGGTGGAGGCCGGAAGCTGCCTTCACTGCACCTTCCGACATATGGGGGAAGCCTAAGCTGTCCATGTCAAAGAATGTGATGGCCAGTGAACTCCCCGAGTCCCCCCCCAACCGCCTGCTTTCGGCTTACCTCCGTATTCCACTATGCCTCTCAATCTTTCCCTCCTCCTCCGCCACCAGGCAAAGTCCCGCCCAGTTTCAGCATTTCGCTCTCAAATCAACCTTGCTGGTCCTCATTGTTTATCTCAACCTACAATTTAGACAACCATTTATCTTCTAACCCATCCTCTGCTCTCTAGCCCCATCATTCTCTCCTGAAATGAGACCCTCTCCCTCACACTATTGCAAAAACTACCTCACCTTCCTTCCCAGGCCTCCTGTTCTGAGAAGGGACCCTGGAGAGCCCAGAAGAAGCAGCCACACCCTCTCTCTACAGTTCTCTGGAATAGCCAGCCGACTTCCTTAGCACATCTTTCATGACCAGTCCTCTGCCCTCTGGTCTTAAAAACATGAAAACAGGTACAGGGAGAGAGATGCACTTGCTTGCAAATCCTTTCAGCCTGGGTCTGGTTTCCCCAGTACCCAAGTAAAAGCAGATGCAAAAGATGGTGCATGTGTGTAGTGTTCGTTTGCAATGGCAAAAGGCAACTGCGTGCATTTGTGCATGTGCACGCATGAACACACACAAGCATTCACATGCGCCCACACTAATGAATAAATTTAAAAACCAATACAGCCATGCTTTGTGCTGCTGCAGAGGCAGTGACGGGACGCGGGCCTGGAAAAGGTCTTCGTGGTTGTGGCTTGGGCACTGCCGCGTCGCTTTATGAGGGAGCCCCACTGAAGGGACAGAGAGCTCTACCCAATGACATCATCTGAGTCTGTCTCAAAGCGAAATCTTTTAGACTCTTCCCACAGATAGTCGTATGCGGGAATGTAATAGTTATGCATTTCCTCTTAAACATCTTCATTTGGGTAGCAGGCAAAGGTTCGTTTTTTTTTGTTTTGTTTTGTTTTTTTCCTTCGAAAAGCTTTAAAGGGGTAAAATAGAAATGCCCAACCTAATTTCCACCCCTGTTGAGAAATTGTTGACTTGAGGATAAAGCTATTAAAAGACAAGATGAGAACTCCATGTGGGTCCAAGTGAGCCCAGAACTGCTCGGGTTAAATTATGCTATAAAAAAAAAAGACAAAAAAATGACATATTTATCTTGTTGTGTCCTTTGTAAGTGCACTGAATCCCATGAGTGGGAGGGGATGTGTTTGCATTGGCCTTTGAGATCCATATTAGTTGCTTACCAAAGACAAGTGGCATTGACTGTGGGCCGGCCTCAACCCTGACGAAGAGAACGAGGCTCAGGGGGTTCAGAGGCAGACCAGAAGAAAGGGGCTAGCTCGTGGCAGAATGTCTAAGGACGCCGTTGACCAAGCCTCCTGTGGCCAGACCGCCTTTTAGAGGTACTCTCTGGCCCTGGGTCAGGGATGGAGGTGGGGAGGGTACAGAACCAACATTAAGAAGTCATCAGACCCTGGTTCAAATTCCTAAAGATACATGTCCTCAAGCAGGGATGGTCAAAGCACGCCCTGGGCTAAAGCCACTACCTGATGTGGTAGCCCTGGCTGTTCTGGAATTCTGTGTGGATAGACTAAGTTGTCCTGGAACTTGGGGCAGTCTCACTGTCTCTGCTTCTTACGTGCTGAGATTATAGGCATGATTTTGAAAAAATGTTTTATTTATTTATTTGAGAGATAGAATGGGCATGCCAGGGCCTCTAGCCACCACAAACTAACTCCAGACACATGCGCCACCCTGTGCATCTGGCTTATGTGGGTACTGGGGAATTGAACCTAGGTTCTTAAGCTTCACAGTCAAGTGCCTTCACCACTAAACCATCTCTCCAGCCCCAGGAAAACATTTTTACATGGTACTTTACAGAAAGAGCTGGTAGATTCCTGGCCTAGAGCAACTTAAGATAACCCTTGCCTGGCCTCAATTTTATATGCACAGTTTGCTGATAATAACACTATCCCCAAAGGGTTTGTGGTGATGCTAACAGGTGTCAAGCAAAAAAATGAATCAATTTATTTGGAAAACTCTAAGATAAATCTAGAAGTATCACTAGGGCTGGAGAAACGGCTTAGTGGTTAAGGCGCTTGCCTGCAAAGTGTAAGGACCCAGGTTCGATTCTCCAGGTCCCACGTAAGACAGACGTCATCTGGAGTTCGTTTTCAGTGGCTAGAGGCCCTGACGCGCCCACTCCCACACCCCCTCCACCATCTCTCTGTCTCAGATGAATAAATAAAATTATAAAAGAAGTATTCCTGTACAAAGCCAATAAGGGAATCAAGTATGCATTCCCCAAAGTAATTTAACCTCAAAAGTCTACTGTCATGAAATAATGAGTTATTTATCTTCATACATACGCACATATACCTCAGAGACCCACAAAGACTTCCCAGGGGATGTAGATAGTTTTAAAGGATTCAGCCTCTAGAGCTTAAGTTCTATATGTATTCTTTCTTTTTTCTTCTCGAAGTAAGTTCTCACTGCAGCCCAGGCTGACCTGGAATTCACTCTGTAGTCTCAGGGTGGCCTCGAACAATGATCCTCCTACCTCTGCCTCCCGAGCGCTGGGATTAAAGGTGTGCGCCACCACGCCTGCCCTGCTTCTGTATGTATTCTTGCATAAGATGGATCCAGCTGAGAATAAGCCTTCCTTCCGAGTCCTGTGGCTTTATGAAGGGTTGCTCCTGCAATGATACACTGTGCAGCCTTGAGGGCTCCCGTCTATGACAGTCATCAAGCCTGTAGCTTTCCTTGAAGGATATATTTGGGGGCATGCTGAAACTCTCTGACTTTAGAATATCTGAAGTGGTCTTGGTTTGCAATGTATATTCTCTTTAAAATTGTTTTTATTTATTTGGGAAAGACACAGAAAGGCAGAGAGAAAGAGGCAGGCAGAGAGTGAGTATAGGCACACCAAGGCTTCCTGCTACTACAAACAAACTCCAGACACATGTACCATTTTGTGTATCTGGCTTTACATGGGTGGTGGGGAATTGAACCCAGACTGTCAGGCTTTGCAAGCAGGCACCTTTAACCACTGAGCCATCGCTCCAGCTCTATGGTATATGGTCTTTAGTCTATGTAACTGGAATGTTCTGGAGGCTTCCAATTCTTTCAAGCTATATTTAAAACTCCATGAGTTTTTTGTTATTTCTTTCAGACAGGGTGCTCTTGACTTAACATAGTTGAAACTTACTTCATCAATTCACGTTTGAAACATTTATGCCAGTTGTGACCAATCTCTACCGGATTCCATGTTACCAGGACTTGCTATGTTGGACAACCTTTCATTAAAACAACCTTCAAGATTAGGAAGACAGAAGGTAGATGGTAACTTAAAAATATTTATGAAAGAATCCGGGCGTGATGACGCAGGCCTTTAATCCCAGCACTTGGGAGGCAGAGGTAGGAGTATCGCTGTGAGTTCGAGGCCACCCTGAGACTCCATAGTGAATTCCAGGTCAGCCTGGGCTACAGTGAAACCCTACCTCGAGAACCGAAAAGAAAAAACAAAAATTATGAAAGGGTCTATGACTTCTCAACATTCTTTAAGGAGGCTGGTGAGGCCAAGAGTTTGAAGCGGCTTCCCCTGGGGGACTCGTTTTCTCAGCACTCTTCGGGCCACACTAAATTAGGTATATATGAAGGGTCCACCAGAAGCCCAAGTAGCACAGCTACGTAATCGCCCTTCCTGTCGGTCCTTCCCGGGCCAGTCTGACAGTGCGCTCCTGCCTCCTCTCTGCCCCCCAAACCAAGCTGCTCTCGGGAGGGTTTCGTTCTTACTGAGGCATGACCCCCAGGGGCCAGGGGCGCTCAGTGGCAGCTGCATTTTGTCACTGCAGAAAATGCGGGCCAGGGGAAGAGTGTGCAGCCCGAGGATGCTCCCCACTGCCCCACACTGAGCCGCTCAGAGGCCCCCCGTGGGCACGGCTTTCTTTTGGGGACTTTTCACTAGGAGCAGGGCGCGCAGCCTAAGCGCAGCTGCGGGTACGGCTGTGCCCGAGCCCCGGGAGGCTGGCACTGACGGTGGCATTCTGGTCCCAGAATCACATTCCCTCTGAGACACCGCGCACGCCGCGGGGAGCGAGGACTCCACCGGGAACACCGCGTCGCCTTCTTCGGGCACCACCCACGCCCAGCCAGCTTGTGGCATTTGGGGCTGTCTAACTTTCTCAGAAGTTGGAGAATAATCAGGAAGTGCCAACTTTGTGAATTTTCTCTAATCTCTCAGAGGAGTAAAGCAAAACACCGAGCAGAGCCCAAGCAGCTCGGACCCACTCCCCACCATTAGGAAAGCCAAGACAGCAAAGGAGTCCCGGGGGCCCTGTCCTAGCCCGCGGACCCTGTCCTCACAAGGGGACCCTGTCCTCGCCAGCGGACCCTGTCCTCACAAGGGGACCCTGTCCTCACCAGGGGACCCTGTCCTCACAAGGGGACCCTGTCCTCGCCAGCGGACCCTGTCCTCGCCAGGGGACCCTGTCCAACTTTATTTCTCCACTTGCAGCCCACAGACCCGGGTACCCACAGTCCTCAGAGCACATGGCCAGTCCGTGATCGAGTCCCACAGGGTACTCTGCACAAAAGGTGCTCAAGACTTTGGAGGAGCCCAACTCTTCATTTTCCTCCAATTCCAGTGAGTCCTTGGGTATTCTTACTACATACTCATGTGACTCTTGGTAAGTATCAATGCAGGATTTTTTTAAGCAGAGATAAAGGAAGGGGGAGAGAGAAAGAAAGATAAAGAGATACTGCAAAGGAACTCCAGATGCGTGCACTACTTTGTGCATCTGGGTTTACATGCGTACTGGGGTATTGAACCTGGGTTGTTAAGCTTTGCAGGCAAGCATTTCACCACTGAGTCATCTCTCCAGCCCAATGTGGGTTTTTGGCAATAGGAATATTTGAGCGTGGTGGTTTGATTCAGGTGTCCCCCCCATAAACTTAGGTGTTCTGAATGCTAGGTCTCCAGCTGATGGAGATTTGGGAATTAACGCCTCCTGGAGGCAGTGTATTGTTGGGGGTGGGCTTATGGGTGTTATAGCCAGTTTCCCCATGCCAGTGTTTGGCACACTATCCTACCTCTTTTGTCCCCCTGATGTTGGCGAGGGAGTAATAGCCACCCTCTGCTCATGCCATCATTTTTCCTGCTGTCGTGGAGCTTCCCCTCAAGCCTGTAAGCCAAAATAAGCCTTTCTTCCCACAGGCTGCTCTTGGTCCAGTGACTTCTGCCAGTAATACGAACCAAACTGCAACATTGGGTAACTCACATAGAATGGTCATATGCTTCCTGAAGTTCCAATCCCAGCAGTGGGCTCTGTGGGATAACTGAGGACGAGGCCCAGCTCAGTGCCCCCCAGAGACAAGGCACAGGAAGCACTGCTGGTGACGTTTTACAGAGGACTGAGTATTGGACGGATGCGGAGAGAGCATGCGCTGGGGAGAGACGGTGGATAACGGGCTGCTGTATGAGAGGTGGTGCCAAACTGTGCCCTGGCAGGCTGCCCCGGGACCACCCAGTGCCAGAGTTAGCAAGAACTGAGCTCAGTTTTACCATAGGAAAAGTAGGAGAAACCGTTGATAATAATCACTGGGGATCTTTCCCATTTGATTTATTTATTTTCAATTTATTTATTTATTTGAGAGAGAGAGAGAAAGAAAGAAAAGAAAGAGACAAACAGAGAGATAATGGGTGCACCAGGGTCTCCAGCCACTGCAAATGAACTCCAGATGCATGTGCCACCCTGTGCATCTGGCTTACGCCGGGCCTGGGGAGGCGAACCTGTGTCCTTTGGCTTTGTAGGCAAACGCCTTGACCACTAAGCCATCTCTCCAGCCCCCTTTCTCATTTTAATACTGAGCAAGTGCACCGTGGCATGCATCAGGGGCATCAGGGCTGTTTCTGTGGTGCCCATACAGGATGTCAGTGTAACTCCCTACCCTGCCTGGTTTACATTAGCAGCAAAACCAGGCCCCAAGGTATGGAATGTTTTGTGTTTTTTTTTTTTTTCTCTTATCTCAAAGTACTCTAGGGAGCTGAGGAAATGGCTCAGCAGCTAAAGACACTTGCTTGCAAAACCTGCTTGCCTGACATTCAATTCCCTAGTACCCATGTAAAGCCAGGCCCAAACATATTTTTCTAAAATTATCTTTTGGATTAGTTGTGATGAAAGATCAGCCGGCTGACTGGAGCGATGGCTGAGCAGTGAAAGCACTTACCTGCAAAGCCAAAGGACCCAGGTTCAATTCTCCAAGACCCAAGTAAGCCAGATGCACAAGGTGGTACATGCCCCTGGAATTTGTTTGCAGTAGCTAGAGGCTCTGGTGCACCCATTCTCTTTCTCTCTCGCTCACTTGAATAAATAAAGGGCTGGAGAGATGGCTTAGTGGTTAAGGCATTTGCCTGCAAAGCCAAAGGATCCTGGTTCGACTCTCCAGGACCCACATAAGCCAGATGCACAAGGGGGCGCATGCATATGGAGTTCATTAGCAGTGGCTAGAGGTCCTGTCACACCGATTCTCTCTCCCTCTCTCTCTTAAATAAATAAATAAATAGACCAGCTGGCCACAGACTGGTTTTGGCCCAGCCAAGCCTGTGTACTCTGCGGCATTCTGAGTAGATGGGAGCCTCCCTGAGCCTGAAGAGAGCAACAGTTTACCCCCTGCCCCCACACCCTACTTGCGTCCTCAGGTAGTGGCAAGGACGTGGTAGTAAAGGCAGACTCCGTACACATATAGAATGGAAACTGTGTGGTAGTTGAGTATGTTGTTTGATTGTGGAAACCATTGTATATTCTATGTGTATACTGAATCGTCACATTGTACATCATGAAAATGTATAGACAGTTTCTGTTAGTTATATCTCAATAATTACTAAAATCAAAACACACAGAACAAAGAAAAAAAGGTACAAAGTGACACTAGCCTTGGAAATAATCAAAAAAATCTGTCAGCCCCAAAGTGTCTTTACCCATCCCCCGACTTGGGCTGTCAGAGTGTCCCATTGTCACAGGCTGAGACTGAAGCCTGCTGGTGCTCAGTGTTAGAACAGAAAGCAAAGATGGGGGTCCTGGGCTGCAGAGATGGCTCAGCACTTAAGGCGTTTGCCTGCAAAACCCAAGGACCCAGGTTCAATTCCCCAGTACCCACATAAAGTCATAAGCACAAGGTAACGCTTGCCTCTGGAGTCCATTTACAGTGGCTAGAAGCCCTGGCACACCCATTCTCTCTCTCTCTCTCTCTCTCTCTCTCTCTCTCTCTCTCACACACACACACACACACACCTCAATAAATAAATTTTAAGAAAAGTGCAAAAGAAGATGGGGATCCTGATTTCAATCTTTTTTAAAAAAAATGGGAAGGGGGGTTGAAACAGCCCCCTGTAGCCCAGGCTGACTTTGAACTCTTGATCCTCCTAGCTCCACCTCTCAAGTGCTGAGAGTATAGGCATGCACCACCATGCCCACCTTCAATTCTGCTTAAGATCCTAATTTACAATCCCAAATCAAGAAACCCCGTGTCCTCATCCACTAGTTTGAAGTTTGAGCCCAGAGCTGTTCATCTGGCCCTTCTCAGCTCTGAGGAGCCAACTAGCAGCTCTCTCCTCGTGGAACATTCTGGTTTTCTCGTCTTCTTGAGCTCGAACAGACACTGTAAACAAATCAAAACTGAGAATGTAGGCATGCCCAAGCTTGCTTGAACATCCACAGAGTGCAGTCGCACACATCTTTGTGCTTTCAGCTGACTGCTTCATTATTAATGTGAAATTAAAACCCATTCCAGGCTCCCCCAGTCTAATGAGCAGTGTATAATCGTATTTACTGACATGGGGCTCTTGGGAACAGATACAATAAATAAAAGATGCTGCAAATCTTAGGTCCGGTGGCTTTCAAGTCAGCCTAGCACAGGTTTGCATGTGGCTGTGCCGCTTCTTTGAACCACCCAGACTCTCCCAGCTCAGCCCATCAGCAAAGCAAGGTGACCTTCCCAGCCACCTAGGCTGTCATGAAGATTCAATAAGGTTCATAAAAGCTCTAACATAACAATTGAAAGAATGTTACATCCTCGTCAGATAATAGTTATTAATATGCCACCTTAAAATCACAGTGCAACATAATTATAATATCCAGATAACTGAAAGAACACTTAAAAAGCTCTCTCTTTCTTCCTTTATGAATCCATCCATTTCCCCAAGCTCGTCTGCTGGACTGGTCCATCTAGAAGCGAGAAACGCAGCAGGGAACAACAGAGGGAAGACCGCAGTTCTCTTGGTGACTCTCTGTGAATAGCAAGGAAATGACAACAGAAAGCAAATCATTCATAAAGAACATAAGTTCAGATAGTCCTAAGTCTTGGGGAGAAAATTAAATAGGATTCTATGACGGTGACTTATGTTAGGATAGCTCTCTCCAGAAAGAGGTGATAGCTGTCGAGGGGTGTGGAGGAAAAGTAGCTGAGGCTGCAAGTGCCAGCCATCTGGGCAGGAGAGCGCCGTGAACGGGCTGCAGGTGGGGCGTGGGGGCCCGAGGGGGGCTGCAGGGCCGGACGGGGGGTTAATGCTGCTTCTGTAAGCTGCCAGGCTTTGATAAAGCTCCTGGACCCTGAGTTTGATTATTTGAAAACTAGAAGAAGCAGTTGACTTGGATAATAACCACTGTGACTTTAACATGGAGCGAACGCGCCACTGCTTTTTCTATGGTGCCAGTATTGGAGTTCAGCCCACATGACAGTTTGCCTGGCCTTGTTTGCATACATATTGACACTTAGGGAAACACCGTTAGTAAAAGGGACCTCCCGTCTCCCATCCAGGTACTAACCAGGCCCGTCCCTGCTTAGCTTCTGGTGTCACCGGAGATCGTTTTGGGTTAGTTGTGACGAAAAGCTCAGCGGACTGCAGATTGTTGTGGGGGTTGTGTGTGTGTGTTTGTTTGTTTTGTTTTGTCTTTTTAGAGTCGGGATCTCACTCTAGCCCAGGCTGACCTGGACCTCACTCTGCTGTCCAGGATGGCCTCAAGCTCCAGGTGATCCTTCTACCTCAGCCTCCGAGGTGCTAGGATCAAAGGCAAGAGCCACCACGCCTGGCTCCCAGGTCGCTTTTGCTTCCTGGGGAGAAGCTGGGCTCCAGGAAACAGCAGAGCCCAGAAGCCTAGTTGTAAAAGCATGTTCTAATGGCTCTGTACTGTGTCTTCACTTCTTTTGTTTCCCAAACAACAGAAGTGAGCTTGGGAAAACTTCGAGGCACTTTTCATTCTGTTCAGTAACGTGAACTCACATGGAGGATCAACTTGGAAAGTCAAAACGAGGGTTAAATGCTGCTTATAATCTTTATCAAGTTAAATATTGAAACTACATTGAAGAGCTGGAGAGATAGCCCAGTGGATAAAGGCACTTGTTTGTAAAGGCTGCTGGCCATGGTTCAATTCCCCAACCACCCATGGAAAACCAAACAGGCATTTGTTTGCAAAAGTGGCAAGAAATCCTGGCGCGCGCGCACACACACACACACACACACACACACACACACACACACATGCTCAAATAATGAGTATTAAAAAAAAAACAGGGGAGGAGGGAGGGTATTACCATGGGATATTTTTTATAATCATGGAAAATGTTAATAAAAATTGTGAAAAGAAAAAAAAACAGGACTAGAGAAATGGCAGAGTGGCATAGGTTTAAGGCACTTGCCTGTGAAACCTGAGGACCTAGGTTCAATTCCCCAGTACCCACATAAGATGCACAAGGTGGTGCATGTGTCTGGAGTTTGTTTGCAGTAGCTGGAAGCTCTGCCATGCCCTCCCTCCCTCTCTCTCTCTCTCTCTCTCTCTCTCTCTCTCTTTCTCTCCCTGTCTCTCAAATGAATAAAAATATGTATTTTTAAAATTAAAAAGCAATGTTGATCTTATTCTCACTCCAGTCTCCTGTAGGCATGGGATATGCCATTGGTCTATCATTGGGGCAAATGGACATTTAGGAAATCAGTCCTCTACCATGGGCACCCATGACCTAGAAAATTTAACATTAAAAGAGAATGTGACAGCACTCATCCTCAATGAAGTCCCGAAGTATCAGGTCAAGAGCGTTCTTGCTCAGCGGGGCGGTCCACTAAGGCAGGTCCACACTACAGCTGTCCTTGGCCAATGGGTGAGTATTCATCCTGCTTTTGAAAGTAACTAGTTTCAAGCACTTACCAATGACTTCTTTGGTAGAGCGTTTCAAGAGTTAAATTGTTTTCAGACTCTCCCTTATTGCTAACCTGGACCCCTTCTGTTGCGTTCTAAACTGCTCTTTCCAGTTCTGTCCTGTGTGGTGGAGCCATAGGCTGTGGGTTGCACCCTGCACAATGGACAATAAATAAATAAATAAACAGTGACAAGTAACTCAGCTCTCGCTAACGTAGAGCTTTTACAGACCCCTCATTTGCTCTGCACGGCAATGTAGGCGCTGTTCTAAAGCCCACTTTCCAGGAGGAGCCTGAGCAGCCCTCGCTGGTGGGCTCAGGAGGAGCCCTGATGAATGCTCTGATGAATGCAGGGCCCCCTCTCAGGAGCCCAGCCCAGAAGCCCAGAAGAAACAGGACGCTGCTGCTGAAGGTCTTGGGTGAGGCTGGGTGGGACGCATGTCCAGGCCCCCAGGGCAGCAAGGGGCCGTCCACGCAGCTGTGGGACACCACCTAGCAATCGACCTGTTAGGGAAACGCCACCTTCACATCATTTCTCCTCCTGAGAGATCATTATGTTCCAGAAATACACTTTCTGAGATTCTCTAAATACTCACTCCATCAATGTCTCTTCACCCCACATGTCCTTCAAATTTAACAGCCTGGCTTGTCTTGTGCCCAGAACTCTGAGGCTGGCCCAGCCTTGTGCTGGCCTTTCTTTCCCACAGTGCGGCACTGAGCACACTTGTGGACAAAAATCTTGCCTTTCTCTACCTCATCCATTAAAAAAAAATCTTAAATATTTTACTTCTAATTTATTTATTACAGAGAGAGAATGGCCACATCAGGCCCTCTTGCCACTGCAAACGAACTCCAGATTCACGTGCCATGATGTGCATCTGGTTTCCGTGGGTACTGGGGAATCAAACCTGGGTCCTTGGGCTTCTCAGACAAGCACCGTAACCTTTAAGCCATCTCTCCAGCTCCCTCTTCCCTCCTCCCCGCTCATTTTTAATTCTCTCTCCCATGTCTAACACAGCTAAGGTTTCCTGTTTGGAAGCTGGATATCTGACTCTGAACCCTGAAAAAATTCTACTCCTCTCCCAGGCTGGTGGGCCCGGGCCTGCTTCTATCCCTGGATATGTAAACATGCTTCCACTTAAACCATATCTGATAAGACAAAGGAAAATAGTTTCTCAGGGATTTCTTCTTTTTTCTTCTCATTTTTATTTATTTGCTAGCAGAGAGGGGGAGAGGCAGACAGACAAAGAGTGTGGGTGCATCAGGCCCTCTTGCCACTGCAAATGAACTCCAGATGTACACCACTTTGTCACATGGGGACAGGGGACCAGACCCAAAGCTTTGTGGTCAAGTCCCTTTAACCACGGAGTCAGCTCTCCAGCCCCAAGGATTTTTAATTATTTTATTTTATTTTTATGTATTTAGTTGAGAGTGACAGAGAGAAAGAGGCAGAGAGGGAGACAATGGGCACGCCAGGGCCTCCAGCCACTGCAAATGATGGCTTAGCAGTTAAGCACTTGCCTGTGAAGCCTAAGGACCCCAGTTCGAGGCTTGGTTCCCCAGGACCCACGTTAGCCAGATGCACAAGGGGGCGCACGCGTCTGGAGTTCGTTTGCAGTGGCTGGAGACCCTGGCGAGCCCATTCTCTCTCATCTCAATCCCTCTCTCTCTCTCTCTCTCTCTCTCTCTCTCTCTCTCTCTCTCTCTCTCTCTCTCTCTGCCTCTTCCTCTCTCTCTCTGTCACTCTCAAATAAATAAATAAATAATAATAAACAAATTTTTTTTAAAAGTCAGGTAAATAGGGTACATCCCACACACTGGGTGGCACAGTACTGCCAAAGTAACATCATGTGATGACAGGAAGTAGCCACGCAGCGGGGCGCAGTCCAAATAGGGGTTTACCAACAGAAAGAGCCTCTTGGCTGCTGGGCGCTCCAGCCTCACCAGGCGGACTGTGCGGACAGCATGTGTCCTCAGGGAGCCCCGGGATGCTCCTGGCACGTGGGAACCGTGGTACCCACACAAGCCTACTCTGGGATGAGCCTGAGCAGCTTGACGCTGCTTCCAAAGAAGACCAAAGTGGGGCAGAGAAAGGAACAAGGGGACCGCGTACCCTGGGGGTGCCTGCCGTGCCAACCCATAGCTTGTTATCTTAGCACACAAAATCTGTGTGCCTGGGAAGCTCATCTGCTTCGGGGCTTCTTGTACGTTCCCTGTCTTTGTCTCTTCCTTCTTGCTCCTTATTCCTCAGCCAAGTTTCTTTTTGAAAATTCTAACTTTGTCACTGAGCAGTGAGTGTTCAATCTCTTACATCTTGATCTTCATCAATCCATCCTCTTTCTGGCAGTTAGAACTCGCTCACTCTTTCTCTCCAGCATTATTGGACTATAACAATTCAACAAGGGTCTGTGTACAGCTCTATGCATGATATTGTACGACGGGCACCAAAATTAAGATTACAGGATACTGCTTTCACACCGAAACTTCTTCCAGACAGCAAGACCCTACCTCAAAAAACAAAACAAGGCCAGGCATGGTGGCGCACGCCTTTAAGCCCAGCACTTGGGAGGCAGAGGTAGGAGGATCACCATGAGTTCAAGGCCACCCTGAGTTTACGGAGTTAATTCCAGGTCAGCCTGGGCCAGAGTGAGACCTTCCCCTGTGTGTGGGGGGGGGGGGAGGGGGGGCTGGAGAAATGCTTAGAGGTTAAGTGCTTGCCTGTGAAGCCTAAGGACCCTGGTTTGAGGCTCCATTCCCCAGGACCCATGTAATACACAAGAGAGCACATGCATCTGGGGTTCCTTTGCAGTGGCTGGAGGCCCTGAGGCACCCATTCTCTCCCTCCCGTTCTCTCTCTGACTGTCACTCTCAAATAAATAAATACAAACAATTTTTTTTTTTTTTACAAAAACAGAATACCAAAACAAAACAAAAACCCAAACTTCTTTCAAGTTCCCTGGCAGGCCACCTCCTCCTGTATCTGCTCCATGGTGACCACTTGTCTTTCTGGCACTACGGTTTGTCCTTCTAGTGCTTCATCTGAATGGGATGAAACCGTGTGTAGTGTTTGACATGCTGACGTAAGGTACGTCCTCTTGCTTCTACTTCCCCAGCGCCAGGATGAGAGGCATGCTCTGCAGTGTCTGCTTTACACAATGCTGGGAATCTCTCAGGGTCTCATGTTAGCTAGGCAAATACTCTCCAACTGAGTCACATCCCTGGCCTGAATTTAATTTCTTAATAGTTATAATTTGACTCAAATCATCTATTTAATATGAGGTAAATTGGGGTTATTTTTTCCTTTTCAAAAAATTATTCCATTTCATTTAAGTTGTCCAATTTATGAGAGTAGATTGGTTGAGCATTTTCTTTTATATGCTTTTGATGTCTGTGGGACCAGTAGCTATGGCCATAATAATGGTGAATTATTTGCTATGTATTTTATTTTTCTCCCCCCTTTCTATCTTGCTATCTTTAGAGCTCTCTCTCTCTCTCTTCCTCTTTCCCTTCCTCCTTCCCTTTTTCTCCCTACTCTTTATTGGAGACTTGTGAATTTATTGCTGCTTTTTTTGTTTCATTAATTTTCTTTATGTTTTACCATTTCAATTCCATTGATTTCTACACTCCATAAATATCTTCTTTTTTATTGCTTTGAATGTGCTTTATTCTTTTTCTAGTTTCTTAACCTAAAAGCTGAGAAAATGTAATATTAGAATTCTATGAATTTTCTCCTATCTTAAAAGTTAATGTGTTGTATTTCTGTTTTTCTTCATCTGAAACTACTTTCTAATTTGTCTTGTGATTTGTTCTTGGACACATGGCTCTTTTAGTTCTGTGTGGTTTAATTTCCAAATATTTGGAAAATTTCCAGGTATCTTTCTACTGGCAAGTTCTGATTTAATTCAGTTGTAGACAAAGACTAGCTTGTGAGCGTGCTCAGTACTTTGCAATCTTTGACCACTCGCTCTACGGCTCATGATAAGGCTATATGAACGACTGCTCCATGTTTGCCCGATGAGAATGTGCATGGTGTTATCGGCTGAAATGCTTCGATGTCCTTTACTTAAAAAAACACGTTAACTGAAATATAATTTAATACCATGAAATTCCCCATGCCAAAATATAGACTTCTATGGGCTTTAGCATATCTCCAAGGTTGTGCACGTATGTTCGGTATATTCAGTAAGTCTCTGTCGCCTCATATCTATTTGAGACAAGCACCTTAACCACTGAGCATCTCCCCAGCCCTATGTTCAGTATATTCAGTAAGTCTCTGTCACCTCATACCTGAGACAAGCACCTTAACCACTGAGCATCTCCCCAGCCCTTCACCAACTATTTGAATACATGAGGTTAACTGCCTCGTGCCAGAAGCCGCAGCGAGTCATCCCAGATAGTTCCCGGTTCTCTGCCCCTTCTTGGTTCTTTCATGTGAGCAACCCTATATCTATTCTCCATAACAGCCTCCTGGAGATTATTTCCCTAAGGGCCAGCTAGATGCAACCTTCCCCCACTGATGCCCAGACCTACAGATGTACCATGGTGACCATCTGTTAAACAGGATGACACCACAGGACCCAAAAATGCTTGTTTGGGCTGGGAAGATGGCTCAGTGGTTAAGGTGCTTGTCTGCAAAGCCTAAAGAGCTGGGTTTGAGTCCCCAGTTCCCATGTAAAGCCAGATGCTCAAAGTGGTGCATATATCTGGAGTTTTTGACATGCCCATTCTCTCTCTCTCTCTCTTCCTGTCTCATCTCTCTTCCCACTTGCTGATTAAATGCATCTGTTGCAGGTGACATTGCCCATCTTGACTCTGCTTTCTGTATCCGTAAGTAATAAACTACTGGTATTTTATATATTTTGTCGAGTTGTCTGCTCCGTAGCTCACTGGGCACATCTGAGTCTAACTTCTGTCCTTGCCAGAGCTGTCTTACAAAATGGCAGTCTTGATGGAAATAAACTGACATAGGTCACAAAGAGCCTCAAGGGTGCCTCCCAATATAAACAAATGGTGTATGCTACGGATGCCTGGTCCGGGCTCAGACTTGGGCATCAGACCCTCAAGGATGAGGAAGTAGCCCTTGGAGGTAACTGGAAGCCTCAATGAATAAATCCCCTGCTTCCCATCAGGGAAGGGCTAGCATTCTGTTGTGTTCATTCCACATGGTGCAGGCTTAACTTAAATGTGTGATCTTGCCAGACTCTCTTCTATCCCCATTCACCAAAGAGGCTTCAGTCTTCAAGAAGCTGGGCTGGGGACATGGCTCAGCAGTTAAAGTTGCCTGCTTGCAAAGCCTGACAGCCTGGGTTCAATTCCCCAGTATCCACGCAAAGCCAGATGCACAGCATGCGTCATCAAGCTGGAGGTTGTGGGCAGCGGCGGGACGCTCCGGCACCCGTGCTCACTCCCTTTCGGTCTGCCTCTTTCTCTGTCTCTCAAACAGAGAAATACATGGCAGAGAAACAGCTCAGCCTCTTCCCACGATGCAAGTGCGGTGTGAGGAGGAAAGTGAAGGTCAAAGGGACAAGCAGTGAAAGCAGTGCGTACTAACTAGACTACCCAAGAGCTCCAGGAGGAACTGGACAGCCACTCACACCCCAAGAATTCCTTCCACACACAGTCAGACGGTTGGTTTTCGGTGGGGGACACATGGGCCACCTCTTTCCCGCAAGGACATTGACAAGGGCTAACCTCTGGTTACCCAAATCAACTAGTTGACCCAACTCCATTTAAGTGTTATCAGTGTCTCTGAGCAGCCCTCTTAAACTTTCCTGCGCGGTTCTCTTTTTCTGTGTATTTCCTGTCTTGGTTTCAGCAAAACCACTTTACAACCCCTCGGCCTTAGTGTTTCTTGGCCTCTTCTTTAATCGGCTAGGCATGTCTTTCGGACCAGGGCTCCCGACAGCTGTAAAGGAGGAGAGAATACACTGGCAGGGTGATAAAACAACTTCCAGATGCTGCAAACAGTTGGAGTAAATGGAAAACAACATTCCTTGCCCAGCATCAGGTGGAAGAGGCCATGGCTACATCAACTGAGAGCTCACATCTAGAGCAGCAAGTGTGAGAACTCCAGGGCTGGGCCAACCTTTGCTTTTAAAAGACGTTCCGCTCCCAGAATGTCTAATGCCTTGCAGGTTTCTCTGAACTGTTTCTTGTCAACAAATGAGATCACCTCCCACCCCATGCTTTCCTGCCTCTACTCTGCAAGCGAAAGTGTGAAACTTCTAGGGGAGAGAAGTGCATTAGATATTCTTTCAAATTTTTTAAATGAAAGATTACAAAATTAAAGTATTTATTTATTTATTGGAGATAAGGGGGAGAGAGAGAGAATGGGCATGCCAGGGCCTCTAGCCACTGCAAATGAACTCCAGACACATGCACCACCATGTGTATCTGGCTTACGTGGGTAGCAAGGAATCGAACCTGGGTCCTTAGGCTTTGCAGGCAAGTGTCTTAACTGCTAAGCCATCTCTGTAGTCCCTCTTTTATTTTTCTAATAATTGTATTTATTTAAGAAGAGAGAGCATGAGCAAGCATCAGAGCCTCTGGCATCTGTAAACAAAGCCAGATGCATGTGCCACTTTGTACATCCGGCTTGAGGTGGGTGCTGGGGAACCACACCCAGGGCCAGCAAGCTTTGCAAGCAAGTACCTGTAACCACTGACCCATTTCCCCAGCACATCTTTCATTGCTTTCGCATTTTTCTGGGGGTATTGAGATTGATTTGTGTGACAACCTTCCTTAACTTGAAGGCTAAGCAGTGCCCACAGCACCACGGCTTTTCTCTGATGGTACTGGCGACATCGGCCCCTGTGGGCCACTAGTCAGGAGGAGCTTGCTAGTTCTTTGCTGCACAAGCCTGCCTCCCTCCTTTTCTCCCTTAGAACACTGTTTGTCTATCACCCAACCACTGAGGCTGGACTCTCATGGATGGCATGGGCTGCCTTTCCAGTGAGACCCAAGCATGTCTAGGAACCTCCAACACTATGCACCAGGGACACAAGCCCATCAGAGATCACAATGAGCCAGGAAGAAGCTCCTGGGAGGAACTGTCTACAAGAAGAAGGAACTGTGACCTCTGCAGAACTGTGAGTGAGGAGTGTGACGGAGCCACGGTGCTCGGGGCCCATCCTGCCGGAGGCCCTGCCCTTGGTTTGTCCCTGTACCTCTTCCCACCAAGGCCTCTGTTTGTCAGCAGGGACGGAGGGGAGAGCCCAATACTAAGGAGCTACCATTCTGGAACAACTCCGGCAGGCTTGACCTGTCACTGGGCAGGTGTGGCCCTCCTGGTCCACGTTACAAAGCAGCACTGGGGAAAAGAGTGCCTCACCCCTAGATCATAGAGGCCAGCCGTGAGCTCGACATTGCCACCCAGAGCCGCAGAGTGCCAAAGCCACTGGGCCCCTCAGCACTTTCTGGATGGGGAGGGGTAGAGGAGACTACAGGGATCATGTCCCTGCACCCTAAAAGAGCTGCCTGCCTGATTCGTTGGAAAGACGCAGATGGGGACAGTGGGAAATGTGTACCTAGAAGCTCCTGTCGGTGTGATTAGAGGCTCAGTCAGTACAAAGTCACTTCACGACTATTTCTGTGACCCTGTGTTCTCTCTGATTTGGCAGGAAGGTATGAGGCTTTCAGTCATGATAAAATGCATTGAATATGGGATGACTCAGAAGGCACCTTGGTGCTGAGAAGAAGTGACAGAGGAATCCTCAGCACTGAAACATCTCGATCACACCTTCCAAGGCTCAGGGTCCATTGCCGAAGAGGTGGTGGAAAGAATGTAAGAGCCAAAGGAAGGGTAGGACTCCTTACAACGTGCTCCTCCAGACACAAAATGGCCTGGCTGTCCATGACCTCACAGTGCCTGACACTACCTACACAAGACCATCATTATGGGAGGAAAAGATCATGACATCAAAATAAAAGAGAGACTGATTGAGGGGGGGAGGGGATATGATGGAGAGTGGAGTTTCAAAGGGGAAAGTTGGGGGAGGGAGGGCACTACCATGGGATAATGTTTATAATTATGAAAGTTGTCAGTTAAAAAATGCATTGAATAATTTGTCTAAGTTTGTTTTTCACCCACACCCCAACCCTCTCCTCAAAATGTAATTTTGACTCTAAATTACTCCATTTTCTAGTTTGTAGATGAGCTGACATTAGGAATTAGCCTGGGCTTTTTATTTTTTATTTTATTTTATTTTTTGTGAAAGAGAGAGAAGATAGAGAAAGAGACACAGAGAGAGAATGACAGAGAATGAGAACGGGCACATCAGGGCCTCCAGCCAATGCAAGTGAACTCCAAACACATGCGCCACCTTGTGCATCTGGCTTGTGAGGGAGCTGTGGGTCCTGGGAAATTGAACCTGGGTCCCTTGACTTTGCAGACAAGCGTCTTAACCGCTGAGCCATTTTTGTAGCGCAGCCCGGGCTTTTTGGTTGTGGTGGTGGTTCTGTAACTCGAAGTGTTTCTGGGAGACTTTGCAACTGTGGAAAGCCAGAGCAGGCCAAGAGCTTGCAACTCTGATTTCAAATGACAAATGCACGCTCAGAAAGGGACGAGCAGAGCAAATCTTTAGGCGCTCTTGTCCTCCACGTCCCTCTTTTAAGGCTGCAATTCAGATGCCTACAATTAGTTGCATTTTTTTTTTAATTTTTACTAATTGTTTCTGCCATTGGTGCAACCAGCCACTTTGGGAGTAATTACTCCCTCTTGGGAGCAATTACACGTCAAACCAGTTTTGCACGTGCAGCTAATTGTGGCAAAACAAAAGGGGCTGAGGAGAACTTGGCTCGTCAAATCCTAACTCCAACTTCATATGCATGCCAGCTACGAGAAGGCAGGGCCGTGGGGACAAAGCAATGGCATGTACCCTCAGTGCTGAGGGCCGGGGCGCTCCTGCTGTTGGTTGCCAGTGAACGTTCAGAGGATTAAATGGAACACTTAACTCAAAACGAGCGGCTCACCCGGTACTCATTACCTCTTGCTAGCATGAGATCTGGACTTCGTCTCAAGCCGCAGAACCCTACAATTAAGTAGCCAGACTTCAAACAATGCCAAATTTTAATAAAATTCTGTTTTGTTTTGCTTTGGGGGGACCAAAACTGCAGACACATCCAGTCCCACTGAACCCCACCCGGGTCCCTCTGTCGTGTCTCTTCCAGGCTTGACAACGCGCCTGCTCGCCCCAAGACACAGCAAGTCGGTATAACCCGCTGACACGTGAGCCCCGAGCTCCCAAGCAGCAAGCCCAGCTGGCAAAGTATGGCAGGCCTTCCACAAAACCCACTGCAGAAGCCAGGCATGGTGGCACACGCCTTTAATGCCAGCACTCTGGGAGCAGAGGTAGGAGGAGCGCTGTGAGTTCGAGGCCAGCCTGGGACTACAGAGTGAGTTCCAGGTCCGCCTGGGCCACAGTGAGAGCCTACCTCGTATGTGGGGACAGCTGAGGGTTTTCAGGCAGCGTGCATGATAAGTGATTGTCACCTGACTTCTCAGCTACATCTGGTCGGAATGTTAGACCAGACGTAGGAAACGAAGCTGGGCAGCATGGCATACCCCTCAATCCCAGCTTTTGAGGGAGCTGGAGGCAGGAGGATCAGACGTTCAAGACCAGGCTCAGCTATGTATGAGTTCTAGGCCAGCCTGGGCTGAGTCTAATATATACACATATATTTCACAGAGAGGTAGAGCCTGGGCACACCAGGGGACTCCTGCCACCGCAAACAAGTTGCAGACGCATGCACCACTTTATGCACATGGCTTTACATGGTCCCAGAGAATGGAAACTCAGATGTCAGGCTTTGCAAGCAAACACCTTTAACCTCTGAGTCATCTCTCCAGCCCTTAAATATGTTTTATACAACCTTAAAATACTTTAATCGCAACATTAAAAGGTATCTCCTGCCTGGACATGGTGGCTCACACCTTAATCCTAGTACTTGGGAGGCACAGGTAGGAGGATCGCTGTGAGTTCAAGGGCAGCTTGAGACTACATAGTGAATCCAGGTCAGCCTGGGCTAGAATGAGATCCTTCTCGAAAAACAAACGAACAAAAAGATCTTTGCTGAGCTGGGAAGATTGCACAGTGGTTAAGGTGCTTACCTACAATGCCTGATGTCCCAGGTTTGATTCCCTAGGACCCACATAAAGCCAGATGCACAAGGGAGCGCACGCAGCTGGGGTTTATTTGCAATGGCTTAAGGCCCTTTGTAGTGCACCTACTCTCATTCTCTCTTCTCTCTCCCTCTCTCTCTGCAAATAAAATATTAAAAAAGAGACCTCTACGAGCATGGTGGCGCACGCCTTTAATCCCAGCACTTGGGAGGCAGAGATAGGAGGATTGCCGTGAGTTCGAGGCCACCCTGAGACTCCATAGTGAATTCCAGGTCAGCCTGGGATAGACTGAGACCCTACCTCAAAAAAACAAAAGAAAAGAGAGAGAGATCTCTTCTGAGGCAAGTATTTTAGAGTCGATATTATACAATTAAATAATAGGGACTTCGTGGACCATCTCTGCAACCAGAGCTGAGACAATGATTAATCAAAGAACATTTTGAGGGGTTGAGGAGGTGGATCAGAAGATAAAGGCACTTGTCTGCAAAGCTGTTGGACCAGGTTCAACTGCCAGCCCAGGTTCATTTCCCTGGCCACCCACATAAAGCCAGACAGTCATGTATTTGCAACAAAAAGAGACCCCGGTGCTTGCACACACACACAAATTCAAATAAACAAAAACTTTTAAAGTAACATCTTGACTAAGACTGTTTAATTACATACAATGTTTCCTTTAAAGTTTTAGTTCCTCTATGGAATAACTTGAGTTTTAGTTTTTATGGCCATTTACTCATAAGCCAATTTGGTGCCATATATATATATACACACATACATACATACATGACAGGGCTGCAGAGATTGCTCAGTGGTTAAGGCACTTGCCTTTGAAGCCTAAGGACCCAGGTTCAATTCCCCAGGACCCACGTAAGCCAGATGCATAAGGTGTTGCATGCATCTCGAGTTCATTTGCAGTGGCTAGAGTCCCTGTGGTGCCCATTCTTTCTCCCTCTATCTGCCTCTTTCTCTTTCTCAAATAAAATATTAAAATATATATAGAGAGATAATGATATAAAATATATATACATGTATACCATACACACACACACAGTAATACTTAAAGACAGTTATTTAAAAAACAACAAACATGTTATAGCTTTCATTTAGATCTATTACTTGTCACTTTTTTTTCTAAAGTTTTATTATTATTATTATTTGGGAGGGAGGCAGATAGAAAGAATGGGCATGCCAGATCCTCTAGCCACTGGAATGAACTCCAGACATATGCACCACCGTGTGCATCTGGCTTTATGTGGGTCCTGGGGAATCGAACCTGGGTTCTTGGCTTTGCAGGCAAGCACCTTAACCACTAAGCCATCTCTCCAGCCCAAGATCTATTACTTGTCAGTTTTAAAGCTAGTATGTTTATCTGATTATTTCCTCTACCACATTAAGTAATCCTTAATCTAAAATTTGCACATTAAAAGGCATGACTCAGGCTGGACATGGTGGTGCACACCTTTAATCCCAGCACTCAGGAGGCAGAGGTAGGAGGATCACCATGAGTTTGAGGCCACCCTGAGACTACATAGTGAATTCTGGGTCAGCCTGGACTAGAGTGAGACCCTGCCTCGAAAAACCAAAAAATAAAATAAATAAATAAAAGGTATGACTCAATATTTTAAGTAGATTATAAGACTTTAGTTAGATCTTAAGAGATGCAGAGCCTAACCCAGTCATTTTGAGGCCCAAAGCAGGCTGAGTAAGTACCAACAGCTTGGTTTTAAGATGGCTATTTTATTCCAGTTTAAACTGGATAAGAACCTTGAAAAACCTGGGATTTGTTTTAGTTGAATTAATTAACTAATTAGCTAATTAATTAATTTGCTTGTGTATGTGTGTGTGGGCATGCTTGTCATAGTGCACATGTGGTCAGGGGACAATTTTGAGGTATCTGTGCTTCATTTTCTTTGAGTCAGCTGTGAACGAATTGCCAGTCAGCAAAGGAATGGGAGGCTCAGGGCCCATGAGCTCTGGGTTCTCCGCCACCTCCGTTGTCATAGGCAGTTAGGATCGCAGATGCATGTGCCACTTTGCATCTGGCTTTATGTGGTGCTGAGGAATTACGCTTTCCACATCAAGGCAGGCTGCTAAGAAAAGAAAAAGAAGAGAAGAGAAGAGAAGAGAAGAGAAGAGAAGAGAAGAGAAGAGAAGAGAAGAGAAGAGAAGAGAAGAGAAGAGAAGAGAAGAGAAGAGGAGGAAAGGAAAAGAAAAGAAAACATTAAGTCCTTTTTTAAAGCCCTTTTTAATAAACATTAGCACAAACCACACTTCAGAAAACCTTGCTGTTGTAACTGGAGAATCAGGCATTAGTTTTAATTTACAGTGTCAAAATTTTGACCTTAGAAATTTAATAACTTTTAATAATAATCAACTTAGTTATAGTCAGGTTACCTTTTTAAAAAATATTTTTATTTTTTTATTTGCATAGAGAGAGAGAGAGAGAGAGAGAGAATGGGTGTACCAGGGCCTCACACCATTACGAATGAACCCTAGATGCATGTTTCACTTTGTGCATCTGGCTTTACATAGGTACTGGGGAATCAAACCCAGGTAGTCAGGCTTTTCAGCAAGTGCCTTTAACCTCTGAGCCATCTCTCCAGCCCCCACCTTTTTAAAAACTTTTTTTAATCAACAATTTTTATACGTATGCATGAAGTATTTTGATCATAATACCCTCCCATTACTTCTTTCATCCCTGCTCCCACCCCTCCCACTGAACCCCTCCTTTCCCATGTCATTGTTCTGGACTTTCGCTCTCACAACATGTTTTACATCTTAACCTCCCAGGATGTGTTCATCTCCATTTCCATTGGAAATAATCTCTTACCTTAGGAAAACTTTATCTTATTTTACCATACAAAATCCATTCTCACCCAAAAACATATCCTTTTCATTTAATCTTCTGTGGTGCTGTGATTCAGGTGTCCCCCATAAACTTAGAAATTCTGACTGCCTGGCTCCCAGCTGATGGAGATGTGGGAATAAATGCGTCCTGGAGGCACTGTACTGTTGGGGGCAGGGTTATGGGTGTTATAGCCAGTTTCCCCATGCCAGGGTTTGGCACATTCTGCTCCTATTGTCCGCCTTATGTTGGCCAGGGGGTGATGTCCATCCTCTGCTCATGCCATTGTTTCCCCTGGCCATCGTGGAGCTTCCCCTCGAGCCTGTAGGACAAAGTAAACCTCTTTTTTTTTTTTTTTAAACCACAAGCTGCTCTTGGCTGAATGATTTCTACCAGCAATGCAAACCTGACTGCAACATCTTCCAAAACTTACACTTTATATTTACAACTCTTGCATTCCTTTTTTATGTGATGGTTGGGATTATTATTATTACAAAATTTAGAAAACAATCTAATTTATATTAGTTTTAGTTATTTACTTGAGAGAAAGAGAGAATGGGCATGCCAGGGCCTCCAGCGACTGCAAACAAACTCCAGATGCATGCGCCCCCTTGTGCATCTGGCTTACTTGGGTCCTGGGTCCTTTGGCTTTGCAGGCAAGTGCCTTAATGGCTATGCCATTTCTCCAGCCCTAGAAAGTACTTCTTTTTCTTTCTTTCTTCTTCTTTGTTTGAGGTGGGTCTTCCTGTAGCCCAGACTGACCTGGAATTCACTCTGTAGTCCTAGGGTGGCCTTGAACTCACAGTGATCTTCCTATCTCTACCTCCTAAGTGCTGGGATTAAAGGCTTATGCGACCACACTTGGCTGAAAATACTTGTTTTGTTTTGTTTTTGTTTTTGTTTCAAGGTAGGGTCTCACTCAAGGCCAGGCTGACCTGGAATTAACTATGTAGTCTCAGGGTGGCCTTGAACTCTCAGTGATCCTCCTACCTCTGCCTCCCGAGTGCTGGGATTAAAGGAGTGTGCCACCACACTCGGCTGAAAATACTTTTTAATAAAACTATTTTTTAAAACATTTTACTAATTTATTTGCAATCAGAGCAAGACACACACACAGAGAGAATAGGCATGCCCACTGTCATAGGCAATGTTAGGGTCACAGATGCATGTGCCACTTTGGAATTTTTGTTCACCCTTGAAATATTTGCCTACCACTCTAGTAAGCATGAATAAGCATGTAAAAAAAAAAATCCAAAAGCACAGAGATGAGTTATTTTAAATACACTGAGGAAGTGTTGATAGCAGCTTAAAATACACCATGTATCCATGCACATCCTCAAACCAGAGCACCTGCAGGCTGTTGACTTTGTGATGCAGTTTTTGGTCCTAAGGACACGCAGGACAGACTGCCTGAAAGTAACACGACAGCAGCCTGAGAGCTCGGCATGCGGCAAAGCCCATGTAGCATGGGTAAAGGGGCAAGAGTCGTTTCTCCCTCTAACATTCCAGCGACACCACGATCTGAAAGGAGTTTGAACTAATATAAAAATTTTACAAGCAAGCACCTCAACCACTGAGCCGTCTCTCTAACCCTAATATAACAATTGTTTTGTTTGTTTTTGTTTTTCAAGGTAGGGTCTCACTCTAGTCCAGGCTGACCTGGAATTCGCTATATAGTCTCAGGGTGGCCTCGAACTCATGGTGATCCTCCTACCTCTGCCTCCCGAGTGCTAATATAACAATTTTTAATCGTTTGTTTTATTTATTTATTTATTTGAGGGGGGGAGAGACAGAGAGAAACAGATAAAGAGAATGGGTGCACCAGGACCTCCAGCCACTGCAAACTTGAGACGCATGCGCCACCACATGCATCTGGATTAAGTGGGCACTGGGGAATTGAACCTGGGTCCTCAGGCTTTGCGGGCAAGTGCCTTAACCGCTAAGCTATCTCTCCAGCCCTGATATAACAATTTTAATGTACATGAGCACTTACTTATAAGCCAGTGTGACCATATGAACAATATAGGAATACAAGCACACGCAGATAACGTGTACACCCTTAGCTCTGAAGTCATTCTCACTTAGACGTGTCAGTTTAAAATTAAACTGCTGCTCTGCTGATTTCCCCCATAGCATTAAGTAATCCTTAGTCTAAAAGCTATACTTCCCAAAGGTATGGCTGTCATAGAAAGCTTGCACCTTAAAGATGGTGCCGAATCATAGGAAGGGCTCTACGCAGGTGTTCATAGTTTAAATTTAAAGTGACACTTTTTGCTTTACCTCTGTGAACACTTGGCATTGGCAGTTTGGCCTTTTCTAAAATGCTGAGTTTCAGGCTGGTTGCCTGCAAAACCTAAAGACCTAGGTTCAACTCCCCAGAATGCAGGTAAGTCAGATGCACATGGTGCTACATGAGTCTAGAGGCCCTGGCGTGCCCATTCTCCCTCTCCCTCTCCCTCTCTCATAAGTAAATTTTTAAAAAGTAAAATCAGTAAGCTTCTTCTCTCTCTCAAATCCCCCTTGGGGTCAGAAGTCTTACCTCCCTGAGTTCTCATTTTTTTCCTCCCGTTCAGGTACTAACCAGGCCAGACCCTGCTTAGCTTGAGATCAGATGAGATCGAGATCAGGCACAGGCTATAGTCCCAGGCCAGCCTCAAACTCAGTGTTCCTCCTACCTCTGCCTCCCAAATGCTGGGATCAAAGTTGTGTACCACCATGCCCAATTTAGAAAGATTTCATGATAGAGTTTAAGAGAAAGAAAGGAGAAAGAGAGCTCCTGTAAAGCAAGAGGGGATCCTTGGAAATGGGATTCCCCCCCCCTCCATGCTGATGGGTTTAAAAAAAATATTTTTATTTATTTATTTATTTGACAGAGAAAGAGGGCGAGAGAGAGAATGGGTGCACCAGGGCCTCCAGCTACTGCAAACAAACTCCAGACACATGTGCCCCCTTGTGAATCTGGGTAGTTAGCATAGGTCCTGGGGAATCAAACCTGGGTCCTTTGGTTTTGCAGGCAAACGCCTTAACCACTAAGCCATCCCTCCAGCCCTGATGTTTTTTTTTTTTTTTTTTTTTTTTTTTTTTATAGAAAGGGAAACTCCTTTAAGGAAGAAGAGATAGGAAAAAAAAAAAAATTCCCTCTTACGGGCTCAAGGGCATTTCTTGCTTCAAAAAAATGTGGGGCTGGAGAGATTGCTCAGTGGTTAAGGTGCTTGCCTACAAAGCCTAATGACCCTGATTCAATTCTCCAGTGCACATATAAAGCCAGATGCAAAGTGATGCATGCATTCAGAGTTTGTCTGCAGTCTAGAATCCCAGACGTGCCTGTTCTCTGTCTCTCTCCCTCCCTCTGTTCTTGGAAATTATATATTGCACTTTGGGGACTCAGTCGCTCTCAGCTGCCTAGCCAGTTTCTATCTCCTACTCTTTATCAGTACATAACTACATCTACCCTTCCTTTTTATTTATTTATTTATGAAGGAAAGAGGGAGAGAGAGAGCAAGAAAGAGCACACCAGGCATCTAGCCACTGCAAACGAACTCCAGATGCATGTGCCGCCTTGTGCATCTGGCTTACATGGGTCCTGGGAAATCGAGGCTGGGTCCTTGGGCTTTGCGGGCAAGCGCCTCAGCTGCTAAGCCACCTCCAGCCTGCCCTTCCGTCTCGGCGCCTCAGCCCTGGTCCCTGGTGCACCAAACGGCTGCACTTTCCTCCTCGCTTGTCCACGGGGTTGGGCTCTGACTCACACGACCCGAGCCTCCAGTTCATAGGTAGGGTGGCTCAGTGAGAACATTAGTTCAACACCTGAAGGGCACTGGAAAGGATTCTGAAAGTCCTCTGAAGTTTTTAAAAGTGGGCCTAAAGCAAGACACAACTCATGGTTCACAGGCACTTGCCCTAAAACCCCTCCTTGTCCACCAGTGCTCCAGAGCGGCCCTGAGAAGTCCTCCCTGGCACTTTCCCACTCTTTTCTGCCAGCCTTCCTTCTTCCCTCTCCCTCCCCATTTCCTCAGAGGGCCTCACCAAGGAGACACACCAGCTTTTCTAGGCCTCTATCGACTCATTTTTATTCCAAACAGCAACACACATCCAGGCTCCAAGACCGCCTTCAGAAGGAAAGTGGAAGCTGTGAGCAGTGGGCAGACTACACCTTTTCTTTTCCTGGGACGCCAGTTCTCCTCGTCCTCTGAAGAGGACATCACGTCTCCCAGGTCAGCCACCTTCCAAACCCAGCCCTTCCCAGGGAACCTCCTGCAGCAATTCTCTCCTATGGGCTGAACGCAGTTCTCTGTCCTTGGATGCTGAGGGTGTTGGAGAGGACTGAATCTTCCAAAATTTCAAGTGACTTTTGTATTTTTTAAAATATAAATGGGCACACCAGGGCCTCTAGCCACTGCAAACAAACTCCAGATGCATGTGCCACCTTGTGCATCTGGCTAACGTGAGCACTGGGAATCGGGCCTGGGTCCTTAGACTTTATAGGCAAGTGCCTTAACCACTAAGCCATCTCTCCAGCTCTTTTTTTTTTTTTTTTTTTTTTTTTTTTACTTACTATAAGAAATACATT
Source organism: Jaculus jaculus (assembly GCF_020740685.1). Classification (NCBI taxonomy): domain Eukaryota; kingdom Metazoa; phylum Chordata; class Mammalia; order Rodentia; family Dipodidae; genus Jaculus; species Jaculus jaculus. The sequence goes on along the minus strand of NC_059113.1, from coordinate 108,039,124 downwards.
TTAGGGCTGGAGAGATGGCTCAGCAGTTAAAGGGGCAACAAGGCCGGGGTTCAATTCCCCCCTATGTAAAGCCAGATACACAAAATGGCCTGTGCATCTGGAGTTTGTTTGCATTGGCTAGAGGCCCTAGTGTGTCCATTCCCTCTTTCTCCTCTCTCTCTCTCTTTCTGTTTGCAAATAAATGAATATTTTTTAAAAAAGAAATAAATTTTACATCTCAGCCAAATGTACACAAACATTCAAATAACAAAAACAAAGGTTTGTCAAAATATTACTTTATCCTTGATGTCTAAAAATAAATAGGAGAAAGGACTCAGATGAGGTTGGTTGTTAAAGCTTGGTGATAAACACTGGGTTGGGGGCAGTCTTCTCTCTAATATTTTATGATTGGTACCTTCTGTAACAAAAATTTAAACCAAAACAAAAAGTTGGTTATGTCCTACTTAATTGATTTCATAATCTATTACTAGGCCAAGAAGTCATGCTTGTGAAGTACCTTCTAGAAAATCTAGAAGTTGGAAGCCTTCAAACTAAATGCCAGGTAACACATCAGCACCCCCGAACAAAATGCATTTGTCCTTGCAGGTTGGGAGGTCCGTGTTTGCAGTGTGATTCTTCCCCTTCATGGTACCAGATGTCCCTTTCACGAAAATTGAAACAGAGGAGAGAAGGCTGAAGAGATGGCTTAGCAGCTAAGGCTTGCAAAACCTAAGGACCCAGGTTTGATTCCCCAGGACCCACATAAGCCAGATGCACAAGACGAAGCAAGTGTTTGGAGTTCCTTTGCAATGGCTGGTGGCCCTGGCGCACCCATTCTATCTGCCTCTTTCTCTCTCCCTCTCTCTCTCTTAAATAAATAAATTAATAAAAACTTTAAAAATATTAAAAAGAAACTGAGAGGAGTGAGATCATATGCTAAGATTAATATGAACTGGGGAGGAAATCACAAGAGAAAGATGGTAAAGTTGGCTAAGGAAATTTTACCCAGTGTCAATGCTGGGCAAACAAATGGGAGGTGATCATTATATCCCATAAATACAAATATTTTTTAAAAAAGAGGCAACAAAGATAAATATATATATATATATACATACATATAATCACATCAGTTACCCTATAATGCAGAAGGGTTGGTGTCAGGCTGGAGATATGGCTCAGCAATTAGAAAGCCCGCCAGCTCGGGTTCCATTCCCCAGCCCCTACATGCAGCCAGATGCACAAGATGGCACATGCATCTGGAGTTTGTTTTCAGTGGCAAGAGGCCCTGCTGTGCCCATTCTCTCTCTCCTTCCCTCCCCTGCATGCAATAAAATAAAATATTTAAAACAAAACCAGAGCCACAGACGTTCTGAATCTAATTCCTAGAACATGAAACACTTTGGCCTAAAGTTAGTAAGCTTATTAAATTAAATTAATTGCTTGTCTTCCTGGACTGAGATGAAGAAAAATTAGATATGTTCTGTCTTCAGGGTGTGGGAGGGGGCACATTCCTGGTGGAGCGCCTCACATATCAGATAACAACATGACTTGTGTTTTTACAGGACTTCATCTTTCCCCTTGGAATAATACAACAAACATCTCTAAAGTTCAGTATTACTTTCCTGAAACGACAGGATTCATACATGATTGTGGATTCTTCTTTCCACATTTAGTTAATTCAGAAAAAGTGAGTCCAACCTCTTGAATTTTCTATCATCTACTGTGACATTTAGGAGGGCACACACACACACAAATGCTCAAGGCCTCTAAGGCCCTATTTAATGTATGACTGCCACATCAGAGCAACTTTCTACGACACGGTCACTTTGATCATTACACAATCTATAAAGCGTTTCCTCAACTTCTTGTCTTATGTAGGAAACACAACACAGAAAACCAGAATGCTTAGACATCTGAAGTTAAAAAATAATAATAATGGGGCTGAAGAAATGGCTTAGTGTTTAAGGCGTTTGCCTCAAAGCCAAAGGATCCCGGTTCGACTCTCCAGGACCCACATAAGCCACAAGGGGCACATGCATCTGGAGTTCATTTGCACTGGCTGGAGGCCCTGGAGCTCTCTCTCTCTCTCCCTCTCATAAATAAATAAATGAAAATAAAATTTGAAAAAAATGATGTTCAGGTTAAAATAGTTTTCTGCACACAACACAGGAGGATTTGCAAGTTAACCCAACAAGGAGTTCCCATGTTCATTATAGCAAGGGTCTGCAGATGGACCACGTTAAAGGGTCTTGGGATCTGGGCGTGGACCATCTGTGAAGCCGCTGGAGAAGGAGGCACCCTCTGCCGCAGGTTAATGACTGAAAGAGGGTGCCACCGTCATGTCTATGCCCATATCTAGATATTAGAAACAATATCGTTCTGTGATGTAACTTATCCTGTAGCTGATTGGCCATGAGTCAGAACACGGCCCTACCCGGAAGGAAATTTGTATTTTATTATTTATTTGTGGATTTTTATTTTTAAATATTTTAGTTATTTTTTTTTTTGAGAGGGAGAAAGGCAGAGAGAGAGAAATAGGCACACCAGGGCTTCCAGCCACCGTAACGAACGAACTCCAGACGCGTGCACCACCTTGTGCATCTGGCTATATGTGGGCACTGGAGAACCGAAGGAGGCTTTGCAGGCAAGTGCTTTAACCATTGAGCTATCTTTCCAGCCTCTGTTTCTAGCCTAGGCTGACCTGGAATTCACTATACAGTCTCAGGCTGGCCTCAAACTCAAGGTAATCCTCCTACCTTTGCCTCCTGAGTTCAGGGATTAAAGGCGTGCGCCACTATACTGGGCTGTTGAACTATTTTAGATCAGACTTGTCATTTTTGATCACATACAAATTTATGATTCTCTTTGCAAGGATAAAGGGTCTATGTTGAGGAAGCAAACTATCAGATGTTTACCACGTTTGATTAAGTGCTTATATTTTACATTTTAAATCTGGCTTTTTTTTCCTAAAAATGCATTTGTTGGTTTTCTTTATAAATTCACTACACTGTAAGTCATGACTGGGTTTTCATCAGGGTCCTGTTCTTGTTTTAATACTCACCCATACTCCAATGTGAACAACTATGGCATAGCCCTTCAGTGGACCACTGTACAGTCAATGAAAATGGCAAAAAGTTTTCATAGCAACTCACAAAAATGTATTCAAGGGCTGGAGAGATGGCTCAGCAGCTAAGGCGTTCGCCTGCAGAGGCAAAGGACCCAGGTTCAATTCTCCAGGACCCACATAAACCAGAGGCACAGGATGGCACGTGTTCATTTGTTCATTTGCAGTGGCTGGAGGCTCTGGCATGCCCATTCTTTCTCTATTTCTACCTCCTTTCCCCTCTCTCTCTTACAAATAAATAAATAAGTATTTTAAAAGTATTCAAAGAAAAAAATTAAAAAATAAAAAATAATAATAAAAAAAAAGTATTCAAGCCAGGTGTGGTGGCACATGCCTTTAATGCCAGCACTTGGGAGGTAAAGCTAAGAGGATCACTGTGAGTTCAAGGCTCGAATATAACTACATAGTTAACTACTGCCTGGACTATAGTGAGATTTTACTAAAACAAACAAACAAAAAGTATTAAAATGATGAATAAACATGACAACAATGCTCACTTTTGTCCCCAGGAACTTCAAATGAAAGCCATAATTTCATACTTGCCAGTATATCCATTGAAGTATTTGAAATTAAGAAGACATGATGTCAGGTAACAACTGAAAGTCTCATAAAAAAAATTGGGAAAAATTGAGGCTGGAGAGATGCTGGTTAAGGGTACTTCCTGCAGGCCTGAGAGATGACCCTAAGAACCCACATAAATAGCTGGGCATGGCTGCTGTAACCCCAGTCCTGTAGGGGAGCACAGACCCAAATCACTGGTGCTTGTGGGTGTTGAGGATGCATGGCACACTCCTGATCAGTGAGACTGGCTCAGGTAAGAATGGGTTGGGCTAGGCATGGTAGTGCAAGCCTTTAAACCCAGGAGGCAGGTAGAGGCTCACTGTGAGTTTTGAGACCAGCCTGAGACTACATAGCGAATTGCAGGTCAGCCTAGGCTAGAGTGAGACTCTACCCCAAGACGACAAAAAACAAACAAATGGGTAGGAAGAGTGATGGAGGAGGCCTCCACAGCAGGCAAGTGTGTGCCCAGCTATGGGTGAAGGCATGAGCACTGCACAGCCATGTACACTTGCATGCCCTACACACACACACATCACAGATGCACAAGCACTAGCTAAAAAATATTCAATATCGCTGTCAACCACACAACGGGAAGTCAATCTTGCCCAGGTTCGAGAACAGCTTCCTGCACGGCAGCAGGAAAAATGGGGCTGGGCTGAGTGTAAATGCCAATGGCCGCTCTTTAAAGAAGGAAACTTAGGTGTTTAAGAGGTTGCTTTGGAAGCTTAACGGTTGAAGGTTGAAGGTGGGTGGGACACAGCCACAGATGCCCTGTTGGGGAGGAGGGCACCGCTGCGTGGTTTAGGGAGGGCGAGGCAGTCCTCCAGGCTGCTGGCTGCACGCACGTGATTAGGAGGCCGGCGTCTTCTAGGTTCCAGGGTGGACGAAAGCTGGACATCTGCTGAGCTTCCCTGGCCTGTCAGATCCTGGCTTAGCTCAGCTCTGCCCGTGCCCACTTCATATCCCTGAGCGCCCACGGGCAGATGCGGGTCTGAGGGTCTTCCACCAGGGTTCAGGGCAATATGCCACACACACAAATCCACGTGGGATTTTCTCACAATACCTGAAATGTCGTCACTGTTCTTGGATGTACAAGCCCCGAGACTACTTTCCTCTTGTTGGCCCACAGCCTCCCTTGTGCATGTAGCACGTATTTGTGGCTGACTGGATCCAAAAGCCACTGGGAGGCAGGTTCAGGATGGGTTTTGTCTACTTCCTGGTTCCTCCTGACACACGTGTGTGTGATGTGCCAAGCCTGTTCTCTAAGGCAAAGCTCAGCCCTGTCTATTTGAAATGAATTTTGTGTGAGTCCCTCTTGGCATTTCACTGTCTTATCAGTTAAAGGAAGAAAATAAACCTTTGGAATTGTTAAAAAAAAGAAAGAAAGAAAAAAGAAAGTTACAGTAGCCCCAGGTGGCTGGCATCCTGGGACATGCAGAAGTAGATGCAAGAAATCTTTGAAGTAAAATGTGTGTGTCCAATACAAAACGCTAGGATTTTCGGGAATAGAAAGATGCTGTGGTCAAAGGTGTTTGCTTGCAACACCTGGTGGCCTGGATTCAATTCTCCAGTACCTATGTCAAGCCAGATGCACAAAGTGACACGTGTCTAGAGTCCATTTGTAGTGGCAGAAGGCCCTGGCGTGCCCCCCCCCCACTCTCTCTCTCTCAATAAAGAAAAAACAATGATAACAATTAAAACACTATAATTTTTTCCTATTAAGATGAAGGATGCCAGCTGTGGTTCTATATTCATTGCTCCTTGTAAAAATCATAAAACCAGGGCTGGAGAGATGGCTTAGTGGTTAAGGTGCTTGCCTGCAAAGCCAAAGGATTCTCCAGGACACAAGTAAGCCAGATGCACAAGGGACACACGCATCTGGAGTTCGTTTGCAGTGGCTGCAGGCCCTAGTGCACCCATTCTCTCTCTCTTTCTCTGCCTTTTTCTGTCTCAAATAAATAAATAAAATATATTTTTTAAAAATCGTAAAAACAAAGCGCCGGGCGTGGTGGCGCATGCCTTTAGTCCCAGCACTCGGGAGGCAGAGGTAGGAGGATCGCTGTGAGTTCAAGGCCACCCTGAGACTACAGAGTTAATTCCAGGTCAGCCTGGACCAGAGTGAGACCCTACCTCGAAAAACCAAAAAAAAAAAAAAAAAAAAAAAATCGTAAAAACATTCAAAAGATGACATCTGTATTAGCTTGTGGAATTAAAAAAGATGTTTATTTTCTAAGTTCTCTTGATTATTGTGATATTACTTTTACAATTAACATACTTTTCCCAGAAATGAAGCTTAGAGGTGAATCTTTGGGTAACTGAGGTTTGGGTAGGTTTAACTAATGATTTTATAGTCAGTGGAGTCTATGGTTTTACCTTCTACTCAAGTGTTTATGATGTGGGGTGCATCTTAACTCTGACTTTTTTATTTGGTTAAAATGCCAAATTATTCATTTATGAGCTTACATAGCCCAGTCACCACTTGACTTACACATTAAGGAATGTGGTTTACCACACAGCTTGCTGTATTTAATAGAAAAGAGTTTGGGAAGCAATGCATGCAGTTAGCCACACTCCAGATTTAAACATGCTACTGGCGGTCAGTGGGTGTCCAGGACCACCGCTGCTGGCGGTTGGTATATACATACATACGTACATACATACATACATATATGTATACACACACACACACACACACACACACACACACACACCTTTAATCCCAGCACTGGGGAGGCTGAGGTAGGATGAATCAGGAGAGTTCCAGCCCAGCTGGGGGCTTCAAATTGAGTTGCAGTTTAGTCTGGGCCAGAGTGAGACCTTGCTTCGAAAAAACAAAAACAAACTATATATACATATATATGGAACAATAAGCAGTAGTCGAAATAAAACATTAGTGTAATGAATAAAAAAATTTCAATATACTTCTGTAAATCAATTTGATCATTAATGCTTAAATTTATTGTATTGTTACATAAACGAAAGAAAATCACAAATCCTAAGTACACAGCTTTATGAACTCTGAGACCAATATTAGCACTGGGCAACTATCACTAACTTTTATGTAAAAATTATGATGCAATGAGAGCTAAGAAATGACATAAAAAGGCAGAGCAGCAGCAGTAAGGAGTGAGACGGGAAACACACTTGCAAAAATCAAAACAATTCCTGGCTCACATTTTGTACCACGTAAGTATTTTGCATTTTTTGGTATACAACACGGGGCTCATCTGAAAGGTACCTAACTTGCAATTGATCCCCTCCGCGGCCTGCCCCCTTCCTGTAGTTCATATAGGAAGAATTAGGTGAAATACAGAAACTTCAGAATCCGGTGGCCTAGCAGTGTTTTTGCAAAGCGACCGAACGTGACATCTTTCAGTCGAACATTAACATTCCTTCGTGCAGTCGTTTTCCTTTAATAGGAGAGCTTTGTTGGCCAAAAAAAACGAAGTCCCTGCTGGGGACCGCGGAGCTTCAGGTCCCGTGCCAGCCCTCGAAAGTTACTAGGGACAAAAGAGAAAGTTCACGTGGACCCCTCACCACCTGCTTAAATCCAAGCCTTTCCCAGATTTGGGTTCTGGAAATTTTCTGATCTCTCTAAAACAGCAGCCACGTTCATTGTCCCCGACTCTCTGCATCCTTTTTTTTTTTAAGTGATGTCTTCAAACCAGTAACTTTCGCCGGGCGTGGTGGCGCACGCCTCTCATCCCAGCCCTCGGGAGGCAGAGGTGGGAGGGTCGCCGTGGGTTCGAGGCCACCCTGAGACTCCACAGCGAATTCCAGGTCAGCCTGGGCTAGAGCGAGACCCCACCTCGAAAACCCAAAAACCAACCAACAAACCAGCGGGAACTTCCTCGGTCACCACCGGGTCAGCGGGCTCCGGCGCCCCGCGCGCAAGGCTGCGCCGACGAGGCGCTGGACCTGCGGAGCCTCGGCGGGAGCTCGCGGGGGCGGCGACCGCCGGGGCTCCCCGGCACCCCGACAGCGGCCGCCCACTCCGCATCCCGTCGCCAAGGCAACTCGGCCACCCGACACCGGGCGGGGCGGCGGGGGACCAGCGCGCCGCTCGGAGGCGTCTCGGCCCGGCCCGGCCCGGGGGTGGGGGTCCCCGGGCGGCCCCCGCCCCACGCGGCGTCCGAGGGAGGATCCGCGAGCGTGCCTGCCCGCGGTATCCCTCCGCGCCCCCGCCACCTGCCCCTCCCGGGACCCTCCGGCCGGCGCCGCGGAAGGATCGCACGCACGCGCGCGGCGCAGGCAGGCGAGGAGCGCAGCAGCCCCGCGGCCGTGCGCGCGGCGCGGCAGGTCCCTCGGCGCCCACCGTCCCCGCGCCCGCCCGCCGTCGGCCGTGCGCTCCGCTCGGCTCGGCTCGGCTCCGCAGCTCCCGGGCAGGGGGCGGTCGGTGCGTGCGCAGAGCCGCCTCCTCCCCGCCCCCGCCCCGCCTCCCCCGCGCCGCCGCCGCCGCCGCCGCCGCCGCTGCGCCGCTGCTGCTCGCCGTCCCCGTCCCCGCTGCAGTGCGAAGGGCTCGAAGATGGCCGGTTGGCAGAGCTACGTGGATAACCTGATGTGCGATGGCTGCTGCCAGGAGGCCGCCATTGTCGGCTACTGCGACGCCAAATACGTGTGGGCAGCCACGGCCGGGGGCGTCTTCCAGAGCATCACGGTGAGCGGCGGGCACCGGGCGCCCCGGGGCGGGGGACACCGCGGGCCGGGGCCGGGCCGCGCCGCGCCGCGCCGGCAGGTGTGCGAGGCGGGGACGCAGGGATGGAGGGACGGACGGACGGACGCAGGGAGGGAGGCCGCGGCCCGGGGACGCCCTCGCCGCCCCGCGCCGCCCGCGCCCCGGCCGGTGGGGGAGGGGTCTCCGGGCAGCCTCGAGGCCGGCGGGCGGCTCCGGGCCCCGCGGGCGGGCGGGCGGCGCGGCGGGGGCGGCGGCGGCGGCGCCCGGCGCCCGCGATCCTCGCGCGGACTCGGCGTGGGCTGGCCGCGGCCGGGCTCCCGTGCCGGAGGGACGCGGACGCGGACGCGGACCACGTAGGTGGATTCGTGAATCTCCACTCCAGCCCCGGCTCCGTAGGGTGCCTTTTTTTTTTTATAATTCTCCAAGATGGCGAACTGCCATTGATTTCTGCTCTCCTCCTATGGAAACTCATCAATATACCGTTATCCCCAGTTACGCAACGTAGCCCCAGCGCTGGAAAGGGGGCTGCTTTCGGGGGCTCGAAATAACACGCGAAGGCCGGGGGTGACGGACAGCTCACGTCTCCCAAGTCACTGCTTGTTTAGTGATAGCACTAAGGCAACTAATGTGTGTGTGTGTGTGTGTGTGTGTGTGTACACTACCTGGTGTTTTTATGTTTGTGACTTAATGGTTTTGACTTGGCCACCACATGTTTGGGGCTTTTATCCATCACCAAACCTCTTTGCATCGCTTTTTGTGTTGCCCATTTCTACCCAAGGTTCTTCTTAAAATTATGACAGCCGTATCAAATCCGAGACTGTGTTCTTGATTTCTTAGCCCACACTCCCTTCCCGTCACATGCCCAAATTCAAGCCCCCCATGGACGGTGCTTAATTACTCTCTGCCACCAGCATGCTTTAAGGGCTGACTGCCGATTCGGCCTCTGATTGTAAGACTTGAAGACCCCAGAACCGGAGTGGACTGCAGTTCCTATAAGGAATTGGCATCTGGTGGTGAACTTTTTTTTCCTGCGGTCGGCTTGTCTTTGTGTGAGAGTTGCCGCTGTCTGGCTAGGATTGCGGGAGTGTGCTTAGAAATGGCTGGGGCCTGCTATGACTCTGCAGTTCTGGTGGGGGCGACGCCTTCTTTCTTATGCATGCAATGTTGGAATGCACGTTTTCTCTTTTCCGGTCCTAGTGGCTACCTCACTTTATTTCCCAGTGCCCCTCCATTTTCTCAATTTTATCATTGGCTGTTACTGCGTTGGCCTAGAAAGAAAACTGATTTTTGAATGGAAGGGGTTAGGGATGTTGGAGACCGAACAGTAGTGGCTAGAAAAATAGGAGGGAAGTACGAATTTGAAAACACCCTGAAGTCCAGAGATTGAGGTTTACACCACCAGGGATAGATAGTCCATGCAGAGAAGTGAGCAACTTTATATTTGATGTCACATGACTGCATGTGAGTTTAGAGCTGATCTCACGATCGACCATTCCATACATGTGTATAAATAACTGCAGGCTTCACTGCAGTTAGGCAGGCTTTGTATACACGGACTTGGGCTAGGAGAGCACACTGTTCACTTGTGAAGGCAAGCTAACCCATACAAAGTAAGCAATCACGTAGGAATAGGTATCACCTCAGAAAAGACTGATGCTGGATTTCACATCAGCACACAGCCTTTCTGTTGTAACAAAATATGAAAATAATTACAACTTCTTTTCTTCTTTGTTTTGGGTGGACAGCCAGTAGAAATAGATATGATTGTAGGAAAAGACCGGGAAGGTTTCTTTACCAACGGTTTGACTCTTGGCGCAAAGAAGTGCTCCGTGATCCGAGATAGTCTCTATGTGGACGGCGACTGCACGATGGACATCCGGACAAAGAGCCAAGGTGGAGAGCCGACATACAACGTGGCTGTGGGCAGAGCCGGCCGAGGTGAGCAGGTCAAACGTTGCGTGACACGTTGCGACTCAGGTGGTTTCCTTAACGTTCTGAATAAAAAGGAGGCCCTAATGGCTACTAAGTGGTTCCTGTGAGCCGCTCCGCACTGAAGGGAGGCACTGTTCAGATGGAGTGCAAGCACCCCGTTTACTCTAAAATGCTGTGGTCAGTTCTTTGCTTTCACCATTGATAAACTTAAGAAGGAAAGTTCTCTCAGATGGTTTGACATGTCAAATAATAATCCTGTGTTGTTCAAACCATTTGGTTGCTTTCGTCCCTAATTTCTTACTTTCAGATCTTCTACCTTTCATTCTTCCTTAGATTTTAAATTATTCCAATGCCTGACATAAAGAAAAAAGTTTAACATGGGTCCACTTTTGTACCAGGAACTTTTCTGGGAAAGAGAAACAGTTAGATGGGGGATTTAGACTAAGTCAGTTGTCTGTTTACTAAAACTGGATGAAATTTCAGTTGGCATACATGATCCAGAAACTGGCATCTCCAGAACTTCTGGTGTCAACATAGCCTTCAACCAATATTCCGACCTTTTCAATTGGCATGTATTGTTAACCTGGGCCAGTAACTTCCTGTAGCCTCATTGGGAGAAGCAGACACATGGAACAGTGGTGAAGGTGCTTAAAGCTACAGTGATTTCCTCCTGTGGCTCTTCCCACTCCCTCTGCTTGTCTGGAGGCTTCTCTTGTCCAGTGTGACTTGCTTATGATTATTTGTTAAGAAGAAAAAATAGATGACTTTGAAACACTAGATAAAATTCTCATACCATTAGCTGTACTCAAATACTTTTAAAAAATTTCAAGCAACGCTCTGTGGCAGATGATCAGATCTGTCTGACACAATCTAAGCTTGATGAAACAAGAAAGTCTAACCTATTCCGGTGTTCTTTGCTCCACCAGACAAGCTGTTATACAGACTTAAACAATATATATTTAAAAAAAAAAAAAAAAAACTTAAAAAAAGGGTTCACCTGCCCCTGGAGCCCTGTAAGTTTCCTATCTTAGAGCACTACTGACATCTAGTGGCAGTGAACAGAACCGGCACATGCTTGTCAATTCCAGCAGAAGCATTGAGCTTTCAGAATAGTAAACCCACTGCAGGATCTCAGACTCACAAACAAGCCTAGCAAAGTGAGTTGTCAGTATGCATAGGACAGATACTTAACATGTAGCTTTTTCTGACTGTCATGGAAAATATTTTCCATTTAATTTTGTTTCCATTTTCCTTTGAAAGTAATAGATGTGTCCAGAATGTTAAATGTGCAGAGAATTTGTAAATGAAAAATATTCAAGCCTTTTAGGTTTGTTTTAGGGGCAAATGATATATGTATTGTGATATCAATGGAATTTTTTGCCCTAAAATGGAAGAAAAACGACCACTGTTCCCCTAGCTGTGTAAAGACTGTTCACAGAGCTTGGCTGTGAAGGCCGCTTCCATCACAGGCAGTAGTTACTGCATAGTCTGAACACCCTCTGTCCTGGAGTATTCATGGGTTTCAGAGCCTGACAGTTCATGGAAGACTAGCTGAATGTTAACTTATTAATCGGGTTCTGTCTGCTAACTGACGTGACTCTCTTGATTAACACTCTGTTGAAACACTTTTCTTCTTTCTCTTTCAGTCTTGGTCTTTGTAATGGGAAAAGAAGGGGTCCATGGAGGCGGATTGAATAAGAAGGCATACTCAATGGCAAAATACTTGAGAGACTCTGGGTTCTAGCTGCTAGGCAGACTGTTAAGTATTAGGGGAAAATTGCTCTTAAACTTTCCTAGCTGTAAGCTTAAGTCTTAATTCTGGAAATTTTATTAGCAATGCAGGGTGATGGGGTATGAACCTGTGTCTCCTTTGTATCCCTCTGTTGGTGGGGAAAGGTGTTTTTCTTTCTGCCCTCCCCCTAAGTAATTCTGTTCACTTCTGTTTTGTCTCCTTGTGTGCTCCAGCATTGGTTATAGTCATGGGAAAGGAAGGTGTGCACGGAGGCACACTTAACAAGAAAGCATATGAACTCGCTTTATACCTGAGGAGGTCTGATGTGTAAGCAGCCTCTCCCCATCTGCCTAGCAACCTTCTCTCTCCATCAGCACCCAGTCATGGGCACAGTGCTACCAGACCGTAGACGGTAGCTGGTTTATTTTTACCTGTTTTCTGATGTCACCACTCCTGTGTGCCCAAACGATTGTTTGTATGTCACCCTGTATGTAACCAACCTTTATCTGGCAACATAACTGCAGCACAATAATGATTTGCATGATACCTTGAAATTGGGGGGAGGGGCATGCCAAGTTGGGCATCACTTTGTCTTAGCAATTAATGGGAAATTGATTACTAAAATAGGTCACTATGAAGCAAGGTGCCTGTTGTACAATCTGATTAGATCCGTGTCCTTTCAGCACTTCGAGCATTTACTCAGCTCACCTAGTCTTCCTTCGGTAGCGCACGGTTGGGAGGAGGAAGTGCGTGCATCTTCACTTCACTGTTTTCATCCCTGCCTCCCTCCCTCTTCCCCTCCCTCCCTCCCTTCCTCCCTCCACTGAGGGACTTGGCTTGCTTGTGTTCTCTTGTGCAGTGCCTGGTTTATTTAACCCAATTAATCTCCCCCCCTTGACGAGCTATTGAGAGCTGTGCACGTGAGACAGGCCTCCCGTAGTGTCCGCAGGACACATGAAGAGCGCAGCTATACAGTGAGCCAAAAGCGCTTCCTCCCTGACCCGCCCGTAACCATGCTGATCGGATCCCCAGGGACATGCCATCATTGCAATAGCTCACATTTTTGTTCTGCCTTTTTCTTTGCCCACCAGCTCTACTCATTAGTAACATTGTAAAAGGCTGCCATTATGGACATAAGGTATCCCAACATAACCTTCTGGAGTGTGTCCAGTTTATTCTTCATAGGACCAATTTTTATTTGCAGCTTAGGTTTTTATATGAAGTTGCATTATTGTGGACTTGGCTGTCTTGTGATGAATTTTTTCATATGTATTCTGTGCCATACTATTGTCAACTGAACTGTTGCTCTTGTGAGATGGATTTTAACTGACCTGTAAGGGTTTCTTTCGAATGGCACTGCTCTAGGGACATTCTAGTATCTGCTTCTATTGTTTGGGCGTTGTGGATAATGTACAGATGGAAACAAATCTTGTTGCTGATTTGTCCATTTCTTTCCCTGCACTTTGTTACATCTGGGATACAGTCTAACTCATCTGATTAATATGCATTTAAAAAAATGCCATAACTATTAAAACACCTTGTTTACAGACAGATGAAATAAATTTATTCCAACCAAATATTCTAGACTCGTGTTGTTTGTGTAAGCTGTTGTGTTTTACTGTTAACGGGTGGTTTTTGTTTTTAAATCTTGGCTGTGAGGTCTCCTCAGCCTCACACTGAGATTCCTCCTGTGCGGGCTCCTCAGTGGTGGGGCCAGGGTGCTGCTGCACCTCCAGCTGTGGTTCACACGGCGGAGCACGGAGATGAGGCCCATCTGCTGCAGGCGTGGAACCACCCAGACATGCCTTTCCACCTTGGGCTTACGGGAGGAAAAGTAACTTACCTGCTGGTAACTGCGTCTCTGTGGCTCTCTACTTGTGAGATCCAGGAAGCATCAGGGGTGCCTCCAGTACCAAGGAGGGTGTCTGTGGACTACGTTTGTGAGTTGAACTGTCAAAGTCTTAACATTTGGAGGCAGTTGGCAGGTTGAAGTCAGCCAGCTGAGTCTCCCACATCAGAGCAGACATTGTTCCTCAGGCAGCATTTAAGAGAGGTGGGAGACTTCTGCATTTTTCTTGCCTGTGGAGTAACATGTTGGTCACATTTATATTTGTCTAATCCGGGAGTTTTTTCAATGAATATGTTAATTTAGGACTGTTTGGATAAATCATGATTATCATGCAGAGAAACAGAGCAGTGAGTGCTCAAAAGTCAGTGGGTCTAAATGAACCTGGACAGCTGGTAGCAATGTAGGTTCCACTGTGGGCTCTGCCCTGGAAGTGGAGAATCCCTAAGTCTAGGAAATCCATTGTTAGAAATAACCACAGACCATTCTGATCCATAGTAAGTGGCCTTGCAGGCTACCTTTGAGAAAGAATGTTAAGGAGCAGGAATTTATCTTTGCCCTACCTAAAATACACTGTACATAACTAATTTTTTGACAGGTTGCATATTAGCTCTGAATATGTTCATATGCATGGGATGTAGAAACATGGAAGGTAGGAATTGATGCTGCTCTAGTAGATGCCGACACTCTAGACTCAGAGCACAACAGTCAGACCTGGTGTTCTGTCCTCTAGCGTTCGTGTTCAGGCTAAAGGTTGTGACTCAGCGCACAACAGTCAGACCTGGTGTTCTGTCCTCTAGCGTTCGTGTTCAGGCTAAAGGTTGTGACTCAGCGCACAACAGTCAGACCTGGTGTTCTGTCCTCTAGCGTTCGTGTTCAGGCTAAAGGTTGTGACTCAGCGCACAACAGTCAGGCCTGGTGTTCTGTCCTCTAGCGTTCGTGTTCAGGCTAAAGGTTGTGACTCAGAGCACAACAGTCAGACCTGGTGTTCTGTCCTCTAGCGTTCGTGTTCAGGCTAAAGGTTGTGACTCAGAGCACAACAGTCAGACCTGGTGTTCTGTCCTCTAGCGTTCGTGTTCAGGCTAAGGGTTGTGACTCAGAGCACAACAGTCAGACCTGGTGTTCTGTCCTCTAGCGTTCGTGTTCAGGCTAAAGGTTGTGACTCAGCGCACAACAGTCAGACCTGGTGTTCTGTCCTCTAGCGTTCGTGTTCAGGCTAAGGGTTGTGACTCAGAGCACAACAGTCAGACCTGGTGTTCTGTCCTCTAGCGTTCGTGTTCAGGCTAAAGGTTGTGACTCAGCGCACAACAGTCAGACCTGGTGTTCTGTCCTCTAGCGTTCGTGTTCAGGCTAAAGGTTGTGACTCAGCGCACAACAGTCAGACCTGGTGTTCTTTCCTCTAGCGTTCGTGTTCAGGCTAAGGGTTGTGACTCAGAGCACAACAGTCAGACCTGGTGTTCTGTCCTCTAGCGTTCGTGTTCAGGCTAAAGGTTGTGACTCAGAGCACAACAGTCAGGCCTGGTGTTCTTTCCTCTAGCGTTCGTGTTCAGGCTAAAGGTTGTGACTCAGCACACAACAGTCAGACCTGGTGTTCTGTCCTCTAGCGTTCGTGTTCAGGCTAAAGGTTGTGACTCAGCGCACAACAGTCAGACCTGGTGTTCTGTCCTCTAGCGTTCGTGTTCAGGCTAAAGGTTGTGACTCAGAGCACAACAGTCAGGCCTGGTGTTCTTTCCTCTAGCGTTCGTGTTCAGGCTAAAGGTTGTGACTCAGCGCACAACAGTCAGACCTGGTGTTCTGTCCTCTAGCGTTCGTGTTCAGGCTAAAGGTTGTGACTCAGAGCACAACAGTCAGGCCTGGTGTTCTTTCCTCTAGCGTTCGTGTTCAGGCTAAAGGTTGTGACTCAGCGCACAACAGTCAGACCTGGTGTTCTGTCCTCTAGCGTTCGTGTTCAGGCTAAAGGTTGTGACTCAGCGCACAACAGTCAGACCTGGTGTTCTGTCCTCTAGCGTTCGTGTTCAGGCTAAAGGTTGTGACTCAGAGCACAACAGTCAGGCCTGGTGTTCTGTCCTCTAGCGTTCGTGTTCAGGCTAAAGGTTGTGACTCAGCGCACAACAGTCAGACCTGGTGTTCTGTCCTCTAGCGTTCGTGTTCAGGCTAAAGGTTGTGACTCAGCGCACAACAGTCAGACCTGGTGTTCTGTCCTCTAGCGTTCGTGTTCAGGCTAAAGGTTGTGACTCAGCACACAACAGTCAGACCTGGTGTTCTGTCCTCTAGCGTTCGTGTTCAGGCTAAAGGTTGTGACTCAGCGCACAACAGTCAGACCTGGTGTTCTGTCCTCTAGCGTTCGTGTTCAGGCTAAAGGTTGTGACTCAGCGCACAACAGTCAGACCTGGTGTTCTTTCCTCTAGCGTTCGTGTTCAGGCTAAAGGTTGTGACTCAGCGCACAACAGTCAGACCTGGTGTTCTTTCCTCTAGCGTTCGTGTTCAGGCTAAAGGTTGTGACTCAGCGCACAACAGTCAGACCTGGTGTTCTGTCCTCTAGCGTTCGTGTTCAGGCTAAAGGTTGTGACTCAGCGCACAACAGTCAGACCTGGTGTTCTTTCCTCTAGCGTTCGTGTTCAGGCTAAAGGTTGTGACTCAGAGCACAACAGTCAGACCTGGTGTTCTTTCCTCTAGCGTTCGTGTTCAGGCTAAAGGTTGTGACTCAGCGCACAACAGTCAGACCTGGTGTTCTTTCCTCTAGCGTTCGTGTTCAGGCTAAAGGTTGTGACTCAGCGCACAACAGTCAGACCTGGTGTTCTGTCCTCTAGCGTTCGTGTTCAGGCTAAAGGTTGTGACTCAGCGCACAACAGTCAGGCCTGGTGTTCTTTCCTCTAGCGTTCGTGTTCAGGCTAAAGGTTGTGACTCAGCGCACAACAGTCAGACCTGGTGTTCTGTCCTCTAGCGTTCATGTTCAGGCTAAAGGTTGTGACTCAGAGCACAACAGTCAGGCCTGGTGTTCTGTCCTCTAGCGTTCGTGTTCAGGCTAAAGGTTGTGACTCAGCGCACAACAGTCAGACCTGGTGTTCTGTCCTCTAGCGTTCGTGTTCAGGCTAAAGGTTGTGACTCAGCGCACAACAGTCAGACCTGGTGTTCTGTCCTCTAGCGTTCATGTTCAGGCTAAAGGTTGTGACTCAGCGCACAACAGTCAGGCCTGGTGTTCTTTCCTCTAGCGTTCGTGTTCAGGCTAAAGGTTGTGACTCAGCGCACAACAGTCAGACCTGGTGTTCTGTCCTCTAGCGTTCGTGTTCAGGCTAAAGGTTGTGACTCAGCGCACAACAGTCAGACCTGGTGTTCTGTCCTCTAGCGTTCGTGTTCAGGCTAAAGGTTGTGACTCAGAGCACAACAGTCAGACCTGGTGTTCTGTCCTCTAGCGTTCGTGTTCAGGCTAAAGGTTGTGACTCAGAGCACAACAGTCAGACCTGGTGTTCTGTCCTCTAGCGTTCGTGTTCAGGCTAAAGGTTGTGACTCAGAGCACAACAGTCAGACCTGGTGTTCTGTCCTCTAGCGTTCGTGTTCAGGCTAAAGGTTGTGCAAATGAGGATTCCGTGATCAGGTTTGGATGGTTTCAGATTTTACAGTAGTACTCGCGTACACATTATTTGTAATGAACAACTAGGCTGATAGTGGACAATGATCCAAATGGTGAAGTCCCTGGAGGATGAGGACATGGATAAAAGTGGTAGAAAGTGACGGGTATCATCAGTAAAAGTGAGCCTTAATTCCTATAGGAGGATACTTACGAAGGAAGCACACCTGTAGTCCCAGCACCTGGGAGGCTGAAGTAGGAAGATCACAGGTGAGTTAGAGGCCAGCCTCGAGCTAATAATGAGTGAAGTTCCTGGTCAGCCAGAGATAGAGTGAAATCTTGCCTTAAAAAGGAAAAAAAAAAAAAGGCTGGGTAAGGTGGCACATGCCTTCAATGCCAGCACTTGGGAGGCAGAGGTAGGCCACCCAGAGACTACATAGTGAACTCCGGGTCAGCCTGGGCTAGAGTGAGACCCTACCTCGAAAAACCAAACAAAAAGAAAAATACTTATGAAAATATGTGCCTACTTTGCTTTGTACTTAGTTGTATGAATCATAAGGGACATATTTATATACTAAAATGTCCATCTCACATGGTAATCAAACTTGGAAAACTTTATAGGGTTCAATATTAAAGGGGTGTAGTTGGATAAATCATGTCCATTGGACAAAACAGTTATTGAAGAATGACATAAGCATGCTTATCAGTGAATGTTAAATATTATAAATGAATAACCAGACGTATGCTCATGTGTATTTCTGAAGGCATTATGTCTAGGTATATTTAATTCAGTTTCCAAGTGACTATATTTTCATTTTTGTGTTTCACAAAATGTTACTTTTATTATTAGAAAATCTTTAAATTAGGCCTTAGAAAGTAGACATAAAAATGTTTTATTTACCTGAGACAAAGAAGCAGATAGAGAATGGCCATGCCAGGGCTTCTAGCCACTGCAAACGAACTCCAGACACATGTGCCACCTTGTACATCTGGCTTTACGTGAATGCTGGGGAATCACACTAAGCTTTGCAGGCAGACGCCTTCCGCTAAGCCTCTCTCCAACCCAGAAAGTAGCTTCCAATTTTATTTAATACCATACTCAAAAAGCTTACTACTGATACCATGAATTGATAGGACATTGTAAGTGAATATTGAGAAAAAATACAGTCTTGGCTAGTGCTGTTAAAAGATGTTTTGTACTTTTTACAACCAAAAGTAACAATTTTGAATTCAAAAAAATAATTTTTGATCCACAAGAACTAACTTAAAGGAACTAGGTCCTTTGAAGTGTAGATTAGGAGCTATAAGGATGTTACATCTAACATATAAGCTACAGTCTTTTAGTGATATAACTTTCTTTTAAAATATTTCACTTATGGGCTGGAGAGATGGCTTAGCGGTTAAGCACTTGCCTGTGAAGCTTAAGGACCCCAGTTCAAGGCTTGATTCCCCAGGACCCACATTAGCCAGATGCACAAGGGGGTGCACACGTCTGGAGTTCATTTGCAGTGGCTAGAGGCCCTGGCGCACCCATTCTCTCTATCTGCCTCTTTCTCTCTCAAATAAAAATGAACAAAAAAATAAAATCACTTAATTAAAAAACAATTATTAAAATATATTTTAAATATCTGAAAAGCTATTTATTGTGCATTTTACTAGTAGTAGGCAGAACTTTGTGTTTTATAAACTTTTAAAAATCTTTTATTTTTAACAACATATTTCATATTGGTAACATCATGTGTTGGTACCCTCTTTCCCTTGTCTCTGCCCCCATTCAATTGAATGTTTTTATTTTATTTATTTACTTATTTAAAGAGAAATAGAGGAAAAGAGAGTAGACGGGCCAGGCCCTCCAGCTACTGCAGATGAACTCCAGATGCATGCGCCACCTTGTGCATCTGGCTTTACATGGGTACTAGGGAATTGAACCAGGGTACTTAGGCTTCATAGGCAAGTACCTTAACTGTTGAGCCATCTCTCCAGCCCTTTTGTAATCTGTTATGCAAATGACACACTTCAACCTCTACTGAATTACCATGGTAAACAGTGTTTCTTAAGAGGTAGGGTTGGCCTAAGCTTTTCATTTTCCAAAGTGAGCATAACAAGAAATTCTGAAATTAAAATTTCCCCTCCAAGTGCCATTTTTAAAATGCATTACTTCTTTCACAGCACAGGCTCTTGTGCACACCTGGTGTACTTCCTTGGCACACACTTCTCACTTCGGTATCCCTGTTAGCAGTGGTTGATGGTAGAGTATGTCATTTGAACAGGCACCACGGCAGCTTGCTTTTGGAAGGATTGGGCTGCACCTTTGATGAATTAACCTCATGCTTGTGAGCAGTCAGGGGCTTTGAAAACCCTAATGTGATGTGATATGATGTGTGTTCCTGACCACAGATGCCCCGTTACATACAGTGCATGGCAGTGACCCACGGTAGGTGTGCAGAACAAATACTGACTGGGTCTTAAAGTGGAAAACATTTATTAACATTGAAGCTCCCATCATACAAGGCCATATAAAAATTCTTAGCATGTTGATTATATATATATATTTCTACATAGTTCCAGTGATATATAATTACTTCTCAGAATACATTGTTCAGTACATTAGTTCTGTTGACAAAAGCACTTCTCTTCAGATCCAATACTTGCACAGCCTCCTCCGGACAGAGTGGCGGCGCTTGTCAGCACAGGGTGCTCGTGGGTAAGAGGTATATGATCGGAGTGGAAACAGTGGCTGAGATTTGGTATTTGTATGCAGCGGTTTTTATCAAAACACAAAACCCTAAAGGATACTGAAATAGGAAAGGTCCAGAGACACTACTTTTAACTGCTGAATCAAATTCTTAGGAACACTGTAGTATTAAAACCTTACAACAAAAACAACGGGAAGTCAACATTAGTTCTAGACCTTTCCTGCCAGGGATAAGTCACTCAGGAATAGGAATGAGAAAGATCTCCTTTTCCGTGTGGCACTGAGAAGAGGAAAAAGTGCTAAGTTACCTCCTTGCCTCTCAATAACAATGACAATTTCAGGAAATACCAGAAGAAGCATGTTCTAACCCAGCAGTTCCAGGAAACAGGGGCTGAGCGTGGACTTCGCTCATGCTGATCCGTGTCACGGCGCCACCTCCAGTGGAAGACAGGCACTGCACACTGTGGTCTAGGGCTTAATGTCTTGAGGATGTCCTGGCTGTTTTCTCCCCAGCGAGCTAACGGAGATGCCTGAGTTACGCCCCGGTCAGCTACCTGTTAAGTTAGTGAGATGAGGTGCGCTCTTGGACGTAAGTACTGGGTCAAAAGGCCTGTTTCAGTAACCTGATTATACTAGAATACTAAAAATAAGTTATCTCTACAGAAACCTCTAAAGGGAACAAAATAAACCAAATTATATACCTAAATAAACATTTTAAGGGAAGAAGAGCCAGTGGCCTGAATGTCAGACAGTGTTGGCTACGCTGTAATCCTGGTCCCCACTGGGCTGCAGCTGGACCACAACGCTGTGCTCGCTGCTGTCGTTCTCGGCATCGCTGCTGTCGGTGTCTTCGTTGTCCTCCTCGTAGTCTGAGGACTCGGTCGCGTTCTGATGCGAGTGGGACTCTGACAGAGCCCCGAATGACTGGGTGCTGACGGAGGCTAGTGGTCTGAGGAGGGGGGTGTGTTCTGACACCTCGTTTTCTTCCTGACTGCTGTCCGTGTCAGAATCTGAGTCACCCTGAGAAGGAACCACTTTCTGCTTGCAGACTGGACATGTCTTTTTGGTCTTGGTGAGCCACGGGTCTACACACTTGCAATGATAAGCTGTTGAAGCAAAACACACCTTTAGTCAGTGCCGGGGCGGGGCCTTACAGTCTCCTGGGCGCGTGGCACGCGGAGAGCAGACTCGTGCGGTGAGAGCAGTCACTGCGGGGTACAAATGCCGCTATCCTTTCAAGACTCCACAGTGTGCTCCCAACTTTTCTGGGATGCCGTATTTAAGGCACTTGAAAGTACGTAATTTTCTTACCATGTGAACAGGGAAGAATCCTGAGCTTGTCTCCATCTTCATATTCGTCCAAACAAATGGCACACACATCGTACTCATCTCCTGCAACAAATCATAAGGAAAACGCAAAGACGGCTTGCTTTAAGTTTAGAGACTTCACTGGAGTAAGAGAAGGAAGGAGGAGAGATGATAAAGAGCTCCTGCCCATGAGAGGGCAGCAGGGTAAAGCCTCTAGATGAGCTTCTTGAGACTTCTCCGACTGTGAAGTCCGCTGACTGTAAGAGCTGCTGGTTGCTCTCTCATGGTTTCTGTCAGGCCGAGCGGCTGCTCCACTGTTCAAGGACCTGAAGTTTTCAGTGACTAGACTTCAGCTTAACTAGCCAATTAAAAGTGGAGCTCAGATTTGTTTGCCCTGGCTATCTCTGTCAAAAATAACAAAGCCGGGCATGGTGGCGCACGCCTTTAATCCCAGCACTCGGGAGGCAGAGGTAGAAGGATCACCATGAGTTCGAGGCCACCCTGAGACTACAGAGTGAATTCTAAGTCAGACTAGGCCAGAGTGAGACCCTACCTCAAAAAACAACAACAACAAAAAATTAACAATCATATTGGTGTTTTACATAACTACTCATGCTGGTTTTTTTTTTAAAAAAATTTATATTTATTTGAGGGAGAAAGAGAATGTGTGCGCCAGCATCTCCAGTTGTTGCAAATAACTCCAGATGCATGTGTCACCTTGTGCATCTGGCTTATGTGGGTCCTGGGGAATTGAACCTGGGGCCTTTGGCTTTGCAGGCAAGCGCCTTAACTGCTAAGCCACCTCTCCAGCCCCAAATGCTAGTTTTCAAATGTTTTATGCCAAACAAGAAAATCTCATGAGTTAAACTTCTTAAAGTGTCTGAGTCCTTCTTGTGGTGGGTACTGGGGACTAAACCCACACGTGGTAGGCAAGGGTTCTTCTACTTGAGTATAGGTCATTTGTTTTTTCCCCACAAATAAAAATCATGTCAGGGGCCCAGTGTGGTGGCATACGCCTTTAATCCCAGCACTCGGGAGGCAGAAGTAGGTGAGTTCAAGGCCACCCTGAGACTACATAGTGAATTCCATGTCAGCTAGAGTGAAACCCGACCTTAACCTCCCCCCCCCCACAAAAAAAAAAAATCATGTCAGAACATACGCTCAAGGGCTTTTGCCTTATTAACGAAAGCAGATCTGAAGTGGGGTGCTTTGGCTTCTGGTTTCCAACCCCAGTTCTGAGGTATGTGGCAAGAATTAGTCTATGACATACTGTCTCTATCTGTGCAGGAATCCCATGTCTTGCACTGGTATTATGATAAAGCTAGATGATACAAGCTTACGACCAGGCCATAAGTATCCAGTAAATGGGTGCATCCTACTTTAATACTGTGTTCTCACCATCACCTTTCCAACAGTTTACTTAATTCAAAGCTCTTGTGTGGAATTCAGATGATAAGTGTATTAAATTTGAAAGTATTTATTGGCAAGCAGAGAGACAGAGAATGGGTGTACCAGGGCCTTCTAGCTGCTGCAAATGAACTCCAGATACATCTGGCTTTACGTGGGTACTGGGGAATTGAACTCAAGTTGTTAGCTAAGCTTTGCAGGCAAGCACCTTAACTGCTCAGCCATCTCGCTAGCCCCAGTGTTTTTTTGTTTTGGTTTGGTTTTTAAAGCAAACAGCCTTTTAAATGTAGCTACTTTTTCATTTAAGTTAATAATTTGGTACCTCAGTGATTCCTTCAGTTCAATATTTTCCATTAAATGTTAGGCAAAAACATGAAGGGGATTCTTATATGTATACACATATATACACACACACATACACACACACACATACACACACATATACTTGTGAAATAAAGAGGTCAATTCAATGTCTGCTCTATCCACAGGAGGCATCAGAAATAAAGCCATTGTCTGGGAAGTCAGGATGAACACTGTATTTTAAAAATTATTTATGTACTTATTTGAGAGAAAGAAAGAATGGGTGCACTGGGGCCTCTAGCCTCTGCAAACAAACTCCAGGCGCATGCACCACCTAGTGCTGGAGCAGGTACTTGGGAATCAAACTCGGGTTCATTGGCTCCGCGGGCTAGTGTCTTAACTGCCACGCCGTCTCTCCAGCCCTGTGCTGTTACTACCACACATGTCATCAGCTCAGGCCAAAGGGAGGGGCTGAACCTGACAGCATGGGTGGGCTCCCATTTCCCTGTCTGCTGATCCACGGGCATAGATAGTGACAGCTTGAATGTACTACGCAATTAAGTCAGGACTGAGGTTCTCAAAAATGGCGAACATGCAGCATTACCACCTCGTAACCTATACTAGAAACAGTCACATGGCTAATAGGCACTGAAGTGGGGAGACCAGCCTGATTTTCCACATGGGCTTAAGGATCACAGGGTCCTTCAAAGAGCATGTGAGAGTAGAGATGGCGGGTCAGGGCACTGGCCTGGCGGCTGCAGGCAGGCAGCAGAAAGGGCGAGAAAAGCCATCTCCCTCAGCACTCCCACAGGGATGTGGGTGGTTCTGCCCACATCTTCTCTTCAGAGCTGTGTTGCACGGGACACATGATACATTTGTATCATTTACCAAAGAAATAACAAGCTGATTAGGTAATAGTTGTAGGTTATCTTTAAATGTGTACAATTGATAGCTCTGAACGGTTCCCAGTGATGGCTTCATATTTCTCCCGTGGCACTCATTCTGAACCCAGATCTCGTTCAAAGGTGTGCCGATGGCCATGGACAGGAGGGAGTGCGGCGTCCTGTCTGCACGAAGAACGTCGCCCCACGGCCAGCACCAGCGGCGGAGCGGCCAAGCAAACGTCTGTGTGTTTCACATAAGAGCTTTCAGAAGCATAATTACAATGCTATTACACCTACTAAAATGAATAATTTAACATGAAATATGTGAATTCATTATTAATATCCAATACCCAAAACAAACAAATTTCCCCAACTATGAACCCCTTAAGCATAAAGATACACACAGATTAAAAGTAAAGGGATGCATGAAACATTTCAGTAACATTTTGCCAAAAAAAAAAGGAAGAATGACCACTGATTTCACAGACAGTTTCAGAGCAAGACACCATCAGGTACAGAAAGCAGCATTATATAATGATAAAGAAGTCAATGATCCACAAGAAAATTCCTATAAATGTACACCTGGTAATGTAGCATTATATACATGAGGCAAAACCTGGTTGGATGGCAATGAGAACTATACAGGTGGAGACTTCAAGGCCCTCTGAGTGTGCTCACTGCTGTGACCGAGTACCTGGTGAAAACAGGGAGGAAGGTTTATAGCAGCTCATGGTGACGGGGCAGAAGCCAGCTAGGAAGCAGAGATCAGGGGACAGCACCGGTTAGACTTAGCCCTTTCCCCATAGCCCTAATCGCCGACAGTGAGACCCCATGTCCCAAAGGTTCCACAACCAGCCTCAGAAAGATAAACATCCCATGCTCTCTCTAATGTGCAGATCCTGGCTTAGAATTTTTAGATCTGTATGTAGGTTAGGAGTGAAAGTCAGTGGAGGCCAAAAAACTGGGAAGGGGTTGTGGGAGGGGGAGGGAACAGGATGAAACGTGATTTGAAAGTAGACAGGTAGAATACCGAGGTTGAAAAGGTTCAAGTAGGGATGAGAGGAGTAGAGAGGAAGGGTTAATCACAACTTACATGTGTGGGCTGGAGAGTTAAGGGGCAGCAGGGCGTGGTGGCGCACGCCTTTAATCCCAGCACTCAGGAGGCAGAGGTAGGAGGATTGCTGTGAGTTCAAAAACCGAAAAGAAAAAAACTAAAGATGTGTGGGAAAAAGCTATATGGAAACCTATTTCTTTGTTAGCTTATTAAAAACATAATTTTTAAAACGTTTGAACAGAAGTACTGATAATACTGCTCTCAGAAGCCATATATTATTACAGGAAACCCCAGTGCTAGGCGTGGGTTGTGCTAGGGAGAGTTGTTAGGAAGAGAAGCCCCTAAGGCCTCCAAACAATATTGCCAGTGCTCTTGGATGCCCATCAGAACTAGACACTTAGAACCTACTGCTAAAAATACAGAGAAATCAAGCTGGAACTGAGCTTGAGGCTTCTTCCCTGCCAGCTGCTATCCTGGGGCTGCGAGAGCTTATGCAGACTGCTGGGAGAGAAAAGTCATCAGTAGTTTCACCCAGTGGTAGAACGCATGTGCTACTCAGTTGAGCAGCCAGGCAAACTGTTCACTGGTGCTGCAGAGGCATGACTGCTGGATAAAACTGCTCTCAGATTGGAAAGCTATTACTACTATTTGGCTAAAAGGATATGTTGTACCCATCAAATTGCCTTTAAAAAAATGTTTTATTTATTTATTTATTTCAAAGAGAGAAAAGGGGGTAGAGAGAGAGAGGGAAAATATGGGCGCACCACTGAAAACAAACTCCAGACGCATGCACCACCTTGTGCATCTGCCTTTATGTGAGTACTGAGGAATCAAACCTGGGTCCTTCGGCTTTGCAGCAAGCTCTTTCACTGCTAAGACAGCTCTCCACTCCTCAAACTGTCTTTTAAATATTTATGTTTATGCCTACAGATTAGAGCTTCTCTCTCATCTTTGGTCAGTTTTGTTTTGTACTTTGCTATAACTCCTAGGGAGACTGAAAGCTCACAAAGGATGGAGGCAAATGCCTGCCAAGTGTTAAGACTAGTAAGACAGCTCTATCCCCCCCTCCAAGGCTTGGGGACCACTGGAAGAGGAGATGGACAGGTAAGAATCAGAGAACGGGGACAGACATGGCCTGGCTGTTGCATAATGACCCCACAGCAACTGCCATGCTCAGCCCTGCACAACATGGGGACCATCAACCGTCCATCACAGATGATGGAAGAGGGCAGGAGGCCCCTACCGTGCAGAAGAGTTACTGGCAGTCAGTGGTTGCTGGAGGAAGGGCCACATTTTCTTCAGTGGCGCAGCCTCTGACAAGGTGCGTACGCTGCTGCATGCGACCCTAGGTAAACTCAGTGAGCCGCACCCACAAAGACAGGAGGACTGGTGGGGATGAAGACGGGGCCAAGAGAAGGTCATGGGCGTAGATTTTGATTCAAATACATTGTGTATGTATGTACAAAAATTGCCACTGAATTAGACATACAAAATGAAGCATCAAAGGGCCATTCCTAAAGCAGATCTCCATCCTGGGTCTGCACAGTGAACAAGCTGCAGGGAAACCCCAAGTGGCAGCGCAGTACGGCTTCATAAATGACTGCTTTTGCTTATGGAAACGTCGTCTTTTTCTGTTTTTCTCATTGAGTTGTATTCTATTTTAATAAAATAATCATAATTGTAAATGATGATAATATTTTTTAATTTCTTGGGATATAAAACTTAGCAAGAACCACATCTATTTCCCCTCTATTCCTTACACTTTCTCTACTGAACTAAAAGCAGAACTTTTCACAAGACGTGCATAATAGGAGAATTAAAAATGATGACATCAAAACAGAAGAGAGACTAGTTGGAAAAATAAGGAATTCAGTGGAAGAGGGTAAGGAGAGGGAAAAGCGAAGGTGATGGGAGGAGGGGATTTGTGATGATGGTCTACTGTCTCTGTGTATGGAGACTGTCAATAAAAAGTTAGAAGAGAGCCAGGCGTGGTGGCGCACACCTTTAATCCCAGCACTCGGGAGGCAGAGGTAGGAGGATCGCTGTGAGTTCGAGGCCACCCTGCGACTACATAGTGAATTCCAGGTCAGCCTGAGCCAGAGTGAGACCCTACCTCGAAAAACCAAAAAAAAAAAAGGAGACCCAGCATCCTGCTGGTGTTGGTGGAGCTCCTCAAAAAAAAAAAAAAGAAGAGAGCCGGGCGTGGTGGCGCACGCCTTTAATCCCAGCACTCGGGAGGCAGAGGTAGGAGGATTGCCATGAGTTCAAGGCCACCCTGAGATGACAGAGTTAATTCCAGGTCAGCCTGGACCAGAGTGAGACCCTACCTCGAAAAACCAAAAAAAAAAAAAAAGTTAGAAGAGGGCTGGAGAAATGGCTCAGCAGTTAAGGTGCTTGCCTGCAAAGCTTAAGGACTCAGGTTCGATTCCCCAGGACCCACGTAAGGCAAATACAGAAGGTAGTACACACAGCTGGAGTTCGTTTGCAATGGCTAGAGGCCCTAGTGTGCCCATTCTCTCTCGCTTGCTCTCTCACACTCTCACTCTCTCTCTCTCTCTCTCTCTCTCTCTCTCTCAAATAAATAAATAAATTTTTTTTAAATTTAAATGAAGCCGGGTGTGGTGGCATATGCCTTTTATCCCAGCACTTGGGAGGCAGAGATAGAGGTCTACCATGAGTTCAAGGCCACCCTGAGACTACAGAGTGAATTTCAAGTTTAGCCTGGGCTAAAGCAAGACCCTACCTCAAAAAACAAAAAATAAATAAACAAAAACACGTGAACTTTTATTGGCATACAAAATTTAAGTCTGTGAAGTACTAGCCAAAAGGATTTAATAAGTATGTACCTACATTAAAGGGTCACTAAACATAGAGAAGGAAGATGCGTGGCTACAGTATAAATCCCAGAGCCCTTCCCAGCTGCCATTGTTAGCAACGCGACATTCAAGCTCGAGGCAGCCCTGTCCCTCTCTTCCCTGTATGCATGGCAGGGTAATAGCAATGGGCAGGAGCAGCTCACATCAGGATGAAACTGCAGTGAGATGACGAGCGCATGTGCCACAGCTGCCTGTTTCTATCTGCAGCACAACAGACAGCAGTTCCACAAAGGGAAAGACAGGACAAGAGGGGTCATGCAGGTTGTATGAGCATACCACCTTGCTACAGGGAGTACCTCATTGACTGACACTGCTCAGAGTTACAGGTGACAATACAAAGTATTTTAAAAATTTCAGAGCTGGAGAGATGGCTTAGCAGTTAAAGCGCTTGCCTGCAAAGCCAAAGGACCCAGGTTCGGTTCCCCCAGATCCCCGTAAGCCAGATGCACAAGGTAGTGCATGCATCTGGAGTTCATTTGCATCTGGAGTTCATTTGCAGCATCGGGAGGTCCCGGTAGACCCATTTTCTCCCTCCCTCTCCCTCTCTCCCTCTCTCTCTCATAAATAAAGAAAATGTCTGCAGATTTCGTTACTGCTTTTAAATTCTATGCCAGTTATGTCCTCCCTTTCTGCCTTCACCAGGCCCCAGAGCAGCACAACGCCTCACTGATGCTCATTCTACTCGGTGTCACCAGGGGCGGGAGAGATTCAGAAGGTATATTATATTATAGGATGTTCCCAAACACACTGGGAAATTACTTAGAAAACAAAAATATTCATTTACCTTTCTTGAATTTATGTACAGGGAGTTTCTTGAGTTGATCTTTACGAAGTCTGTTCCTTCTAGCTCTATGTCTGTCCTGGACAAATTTTGTTATCTAAAGATGGGGGAAAGGAATAAGATATTAAACATGTATGTAGAAAATGAGCATTAAACTTAACAATATCTTTTAAGCTTCTGGATAGCTGCTACAAACCAATTTATTTAACTCCTAATCACAGCATTATTAATTGATTGAAGTTAAAAGTGATTAGTTAACTCATACATTAGTCTCTGATTTTTAAACATTTTATTTACTTATTTGCAAGGAGGGCCTCTATCCACTGCAAACAAACTCCAGACGGATGCATTACTTTGTGCATCTGGCTTTACATGAAAATTGGGAAACTGAACCTGGGTCATTAGGCTTTGCAGACAAGCACCTTAACCTCTGAGCCATCTTTGCAGCCCCTTCCTCTTTAAATTGTTTATTCACCACTTTTTATTATCTTTAATTTAGTGAGACACTATAAATAGTATTACAGTTTACAAAAATACAAATAGTAGGTGTGTAAAGATGTCTTAGCAGTTCAGGCACTTGTCTACGAAGCCTAAAGACCCAGGTTCAATTCTCCAGAACCCATGTAAGGTAGATGCACATGGTGGTGCATGCATCTGGAGTTCATTTGCAGTGACTGAAGGCCCTCGTGGGCCCTTTCTCATTCTCTCTCTAATAAAAAAAAATCAAAAAATACAAATAGGCCGGGCATGGTGGCACACACCTTCAATCCCAGCACTCGGGAGGCAGAGGTAGGAGGATCACTGTTAGTTTGAGGCCACCCTGAGACTACATAGTGAATTCCAGGTCAGCCTGAGCTAGAGTGAGACCCTACCTTGAAAAAAAACCAAAAGAAAAAAAACCAAAATAATAATAATAATAATACAAATAGTAGATTATAAATACCTTAGTGGGTCAAAAGTTGAGATTACTATATGTTTAAAATGAATAAACTTTCAATCATAAATTTATTAACTATTATATTCATAAATACGTATGACTGAGCCTGAGAGTTTATATATAAAATCCATGTCAGACAGGCGTGGTGGTGCATGCCTTTGATCCCAGCACTCAGGAGGCAGAGGTAGGAGGGTTGCTATGAGTTTGAGGCCACCCTGAAAATACATAGTGAATTCCAGGTCAGCCTGGGCTAGAGTGAGAACCATGTCAAACTTCCTAGTAGTAGCTAAAACTTGAAACAACTCAAATGTCCATTAATGAATGGACAAAATAATCAATAGACTCAACAATCAGCACAAATCTCGAAATGTGCTGAAAGACAACAGACACAGAAGATGGACGTTCCACTTACACCACATGCAGTCAGGTGTGTGGTTAAGAGAGAGAACATGGAGGAGCAATCGGAGGATAAGAGGAAGGGGCACCGAGGAGCATGGGAAACTGAGGGGAAGGATGTCTTCCTGTCCTCACTGGAGTGGTAGTAGTTGTGTGGCTGTATACATGTGATTGAATACATGTCAAAGCGTACTAAATTGGGGGCTGGAAAGACAGCTTGGTGGTTAAGGTGTTTGCCTGCAAAGCCAAAGGATCCAGGTTCGATTCCCCAGGACCCATGTAAGCCACATGCACAAGATGGCACATGCATCTGGAGTTTGTTTGCAGTGGCTGGAGGCCCTGGCATGCCCATTCTCACTCTATCTATCTCTTGCTCTCTCTCTCTCTCTCTCTCTCACTGCCTCTTTCCTTCTCTCAAATAAAGAATATACAATATTTTTAAAAGCTTACTAAATTGTACAAAATAAATAACTGTAACTATTTATGTCAATCATACCTTAATGAAAAATTTTCTGAATTTTAATAGTAACCATTAAAAAGTATGAATATGAGAATAGGGATGTAGCTTAGTGTCTTAAGTGCTTGCATGGCATATATATGGAGCAATCCTTGGAACTAAAGTTTGAAAAATCAATGATAAACAATATGATGGAAGTTTTGAAATCAACAGAGAAAATTAAAGCTATGTAATCTAAATTCATAAGGAATTAAACTGAATAAAATGTAGACCTTATTTCAAATATAGGTATTCAAATAAATGTGAATAGATTAATTAGTTCACAAATTTTGTTTTAAAGGAGTCATTTACAACAGAAAAATTTCAACTACTCACAAGGTAATATTAAAACCTAATGATACTTTAAGGCAAAAATAAAGTGAAAAATGGCACAAAGCAGGTTTTAGAGAAGAGTCAGAATAGAGACAAGTAGAGCCTAAGACAAGCCACCCACACCAGAAAGAAGGCGCAGGGGTTAAAGGCACTTGCTTGCAAAGCCTGGTCTGGGTTCGATTCCCCATTACCCATGTAAAGCCAGATGCACAAAGTGGTGTGTGCATCTGGAGTTTGCCTGCAGTGGTAAGAGGTCCTGGAGTACACAGGCAATCTCCCCCGACCTCCCCTAGAAAATATATAAAAATATTTTTTAAAAAAAGAAAAAAAAAATACTCAATTCCAAAGGGGAACTCATTTTTGGAAATTCAAAGTCAGTGTTTAAACAACTGACAAGTGCAGAGAAAAAGATAATGAACAAATAAAAAGTAACTCTAAGGGCTGGAGAGATGGCTGAGCAGTTAAGGCGCTTACCTGCAAAGCCTAAAGACCCAGGTTCGATTACCCATTACCCACATAAGCCAGATGCACAAGGGGGAGCATACATCTGGACTTTGTTTGCAGTAGCTAGAGGCCCTGGTGCACCCATTCTCTCTCTCTCTCTATCTGCCTGACACACACACACACACACACACACACACACACACACTCACTCTCTCTCTCTCTCTCTCTCTCTCTCTCTCTCAAATAAAGGAAAAAAAGAAAAAGAGAAAAGTAACTGCAGCTAAACATACTTCCTACCTTAGTTCACTGGTGGGGGCAGGGGAAGCAGAACCTTTGTCCCCCAGAAATAAGCAAGATGACCCTGGTGACACAACACCAGCAAAAAGCCACCACAGACCAGTGTCCCTGACAAGCACTGCTGCAACAGTTTCCAGGGAAATACTTGCTTATCAAACACAGAGACACAGTCCCAAGTCATACACCATGACAAGGTTGGTTTCATCCTGGAGGGTCACTCGGTGTAACCCATGAATAGACTGAAGTGCAGAAATGACATCATAATCCCAGGAGAGACAGAAAGAAAGCCTTGCCCAGCACCTTTCACAATGAACTTCCTACAGAAGCCAGGAATGGGTGGACATAATAAAGGCTGCTTACAGTGAACCTACAACCAACAGTGCCCTAAATAGAAGGGAACTGCAACAGAGGTGAGATGAGCCTCTCTCAGGTACAGCAATGAGAAGGAAGGAACTGGAAACAGCAGGGAAGTTCAAGTACCCTAGTGGCAGATGACACAATCCTATACCTAAAGCCCTAAAAATGTCAACCAAGTGGCTTGACACAAACCCGGCATATTAAGAATGAGTAGATTTCCACACCAACAGCACATATGCTGAGAACAAAATACGTAAGATAGAGCGTTCATGCTGAGGGTCTGTAAACAACTGCACAAATTACACACCAAGCCCCTCTATCTTCAAGGGCTTTGATACCATGGATCATATAGCCGTAAGAGTCTTCCACAGCATAACCCGAGAAGAATTAGGATGACACAGGAGAAAATACTAGCTCAGCACCATCTTGAAAATGATCCGTCTCATAGACCCTCTAAACCCAGCAACCCTACTTCAGTCATGACTGTTCTAGAGAAACTGAGTCTGTGAAGAGCTCCACTGGCAGAGTGCACGCTAGCACGCAGCCCCGCGAGAGTCCCCAGCGCCACGCAGCCTGGCGCGCCAGTGCGCACCTCCCGCCAGCCAGCTCGCAGGAGGGACAGGAAGAAGTTCAAGGGAACCCTCAGCTACACAGCAAGTTTGAGGCCAGCCAAAGCTACATGAAGAGATCCTGGAAAGAAAGAGGAAGAGGGCTAGAGAGAGGGAGTGAGACAGAGAAAAAGGAAGGGAACAATGTGTCAGCCCCTTAACCTCAATCCCTCATAATATTCTTTGGATATATTTTCATATGAATTTTTCAAACACACCTCTATGAGAACTGAAAGAATTTAATAAGTACCTATATACTCACTACCTACATTTTATAAAACAACATTTTATTTTTTTCTTTTTTGGTTTTTCGAGGTAGGGTCACACTCTAGCCCAGGCTGACCTGGAATTCTCTATGTAGTCTCAGGGTGGCCTTCAACTCACAGCGCTCCTCCTACCTCTGCTTCCTGAGTGCTGGGATTAAAGGCGTGCGCCACCACGTCCGGCCTTCAAAACATTTTATTATACTTATTATTTCATATCTATGTACACATCATTGTATCTTGTTTTCTCCTTAGTTTCTTATAATGCATTTCAATGTAAGCTACAGACAGTGGTACATGTCACCTGAAATACTATAGCATATGTAGCATTGTATAAGAATTTACCATTTTTTTTTACAGTTCACTTTATTTTGAGGTGCAATTTACACATAATTAAGTACAGGGCTGAAGGAATGGCTTAGTAGTTAAGGCGCTTGCCTGCAAAGCCTAAGAACCCATGTTTGATTCCCTAGTACCTATATAAGCCAGATACACAAAGTGGCATATGCTTCTGGAGTTTGTTTGCAATGGCTGGAGGCCCTGGTGCACCCGTTCTCTCTTCCTCTATCTGCCTCTTTCTCTCACTCTCTCAAATAAATAAATAACTACACACATACATATAATAAAGTACAAAAAATGACATAGATACTTTAGTAGATTCAGACATCCGCTACACATCTATGCAACCTCAGCCTCAACCTCATCCACATGCAGACTCTGACTCTCACTAGGAACAGGTCATCAATCTCTTTCAGGAAATTCCTCACCCACCTCCAGGTCCCGCTGATTTTCCCCTTGCACATTATGTCTGCCTTTTCCACAGCTACATGTAAACATATGCAGTCCTTCGTGTGAGGCTCTTCCAGTACCTGTTAGATCTGTCTACAGTATGTTTTACATGGACTACATGTTAAGTTACCTACCATGAAAATGACTATCAAAATGAGACAGATGCCCACTATAATGAGGAAAGGGATTAGATAGTATTCCAGAGGAAGACTCAGTTCTGGAACTAAGACAATGTGGCCCCTAGAAGAAAATAAAAATCAATAATTGAGAAATCATAGGAATTGTCAAATTACGATATTAAAATAAGGAAAAATATTTTGCAAAAAAGTATACATTACAATTAATCCACTCTATATACATTTTCTAATATATGACTAAAAAGAGATAGATTTTTATATCTTTGTCTATTTTTATTTTATGCTCTTATTTATTTAATACCATATATATATTTTGTTTGTTTGCTTGTTTGTTTGTTTGGCTTTTTGAGGTAGGGTCTCACTCTAGTCCAGGCTGACTTGGAATTCACTATGTAGTCTCAGGGTGGCCTCGAACTCACAGCGATCCTCCTACCTCTGCCTCCCGAGTGCTGGGATTAAAGGCTTACGCCACCATGCCCAGCTATACCTCATATATTTTAATATGTAAATTAATATATTTTTATTATTTGTATTTCAAACTTTTATATTATACTTTTCAGAGTAACCCTTGGAGGGGTATTATTTACTGACTGGTGGCCTGGCCAAAAGTTACCTTTTAATATAGAACATCAGCATAAAAATAAAATAACAGTAGCACCTTCGGTCATTATTTCATCAAGAAGCCCCATCTCAATCAGATTATTACTCGTTACTTTCTTATATGGAAGACCTGAGAGCCACTACTGACACAAGTGACAGCCTTGCTTCCTCCTGTGCTGTGCGAACACCCATGCACCAGGCGCACAGATGCAGCTCTGCTCTGCATTCACCCGAGAGACATGGAGGGACAAAGTGGTCAAGAATTCACAAGAGTGACTTCTCCATTCTCCACACTCTTCTGCTTAACTGAAAGACATCACAGAAATATGTATGCTGGGGGTGGTGATGGTTAACTAAAACTAAAGATGTATGAAAAAGCCATATAGAAACCTACTACTTTGTAAGCTAATTAAAAATAAAAATTTTTAGCTGGGTGTGGTAGCATACACCTTTAATCTTTAATATATATATAATTTAATACATTCATCTTTAATCTTTATTTATTAATTTAATTTTAATATATATATAATTTTTTAGAGCTGGGTATGGTGGTGCACACCTTTAATCCCAGCACTTGGGAGGCCGAGGTAGGAGGGTCACTGTGAGTTCAAGGCCACCCTGAGACTCCATAGTGAATTCCAGGTCAGCCATGGGATAGAGTGAGACCCTACCTTGAAAAACCAAACCATACATACATACATACATACATACATACATACATACATACATACACACATATATATATATATATAAAAGAGTTTAAATGAGTAGATAAAGCTGCCCCAGAAGTCTTAGGGCAATAACTGAAAATCCCAGAGCCAGGAGTGAGATACCTCCCAGTGAGCTGTTTGTCAGGGAGGCTACAGAGGCCCCCAAACAATACAGGCTATTGCTCTTGGTTGCCCACCAAACCCAGGTGGTAAGACCGTGCTCCCAGAGACACCGCACACTTGAGTTGCAGGGCGTGGGCTGCGGTGGGAGCGCCCACAGCGGGGAAGCTGCTGTCAGGCTGCACGGAAGGCCGCTCACAGCAGCACTCGTACCTGCTACCGCAAAGCTGGCCACAAGCCGGTGGCCGCGGAGGCCGCTGGCCGTGCAGGGAAGCGCCTCCTGCTGAATGGCCAGGCGGAGACAGCCCTCCTCAGCGCGTGCCTGCGCTACAGCTCGGCGCTGCTCCCAGCCCCGACCACAGAAGCAGAATTCAGAGATGCCCAACCAGTGAGAGGCGAGAGTAAGCGACTGTTGTTTGTTGGTTTGGTATTTTGAGGTGGGATCTGTGTCTGACCCAGGCTGACCGGAAATTCACTACATAGTTCCAGGCTGGCTTCGAACTTATGGCCACCCTCCTACCTCTGCCTCCCAGTGCTGGGATTAAACGTGTACACCACCACGCCTGGTGTGACTGTTAAGTCTCCACCCTCAATGGAACATCTCTCCCAACCCTTCAAGGCTCAGAAAACACCATGGAATGGCATGGAAAGAATGCCAGAGCCAGAGGGCTGGGGAGGAGAGGGCCTGGGAACACTGTCTTCCGGACACAACCTAGCTGCTGAACGCATGAACTCACGGAAGCTGCGGTCTCCTGTACGAGATCGAGCCTGTTGCCGTTCTAGCATGGGCGGGGAAGGGCTCATGAGACAACATTCCTCCCAGGAGAGCTACTGACTGACAGCTATTGGTGACCTGGGAAAGGGGAGTCATGTTCTTCAGGGGTGTAGCCACTGGCTAGGTGCCTATCTCTATCAACTAACCCCCACCCATGCTCACGCAAGCAATCTTAACTTTAACTCAGGAGTTACACACGCGCGCGCGGGAGGGGATTAGCTGGAGACGGGGTTAAGTGGGAGAGGCGAAGGGTAATGGGGGGTGAGCAGTCTCAAAATATATAAATGTATGAAACTGTCAAAATTAAGGTAAGATTAAAATACAAAAAAATCAAATTATAAAACAAATAAAGAAATACATAGGGTTGGAGAGATGGCTTAGCGGTTAAGTGCTTGCCTATGAAGCCTAAGGACCCTGGTTCTTGGCTCAATTCTCCAGGACCCACGTTAGCCAGATGCACAAGGTGGCACATGCATCTGGACTTTGTTTGCTATGGCTAGAAGCCCTGGTGTGCCCACAGACACACATTTTCTTTCTCTCTCTGCATCTGTGCTCACAAGTAAATGAATATGGAAACAATCTAGGGAATGCTAGGAATCTAGCAGAATCACTGTTTTCTCCATGAGGGGCACTGTGCTACCAGGCAGGACAGAATGGGGCCAGCACGGAAGCTGTGCAATTACTCACTTTAGGTGATTTTATTTATTTAGTCATTCATTCACTCATTCATTCATTACGAGAAAGAATGGACATGCCAGGTCCTCCTGCCCCTGCAAAAGAACTTCAGATGCACCCCTTTATGTCTGGCTTTGTGTGGGCACTGGGGAATGGAACCCAGTTCATCAGGCTTTGTAAGCAAGTACACTTAACGTCTGGATTTGCCTATTTGATACCATATCTTCTAGCAAGAAGTCAGCTCAGTAAGTGATACCCAGTTGTTGGCACAAACCCCTGAAACTGCTCTAAGCCAAGGGTGTCATTTCTAAGTCCAGGACCTTCTGTGGTCATCCCTCCCACCCTGTCCATAGTACACCCCATTGACATGCTGTAGTCTCCCATTGCTGGGATCCAGAGGACAGACAGCTTTAATTCCAGCACTCGGCAAGTAGAGGTAAGAGGATCTCCGTGAGTTCAAGGTCACCCTGAGACTCCATAGTGAATTCCAGGTCAGCCTGGGCCAGAGTGAGACCCTACTACAAAACAACAACAACAACAAAAATTAACCAAAAGATTAAAAAAGAAAACAAACCCTCCAAGCCTCAGTATTACAAAGTAGAAGCACTATAGATTTTTTTTACTCAACAACAAAACAACAAATAGATAAAATAAAATAATGCAGTGGGGCTGGTAAGATGGCTTAGTGGTTAAGGTGCTTGCCTGCAAAGCCTGAGGATCCAAGTTCGATTCCCCAGTACCAAGGTAAAGCCAGATACACAAGGTGGCACATGCACCCAGAGTTCATTGACAGTGGCCAGGGGCCCTGGTGTGCCCATTCTCTCTATATATCTGCCCCCACAAATAAATAAATACTTTTAAAAAGAAACACAAACTCAGCCCATTGGGCACGGTGGCAGGGCCGAGGCTGCCCAGGCCTCTGCGCACGGGAGGAGCCACAGCAGCACACCCCAGCACAGCACAGAGGCAGACACGGGGCTCCAGCAAGCGCCCCAGGATCCGCCCCAGTGACACCCCCTCCAGCCAGGCAGCTGGAGATCCAAGCTCCAAGCTTAATAAAACACCTACGTCTACGGAGGACACACAGTCACACTTCCTCAGGAAGCAATTAGAGGCACAAAGGGTAAAAAGGAATCTCTCTTCTTGTACAAATATAAAGTCAAAATGGATCAAAGACCTCAATATAAAACCAAAAGCACAGAAAGTACTATAAGAAAAATTAGGGAACACGACCAGGATCAGAAATAGGCAAGAATTTTCTGAACAGAACATCAATAGCACAGGAAATAGCCTCAAGTACCAACAAATGGGACTACATGAAATTTAAAAAGCTTCTGTATGCAAATGAAACTGTCAACAAAGTGAACAGCTTACAGAATGGGAGAAAACCTTTGCCACCAACACTTCAGACAGAGCTAATAGTCAGTTTACAAAGATTACAAAAATTAAACACCACAAAAATGAATTTGCCAGTCACCAAATGGGCTAATGAAATGAACAGTTTACAAAAGGAGAAACACAACTGGCCAAAAAGTCCTCAAGAGGGTGTTGCACACGCTGATCTGTCAGGGAAATGCAGATCCAGAGAACCCTGAGGCGCTGCCCTGCCTCGGTCAGAATGGTTACGGTCCAGGGAAAGACAGCGAGTGCTGGCCAAGGATGTGGGGACAGAGGCACCCTCGTCCTTGGTTGGTGGGAGTGCACACGAGTACAGAGTACAGCCATCATGGAAATCAATATGGAGATTTCTGAAAAACCGTTAACTACAACTCCCATACGCCCCAGACCTCACTCCTGGGCACACTCCCTAAAGACACCATACTCTACCACAGGGATGCCTACACAGCATGTTGACTGCTGCTCTATTTATGACAGCGAAAGAGTGGAGTCAGACTACATGCCAGTGTCAGAAGAATGGCCAGGAAAATGGGATCCATAAGCACAATGGGATTCTACTCAGCATTAAGTGGAGGGACCTGGAAAGAATCGTATTGAGTGATGTGACCCACTCAGGCCAAAGCTGCTGTTCTCTCTGCTAGGCGGTCTTACCCTCTGATCTCTGTAAGTGTTCATATATAAGGGGAAAAGTGGCTAAAATCTATAATGAATATAGGCCTGAAGAGATGGCTTAGAGGTTAAGGCAATTGCTTGAGAAGCCTAAGAACCCTGGTTTGATTCTCCAGGACCCACAAGAGCCAGATGCACAAGGGGGCACATGTGTCTGAAGTTCATTTGCAGCAGCTGGAGGCCCTGACACACCTATTCTCTCCCTCTCCCTTCTTCCCTCTTTCTTTCTCTGTTCTCTCTCAAATAAGTAAAAATAAATTTAAAAATAAATAAAAGTTTAAAAAGGGAATGTAAAGACATGAGCTGGAAGGGGGAATGGGCAAAAGAATATATGTGACATGTGAGCATGAGGGAGAACAGAGGGTCAGATGATTGGGAAACAAGAAGCAGGATGAAATTGAGGGCAAGAATTAAAAACTATTTGAAAACGCAATGCATGCAGCGTCAATGGACGGGGAGTGAAAAGGAAACAAAGTAGAGTGGTAGGAGGGGACTAGCAAATTTGGGGGGATTACATAAGTTTTTAAATAAAGTTTTTAATTTTAATAAAAAGAAGGAAAAGTTGTAAGGCGTGGTGGCACACACCTTTAATCCCAGCACTCAGGAGGCAGAGGTAGGAGGACCACTGTGAGTTCAAGGCCATCCTGAGACTACATAATTAATTCCAGGTCAGCCTGGGCCAAAGTGAGACCATACCTTGAAAAACCAAAATACCAAAACAATAATAATAATAATAATTAAAAAAAAAACAGGAAAAGCTAGCCCAGGTATGGTGGCACACACATTTTATTCCAGCACTCAGGAGGCAGAGGTAGGAGGATCACCATGAGTTTGAGGTTACCTTAAGAGTACATAGTGAGTTCCAGGTTAAACTGGCCTCAAGTGAGACTCTACCTTGAAAAAAGCCAAAAAAAAAAAAAAAGAAAAAAGAAAAAGATAAACCCATTCATATATATGATGGAAAAATTATCATCAGCCACAACAGAATTTTGTCAAACTGCACATTACATATTGTAGAAAACGGGATTTCCACCAGGATGACGGATACAGACACTGAGGATAATCAAAATGCACCAAAACAGAAATCCAGAAGCTGCCGAAAACTACTAAAGCGGACTTAAATCACAGCCACCAAGACTCGGGGATTTCACAGAAGGGGGGGCAGAAAGAATGTAAGGTGGGAGGGAGCATCCAGAGGCATCGCCTCCACACACAATGACTGCTGCTCTCACAACTCAACTCCACTCCGTGGCCTGGGGGCAGGGAGGAAGGAAGTGATGGTACCAATGCATGATAGGTCCATATAAAGCATATACTTAATAAAAAAAAAAAAGAGCACAAGTGAAAAATGAGACTATACTAACAATAGTCAACAATAAAATAACCAGTCATAACTTAACAAGAAGTGACAAAATCTGCCGGGCGTGGTGGTGCACACCTTTAATCCCAGCACTTGGGAGGCAGAGGTAGGAGGATCGCCATGAGTTCAAGGCCACCCTGAGACTACATAGTGAATTCCAGGTCAGCCTGGGCTGCAGCAAGAGCTTACCTCAAAAAAAAAAAAAAAAAAAAAAAGACAAAATGGAATATCATATTAGCAACGCTGCGCACATTGGCAGCTCTGTG
Source organism: Jaculus jaculus (assembly GCF_020740685.1). Classification (NCBI taxonomy): domain Eukaryota; kingdom Metazoa; phylum Chordata; class Mammalia; order Rodentia; family Dipodidae; genus Jaculus; species Jaculus jaculus. The sequence goes on along the minus strand of NC_059113.1, from coordinate 107,998,772 downwards.
CCTATGAGTATCTGCAGTATGAATGTATTTTCATACATAACTGAATGCAGAAGAAACAATTCACTACAGCGTAAGTCAGAAAACAGGTAATTTAACATAATTCATTCTAAAACAAAATCTTGATTACAACTAGCATTTTATAATTTTACTATAATATAAGGAATAAATTCAAGTAACATGATTATTTTTGATATCCATTACTTACCCTTTTTCATAAGTGAATTCATCTTTAAGGGAATTAGCTGCTGATTCACCAATAAAGACAGATGGAATGTCGATTTTCTTCAACACATCAACTGTATAAAAGAACAATGAATTGATGTGTAAGGAGCCCACACCTAGTGTGTGGTCAAGTTAACATTCCTCACACCAGCAGCAATGCAACTGGAAACAACTACAATCCACTCTGCCTATCAGCTGGTTTTCCAGACTGTAGCCATCTACAAGGTGGTTTAGAGAAACTAACATTTACAGTCACAAAGCTAATACATATATATGTATGTATGTGTGTGTGTATATATATATATATATCTCAAAGATATAGTGGTTATATTCCACAAGAAAAACTGAAATTAAAAAAAAACTTGTAATCATGAATGTTGGTAGTAAACATATCAGTAGCACTTAAAAGGGTTTTAGTAAAAGTTACTGAGACCAGAGTTGTGGAAACTATATTGCGTAAAGAATCAAAAATTTAAAAAGTCACTGCCAAGCATGGTAGCACACATCTTTTATCCCAGCACTGGGGGCAGATGTAGGAGGATCACTGTGAGTTCCAGTCAGCCTGGGCTACATACAGTAAGACCCTGCCTCAAAAAAGGAAGATGGGAGGGAGGGAAGGAAAGAGAATGAATAATAAGGTACAAGGCTTTAAAATTCACAAGAACAGAGCCAGGAATGATATGCACACCTTGAATCCTAGACTTCAGAGGCTGAGGTAGAAGGATCTCTGAGAGTTCAAAGCCAAACTAGACTACAGAGTGAGCTCCGGATCAGACCCTACCATGAGGAAAAAAAAAAAAAATCACCAGACCGTAGTAGGTACTGTGTTTATCTATGTATTCTAAAATTTAAGGCTATTTATTTCTGAATGAATCCCAAATGTATCTATGGTGTCTTTAGCTAGCATTTTTTTTTAATTCAGTGCTTTGTTTTACCCACCTTCATTACTTAAGAGCATATCAATCAATCAAAGAACTACATTGGCTTAAAAAAAAAACTTTCTGATTGTTCAGAAAAGGACAAGTCAATTCTACCCCAACTGCAAATACAATTATCCCATGATTAACAACTAAAAATTCTCTGACAGAGAAGAAATTTCGCTTTTGAACAGGAAAGGAAAGCAGAACAATCTGTCACCGGTCAAATGATCTGTCAAGCAGGAGAGAGGAAACGTGATACCTGTACTTACTGTCGTTGGATCCCATGCTGATGAGGTCGTCCGAATCCACATTGTGAACCACTGCGGCTCGGTACCCTGCCCTCTGTGCATTTAAGACCTGCGGGTGAGAGCACAGCACACTGTGAGGGAGACAGCAGCGCCCGGTCATAGGGCTCCTCACCTCCAGCAAACACCAAGCAGTCCACACGCTCTAGGCAGAACATGGGGCGGAATAAAGCTCAGGTGTCCTTAAACACATACATGCTTACAGCAGATGACTAAGGTCTTACACATTAGATTCCTGACTTCATTCATGATAAGTAAAATCAGAAGCAAATAAAAGACAGGGACAGGCTCAAACAGTGACAGGCCCTGGAATAATAAAGGGGTTTATTTCTAAGATAAGAACTTTCTGTGGTCAGGTTCAGTGGTCATTATACCTACGGCACTCAAATCCCATCTCTGTTGTAATCTGATTAAAAAAAAAAAAAAGCCTGTATTATGTTCCAAACAGTAAAGGAAAACCAGAAGTCCTAATATTGAGGATCTGAGAAATGAGGCCATGTATCAACCCCAGTCAGTCAGGCGAGTGGGCATTCCCACTGTAAAAATCTCTTCTGCCTCACCCTCAATGATTCTGAAACTATTCACCAATAGGTTGAGATTTCTAAAAGAGGCAGTATATCCTATTACTAAAAAGAAGGACCCTATAGGAGATATGAATATCTTGGGAAGTTACTACTGTGTTCATTATGGCTTCCACAGGAAATACCCTGACAGAGAGAAGGTGTCACCTGAGGAAGCTAAGTGAGCGTTTGTTCAGGCTGAGGACGAGCCAAGGCCCTGGCCTGACCCTCGCACGAGCACACTGGGCAGGTGGCACACCAGAGGTGAAGGCAGCAAGATCAGACGTTACTGCGAGTCAGAGGCCAGACTGGGACACAGGAGACTACGCAAAAAAGAAAAAAGAACTGGCTGGGCAAGGTGGCACAAGCCTTTAATCCCAGCACTGGAAAGGCAGAGGTACGCAGATCGACATGAGTTCAAGGCCACCCTGAGACTACATAGTGAATTCCAGGTCAGCCTGGGCTACAGTGAGACCCTACCTCGAAAAACAAAAACAAAAAGATCAGCTGCAATTACTTGCACAAGGCTTTTATATAACTAAGCCCATTAGCATTCTATCAGGGATGAAGGGGGGACTTACGGGCCCCACCACTCCTTGAAAAGCTACCGGCAGTTAATGTTCCCTGGAAGAGTGGTAGACATTTTCTTCAACATGATCGCTGCTAAGTTAGCCACACTCCTCATTCATGCTCAGATAAGCAATCCTAACTAAACTCAGTGGATTTCTCCTGCTTCCCCCAAAAACCATGAGAGAGGGACTAGGCGAAATAGGGGTTCAGTAGGAGTGGGAGGGGACAAAAGAAGGTAGTAGAGACTGAATGTGATCTAAACAGATTGTATATATGTATGCAATTGTCAAAAAAAAAAATAAAGAAAAGTTTTTATTTAACAGTTCACACAAGTGTTACTATTGGGCAGAAAAAATTTTAAGAATAAAGAGTTCACTGACACAAGACTTGCTCCTTTAACATTGGACTCAACCAGCCAATGACACAGAATGTTACATAGTCATTCAAGGAAAATGTCAAAAACACATTTACGGGGCTGGGGAGATTGCTCAGGCTTGCAAAGCTTGCCAGACTCAATTCCCAAGCCCATCCATGAAAGCTGGACAAAAAAAAATGGTCAAGGGCTGAAGAGATGGCTTAGCAGTTAAAGCACTTGCCTGTGAAGCCTAAGGATCCATGTTTAACTCCTAGAATCCCACGTAAGCCGGACACAGAATGTGATACATGTGCAAGGTCACACATGTGCACAAAGTGGTACGCGTGTCTGGACTCTGATCACAGTGGCTGAAGGCCCTGGCATGCCAATATCCTCTCTCTCTCATAATTTAAAAAAAAAAAATCTGGGGCTGGGAGATGGCTTAGCAGTTAAGCACTTGCCTGTGAAGTCTAAGGACCCCAGTTCTAGGCTCGATTCTCCAGGACCCACGTTAGCCAGATGCTAAGGGGGTGCACGCATCTGGAGTTCATTTGCAGTGGCTGGAAGCCCTGGCCCGCCCATTGTCTCTATTTATCTGCCTCTTTCTCTCTCTGTCACTCTCAAATAAATAAATAAAAATGAACAAAAAAAATTTTTTTTAATCTGTTGGGCTTGCCTTGAAGGGAAAAAAAACAACAATCAAGCATGGTCAACCTTCTAGTGTTCACTTGCAGTGGTCAGAGGCTCTAGCACGCCAGCATGCACACTCACACACATACATGCATGTGTGCAAATAATTCTTTTCGATTCCCCACCACCCATGTAAAGCCAAATACACAAAGTGGCACATACATCTAGAGTTCAACTGTAGTTGATAGAGGCCCTGGTGTACCCATTCTCTCTTTCTTTCCCCTCTCTCTCTCTGCTTGCAAATAAATAAAATTTTAATGACCATTTTAACTGTTTGCCAAAAGCTAATAAAGTAACTAAGGAGAAACATTTTGTTTAGCATCTAAAAAAAAAAAAAATACACTTCTTGCCAAAAATACAGTTTAAGAAATATATCATCACTGAAGTAGACCTAAAACAAACCCAACATGGCTCAGGGAAATTTGCAAAAGAGGAGGTGGAAAGACTGTTAGAGCCACATGTTGGGACATTATACACAGAAACACTGCCTCTCCTTCCCCCTGTAACTGATGGGCACCCCCAAAATGCACGACCCGCATTCCCCAACAAGGAGGGGCCCTAAGGGGGGTAGGGCAGGGAGGGGGCTAACGATGGTACCAACGCGGCTGTACACACACTGCGTACATAACTAATAAAAAAATGAAAAATACATGATTATGGGGTGGGTAGGTGGGGGACCCAGAGAGAGCACAGGGTAAAAAAAGGGGGCAGGCGGGTAGGGCTAAAAAAAAAAAAAAAAAAAAAAGAAATATGGTTATATCAAGCATTTCCTGCTGATATGAACTTGTTTAAAAAATTTTAAGCTAAATAATACTCATCAATGAAATTACACAATTTCAACTGTTTTCTACAAAGGAGTCATGAGAATGAAGATGTAACAAGACACAGAAAAGCAGCCGTCTCTGGCACCAGGATAGAGTTAAGACTGTGTAGTTCAAATCAAAGTTATGGGGTAAGACGACGCTGGCTGGCAGGCACAGGCCGGGCGCTCCGGCAGGAGGTCTCAGCGCTCCGGGAGCCGGCTCGGGCCGGGCCTTCTTGCTCTTCTGCCGGCCACACAGCGTCCCTGGAGCACGGCCCCTCGGGCAGGTTCTCCGGGCCGAAGCTGCTCCATGGGCTGCTCTGCGCTGTCCTACATGCTGTCTCCTCCAGCAGCAAGTGCTCCTGCTAGAGCGCTTGTACTTATCTCGATCTGTTTCCATTTCCCTTTAATAAAAAGTTGTAAAGTGCTACACGTTAAACTTATGCATGTACGTACTATCCTATTCAAAACAGGCTTTCAAGAAGTCTTTAAGTCCTTGGCAGTTATCTGGTAAGAAGAGACAAGGTAATGGCCAATTTTGTAAGATGCTTTCTCACTCCCAAATTACTAAGACTCATAATACAAATAAGATGATTTATAACAAGTGCTATGTGGTTCCTAAATATAGCCAATCAGTTCTTAAAACTACATCAAGCAATTGAGTAAAAAAAAAAAATTCATGTATATTAACCCAGGCTGACCTGGAATTCACTATGGAGTCTCAGGGTGGCCTCGAACTCACCGCAATCCTCCTACCTCTTCCTCCTTAGTGCGGGGATTAAAGGCGTGTGCCATCACACCCAAGGAAAAATATTTCTTTCACCTACTCCAAATGCAGTTTTATTCATATGTAAAATGTAAAATTTTATCTGATCACTATCAGTTGTATTCATATGTAAGATACAAAACCATGTCACTATCAACTGTATTCATATATAAAACTGCATCACTATCAAAAGGAGTCCTGGCTAAGAATAAAGCTCCTGAAACTGAAAGCTTAGCATAAGTGTGAACTCCAAAAAACAGAAGCATGTTTTCAAAACATGAGCATTTTCCCCAAGGTTTTTGTTATTGTTTTTATTGATTTTTAAAATAAAGAATAAAATTAAATTAAATCAAGGAAAACACTAACATATGGACCAAAAAACTTATGAATACAAACAAGGAAAATATACTAATGTTTAGAAAGTATAAAATTCATGTGTCAGCCTAATTAAATAACATTTTCAACTAAGCAGCAGCTGGTATTTTTTTTTTTAATTTTTTTTATTTGAGAGCGACAGACACAGAGAGAAAGACAGATAGAGGGAGAGAGAGAGAGAATGGGCGCGCCAGGGCTTCCAGCCTCTGCAAACGAACTCCAGATGCGTGCGCCCCCTTGTGCATCTGGCTAACGTGGGACCTGGGGAACTGAGCCTCGAACCGGGGTCCTTAGGCTTCACAGGCAAGCACTTAACCGCTAAGCCATCTCTCCAGCCCAGCAGCTGGTATTTTTAAGAACACAGGAGGCACAAACACAACCTAAACCTAAATCTTTCCGTAATCATATGCACAACCTCACAATTATACAACCCAACCTCCAACACATGGTGTCAATGGAATCAAAACAGAATCAAAAGACGCAGAATTTCATGAATGAAAAGCATGCAGAGTATACAAAACCTAAATCCAGAACAGCCCTCAAAGCAGGAAAATGCATTTAAAAGCCTTCTGAATTGTACTGCTAATGTGCCTTTGTAGGGGGACTGATCAGAGTTATTAGTTCAAATTGCAGTAAATACACTGAACATTTTACATTTAATTAACAAATTGAATGCAACTGAACTGTGAAGACCAGGTTAGCATGTAACCAAAAGTTTCTAAGAACACAGCTGCTCCAGAAAGGCTCCACTTCCCAAATTGCCAGCAGCTGAGGAGCAAACTTTTGGAACATGCAAGTTTATGGGGACTTGATTGAAACCACCACAGGAACTCACCAAAAAAGTCATTCACTGTAGTCAAAGTTAGCTTTCTTCCAGAAATATAAAGGATGGTTCATTATACATATGTTGATAAATGTAGCACATCATATAGACTTCAAGATAGGAGCCAGATGGCCACATGATAGTCTGAACAGATGCAAGTCCCAACATCTTCTGGATAAAATGTCTTGAACACATGGAGATGCTCAGCAGGTAAGGTGCTTCCCGGGCCAAGACCACCGAAGTCAACTCCCCAGAGCCCACACAGAGCTGAGCACAGCCCCGCATGTCCACAGCCCCAGTCTCCTACCTCCAGCGCTGCGCCTCGGGACTGAGGTTACGAGTATACATGGCCACATCTGGCAATTTCCAAGAGGGTTAGGACTGAATTAAGGCTCTCAGAGCCTCGTGCTTGCATGGCAAATGCTTTTACCAGGTAAGCCAGTTCCCCAGCTCCAACTCTTACTCAGTAGTATTGAAAGTCTAAGCTACAGCAGTAAGACAAGAGAAGCAAATAAAAGACATATGATGAAAAGGAAAGGAAGAAGTCAGTGTGTCCTTACTTGCAAATGACATGATTCTGTATATAAGAGACCCTAAAAAGTCATCAGAAAACTGTGAGACCTGCTAATCACTTCCAGCAAAGTGACAGGATACAAAATTAGCACACAAAGTCAATAGCATTCCTATATACCAAGAGCAAAACACTCCAAGGAAGGAATCAAAGAAACAATTCCATTCTCAATTGTCTTTAAAAAAAAAAAATTATGAAATAAAGCTAGCCAAGAAAAGGAAAGACTTTCAAACACACAAAAGAGAAATTGATGAAAACCTAAGGAAATAGACACCCATGCTTATGGATGGAAGAACAGACATTGTAGAAATGGGTATCTTACAAAAAATAAATAAATAAAAATAAAAACCACCATTATCTATAGATAGAACACAATCCCCATAAAAATGCCAACATCATTCTTCAGAGAAATTTTTTTAAAAAATCCTAGGGGCTGGAGAGATGGCTTAGTGGTTAAGCACTTGCCTGTGAAGCCTAAGGACCCTGGTTTGAGGCTCAATTTCCCAGTACCCACGTAAGCCAGATGCACAAGGTGTTGCATGCATCTGGAGTTTTGTTTGCAGTGGCTGGAGGTCCTGGCATATGCTCTCTCTCTCTCTCTCTCTCTCTGCCTCTTTCTCTCTCTGTTTATATGTCGCTCTCAAATAAATAAGTAAAATAAACAAAAAAAATTTTAAAGACTAAAAAACATTTTAAAAATCATGGACTTCTGGTCAACATGTTGGAATAGGACCTTTGCCAAAAACAGGGACTAGATTCAGCACAATAATCCCTTCTCCCAAAGCACGAAGATGTCAGAGAATGCTCAGGAGATCCAAAAGCCATCAGTACAACAACAAAACAAAGATAGCCAACTCCCTATTATAAGATGGACCACCTACACCACATCTTCCAGGGCTCACAGAAATTGCAGAGGAAGCATTGACATGAGTACAGCTCCCACTGCTAACCTGACAACCAGCTCCAGGGGAAAGGCAACAGATATTGTCATCAATCAAAACATATCGAACCAGAAACTTAGAGCCTACAGAGAACTTATCACTAAACCAGACTGCTAACGAACCCACTAAGGCTCAGGGATCATGGAGAAAGAAGGGACAGGAAGACTGTAAGAGCCACAGGGGGGTGTAGGAATATTCTGAGTCACAGCCCTACCCACAGAGACTGCTTGAGGCTCAGTCTAACAGTAAATACCAGCAACCCCACTAAGGAGAGCCCTCAGGAAAAGCGTGACGGAGGAGAAGCAATATGAGACTATAATCTTTTGTTGTAGTCAGGTTCACATTGCTGGCAGAAATCACCTGACCAAGAGCAGCTTGTGGGAAAAAGGGTTTATTTTGGCCCACAAACTTGAGAGGGAAAACGATGGCATGAGCAGAAGGTGGACATACCCCTTGCCAACATCAAATGGAAGCAGTAACAAGAGAGTGTGCCAAACACTAGCAAAGGCTATTATATAATATAAATATAATACCCATAAGCCTGCCGCCACCAATGCACTGCCTCCCAGAGGTGTTAATTCCCAAATTGCCTTCAGCGGGGGACATGACATTCAGAACACCTAAGTTTATGGGGGACCCCTGAATCAAAACACCACATTCTGCCCCTGGCCCCCATAAACTGATAATCATACATGATATAAAATAAAATGCACTCACTCCAGCTTTAAAAGTCCCCATAGGCCAGAGATGGTGGCACACGCTTTTAATCCCAGCACTCAGGAGGCAGAAGTAGGAGGATCGCTGTAAGTTCGAGGGCACCCTGAGAATACATAGTGAATTCCAGGTCAGCCAGGGCTAGAGTGAGACCCTATCTCGAAAAACCAAAACAAATAAATAAAATAAATAAATAAAAGTCCCCCACAGTTTTTTTTTAAATTAATCTCAATGATGTTTAAACAATCCCATAATCCAAGGTCTTTTAACTGAGCCATTAGACCAAAAAAATAAATAAAATAGTGAATTCCAGGTCAGCCTGGGCTATACTGAGACCCTTCCTCGAAAAACCAAAATAAACAAATAAATAAAAACCACATAAACAACTCTAAGAGGCAGTCTAGATGTGATTTCAATCTGTAATTTACTTCCCAATAGAAGACAACTTAGGGTTTAATTGTGGAACTAATACACAATAATAATGCTATTTACCGTGTACAAAGTTCTCTACATTTTCAAACCATTTTCCATGAATCATTTATTCCTTTAGTGAGTTTATAGAGATGTCATTTTTCCCATGTCATGAATGTTAACTGTCAAAATTCACAGTCTGTACCGTCACGGCAATCTTTCCTACTGAAGAGACAAATCATTCACGATCAGCTTCTTAAAATGTGAGAAAATGACATGTCTGGTCTGTGAGATGGAGCTCTGAGCTATCAGTGAAAGAAAAATCAAGGCTGGAGCCTCAACATGGTTCTGTGGCCAGGCACAATCCAAAACAGATGCAAAAATGTTGTACCTTCAGGGATAGGGAGTTGGCTCACTGGTTAAAGGCACTTGCTTGCAAAGCCTACAGGCCTGGATTTGATTACCCAGTATCCATGTAAAGCCAGATGCACAATGTGGTGCATGCATCTGGAGTTCATTTTCAGTAGCAAGAGGCCCTTTTCATATTCATTCTCTCTCTCTCTGTCTCTCTCTACTTCTCTCTGATAAATAAAAGTATTTAAAAGAAATAAAAAACATACCTTTAGAGTAGCTCAAATAAACCCTATCTGACATAACTGACCTAAGAAATGGTCCTTTTACTAATAATGAGAGAAGTTCTACAGTGAACTGTTGACTATGTAGAATGTCCACTTCCTCCACTCTAAAGGCAGAAGAAATCCCAATGTTAGTGCAGACAGCAGTCAGCATTTTACAGATACTGGAAGGGCTGAGGCACAAAATTGAAGGGTGAAGTTTCCATCCCTACACTAGATCAAGTAAGAGTCCTCTATCACAGCACAGTTCAACATGCCCAGCACACACTGGAAGTTGCTAGAACCAGCAGTGGTGGTTTAAATGTGTTGTTTTTCAGTCTTATGGTGTTATCACCATGGCATCTCCCCTTTGCCCCTAAAAGCTTAATGGAAAAAGGTTCCCAGCCTTTTTTGCCTTTGCCATTTCCTTTTTCTTTTCCTTGGCCTGGAATCACTCCTTCCTTTTTTAAAATAAAATCTGAAAGCTAGGCATGGTGGCGCACGTCTTTAATCCCAGCACTCAGGAGGCAGAGGTAGGAGGATCACTATGAGTTTGAGGCCACCCTGAGACTACTGAGAGAATTCCAGGTCAGCCTGAACTAGAGTGAAATCCCACCTTGAAAATCCAAGCAAAAAAGAGAAAAGGAAAAATATCTGAATAATTTTGTATTCTGGCTCAGATTTTTCCTGAAAAGAAGAGAATTTAAATTATATAATTAAACAACAATTTAATAATGTCAAAGAGAAAACAGTACCTTTATATCAAAATTGCAATCAAGCCTTCTAATCAACACGATGAAAGAACCCGTTGAGTTGTCTGTTAGTGGGGGAGGCACAATGGGTTCACAGGCATTCTCGGGCTTGGAGTTAATCAAAAAACCCTGAAAAAGAATGGTAGTAAGTTATTCCTCTGTTTCACTCACTCAGCCAGCTAACGTCTGCAGATCTCTGCCTTGCTTCCATTATGCTGGCTGTATAAACCAGTAGCTGACAACAGTGCAAAACCCTGGAAATTCCAAAGTAGTATCTGCTTCATAAGCACTTGGTGGGTTTTTTGTTTGTTGGTTTGTTGGTTCGGTTGGTTTTTCAAGGTAGGGTCTTGCTCCACCCCAGGCTGACCTGGAATTCACTATGTAGTCTCAGGGTGGCCTCAAACTCATGGCGATTCTCCTACGTCTGCCTCCCAAGTGTTGGGATTAAAGGTGTGCACCACCACTCCCGGCCACTTGGTGTTTTTAAAGTAAATTCAGTCTTTCTTTTTTTAAACATTTTTTAAAATTTCAGTTTATTTGAGAGAGAGAGAGAGAGCAGTAAAGAGACAGACAGAGGGCTGGAGAGATGGCTTACCGGTTAAGGCATTTACCTGCAAACCCAAAGGACCTCAATTCCCCATAAGCCAGATGCACAAGGTGGCACATGTGTCTGGAGTTTGTTAGCAGTGGTTGGAGGCCCTGGTGTGCCCATTCTCTCTTTTTCTCTCTCAAATAAATAAATAAAATAAGTAAATAAAATTTAAAAGGCAGATAGAAAGGGAAAATGGGGGCTGGAGAGATGGCTTAGCAGTTAAGCTCTTGCCTGTGAAGCCTAAGGACCCTGGTTCGAGGCTCGATTCCCAGGACCCACGTTAGCCAGATGCACAAGAGAGACACGCATCTGGAGTTCGTCTGCAGTGGCTGGAGGCCCTGGCATGCCCATTCTCCCCCCCCCCCCCGCCCCCGCTCTCTATGCCTCTTTCTCTCTGTTGCTCTCAAATAAACAAACAAAAATAACTTAAAAAAAAAAAGAAAGGGAAAATGGGCATGCCAAGGCATCTAGCCATTGCAAACAAGCATTTGCCGCCTTGCACATCGGGCATTACATACGTACTAGAGAATCAAACTCAGGTCCTTAGGCTTTGCAGGCAAGCACCTTAACCACTGAGCCATCTCTCCAAGACCCCCTTTTTTAATTTTAATTTTTTATTTTTTATAATTAACAACTTCCATGATTGTAAACTATATCCCATGTTAATTTCCTCCCTCCCCCCACTTTCCCCTTTGAACACCCACACAAACACACTCACTCTCGCTCAAATAAATAAATATTAAAATAATCATCATGATGATGTAGGCCCTCCCTATCAGCAAGAAAAGATGCAGCAATGGACAATGAAGGAAGAAAGGCAGGGAACAAGTAGTAAGTTTCTATGACTGTCACACAGAGATCCACTGTCCCTGTAAGCATTGACACAAACACATATATGCACATGCACCTACAAACACACACACACACACACACACACACACACACACAGAAAACAGGCCTGAGACAACATGTGCCGAAGTGTCACCACGCTGAGAGTTGAGCAGCACAGCCACGGTGGGCTTCAATGTCCTGTTACGGTGTGTGTAAGTGTGCAGACAGGTGTGTACTACAGACAGAAGCCAGGCAACGCATTTTTAAATGTTCTTATTTATTTGAGAGAGAGAAAAAAAAGGCAGAGAAAAAGAAAGAGAGAGAGACAATGGATGTGCCAAGGCTTCTAGCTGCTGCAAATGAACACACACATATGTCATCATGAGCATCTGGCTTTCGTGGGTCCTAGGGAATTAAACCTGGGTTGTTTGGCTTTGCAGGCTGCACCTTAACCAGCAAGCCATCTATCTCTCCAGCCCATATTTATATATATATTTGTTCCTCAAGGTAGGCTCTAGCTCTAGACCAGGCTGACCTGGAATTCACCATGTAGTCTCAGCGTGGCCTTGAACTCACAGCCATCCTCCTACCTCTGCCTCCTGAGTGTACTCAGTGCATCACATATGTGTGCATTTGTGTGTATGCTACTGAGATCAAACCCCTGCCAGCAAGCACTATGCCACTAAGCTACATTTCCAGCCAATGCCTGGTAAATAGCTTTTGTTGTTCTTGTATTTTCAGACATAGGGCCTCACTGAAGGCCAGGCTGGTCTCAGACCAACTATGTAGCTCAGACTGATCCCTAACTCACAATCGTGCTGCCTCATCTCCCAAGTACTTACCCTTTTCAAGTAACTGAGTTTTAAGTTTTATAATAATAAGTACTTTAATTCTCCCAATAAGTATATAAACATAAAATTCACCTTATTAAATACTTATTCCTTTATTGTAGTACTATTTTCTTACCTTCAAACCTTCAGCTGGTAGTCTATAACCAAATCTTGCAGGAAGATCTTCAAATGTCTGAGATGCATTTTCAAAGTTATACTAAATACAAAATTAAAAACAGTCAAGTTAAAACAACTTACATACGACATTTTAAATGGTTTGTGATTAAACAGTATAAATTGTTTTTGTAATTTTGATTTACTACTTCAGCTCAGCCCAATAAAATCAGATTTGTAAAAGTATATCCACTAAAACACTAATATGCAATTTTTAAATTAATTTATTTATAAGCAGAGATAGAAGAGAGAAGACAGGCAGACAGGGAGAGAATGGGTGTGCCAGGGCCTCCAGCCACTGCAAATGAACTCCAAATGCATGTGCCCCTTGTGCATCTGGCTTACATGGGTCCTAGAGAATCGAACCTGGGTCCTTGGGCTTTTCAAGCAAATGCCTTAACTGCTAAACCATCTCTCTAGCCCTTAACACTAATCTATAACATATAAACCATTTAAAGTTTATTCTGACTATATGTATTATCAAATACCAATAATTCTGTAACATTATACAATCTACTGCTTTCTGAATTATTCCCACAGGTAATTTCCTACTAAGGAATCGTCTAAATAAATCATTTTCTAGCTGAAGTTTTTGTTTTTTTTTTATTGTAAGGGTCTGATTTAATAGGAGACATGGGATTTCATGGTGCTAGCTATGAAAGGTGACTTTTCCCCAGGGTAAAGAATCAGCACAAGTCATACTTGAATGGCCCTGCAACCTTTTATTTCAGCTGAAGGTTTTGACACAGGACTAAACAAGCTGAGCTAGACCCGTGAGCAGAGATGAAGGTCTTCCTTCACTCCCACAGCCCCACTTCCAGACAGACAGCGGCTCTCGTACTGCAGGACTGAAGTCTTCCACATAGCAAGACACAGGACTGTTTTTCCACAATGCACAGGGCTAGGGATACAGCTCAGGGATACAGCCTTACCTAACGTGCCACGGTTCAATCTCCAGCATCACAAAAAAATAATAAAGTAGTAATAAAATAAAAGGACGATAATAGTAATGATATAACTGGAGTTATCCTGCTGTATCACTGAATAAATAGTAAGACAATAATAATGATAATAGTAGTATGACTATATAACTAGAGTTAGCTTGCTGTATCATTGAATAAATAACGATACAGTAATAATGATAACAGTGACATAACGATATAACTGTGGAGTTAGCCTGCTGTATCACTAAATAAATAATGATACAGTAATAATGACAACAGTAATGATATAACTGTGGAGTTAGCTGACTGTATCATTTAATAATACTATACAGAAAACAAGAAGAAAAGGGGTAATGGATGAACTATGCAAAGACAGTTGTAGCAGCAGCTTCACGTTGCTAGCATGAACTTCCCTACCGGGCCGCCAGCACAGTAAGCAAGCCAGGAACCCAGGTGAAGCTCTGGCAGGCTGCGTCTTTAAGATGGAATTCCAGATCCACCCTTAAACACACCTTAGGGCTGAACCCTAGGATCCACCACGGGGTTACCAACTTACAAGCTTGAAGAAAGCTCCTGAATCTACTGGGGGGCATCTGTTCAAAGTACCACAGTAGTAAACAAGCAACTTCAATGCAGATGAAATCTGTCTATGTTAGAAGCCATAACGGGCATTCGCGGCCTATAAGCCAGAAGTAAACGTACAGAACACATTCATTTCAAATGCATATTGAAAGAGTGGAACAGAGCAAGACGACACTTCTCACTGATCACCACGTGGAGAAAAACAAAGAGCAAGTGACCTCTGGCTAGTCCACAGCACGGTCAGGATCAGGCCACGCATGCATGGACAGCTGTCTCCTGCAGGTCCCGCAAGCACAGGGGCCTACTCCAGTCCTCCCCAGCAGCCTCTTCTCTCGTGGATGCAGGGGCGACGGCTCCTGTGGGGGCTCCTTCACTGGAGGCATGAGCACGCTTCCATATGTGCCACATAAGCAACAGGGAAAGTGCTGACAAAAGGGACTGAGTGAAAAAGTCCAGCTCTAGGGGTGACCATCTTCTCAGGGGAGGGGACAGGTGTCCAGAGTAATCGTGTACAAAGCACTTTCCAGGCAGAGACACTGTTCTGGAAGCTGGGTCTCAATTGTCACCACGACCTCCAAATGACAGAAAAAGAAACTGAGGCACTTAACAGTGGAAAGGGCTCTGACTGAACCACAGGACGGGGAGTGTCGGTGTAGTCCACTCAACATCCTGCGCAGCAGACAGGACCACCGAGCAACAGTCAGCCTCAGCTACACAGAGAAAAGCAGACAGACGGGGATCAGCCTGGAAAACAAAAGGGGGTCAGAGAAGTCCAAGAGACAGGAGGGTGAGGAAGACCTTTCTCCATGGTCCCTCCATAACTCCTCCAGCTCATTTCAGACCCAAGAATATTCCAAGGGCATGGGTTAGAGGAGAAATATGAATAGCAATGCACTATTCTGTTCCACCTCAAAAATATCCAGACTACCCCAGGGAAGAAATCATACATCCATCGACCGAGGGTGAAAAATCTCACAGGGGCTGTAAGAGCGCTCGTCTTCAAGGCCACGTGTGCAGGGCTCTCGCAGGTCTGCAGGGACGCAAGCCTCCTGCAAACGCGGCCCAGCATGCACACGCGTGGCTAGCACCGCACCAGATCCGCGGCGCGAGTCTCCACCTCTCATCTAGTAGCGTCAGAGAAACCAGCCACAGCCAGGAGTAAACAGACCTTCAGCAAAGACCCGGTTACCTTCACAGAGCTGGGGACGCTGACACCTGTGTACTTCCAGTGTGGAGCAGACACAGCCAAGAGGAGACTAGCGCTCAGTGCAGCAGTCTCATCTAAGGGTTTTGTTTGCTCTTTTCAACAACAAAGACAGGACCACTGTGTTCTCTTCTGGCTCATTAGGATTCATTTAATTTTATTTTTTATTTCTGGTGTAGGGTTGGGGATAAGTGTCATGTGCCACTTTGTGAGCCTAGCTTTACATGGGCCCTGGGGAATCAAAGCCATCAGGCTTTGTAAGCAATCACCTTTAACCACCGGGCAACTCGTCAAACCTAATCAGTATTAACTTTAGACTCAAATTTTCTATGGACATTTTAGAATTTCTAAAATAATGCCAACAGAGATAGCACTGAAGTACTGTATGTGTATGTCTGTGTGGTGTGGTGTGTGTATGCATGCATGTTTGTATGCATGTGGCCAGCACACATGCACATGTGTGTGCCGCAGGCATGTGGAGACCAGAGGACGATGTTGGGCAGCTTCTTTAAATGCTCTCCACCCTTTCTTTTCTGCGATGGGCTCTCTTACCGAATCTGGAGCTCACCTACCCAACCAGACTCACTAGGCAGCAAACCCTGCAGACCCTCCTGTCTGTGCCTCCCCCGTGCTGGACTTACGGGTCCACGCCACCAGACCCAGCTCTTCCATGCGGATCCCAGGAATGAACTCAGGTCCTCATGCATGCATGCCAAGCACTCTGCCAACTGAGCCATCTCCTCAGCACTTGTCTGCAAAGCCAAAGGACCTCAGTTCAATTCCCCAGAATCCATGGAAGCCAGATGCACAAGGGGGCACATGCATCTGGAGTTTGTTTGCTGTGGCTGGAGACCCTGATGCACCCATTCTCTCTCTAGCTGGCCCCCTCATTCTCTCTCTCTCTGCTTCCTTCTCTCTCTCTTAAATAAATAACTAAGTAAATTCCTTCTCTCTCTCTTAAATAAATAAGTAACTTTTAAAAGGCCTCACATTCATGAGAAGTGTAATAGCACTAGAAGTGGACATGATGGCACATGGCTGCAGTCCCAGCACATGAGAAGCCCAGGCAGGTGGATGAGGAGTTCAAGGCCAGCCTGGACTACATGAGAGACTGCTTCAAGACACTGAAAAGAAGGAGAGAGAGAGATGGCTTAGTGGTTAAGGTGCTTGCCCGTAAAGCCATATGCACAGGGGTACATGTGTCTGGTGTTTATTTGCACTAGCTGGAGGACCCAGTGTGCCCACTGTCTCACTCTCTCTGGCAGCATGCTGTTGCACACCTTTAATCCCAGCACTCAGGAGGTTTAAGTAGGAGGATCACTGTGAGTTCAAGGCCAACCTGAGTGTAATTCCAGGTCAGCCTGCACTATAGCAAGACCCTACCTCAAAAGGGGGCGGGGTGTGGTGGTGCACGCCTTTAATCCTAGCACTCAGAAGACAGAGGTAGGAGGACTGCCAAGAGTTCAAGGACAACCTGAGACTATATAGTGAATAACAGGTCAGCCTGAGCTAAAGCAAGACCCTACCTCAAAAAACCAACAAAAGGGCTGGAGAGATGGCTTAGCGGTTAAGCGCTTGCCTATGAAGCCTAAGGACCCGAGTTTGAGGCTTGATTCTCCAGGACCCACATTAGCCAGGTGCACAAGGGGGCGCACATGTCTGGAGTTCATTTGCAGTGGCTGGAAGCCCTGGCGTGTCCATTCTCACTCATTCTCTCTCTCTATCTGCCTCTTTCTCTCTCTGTCACTCTCAAATAAATAAATAAAAATGAACAAAAAAAAAAATTTAAAAAAACCCAACATAAGAAAGAGAAGGTCCTACAGAGATTGGGAAAAGCAGGAACATATTTCAACATAATAAAGGCTATTTATGACAAACCCATTGCCGACATATTACTAAGTAGAGAAAAACTTAAAGCTTTTCCACTAAAATCAGGAACAAGACAAGGGTGTCCACTGTCCCCACTTTTATCTAATATAGTACTGGAAGTCTTAGCCATAGCAATAAGGCAAGAGATACACATAAAAGGGATACAAATTGGAAATGAAATTATCACTGTTTGTAGATGACATAATTCTATACATAAAGGATCCAAAGGACTCTACCAGCTAAATGTTAAGAGCCAATAAGTACTTATAGCCATGTAGCAGGATACAAACTAAACACACAGAAATCAGGAGCCTTCCTATACGCTAACAACAAACACATAGAGGATGAAATCAGAAAATCACTCCCATTCACAATTGTCTCAAAGAAAAAATAAATAAATAAAGTACCTTGGAATAAACCTAACCAAGGAAGTGAAGGATCTCTACAATGAAAACTTTAAAACACTCAAGTAAGAAATTGAAGAATCAATAGGAAATGGAAAGACATCCCTTGTTCTTGGAACAGAAGAATCAATATTATGAAAATGGCAATCTTACCAAAAGCAATCTACACATTCAATGCAATCCCTATTAAAATTCCAATTGCATTCTTCATAGAAATAGAAAAAACAATCCAAAAATTTATTTGGAAGAAGGAAAAAGAGTTAATAACTAAAATAATTTTGAGCAACAAAAATAAGGCTGGTGGTGGTATCACCATACCTGATTTTAACCTATACTACAGAGCCACAGTAACAAAAACAGCATGGTACTGGCACAAAAACAGACATGTATATCAATGGAATAGAACAGAGGATCCAGATGTAAATCCAGGTAGCTAAAGCCACCTGATCTTCAACAAAAATACTCATTGGAGAAAGGACAGCCTCTTCAGCAAATGGTGCTAGGAAAACTGGATATGTATCTGCAGAAGGATGAAAATAGATCCTTATCTTTCTCTGTGCACAAGAATTAAGTCCAAATGGATTAAAGACCTTAATATCACACCTGAAACTGTGAAACTACTAGAGGATAAAGTAGGGGAAACCCTTCAACATATTGGTCTTGGCAAAGACTTTCTGAATATAACCCCAATTGCTCAGAAAATAAAACCACAGATCAACCTCATGAAATTACAAAGCTTTTGTATAGCAAAGGACACTGTGAATAGAGCAAAAAGGCAACCTACAGAATGGGAGATAATCTTTGCCAGCTATACATCTGATAAAGGGTTAATACCTAGTATATGCAAAGAAATCAACAAACTAAATAATAAGAACTCAAACAACCCAATTAAAACAATGGATTATGGGGCCGGGCATGGTGGCGCACGCCTTTAATCCCAGCACTCGGGAGGCAGAGGTAGGAGGATCACCGAGAGTTCGAGGCCACCCTGAGACTCCATGGTGAATTCCAGGTCAGCCTGAGCCAGAGTGAGACCCTACCTCTAAAAACCAAAAAAAAAAAAAAAAAAAAAAAAAAACAATGGGTTATGGATGGGCTAGAGAGATGGCTTAGCGGTTAAGCACTTGCCTGTGAAGCCTAAGGACCCCAGTTTGAGGCTCGATTCCCCAGGACTCACATTAGCCAGATGCACAAGGGGGAGCACACATCTGGAGTTCATTTGCAGTGGCTGGAGGCCCTGGCGCACCCATTCTCTCTCTCCCTCCCTCCCTCTCTCCCTCTCTCTGCCTCTTACTCTCTCTGTCTGTCACTCTCAAATAAATAAATAAAAACAAACAAAACATTTTTTAAAATGGGCTATGGACCTAAATACAGTTCTCAAAAGAAGAAATGCACATGGCATATAAGCATCTAGAAAAATGTTCTACATCCCTAGCCATCAGGGAAATGCAGATTAAAACTACAATGAAATTCCATCTCACTCCTGTCAGATTAGCTACCATCATGAAAACAAATGACCATAAATGCTGGCAAGGATGTGGAAAAAGAAGAACCCTTCTACACTCTTGGTGGGAATGCAATCTGGTCCAGCCATTGTGGAAATCAATATGGAGATTCCTGGGACAGCTGAAAACAGAGTTGCCATATTACCCAGCTATAGCACTCCTAGGCATATATCCGAAGGACTCACTTCACTACCTTAGAGATATTTGCTCAACCATGTTCTAGTCACAATAGTTAGGAAATGGAACAGACTGATGAGTAGATAATGAAGATGTGGCACATTTACACAATGGAGTTCTACTCAGCATTAAAAAAAAAAATGAAGTTATGAAATTCACAGGAAATGGATGGATCTGGAAATAATTATACTTAGTGAAGTAACGCAGGCCCAAAAAGCCAAAAGTCACATGTTCTCTCTCATATGTGGATCCTAGCTACAAATGATTGGACTTCTATGTGAGTAGGAATTAAACTCAGTAGCAGAGGTCAGTAAGCTAGAAAGAAGATGTAAAGGGAACAGAATGGAAGGGAGTGGGCAGGGACTTAATAGAATGGTATTGTATATATGTGAGTAGCAGAACAGATTAATGGGGATGAAAAGGCCTACGTGATATTAGGGGAAGAGATGGAGTAAAGGAAAGGTAGAGGGAGGGCTAATCAAAATCTAAGAGGATATAAATAAGTCATATGGAAACCTACTTTTTTTGGACAATGGAACACTCAGGAGCCATAGATTGTTACTAGAAAATTTTCAGTGCCAGGGATGGAATACCTTCAGTGAGTTGTTGGCCAAGAAGGTCCCTGATGCATTATTTTACAGGGCATTGCTGAGGCCCTTGGTTTCCCAATAGGAATAGATGGTAAGACCCTATTACTGAAGACTCCACGTACTTGGGCTGCAAGGTCATTGAGAAATCCTACTGGAGCTGAGCTGAAAACCTCCTCCATGTTGACCAGCTGACAGAAAGCTGGAAAAAGCCACACTGCATGCAGTTCCATGGGAGAGAGAGAAATCACCAGTGAAGATACTCAACAGTGGACACTGTAAGTCTTAAATTTGGCCAGCCAAGCCAAATGAACCAATGGGTGCAATAGTGGCATATGTCTTATGAGGGAAACCAACCACTCTCTAATTGGACTGGAGGCCTGCTCCATGGGAGGGAATACATCCCTGATACTAAAAACCTACAACAGGGGTAGTCATGAGCTCTAGGAGTGTAATGTCTGCTGCTGTCTGGCTAAATGCATATATTATGTTACCAACTGCCCTATAAGCACTTCTCTTAATGTTCACACCCATATATTAATGCTATTCTTCACTTTTGGTTAGAGACGCTTCTCTTTTCAGAAGGCAGTGACCTTGGGATGACTCAGAAGGCACTATGGTGCTGAGAAGAAGTGACAGAGGAGTGCTCAACACTGAAACATTTCTATCACACCTTCCAAGGCTGAGGGCCCATTGCGAAAGAGGTGGCAGAAAGAATGTAAGAGCCTAAGGAAAGGTAGAACTGTTTACATTGCAGTCTTCCAGATACAAAATGGCTAGATATACATGACCTCACAGTGCCTGACACTACCTACACAAGACCCTCATAATAGGAGGAAAAGATGATGATGTCAAAATAAAAGAGAGACTTATTGAGAGGAAGAGGGGATATGATGGAGAGTAGAGTTGTGAAAGAGAAGGAGAAGGGGAGGGGAGAGGAAGGGAGAGGGGGGAGAGGAGGGGAGAGAGGAGGGGAGGGGAGAAGAGAGGGGAGAGAGGAGGGGAGAGGAAGGGAGAGGGGGGGAGAGGAGGGGAGAGGAAGGGAGAGGGGGGGAGAGGAGGGGAGAGGAAGGGAGAGGAGGGGAGAGGAAGGGAGAGGAGGGGAGAGGAAGGGAGAGGAGGGGAGGGGGGGAGAGGAAAAGAGAGGAGAGGAGAGGAAGGGAGAGGAGGGGAGAGGGGGGGAGAGGGGGGGAGAGGAGGGGAGAGGAGGGGAGAGGAAGGGAGAGGAGGGGAGAGGAGAAAAAAACTAAAGGAGGGGCGGTATACATCTAGAATCCCAGAAGTCAGGAGGATTGTGAGTTTGAGGATTTTCACAGCTACCAAGCAAGACCCAAAAGAGAAACTAAAGAAGATGTACACTAGGTACTAAAGAAATGCATAAATTTACATAAACAACACATTTCAGGAGGTGCATATTTTCTGGAAAGCAGCATCACTTACCAGGTATATAAAACTTACATTAGCTATTGAGCAAAAGAAAACAGCTAAGACACTCCACTTTCAGGTAACTATATATACTTTGGTATGTTTGTAAGTAAACCCTCTATAGTCAGTCAGAACCTTTTTGGAAGCATTTAAGAGATGGTTTTAGGGCAGAAGAGATAGCTCAGCGAGTAAGGCACTTGCCTGTAATGCCTAACAACCTGAGTTTGAGTGCCCAATACCCATGGAAAGCCAGATGCACAAAGTGGTGCGTATATCTGGAATTTGTTTGCGGTGGCTGGAGGCCCTGGCACATCCATTCTTTCCCTCCTTGCAAATAAATACTTTTTTAAAAAGATAAGGTTTTAGACATTAATGTGTTCTACTGTACTTACTGCTAAAATGTCCGCTTCTACAGGCAGTAGGTTTAGGACTGCAAAGAGCTGGACGGTCAGGATGGTGTAGACCTGTGTGGCCGACAGCATGAGCATCCCGATGGAGAGCAGCATCTCGTTCGGCTCCTGGGAGACAAGGACGAGGGCGCCTGTCAGAGCTGGTGCTTTCTCCTGAGAACAAGTCATTTGCCAGAGTAATCTCCAGCATCCAAAAATATCTCATTTGTTTCCAAACTGTGTTGACATTAAAATGAGAATATAGTGCTGGAGAGATGGCTTAGTGGTTAAGGTGCTTACCTAGAAATAGAAAGCCCAATGACCCAGGTTTGACTCCCCAGGACCCACATAAAGGCAGGTGCACAAAGTGGCGCACGCATCTGGACAGCATTTGCAGCACTAGGGGCCATAGCACACCCATTCTCTGCCCCCTCTCCTTTTTTGTTCTGTTTCACTCTGTTTGCAAGTAAATAATTTTTTTTTAATAAGGCTGGAGAGATGGCTTAGCAGTCAAGGTGCTTGCCTGCTAGGCCTAGGGACCCAGGTTCAGTTCCTAAGTACCCATGTAAGCCAGATGCACATGGCAGTGAATGCGTCTGGAAGTTCATTTGCAGCAGCTAGAGGCCCTGGAGTGGCTAATCTCTATTTCCTATTTGTCTGTCTGTCTCTGTCTCTCTCTCTCTCTCTGTGTATGTATACATATATTATATATATAAAATATATATCTATAATATATAAAAATATTTCTTGGGGCTGGAGAGAAGGCTTAATGGTTAAGGCATTTGACTGCAAAGCCAAAGGACCCAGGTTCAATTCCCCAGGACCCACGTAAGCCAGATGTACAAGGGCACATGCATCTGGAGTTCGTTTGCAGTGGCTAGAGGCCCTGGCGTGCCCATTCTCTATCTGTCTCTCTGCTTACAAATAAATAAATTAAATTGAAAAAATATTATTTATTTGAAAGAGAGAGAGAGGCAGAGAGAAGGGGGGAGAAAGAGAGAGAGAGAATGGGCATACCAGGGGCTCCAGCCACTGCAAACGAACTCCAGGAGCATGTGACATCATGTACATCTAACTTATATGGGTCCTGGGGAATCGAACCTGGGTCCTTTGGTTTTGCAGGTAAATGCCTTAACTGCTAAGTCATCTCTCCAGCACTAGTATATTGCTTAGCAGTTAAGGCACTTGCCTACAAAACCAAAGGACCCAGGTCCAATTCCCTAGGACCCACGTAAGCCACATGCACATGGCAGCACATGCATCTGGACTTTGTTCGCAGTGGCTAGAGGCCCTGGTGTACTCAGTCTCTCCTTCCCTCACCTCCTTTCATGTGTGTTCTCTCTCATAAATAAATAAAATCTGTGGATTTAAAATATATATTTTATATATATATATATATTTATTTATTTATTTATATTTATACACACATACACACACACACTTTAAATAAAAAGGAAGCCAGGCATGGTGGCACATGCCTTTAATCTCAGCACTTGGGAGGCAGAGGTAGGAAGATCTCAGTGAATTCGAGGCCACCCTGAGACTACATAATGAATTCCAGGTCAGCCTGGGCTCTACAGATATCTTAGCTCAAAAAATAAAATAAAATAAAAATAAACAAATAAATAAAAATTAAGAAGAATGTATTTCAAATGCACAAGAACTAACTCAGACTTGAACATGTGCAGGAACACATGAGGCTGGCAATGGCGCTCAGCAGCAGGACACACACCCAGCATGACGTTTGCTGCTTCAATCTCTGAAGAAACTAGGTTTCCATCCACACACAGTTAAAAGCAAACAAAACAGCCTTTGCCTTGGAATTGTCCTATTTCTAGAAATGTTAGTTTCCTGTCCACTATAAATTCATGCTCAAATCCCCTTTTTATATTTTGTATTTCATATCCATGTTAAGGATGAAGAAAAAAGCTATTCATACAATCAAAACATTCCAGATTTTGTAGCACTTCAGATTTATAATTTATTAGGAATGCTTAACTGGTAGAGTTTGTGCAAATTTTTTAAAGTCTTAAAAACTCTAGTATCAGCTGGGCATGGTGGTATAGGCCTTTAATCCCAGCACTCAGGAAGCAGAGGTAGGGAGATCACTATGAGTTCAAAACCAGTCTGGGACTACATAATGAGTCCCAGGTCGGCCTGGGCTAGAGTAAGACACTACCAGGAAAAAAAAAAAAAAAAAAAAAAAAAAAAACAGGTATGGAGGGATGGCTTAGCAGTTAAGGCATTTGCCTGCAAAGATGAAGGACCCAGGTTCAATTCGCCAGGACCCACATTAGCCAGATGCACAAGGAGGCACACGTGTCTGGAGTTCATTTGCAATGTCAGGAGGCCCTGGTGCACCCATTCTCTTTTTTTCTCTCTCTCCCTCTTTCTGTCAAATAAATAAATAAATAGAATTGAAAAAAAGGGGGCGGAGGGGCTGGTGAGATGGCTTAGCTGTTAAGGCACAGGCCTGCGAAGCTTAAAGATCTAGGTTCAATTCTCCAGGTCTCATGTATGCCAGATGCACATGGTGGGGCATGTGTCTGGAGTTCATCTGCAGTGGCTACAGGCCCTGGCACGCTCAGTCTCTCTCCCCTGCCCTGTCTCGAATAAAAATAAATCTTTAAAGCCGGGCGTGGTGGTGCACACCTTTAATCCCAGCACTCGGGAGGCAGAGGTAGGAGGATCACTGTGAGTTCGAAGCCACCCTGAGACTCCTTAGGGAATTCCAGGTCAGCCTGGGCTAGAGTGAGACCCTACCTCAAAAAACCAAAAAAAAAAAATGAAAATAAATCTTTTTTTTTTATTTATTTATTTGAGAGCAACAGACACAGAGAGAAAGACAGATAGAGGGGGAGAGAGAGAATGGGCGCGCCAGGGCTTCCAGCCACTGCAAACGAACTCCAGACGCGTGCACCCCCTTGTGCATCTGGCTAACGTGGGACCTGGGGAACCGAGCCTCGAACCGGGGTCCTTAGGCTTCACAGACAAGGGCTTAACCACTAAGCCATCTCTCCAGCCCGAAAATAAATCTTTAAAAAGAAACACACACATACAAAGGGGGCCGGGGGAAGGGGCTTGGTGTGGTGGTGCACGCCTTTAATCCCAGCACTTGGAGGCAGAGGTAGGAGGACTGCAGTGAGTTCAAGGCCATCCTGAGACTACAGAGTGAATTCCACGTCAGTGGGGGCTAAAGGGAGACCCTCCCTCGAAGGGAAAAAAACACCTCTGAAGTCTGAAACATGTCTGACGCCAAGCTTTTTAAGTAAGCGGCCTTCACTCAAGTTCTTGCCTTCACCTCCTAATAACCTATTCTTTTTTTTTCTGTCCCTAGATCCAAACATGGCAACTCCCTGGAACTCATCCACTCCCTATGAGTCTATCTTCCAACAAATCAGGGTCCCATGACAGGCTGAATGTTAACCAGCAAACAGCATCCTTACTGGGCAGCTTCCATGAGTGGGTAAGGCCTCAGGAGCTCCTTCATTCAGCAGCTCAGCAGAAGGGACCGTGGCTCCTGCTGCAGAGCGGCACACGCGTTCTTGCTCACACTGACTGCCCGGCACCTGTATCTTAGAAGCACCACCTTATGACATCAGAGATGAAATAAAGTGAAAAGACGTTGAAAGGGGTTAGTGGCTAACCAGGGCTACCACAGGAAGACTTAATGGAGAAAAGAACAGAGAATGACCCCAAATGAGTAAAGATTTGGGGAGAGAATGAAAATTTAATAGACCTCAGTGCTGGTTGTACAGTGTTATAAACATTAAAATTCACTGTGTACTTTAAGTAAGTAAACTTTATAGTGTGGATTATACAATAAAAATTTTAAATTAAAAAAGTTAATTTGTAAACTTATTGAAATTACTTTTTAAGGTAAAATGCACCTGACATCATCATGCAGAAACCACTGAACACAGCAGGCCTGAACCAGCTGTCTTGAGGAAGGTGTGCTGGTCAGACTGGCCTTTGTCGCATCTGCGAGTTGACACTTTAGGGCCACTGCCACCATTTTTGGCTAAGAACCCCTTGTTCTGCAAACGGCAAGGCTTAGGCGATGCACGGCTAGCAGAGGCTGCGGCAGTGAGCACTTCCAGTCTGCGCAGAGGCCTTTAGCCTCAGTGCACTGCACACTTGGCTTTAAAAACCCCGCAGGAAGGAGGAGCTCACCCTGGGCATCCACTGGGCAAGGACTCTGGAAGGGTGCACCTGGTTGCGCCTTGCTGGCCTTGCAGTATTTCCTTTTGCTATAATAAGTCACACCCGGAGAGCTGTCTCCTGGACACCACTGCACACGGACATTTTCAGCCAAAAATGATACAGAACAGCACAGAGCAATGCGGAGGTGGCAAGACATCCTATCAGGGTGAAAGAATATGGACCACACTGATGAGCAAAAGCATTTGGAAAACTGAGTCTGAACAAGAACTGACTTTCCTTCTAAAGTTCTGGACTTTTTCAGGGTAGGATCTCACTCCATGACCTGAAATTCACTATGTAATCCCAGGCTAGCCTCAACTCACAATTCTCCTACCTCTGCCTACCAAGTGCTGGGATTAAAGGCGTGTGCCACCACACCCTGCAAATTCTGGACTTTGAGGCAACATTGGGGTGGATAAAAGAGAGAGTACCTACTGAAACTAAGTCTAAAGACATGAGATTAATGACGACTCAATCAATGAGTACTGGCTAATGGCTGTTAGCATGTTATCAAGTGAACCCCAGAAATGGGGTTCCCAAGAGGCCTGAGAGAAAAGTGCTGGGCGCGTGGGTCAGTCAGTCAACTTCAGTCCCGCAGGTTTCAGTCACAGAAACCCATCAGCGCTCATCAAAGCACTCAGTCACCGTGCACTCTGTCAATTCTAGGACAGTAAAGCTGACCTTAGCAGTGTAGGAAGAGAGTAAATGACAGGACACAAAGACTGAGGAATACACCCAAAAAGACAAACATGAAAAGAGGACCTTTCCTCAAAGCCAGAGTTCAGACCTCAACTGCATACCAGTACTGCTGAGTACTAGAGACAGAATGTCACAACGTTGCCTCGGGAGAACTAGACAAACGTCACAAAAGCAGGAAACGAGCCCCGGGACACAGGCAGAGGAGAGGCGTATGCAGACACGGGCAGGGCTTCCCTGCGGAGCAGTCCTGAGGCCTACCTGAGAGGTGCCACACTAAGAGAGGCCTGTCACCTCCATGGGCTGCGCCAAAGACCAGCCTGCCTCACAGAAGACTGTCCACGAGCGTGAAGATGGGGAAGAGGGCGCTACTGGGAACTGGACTAACAGCCAAGGGCATGACCTCATTGTACAGAACTCTTCCATACTGTGTCCATTCCCTGCAACTGTGTGTGGCCAAATTCACGGTGACAGATGGATCAATCTGGCAGAGGAGCTCCTGCATCACCAAGTGTTCCGGCAGTGGCCTGTGTACTACTGTCTGACCTTAGCCATGTCTATAGTGAAAAAATAGGTTCCATTCCCCAGTACGCACGTAAAGCCAGATACACAAAGCAGCACACACATCTGGAATTTGTTGGCAGTGACAAGAAGCCCCAGCATGCCCATTCCCTTTCTCTGTCCTTATACATGAATATTATTTTAAAAAATTAGAGTTTTCAGGGTGCACTCAGGAGAGAGAGGTAGGAGAATCACTGTGAGTTCAAGGCCACCCTGAGACTCCATAGCGAATTCCAGGTCAGCCTGGACTACAGTGAAACCCTACCTTGAAAAACCAAAAAAAAGATTAGAGATCTGGGGAGATGGCTCAGCAGTTAAGGCACTTGCTTGCAAGGTCTCATGGTCTTGGGTTCAATTCCCCGGTACCCATGTGAAGTCGGATACACAAAGTTGCACAAGTATCTGGAGTGCTGGAGGCTCTGGCGTGCCCATATTGTAAAAAAAAAAAAAATTATTTGAAAGACTGCTTAGAGAAAAGCCTCCAGGGAGCCATCTGCAGTCACATAAGGATGTGTTTCCCTGGGGTCAGGTTGGATCCCAGCCTTGGTCCAAGAAGGACACACTATGGAATGAGCCAACAGGTCTTAGGACATCCGGGTGCTGCTGCTGGCACGCAGCAATGCTCACTGGCATAGTTTAGGAGCTCAGAAGCAAACTCCTCCCAGGCAGGGTTTAGCAGGGTCAGAATTTATAGAGGGCAACGTAAGATGAAGAGCGAAACGGAAGGTGCAAAGAAAACCCCAGGAAGTGGGAGAGGCAAAGGCAGGAAACACATGCACTAGCCCAGAAGAGCAGTCACGTGGGCTGCAGCCAGCCAGGCTGGGGGCAGAGATGTCCAAGCCTCCGTGCGCGGCTCCAGGATCCCACCTTTGCCAGGCTGGGTTCCAGTCGTGCTTTGTTTGGTGCCCGTGCCTCCCTTCGGTGCCCCTGGTGCCTTTCCGGAGGGCGTGTTTCCTCTAGGTCGTTGTCCTCACAACTGTGTAACTAGGTGACCGAGTCTGGCTTCAGTCTCGAAAACTTTTTTTTAACTTATTTGCAAGCAGAGATTGAAACACACACACACACACACACACACAGAGAGAGAGAGAGAGAGAGAGAGAGAGAGAGAGAGAGAGAGAGAGATTGAGGAGGTGCAGCAGGGCTTTCACCACTGCAAACAAACTCCAGACGTGCACCACTTTGTGCAGCGGCTTCACGTGGATTCCGGGGAATGGGACCTGAGCCATTCAACTCTGCAGGCAAGCACTTTAACCTTAGCTGCAGAGCCATCTCTCCAGCCCCTCGGAGACTTCTGAGCAACACTAGAACTGTGGAGACTTGAGGACTGAGAGGTGAACTCCATGCAAACTGCGCTCCTTTGGGGGATCCAGTTGCAGAAATGTTACAGTCTGATCATGAAATGTCCCGTCAGGTTCATGTAATGAGGACTTAGTCCCGGCTACTGCGACTCTACTGGAAGGTGGCAGAAAGTGGAGGTGGCCCGGCTGGAGGAAGTCGGTCACCGGACTACTCCTGGAGTGTGTTTGTAGCTCGGTTTCCTGCCACTGTTGGCCAACTTTGCTCTTTATGCCCTCCTGCCATGCTCTGCTTCACCACAGCTCAGAAGAGGCAGGACCAGCCAAACAAGGGCTATGACTTCAGAAACGGAGACTAAATAAATCTTTCCTCCTGTGAAACTGTTCATTTTTGTCACAGTGACAAACTAACACAAGTACGCATATTGCCAAACTGTTTCCCAAAGTTCTCATTCATAATCCCAAATAGTGCTTTTCATCACTTTCTTGTCTTTGTTGGCTAAGTAAAACAATATATTATCATTTGAATACTTACTATATGTCTGGTTAAGTACTCATTGTACATTATTTCTCTTATTCCTCACAATTCTATGAAGGAGGTTTAACTGTCCATAAAAACAGGAAACTAAGATGCAGGTCAGTAATAGAAAATGCTTACAACAGTAGTTAACATTCATCAAGCACTACATGAGTATTTGATCTTAGCTTTAAGTAACTTGCCCTTTAACCCTTGCCTCTTAACTAAAGGAACCAGAATTGAAACTAGGGTCTGTCTGCATCCTAAGATTCTGACCTTCCCAGATTCTCCAGGTATTTTTTACATTTTTATTTCTTTAATTACCTATAAGTTTAAAATTGTTCATGTCTACTCATGGTTTTTTTTGTTTGTTTGTTTGTTTTTTTTTTAGGTTAGATCTCTAGCTCAGGCTGACCTAGAATTCACTATGTAGCCTCAGGGTGGCCTAAAACTCATGGAAGTCCTCCTACCTCTGCTTCCTGAATGCTGGGATTAAAGGCATGCACCAACACGCCTAGCTCATGATGAAATTTTAAGGCTATCCATTTAAAATTTTCAAGGAAAACAGAGGTATATTAACATATTTAATGGCCATTAGGTTCAAGTCAGCTTCAATTCTAATCATGTTTATTACTCACAGACCTCAGAACCAAACTCTAATAAATAGGGTTCAACCCAGAGGCTTTCTCTATAACATCATAATTCTCAAAACATGTAAGAATTAAGTTGCATAAGCAACTTTTTCCAAACTAAAAGCAGATCAACTGTCCTCTCATGATGTCCAGGTGTACATGACTCAGGCTAGTACAAAGGATAGTCAGATCACTGCTCACTACTGTGCTGCAAAGACGGCTCAGAACTCTTCAGGAAAACCACAGACCACATTTACTGTTCCGCTTTATACTTCCCTAGTTACCTGTGTGACTTACTTGCACAGGTAACAGAAACTAAATGACTGTTCACGCAGTTACTTTTACACACAAACATCGGTTTTTTCTTTATATACCAGTAATGAATGACACAAAAACAAAATGGGGGAAGCTTCATTTATAGCAACATCCAAAAGAAAAGACTGTTGAGGAGTACACCTAACAGAACGCTATAAAACACAGGAACAATGCTGGAAAAAATCAAAGAAACATCCATGTGCTGAGTGATTCAAGATGGCAACAGTGCCCAAAGCAACCTGCAATTTGACACAAAACCTACCAACATCTCAATGATCTTTAGTAGAAAAATGGAAAACGCAATCTAAAATTCATGTGGAATTCTCAGGGGCCCCCAACAGGCAAACTATTTTAAAAATATTCTTATTTATTTATTTGCAAGCAGAGACAGAACAGACACAAGACACACAGAACGAGTACGCCAGGGCCTCCAGCCGCTGTGAACAAACTCCACATCACACCACTGAGCCAGGCTTCAGGTGGGCACTGGGGAATAAACAAAGTCCACATCACACCACTGAGCCAGGCTTCAGGTGGGCAATGGGGATAAACAAACTCCAGATTACACCACTGAGTCAGGCTTCAGGTGGGCACTGGGGAATGGGACTCTGGCAAGCACCCTAACCACTGAGCCATCTCTCCAGCTCCCAAAACTATTTTTAAGTGAAGAACTCATATTTCTCCCTCCCTCCCTCCCTCCCTCCCTCCCTCCCTCCCTCCCTCTCTCTCTCTCTCTCTCTGTCTGTCTCTCTCTCTCTCTCGTTTTTGTTTTTGGAAGTAGGGTCTCCCTCTGGCCCAGGCTAACCTGGAATTCACTACATAGTCTCAGGGTGGCCTTGAATTCACGGCGATCCTCCTACCTCTGCCTCCCTTGTGCTGAGATTAAACACGTTTGATTTCAAGATTTTTAGTGTGAAAGTCCAATAATCAAAGCTATATGACACCGATGCAAATGCAGGTACACAGAGTAAAGCAGCAGACCTGAGAGGAGCTGGAAATAAGTCCACACACCTATGGTCAAATGACTTTCAGAAAACGTGCCAGGCCCCAAAGCCACCCTCCTCGGCAAGCAGCGCTGGGACCGCAGGACAGTCACTGCAGGACAAGGAAGCTGACCCTGAGGCACCCCAGGCATCAAAACCCATACAAAATGAGTCAGCAACCTAAATGCAAGAGCTAAATTAGCAAAGTCTTACAAGAAACATGCATGGCACACACAGGAAGGGATGGGGGCTGGGGAGATGGCTCAACAGGCAATGCAATTGCTGCCTAAGAGTGAGGATCTGCGTTCAGACCCAGAACCCACAAAAAGCCAGGCTCGGTGGCATGTGCTCATAATCCCAGCATGCCTGTGGTGAGATGGGAGGCAGACGAAGGATCCCCAAAGCTTGTGGTGGCGGCGGCAGCAGCGGCAGCAGACGAGAGGCCTCAAGTAAGCTGGAAGGCGAGGACTGAGCCCTGAGGTTGTTCTCTCACTTCAGCGTGCACAGATACACAGATACACAGACACACAGACACACACACACACAAGTCTTGCTTTTAATTCTTAAAACGGAGGCAGAAGAAAAATCATGATTTGTGTAGCCTAGGCTATATAGTATCTCAAAAATTGTGGAAAAGAGACTAATTTTCATGACTGGATTTAGCAATGAATTCTTAGAAATGACACCTAAAGCATGAGTAAAAAATAAGTAAACAAGCCAGGCGTGGTGGTGCACGCCTGTAATCCCAGCAATCGGGAGGTGGGAGGATCACCGTGAGTTCAGACCACCCTGAGACTACAGAGTGAATTCCAGGTCAGCCTGAGCGAGAGCAAGACCCTACCTCAGAAAACCAAAAAAAAAATAAATAAAAAATAATGTAAATAAACTACACTTCATTAAAATTAAAAACTTTTGGGGAGTTGGAGAGATGTCTTAGAGGTTAAGGCCTGTGAAGTTTGAGAACCCAGGTTCAATTCTCCAGGTCCCACATAAGCCAGATGCACAACGTGGCACATGCATCTGGAGTTCTTTTGCAGTGGCTAGAGGTACTGGTGCACCCATTCTCCACCCTCCACCCACCACCCACCCCGTCTCAAAAACTTTGGGGCTGTAGAAATGATTTAGTGGTTAAGGTGCTTGCCTGTAAAGCCTAAGAACCAGGTTCAACTCCCCAGAACCCACGTAAGTCAGACACACAGGTGATGCATGCATCTGGAGTACAACTGTAGTGACTAGAGGCCCTGGCATGCCAATTCATTCATTCTCATTCTCTCTCTCATTAAAAAAAGGAAAAAAAGAAAAAACTGAAAACTTTTGTGACTGAAAGAGCACCACGATGGCAGTGAGAAGACACAAGGAGGTGGCCTAGCGCTCCAGGACGGACTTGTCGCAAGCTGAAGACTGGGCTCTGGGTCCTCAGCATCCCTTAGGTGCCAGGTCAGTGTGGTGCTTGCCTGCAGTTCAGGTCCTTGACAGGCAGACACAAGGGGTGATGGTCTGTAGTATCAACCTGACATGGCCTGCAATCACCTGTGGCAGGTTAGGTCAGCCTCTGCTCATCAGTGAGAGATTCTCCTAATGAGGTTAACGAGGCCAGAAGACGCTCCCCTCCCCTCCCCCACCCCCATGGGCAGGGCCGCTCCATGGGCTGACCCTGCACTGCAAGGAGAGCTGGCCAGCTGCACTCACTGCTCTCCCGTCACCTTGCTGAATGTGAGCAGAAGCCTCGAGCTCCTGACAGCGTGCCCTCCCTGCCACGGTGGGTGGTGACCTGGAACTGGAACTGGAACTGGAACTGAACTGAAATAAGACCTTCCCTTAAGCTGCTTTTACCAGGTCATTCTGGCCCAGCCACAGGAGGTTGACTAATACACAGGGATCTCCAGAGGGACAACTAAACTAGCTATGGGTTCATGTGACAGCAACTGCTGCCTCCTGTCTCATTAGGAAGCGCACTCACCTCCTCTCTCCAGTCTCACAAGTGTCCAAACCTCCAACACCAGTTCCTCAGTGGGATAAATCACCAATGGAATTTATTCCCTCTATAAACTTTAACTGGATATTTTGGTCATTAGAAACCAAACATGACTTAGTCAAATTCAATCAATGAAACCTCAACAATTTTATAACTCCCATAGAAGTTATTCTAAATCCAAGTCTTGTCCCATATACGGAGCAAAATATTTCAAATTTT
This sequence comes from Jaculus jaculus, assembly GCF_020740685.1. Classification (NCBI taxonomy): domain Eukaryota; kingdom Metazoa; phylum Chordata; class Mammalia; order Rodentia; family Dipodidae; genus Jaculus; species Jaculus jaculus. Next base: position 107,965,472 of record NC_059113.1, on the reverse strand, counting down.
TCAATTTGTTAGCACGTACTTTTTTTAAAGATTTTATTTATTTATTTTAGAGAGAAAAAGAGGAGAGAGAGAGATTGAGAGAGAATGGGCACACCGGGGCCTCTAGCCACTCCAAATGAACTCCAGGTGCATGTTACACCTTGTATATCTGGCTTACATGGGTACTGGGGAATAGAACCTGGGTCCTTAGGCTGCACAGGCAAGTGCCTTAACTGCTAAGCCATCTCTCCAGCCCACTTAAATGTTTTAATGTATGAATGTTTCATGATTGTACTCTAAAAGCACAAAGTTTCAAAGACTTTAGATTTAAAGACTGATTTCCGGGCTGGAGAGATGGCTTAGCAGTTAAGTTGTTTGCCTGCAAAGCTAAAGGATCCCAGTTCAACTCTCCAGAACCCACGTGAGCCAGAAGCACAAGGTGGCACATGCGTATGGAGTTCATTTGCAACAGCTGGAGGCCCTGGTGCACTCATTCTCCCCCCCCCCCAATTTCTCTCTGCTTGCAAATAAAATTAAAATACTATGGTTTATTTTTCTTCTGCATGATGATAAACCAAGCAAATATATATTAGACTATATTTTGCCCTAACTTTCCCATTTAGAAAATAGTCATTAGTAAGTACTGCCAACCCTCTTACACTGTACAAATGTATTTTTAAACATCCGGTTCATTAACTCAAAGCATGTATTTAGCCTGAGGCTTCTTCAATGACAGTGTACAGTCAGCTCTATTTTATCTGTATCAGTCAAGTAAATGCAATGGGCATTTTCTATGTCTTTAAAGCTGAATCTTTTTAAACTGGAACTATCGCATTTATCAATGAGAAAATAAAACAAAATGTAATTTATTATGCTTGTTAGTGGACAAGCTGAGTAATCTCCAGATTTTCATCATGCTGAGTGAGGGCTCTGGCTACAGTAGCCTTATTCCCACTGCAGTCTCAGAGCCCAGCCCGTGACACGACGACCGCTCCCTCCTCTGTCCTGCCTCTTCCTTGCACCATTCAATGCGCACCTCGTCTGCAGGGCAGTGAGGTCTCTCTGACTGGAACAACTGTGCTATGAATCAATTCGGGATGATAAAGGGGAGATAATAAAAATAAATTTGGAGACATAGGAACAATTTAACATTCAGCATACATATAATGCTGGCACTGTGCAAAAACAAGTCGCTCTGCTGGGCAGAAAGGGAAAGGAAGAGCACACGAGCAGGGAAGACATGCCCCTTCCTAATGCTCTGCACCAGCCGAGAGAATCCGCTATCATTATCCTGGTCATCTGCTTAAGGAGCCCGACTTTACAAACACGGTGCAAAAAGCAGAATTCCTGTGATAAGAAGGAGACTTTGCTGGGCAGGAGGAGCACCGTGAGTTTGAGGCCGGCCTGAGACCATACAGTGAGTTCCAAGTCAGCCTGGGCTAGAGTGAGACCCTACCTTGAAAAACCAAAAAAAAAAACAAACAAAAAACAGGAGTCTCATTGACTTATTTTCCCACTAAAAACTATGTTCTAAAGCTGGGCAAGGTGGCCCATACCTTTAATCCCTCCACTGGGGAGGCAGAGGTAGGAGGGCTGTTATGAGTTGAAGGCCAGCCTGGGACTAAACAGTTCCAGATCAAACTGGGCTAGAATTAGGTCTTACCTTTAAAAAAAAAAAAAAAAAGCAAAATAACAACAACAAAACAAGCTCCAGAAGGGCAAGGACTTCCGTCTCTGTCTAACACAGAAGGCACTTACTAAACACACGTCACGTGACTGCTACGGAGCAAAGCCCCAAAGTAGCAGGGCGCCGTGCCGTTGACACAGCGGCGTGATGGTGCCCTGCCCCTTTCTTCTCCTCGTGCTCAACAACATTTTGTTTGATTAGGCAGTTACTTGGGCCCAACACAACAGCAGGGAACTAAAAATAAAGAGTTCACTGCTTAATCCAAAAGTCAGCAATTATACCTAAACTCATCTATAGGTCCTTCTATTACTGAGTCCTGGGCACTTTTATGTGTCAAAGATGGTCTCTGGGTGTTTTTCTTTCTTTCTTATCACAGGTCCTGGGAGAGTATGATGACAACAGAAACACTGTCTACCATGTGACAGGTACTTTTATATATCAAGGCTCATTTTCAAAACTGCTGTTATTATTACCATTTACACAGTGGGAAAAGTAAAGGCAGAGAACGGAAGGCAACAAGATGTATTTGTGGATCTCTATTCTTTTTTTTGTTTTGTTTTGTTTTTGTTTTTGTTTTTGTTTTCCGAGGTAGGGTCTCACTCTAGCCCAGGCTGACCTGGAATTCACTATGGAGTCTCAGGGTGGCCTCGAACTCACGGTGATACTCCTGCCTCTGCCTCCCGAGTGCTGGGATTAAAGGCGTGCGCCACCCCGCCTGGTTTCTATTCTTTCCATCATACCAGGCAGCCCTCTCTTCTCCTTTGAGGCTCTTCCACCACAACCTTGGGTATAAACGAAACCACTTTCCAGCCACGCACCCCACTTTGTTGTCCTCCTTAAGAGGCTCACCAGGGAGCCGGGTGTGTGGCACATGCCTTTAATCCCAGTACTCGGGAGGCAGAGGTAGAAAGACTGCCGTGAGTTCGAGGCTACACAGTGAATTCCAGGTCCTCCTGGGCTAGAGAGAGACCCTACCTCCTCAAAAAAAACCAAAAAAGAAAAAAGAAAAGAAAAAGAAAGAAAGAAAAAACAGAGGCTTGCCATGGCTCTAAGTGGAAAGGGTTTGCGATCTGTTAATGTGGGGAACAAGAGGAGACAGTGTGAATAAGGATGGCGATGCTGCAACACTGCAGCACACACCTGGCAATCACCGCGTCCGGGAGAATCGGCAACGTGCTATTTCAAGATAAGAAACAGAGCCTCGTAATTTCACAAGTGCCCTTCCCGGCCTCTTCCTGTTCTTCCAGGATGCTAATCCAGACATGGATACATTCTTACTAAGTGAGGAGCTCTCAATTACGAGGATTGTAAGGAGTGACTCCCAGGACCACGTCTGCTCTAGGCCATTTCCTTACAATAGGAGCACATCTCTTCCCATTCAAAAATTTATTTTCTTTTCTCTTTTTCTTTTTGGTGCCAAGAACCAAATCTAGGTTCTTATGCATTCTAGACCTATCACTGAGTTATACCCCAGCCCACTTCTTTTTATTTCTTTATTTGTGTGCGTGCGTGTGTGTGTGTGTGTGTGTGTGTGTAGGCACCAGTGTTGACACCACTGTTTGGATCCGGCTTTACGTGGGAACTGAACCCAGGCAAGCTTTGCAAGCAAATGCCTTTAACCGCAGAGCCGTCACCCCAGCCCTCTTCCCTTTTATGGAATATAAAGAGCTTCCAGTTTTCATTTTATCTTTCCACATATCAAAACAACTTCTCAGTTCCAAAAAGCTATGCCCCACCAGTCCATCTTCTCCTGTCTTCTGTCCACCACCAAATCTGTTTTGCATTGTGATATCCCTTATTTCTGGCAACAACCATCAATATCCTCCCAGAAATGTGTCTCAGAGGCTGGACAGATGGCTTAACAGTTAAGGCACTTGCCTGCAAAGCCTAAGGTCCCAGGTTCATTCCCCAGTACACACATAAGGCAGACACATAAGATAGTGGCATGCATCTGGAGTTTGCAGCAGCTAGAAGCCCTAGCACGCCCATTCATTCTCCATTCTCTCTCTCTCAAATAAGTAAAATATAAAAAAGAAAGAAATCTGTCTCAGCCAGTCATGTCAGTTTCAGTGTCCCTGTGAGCGTGCTTTATTGGGGCAGTTTTCTCAGGGCTGTGAGGGTGTGGTGCTTGTCCTACTTTCTGGTGCGACGTGAGGACTGGGGAGCCGGGCCCAGGCTGCAGGATTTGTAAGCAGGCATCTTTTCCCGCCAAGCCATCTCTCCTGCTTCTCCCCCGCGCTTCATTGCAATTATCACATGCCACCTCAGAACTCCTGCCTCCAGGCATCCACTTCTCCAGTTTCATTTCATCAAGAGGGCTGGAGAAATGCCTTCAGGCACTTGCCTGCAAAGTCTCAGAACCCTGGTTTGATTCCCCAATACCCACGTAAAGCCAGATGCACAAGGTGGCGCATGAGTCTGGTGTGCTTTCATCGCAGTGGTTAGAGGCCCTGGCTTGCCCATTCCTTCTCCCTTCCTCCCCGCCCCCCCCCCGCCCCTTTCTCCGTCTCAAATAAGTAATATAAAAAAAGAAAAAACTATGGGCTGGAGAGATGGCTTAGCGGTTAAGCGCTTGCCTATGAAGCCTAAGGACCGGTTTGAGGCTCGGTTCCCCAGGTCCCACGTTAGCCAGATGCACAAGGGGGCGCACGCGTCTGGAGTTTGTTTGCAGAGACTGGAAGCCCTGGCATGCCCATTCTCTCTCTCTCCCTCTCTGTGTCTGTTGCTCTCAAATTAATAAATAAATAAATAAATAAAAACTAAAGAGGGCCCTACCAGAGTATAGTGATGCATGTCTTCGGTCCCAGTACTCAGGAGGCAGCGGTAGGATCACTGTGAGTTCAAGGCCAGCATGAGACTACATTCCTGGGCTAGAGCAAGACTCTTCCTCAAAAAAAAAAAAAAAAAAAAAAACCTTAACACACACACACACACACGCACAGAAAAAAAAGAGGGTCCTTTCAACTAAATACTATGCACAAGATTTTCACTGTGGCGTCCGCAGATTTCCACAATGGGGTACCGTTTGTCTTTGCCAGCCTGCTCCCCACAGTGCTGGCAGGTGCTCACTGGCCGCAGCTCGGACCTTTGCTCCAGCAGAGTGCACCGGCTTTCTTCTCCCCCTCTCCTCGTCTGCCAACCATGGCTCAAATGGCCACACGCTCAGTGAACGGAAAAGGTTGAGAGGCACCATTTACTGGGCACATGCTGACTGGTGCTTTACGAATTCTTCATATCTGAAGTCACCAGCGACGGAGAATTCACAGCAACGCCACGTCACTGTGTGCTGTTTTATGAAATGAGACCCGGGGACAAGCTGTGCACAGTGGGGATGAACGCTCGGGCATCTATCTGCTGCACTCCATGCCTGCACGGACCCTCTGAGACGCCTTAGCTTCCTCGCCTACAGAAGGTGCTACCCACAACACTAGCAGCGCGGGAACTGGGCGGCGATACAAGGTACTCAGAATTCTAGCAGTGAGAACCTATGAGAGCCTTCAGTACTCAACTTCCCAAAGCAAGCTGTTTTCCACATGACTTACACTGTACATGGACACAAGGCCTCGCGCAAAGCAACGGAAAGCATGTGTGTGTTCACCAGAGACTTGCCATTCCTTACTCAAGAATAACCATTTTATTCAATTCATTCAACAAAGTAAGCTTCAGTATGTAGCCGATACATTTTATTCATTTAACCCTCACAAGTTTTTCCCTTTTTGTTTTTTTTTGTTTGTTTTTGTTTTCTTTTTTGAGGTAGTATCTCATTTTGGCCAAGGTTGACATGGAATTAACTATGTAGTCTCAGGGTGGCCTCAAACTCATGGCGACCTTTCTATCTCTTCCTCCCAAGGGGTGGGAATAAAGGCATGTACCACCATGTCCAGCTTTACAAGTTTTTCCCTTTTAAAAAAATATTTTACTTGCTTGAGGGGGGCAAATAGAAAGAGAGAAAGGATGGGTGCACCAGGGCCTCCAGCCACTGCAAACAAACTACAGGTGCATGCGCCACCTTGTGCATCTGGCTTACATGGGCCCTGGGGAACTGAACCTGGGTCTTTAGGCTTCTTAGGCAAGTGCCTTAACCACTGTGCAATCTCTCTAGACCCACTTTTTCCTTTCTGTGTGTGTGTGTGTGTTTGTGTTTTTGTAGGTAGGGTTTTACTCTAGTCCAAGCTGATCTGGAATTCACTATGTAGTCTCATGGTGGCCTTGAAGTTGTGGTGATCCTCCTACCTCTGCCTCTGGAGTGCTGGGATTAAAGGGGTGTGCCACCCCGCCTGGCCACTTCTTCCTTTTTATTCATAACACAGAATGTTGAAAGCTGAGCTTAGCCTGACTTCCAAATTTGCAATCCAGCATTTTGAAACATTAGTTTTTGCTGAATGCCATAAGGATATATTTTGCATTTATACCTTCCTCTTGACATACACATAGTTAAAAAGGGAAACAAAAGCTTCAAAACCTATTTACTCTTACTCCAAAAGCTGATTATAAATTCCACTAGTGAGTCTCTATGGGCCCTGCACACTTAATTCATGTTTAAACTACCGTAGTCCAGTTCTGTTACTTTGGAGTTATATCCCTGACCCACTAAAAGCAGTCTTTAAGTTTTTGTTTACTAATTAAAGAGGGGGGGGGGGCTGGAGGGATGGCTTAGCAGTTAAGGCATTTGCCTGCAAAGCCAAAGGACCCAGGACCCACGTTAGCCAAATGCACAAGGAGGAACATGTGTCTGGAGTTCATCTGTAGTGGCTGGAGGCCCTGGTGTACCCATATTCATTCTCATTCTCATTCTCTCTCTCTCTCTCCCTCTTTCTCTGTCAAATAAATAAATAAGATATTAAAGAGAGAGAGAGAACAGGTATACCTGGCCTCTATAGCCACTACAACTCCAGATGCATGTGCCACCATGCGCATCTGGTTAGAAGTCTTTTTCTTTTCTTAAAAATATTTTTTATTGGGTTGGGGTGATTTAGCTCAGTGGATAAGCGCTTGCCTAGCAAGTGTAAGGCCCTGGGTTCAGTCCTCAGCACCGGGAAAAAAAAAAAAATCACAAAAATATTTATTTATTTGAGAGAGAGAAAGAAGTAGACAGAGAGAGAGAATAGGCAAACCCGGGCCTCAAGATGCACACGTACTTTGTGCATCTGGCTTATGTGAGTACTGGGGAATCAAACCTGGGTCCTTTGGTCTTTAAATTGGGCTTGGTGATCCAGCACTCACGAGGGTGAGGCACCAAGATCACAAGTTCAAGGGCAGTCTAGGCTACACAGACATAAATAAATCTCCAATTTAAAAGGTGAGGGAGCTGGAGAGACGGCTTAGCCATTAAAGGAGCTTGCTGGCAAAGCCAAAAGGCTAAGGTTCAATTCCCCAATACTCATGTAACGCTAGATACGCAAAGCAGCTCGTACATCTCTATGTGCAGTGGCTACAGGCCCTGGTGCTCCAATTTTCTTTCTCTCTCTGTCTCTGCAAATAAATACAATATTTTTTTCTTCTTGAAAAGTGCTTGAGATAGATGAAACCTTAAAAGTCTTTAAATCTTGAAGCGATGTCTCTATTCTGGAGGTTTCTGAGGCACACCCACCTTGTTTATATTGTACCCCAAAGTGCAGATGGCCTCCGCGGAGAACAACGTGTCATTGTGGAAAGTAAATGCAGTCCTTCTCCCGGCCCCGGCTGCATCTCTGGCAGCAAATGGTAACCACCGGGCACGTCTGGGGCAACAACAGAAAGGACGTCGGCGGCTCGCTACGAAGCGAAACCGAGGATGAAACGGTGGTTTTTGTGTCTGTCTGTGTGCTCGTTTGGAATTTCACTACTACCAACCAGACTAGGACCAAAAAGAGGACTTGACCCAAAGCGGACAGAGAACATGCATGGCTGTCAGGAACGTCGTGCCTGGGACACTCTGGGGCTGGGTTTCACTGTCTGTCTGTCTGTCTGTCTGTCCACTCGCAGTCCTTGCGGGGCAGGTCAGCTTAACAGGCCGGGCAGCGACGCGGACTCCCGGAGGGCGGGCGGGGAGGCGGCGGCCCAGCAGCAGCAAGGTCACGTCGCGGGCCCGCGACCTGGGCTCCGGGAGGAAGAACGCGGGGATGGGGGCCTTTCTTTCCTTTTCTCGTTTTATTTTGTTTGTTTTTTCTTTCTTTTCTGCGGCTGGCTGGTCTGTTTTCCTCCTCCTCCCGGAGGTCTCTCCCGAGGACTGCGGGGCGGGTGCGGAGCGAGCAGGCCAGCCCGACGAGCCCGGGCACCCACTCGCGGGGTCGGGAGGCGGCGTCCGCAGCGCGGGCCTGGCCCCGCCGCACCCCGCCGCCGGAACCAAACCGCCGCCGGCTCTTACCTGCAAGCCCGAGCCCGGAACGCAGGCGAGCGGCCACGGAGCTGAGCGGACAACTTCCTAGGCTGACCTCATGACGGCGGGTCCGCGCCGCCCTCTTGCCCGCTCCGACTCCAGCCCCGCAGCCCAGCGCTGACACCGCCGCCGCCGCGGACAGCGGAAGTCCCGCCCCCAGCTGTCTCATTCGGCCGCACTCACAGGCGGAGGAACGCCATTGGGTGTCTGCGGTGCCCGTCAATGCGTTTCCACGCCAGTCCCGCCCTCCGCGCGTCTCATTGGCCCACACCTGAAGGCGGCGTAAAGCCATTGGTCCGTAGCGTGGCCCGTGAGGGCTGCGCGCTCACGCCTCGCCCCGCTGGGAGAGATGCCCAGGCTGGCGAGTCTCGTTCTCGGCCGCGTGATCGAGCCTCCCCCACGGGGGAAGAAGGGAGGGACGGCCGGCTAGGAGCGGCCTTCTGCGGGGCTGCCGCGCGGTTGTGCACGGCGGCGGGGTGCCGGCTCGCGTCCCGTGCGCGGCTCCCCGGGCCGCCGCCCCCCCCGTGCCCCCGGGCATCTCTCCCCTGCCCGCCTCACTGCCCCGCGCCCCGGCTGACGCGGGTGCTGGCGGGGGCCTCGGGATCCAGGGCGCGAGCTGCCGAAAGTCGGACGCGAACCCCCGGCCTCCGAGGCCTGGCCGATGTCCGCGCTCCGGGCCAGGCGCGCGCCCAGAGCACGACGTGGGACTGCTTCTGAAAACAGCCCGCCTCCGGGGCTCCTCTGATAAGCCCGTGTCCACGCCTACAGCCGGCTACTTGGAATTTAAATGACCAGTTAGGACCATCCTCGGTGATCCAGGCGTGGAGGCACAGCAGAGATGCAGGATGCTGAGATCAAATGTCAAGAGGCACAGACTCTGGTCCCACTGTGGATTGCAACCGATGACGTCCCTCTAACAGGACAGAGGACCTCTTCTAGGGACGTGCCTTACCACTTGGAACGCCTGTAGTAGTGTGTCACTCGATCTAACTTTGCTTCTGGGGTGTGAGTCCACGGAACATAGGAATGGGAGAAAGACTTGCTAGTGTTTCTCTTAGCGCCTTTTTAATTTTGAACCCATTCGATTTAAATATACATTAAGAGCTGGAGAGATGGCTTAGCAGTTAAGGCGCTTGCCTCCAAAGCCAAAAGACCCAGGTTCAGTTCCCCAGTACCCACATAAAGCAAGAAGATGCACAAGGGGATGCGTGCAATTGGAGTTCCTTTGCAATGGCTCGAGTCACCTTTGTGCTCGTTCTCATATTCTCTCTGTCTGTCTATTCTTTTTTCTCTCTCTCAAATAAAATATACAAGAAGCCTTAAAATCAAATTTTAAAAATAAGCTGGGCGTGGTGGCGCACACCTTTAATCCCAGCACTTGGGAGGCAGAGGTAGGATCACTATGAGTTCGAGGCCACCCTGAGACTACATAATGAATTCCAGGTCAGCCTGAGCTAGAGTGAGACCCTACCTCAAAAAAAAAACAAAAACAAAAAAAAAGCCCACAAATTTTAAAAATAAGCTGGGCGTGGTGGCGCATGCTTTTAATCCCAGCGCTTGGGAGGCAGAGGTAGGAGGATGACCATGAGTTCAAAGCCACCCTGAGACTACAGAGTGAATTTCCAGGCCAGCCTGGGCTAGAGCGAGACTGTACCTTGAAAAACCTAAGTAAATAAATAAAAATAGAGACGATCAGATTTCTTCTTCTGTGTACCATACAACTGTATAGCCTATGTATTAAATTTCCACTCAGCTAGAAATGCTTCAATATTTCAGTATCACGTAGATCTGCTATTAAGACTCATAAAGATCAGGATTGGAAATATTATTATGAGGGCTAGAGTAATTTAGTATAAACAGACTTACCACATCTCTATAAGCATTTTTTCATTAAAGTCAAATTGAAATGAAAATCATTGATATACAACACAATAAAACCTAATTTTTTGCATGCTAACAAAAAATACATTTTAAAAAGTGATAAAATGGTTCTGTATGGCTTAGTGATTAAGGCGCTTGCCTGTGAAAACTAAAGATCCAAGTTCAACTCCCCAGAACCACGTAAGGTGACACATGCCTCTGGAGGCCCTGACATGCCAATTCTCCTTCCCTCTCTCGTTCTCTCTATACATATCTTTCTCATTAAAAAAAAAAAAAAAACAAATGATAAAATGTAAAAATAAAAAAGTCATTAAGAAAAAGCTGGACATGGTGGCACATGCCTTTCATCTCAACACTTGGGAGACAGAGGTAGAAGGATCACCATGAGTTGAAGGCCAGCCTGGAGCTACAAAGTGAGTTCCAGGTCAGCCTGCACTGGAGAGACACCATCCCTCAAAAATAAAACAAGGGCCGGGAGTGGAGGTGCACACCTTTAATCCCAGCACTTGGGAGGCAGAGGTAGGAGGATCGCCATGAGTTCAAGGCCACCCTGAGACTACATAGTGAATTCCAGGTCAGCCTGAGGTAGAGTGAAAGAAAGAAAGAAACAAGATAATGCATTGTTTGTACTGCATCTAGGTAGAATGATGACATACTTTGTAGAACTATTAATACCCCCTCCACGTGTGTTTTAATGTAGGAAAATTAGAAGACAGTTTGGAACATATTAATTTTTTAAATTATGGTTTCCAAGAACATGAAGGGTTTAAGAGAGGACATGATAATAAAACACCATCAATTATCTCTTTATAAAAACAACAGAACTGGGTGTGGTGGAGTATACGTGGAAACCCAGCACCCAGGAGGCTGAAGATAATTACGATGAGTCTGTGGCCAGCCTGGGCTAGGTAGAGAAAGCGAGGCTAGCCAAGGCTATGTGGTAAGACTATCTGAAAAATTATAATAGAGCTGGGGATGCAGCTCAGTGGACAGAATGTTCGCCTAGTATGCACAAGGACCTGTGTTCACGTGTGTACAATACCAGCACTCAGGAGGTGGAGGCAGGTCAGAAGTTCAAGGTCACCTGGGTCAGCTCATAGCAAGTTCAAGGCCAGCCTGGGATACATGAGATCCTGCCTCAAAAATAAACAGATTACAGGGGTTGAAGAGACTGCTTAGTGGTCAAAGGCACTTGCTTGCAAAGCTTGACAACCTGTGTTTGATTCCCCAGTACCTACGTAAAGCCAGATAAACACAGTGACTGACACATGCGTCTGGGGTTCATTTATGGTGATAAGTAACCCTGCATACCCGTACTTTCACTCTCTCTCCCTAATAAATAAATAATAAATAAGGGCTGCAAAGACGGCTGAGGAGTTAAAAGCACTTGCTTGCAAAGCCTGATGACTTAGGTTCAACCCCCCCAGTACCACCTAACGCCAGGCATATTCAAAAGGGGTGGGGGCATGTGTCTGGAGTTTCTTTGCAGTGTCAGGAGGCTCCAACACACCCATACACACACACACACACACACTTGTGCACGCTCCCTCTCTCTTTCTCTTTCTCTCTCTCTCTCTTGCACTCTCTCTCTCTCCCCCTTCCAAATAAATAAAAATATTTTTAAATAAATAAAGCCAGGCATCATGGCAAATCCCTGCCACTTATGAGGCTAAGCAGGAGAGCAACAAGCTGAAAACATGCTGACCTATGTAGTCAGGCCCTGACTGTAGAATATAAAAATAAAGGATGGGCGGGGGAGACAGTTCAGCAGTTTAAAGACACTTCCTTATATAGCCTGCCAGCCCGGTTTCAAATCCCCAGTACCCACATAAAGTCAGACAAAAAGTGGTGCATATGTCTGGAATTTCTTTTCAGGCAAGAGAGACTATTACAAACAAACAGAAACCTAAAATGAGCATGAGCAGCAAATCAGAAAAACGGACTTCAAAGTAAAATGGACTTTAAGTTAAAAGCATTAAAAAGGCGCTGGGTGTGGTGGCACACACCTTTAATCCCAGCATTCGGTAGGCAGAGGCAGGAGGATTGCCATGAATTCAAGGCCACCCTGAGACTACATAGTGAATTCCAGGTCAGCCTGAGCTAGAGTGACACTCTACCTCCCAAAAAATAAAAGCAAAACAAACAAACACACAAAAAAAGTTCAGGCTATATTTGCAGAGCCATTAGAATTTCAAACAGAAGAGAGACATAATTAAGACTGCATTTTAAGAGATTTCCCCAGGCAACAATTTAGAATATACATAGAAGAAAAGCACAAGTGAAAATAAAGAGACCGATTAAAAGATTCTTGTAATAAAGAAAATAATGACCAGGTGCAAAGCAAGAGTGGTGAGGAAAGTGGTCAAAGTTCAGACATATCTGGGAGTCCAAATTATTCAAGGTTTGCTGATGGACATAGACGTTCAGGGAAAACACAAGACTGAATCTGACTCTCAGATTTCTGGTTTGAGCCGCTTGGTAACTTGTGCCACTTATGAGATGTAGAAATCTGGAGAGTGATACAAGAGGAAATTTTGGAGATGTGAAAGTCTGCTTTTCTTCGGGTTAAGATTGGGATGTCTGAATAGACCCGTCCAGGAAACATCTGGGTAGAAAGAAGCAGACTTATAGGTAAGCACTTTTCCTAATGTTTATAACTATATATTTATGTATTCTTTTTTAAACATTTTATTTTTGTTAATTTATTTGAGAGAGAGAAAGAATGGACATGCCAGGGCCTCTGGCCACTACAAATGAACTCCAGATGCATGCACCATATTATGCATCTACTTATGTGGGTAATGAGGAATCCAACCTGGGTCCTTTTGCTTTGCAGGCAGGTACCTTAACTACTAAGCCATCTCTCCAGCCCTACACCCACATATTAATGCTACTTTCACTTTTGGTTAGAGAAGCTTCTCTTTTCTGATGGCAGTGACCATTGGGATGACTCAGAAGTCACCACAGGGCTAGAGAGATGGCTTAACAGTTAAGGTGCTTGCCTGCAAAGGCTAACCACCTGAGTTTGATTCCCTAGTACCTATGTCAAGCCAGATGCACAAAGTGGCACATGTATCTGGAGCTCACTTGCAGTGGCTGGAGGACCTGGAGTGCCTATTTCTTCTGTCTCTCTTCTCTCTATCTGTCTCTGCTTGCAAATAATTAAAGAAAATATTTTTAAAAATCACTACAGTGCTGAGAAGTGACAGTAGAGTGTTCAGCACTGAGACATCTCTATCACACCTTCCAAGGATCAGGGTCTATTGTGGTGGAAGAGGTGGCAGAAAGAATGTAAGAGCCAAAGGAAGGGAAGGGCTGCTTACAATGCAATCTTCTAAGTACTAGCTTAGAAAAAAATGGCCTGGATATCCATGACCTCGCAGTGCCTGACATAACCTACATAAGACCATCATAATAGGAGGAAAAGATGGGCTGGAGAGATGGCTTAGTGGTTAAGCACTTGCCTGTGAAGCCTGAGGACCCTGGTTAGAGGCTCAATTCTCCAGGACCCACGTTAGCCAGATGCACAAGGGGGCGCATGCATCTGGAGTTCGGTTTGCAGTGGCTGGAGGCCCTGGCACGCACATTCTCTCTCTCTATCTGCCTCTTTCTCTCTCTCTCTGTAGCTCTCAAATAAGTAAAAATAAACAAAAAAATTTTTTTTAAATAGGAGGAAAAGATGATGACATCAAAATAAAAGAGAAACTAATTGAGAGGGGGAGGGCATTTATTTTCTGTAATTATGGAAGCTGTCAATAAAAAGCTAAAAAGAAAAAGAGGGTTTAAAACAGGAGACAAAAATGCATAGACCTTCATTGTACAGTTAGCATTTTTTTATATTTTATTTTTATGCACTTCTTAGAGAGAGTGAGGGAGAGAGGGAGCAAGAAAGAAAGAATGGGTGCACTAGGGCCTCCAGCCACTGTGAACAAACTTCACACACATATGCTACCATGTGCATCTGGCTTATGTGTGTACTGGGGAATTGAACCTGAGTCCTTAGGCTTAGCAGGCAAATGCCTTAACCCCTAAGCCATCTCTCCAGCCCAAGGTAGCATTTTTTTTAAAGATTTTATTTATTTATTTATTTATTTATTAGAGACAAAAAGAGGGCAAGGGGGGGGAGAGAATGGGCGTGCCAGGGTCTCCAACCACTTCAAATAAACTCCAGATGCATGTGCCTCCTTGTGCATCTGGCTTATATGGGACCTGGGGAATTAAATCTGGGTCCTTAGGCTTCGCAGGCAAGCACCTTAACTGCTAAGCCCTCTCTCCAGCCCAGCATTTTTTTTATGTAGGGGATTACTTACAGGCAGCCTTCTTTGCAGGATTTTAATAAACTATTAAAACTACATAAAATATATTAAGAGCCAGCTGTTAGGGCAAATCAAAGAGATTAGCCACCTGCATAAATTTTGAGACTCCCTGGCCCTTCATACAAACCTTCTACATTAACTCTTTTCTTTGGATTGAGAAAGAAGGCAGATAGTCAAGATTTCCTTGTTTGTTCTCGAGCTAAATGTGAGCGACCATGTCCCAAAGTCAGATGACCTCAAATAGCGTGTTCCAACGAGCTTAGTTTCATGAAGTTTTTATAGTTACAGAACAAAAGAAAGCTACAAATCGCAGCATTTTTCCAATGCACAGGTGGAAACATCGGGTCAGCCGGGCTAGGGAAACTCAGCTAGGGGCTTCACGTGCTCTCTGATGGCATTCTCAAAGCTGGAGTTCTGTGCTGCTTGTACATTCCAAACGGTCTCACCTGATCACCTGATAGTCACAAGGGCATTAAGTCAGACACAGAACTGGACGATTAACAGCTTTTAGGGGACTGGCGACAACCCAGTACAGTTTGGTTCCCACTCTGTAGCATTCCAGGTCTCCACAGGCGCAGTGCTAACAGTCAAGCAGCCTTGTGGGTGCTTAACAAGGTGTAGTTCTTTCCTAAGAACTCATGTTCACACTCATGATTTCTTCTCCAACATCTAAATTTTACCCACCTGGCATTAGTAAAGGTCTACTTCCAGCTAGTACTTAGAAAACTTTTAAATCAACGAAGAGGATTTGCACTGTTAAAGGCACACAGTATCCTTCAGAAACCTCAGTGCCTCCCATGAAAATTACTTGTTAAATACTGAAATAGATAGTTAAATATGAACACACATTCATACATGCACACACATATACACGTGCATGCCCACCACACACACATGAATACTCATGCGCAACCACCGCATACACATGCATGCCCGTCACACAAACACATGCATGCCCACCACACGCACACACACACACACACACACACACACACACACATGTCCACATGCACTCCCACCACATACATACATATACACATGCACATACCCTTACCACATATAGCCATGGCTAGAGTGAGTCCCTACCTCAAAAATAAACAAAAAGAATAAAAAGAAGGGCTGGAGAGATGGCTCCACAGTTAAAGATACTTGCTTGCAAAGCCTGCTGGCCTGGGTTCAACATCTCAGCACTCACTTAAAGACAGATGCACAAAGTGGTGCATGTATCTGGAGTTCCTTTGCAATGGCCAGAGTCCCTGGCACACCCATACTCTCCCTCTCTCTCTCTCCTTTTCTCATAAATAAATTTTTAAAAATTTAAAATATAATAAGAAAAGCAAGATAGTGACTCTGTCCTAGGTCAGGACGTTTTTCAGGAAGAAGACAAGATTCATATATGAAAAAATGACCAGGGGGCTGGAGAGATGGCTCAGAGGTTAAAGACGCCTGTTTGCAAAACCTGACAGCCTGGGGCGCATTCCCCAGCACCCACATAAGCCAGATGTGCAGAGTGGCCCGGGTGCCCGGAGTCTAGAGTTCACAGTGTCAGCAGGCCCTGTCGGGCTCATTCCCTCTTCGTCTGTCTGTCTGCTTGCAAATAAATATGAGTCATCAGGGCATTAAACCGGGTGTATCTTACAGAGGAGCTCAGAGGAGAATCTTTCAATTCTAGAAATGTTTACATTACGAGCTTGAGTAACAACACTTACTGTTTCCACTCAAGCGAATGAGGTTTGCAACAATTCCCACCAACAGGAAGTTGGGGTGCAGGCCCAAGACAATGGTAAACTGCTCTAAGTAACTTAAAGGCAGGGACCCAGGAGGGAAGGAAGCGCCAGTCCCGTGGAGTTGCTATGCAGCCCTGGGTTACTCTGCGGGGAAGGGAGGGGCAGCGGCTTTGGCCCGTCGTCTCCCTGGTGCCAGGGAGCCTTGCGCTGTGCCCGGAGGCAGCAGTGGAAATCCTCCTCCCCACACCCCAGCACAAGTACACAGAGTTGTTATGGAAACAAGTGCACTGCCACTGGCGTTATGGACAGAGAACTTTGAGGATGACCTCATTGGGGCGCAATCCGCTCCCGGTGGCTGTGTGCCACCCCCCGCCCCGTCATGATGTGGTCTCCAAGCAGATAAACTGGAGGAAATACAAACATGGGGGGGGGAGCGGCGATCACATCATCAGAGTGCCATTTGCGTGCAGGGCTTTCGCACTGCCTGCCGACAGCTTGTCCACACTTGCCTGCACCATCGTCTCCATCGGGAGCGCTGGCCTGTGTACTGGAAGAACAAGGTAGCTATTGAGCGCGGCCAGTGGCTGGCTTTGCTGCCCAAGGCCGGGGTGGGTGTTGCAACTGAGCCTTTCACACTCTTGCAGGGCTCCCCGAGGCTGGACGCTGACAGGCGTCCTTGATTGCCAGAGCCCTCGGGATCGTGGGGGAGGGGGGGGCTCGCTTTGTTTTCTTGGTCTTGTGTTTTGAGAAAGCAATTGCATGATGAGGATTTTCATAGCCTTTGACGGATCATTTGAGCCATTTGATGTCTCACCAGACGACACTGTAGAAACCGTCAAGCAAATGATAAAGGTAGGTGTTGGTCCGAAGGTCATGAAGATGGATATTACTTTTAATTCCACACTACAGTTTAAGTTTATTTATTATTTGCAAAAAGAGAATGGGTGCACCCAGGGCCTTCCCCACTGCCCAGGACTCCAGATGCATGCACCACTTTGTGCCTCTGGCTTTACCTGGATATTGGGGGACGCAAACCCAGACACACAGGCCTTGCAAACAGCACCTTTAACCATCTCCCCAGGTCCACACCACAGTTTACAAAGGATACAGGTACTGTTGGGTATATTTGCAATGTGCAGGGAAGCAGAGTTCTTGAAAATATCATTTGTTTGCCTAATAGTTTGATTAAGAATGTGGCCTATGTGTGGATACTAGAAACAAGTGAACAAGTGTATTCTTGGGGAAAACCTCCAGTTTCGCTTCTCTTTCGTGAATTTATGGGGTGTGTCTGGGCCAGATGGTATTACTGCCATTCTTCATAAAAGGGACAAAACAAGTCACTAACTTTAGTACCTATGCAGAGTGGGACAATTGTCTGTACATGTCTTGTTTGGTGATGAAACAAAACTAGAGAGAGAGATTAGAGAACTTGTGGGCTCTGAGTGCATCTTACTGGGACCACGCTGCCAGAACCGGGAGCAACTTGAAAACCTTCCTTACACATTTCTTATAAATATCCAGTATAAATAAAATTAAGCCAGGCATGGGGGCCCACACCTTTAATCTCAGCACTTGGGAGGCAGTGGTATGAACACCATGAGTTCAAGGTCATCCTAAGAATAGAGTGAGTTCCAGGTCAGCCTGGGCTAGAGCAAGGCCCTGCCTGGAAAAACTAAAACAAAAATAAAATTAAGCAAAATATTTACTTGCATACATAGAGCCACTGTTAGTGATGTTCGGCCGATGATGCCAATCCAGGTCTTCTACCACAGCAAGGCTTGTGGGTCATGGTGCCCTTCGGAAGCCTGCCAGTGCCTATGAGCTCCTCTCTCTCCTCTGCCTCCTCTCTTCTCTCTTCTTTCCTTTCTCCTCTCTCTTCTCGCCTCTCCCTCCTTCTCGTGTCTCTCTCTCTCTCTCCCTGCTGGGTAGTGGTATACACCTTTAATCTCAGCCCTTGGGAGGCCAGGGTAGGAGGATTGCTGTGAGTTCGAGGCCACCCTGAGACTACAGAGTGAATTACAGGTCAGCCTGAGCTAGAACAAGACCCCACCTGGAGAAAAAAAAAAAAAAAAGATGTAGTTTCCCCCCCCCCCATTTATAGTCTTTTGGGGAGGTCTGTAGAGTCCAAGTTAAGAACCCTGTCCAATACTTCTTCCCTTTGATTCCCAAACATTTATAATGCAAAGTGGAAAAAGTGGAAAGCAGGGCCAGGGTGGTGGCACATGCCTTTAATCTCAGCACTCTGGAGGCAGAGGTAGGAGGAGCGCCCTGAGTTCAAGGCCACCCTGAGACTACATAGTAAATTCCAGGTCAGCCTGAGCTAGAATGAAACCACCTCAGAACACACACCCCCCCCCCAAAAAAAAATGAAAGCAGGGGAAGTGGGGAGGGAGGGAGGTAAGAGAGAGGGAGAAAAGAAGGCAGGGAGGGAAGGTCTAGTAATACAGAGATGCTCTGTTCTCCTGAAATGTTGCTGATCTCCAAGGATTACTTCCACGTGCCTCTCTCTGAAGACCAGCAAGGCAGGCAGTACCTGGAGCTCATGCACGCCGGGGCTGCTCTGAGGAACAGCTGGACTCTTGCTGATATTGGAATATCCTTCTGTTCAACTCTCAAGTGCTTTGTTAAGGTATGAGGAACAGGGTGACATTTGTCCAAGATATTCATCTCACTTTGAATTGACTTGCGTATAATCCAACTGAAGTAATTTCATAACTGGGAAAAAAGGTTTTCTTGAACTGGTTGTGGCTCATGCCTGTTCACCCCAGCACTTGGGAGGCAGAGGCAGGAGGATCATGAGTTTGAGGTCACCTTGGGCTATATATCAAGATCTTATCAAAAAGGAAAAAGAGGGACTGGAGAGATGGCTTAGCGGTTAAAGTGTTTGCCTGCAAAGCCAAAGGATCCAGGTTCAATTCTGCAGGACCCACATAAGCCAGAGGCACAAGGGGGCAGGCACATGCATATGGAGTTAATTTGCAATGGCTAGAGGCCCTGGCATGCCCATTCTCTTATCTCTCTCTCTTTCTCTCTCTCTCTCTTTCTTGCTCTCAAATAAATAAGTAGAATGAAATATTACAAAAAGAAAAAGGTAGCTGGGCATGGTGGCACACACCTTTAGTCCCAGCCTTTGGGAGGCAGAGGTAGGAGGATCGCTGTGAGTTCGAGGCCACCCTGAGACTACACAGTGAATTCCAGGTCAGCCTGAACTAGAGTGAGACCCTACCTTGAAAAACCAAAAAGAAAGAAAAGAAAAAGGTGAAAAGTGATTGAAGAAGACACTGACGCCCATCTCTGCTTCCACATGCGCACGCGCACAAACACACTTGTGCCCACATGCATAAGAAGCAAACACTTTCTATGCTATTGTTAATGCACATTGTACGTTATCTTCATTAAATCATCCTCAATGAATTTGCACCTATTTTTAAGATTTATTTATTTGCAAAGAGCGATAGAGAGAAGGGAGACAGACAGAGAGAATGGGTGTGCCAGGGTCTCCAGCCACTGCAAATGAACTCCAGGCACATGTGCCACTTTGTGCATCTGGCTTTATATGGGCACCGGAGAATTGAACCTGGGTTGTTAGTCATTGCAGGCAAGCACCTTAACTGCTGAGCCATTTTTCCAGCCCTTGCATTTATTTTTTAAAGATAAAAATGGGTTGTAGCTGGGCGTGTTAATGCATGCCTTTAATCCCAGCACTTGGGAGGCAGAGGTAGGAGGATAACTGTGAGTTCAAGGCCAGCCTGAGACTACACAGCAAATTCCAGGTCTACCTGGGCTAGAGTGAGATGTGAGACCCTACCTCAAAAAAAAAAAACAAAAACAAAACAGGAATTGTGACGATGTAAAATAAATATGATAAAATGCACCTGATTTTATTGTAAAGTGGCACATTCTGAGGGTCTCTTCTACCCTGATGCTTTTGCTCATTTGTCTTTGTTTCCCAAAGAAAAAAATATAATTTTATTTATTTATTTTTAAAAATTTATTTATTTGATAGAAAGAGTCAGAGAGAGTGAATATAGGTGCACCAGGGCCTCCTCCCACTGCAAATGAACTCCAGAAACATGTGCCGCTTTGTACCTCTGGCTTTACATAGGTACTGGGCAATCAAGCCAGGGACATCTGACTTTGCAAGAAAGTGCCTTTAACTGCTAAGCCATCTCTACAGCCCCTCAAACATAGCTTTATATCTTCCCAAGCATAACCTGTGTAGGCATCGTTTATGTAACCCCCTTTCCCTCCCTCTGTCTGGTGCACATACCTTCTCTCTCTCTCCCTTCTTTCCTTCTCCCCATTATAATAAAATCTTAGATCCAATAAATTACCCAACTTGGTCTTCCATTGTGGACCCAGGAATCGAATATTTGGAACTAGTGCGCCTTGCTAAATTCCCAGTACAACACAAAAATGAAGCTTGGGCCAAGTGTGGTGGTGCACACCTTTAATCCCAGTATTGGGGAGGCAGAGGTAGGAGGATCATCGAGCGAGTTCTAGGTCAGCCTGGGCTAGAGTGAGACTCTACCTGGAAAACAAACAAACAACAACAAAAGGCTTAGGACCTGGAGAGATGACTCAGCTCTTAAAGACACTTGCTTATAAATCCAGTTCAACTCTCCAGCACTCATTTAAAACCAGACCCATAAAATGGCACATGTGTCTGGAGTTCATTTGCAGTGGCAGGAGGCCCTGGCACTCATTCCTTCTCTCTCCCTCCCTCTGTCTCTCTTAAATCAATAAATAATTTTAAAAATATTATTTATTTATTTATTTAGAGAGCAAGAGAGGCAGATAGAGAGAGAGAGGAGAGAATGGGCACTCAAGGGCCTCTAGCCACTGCAATAGAATTCCAGACACATGCACCATCTTGTGCATCTGGCTTTATGTGGATACTGGAGAATCAAAGCCTCTGCTCTCAAATATGTGTGCCAGCAGGCCAGCCAAGAGCAGAACTCTACTGCAGGAAAACTAGTGGACCGGGCTGGGTTAGGCAAGGCGCAGGGCAGTGACTGGGCGGGCTCCCTGGGGGACGCATGAAGGGCGCTCAGGACTGGGGGACTTCTTGGCAGCGCCACACACTTGCATCTGCCCAGCCACAGTGGGCTGCTGAAGAATGACGATACCGTCCTGAACCGCAGAAAGGGAAGTGAAGCCAGTTTCACTCTAACTGGACAAGGAGAAGCAGTCATCTACTTTTCCAGGATCCCTTCCCTTTTTCGCTGGGTTTTTGGTTTGGGTTTGGCTTAATCTAACTGTTGTGAGCAGGATTGACATCTTCCACAAACTTTCAATCTTTATTTCAGATGCCTCAATTCCGCTTTTTAGATTGCAAACTGGAAGGAAGAAAGGAAACTTAAAAAAACATAAATCTGTATGGAGCTGGGCATGGTGGCACACACCTATAATCCCAGCTCTCTGGAGGCAGAGGTTGGAGGAAGACTACATAGGGAATTCCAGGTCAGCCTGGGCTCCAGTGAGACCCTGCCTCAAAAAACAAACAAACAAAAAAAATATACCGAGTATAACCCCTTTTAAGATTATTTATTTACTTAAGGGAGCGAGACAGTATGGGCACACCAGGGTCACTTGCCGCTGCAAATAAACTCTAGACACATGCGCCACTTGATGCATCTGGCTTTACATGGGTACTGGAGAATTGAAAGCAGACCAAAAGACTTTGCAATTAAGTGCTTTTAGCCACTAAGCAATCTCCCCAGCCGTTAACCTCCCTTTTTATGTATTTTATTTTATCTTTTCAAGGCACAGTCTCCTTCTAGCCCCAGGTGACCTGAAACTCACTCTGTAGCCTCAAGCAGGCCTCAGATTCCTACCTCAGCCTCCTGAGTGCTGTAACTAACTATAGGTGTGCACCACCACACCTGGCTCCTGCATCTCCCTTCCTAAATAGCAAAGGTATATATGGTAACATAAAAATTAGAGGACAGGCTGGCTGGGTGTGGTGGGGCATGCCTTTAGACCCCGCACTTGGGAGACAGAGGTAGGAGGATCACTGTGAGTTCAAGTCCAGCTTGAAACTACAGAGTGAGTTCCAGGTCACACTGGGATAGAGTGAGACCCTACATTAAAAAATAATAATAATAATAATAAATAAATAAACAGCAAAAAGAGCAAACTACAAATAGCGAAGAGCAACAACAAAGACATCACTCCTTACCTCAAGACTCCCCAGACTTAATCTCAGGAAGGATTTTTTTTTGAGGCAAGCCCAACAGACTGTCTTTTTCTTTTTCTTTTTTTTTTTTTTTAATGTGAGAGTAAGAGAGACAGAGAGAGAATTGCATGCCAGGGCCTCCAACCAAAGACACTGCAACCAAATTCCAGACGCTTGGGCCACCTTGTGTGCATGCACACTTGGGTTACTGTGCACAGGTAGTGAGAGGAGCAGGTTTATTTCAGGTTTACAGATCCTGGGGTAGTTCCATAATGGCAGAAGAGGCTGGCCCCAGATCTGCCCCCAAACGTGCCTTAGGACTGGACCCCAGAATCAATCCTCAATGACCTCTTCTAGCCAGGCGGCTAAACATCCAGGTTACAAGCTTTAATAAAACGTGTCTATTGGAGGGGGGACACACATTCAAATGATCACATTTGCAATGCCTGGTGGCCAGGTTTACATCCTCAGTACCTGATGCACAAAGTGGTGCATGTGTCTGGAGTTTGTTTGCAGTGGCGAGAGGCTCTGTAGTACCCATTTTTTCTGTGTGTCTGTCCTTCTTTCTCACCATCTCTTTCTCTCAAATATAAATATGTATGTGTGTATGTATATATTTATATATACATACATATATATACACATACATACATACATACATACATATATTTGAGAGAAAGAAAGAGAAGGGGAGAACAGGTGTGCCAGGGCCTCAGCCACTGTAAGCAAACCCCAGACACGTGCGCCCCCTTGTGCACATATGCAGTATTGCATGCTTGCATCACTGTGAGTCTGGCTTATGTGGGACCTGGAGACTCGTACATGAGTTCTTAGGCTTCGCAGGCAAGCGCCTTAGCTGCTAAGCCATCTCTCCAGCCCTAAATAAATATATATTTTTTAAGGTTTAGAGGGCTGAGGAGATGGCTCAGTGGGTAAGAATGCTTGCTGCAAGTATGAGAATTTAAGAGGGCCCGAGACTACGTAGGTTCAATTCCCCAGCACCTAAATAAATAGCTGGATGTGGCCACATACACCTGGTAGCCCAGTCCTGTGGAGAGCAGAGGAGTAAGAATCATAGGGCTCATGAAAACCAAAGTTCTGCGCACACACATTTAGAATCCACAATATTTCATGGGCAAGTGTTTGCACATGGGTCTGAAGAACTGAGTTGGCATCCTCAGACCCCATGGGAAAGCTGGGCATGGCAATGTGGGCATTTGGGAGGTAGATGGGAGGATCGGGGCATTATGGCTAACCTAGCCAAATCAGTGAGTTCCAGATCCAAGTAAAGACCCTGTATCAAAAAATAAGGTGGAAGCCGGAAATTGGTGACGCATGCCTTTAACTCCAGCACTTGGGAGGGAGAGGTAGGAGGATCTCCTTGAGTTTGAGGTCAACCTGAGACTACACAGTGAATTCCAGTCAGTCTGGGCTAGAGAGAGCCCCTACTTCAAAAAAAGGAACATGGAAAGCAATTGAGGAAGACACCCCACATCAACCTCTGACCCTCACACAGGTGTATGAACATGCCTACACATACACATTACACACAGATGCAAAAGGGAGAGGATTTTCCTAGTGTTTCCATGTTAAAGTGCAGAGATGCGCTTTCTGAACAAACACCTCTGGAAGTACACCACCACAACCAGATCCGATCGAGACACTCCTCTGCCCACTGAGAAATGGGAAGGGTGTCAGCACTGCCATCTCTGACCCTTCACTGAAAGCGAGGGGACCTGTTAATGTCCTCAGGAAGGGACTCAAGCGGAGAAGTCACAGAACACAACCAGAGCCTTTATTTTCACCCTTTACAGCCGTGTCACGGGAGACAGAGGTGCTCAGAGCACCTCTGAAACATCTACCCGGACTCAACCTTTGGACAATGAACATGTCCTTCTGTCCCTCTAGAAAGAAGACAAGCCAACACTCCATGTGTTCAATGCTGTGACCCACGAGACAATGTCGGTCATAGAGAACGCTTCGCTTCTGGGTAAGACAGTGTCTGATCTTAGACAGCTGATAACGCTAAGATGGGGTTTCCCCGTGAGTGTCTACTGTCTCCGGACCCCGGAGGGACTGGAAATGTACGATTGCAACACGCTCAAGGACTACGGGACCGATGTTGGTACGGACCTTTATATTTTAAAAAGTTATTTATCTATCTATCTATTTATTTATTTATTTGCAAGGAGAGAGAGAGAGAGAGACAGAGAATGGGCATCAGGTCTCTAGCCACTGCAAATGAACTCCAGATCCATAGTTAATATCAGCTGCTACTCAGCCCAGATCTCTTTGATACCAGATTTCATAGCCTTTCAAGATAAAATGAAAAATCTAGATTTTTATTTTATTTATTTATTTTGTTTTGATTTTTCAAGGTAGGGTTTCACTCTAGCCCAGGCTGACCTGGAATTCCCTAAGCAGTCTCAGGGTGGCCTCAAACTCATGGTGATCCTCCAATCTCTACCTCCCGAGTGCTGGGATTAAACAAGTGCACTACCATGCCCAGCCAGAAATCTAGATATTTAAATGAAAACTGTTAAGTTTACTTATTTATGTTAAAATAGGTAATACAGGGCTGGAGGGATGGCTTAGTGGTTAAGGCATTTGCCTGCAAAGCCAAAGGACCCAGGTTCGATTTTCCAGGACCCACATTAGCCAGATGCACAAGGGGGCGCATGCGTCTGGAGTTTGTTTGCAGTGGCTGGAGGCCCTGGCATGCCTATTCTCTCACTCTCTCCTTTCTCTGTCAAATAAATAAGTAACTAAAAATAAGATATTTTTTTAAAGTAAAATAAAATAGGTGATACAGTATGAGGTATAAGTGTCAGAAATACAAAAGGATGAGCATTGACAAGTCTCCCTGGTCTCCTGGGCTTCCAAGAACTGGTTTCTTACTGCAGGCGGCCATGATTGTTACAAAGATTTAGAATCAAAGTTGTTTCCAAATTAAGTCACAAGCAGTGGAGCACATCTGTTGTAGTCAGCTCCACAACACTGGGATGAACTTCCAAGCCAGACCTTGCTTATAGGAGGAAGGGATTTATTTCAGTTTACAGATCCCAGGAAAGTTCCATAATGGCGGGAGAGATTGGCCCCTTTGACAGATCCAAGCTGAGAGAAACCACCAGCAGCCAGCACCCACCAGAAGCAAGCACACACAGCCTGCAGCAGCAGGACCCCCAGAGCTCACACTTCTCTGCGTCCCTTGGGCTGGACTTCAGACCTGCCCCCTGTAGCAAGAGCCGGCTGCTAGGGGCAGAAGCTGCAAACTCAAGTGTAATAACACCGGAGTCTGGGGAGGCGGGGGCATACATTCAAACTACCAGTTTTTAAACTTGGAAAGGTCCGTTAGCACAGAAAGGACCTTAATTATCAACATTTGGCTCTTCTGTAGAATAACATAGGAGGTGTGAGGCCTTGCTTATTTCAGAAGGAGGACTTGTTGATATCCTCAAACTGGAAGAGCAAAACTCAATGGATTTCACCCTTTTCTTCTTTGAAGTATGTCCTAAGCAGATATGCATGTTCAACTACACCGTCTTTCTCTCTTTTTTTTTATTTTTTATTTTTGTTCATTTTTATTTATTTATTTGAGAGTGACACAGAGAGAAAGAAGCAGATAGGTAAAGAGAGAGAGACAGACAGAGAAAGGGCGCGCCAGGCTTCCCGCCACTGCAAACGAACTCCAGACGTGTGCGCCCCCTTGTGCATCTGGCTAACGTGGGTCCTGGAGAATTGAGCCTCGAACCAGGATCCTTCGGCTTCACAGGCAATCGCTTAACCGCTAAGCCATCTCTCCAGCCCCTTTCTCTCTTTTTAATACACGTGGCAGCATTTGATGCACTGCTGTGAAACTTGCTGTGGGTAGCAGTGACCCTTTGGTTGCTGGTGCCAAACACCTGGTCCAAAGCACCTGATGGGAGGAAAGGGTTTATTTCAGCCTACTGTTTCAAGAAGTTTCACCATGGCAGGGGTAAGCATGGTACATCAGTGGCTTGGCATCACATCTTGTCATAGCAGCTGTGAGTGCTGGGATTAAAGTCGTGTGCCACCACGCCACAGCATAATGACTTGAATTTTCATGCCAGATCAGTGTCCCTTGGATTGTCCTGAGACGGCTGCCCCCAAGTTTCAGTATTAGATGCCGTTCCTGAAGAGACGAGGAAATGGACATGAACAGAAGTAGAAGAGCTTTTCCAAACCAAACGAAACATCACCTGAGGGCTGCAGAGATGGTGCCATGGTTAAGGCACTTGCCTGCAAAGCCTAACGACCCAGGTTCAATTCCCCCAGAACCCACGTAACGTCAGATGCACAAAGAGGCACGTGCAGCTGGAGTTCCTTTGCAGCAGCTGGAGGCCCTGGCATGCCCATCCTCCCCACTCCTTCTGCTTGAAAATAAATAAAAATAGAATCTCAAATGAAAAGAGTAGCCCTGGCTCCTTACCCCATGGTTACTTTTCCCTGCAAATCGAGCTCATGCCTGTACTTAGGGACAGTTACCACTAGAAGTTTGGTGTATTGCCAGCCCACAGGGACAGCTGGACCCACAAACTGCCCTTCTTGATTCACAGGTACGACACTTCGCCTGGACGTCTGGGATGGATGGAAGGAATTTCTGCTGGGCTGTCTCCTTGGGCAAACACTGAAAGTCCAACGTTACTTATCCAAAGATGGACCAGTACTCAAGTACGGGAGATCAAGCTAGATGAATTGAAGTAACTTGTCCCTAACCTTCCATTCACACTGAAGCCTTATTGGGTGACGGTGGGAGTCGGGGAGGGCAGAGGAGATGGCTCCGCAGTTAAAGGTGCTTGGTTGTAAAGCCTGTAGGCCCAGGTTCAATTCCCCAGACACCTACATAATGCCAGATGGGCATTCCTTTGCAGTGGCAGGAGACCCTGGCAAGTAAAAAGAACTAAAATAATTAAGCAAGGTGTGGTGGCAGGAGACTTTAACCCCAGCACTGGGGAGGCAGGGGTAGAACTGTGAGTTCAAGGGCAGCCTGGGACTACAAAGTGAGTTCCAGGCCAGCCTAGGCTAGACCTTAAAGACAAAACTGAATAAATGGGTAAGTTTATATGTGTATGTATACACACACACATATGACAGCTATTCTCTCTACTGCTGGCGTTCTCATGCCTTGCACTTATACCTCATACTGTATCACGGGACTCAACAATATATTCCTGAGCTATTTGCTGGAACAAGACAGCAGGAATGGCACTAGGGTGACGGGCTTTGGGAATGGGCAGCGATCCAGGTAGACTTGCCTTGGGAAATGCTAATTTAAGAGGCGACCAGTTTGCTTTGGCCATCATAGTATCATCAGGCGTGGAGGTGCACACCTTCCATCCCGGTGCTTGGGTAGAGGTAGGAGGATCGCTGTGAGTTTGAAGCCAGCCCAGAACCATAGAAAGATGCCCAGGTCCACCAGAGCTAGAGTGAGACCCTGCCTCAAAAACAACAAAAAATCTGCAGTGGATATTATACTCTTGTTTTTTCAAGGTGAGCTATCTCTCCAGCCCAGTAGACTTTTGTGAAGGGACAAGGTCTCCAGCTGCAGTGAATCACTTTGATATTTGTAACCCAGAATGTTGGTTTTTTGTTTTTTGTTTTTTGTGGGTTTTTTTTTTTTTTTTTTTTTTTTGTATTTTGTGTGGTAGGGTCTCACTGTAGCCCAGGCTGACCTGGGATTTACAATGTAGTCTCAGGCTGACCTTAAACTCACAGTGATCCTCCTACCTCAGCCTCCTGAGTGCTGGGATTAAAGGCATGCACCACCACACCTGGCTAAACTCACATATAATTTTTAATTAGACAATCTTTTTTTTTTTTTTTGAGTCTCGGGGTGGCCTCAAACTCACAGTGATCCTCTTACTTCTTCCTCCCAAGTGCTGGGATTAAAGGCGTGCGGCTAGTCAAATTTAATTTCAAATACAGCTATTGCATTAGGAGCATTGAGTTATAACTACAATTCATGTTTCAATTGAAATGTCAGAGTCTGACAAAGGACATTGTTACAAAACAATAGCCTGTTGTTCACTGTCAAATGGCCTATTGAACAGAGCTTAGAAACGTTTGTCAGACAATGGAGCGGACTTTTGTTGTAGAGCTCTTACCAAGTGCTGATTTGACTCTCTGATCATGTTCTCACTACCCCTTCAACGCCAGTGACCAGGGCCTAGATGGCATAGCAGTTAGGGTGCTTCCTGCAAAGTCTAAAGACCAGAGTTCCATTCCCCAGTGCTCACATAAAGCCAGATGTACAAGGTGGTGCACACATCTGGAGTTCTTTTGTAGCAGCCGAAGGCTCTAGCACAGCCATTTTCTCTCTGTCTCTCTTCTCTCTTTGCTTGCAAATAAATAGATAACATGTTTTTAAAAAATTAAGAAAGCAAAAAATAATAAACAAAACCAAGGCAGTGCTGGGTGTGGTGGCGCACGCCTTTAATCCCAGCACTCGGAAGGCCAAGGTAGGAAGATTGCTGTGAGTTCAAAGCCAGCCTGAGACTACATAGTGAATTCCACTTCAGTCTGGGCTAGAGCAAGATCCTACCTCGAACAAACAAACAAGCAAACGAAAAAGACAGTGATCAGGCACCAAGACATTCCAGACCAGCTCCCTGCCCTCTCTCTGTGCCCCTCTGGCATCAACCTAACAGTGCGTGCAGGAGCCGGGCATAAGTTTATCGCTGTATGGCTGCTACCAGCCGTGGGAAGCGCACAGGCAGCCCCCAGCCAGGGTCCTCTAGATGTCAGTTCAGGGGCTGGGTTTTGGAGCATCGCCCCCCAGGTGACTTAACCGTGCTGCACAAATTCGCGGCCAACGCCAGCATCCTAAGGGCACTGACAAGCCACAGGCGCAGGCGCAGCAATTTCCACTTGGGCATAGTTACAATTTCCTTCTTTCAAGTTCTGAATCCAAACCAGCTTCGCTGCGTGGTTTACCGGAGCGTGCTTAAGTGATGCGACGCTGGCGCTCGATGTGGCTATGCCCAGCGCTTCCTCCCACAGCCGGGTGAGGTGGGCACTTCCCCTGTTTCACACACGGAAACTGAGGCCAGGAAACGCCCCTGGGAATTATATAACGAGCGGGAGCAGAACAAGATTTTGGACCCTGACAATCGAGCTGCAGTCCTCATGTGCGCAACCGCGTACACGGACTCTGACTGATGTCCAAGGACTTCCGTGTGAACGGTCAGGCTGGAAAACTCCATTTATTCCTTTACCCGATCAACACAATATTGACTTAACAGTTACAAGATCCCAGGAATTCAGCCATAAATGGGATAATTCCTGTCTCTTCTAGTCTGGGAAGGAAAACAGAAAAGAAACACCAGTTCCTGAAGCCACAGAATTACAGCATCCCTTGGAATGTCAACTCCAGTACCCATGTGCCTCGCTTTGAAGGCCGGTGCCCTCCCTATCTAGCCACGTAAACAATAACATGGACAGCTTACCCCTCCATCTTGGAGCACACTCCCCTCTTCTGTAAAGAAGGGAGACTCTGCCTTATGGGGCTGTCCTGATACTCAGTGACCTAATCACAAGGGACTTGTGTGCATTGGCGAATGGAGGCAGGGTTAGGTATAAGCACTGGGGCTGCCTGTCCCCATTCAGTGTGAAAAGGGCTGTGACCACAGTGCGAGATGTTCAGGACTGTGCAGGTGTGGGAGCAAGGTAAGGTGTCCTGGGAAACAGAACATGGGGGTGGAGAGATGGCTCAGCAGTTAAGGCACTTGTTGGCAAAGCCTAATGACCCAGGTTCAATTCCCTAGTGCCCACATAAAAGCCAGATACACAAAGTGGCGCATGCACTTGGAGTTCATTTGCAGAGGCTGGAGGACCTAGTATACCAATTCTGTCTGCCTCTCCTCTCGATCTCTCTCTCTCTCTCCTCTCTCTCTCCCCCTTACAAATAAATAAATAACTTTTAAAGTGGGAACATGAAGTTGAAGTCTAAACGTCTGTCCTCAGGGAGGTTGGCAGGAAGAGAAATATCAATGTTTGCAAGTAGATATTCCTAAAAGATGTATAAAAACCCAGCGGCAGCTGGGCGTGGTCTTTAATCCCAGCACTCGGGAGGCAGAGGTAGGAGGATTGCCATGAGTTCAAAGCCAGCCTGAGACTACATAATGAATTCCAGATCAGCCTGGGCTAGAACAAGACCCTACCCCAAAAACAAAAACAAAAACAAAAACACAGCAGCAAGGGGATATATCCCAGGAACTGGAAATCCTTTATGTGGTAGGTTGGGCAGTGAGGAGTTCGGTGGACAGAGGCTTGAAAGCTAAGAGAAGACCTGTTCGTGCAGGCCCACGGGAACCTGAAGGAATCTGAACCTTATCTTTTAAGTGTTGCAAAAACACTGCAAGAGATAAGGACCAAGATGTGACCTGCGCTTTTTTTTTTTTTTTTTTTTTTATTTATTTGAGAGCGATAGACACAGAGAGAAAGACAGACAGAGGGAGAGAGAGAGAATGGGCGCGCCAGGGCTTCCAGCCTCTGCAAACGAACTCCAGACACATGCGCCCCCTTGTGCATCTGGCTAACGTGGGACCCGGGGAACCGAGCCTCGAACCGGGGTCCTTAGGCTTCACAGGCAAGCGCTTAACTGCTAAGCCACCTCTCCAGCCCCATGACCTGCTTTTGCAGCTCACTGTGGAAGTGCGTGGCTAGCACTCAGGAGGCAGAGGTAGCAGGATGGCTGTGAGTTCAAGTCCAGCCTGGTCTAGAATGAGACCCTGCCTTGGGGAAAAATAAATAAGTAAAAAGTAGCTGGGCATGGTGGCTCTTGTCTGTAATCTCAGCACTTCAGAAGTTAGGAGTTTAAGACCAGATTTGGCTGCATTGTGAGTTCAAGGCCACTATGGGCTACATGAGCCCCTGTCTCAAAACAAAACAAAAAAGAACCACAATGGCTCTCTGACCACAGTCGAGGAGCAGAGGTGCACAGAACGGAGCGGTCAGGAGCTGGTGGCAACCCGACTTAAATCCCTGGAAGCAGAGGATGAGGCCAAGAGGACAGACTATGAACACATCCCTTACAGAATCCAGGCTAGATATGGGAAGGAGGTGCGCAGAACAGAGTCCTGGGTCCCAGCTTGGATAATGGAGTGGACAGAAGGGCCATCCTCCCAGGTAGGAAAAGTAGGTCTGAAGAAGGCGAGGAATTCAGTCATGGATGTGTCAAATTTGAAGTGTGTATTTGGACCCATAAATCAAACCTTGTATTTGTGGGGGATTTTTTTTTTCTCAAGTTTTATTAACATTTTCCATGATTCTAAAAAGTATCCCATGGTAATACCCTCCCTTCCCCACCCCCACTTTCCCCTTTGAAATTACATTCTCCATCATATCCCCTCCCCATCTCAATCAGTCTCTCTTTTATTTTAATGTCATGATCTTTTCCTCCTCTTATGATGGTCTTGTGTAGGTAGTGTCAGGCACTGTGAGGTCATGGATATCCAGGCCATTTTGTGCCTGGAGGGAGCACATTGTAAGGAGTCCTACCCTTCCTTTGGCTCTTACATTCTTTCCACCACCTCTTCTGCATTAGACCCTGAGCCTTAGAAGGTGTGATTGAGATGTTAGTCAGTACTCCAGTCACTTTTTTCCAGCACCATGATACCTTCTGAGTTGTCCCAAGGTCACTGCCATCTGAAAAGAGAAGATTCTCTACCCAAAGTGAGAATAGCATTAATATAAGGGTATAAATATTAAGAGAACTGCTTACTGGGCAGTTTGATAAGCATAGTATATACATTTTTCCAGACAGCAGCAGATGTTACACCCCTAGGGCTCATAACTACCCCTGTTTTAAGTTTTCAGTATCAGGGATGTGCTTCCTGGGAGCGGGGGTTATGAGAGAGAATTGGTGCACCAGAGCCACTGCAGTTGAACTCCAGATGCACATGTGCACCATGCACACATGCATCCCCCTGTGCATCTGGCTTACATGAGATCTAGAGAGTCAAACATGGGTCCCTAGGCTTTGCAGGCAAGAGCCTTAGCCGCTAAGCCATCTCTCTAGCCCTTGTTTTGTTTTGAGAGAAGGTCTTGTTACGTTGCTCACATTGGCCTTGAACTCTCCACCCTTCTGAGTGCTGGAATCACAGCACTACATCCCCATATCCAGCCTTTTCACAAGTTTTATTAGCCAGGCTTGGTGGCGCACACCTTTAATCCCAGCACTCGAGAGACAGAGGTAGGTGGATCACCATGAGTTCAAGACCAGCCTGAGAGTGAATTCCAGGTCAGCCTGGGCAAGAATGAGACCCTACATTGAAAAACAAACAAACAAAAGTTTTATTTATTTATAGCAGACAGAGAGAGGGTGGGGAGATTGGGCCCCTTGCCACCGCAGACAAACTCCAGATGCATGCACCACTTTGTGCATCTGGATGGGTGCTGAGGAATTGAACCTGAGATATCAAGCTATGCAAGCAAGTGCCTTTAGCTGCTGAGCCATCTCGCCAGTCCCCATCCAGCTTTTAAATTACAGATGTCTAAAGGAACTATGCGACCCCAAAACCAAGTACCGCCAGGGAAAGTTGTCCAACCACCCAGAGCTCAGAGAGTATGTTCACAGCCCATGCAGGAGAGGCTCCTCACACCAGTTATCAGACGTGGAGATACTGACTTGCACGAATGAATTGCAGAAGAAATGCCTCTGTGAACCAAATACAGTATATGGATTTATAACTCTGACCTTCCTGCTTCGGGATCCAGAGATCCACATCCTGTGGGCAGAGCATTTCTCCACATAGGGAAATATATGGGAAGCCACAGCTTGCACCGATTATCCAATCAATGTCATACAGGATGTCAGCAGGACAGTAGAAAGACCAGTAAGGAAGAAGGGTGGAAGGGTAGGGGCCAAATAGTGAGAGTCCTTGGAGGTTAAGGATGAGTTCCAGTTAAGCCTGGGCTTGAGAAAGACCCTGTCTCAAAAAACGGGGGCTGGAGAGATGGTTCAGCGGTTAAGGCACCTGCCTGTGAAGCCTAACGATGCAGGTTTGATTCCCCGCACACATGCACTGCCGGATGCACAAGGGGCGCATGCATCTGGAGTTCGTTTACAGTAGCTACAGGCCCTGGCACACCCGTTCTCTCTTTCTCTCTGTCTCCCTCTTCTCTGTCTCTCTCTGTGTGTTTATAAATAACTAAATCAAAATTACGGGCTGGAAAAATGGTTTATTGGTTAAGGTACTTGCCTGCAAATCCAAAGAACCCAGGTTTGATTTCCCAAGACCCACATAAAGCCAGATGCACAAGGTGGCGCGTGCATCTGGAGTTTGTTTGCAGTGGATAGAGGCCCTGGTATGCCCATTCTCTCTCTCTCTCTCTCTCTCTCTTTCTCTCTCTCTCTCTCTCTCTCTCTCCATGCCTCTTTCCTCTCTCCAATAACCATATAAATAAAAATAAAAATATTTTAAAAATTAAGCTGGGCCCGATGGCATATGCCTTTAATCTCAACACTCAGGAGGCAGAAGCAAGAAGTTTTCTGGGAGTTTAAGGCCAACATGAGACTACATAGTGAACCTCAGCTCAGCCTGGACTAGAGCAAAAACCTACTAGAAAAAAAAAATGGGGGCCATCCTCTTTCCTGCCGTCTTGGCTCCCGTGCAGGCCTGCTGGGAACAGGACTTCTAAAAGGCAGATATGTCTGGAAGGCCCTGGTGCAAGGCCAGTTTTGCTGACTATAAGTGGGATCTCCGGAACCAAAGGGAGCACACAGCTCTTCTTAACATTGAAGGTATTTATGCCCAAGATGAAACTGTATTCTACTTGGGCAAGAGGTATGCTTATGTGTACAAAGCAAATTTAAAAGAAACAAAACAGTTTATGTGTACACAGTGACTCCTGGTGGCAAACCTAGTAAAACAAGAGTCATCTGGGGAAAGATAACCGGGCCCAGGGAAACGGCTGCATGGTTTAGCCAAACTCCGAAGCAACCCTCCTGCCAAGGCCATTGAACACAGAATATGTGTGACGCTGTACCCTTCAAAGATTTAAGGAAAGTCAATAAATAAAAGTGTATTTGTGCTCTTGTAAAAAAAATTGGTTGGAGAGATGGCTGAGGTTAAAGCACTTGCCTGAGAAGACTAACAATTCCAGTTCGTACCCCCAGTACCCACTTAACGCCAGATGCACGATTTTTAAATTTTTTCCAGTAATTTCCCATTTAATATTAAGCTTGATATTCTTTTGAGTTTTTTGTTTTTGGGGTTTTTTTTGTTTTGTTTTTTGAGGTAGGGTCTCACTCCAGCCCAGGCTGACCTGGAATTCACTATGGAGTCTCAGGGTGGCCTCGAACGCACAGCGATCCTCCTTTTTTTTTTTTTAAAAAAAAAATTTTATTTATTTGAGAGCAACAGACACAGAGAGAAAGACAGAGAGAGGGAGAGAGAGAGAATGGGCGCGCCAGGGCTTCCAGCCTCTGCAAACGAACTCCAGACGCGTGCGCCCCCTTGTGCATCTGGCTAACGTGGGACCTGGGGAACCGAGCCTCGAACCGGGGTCCTTAGGCTTCACAGGCAAGCGCTTAACCGCTAAGCCATCTCTCCAGCCCAACGATCCTCCTACTTCTGCCTCCCGAGTGCTGGGATTAAAGGCGTGCGCCGCCGCGCCTGGCTGAGTGTTTGGTTTTTAGAAGAATGATAAAATACAGGCCTGGGCAGATTGGTTAACAGCACTTGCTTGCAAAGTCTGCCAGCCTGGGTTCGATTCCCCAGCACCCACGTAAAAACCAGATGCACAAAGTGGTGCATGCTTCTGGAGTTCATTTGCAATGGCGAGAGGCCCTGGCAGTCCCGTGTCCTCTCTCTTTCAAATAAATAAATATTAAAGACAAGAAGCCAGGTGTGGTAGTGGGCACCTATAATCCCGGCACTTAGAGGTAAAGACAGAAACAAGATCTCACTAGGTAGTTTAGGCTGGCTCCGAACCTCACAATCTTCCTAAGTCAACAAATAAATAGGTGGGAACCAGTTACTGCTTATATATGCATGGTAGGAAAATGAGTGTGAGCAGAATTGGTGTCGTGTAACCATAAGTTAGGGCGCATATATTCTGAAAGTGTTTTTTGAGGTAAGGCCTGACTCTAGGCCCAACGGACCTGGAACTGCGCAGGAGAGGTTTGTGGGCATTCCAAAGACACCATGGAGGCTTTATGTGGGCTCTGGGGATTCAAACTCAGGTCCTCATGCTTGTCTCCGCAGATGCCTCTAAAGACATTTTGCAGCGCCTGGTCTGTCTGCGGACGCACTAACGGCCCCCGCACGCGCCTGTTTCTCCCCTCCAGGTTCCAGAGAAGGGTGGCCTTGTACATGGCCGCTTTCTACGGACACACGGAGCTCAGCGAGTGGGCGCTGAAGCAGGGCGCGCAGCCCCACGAGGCGGTGGGCGTCCACCCCTGCCGAGCGTGGTGCCCCGCCGCCCTGCACGCCGACGTCGCCCAGTGCCCGGTGCACGCGGCTGCCCAGGCCGGCCAGCTGCTCATCTTGAAGGCCTTCGTCAACTGCAGCGTGCTGTGCCTGGAGTGCAGGGACGCGGCCGGGCACACCCCGCTGGCCCTCGCCGCCCGGCACGGGCACGAGGACTGCGTCTCCTACTTGCTGAGCAAGGCGTGCTCCGCCGTGTCCTTGCTGAAGGCGTCGGTGCCCGTGAGGGTCTGCATCAAACTCAAACAGTGGCTGCTCAGGGCTCAGCGCCGCCGGGCTCCCGGGCGTCGGCTTGGCACCGCGGGGCTCCCTGGGGCCAAGGTCGGCGACGCGGTGGCGGTGGACGGCTTCTCGGAGCCCGCGATGACCTCCCGGAGCTGGCACCGCACCGCCGACCCGGACTCGGAGCGCAGCGCGCGCAGCCCGCGGAGCGCGCGTCGGGTCCCTGGCAACCGCCAGCTCCCCGGCAACCGTCAGCTCCCCGGCAACCGTCAGCTCCCCGGCAACCGTCAGCTCCCCGGCAACCGCCAGCTCCCCGGCAACCGTCAGCTCCCCGGCAACCGCGCCCCGCGCGCCCGGGAAGGCGCCGCAGCCTCGCCGCCCCGGGGAGCCGGGCACCGCCGCCCCGGACCGCCAGCCCCGCAGAAAAGCCCCGCTAGGGCGGCTGGCGGCGGGGCCGCGCCCGGGAGAGACGCCTTCCTGCCCCAGGTCCCGCTTCCCGCCCGGGCCCGAGGCCAGCGCTCTCCGCCCGGCTTGGCCCTCGCCGCGCCCGGGGCCCGCGCGGTGCTCGCGTCCTCCTGCCGGCCCTTCTCGGAGCACAGCGGCAGGACCCTGAGAGAGAATGCCGTCTACTGTCTGGCCGTGGCAAGGTAACGTGCTCGCGTCTGCGGCTCCAGGGCGCGCATCGAATGAAGGCGATGGCTTCAGTGCAAAGCACCAAGAATCTCATTTCCAAAACCTTTATTTATTGATTGATTGAGAGAATATGGGCCCGCCAAGGCCTCTAGCAAACGAACTCCAGACGCAATGCGTCACCATGTGCATCTGGTTTAAGTGAGTATTGGAGAATTCGAACCTGGGTCCTTAGGCTTCATAGGTAAGTGTCTTAGGCACTAAGCCATCTCTCCAGCCCTTATAAACTTTTGACTGGGGCTGGAGAGGTGGCTTAGCAGTTAAGGCGTTTGCCTGAAAAACCAAAGGATCTTGGTTCGATTCTCCAGGACCCACGTTAGCCAGATGCACAAGCTGGCACATGCATCTGGAGTTCGTTTGCAGTGGCTGGAGGCCCTGGTGTGCCCGTTCTCTCCCTCCCTCCCTCTCTCTCTCCCTCCTTCTTTCTCTCTCTCAAATAAACAATTTTTTAAAAATATTTTTTGTTCATTTTTTTATTTATTTGTTTGAGAGCGACAGAAACAGAGAGACAGATAGAGGGAGAGAGAGAGAATGGGCGCGACAGGGCTTCCAGCCACTGCAAACGAACTCCAGACGCGTGCACCCCCTTGTGCATCTGGCTAACGTGGGACCTGGGGAACCGAGCCTCGAACCGGGGTCCTTAGGCTTCACAGGCAAGCGCTTAACCGCTAAGCCATCTCTCCAGCCCTAAACAAAATATTTTTTAAAAACACTTTTGACTGGACTGGAGAGATCAGCAGCTAAAGGGTGTGACTGCAAGGCCTAACGACTGGGGTTCAATTACCCAGTACTCACATAAAGCCAGATACCCAAAGTGGCATGTGTATCTGGAGTTCATTTGGAGTGGCTACAAATCCTGGCAGGCCCATTCTTTCTCTCTCTCTCTCTCTCTGCTTGAAAATAAATAAATTTTAAAAATATTTTTATTGACAACTTCCATACATATAGACGAAATGTCATGTTCATAATCCCCTCCTACCACCTTCCTGTTACCTCCTCACCTTTCTCCTCCTCCACTGAATCCTTCTTTCCAACTGGTCCCTGTTCTATTCTCATGTCACCATTTTTCCCTCTGTGATGCAGGTCTTGTGTAGGTGGCATCAGCCACTGTGAGGTCATGAATGCCAAGGTCATTTTGTGTCTGGAGCACGGCATTGTAAGCGCTCCTCCCTTCCTTTGGCTCTGATACACATCTGCCTCTCCCTCCCTCCCTCCCTCTCTCCCTCTCTCTCTCAAATAAATACATAAGACTGCCTCAAAATAAAACAAGCATTTAAAAACACTGCCATGGAATACTAGTTAGTAGTAAAGGTGGAAGGAATGAAAGGAACAATTTAATAACACACAGAGCCACAGACTGCAGCTGGCTTGCTGCAGGAGATATGCGGGTGAGGAGGCCGCCCACAGTGGACAGGGTCTAGAGCTGGCGCTGATGGAGCAGATCGCCCCCCAGCCGGTTCATGGGCAAGCACGGCAGGAATAGACGCTGGCCATTGGATTCTCACGAGAACAACTCTCGGGTCAGGTTTTAGGAAACGCACTACTCCTGCCGTGTAAGGGGGTGCTCACATTAGAGAAGGATGGGCATGTGATTAACTTTCCCCTTACTCAATATCAGAAGAAGAAGAAAAACAAACGAGGCTACATTGTTTGACTTCCTTTCTTACCTGTTTTTTTTTCTCCAGCTGGGTTGTTGCCACCTAGTGGTAAGAAAGATGTGGGCTGTAAAATGTAAACGTTAAAATCTACTCTATGCCTAATGTGGTAGTGGCCTGTGCCTCTCATCTCAACCTCTGCTTAACCGAATTCAGTTAATGGGATAGTCTGTCCCGGCACTGGCTATGTATGCTTTTATACAAGGCATTATGAAATGGTGCTGGAGTCTAGAACCGCTATAGTTAAGTGGAAAGACATGTTGATCAAATCAAATGAATATAAACTTACTCAAGGTACATTTTGTTTTCTCTTCTTTCTTTTTTTTCAAGGTAGGGTCTCACTCTAGCCCAGGTTAATCTGGGATTCACTACGTAGTCTTAGGGTGGCCTTGAGCTCTCGGTGATCCTCCTACCTCTGCCTCCCAAGTACTGGGATAAAAGGCGTGCGCCACCATGCCTGGCTGTTTCCTCGTATGTACGAAAGCTTGGAAAAATAACAGCAACCACTCTCAAATATAACCATCATTCTTATATATATATTTTCAGACAGAGAAAGAGAGAGAGAGATAAAAAGAGAGACAGAGAAGATAGGCACACCAGGACCTCCAGCTGCTGCAAATGAACTCCAGATGCATGTGTTACCTTGTGTATCTAGCTTTACATGGGTACTGAGGAATCAAACCTGGGTTCTTAGGCTTTGCAGGCAAGCACCTTAACTGCTGAGCTATCTCTCCAGCCATAACCATCATTCTCTCTCTTTCTCTTTCTCTTTCTCTCTCTCTCTCTCTCTCTCTCTCTCTCTCTTTTTTTTTTTTTTTTTTTTTTTTTTTTGAGGTAGGGTTTCACTCTAGCTCAGGCTGACCTGGAATTAACTATGTAGATTCAGGGTGGCCTTGAATTCATGGCAATTCTCTACCTCTGCCACCCAAGTGCTGTGATTAAAAGCATGTGCCACTATGCCCCGGCTTATAACCATCATTCTCAGTGAAGATTAAATATCCTGATTATGATATATCATGTCACATATTTTTTCTTTTCCTTTTTTTGTTAGTTCTTTAAATTTATTTATTTATTTATTTATTTGAGAGAGAGAGAGTGAGTGAGAATGGGCATGTCAGAGTCTCCAGCCACTGCAAACAAACTCTAGATGCATGTACCACTTTGTGCAATTGGCTTACATGGGTCCTGGGGATTTGAACTTAGGTCCTTAGGCTTTCCAGGCAAGTGCCTTAACCTCTAAGCCATCCCTCTATCCCTGTTTTTTTTGTTTTTGAGGTAGGGTCTCATTGTAGCCCAGACTGATCTGAAACTCATTCTGTATTCCCAGGCTGGCCTGGAACTCACAGTGATCCTCCTACATCTGCCTCCCAAGTGCTGGGATCAAAGGTGTGCACCACCACACTTGACTATGATATACTTTTTAATGTCTGGTTGTTTTTCTCAATATACCCCCTGTGAAATTCATTTTTGTTTTTATTTATTTGAGAGAGGGAAAGAGGGAGAGAGAGAGAATGGATGCGACAGGGCTTCCAACCAATTTAAAAAATATTTTTATTTTTATTTATTTCTTTGAGAGAGAGAGAGGCAGATAGAGAGGGAGAATGGGCACACTAGGGCCTCTAGCCACTGCAAACAAACTCCAGATGCATGCACTACCATGTGCATCTGGCTTATGTGGGTACTTGGGAATTAAATCTTAGTCCTTAGGCTTTGCAAGCAAGTGCCTTAACCACTAAGCCATCTCTTAAGCCCATCATTTATATTTTTTATAAAGTTATAATGTTAACATTTTCTTGTTATTGTTTTCAAGGTAGGGTCTCACTATAGCCCAGGCTAACCTGGAACTCACTCTGTAGTCCCAGGCTGGCCATGGCAATCCTTCTACCTCTGCCTCCCAAGTACTGGGATTAAGGCCTGTGCCTCCATGCCTGGCTCTAGAAACTTTGTTTTTAAGATTCTTGTGTGTGTGTGTGTGTGTGTGTGTGTGTGTGTGTCTTTACCGCAACTCCTAATATTTTTCTCATTTTTCTCTTCCCTCTACTCACACCCTCCATTTTCTCCCCACCTTCTTCTACTTACTTTCAGGTGCATTTTTACCAGAATCTGTTCAGTCTTCTTCTGTTGGTGGGCTGTGGGAAGAAGGGGGGCCCTAGAGTCTCATGCCTCTGCGTCCTTCTTTTGGTCTGACTCATGTCCCTCCCAGCAGTCACTGAGGCCTGGCTAAGGCAACCAGTCAACCCAGACAGATGGGCTCATCCCTAGATGACCAGTCCAGCTCATGGCCCAAAGGACATGCACAACAGCAGGGGACATCAGCTATCTGATGGTGCCACACACCAGTGCCAAGCTAGTGCCACAGGCAGGCGATGGGAAAGAACCTGATGTGAGCCTTCAGAAAACATCCCAGGGAATGGGGTGAGGGCCTCTCAAACGCCGCCCAGCACTGGGAGTTGTATGGGGGACGGCCTCTCAAACCAGAACTGCTCACAGTTAGTTCATCGGGCATCGTCTGAGAGCTCTCGCTGGACCACTTGTCATTATGAAACTCTGGATTCATGAAATTATACTTCTCAGGATTGAATCAAAGATGGTTCTGGGATGGAGAGATGGCTCAGCAGTTAAGGTGCTTGCCTGAAAAGCCTAATGACCCTGGTTTGATTCCCAAGTACCCACATAAAGCCAAATGCACAAAGTGGTGCATGCATCCAGAGTTCATTTGCAGCAACTGGGGGCCCTGGCACACCCATTCTCCCTGTCTGTTTTCTCTCTATCTCTCTCTACTTGAAAATAAATAAACATTTCTTTAAAAAAAAAAGATTGTTCTAAACCAGGCATGGTGGAGCACACCTTTAACCCCAGCACTCAGGAGGCAGAGGTAGGTGGATTGCCATGAGTTTGAGGCCACCCTGAGACAACAGAGTGAATTCCAGGTCAGCCTGGATTACAGAGCAAGACCCTACCTTGAAAAATCAAACACAAAAAACAAACACACAAAGACAGGTCTGCCCCAGTTAACACAGTCCAGGTGCTAAAGGGAACCTGGCTTGATGAGGTCATGTGGCTTCTGTAGACATGACAGTGACTGTGGTCAGAGGCCCACGTCTTACTCTTCCACCTAGAAAACAGCCTGGGCTAAACACAGGTCAGCTGATAACTCTGGCATGTGTCTGGAAGCCTCCTCCTCCTACTCCTCCTCCTCTTCCTCCTCCTTCTTCTTCTTCTTCTTCTTTTTTTGTTTTGTTTTGTTTTGTTTTTTGAGGTAGGGTCTCGCTCTAGCCCAGGCTGACCTGGAATTCACTATGGAGTCTCAGGGTGGCCTCGAACTCACGGCTATCCTCCTTCCTCTGCCTCCCGAGTGCTGGGATTAAAGGCGTGCACCACCACGCCCAGCAGCCTTCTTCACTGCGTATCACCTGCCTCTAATGAGGTTCATGAGCTGAAGCGCAGGTT
Source organism: Jaculus jaculus (assembly GCF_020740685.1). Taxonomy (NCBI): domain Eukaryota; kingdom Metazoa; phylum Chordata; class Mammalia; order Rodentia; family Dipodidae; genus Jaculus; species Jaculus jaculus. Next base: position 107,923,878 of record NC_059113.1, on the reverse strand, counting down.
AATGAGGCTCCAGTGGGGAGATGGGTCCAGAAGGCTGAGCGTAGACTGAGGACAGACAGGAATGGCAACGCTCCTCGACGGGCTGCGCTCCACAGGAAAGAGGAACCCTCTGCTCTATTTTTATTCTCGTTTAGAAAAGGAACACTGTGTGTGTTTGTTCACTTCTGTATCTCCAGCACATTGAACTGTGTCTGACATGCCGGAAGTACTCCACAAGTGGGTTGATGAATAAATGCAAAAAAGCCAGCATTCGGGCTGGAGAGATGGCCTAGCAGTTAAGCGCTTGCCTGTGAAGCCTAAGGACCCCAGTTCGAGGCTTGATTCCCCAGGACCCACGTTAGCCAGATGCAGAAGGGGACACACACATCTGGAGTTCGTTTGCAGTGGCTGGAGACCGTGGTGTGCCCATTCTTTCTCTCTCTTTCTCTCTCTCTGTCACTTTCAAACAAATAAATAAAAATAAACCAAAATTAAAAAAAAAAAAAGCCAGCATTCAGGTACCAGGCGAAGAAGCAGGATGGACTCTGAACATCGTATTACTTATTTACATGTATTTATTTACTTGAGAGCGAGACAGAGGCAGAGAGTGTGTGAGCATGGACACACCAGGGCCTCCTGCCAGATGCTGCACCAGTTTGTGCATCTAGCTTTATGTGGGTACTGGGGATTGAATCTGGACCCTCAGGCTTTGCAAGCAAGTGCCTTTAATTGCCGAGCTATCTCTCTAGCCTCAGAAGTACTATTTTAAAACTTCTTAAACTGCTAATTTTTATATTTTAGTTTTATTTATTTATGAGAGAGAGAGAGATTGAGAATGGGCACACCAGGGCCTGTAGCACTGCAAACGAACTCCAGATGCATGTGCCACCATGCGCATCTGGCTTGCATAGATTCTGGGGAGCCGAACCTGGGTCCTTATGCTGTGCAGGCAAACATGTTAACCACTAAGTCATCTCTCCAGCCTCCTAAATACTTTTGACCTAGATCCATGTCTGTCAAATTCAAATTATTTATGCAAGTTTGCTTTAAAAAAAAAAACTCACAGAACTTTGCAACACAAGAGGGTTAGTATGAAGGAAAGGACTCTGGTAGAGGTGGTGACATGGTCGAAGGCACTGTTTTGTGAAGGGCCAGGCACAAAACTGAGTTTTCAGGAAAACGGGTGGATTTGCAACAAGCACCCTTGAGGCTGGGAGAGGCTGGCTGGAGACGAGATGCTAAGACAGATGGCATCTCCTATGGCCGGGCGACTTTGCTGTGTGCTCTCCTCTCCACTGGGCAGCAAGTTAAGTAAGAACATCACAGAGAGTGTTTTCTATAAGGTAAACCACAAAATAAGTTCTGTGGAAGACAAATCTTGCTGAAATGTGTGAAAAGGGAGGTATGAAACAGCCAGAACTCAAGCAAAAGAAGACAAGAGTATAAGAGTTGGGGCTGGAGAGATGGCTTAGTGGTTAAGGCGTTTGCCTGCAAAGCCAAAGGACCCCAGTTCAATTCCCCAGGACCCACATAAGCCAGATGCACAAGGGTGCACGTGTCTGAAGTTCGGTTGCAGTGGCTGGAGGCCCTGGCATGCCCATTCTCTCTCTTCCTCTCTCTGCCTCTTTCTCTCTCGCTTACTCTGTCTCTCAAATAAATAAATAAAAATAAAGTGGTTTTTTTTTTTTTTTTAAGAGTTGGGTCTGGAGACATGACTCAGTTCAGGCACTTACCTACAAAGCCTAAGAACCCAAGTTCAACTCCACAGTACCCATGTAAAGCTAAAATCACTAGATTTTCAGTGGCTAGAGGCCCTGGTGTGTCCATTCTCCCTATCTAGCAATCAGTCTATCTACCTATATCTGTCTGTCTGCCTCTCTCTCAAAAAAAAAAAAAAATAAGTAAAACATTTAAGGATGAAAAGTAGTAAAGAAGAAAGGGAGGCTGGGTGTGGTGGCTCACACCTCAATCCCTGCACTCAGGAGGCTGAGGTAGGAGGACCACAGTGAGTTCGAGGCCACCCTGAGACTACAGAGTGAATTCCAGGTCAGCTTGAGCCAGAGTGAGACCCTACCTCAAAAAGCACTAAAACAAACAAATAAAAACCACTACTGTTGGCTGGGGGATGACTCTGCAGTTAGTTTACAAGCCTGCAGGACGTCTGGCCCAGGAAGGACGTGTTGCACAGGGCCACCTGGAAGATACAGATAGAGAAGTTTCAACCCTGAAATCCTACGTGACAGGGGGAGGCTTTTGATTTCTAACCGTACGTTCCACATGTTTAGTCTTTCCTTGGGAAGATCCATTACCATTGCATCACAAGGAACTGGGTTTAGAAAGACTGTCATTTGTATCTTACATCCTATCTACTAAGCGAGGCACACAGTGGACTGGAGAGCTGGCTCAGCAGCTAAGCACTTGCCTGCAAAGCTTAGGGACCCATGGTTCGATTTCCCAGTGTTGCTACAGTCAGGTCGCAGTGCTGGCAAAAATCACAGACCAAGAGCAGCTTGTGGGAGGAAGGGTTTGCTCTGGCTTACAGACTAGAAGGGGAAGTTCCACGAAGGCAAGGAAAAATGATACCATGAGCAGAGAGGGTGGACATCACCTTCTTGCAAACAGCAGCAACAGGAGAGTGTGCCAAACACTGGCAAGAGGAAGCTGGCTACAACACCTGTAAGCCCACACCTAACAATCACTGCGTCCAGGAGGCTCTAATTCCCAAACTGCCATCAGCTGAGGACATGGCATGCCGAACACCTAAATTTATGGGGAACACCTGAATCAAACCACCACCCATGTAAAGTCATATACACAAGGTGACACATACACCTGGAGTTTTGTTTTTTCTTGGGGGGGGGGGGGCAGGGGCTAGAGGCCCTGGTATGCCCATTCATTCTCTCTACCTCTTTCTCTCTCCCTCCTTCCCTCTCCCGCTCTCTTTCTCTCTCATAAATAAATAAATCAAATTTTTAAAAAATCAACATGAAGATTTTCATCCTTTGAGCAATGTATAGGCATGAAACTGAGCCTTGTAAATTATGTCTTTGTTTCCTTACAGTGCCTTTAAGGAGAAACGGTGGCTCCAACAGTTAGGAATAGCAAGAGTCTTGGCCAAAAAGAGCATTTCTACTCTGACTACTCAAGGAAGTCTGACCGCGGGTGCAAACCTTCCCAAAATTATAAAAAACCATGGCAACCCTGGTTTGGGCAAAGACCTGGTCCAACAGAACCTCCAGTTCTAATGTCAGCATCGTCCTGAACAGTGCCAGCACCGCATGCCTGCCCCGCTTCACAGCTTCCCTAGACTCCACCCTTCAGGTGAACTTGTTGTTTCTGTTTTGTTTTTCAAGGTAGCCTCTCACTGTAGCCCAGGTTGGCCTAGAACTCACTCTGTAGCCTCAGGCTGGCCTGGAACTCACAGTGATCCCCCTACCTCTCCCTCCGTAGTGCTAGGATTAAAGGCCTCTTTTTGGTAGTAGAGTCTGAGGGAGAATTCATAAATTCAGGCTAGTTGTTGTTGTGGGGGAGGGGAGCTAAGGATGGGATACAGAATGACAGAACTTTCATTGTATCTCCTACTTTGTTTTCCTGAACTCATTTTAATTCTTTAGGATTTTAAAGTCATATAAATGTCGAACACAATAAAATGAATACTTGAAATAAAATTCTGTATAAGAAGGTCCCTAGGAGAGTTACCAGTATGTAGGTCTAATCTCTGACACCTTTGTAACTTCGACTGAAACACCTTTTTATGGTAAAGCTTACAGGGAACTGTATAAATGATAAGTGTAATGTTCAGTGGGCCTAACGATCATGCATCTGTGTCAACAATACCCCATAGGCCTGCAGAATAGCCTAGAAACCCACAGAACGCTTCTTTAAGCTCCTAAACCAATATCTATATGCAGAGGAAATTGCTATTCTGATTGAAATCTCTCCACACAAGATTTCTAAAACATTTGAATTATGTAATAGTTCACCTTTTTTTTATTTTGAGAGATTTTTCTTGAGGTAGGGTCTTGCTAGCCCAGGCTGACCTGGAATTCACTATGTAGTCTCAGGCTGGCCTCAAACTCTCAGCAATCCTCCTACCTTGGTTTCCCAAGTGCTGGGATTAAAGGCATATACCACCACACCTGAACAATAGTTCACTTTTTTTTTTTTAATTTTTTTGTTGTTCATTTTTTATTTATTTATTTGAGAGCGACAGACACAGAGAGAAAGACAGATAGAGGGAGAGAGAGAGAATGGGCGTGCCAGGGCTTCCAGCCTCTGCAAACGAACTCCAGACGCGTGCGCCCCCTTGTGCATCTGGCTAACGTGGGACCTGGGGAACCGAGCCTCGAACCGGGGTCCTTAGGCTTCACAGGCAAGCGCTTAACCGCTAAGCCATCTCTCCAGCCCAATAGTTCACTTTTGAGTGAGTTATTTTTCTTGACTTAGTGTTGTGAAATTCATTTATACAGTTGCACTTTTTTTTGTTTTGTTTTTCGAGGTAGGGTCTCACTGTAGCCCAGGATGACCTGGAACTCACCAGGTAGTCTCAGGGTGGCTTCGAACTCATGATGATCCTCTGACCTCTGCCTCCCCAGTGCTGGGGTTAAAGGGGTGCGCCACCACGCCCAGCTATGTCTTGTTTTTGAGAGAAGATGTTACCATGTAATTCTGACCAGCCTGGAACTCCACACAACCCTCCTGCCTTGCCTCCCAAGTGCTAGGATTACAGGTATGAGCCTCCACACCCGCCCTAGTAGTACATGCTTTACCACTTACTGAGTTAGTAGTTAGTGTTCTAATTATGAATGCTCCATATGATCTGTTCAACTGCAATGACACTTCCACTGTCTCCACTTTTGATGTAGGAATAAAGCATGAATAAACACTACTGTAAACTCTTTTTCCGGATTTGTGTTCTTATTTGTTTTGGGTAAATACCTAGGAATGGAATTGTTCAATAACAAGGTAAATGTATACCTAATGTTCTAAGAAATTGCCCAAGAGTTCTCCAAAGTAGTTTTAAGATTTCACACTTACACCAGCAGTTTGTAAGCATTCTCTTCCACACGTCTCATGAAGCTTTGCTGTCATAGGCATTCATTTTTGATCATTCTAGGAGATTTGATTTCCTTCCTTCCTTTTTATTTTTGAAGTATTGGGGGCAAATCCAGGGCCTGGTGCATGCAAGGGAAGCAGTCTGCCACTAAGCCATGGTCACATGGATTTGCAATGGCATATCATTGGTTTTCATTTTCAATTTCCTGACGACTATGATGTTTAATACTTTCTCATGCACTTATATTACATTTGTATGTGCTCTGTTGTTAAGTATCAGTACAAGATTTTACCTCTTTTAGAGACTGATTGAGATGGGGAGGGGATATGATGGAGAATGGAGTTTCAAAGGGGAAAGTGGGGGAAGGGAGGGTATTACCATGGGATGGAGATATATATATATATATTGGTTTTTTGATTTTTTTTTGAGGTAGGGTCTCACTGTAGCCCAGGCTGACCTGGAATTCACTATGTAGTCTCAGGCTGGCCTCGAACTCACGGCGATCCTCCTACCTCTGCCTCCCAAGTGCTGGGATTAAAGGTGTGCGCCACCACGCCCGGCACCATGGGATATTTTTTACAATCATGGAAGTTGTTAATAAAACTTTGAAAAAGAAAGATTTTACCTCTTTTAAATACTGAGGGTTTGGGCCTGGCATGGTGGTGCACACCTTTAATCCCAGCACTTGGGAGGCAGAGGTAGGAGGATCACCATGGATTCAAGGTCACCCTGAGACTACATGGTGAATTCCAGGTCAGCCTAAGCTAGAATGAGACCCTACGTTAAAAAAAAAAAAAATGAGGGTTGGAGAGATTTCTTGGTGGTTAAGACACTTGCCTGCAAAGCCTAGTGGCCTATACTTCATTCCCCAGTAGCCATGCAAAGCCTGATGCACAGTGGTGTATGTACTGGAGTTCATCTGCAGCAGCTGGTGGCATGGTGTGCCCATTCCTCCACCCTCCCACTCTCTCTGCTTGCAAATGAATAAATAGATAGATACTTTTTAAAAGATGAGGTTGACACAGAGAAGAGCTGGAAAAACTTCCAATGTTCACTTCTGCCTGGGAGACTTAGATTACAGAAAGAGGTGAACTTGTGAATTGGATCTCCAACACTCCTAGATATAGAAGCTAGCAGTGATGTCTTCTTCCCTCCCTCTCCTTTTCCCTCACCAAAAGAATCATATTCCTGTAAATTAACATTCTACTTTCTCTCATCTTTGAATCAAAATAGATGAGAAGAAAGTTTGAAAAGTGACAAAATTCTCATACAGCCTCAAAAAATAAGAATAGTGACATTTATCTGGGTGTGGTGGTGCACGTTTTTAATCCCAGCACTTGGGTGGCATAGGCAGGAGGATCACTGTGAGTTGGAGGTCATCCTGGGACTACAGGGTGAGTTTCAGGTCAGCCTGGGCTACAGTGAGACCCTACCTCAAAAAAACAAAAATAAAAATAAAGTAAATAAATAAAATAAAATTGGGCTGGGGGATGGTTCAGTGGTCAAAATGTTTGTTTGCAAAGCTTGCCAGATCAGGTTCGGGTCCCCAGTACCCATGTAAAGGCAGATTCACAAAGTGGCACATGGAGTCTGTAGTTCCTTTGCATTGGTAAGAGGCCCTGGTGCGCCCAAATTCCCACATCTCTGTCCTTGCAAATAAATGAATGAAAAGATGAGTAAAACCAGTGACATTGATCTGAATCCTGAAAGTATGTGTCATTTCTCATCACAAAGATCTTTATCTCAATATAGACAACTCAAATCTTGTTTCAGAGATTGGAGATACTGTTCAGTAGCATAGAACTTATTTAGCATATGTGAAGTCCTGGGTTTAATCCTTAACACCAAAAAAACCCAAACGTTGTTGTTGTGGTTGCTATTACTAGATTTTGCTAGGTAGGGTCTCGCTCTAGCCCAAGCTGTCCTGGAATTCACTATGTAGTCTCAGGGTGGCCTCGAACTTTCAAGCCCGATGCCCGGCTGCAAACATTACTTTTTCTCTAGATTACAAGCCTTCAGCGTTCAGCCTGCTGCACCGAAGGCAGATGGGCAAGGGATCTAAGAGCCTCCTCCCAGTTTCAACACATACATCTTCTGATCCTTCTTTCTTCATTTGTGCAAAGGAGGCCATGGCTATTGGAACTATTAAATGGAATCAATAGCATGAGAACAGTTGTGTGCCAGCTAATGCCCGAAGCTTCGGTTGCTTAACTTGTCTGTTCCCTTTTCTCTACGGGACATAGAAATGGCCTACGCGCAGGTTTCCTACGAACTGTAAGAACGCTCCTGTGTTTGATCAAGTGTTGCAAACACAAGCGGGCAGGTGGGGTTGCTTCTGAGCGCCCCACTCCGCACGTGTAGCGCTGCGCTCTCTCCCCGCGGGCAGCACGGTTGATCCCCGCGGGCTCCGCCGCACAGCGCACCCCCGCGCCCGCAGCGCCGCAGCCGTGGGCCGCGGGCCGGGCCGCCACAGCCCGGAACCCAAAGCTCGGGCTGTGAGGCGGCGCCGGACGCTTCTCCTCGGGGACGCGAGCGCCGGAAGGGGCGGGGCCGCGGGCGGGGAGGATGCTGCTGGAGCTGTCGGAGGAGCACCGGGGGCACCTGGCCTTCCTGCCGCGCGTGGACGCCGCGGGTGAGGGCGCGGCCGGGCGGCCGGGGGGCCGGCGGGCGCGGGCGGGCGGCCGGGCGGGCCGGGGGCCGGCGGGGAGCCCGCGCTCACGCCCTCCTCGCTTGCGTTGCAGTGGTCGTGGAGTTTGGGCGGATCGCCGTGGAGTTCCTGAGGCGGGGATCGAACCCCAAGATCTACGAAAGCGCAGCCAGTAAGAAAGGGAGTTCGGGGCTGGAGGGATGGCTCAGTGGTTAAGGCACTTGCCTGAGCCGCCAAAGGACCCAGATTCCCCAGGACCCACTAGGGGCGCATGGGTCCGGAGTTCCTTTGCAGTGGCTGAAGGCCCTGGCACACCCATTCTTTCTCTCTGACTCTCTGTCTCAAATAAATTAATAAATATTTTTTAAAAATTTTTCAAAAAGTGGTGGAGAAGCCAGGCGTGGTGGCACACGCCTTTAATCCCAGCACTCGGGAGACAGAGGTAGGAGGATCGCCGTGAGTTCACTATGTAGTCACAGGCTGGCCTCAAACAGCAATCCTACCTCTATCTCCTGAATGCTGGAACTAAAGGGATGTGCCACCATGCCTGCCAAAAATGTTTTTCTTTTTCTGTTTTTTTTTTTCTTTTGTTTTTAAGGTAGGGTCTCACTGTAGCCCACTGCAACCTGGAAACCACTATATAGTCCAGGCTGGCCTCAAATTCACAGTGTTCCTCCAACCTCTGCCTCCCGAGTGTTGGAATTAAAGGCGTGCACCACCGTGCCCGCCAAAAATATTTCTTTAAAAAAGGAGCAGACAGCCCTGAAACATCTCTATCATACCTTCCAAGGCTCAGGGTCTGTTGCGGAAGAGGTGGCAGAAACAATGTAAGAGCCAAAGGAAGGGTAGGACTAGACATAAAATGGCCTGGATATCCATGACCTCACAGCGCCTGACACTACCTACACGAGACCATCATAAGAAGAGGAAAAGAGCATGACATCAAAATAAAAGAGAGACTGAGAGGGGGAGGTGATATGATGGAGAGTGGAGTTTCTAAGGGGAAAGTGGGGAGAGGGAATTACTATAGGATATTGTCTAAAATTATGGAAGTTGTCAGTAAAAATATAATAAAATTTTTAAGAAGGAATTGAGCCAGGCGTGGTGGCACACGCCTTTAATCCCAGCACTCATGAGGCAGAGGTAGGAGGATCGCTGAGAGTTCCTGGCCACCCTGAGACTCCATAGTGAAGTCCAGGTCAGCCTGAGCTAGAGTGAGACCCTCCCTCGAAAAACAAAACAAAACAAACGGAGCCAAATGAGAACAGGCAGCCCAGCCCAACTGTTAGTGGTCCTCTTTGAAAACATGGGATGGGCCTGGAGAGATGGCTTAGTGGTTAAAGTGCTGCCTGCATGCAATGCCTAAGGACAAGTTCGACTCCCCAGAACCCCCATAAGCCAGATGCATATACTGGTGTAATGTGTCTGGAGTTCGTTAACTATGGCTAGAGGCCCTGGCATGCCCCTTCTCGCTCACTGTCTCTTGTCTAATAAATAAATAATAAAGAAACAGTGGAATAATGTTAAGTTTGCTTGTTTGTTTTGTTTTGAGGTAGAGTCTCGCTGTAGCCCAGGCTGACCTTGAACTTAGTGATCCTCCTACCTGTGCCTCCTGAGTGTTGGGATTAAAGACATACACCACTGCCGGCCGTGGTGGCGCCCGCCTTTAACCCCAGCACTTGGGAGGCAGAGGTAGGAGGATCACCATAAGTTCAGGGCCGCCCTCAGACTAGTAAATTCCAGGTCAGCCTGAGCTAGAGTGAGACACTACCATGAAACTCCCCCTCCCCCCCCCAAAAAAACAGTCATACACCACCATTCCTGCCAAAGAGGACTTTGAACAAAAGAATACATTTCACACAATGATTTGTTCCCTTTTTCTTTCTTAGGAAAACTCAGTGTGAGTAGTGACACGATCCAGCATGGTGTGGAAGGACTGACATACCTCCTCGCTGAGAGCTCGAAGCTCATGGTAAGTAAGGGCTGCTGACAGCTTCTGTAGTACCTGGATCCTCAAAAAAGAAGAGCTGGAGAGATGGCTTAGCTGTTAAAGTGCTTGCCTGCAAAACCTAAGGACCCAGGTTCGATTCTCCAGGACCCACATAAGCCAGATGCGTAAGTTGGCACATGTCTAGAGTTCATTTGCAGTGGCTGGATGCCCTGACGCACCCATTCTTTCCCTCTCTCTGTCTTTCTCTCTCTCTCTCAAATAAGCAAATAAATAAAAGTAAATATTTTAAAAAGAAAAACATGCCAGGCTCTTCTAAGGAAAGCTAAATTTAAGCCCGATGTGGTGGTGCATGCCTTTAATCCCAGGACTAGGGAGGCAAAGGTAGGAGGAACACTGAGTTCAAAGCCAGCCTGAGATGACAAAAAAGAAAAGAAGAAGAAAGAAAAGAAAAAGATATAGTTACAGCTAGGGTTGAAGAAATGGTACATTGGTTAAAGGCACTTGCTTATAAGCCTGCCGACCTGGGTTCAGTTCTCCAGCATCAATCTAAAGCCAGATGCAAATAATGGCACATGTATCTCCCATGTCTGGCTTTCATTTGCAAGCAAGAGACCTTGGCATATGGTGCCACATGCATAGGAATAAAAGTACAGATGTTACTACGCATCTTAGTTGTGTTAGGCACCTGTGTGTTAATAATGTTACTGAGTCCTAAGAGAATTTGTGAAGACTCACCTAAGTGATGAATACCCAAATGATAACCATCTCATCATCAGCTGATAGGAAAACCTCTTGCTAGGATTAATGATGTTTGTCTCTGATTCTGCATGTTTTAAAATCATGTGACGTGTGTGTCACCTAAGAGAGAGAAGAAGCAAAACAGCTTGTTATCTGCATATTAGCAATACATGCTTGAAAAGTCAGCAACAAAACTGGGCATCTTGGCTGGGCATGGTGGTACATGCCTTGAATCTCAGCACTCAGGAGGCAGAGGTAGGAGGATCACTAGAGACTACATAGTGAATCCCAGGTCATTCTGGGCTATAGCGGGACCCATACCCATCCCCTAAATTTTGGAATGGCACATGATGATTGTCTTTAAGGCATGTTACAGACAATTAGGGGATATAATATACTTTTTTATATATTTTATTTAGTTAAGAAAGAGAGAGATAGAGGCAGAGAACAAGAGAGAATGGGCATGTCAGGGCCTCCAGTCACTGCAAATGAATTTCCAGACACATGCTCCCCCTTGTGCATCTGGCTAACGTGGGTCCTTGGGAAACAAATCTGGGCCCTTTGGCTTTGCAGTCAAATGCCTTAACCACTAAGCCATCTCTCCAGCCCCTATATATACATACCTTTTGTGACTAATAAGTATCTTAGCATTTACTAAGCAAAGATAAGTCTTGATGTTCTGTTAAACTCCATTTTCGTTCAGATTTCTGAGCTGGATTTCCAAGAGTCTATTTCTGCTCTGGGGTTCTCTGAAGAACTGAACAACTTGTTACTTCAGCTTTATTCCGACAACAGAAAGGAGATCAGAGCAATTCTGAGTGAGTTAGCACCAGAGCTTCCCAGTTACCACAACCTCGAATGGCGACTAGATGTGCAGGTATGGCTCTTTTGTTTGTGCTTTTGCAACCTGACATTGAATATAAGAACTACGTAAAGCTTGGGATCTACTTACCTGATTACTTTTGCCTGAGAGGCATTCTCATGTCTCCTGTCGATGATTGCTTCTTCCCTTCTTTCCAAAGGTAACCGGCATCTTGACTTCTCACAACAGGCTTTTACATCTTTTTCATCTGTGTGCAGTGATGGGGGCTGGACATAGGACAGTGTGGTAGGGCACCATGGCTTGGGTGAGGCCCTGGGGTCAATCCCCAGCATCAAAAACCATAAACAGAAAGACCAGCAAACCTTTTATTGTGTCTGGCTGCTTTTGCAAAACATTTTTGTGAGATTTACGGTTTTTGTTTTTAAATATATTTGATGTGTGTATGTGTGGCGTGGTGCCCTATATGGTGGTACCGTTGTCTGCAGTGGGGTGCTTCTTGCTGTGGGTGGCTAAAGTAGAACAGCCCACTCCATGTCTTCCACCTGGTCTTGTTTTGAGCTGGTCTCTGCTGATTCCAGAGCTCGCAGGGCTCCAGTGATTCTCGTCTCGCTCCCAGGGGCTGGGCTTGCAGTCCTGACCAGCTATGATGTAGGATCTGGAGATCTCAGTGTTACCCAGGCTGGTCTCAGGCTCCTGGGCTTGTGATCCTTCTGCCTCCGCATCTCAGCTTGTAGTAATGGGATGAGAACTGTGTGCTGCCGTGGCTCTTTTATTTAAGTGTCTTTAAAGATGCAAAAATGGCCTGGAGAGATGGCTTAGCAGTTAAGGCACATATCTGCGAAGCCTAAAGATTTAGGTTCAATTCTCCAGGTCCCACATAAGCCAGATCCACTAGGTGGCACATGTGTCTGGAGTACATTTGCAGTGGCTAGAGGTCCTGGCACACCCATTCATCCTCTATCTCTCTCTCCTTCTCTCTCTCATTCTCTTTCTCTAATAAATAAATAATTTTTAAAAAAATAGCAAAAATGTGAATCTTGCCAGATGTGGTGCACACGTTTAATCCCAGCACTCAGGAGGCAGAGGTAGGAGGAATGTCCTGAGTTCAAGACCACCCTGAGACGACAGAGTGAGTTCCCAGGTTGAAAGTTAATACCTACTTGAAATCTCCTCAGGTTGGCTTCCTGTCCTTTCTCTGCTCCTCTGAACGCGCTCTGACCCCTCCTGCCTTCTCGCAGAGCAGGGCCTGCCGCCCCGCCCCGTGCTGCCTGCCAGCTCGGCTTCTTCCGGCTCCTTGGGAAGCACGGTGCTCTCTAGACCACACTGGTGCCCTGGGGCTGAGTGCTGCTGCCTCATATTAGTCCTTCTTAACAGCCAAGATTTTATCTATATATGCCTTGAAATTTTTACTTAGATCTTCTGAAATTCTTTTCTTAGGTGTTTTGGGTCTTTTTTCTTATTGTATCAGAGGAGTTATATACTTGACCACTAATTTTTTTAGTTATATGAATAATGCAAAATACCTTTTTCTTTTTAAGGGTCTGTCCTCTCTCCATCTTAAGGTACCCTTTGAAGAAAATGTAGTAATGTTCATGTGGTTAATCGGTTTGCTTTGTGGTGTGTGCTTCACTGTATCATGTTTAGGGACTCTTTCCATACCATAAAGTATCATTTGTAGTCTCAGTTTTTCGGTTTTTTATAAAAATCTTTTTGTTTTTCTTTTAGTTTTTGGTTCGGGGGGAGGGGTTGTTTGTTTGCTTTTGTTTTTTGGGGCAAGGTCTCCGTCTAGTCCAGCCTGTCCCAGAACCTCTTTAGTCTCACGGTGGCCTCAAACTCACGACACCCCCTTACTTCTGCCTCCCGGGTGCTGGGATGGACGGAGGCCCGGCCGCAGCTTACTTTGCACTTCGCAGCCCGTGACTCCTCTTAGCTGTGCCTTTCTCATGGTGGGAGGAGAGTGAATGTGCAGGCTGTGGCGAGATTACACATGGTTCTGTGCTCTTCCCCCTCGAAGCTTGCCAGCAGAAGTCTCCGGCAGCAGGTCAGACCGTCCGTGACAATGAAGCTGCACCTGACGCAGCACGGCGACCGCGACACCAGAGTCCTGCAGACAGACCCGGCCACCTTGCTGCACCTGGCGCAGCAGCTCGAGCGGGCGTTGGACGAGATGAAGACCAGCCACTGTGGAAGAGTAGTCCGCAACATCAAGTAGTGCCACCGGGGCGCCCTGCTCCCTCTGACGGGATGACGCACATCTTAATTTGATTGCTTTGGTTACTTGAGGCAGCGTCTCACTAGCCAGGCTGACCAAGGCAGGCTTCAGATTCAAGGAGATCCTCCTTCCTCTGCCTCCCAAGTGCTGGGGTTAGAGTCCTTTGCCATGACGCCCAGCCGCAAGTTTGATTTCTTATTAATTGAGGGTGTTCATCTAGAATCCACGGAATTTCTTTTCCTAAACAGGATACTGAAGTCGGACTGGAAGCTACTGTAAAGTTCCTTTCTTGGTGCTAAACGTGGTCAGCTTCTTGAGAGATTAAAATGCATCTTAAATGTGCAAATGGGATTCAATCAACTAACATGAATCTGCATATCTGAATATTCTCCTAGTTTGGGTATTTTTGGTATGCTTTATTATTTTCTTTCATGATCAAAATTTGAAAATAAAATTGACAATGCAACACTATTGCTATTTGGAATATTTCTAGACATTTCAATATTTCTTGACTTTTGAAAGCACCCTACAATGTTAATAGCCACGGAATAATTTAAAGTACAGAGGATCTGTGTAGCAGCCCATGTACGTGGATCTGGGCAGCGTGTGTCCTTGGTGTGTGGAGGCACGTGGCGCTCACTGCACTGCTGGAGGAGCGCGCCCTTGTGAGGCGTCACAGAGCTGGGCCAGCGCCAGCCCACCCCTGGGCGGCCAAGGAGCTGCTGTTTGCATTATACAGCGTGCACAGGAGCAGTATGATCACGTCTTCATGCTCTGAATATGAACTAGTCCATTTTTGTAATTTTGCTTAAATAAAGTATAAAAATAGGAAGGGCTTTTACTGCATTATCAGCAAATATCTCTCCTTCCTTGAAAACTTGATTCTTTTCTTTTTTTGAGGCAGGGACTCAGTAGAGACCAGGCTGACCTGAAGCTCAGTGTACCCCAGGCTGGCCTTAAAAGTGTTGGACTCAAAGGCGTGCACCATCATACCCATCTTATTTTCTTCATATATAGTTTCTTCATTTATTTGCAAGCAAAGAGAGAGTATGTGCATGCCAGGGTGCAAACAAACTCCAGGCACATGTGTGGCTTATGTGGGAACTGGGGAATTGAACTCAGGTCATTAGACTTTGGCAGGCAAGCACCTTAGCCTCTGAGCCATCTCTGCAGCCCTCATTTTCTTTTTAAGTAGATAACTAAGCTATTTTCCTGAGAAATTCGGGTGCTGATGTTTTTAGATCAGCTTCAGAGAGAACCATGAAACTGTGGTAGATTAGGGAAGGGCAAAAGTGGGGATTATCTATGTTTCCAGGGCCTTAGGTTAAAATTCTTATCATGAAATAACCCATAGGCCTTTAGGACCATCACACTTCAAGCTGCCTGGTAGTTTCTAGCAACACTTTGCCTCATCAATTAGAGAATTTTCCGGTCATAGTAACATTTTCTTCTCTGTGGAGGAGGGAGCTCAGCAGGGAAGAGAGGCCAGTGACTGGAAAACCCACTTGAAATTCCCGCTCATGGTTCTCTGCAAGCATGTGGGCTACCGTGCTCCTGTAAGGTGTGTTCTGTAGTTATAAAGCAAGTGCATAACCACACACTCGCAAGCCGGGATCAGGATAAGTTTTATACTCAGACTCAGTGCAGTTACAAGATAAACAGCTTCACAAGAAGAAGGAAACTGACTGGCAGTGTACATCCTTGGGTATCGGAGCAACATGCTAGGGCTAGAGAGGGCTCAGTTGGTTAAGGTGCTTGCCTGCAAGACCTAATGACCCAGGTTCATTTCTCCAGTACCCACGTAAAGCCAGATGCAGAAAATGGTACATGCATGTGGAGTTCATTTTCAGTGGTAAGCGGCCCTGGCACACCCAAAGCCAGATACATAAAGTGGCACATGCACCTGGAGCGCCTTTGCTGCTGGCAGCTAGAGGCCCTGACGCGCCCGTATTTATTCATTCCTCTGCAAAAAATAATAAATAAATAAAAATGATACTAATTAAAAAGCAGCTGGTTACTGCCATGAGACTTGTTCATTATTGCTCCAGCGGGTGCATCTTGCCTGGCAGGTTGGAAATGAGGCCTGCACGATCCACGGCTGAGAAGGATGATTGGTGACTCTCTTGCAGGCGGGCGGCTCCTCCTAGCGCTGTGGAAGCAAGTCAGGAGCTAGCAAGCTTCCAGGTCAGTCACTTGATTTCTCCATGTCTAGCAACGAAGACACATAGTATCTCCAGCAAAAAAGATCCCACCACCTCGTGCTCGTGGGCACCCAACAGCGGTGGCAGTATCTCCTGATGTTTGGGTGGGAAGGCCCAGAGAAGGGCCAGTGACTCACAGAGGTGGCAGACCTGACACTGCGGTTTTCATACAGTCTTACAAGAAGAGAGAGGAGCTTTTCCACTCATACAATTCAAGCTTTTGTTTTGTTTTGTTTTTTGTTTTTGAGGTAGGGTCTCACTCTGGCCCAGGCTGACCTGGAATTCACTATGTAGTCTCAGGGTGGCCTCGAACTCATGGCGATCCTCCTACCTCTGCCTCCCTAGTGCTGGGATTAAAGGCGTGCACCACCGCGCCCAGCTCTGAAACTTTTTTTCCCCCCTCTGTGTGTTTTTAGTTTATTGGAGCATTTCTGTGTGTGTGTATGTGTGTGTGTGTATATATATATATATATATATACACATACATACATACATACATACATGGTGTATGTTGAGCATAATTCCCTTAATACACCCCATCCTCCCTTTTCTCACCCCTCAGGCCTTCTTGGTCCTCTTTATACCCTAAGACAGTTTTGTGTCTGTTTACCTTCCCTGTTGCTGAGATAAAGCATTTGATTAAAAGTAGCTGATGGGAGGAATTTTTTCTGTTCTGGCTTACAGTCTCCAGAGAGCGGCTTGATGCAGGGCAAGCACAGCATGGGCAGAGGCTGCACGTCACCTTTGCTACAGCAGGCAGAAAACAGTGACAGGAGAGTGAACCAGATTTAGCAAGAAGAAGCTGTCAATAACACCCATAAGCCCACCCCCAACAACACACCTCCAGCAAGGCTCCACCACCCAAACTGCCATCAGCTGGGGACCCAGCATCATGAGTTTATAGGGGACATCTGATTCAAACCACCACATTCCACCCTGGACCCCTTGAACGCATGACCATCCATGATGTGAAATGCCATGCATTCAGTCCAACTTTAAATGTCTCCATAGTTTTTCTCAATCCCAGCATTGTTCAAAAGTCTTTATAGCCCAAAGTTTCTTAATGGTGAGCCTGTAAAACCAAAAGCACATAGTAGCACAGAGTATACATTCACACTACAAAATATGACATTGCAAGGACAGCTTGAGCCAATGCAAGATCTAAAACAAACAGGACAAACATCAAATCCTGTAGCTCCAGGTCTGACATTTGTAACCAGTAAGGAAGTCTAGGGTTCCAATTCCACCTTTCGCTGGGCTGCTTATGGCCTGGGGAAAACTCCACTCTGAGCCTTTAACTGTCCTTTGTAGCTGTCCCACAGTCCTGATATCTCCATATTCCTTGGGTCTTTCTTCATAGCTGTATACAATGATCTTACTGGGTCTCCATACAGGGATTTTAAACCCGCTTCCTATTGCCCCATCTGAGTGGCTCCAAGAACCGTGGGCACTTCATGACCTGCTTCCTTGCATTTTTCATACTTCCAAAACCAGTGCCAGGTGGGCAGCATAGGCAAATTTCTAAATGGGGGGGGGGGTGATAAAGCAAGACCCTCCTTCACCAGTCTTTCTTTAAAGCCCCTTCCTGTAAAAAAAGAAAAATTGTATTCCTATGCTAGCATGAGCTCCTTAACCGGTAATCTTTACTACATCCTAAGTGGCCTAAAACCAGTCTCTGAGCCTGTGACTTTAATCTTGGTTACCCTTCTTTCTGTGGCGAGCTTTACATCTTTCATATCTCTTTGTTCTATATGGCCACCAAGCGCACCAGTCCGGTACTTTCAAATTCTCAGGCCGTAGGCAGAAGACGAGCAGCCTTTCTGCCAGTAGGCAGTTCCATCAAAGTTCTTCCCCACCCCCCGAAACATCACAAGCTTTCACAGTCCACAGTTCTTGTTGCATTTAGCATTTGAAAACCCTTACTAGAAGAGCCCGTCAAGCTCTGCTTACAGCACTGTAAGGCTTCTCCAGTCCAAAGTACCAACTCCTCCCATACTCCTCCTACATCTTCCAAAAGACCCCAAACACCATGGTCAGCAATGATCCCACATCTTAGTAACAATTTTCTGTTACAGTTCCCTCCTTGTTACTTGGAAAGCATCTAACCAAAAGTAGATGATAGGAGGAATTTATTTTTTAATTTTGGCTTACAGTCTTGAGGGGGAATCTCCATGATGGCAGGGGAAAGTGTGGCATGAGCAGAGACTACATGTCACCATAGCAGCAGGAAAGTGAGCTAGATTCTAGCCAGGGGAAGCGGTTTATAAACACCCCTAAGCCTGCTCCCAAAACACGCTTCCTCCAGCAAGGCTCCAGCTCCCAAACTGCCATCAGTCCAGGCATTCAGAATTTGGGAGTTCATGGGGGGACATCTGATTCAAACCACCACATCTCTGATTCAAATCATCATATATCAAATGTATGTATGTAGAGCTGAAGAAATGGCTTAGCAGTTAAGGGGCTTGCCTGCAAAGTCAAAGGACCCAGGTTCAAGTCCCCAGGACCCACATAAAGCCAGATGCACAAGGTGGCACATGCGTCTGGAGTTTGTTTACAGAGGCTAGAGATCCTGGTGTGCCTATTCTCTCTCTATGCACCTCTTTCTCTCAAATAAATAAAAATTTAAAAATATATAACAATTTTTAAATTTGATATTTTTAATTATTCTTTGTTTTTTAACTTTTTTATTGACAACTTGCATAAATTATAGACAAGATACAACAATTTTATAGACCAATTGATTTAATTTTCTTACTATGGTTATCTCCACTTGCATCCATTTTTCTTGCAAAGGACAAAACCTCCTGGGTCTGCACAGACTGGGGTTACAGGCATGCTTGGCCACGCGCAGCTCCTTCCATGGGTTCTGGAGAATTGAACTCGGAGAGAGTCACGCTTGCAGGACGAGCTCACTTATCCACAGGGCTGTCTTCGCAGCCGCTGATTTGCATTGCTCTGAGGGCTACTGAAACTGAAGCTGAACAGTTTCTTGTGTCCACTGGCCACTTGTATTTCCGGTCGGTCTCTCATTGCCTATCCATCCCTTAGACTGTATTTGATCTGTGCCATTGTGTGTTTTCACAGCATGTTCTACATCTTAACCCTTTTTTTTTTTAATTTTTTGTCGGATGTTGGGATGATCGAGTTCTGTAGTCAACTTGATCAGATTAGGAGTTCAAGTGACAGGCCTCCTGAGCAGAACTCTGGGGGGCTTCCAGGAAAGACTCACTGAGGGGAAGGAAGTGCCTCCTCCAAAGGGGGAAGCCCAGCCCAGCATGGTGGCACACACCTTTAGTCCCAGCAGTCGGGAGGCAGAGATAGGAGGATAGCCCTGAGTTTGAGGCCAGGCAGAGACTCCATAATGAATTCCAGGTCAGCATGGGCTAGAGTGAAACCCTACCTCGGAAAAACAAAACAAAACACAGTGGGCAGCCCCTGTGGCGGTGAGCTACATATAAAGATGCTCCAAGAGAACACGGAGGCTCTCTCCTGGCTGCCGGCTCCTGCGAGCATCCGTCCACCTTGTAGCCACCGACTATGGACCTTGGGACCCCGTTTCACCAGCTTTCCAGCACAGGCTGAAGACCAGCAGCTCTCCACGAGCCCACCAGGCCTTCAGTGCAAGACTCAGTAGCTTCCAACTCCCAGGCTGTGGACAGCCATTGTTGGACTGCCCGACCTGCATCTGTACCCCAGGACCCACATAGCCAGATGCGCAAGGTGGCACATGCGTGTGGAGTCTGTTTGCAGTGGCTGGAGGCCCCGGCATGCCCATTCTCAAATAAATTAAATATTTTTAAAAAATAAAATGAAAAAAATAAGGGCTGGAGAGATGGCTTAGCGGTTAAGCGCTTGCCTGTGAATCCTAAGGACCCCGGTTCGAGGCTCAATTCCCCAGGACCCAGGTTAGCCAGATGCACAAGGGGGCGCACGCGTCTGGAGTTCGTTTGCAGTGGCTGGAAGCCCTGGAGTGCCCATTCTCTATATCTCTCTCTCTAACTGCCTCTTTCTCTCTGTCTCTTGCTCTCAAATAAATAAATAAACATAAAACAAAATTTTTAAAAAAATGAAAAAAATAAAGTAAAATGAAGGGCTGGAGGGATTGCTTAGTGGTTAAGGCACTTGCCTGGAAACCAGATGTACAAGGTGACACACGCATCTGGAGCTCATTTGCAGTGGATGGAGGCCCTGGCATGCCCAATTCTCTCTCTCTCTTCCTTCAAATAAGTAAATAAATAAATAAAAGTAGCCGGGCGTGGTGGCGCACACCTTTAGTCCTAGCACTGGGGAAGCAGAGGTAGGAGGATCACTGGGAGTTCGAGGCCACACAGTGAGACCCTGAGACTACACAGTGAATTCCAGGGCAACCTGGACTAGAGTGAAACTCTTCCTCAAAAAACAAAACAAAATAATAATAATAAATAAATAAAAGTATTTTAAAAAGAGAAACAATAGGGGAGAACGGAATATTTCTGTCTTTCTCACCAACAATATGAGGTCTTTTACCTCTTCCTTTTTTTTTTTTTTTTTTTTTTTTTTCCTTTTTAGTTTTGAGATAGGGTCTTGCTGTAAGCCAGACTGACCTGGACCTCACTATGTAGTCTCCGGGTGGCTTCGAACTCACAGTGATCCTCCTACCTCAGCCTCCTGAATGCTGGGATTAAAGGCGTGCGCCACCACGCCCAGCTTCCTCTTCCTTATTTTTTATTACTCTTTATTTTCTTACACAGAGGTCTAACTCACTTACTTACGTATGGCATTGTGTGGATAGATAACCAGCAGATGTTAAGACATTTTCTACCTCTTTTGCACAGCTCAGATTCAGTTGTGTTAAATATTTATTAAGTGTTCGGGAAACCCGTGTTGTGTGTGGAACCAAGGATAAAGTCCTAACTCTCTGGGACTTGAGTGTGCTCTCAGGCCATTCCAGCCTCTGAAATTATTTAATCCAGTAAACTCTCTAGGATCTCCTGAGGGGATGTTCTGGGCAGGGGGTGGGGGTGCTCTGGGGTCTGGAGGAGGATTGAGCCGTGTAGGTGAAAGCTGGAGTCACTAGGGAACGCTGGCTGGGGGACAGCAATTACCCCTTCCCTCTGCTGCAGAAGCGGGGTTCCCTGAGGTAACGAGAGGTGAGATGGGAAAAGCAAATTCAGTTCTTTCTTACCTGCATGCCAATGTTGTGATTGTCACAAATCCAAGGAAAAGTGGATGCCTGTGGTTTTAAGGAATGTGCTTAGTTCACAGAACGAAAAGGCTTCTCAGTTAGCTCAAAGCACAAGAAATGCAGATCAAAATTCAGAGAATGAGGAAAAGAAAATCCAGAGAAGGTTGAGTTTCATGGGGCAAGTATAGATGGGTAGGATATGATTGAATGGCTTGGTCTGAAAACTGTGTGTTTTTATTGCAAATAAACAAAAACTTCTTCAGAGCTCAAGTGAGTTCAAGTGCTACATCATAATAACATTGCTAAGAGCCCAGCCAAGGTTGTAAATCGTTTTATTATTTTGTTTTCACCGCTTGCTCTTTTTTAATACTTTATTTTTATTTATTATTTGAGAGAGAGAGAATGGGCACACCAGGTCCTCTAGCTGCTGAAAATGAACTCCAGGCACATTTGCCCCCATGTGCATCTGGTTTACATGGGTCCTGGAGAATCAAACCTGGGTCCTTTGGCTTTTCAGACAAGAATCTTAACCTCTGAGCCGTCCCCTCCAGCCCTCACTGCTGTGCCGTCTTATTCTATAGCCCAGGCTAGCTTGAAGCCTTATTTACCTAAAAAAAATATTTATTTACCTAAAAAAAATGAGCAAGTCACCATGCATATTTTTAAGGCCAAAATGATTTATCTTATGGCATGAGCAATGTAATTAAAACCTTTTAAAAAATGTTTAGGCTTTCTGGGGGCTGGAGAGACTGCTCTATGGTTAAAGCACTTGCCTGCAAAGCCTAAAGACCCCAGTCTGGTTCTCCAGTACCCACATAAGCCAAATGCACAGAGTGGCACATGCAATTGGAATTTGCTTGCAGCGGCTAGAGGCCCTAACATGTCCATTCTCTTTCTTTCTATCCCCTCTGTCTCTCTCTGCTTACAAATAAATGAATTTTTTTTTAAGTTTCAGCTTTCAAGGATATAATTATTGGGCATTCTTTTCTATGATTTATTTTTCTTTCTCTTTGTATTTGCCAAGACATAAATACCAAATTCCATGAAGTACTTAGGCTCTTATAATGATTTCTTTTCATGTCAACCTTTTCATTTAAGACTCCACCCTACCTTTTATTTTTTAAAAATATTTTAGTTTTATGGGCTGGAGAGATGGCTTAACAGTTAAGGCATATGCCTGTGAAGCCTGAGGACCACAGTTCAAGGCTCAATTCCCCAGGACCCACATTAGCCAGACACACAAGGGGGCGCATGCATCTGGAGTTCGTTTGCAGCAGCTAGAGGCCCTGGCATGCCCATTCTCTCTCTCTCTCTCCCTCTCTCTGCCTTTCTCTCTCTGTCTGTTGCTCTCAAATAAATAAATAAAAATAAACAAAAATTTAAAAAATATATTTTAGTTTTATTTATTTGCAAGCAGAGAGAGCAAGTGAACATCTGGTCTACACAGGTGCTGGGCGATTGAATCAGGGCTGTGAGGCTTTGCAAGCAAGAACCTTTAACTGTTGAGCCATCTATACTCCCTTTTACAAAGTATTTCTTTTCAATTTATTTATTTGAGGGACAGAAAGAGACAGATAGAGCTGGGTGTGGTGGCATGAGCCTTTGATCCCAACACTGGGGAGACAGAGGTAAGAGGATTTCTGTGAGTTCAAGGACACCCTGAGGCTACGTAGTGAATTACAGGTCAAACAAACAACAAAGAGAGAAAGAGACAGAAAGAGAGAGTATGGGCACTCCAGGACCTCCTGCCCCTGCAAATGGACTCCAGACGAGTGTGCCACTCTGGATTTACACAGTTGTGAGGGAATTGAGCCTAGGCTGGCAGGTTTTATAAGCAAGTGCCTTTAACCATTGAGCCATCTCTCCAGCCGTAGGAAGAAAAAATATTTTGTCACAGAACATAAATGTTACCTTTTTGGGGGGAAGGAGGTTGAGGTCGGGTCTCGCTCTAGCCCAGGCTGACCTGGAATTTACTATGTAGTCTCAGGGTGACCTCGAACTCAGTGATCTTCTACCTCTGCCTCCTGAGTGCTGGGATTAAAGGCGTGCATAACCATGCCCAGCAATTTACCCTTTCTTTAAAAAAAAAATCAAGGAACAACAAAATGTTTTATTTGTGTGTGTGTGTGTGTGTGTGTGTGTGTGTGTGTGTGTGTGTGTGTGCAAGCCATCCTTCCAGCCCACCAGCTGTCGCTCTTTACTGTCCTGTCCCTGGAAACCACCATCAGCTTCCCGCGGCTTTGCCTTCTCTGCACACTCACGCTGGGTCACACAGTGCGCGGCCTCCGTGTCTGGCTCCGCTCTGCTACACGCGTTGTCAAGGCTCTGTTCCATCGCTTGGAACCACAGTTCTTTTTACAGTATCGGATACTTATTCCTATCTTACTGTGAAGTTACTGCGTTGAATTTTATTTTTGGCTCATAAGAGAACCTTTACAAGACTTAGCAGCGCATTTTCTTTTTTTCCCCCATCTTTATCATGAACTTAAATGCGTAAACCTATAATCTGATCATACCTCCTTCCCGTTACCCCCTTTGTCCCTCTCCTTTACCACCGTCCCGCTGACCGCCTCCTTCCCCAAGCAGCTCTCCCCTGTTCGGACGTCTCTTTTGTCCCCCTGCACCCTCAGAAGAGCGCCGGTCCGGGCACAGTCTTAGCCGGTCTTGGTCTTAGCGTTGTCTCCTCCCAGAGGGAGTGGTTTCCTCAGCTTCCTACAAAAGGAGCCATTGGTCAGGTGAACCACTGAGGCAACTTAGCTGAAATCCATCCCGAAGAAAATCCCATTATCCTTACGCCCTTGTTATTTTAATTTGCAAGATTTCTTTGGGACATTCTTTTTGGACATTTTCAGGCTGAGGAAAGCCAGGGCAGCAACAGATAATTTATATCTTTTCATATCCATATTCTGTGTTTTCCATCCAAATGATTTTCAGTTGTTTTTATATTGTCCCGAGTAGAACAAGAGAAAAGGGTGTTTACCTCACTCCTCAGAATATTTCCAAATTAACATTGAAGCAGCCACACAGGGACATCTCCACCACACTGTTCCCCACATGATGCCACGGTGGTAGCCGGTGCCTTCTGGGCCCGGAAGCTGCTGAATGATGTGAGAATCAAGCCGACACGCCAGGGTGGGGGCGGAGTGTGCTAGGTGGGTGATGGGTGAGGAGGTCTGCATACGTCAGCGACGACAGGATTGATTTCACTTGTACCATTAGCATAGGAAGGTGATGTGGGCACTGATATTGGCTGTTTGGTCCAGGCTACTTGGATATAAAATATGAGGGTTGTCTTTAGGACTGATTCTAGTCATTTGTTTTAACCATTCTTGCTTTTTTGTTGGTTTGTTCTGTTTTCTTTCGAGGTAGGGGCTCACTCTAGCCCATGCTGACCTGGAATTCACTATATAGTCTTAGGGCGATCCTCCTGCCTCTGCCTCCTGTGTGCTGTGATTAAACGTGTACCACCACGGTGGAGAGATGGCTCGGCAGTTAAGGCATTTGCCTGCGAAGCCAAAGGATCCTGGTTCGACTCTCCAGGACCCACGTTAGCCAGATGCACAAGGGGGCGCATGCGTCTGGAGTTTGTTTGCAGCGGCTGGAGGCCCTGATGCACTCACTCTTCCTCTCTTTCAAATAAATAAGTAAAAATACAGTATAAAAAAGTGTACACTGCCATGCGCAGCCACTCTTGTTTTTGTGTAACACTGCCAATGTGCTGGGACCGATGACATCCGTAAGGGCCTCTCCTGGGGCTTAGAAGCCCAGGACTCAGAAAGGTGACACAAGTCCATTTTTGTGGTGGCCTTGCAGGACACTCAATGATGTGTGTGTCCATGGTCTCATGAAGCTCCTCCTGTCCCTGTCCTCTGAGGGCCTAGTCTCAGGGCTGCCCCTTGATCCTGCGGGGTGCTCAATATGTCTGCTATACCCATTCTCTGCTGAAGTTAACTTTAAATGCAGCCAAGCATAATATTAATTTTATTAAAACCCCACACATACTTCATAAAAGGGAGGTTTTTGAGGTAAGCCCAACAGACTGGCCTTTTTTTTTTTTTTTTTTTGAGGTAGGTTCTCACTCTAGCTCAGGCTGACCTGGAATTCACTATGTAATCTCAGGGTGGCCTCGAACTCACGGCGATCCTCCTACCTCTGCCTCCCAAGTGCTGGGATTAAAGGTGTGCGCCACCACACCCAGCTTCAGAATGGCCTTTTTTTAATGCAAGAGAGTGAGAGCAAGAGAGAGGGAGAGAATTGGCATGCCAGAGCCTCTAGACACTGCAATCGTACTCCAGACTTGTGCACATGTGCGACCTTGAATGCTTGTGTCACTTTGTGTGACTGGCTTACGTGGGACCGGGAGAGTCAAACATGAGTTCTTATGCAAGCGCCTTACTGCCAACCCATCTCTCTAGCCCCAAGGGAGTCTTTTATACCAGCTCCTCAGACCATGGCATTATTTGAGCATACAGCTGGTAACAAGTTCCTCATTAAGCTTCACGGCATGATTAGAGGAACGAGATTCAAAACAGAAATTCCTAGCATTGTCTTTGCATCACACTGCTGTTCATATTACTTCTGGAATCTTCTCTCTTTGTCTGTGTTATTGTCCTTAAAGCCCAATAATCCGATGATTTTACTGAAACCCATGCAGTATATTATAATTTACTTGTGTAATACCTAGTGCAGAGTAAAATTACTGAACCCATGAGCGCGCGAGTGATGTGTGTGTTCCACTCATGGGCTAGTGAGGCTGTGGAGAACATGCAGAGAAACACACAAATTATCAAGTGTATAAGTTTGTCCTAAATTAATCCCTTAACACTTCCTGGCGATCTTCTGTTTCCCTATTCAGCTGTTTCACATTGACTACAAATATTTCAAAACTTTAAACCAGGTTAGAGGAGATGGCTTAGCGGTTAGGGTGTTTGCCTGCAAAGCCAAAGGACCCCAGTTCGATTCCCCAGGACCCACGTAAGCCAGCTGCACAAGGTGGCACATGCATCTGGAGTTTGTTTGCACTGGCTGGAGGCCCTTGTGTGCCCATTCTCTCTCTCTCTCTCTCTTTCTCTATCTCTATGTCAAATAAATTAACATATTTTTTTAAAAGAAAAAAAACCTTTAAACCTGTTTACCACCTACCACCCCTGATCATCTCTGTCCACGACTGCCTTCTTCACAGGGTGGAAAGAAGTGACCGACCAGAGCTTGCTCTACTTCAGATCATACTACAATCTTCCCGGTCACTTGAATGTCTTGCTTTCTTCTAGGGGAGTCAGCCCTCACGTCCCCAAGTCCCATTCTTTCCAGTCTCTTCATGCTTTTGTGACTTCTCATGAAAATAGAACACACCAACATCTCCAAGCAGTTTGAAGCTCATCTTATCACAACCTTGGCACATGTACCTCCCCCGGGGCTGCTCTCTGGCTCCAGCCCAGGCTGACCTGGAACTCACTCTGTAGTCTCAGGCTGGCCTTGAGCTCTCAACAGTCCTCCTACCTCTGCCTCCCAAGTGCTGGGATTAAAGGTTTGCACCGCCATACCTGGGTAGTAATTTTTTGAAAAAATTATTTAGTTATTTGAGAGAGAGCCACAGACTATGAGATCACCAGGGCCTCCTGTCACTGCAAGAAGAACTCCAGATAGATGTTTGTGCATCTGATTTTACATGGGTACTGGGGAATTGAACCCAGGCCAGCAGACATTGCAAGCATACACCTTAAAATTTTTTTTTTTATTGGGCTGGAGAGATGGCTTAGCGGTTAAGCACTCACCTGTGAAGCCTAAGGACCCCAGTTCAAGGCTCGTTCCCCAGGACCCACGTTAGCCAGATGCATAAGGGGGCGCACGTGTCTGGAGTTCGTTTGCAGTGGCTGGAAGCCCTGGCACACCCATTCTCTCTCTCTCTCTCTCTCGCACTCTTTCTCTCTCTGTTGCTCTCAAATAAATAAAAAAATTAAAATTTTTTTTATTAATTATGAACATACTTACTATGGATACATCATGTGTTGGGCAAGTACCTCTTAACCACTGAGCCATCTCTCCAGGCCCATCCCATTTAAATAACTTCTTATTTATTTATTTACATTTGGTTTTTCAAGGTAGGTTGTTGCTGTGGTCCAGGCTGACTTGGAATTCACCATGTAGTCTCAGGCTGCCCTTGAGCTCACAGTGATCTTCCTACCTCTGCCTCTTGAAAGCTGGGGTTAAAGATGTGTGCCACCATGTTCAGCTAAATAACTTCTTGAGATAATTTGCCTCCCATCTCAAACCACTCCTGGTAACATTTCCAGGACGTCCAGTGTTGCCAGATCCAACATAGACACTTCAGTCCTGTGTTTGATTTTTTGAGGTAGGGTTTCGCTGTAGCCCAAGTTGACCTGGAAGTCACTATGTAGTCTCAAGGTGGCCTTGAACTCATGACAATCCACCTACATGTGCCTCCTGAGTGCTGAGATTAAGGCATGCACCACCATGCCTGGCCAATCCTTTTCTCATTAGATCTTCCAGCAGTATTTGATGTGGTTGATCACTGTAAAAATTGGTTCTTGGGCTGGAGAAATGGTGTAAGGACCCAGGTTTGATTCTCTGGGTCCCAAGTAAGCCAGACACACATGGTGGTGCATGCATTTGGAGTGTGCCTAGGGTCTAGAGGCTGAGCGGTTGTTGGATCTCTGCTCCCTCCCATTTGTTTCCGTTGTCCAATCGTCTTGCTTCTCTGAGATAAAAAATTCTAAATTGAGCCAGGCGTGGTGGCACACACCTTTAATCCCAGCACTTAGGAGGCAGAGGTAGGATGATTGCTGTGAGTTTGAGACCACCCTGAGAGTACATAATGAATTCCAGGTCAGCCTAGGCTAAAGTGAGACTCTACCTTGGAAAAACAAACAAATAAACAAATAAAAAAAGCCTTTTAGTGTTGGAGAGATGGTTTAGCAGTTAAGGCACTTGCCTGCGAAGCCTAAGGACCCAGGTTTGATTCCCCAGTACCCACGTAAGTCACATGCACAAGGTGGTACATGCATCTGGAGTTTGTAGTGGCTAGAGACCTTGGTGTGCCCATTCTCTCTCTCATAAATAAATGAAAAAAAAATTAATGAATTTTAAAGGCTGGAGAGATAGCTTAGTGGTTAAGGAACTTGAATCTATGACACCTAAGGCCCCGGGTTCAATTCCCCAGTACCCATATAAGCCAGTTGCACAAGAGGGCGCATGCATCTGCAGTTTGTTTGCAGTGGCTGGAGGCCCTGGTGCACCCATTGTTTTATCTATCTGCCTCTTCCTCTCTCTCCCTCCCTCTCTCTCTCTGAAATAAATCAATAAAACATTTTTAAAAGAATATTTTAAAGCCTTTAATCCCAGGGCTCAGGAGACAGAGGCAGGAGAATTTCTGAGTTCAAGGCCACCCTGAGACTCCATAGTGAATTCCAGGTCAACTTGGGCTAGAGTGAAATCCTGGAAAATAAAAATGAACAAACAAACAAGAAAGCCTTTTAGTTTTCTGAGTGTTGCAGACTTTTTAAAGTAATTCGGGAAGAGTGAAGTAAAAGAATAAACATTTTCATGATGTATTTGGGCTGAAAGTCCAACCATGTAGAATACCTGTGGGTTTTTTTCTTTTCATCTTTTCAGATACATGGCAATGTCTAGTCTTTTCAGAATGGTGACGGTGCTCCTATTCCTTTTAAGATTTATTTTTACTTATTTATTACAGTCAGAGTGAGGGGGAGAGGGAGAGATAGAATAGGCGTGCCAGAGCCGCTAGCCACTGCAAACAAACTCCAGACACATGCGCCACCACATGCACCTGGCTTACGTGGGTCCTAGAGACTCGAACCTGGATCCTCAGGCTTTTCAGATGTGTGCCTTAACCGCTAAGCCATCTCTCCAGCCCAAGTACTCCTATTTCTTCCTGATGACATGAGGGTCTGGGAATATGGCTCATGGGTAGGAGCTCTTGCTGCACAGCGTGTGAACCTGAGTTCGATGTGAAAAGCCACAACTACACATGTTGCAAACCCCAGCACCCAGTGGGGCAGAGACAGGAGGATGGCTGAGACTCGCTGGCCGGCCAGTGAAACTGAGAATGAAAGATTGTCTCAAGGAAATAAGGAGAAAGAACAGTGGGGGGGCGGGGGGCATCGGACATCTTGTTCTGGCCTCCACACACCTGCACACTGGGCACAAGCTTCTGAACACACGTGTACATGTACCACACACGCTTCATGCAGGCCAAAAGTGATGGTATGGAATCTGAGAAACGTAAATGTTCCCAAGTTATTTCTTGTGAGAGAGAAAATGTTTGAATACTCACAAGTCAGTCACTGCCATCATGCTTTTAGGTCCTCAAGTGGTGAGCCTTTCCAAAGGTATACATTTTTCTTTCTTTACTTCTGAGAATATTCTTCCCCACCCTAATGTCTCGTCCAGGATATATATATATATATATATTGTCCTGCACTTCACCTCTTAGGCACCAGAGGGCGTCCTTCTTAAGTCTCCCCTTCCCTGGGACGCCACAGCAGGGTGCTCAGTGGGTTGCTAGGTGGAGGGGCGTCTTATGTCTTATGACTTTTCCCTAAGTGCCTAGAAGTTTAGGACAATGGCAACCTAACTTTGCCATTCCTAGTAATTAAGGACTTTCTTGATGGCTGTATTGGTTCACAGCCCATACAAGAGATGGGAAGAAAAGAAAACTCAGGAGCAGGACCTCTGTCTCAAAAGCATTGTCCCTACAAACAGCCTTTGTAAGCAAGCACCCAGCTCACAGTCTTTGTTATTCACGCTAACTTTTCATGATTTTTATGCTACGCACATCCAGCTTTCCAAGTTTATGATGTGAGAAGTGCAACTACTTTCAAAGAGGTCCCAGAGTTAGTTATGCCAGGGGAAATCTTAGGGAGAGCACGCCCTTCCTCTAATAAGGAAGCAGTAAGTGACTAAGAACTGCTACGAATAGATTTTTCTTTAAATAAAGGAAAATATAATTTTATTTATTTATTTTGGTTTTCCAAGTTAGGGTCTCACTCTAGCCCAGGCTGACCTGGAATTCACGATTAGTCTCAGGGTGGCCTCAAACTCATGTTCCACCATGCCTGGAGGAAAATATAATTTTTGATACCTATGAATGTAATTCCCACGTTATCTCTTAGCTTTCCATGTTGATCATACTTTATAAAAACTTTCAAAAGGGAGCCTGGTATGGTGGTGCACGCCTTTAATCCCAGCACTGGGGAGGCAGAGGTAGGAGGATCGCCATGAGTTTGAGGTCACCCTGAGACTACATAGTGAATTCCAAGTCAGCCTGGGCTAGAGTGAGACCCTACCTCGAAAAACTAAAAAAGGGCTGAAGAGATGGCTTAGTCGTTAAGGCACTTGCCTACAAAGCCAAAGGACCCAAGTTCAATTTGCCAGGACCTATGTAAGCCAGATCAGATGTACAAAGTGGACCACGCAACTGGAATTAATTTGCAGTAGCTGGAGGCCCTGGTGTACCCCTCCCCTCTCTCTCAAATAAATAAATAAATAAATAAACAAACAAACAAATAAATAAATAAATAAATAAAAATATTTTAAAAAGAAAACCACCAAGCACGGTGGCACACACCTTTAATCCCAGCACTCAGGAGGCAGAAGTGAGAGGATCACCATTGGCTAGAGAGATGGCTTAGCAGTTAAGGCATATGCCTGTGAAGCCTAAGGACCCAGGTTCGATTCCCTACGTCCCACATAAGCCAGATGCACATGGTGGTACATGTGTCTGGAGTTCATTTGCAGTGGCTGGAGACCCTGGCAAGATCAATCTCTCTATCTGCCTTTCTGCCTCTTTCTTTCTTTCTCTCTCTCTCAAAATGGATAAGTTAATAAAATAGCTATAAAAAATTATCATCTAAACTGGTCACTTCTTGTAGACTGTTCCGAAGATACAAATTCAGAACAAACAACAGCCACACCATTCACATATTCAGTGTGCCTATTTACAAACCTAGATATTACATTTAATAAAGCACCATTTTTGTTTGGTTATTGTGAGAAGCCAGGTCTCAACAATCAAGAAATAGCATAGAGGGCTGGAGAGATGGCTTAGCAGTTAAGGAGTTTGCCTGAAAAGCCTAAGGACCCATGTTCAATTCCCAAGATCCCATGTAAGCCAGACATACAAGATGATTCATGTGCAAGTTTACATATACACACAAGGTGGTGCACACATCTGGAGTTTGATTACAGTGGCTGGAGGCCTTGGCATGCCAATTCTCACTCTCTCCCCCCACCCTTTCTCCTTCATAAAAAAATGGCCAATCCGTTGGGCTTGCCTCAAAAAGGAAAAAAGGAAAGAAAGAAAGAAAGAAAGAAAGAAAGAAAGAAAGAAAGAACGAACGAACACTGGAGCCAGGTACAATGTACATTTTTAATTCCAGCACTCTGGAGGCAGAGATAGGAGGATCTTCATGAGTTCAAGGCCAACCTGAGACTACATAGTGAATTCTAGGCCAACCTGGGTTACAGCAACACCCTACGTCAAAAAAGAGTAGGGCTAATCAAAATCTAAGAGGATATAAATAAATCATCTGGAAACCTACTTTTTTTTGGACAATGGAACACCCAGGAGCCATAGATTGTTACTAGAAAATTTTCAGTGCCAGGAATGGGATACCTTAGTGAGTTGTTGGCCAGGAAGATCCCTGATGCCCCCAAAACATTACAGGCCATTGCTGAGGCCTTTGGTTTTCCTGGTGAGGAAGAGATGGTAAGACCCTATTGCTGAAGACTTCACATACTTGGGCTGTAAGGCCACTGAAAAATCCTGCTGGAACTGAGCTGATAACCTCCTCCATCTAGACCAGCTGACAGAAAGCTGGAAGAAGCCATTCTGCATCCCGTTCAATGTGTGAGAGAGATATCACCAGTGAAGTTACTCAACAGTGGACAATGCAAGCCTTAGATTTGGCCAACCAGGCCAAATGAGCCAATGGGTGCAATAGTGGCATGTCTGTCATGGTGAAAACCAATTGCCCTCTAATTGGACTGGAGGCCCACTCCATGGGAGAGAATACATCCCTGACACTGAAAACCTAAGTCAGGGGTAGTCATGAGCCCTAGGGATGCAACGTCTGCTGCTGTCTGGCTAAATGTATATACATCAAACTGCCCAGTAAGCACTTCTCTTAATGCTCATTCCCTTATATTAATGCTACTTTCACTTTTGGTTGAGAACTTGCTATTTTCAGATGGCAGTGACCTTGTGATGACTCAGAAAGCATCATGGTGCTGGAAAGAAGTGACAGAGGAGTGCTCAGCACTGCAATATCTCTATCACACCTTCCAAGGCTCAGGGTCCATTGCGGAAGAGGTGGCAGAAAGAATGTAAGAGCCAAAGGAAGGGTAGGACTCCTTACAATGTGCTCCTCCAGACACAAAATGGCCTGGATATCCATGACCTCATAGTGCCTGACACTACCTACACAAGACCGTCATAAGAGGAGGAAAAGATGATGACATCAAAATAAGAGAGAGACTGACTGAGAGGGGGAGGGGTTATGATGGCGAATGGAGATTCAAAGGGGAAAGTGGGGGGAAGGAGGGTATTACCATGGGATAATTTTTATAAACATGGAAGTTGTTAATAAAAAAAAATTTTAAATAAAGAGAGTGCACACTTCAGAAATCCAGGAAGAAGAGGAAAGAACACTGAAAAGAACAATGAAGAAATGAACCAAATGCAGACACAATAGCTGGGAGCAGGGAGGGGAAGAGGGGAGCAGAACACGCTCAAAAAGGTACATTGTTAATCCCAGCACTCAAGAGGCAGAGTAGGAGGATTCCCATGAGTTCGAGGCCACCCTGAGACAACTTAGTGAATTCTCGGTCAGCCTGAGCAAGAGTGAGACCCTACCTCAAAAACACAAACTAAAAACAAAAAAAAAAAGGTACATTAGACAAAAGGTAGATAAATCTTAGCATTCAGGAAAGTCCTCACCCCACAGACCTGACCTTCCGATCAAGTCTTCTCCTCAGTCCTGACCTTCAGGACCAACCCTCAGCTCTCATAGTTTTAGTGAGAAAATGATTATTTCTCCAGCGGATCTCACTGCATTCTGGAAGCTTCCAGAAACCCAGGCGTGGCTTGGGAGCTGAGGACACTAACCTCTTAATGTAGGCAGTGGCCGTGAAGACTGCCAGGGTTCTGATCCAAGACAGCTTGCTCTCTTGCCTCTCTGCCTATAACGCATGTGCCGGGACAAGCTTGGCAGTCCCGTCCTGCCCTGAGTCTGTCCTCATCTTCACATCGGCTTCTTGTCCCTGCTGTCCATTACTGGAACCAACACACACATACACACACACAAGTTCTCCCACTGGGAAGACAGCTGGTGAGCACGTCTCGGAGAAACATCTGGAAGAGAAGAGGGTTGGCGTTACTGCGGCTCACTGAGAACAATGGGAGCGTATGCATATGGAAGATCACACATGGGCTCACGGAAAGATGGCTGCCAGGACAATTTATAAGAGCCGTGCGTACAAAACCAAAACACAACAAATAAGTAAACCTGCTGGGCATGGTGGCACACACCTTTAATCCCCAGCACTCGGGAGGCAGCGGTGGAGCATCATTCTGCGTTCAAGGCCAGCCTGGAACTTCACAGTGAGCTCCAGGTCAGCTTGGCTTAGAGTGAATCCTTGCAAACTCAATTGAACCTTGAGTATTGATACTACTGAGTCATTAATAGGTCATTCAGGGTGGACACATTGCACTTTCTTTTGGATCTGTAGGATAGAAGATTTTCTCTTCTTGTTTTTGGAATTCATTTATTTTTGTTTTGTTTCTCTTTTTTGTTTTGCTTTGTTTTCTTTTTGTTAGTTTTCTTTCTTTATTTGAGAGCAACAGACAGAGAGAGAAAGAGGCAGAGAGAGAGAGAGAGAGAGAGAGAGAGAGAGAGAGAGAGAGAGAATGGGCGTGCCAGGGCCTCCAGCCACTTCAAACAAACTTCAGACGCGTGCACCCCCTTCTGCATCTGGCTAACGTGGGTCCTGGGGAATCGAGCCTCGAACCGGGGTCCTTAGGCTTCACAGGCAAGGGCTTAACCACTAAGCCATCTCTCCAGTCCCCATTTTTAAATTTGAATATTTTTTAGAGAGAGTGAGAGCAAGAGTGAGAGATAGAGAAAGAGAATTGGCCCACCAGGGCATCAGCCACTGCAATTATACTCCAGATGCTTGCGCCACCTACTGCACATATGTAACCTTGCCCTTGCTTTACCTTTGTGTGTCTGGCTTATGTGGGATCTTGAGAGTCGAACATAGGTCCTTAGGCTTCATAGGTAAGCAGCTTAAACATTAAGCCATCTCTCTAGCCCTACTTATTTATTTTTATTTTTGGGTAAAAAAATACGATCTTACCCAAGCCCAGGCTGACCTGGAACTCACTCTGTCATCCCAGGCTGGCCTCAAACTCACAGCAATCCTCCTACCTCTGCCTCCTGAGGGTTGGGATTAAAGGTGTGTGCCACGATGCCCTGCTAGGGCTTCCTCCTCCTCCCCCTCCTTGTTCTTCAATAAATTATTTTTATTTCCTTATTTGCAAGAGGAGAGTCAGAGAGAAAGAGAGAAAATGGGCACACCAGGGACTGTAGCCACTAAATGAATTCAGATGCATGTGCCACTTCATGCATCTGGCTCTACGTGTGTACTGGGGTATCAAACCCAGGGCATTAGGCTTTGCAGGCAGGTGCGTTAACCACTGAGCCATCTCTCCACCTCCAGCACTATATCTTTCTTCTTCTTCACCTTCTCCTCCTCCTCTTCCATCCCTCCCCCTTTTTTTTTGGTTGTTTTTTTCTGAGGTAAAATCTTACTCTAGCCCAGGATGACCTGGAACTCACTATGTAGTCTCAGGCTGTCCTCAAACTCACAGTGATCCTCCGACCTCTGCCTCTGAAGTGCTAGAGTTAAAGACATGCACCACCATGTCTGGCCCTTCAACTCCTAAAATTTTGTTGCTCTATTTTCTTTCCTGTTAATTATTTTTGTTTTGTTTTGGTTTTTGAGGTCCAGGTAGGGTTTCGCTCTAGTCCAGGCTGACCTGGCATTTCTTGTGTAGTCTCAGGGTTGCCTCCAACTCATGGCAATCTGCTTACCTCTACCTACCAAGTGCTGGGTTTAAAGGCATGCATCGCCACACCCCGCTCCCCCGCACACACTTTTAATTTTTTTAATTAATTTATTTTTTAGAGAAAGAAATGGGCCCACCAGGGCTTCTAGTCACTGGAAACATACTCCAGATGCATGTGCCGCCTTGAGCATCTGGCTTATGTGGGTCCTGGGGAATCGAGCCTGGATCCTTTGGCTTTGCGTGTGCTGTTTTTGCGTGTATGGATGTGCCAGGGTTTCTCGCCACTGTGAACAAATGCCTGTCCAGCTTTACAGCGGTGACTGGGGGACTGATCCTGGCCTGCAGACTGTGCAAGCAAGCGCCTTTAACCACTGGGCCATCGTCCCAACCTCAAAGACAAATTCAACATACTATAAAATGGGTTTTGCTGGGCGTGGTGGTGCACACCTTTAATCCCAGCACTCAGGAGGCAGAGGCAGGAGGATCACTGAGAGTTGGAGGTCACCTTGAGACTACATAGTGAATTTCAGGTCAGCCTGGACTAGAGCCAGACTCTTCCTTAAAAAAAAAAAAAAAGAAGGGCTGGAGAAATGGTTTAGTGGTCTAGGCACTTGCCTGTGAAGCCTAAGGACCCAGGTTCGATTCCCCAATACCCACATAGAGCCAGATGCACATGGTTGCGATTGTGTCTGGGGTTTGTTTGCAGTGACTGGAGGCCCTGGCATGCCCATTCTCTCTTATCTGCCTCTTTCTCTCTCAAATAAATAAGTAAAAAATAAAATATTAAATAACAACAACAAGCCGGGCATGGTGGCACATGCATTTAATCCTAGCACTTGGGAGGCAGAGGTAGGAGGATCACCATGAGTTCAAGGCTACCCTGAGAATACATAGTGAATTCCAAGTCAGCCTGGGCTAGAATTAGATCCTACCTCAAAACAAACAAGCAAACAAACAAGAAGGATTTTCTCTACAGAAACTCAAACGGAAGAACTCTGATGGAAATGAATGTCCCTTAGCATGGTTTGGTAAACATACTCCTTAGTTTCTCGCTGATTTTTAATGTTTGGCTGTCATAACTCATTCGTGATGCATGTTTCGATTTGTTGGTGAAATCCTCTTGGGCTGCTCATCACCTTTTATGTGACTATAATGTAAACACCATGTGTGCCCCAGATGGGCTCTGAAATCCAAGTTGCCACTCTGCGATGCTCCTCACAACACCACAGGCTGCCAAACACAAGCCCTTCAATCTACTCATTTCACGTCACACCCTGGCGACTCTCAAGACAGCCAGCTCTGAGTGACTAAAGTCTCTGTCAGAAGACATCGGCACCCTACTTTGGCAGGAAAGTTACATTCAGCCTTCTTTCTATAAAGTATGATGTGGGTAGATTTGGATACAGGGTAGGATAATAAAACTGTGGGATAATAAACAGTAAAACTGGCAAGGACTTAGAGAGATGACTTAGCAGTTAAGGTGACTGCCTGCAAGGCCAAAGGACCAAGGTTTGATTCCCAAGTACCAACATAAAGCCAGACGCACAAGGGGGCACATGTGCCTGGAGTTTGTTAACAGTGGCTAGAGGCCCTGATGTGGCCATTCTCTCTCTGTCTCTCTCTCAAATACATATATTACATGTATTTATATACATGTACACATACAGACAGACATATCAATGTTTCTCAAGCTTTCAAGCACATAGAAATCACCCAAGAGATTATTTAAGTGCAAATTCGGCATCAGTAAGTGTAAGGTGGGATCCAGATGATGTGAAAACTGCTGGCCTCTAGGGACACTTTGAAAAGCAAGTCTTTGTTCTCTCAGCAAGCAAGGCATCATAATTTTAGTTGGATTCAAGCATAAATGTAGACCATGCTTTCTTTTCCCTCCTCTTCACTAATAATTAATTGGGACTGGGGAGCTGGCTTAAAGGCACTTTCTTGCAAAGTCTGCCATCCTGGGATTCAATTCCCTAGCCACCCACATAAAGCCAGATGGGTGTTTGCTTGCAGCAACAAGAGACCCTGGTGCATCCACACGCGCGCGCACACACGCACAGATCACTGGCGTTGAGGTCACTCAGTGAACAGGACAGCTGTCCACCAGTGCCTCATTCCCTGACGAGCTCTGGGGCAGTAGGAAGCTGTGCCCTGGGTCTGCTGGTCACTGCTGGGCACTGAGAGGTTGAGTGCAGAGGTGGCATCTATGGGCCTCTTCTGCCCGCTCCCTCCCAGCCAGTACGTGTCACCCAGAGGTGACCACTGTGGTCGTTTGAATGTCAGATGTCCCCCATTTCGTCATGTGTTTGAATGCTTCGTCCCTGGCTGGGGACGGTGTGGGAGGTGGTGACTTGGTGGTGTGTCACCGGGATATGACCTGATTCCTTCAGGCCTCTGGGTGCTCAGAACTCAGCTCACTGCGCTATGTCCCTGTTGATACGTGACAATGCGAGCCAGCTTCCTGCCCGGGCCTTGCTTTCTCTGCCATGTTGAAGCTTCGTCTCGAAACCATGAACAGAAATAAACCCTTTCCTTCCATTAAAAAAAAGAAAAGCTGAAGCCAGGCATGGAGGCGCACGCCTTTAACCCCAGCACTCGGGAGGCAGAGGTAGGAGGATCACCATGAGTTCGAGGCCACCCTGAGACTCCATAGTGAATTCCAGGTCAGCCTGGGCTAGAGTGAAACCCACCTCGAAAAACAAAACAAAACAACAACAACAAAAAGCCAGGACAGCAAGCAAGAAAGAAAACCTGACCGAACACACAAAGCATCTTCCTAAAAGCAGCATCTAATTTTGGGGGGGCTGGTCCTAATGTTACATGTTCTAGAGAGCTGATTTCAAGATGGACAAGCATTGGAATGGGCCTGAGTCATGGGAGAATATGGCCAGTCTCACAGCATAACACTGTCTACAAGGCTAGGCATGGTCTCATGGTCTCACATGGCTATCATCCCAGCACTTGGAAGACTGAGGCAGGAGGATCACTGAGCCACATAGCGAGACCTTGTCTCAAACAAACAACCTTGCCCCCCCAAACAGAAATGTAAGTCCAGCATCGCCAGCTCTTATCATCTCAGACAAGCCTTCACTTGCCTGGTAAACCCCTTTCAAAACTCATGAGTCTTAGCTGGTGTGGTGGCACACACCTTTAATCCCAGCACTCAGGAGGCAGAGGTAGGAGGATCGCTGTGAGTTCAAGGCCACCCTGAGACTACTGAGTGAATTCCAGGTCAGCCTGGGCTAGAGCAAGACCCTACCTCAAAAAAATAAAAAATAAAAAATAAAAGAAAGAAAGAAAGAAAAGAAAAACTCAAGCCGGGTGTGGTGGCGCACGCCTTTAATCCCAGCACTCGGGAGGCAGAGGTAGGAGGATTGCCATGAGTTCGAGGCCACCCTGAGACTACAGAGTGAATTCCAGGTCAGCCTGAACCAGAGTGAGACCCTACCTAGAAAAACAAACAAAAAAAAAAAAAAAAGAAAAGAAAAGAAAAGAAAAGAAAAAGAAAAACAATCCTTAAACTGATTTTCAGGGTATATGTCAGGGGATAAAAACTCTTTTACTAGACAGACAAACCTTTGGAGAGGTTTTAAAACGCCCTTTAGAGACTGAAAACCAAAGCCCTTTTGGAAGAATGAACAAGCGCTACCCTTGTCCACTTCCGCCCTTTCTGAAATTCTTTGTCCAGGGCCTGTTAGAGTATGTTCAAACCCAGGAATGCCCTTGGGTGCTAATTCTTTTTTCTTTTTTTAAATTTTATTATTATTATTATTATATCTATTTTTTGTTTTGTTTTTGTTTTTCGAGGTAGGGTCTCACTCTAGCCCAGGCTGACCTGGAATTCACTATATAGTCTCAGGGTGGCCTCGAACTCACAGAGATCCTCCTACCTCTGCCTCCCAAGTGCTGGGATTAAAGGCGTGCACCACCATCACGCCTAGCTCTTCTTTCCTTTTTTTTTTAAATATAATATATTTATTTATTTGAGAGAGAATAATATAATATAATACATTTTCATATATACATTATTTATTTATTTGAGAGGGTTCTTTCCTTTTTTAATTTTATTTTTCATCCTTTTTATTGACCATTTTCACACATGTACCTAATATATTTTGATTATAACCCTCTTCCATTATTTTCTTTCCCCCTTCCACATAAGCTCTTCTTCCTCTAGGTTGAGGTCTTTTTTTTTTAATTTGACAAAGAGAGAGAGAGAGAGAGAGAGAGAGAATGGGCGCACTAGGGCCTCCAGTCACTGCCGAGGAACTCCAGACATGCACCCCCTTCTGCATCTAGTGGCTAGGCCATCCCTCCAACCCCCCCTTTTTATTTCTCTCCTCCATCATCCGTTATATGGACCCAACATTATGCAGGTAGGAGCAGCTGATGTAAGGTCATGAATGGAATGGCCACCTCGTGGGCAGGGGACAGTGTCCCAAAGCCCCCCTCCCCGTCCTCTGGCCCCAGCCGCCTTTCCCCATCTCCGCGGCTACTTGCCATGGCCACTTCGTGTCTCCCCAGGGCTGTTTCTCAGCTGTGTCCCTTGGCTGGGTGCACACCCAGGCCGTCATTTCCCATTGCCGTGTGGGGGTGAGGGCAACCCGTCTTCTGCCTTTCAAAAGTTGCCCTTTCTCGATTGTTCTGAGGATTCAGGAGTTAAACATTTGTTAAGTACTTTGCAATATTGGGCTGAAGGTACAAAGTCTCCTGTATTCTTGTTGGATGGATGAAGGGAATTAGACGAGTGCAGAGTATCATTTTCTTCCCAGAACAGACGACATAGTTATGCTTAATCCCTGGTAAGCCTGTGACCCCTTCTCTTGAATAACCTCCTTATTTACGTAACCAACTATAAACTGAGCTAACAAAGATGCCTGAGAGAGGAGTTTCCACTTTTACCTTACTTCTCTCCTTTATTATTATTTTTTTTTGGGGGGGGTGTTTCGAGGTAGGGTCTCGCTCTGGCTCAGGCTGACCTGGAATTCACTATGGAGTCTCAGGGTGACCTCAAACTCATGGCGATCCTCCTACCTCTGCCTCCCAAGTGCTGGGATTATAGGCGTGCACCACCATGTCTGGCTTATTATTGATTACTTTTACTTATTTATTTTTCAAGGTTGGGTCTCACTCTAGCCCAAGCTGACCTGGAATTCACTATGTAGTCTCAGGGTGGGCTTGAACTCATGGTGATCCTCCTACCTCTGCCTCCCAAGTGCTGGGATTAAAGGCGTGCGCCACTAGCTGCTTCCCCCTTTTAAAGAAATTATTTATTAGTGCTGGAGGGATGGCTTAGCAGTTATGGCATTTGCTTGCAAGGCCAAAGGACCCAGGTTCGATTCCCCAGGACCCACGTTAGCCAGACGCACAAGGAGGCACAAGCATCTGGAGTTTGTTTGCAGTGGCTAGAGGCCCTGGTGTGCCCATTCTTGCACCCTCTTTCCCTCTTTCTCTGTCAAATAAATAAACAAAAATAAAATATTAAGCCGGGAATGGTGGCACCCGCCTTTAATCCCAGCACTTGGGAGGCAGAGGTAGGAGAATTTCTGTGAGTTCGAGGTTAATCTGAGAATACAGAGTGAATTCTAGGTCAGCCTGGGCTAGAGTGAGACCCTACCTCAACCTTCCCAAAAAATTAATAATTATTATTTTGATTTTTCAAGGTAGGTCTCACTTGAAAGATTTATTTATTATTTATTTATTTATTTACTAGAGACAGAGAGGGGGAGAGGGAATGGGCACACCAGGGCCCCTCACCACCGCAAATGAGCTCCAGACACATGTGCTAGCATGTGCATCTGGCTTACCTGGGACCTGGAGAATTGGATCTGGGTCCTTCTGATTTGCGGGCAAGTGCCTTAATTGCTAAGCCGTCTCCCAGCCTTAGTAATTATTTATTAGGGGCTGGAGACATGGCTTAGCAGTTAAGCGCTTGCCTGTGAAGCCTAAGGATCCTGGTTCGAGGCTTGATTCCCCAGGACCCACGTTAGCCAGATGCACAAGGGGGCACATGCATCTGGATTTTGTTTGCAGTGGCTGGATGCCCTGGCGTGCCCATTCTCTCTCTCACTCTCTGCCTCTTTCTCTCTCTCTCTCTGTCGCTCTCAAATAAATAAAAATAAAATAAAATAATTTTAAAAAGAAATATTTAAAAAAATAATTATTTATTATTATTTCTAAGTAGAAAGAGAGAGAATAGGCATGCCATGGTGTCTTGCCACTGCAAATCAACCCCAGATGCATGTGCCACTTTGTGTATATGGTTTTATGTGAGTACTAGGGATTTGAACCTGGGCCATCAAGTTTGTGAGCAAGGGCCTTACCTGCTAAGTCACTTTTACAGCCCTTCTCTCTCTTTTTATAATATAATATTTAATTAACTTATTTATTTAAGAGTAAGAGAGAGAGTGGACATGCCAGGGCCTCTAGGCACCGCAAATGAACTCCAGAAACATGCACAATCTTATGCATCTAGCTCTACATGGGCACTGGGGAATCTAACCCAAGCCATCAAGTGCTTTTAACTGCTGAGAGCCATTCCCCCAGCCCTCCCCTTGCCTGCCTGCCTTCCTCCCTCCCTTCCTTTCTTCATCCACGGGATTTCTGTTAGCAAAGGCCTGCCTCTAGCTTCCTATGTGGCTGAGGAAGACCTTGAAGCCCTGATCCTCTTGCTTCCACCTCCCTCCCAAGTATGCCGTCCCGCCCTGTCACATCCCTCTTCCTTCAGAGAGTTGTGTGCTCTGCCAGCGAGAAGGGACGGCTTCCTCCTCGGGCTGGACTGGCCGGCGGAGTGCGTCTTACAGACAGAAGCCTGCTGTTGGGGAGGAAGGCCAACCTGAGCTCATCAACACGGAGCTTGCTTTTTTATTTAAATAGTTTTATTTGTTTATTCACTCTTCTTGGAGGTAGACTCTCACTGTAGCCAGGCTGACCTGGACCTCCCTCTATAGTCCTGGGCTGGCCTCGAACTCATGGCACTCCTCCTACCTCTGCCTGCCCAAATCCCCAACATAGTTTTTCTCGGCCATTTTATCAAGATGTTTTGATTCTCCTTGGAGGCATCTTCAGGATATTTTCCTTCCTGTGAAATGATAAGAGAGCAGAATGCTTTGTACGGTTTCTTCTGTCTGATGTCTTTGTCAGAACAACGGGAAAGGACTCAGTGGAACTAACGTGTTTGGAGTTCTAGGTTTGTGCCCATGTAGCCCTGAAATTGGCTGTTACATAGTGACTTCTACAGGTGTAGGACTCAGCTAAGGTGTGTGGACAGGCGGAGATTTGGGACTGCCACCCACGCGGAGCACGGAGGATTGCTGGGTCTGTACTGCCATAGAAATATTCTCTCTCTCTTCAATGGTGGACATTAAATCCAGAGCCTTGAACATCTACACTAGTGCTGAACCACTGACCTACATCCCCAGACCCCATTATTATTATGTCATTTTTTTAAATTTTTTTAAAAAAATTTATTTATTTATTTATTTATTTGAGAGTGACAGACACAGAGAGAAAGACAAATAGAGGGAGAGAGAGAGAATGGGCGCGCCAGGGCTTCCCGCCTCTGCAAACGAACTCCAGACGCGTGCGCCCCCTTGTGCATCTGGCTAACGTGGGACCTGGGGAACCGAGCCTCGAACCGGGGTCCTTAGGCTTCACAGGCAAGCGCTTAACCGCTAAGCCATCTCTCCAGCCCAATTATGTCATTTTTTTATTTGAGAGAAAGGGAAAAAAAGGGCACATCAGGGCTTCTAGGCACTGAGAACAAACTCCAGATGCATGCGCCACCATATGCATCTGGCTTATGTGGGTACTGGGAAATTGGACCTGGCTCCTTAGGCTTGGCAGGCAAATGCCTTAACTGCTAGGCCATCCCTCCAGCTCTATTTTCTTTTTGTTGTCTTTGTTTTTTCGAGGAAGGGTCTCACTCTAGCCCAGGCTGACCTGGAATTCACTATGTAGTCTCAGGGTGGCCTCGAACTCATGGCAATCCTCCTACCTCTGCCTCCCGAGTGCTGGGATTAAAGGCATGCGCCACCACGCCCTGCTCCTTTTTTTTTTTTTTTTTTAATATAACAAAACACATGCAAGCCCAGTGTAGTGGTTCTTGCCTATAATCCCAGTGCGCAGGAAGCCAAGGCAGGGCGATCACGGGACCTCTTTGAGTTCAAGGCCAGGCTGGGGTGCATGTAAGGAGTTGTTTGAAATCATCCTGAGCAAGAGTGATACCGTCCCTCAAAGCCAACAAACAACAAATCTCTTTCAACTGTGTAAGGTGGCTCGTCCACTTAATCCTGTAATCCCAGCACTTGGAAGGCACAGGTAGGTGGGTTGCTGTGAGTTCGAGGCCACCCTGAGATGACATAGTGAATTCCAGGTCAGGTTGGGCTAGAGAGCGAGGCCCTACCTTGAAAAACCAACCATCCAACCAAACAAACAAACAAGCAAAAAAAAAAAAAAAAAAAATCAAAACAAAAAAATCCACCCCATTCTGAGTTCAAAATGATTAATTTATAAAATAACATTTGATGGGGCAGAAGAGACGGCTCAGTAGTTGAGGCGTTTGCCTGCTAAGCCTAACAAACTGGGTTTGACTGTACAGGACCCACATAAACCAGATGCAGAGTGGTACACACATCTGGAGTTTGTTTGCAGCGGCTAGGCCCTGGCGGTCCTGTTCTCTGTCAAATAACTAACTTACTAACTAACTAAAGCAATAAATAAAAAAAACAGTTGAAGGTGAAAAGATGGCTCAGCAGTAAAAGGTTCGATTCCCTAGTACCCACATAAAGCTCGATGCACTAAATGGCACGTGGGTCTGGAGTTTGTATGCAGTGGTAAAAGGCTCTCTTGAGCTCTCTCCTCACAAATAAATAAAGAAATAAATAAAAGCCGGCCGTGGTGGCTCATGCCTTTAATTAATCCCAGCATTCAGGAGACAGAGGTAGGAGGATCGCTGTGAGTTTGAGGCCAGCCTGGGACTACAGAGTTCCAGGAAACCTGGACTTAGTAAGACACTACCTCCAAAAAAGACACCCCACAATAAATAAGTAAATCAGGGCTGGAGAGATGGCTTAGCGGTTAAGCGCTTGCCTGTGAAGCCTAAGGACCCCGGTTCGAGGCTCGGTTCCCCAGGTCCCACGTTAGCCAGATGCACAAGGGGGCGCACGCGTCTGGAGTTCGTGTGCAGAGGCTGGAAGCCCTGGCGCATCCATTCTCTCTCTCTGTGTCTGTCGCTCTCAAATAAATAAATTATTAAAAAAAAAAAAGAAAGGAGTTAAAAAAAATAAGTAAGTAAATCAGATAAAATTAAAAGAGCTGTGTCCCCCGCTCTGCACCACGGAACCGTGTGCCTCCCCAGCGCACACTGAGCTTGCTTGGGTGAGTGTGGAAGGGGGCTTGCGTGTGGACAGCGTGGACAGAGCTAATGGAGAGCTCCAGATGCTTGGCTGCCGTCAACAGGAAAAAAGACAAGGCAGTGAAGGACTTGAACAGCTGGTATAACCAGCCCGGGGCTCCCCTGGGTCGAGGGAGGGGCTGCATGACGTCATCGCCCAGGGAGTGTCTATCAGGAGGTGAACTCCTGAACTCAGCTCCCAGGTTTAAGGGGCCTTGTAGTTACACAGTAACAGCCTCACAGGAGGCCGAAGCAGGAGGATTATTTGAGTGCAGCTGGAGTCC
Organism: Jaculus jaculus; assembly: GCF_020740685.1. Taxonomy (NCBI): domain Eukaryota; kingdom Metazoa; phylum Chordata; class Mammalia; order Rodentia; family Dipodidae; genus Jaculus; species Jaculus jaculus. The sequence continues at coordinate 107,879,319 of NC_059113.1, read as the reverse complement.
AAAGTGGCCTCACCTCTAACCCTAACCCCACACATCTCAAAAAGTATTTGGTGGGCTGGAAAGATGGCTTAGCAGTTAAGGTGTTTGCCTGCCAAGCCAAAGGATCCCAGTTCAACTCTCCAGGTCCCAAGAAAGCCAGATGCACATGGCGGTGCATGCATCTGGAGTTCCTCTGCAGTGGCTGGAGGCCCTGGTGCACCCATTCTCTTTCTGTCTGTTTCTCTCTCTCAAATAAATAAAATTAATTTTATTTATATATTTTTTAAAATTTTATTTATTTGCAAGGAGAGAGATTGGGTGTACCAGGGCCTTTTGCCACTGTAAATAACATTTTGTGCATCTGGTTTCATGTGGATACTAGGGAATTGAACCTGGACCAGCAGACTTTACAAGCAAGAGCCTTTACCGCTGAGCCCTCTCTCCAGCCCTCCATTGACATCTGACATGTTAGTAATATAGGTAGAGCTTTGAGAGTGATGTTTCAGTTCATTACTTAACATGGTCACACAGGCCTAAGTGTACACAGAGAAACATTTATGTTTTATCTTTATAAAGATACTAGTTTCTTGGGATGGAAAGACGGTTTAGTGGTCAAGGTGTTTGCCTGCAAAACCTAAGGAGCCAGGTTCAATTCTCCAGGTCCCACGTAAGCCTGTTTTTGAGGTAGGGTCTTGTTCTAGCCCATGCTGATCTGTAACTTACTGTGCAGTCCCAAGCTTGTCTGGAACTCACGGCGATTCTCCTACCTCCTGAGTGCTGGGATTAAAGGCATGCACCAGTACACCCAGCTGTACTTGTGGGTTTTTTTTTCATGAAAAATTAAAAATATTTTTATTTTCAGAATGTTATATTATCTTCATGGACAGTTTTGGCTAGCTACCCAAACCATCATTAAGTTATTAGATATCCTCAGCCATCCTCTCCTTGTCACCAGCTCCCCACAAAGATGGATATGGGGCTGGAGAGATGGCTCAGTGGTTAAGGTACTTACTTGCCTGTTAACCCTGACGACCTTGGGTTCCATTCCCCAGTGAGATGCACAAGGTGGTGCATGCATCTGGAGTTCGTTTGCAATGGCTGGAGGACCTGGCACACCCATTCTCTCTATCTGCCTTTCTCTGTCTCTCTCTGTCTCTCTCTCTCATATACCAGGCATGGTGGTGCATGCCTTTAATCCCAGCACTCAGGAGGCATAAGTAGGGGGATCTCTGAGTTTGAGGCCACCCTGAGACTACATAGTGAATTTCAGGTCAATCTGAGCTACAGTGAGACCTACCTTGCAACTCCCCCCTCCCGCCAAAAAAAAAAAAAAAGACTTGAGAAGAAACCCCATGATGGCAGGGGAAAACGATGGCATGAGCAGAGGGTGGACATCACCTCCTACCCAACATCAGGTGAGCAACAGAGACAGAAGAGTGTGCCAAACCCTGGCAAGGGGAAGCTGGCTATAGTACCCATTAGCCTGCTCCCAACAACACACCTCATCCACTAAGAATCTAATTTTCAAGTGCTCAGATTTCCACCAGCTGGAGACCAAGCATGTAGAACTCATGAGTTGATGGGAGACAACTAATTCAAATCACCACATTCAGCCCCTGGCCCCCATAGACTGATAACCGCGTATGATGTAAGCTGCAATGCATTTAGTCCAATGTTAAATGTTCCCATAGGGCTGGAGAGATGGCTCAGTGGTTAAGGTGCTTGCCCGCAAAGCCTAATGACTTGCTTTCAATTTCACAGTACCCACATAAGCCAAATGCACAAAGTGGTGTGTACATCTGGAGTTTATTTGCAATGGCTAGAGGCCTTGGCGAGCCATTCTCTCTCTGTTTTGTCTCTCTGTCTCTCTGCTAATAAAAAGTAAAACATTAAAACAAACATTAAGCTTGTGGCACACGTCTTTAATCACAGCACTCGGGAGGCAGAGGTAGGTGGATCACTGTGAGTTCGAGGCCACCCTGAGACTACATAGTGAATTCCAGGTCAGCCTGAGCTAGAGTGAGACCCTACCTTGGAAAAAAAACAAAAAACATGTCCCCATAGTTTTTATCAATCCCAACACCGTTCAAACAGTCTCATAGTCCAAGGTCTCTTAACTGAGCCACAAACCTAAAAGAAAACAATGGCAGCGAATGAACATTCATGCCGCAGAAGATGACACTGGGCGCAGGGAGAAAGATTGAACCGATTTAAGATTTAAAACAGGCCAACATCAACTTCTGTAGTTCCAAACCCAACAACTCTAGAGACGGGTCTCCTGAGTGGCTGGATCTCCTGCCACTCCACACAAACTCCAGACGCATGCGATCTGGCTTTCTGTGGTACTGGGGACTCATACCCAGGCCATCGCGCCTTGAACCACTGAACCATCTCCAGCCCATATGCATTTCACTGTCCAAAGACCTTATCTAGTCCAGGTCTAGTCTGTTTAGCTAGGGATGACCCAACTCGGGGAATTTTCCTCCATACTGGTTTAGCAAGTCCAGGCAGGTTCAGCCCCAAGGACTTCTGAGCCACCAGGTTTCTAACCATTCCGCTCAGCTGGAATCAGCCACTCAAGCCAGCAACCTATAGGGGAAAGGCTAAGAAAAGAAGCATGAGGTTTTCCCGAGGTAAAAATGATGGAGGAATGGTTGGGACAACAAGCCATTGAGCTAAGCATCTACCTGCACTCAGTACACCTATCCAGAAATCCTGTGAATCAGACATAGGAAACAAAAATAAAATGGGGAGGGGGATGCTGGTGAGATGGCTTAGCGGTTAAGACATTTGCCTACAAAGCCAAAGGGCCCAGGTTCGATTCCCCAGTATGAACATAAGCCAGATGCACAAGATGGCACATGCATCTGGCAAACCCATTCTCTCTCTCCCTCCCTCCCTCACCATCTCTGATTCTTTCTTTCTCTCTCACACACTCAAATAAATAAATAGAGACTGGAGAGGTGGCTTAGCAGTTAAGGTGGTTGCCTGCCAAAGCCAAAGGATCCAGGTTCAACTGTCTAGGACCCACATAAGCCAGATGCACAAGGGGTGCATGTATGTGGAGATCACTTGCAATGGCTGGATGCCCTGGCATGCCCATTCTCTCTCTGCCTCTTTCTCTCTCTAATAAATTAAATTAAATTAAATGCTTCCAGGGTGACTGAGGAACTATGTGCCTGGTGGTTAAAAAAGTTAAAGTAACTAAATAAACAATAAAATGGGGGCTAAGCCGGGCATGGTGGAGCACGCCTTTAATCCCAGCACTTGAGATGCAGAGGTAGGAGGATTGTTGTGAGGTCGAGGACAACCTGGAACTACAGAATGAGTTCCAGATCAGCCTGAGCTAGAGTGAGACCCTACCTTGAAAACAAAAACAAATTAAAAAAAAAAAAAAGGGAGGATTGAAGAGATGGCTCAGAGGTTAAAGTGCTTGTTTGCAAAGCCTAACAACCCAGGTTCAATTCCCCAGTACCTATGTAAAGCCAGATACACCAAGTGGCACGTGCATCTGGAGTTCGTTTGCGGCAGCTAGAAGTCTTGGCCTTCTCTCTCTTTCTCTTCATGTCTCTCTCTCTCCCCCTCTCAGTCCTTGGAAATAAATAAATATTAAGAGCCAGGCGTGGTGGTACACACATTTAATCCCAACACTCAGGAGGCAGAAGTAGGAGGATCACTGCAAGTTCAAGGCCACCCTGAGACTACATAGTGAATTCCAGGTCAGCCTGGGCTACAGTGAGACCCTACCTCAAAACAAACAAACAAAAAAAAGTGGCAATCCTGTTATAGAGTCTAGATGGGATATGACCAAATTATAGTGAATGCTGGGCAAATGCCTTATAAGCTGTCAGAATATACTCACTGGTGTTGATAGAGGAATGGCGGGCACATGACTCAGTGGTGAAAGGCACTTGTTTGCAAAACCTACTGGCCAGGGTTCAATTCCCTGATTCCCATATAAAGCCACATACACAAAGTGATTCAAGCATCTGGAGTTGATGTGCAGTGGCAAGAGGCACTGGTGTGCCCATTGTCTGTCTCTTTTTGCTTGCAAATAAAGATATTAAAAGAAAGAAAAAAAGAACTGAGTTGGAGTGGTGGCTTAGCAGTTAAGACACTTGCCTACGAAGCCAAAAGACGCAGGTTCATTTCCCCAATACCCATGTAAAGCCAGATGCACAAAGGTGAACCATGCACCTGGAGTTCATTTGCAGCAGCTAGGGACCCTGGCACTCCCATTCTCTCTCTCTCTGCCTCTTTCTATCTTTCTATCAGAGGAAGGCAGAGGTCCATGAAGTTTCAACCAATGAGTTTAGAAGGCAGTTTTGAGCAGAGTTACAGGACTGGAGAGAACTCTTGCCTGTGAAGCCTGAAAAGCCAGGTGCGAAGCTTGAGTCCCCAGGACCCGTGTAAGCCAGGCGCACAGGTGGTACATACATCTGGAGTTCATTTGCAGTGGCTGGAGGCCCTGGCGCGCTCATTCTCTCTCTTTCTCTGTGTCACTCTCAAATAAATAAATAAAAATAAACAACAACAAAAAATAAAACCAAAAACAAAAAAACCCAGGAGTTGCAAAGGGGTAAGCCTGGGTCAGAGCCTGGCTCCAATAGGTAGAGGGCACTGGTTTCTCAGTGAACTTTGTCAAAAGCAAGACCAAGGGGCTGTGGAGACCTTGGGTGCCAGCCTTGACCTTTGTTCCTTCTCTCGGATGGAGCCAGGGGATGAGATCATGCCAAGAGGAGGCCAGGGACAGGACTGGAGGCGGGGAAACAGTTGGGAGGCTAGGGGAACATTTTGAGATAAGGCCCTGTTGTGGGAGAGTGAAAGCATTTGCCCCTGCTTGGGTGTGGACACGGGGAGGGAGGGGCGGCTGAGGAAAGGGATCTGGGGGAGGCGTAGGTGGTAGACTTCAGGCGGAAAGTGATTGCCAACGGAGAGAAAGATTTACATATCAGTGGGACCGTGCTCTCAAGTGGTTATCTTATAAAAACAGTGGGTTAGGCTGCAGTCTGCAAAGCCAAAGGCCCCAGGTTCGAGTCCACAGAACCCACATAAGGCAGATGCATAAGAGAGCACATGTGTCTGGAGTTCGTTTGCAGTGGCTGGAGCCCTGGCGTGCCCATTCTCTTTCTGTCTTTTTCCCTCTTTCTATCAAATAAATAAATAAATATAATTTTTTTAAAATGGTGGATTATTTTCCCCATGAGGTGGTGTGGCAGAACGGCTCAGTGACACCCACTCAAACAGGAAGGGAGAGTGGAAACCCTCACCTTTCTTAGCTGGCTCCCAGTTTTTCTTATCAGATTTTCATCATTAGTATTTGGATAAAATACCTTAAAACTCATTGAGTCCGGGCATGGTAGCGCCCACCTTTAACCCCAGCACTTGGGAGGCAGAGGACTGCTCTGTGCTCCAGGCCAGCCGGGTCTACAGAGTAAGTTCCAGGTCAGCTGAGGTTAGAGTGTGACCCTGCCTCAAAAAAAAAAAAAAAAAAAAAAAAAAAAGGCCGGAGAGATGGTTTAGCAGTTAAGGTGCTTGCCTCGCAAGGGTAACAACCCGAGTTTGAGTCCCCAGTACCCACACAAAGCCAGATGTACAAAGTAGTACATGCATCTGGAATTCATTTGCAACAGCTGGAGGCCCTGGCATGCCCATTCTGTCTGTCTATCTCTCTTCTCTTTCTCTGTCTGCAAATAAATAAAATAAAAATATTTTAAAAATATTTTTAAAAAAAGAAAAGAAGAACAACCAATAAACTAAAGCCTGACTAAATAAATAAACAAATAAAACAAAACTCTCTGGGCTGTCCTTTGGGTCTTTAAGGCTACAACAGCCTCCACTGGACCTCACTTTCCTGGCAGCTTTGGCTGGAGGCGGAGCTCGGCCGGACACCACGCCCTGGGCCCCGGGTCATTCTCCAGCACCATACACAAATACGGGAAGACAGAGCCGGGCGTGGTGGTGCACGCCTTTGATCCCAGCACTGGGAGGCAGAGATAGGAGGATCACTGTGAGTTTGAAGCCACCCTGAGACTCCATAGAGAGTTCCAGGTCAGCCTGAGCTAGAGTGAGACCCTACCTAGAAAAAGAAAGAAAGACCCAGCACTTGGGAGGCAGAGGTAGGAGGAGCGCCGTGAGTTCAAGGCCACCCTGAGACTCCATAGTGAATTCCAGGTCAGCTTAGGCCAGACTGAGACCCTACCTCGAAAAACCAAAAAAAAAAAAAAAAAAAAGAAAGAAAGAAAGAAAAAAAGAAATAGAAACCTTGGGATGAGGAATCTACATGTGAATTATATATATACATATTTTTTGGTATAAAATATTGCCAGTTGGGTGTAGTGGCACACATCTTTAATCCCAGCACTTGGGAGGCAGAGATAGGAGGATCACCATGAGTTTGAGGCCAGCCTGGAGCTACACAGTGAGTTCCAAGTCAACCTGGCCTAGAGTGAAATTCTACCTCAAAAAACCAAAAAAAAAAAAAAAAAAAAAAAAAAAAAAAAAAATCCCCCATTTTTCTTTTATTTTTATTTATTTATTTGAGAGAGAGAGAGTGTGTATAGGCATACCAGAGCCTTTGGCCAGTGTACAGGAACTCTAGATGAATGTGCCACTTTGTGCATCTGGCTTTACATACATACTGGGAATTGATCCAGGGTCCCCTGGCTTTTCAGGCAAGCACCTTTCCCCGTTGAGCCATCTCCCCAGCCCCAGCATTTCCGTTTTCTTAGCACATGATTGTGCGGCCTGGCCTGACCTCACACTGGTTCTGTTGGTCTTAGTGGTGGTCACTGATGAGCCTACAGCCAGCTGCCTGGGTGCTGGGGTCAGCTCAGGTCCTGGGAAACTAGCTGGACTCTACTCTCCCTCCCTTCTGTCCATGTCCTTGTGGGAATTCTTTTCTTTCCTCCTTTCTTTCTCTCTTTCTTTCTTTCTTTCTTTCTTTCTTTCTTTCTTTCTTTCTTTCTTTCTTTCTTTCTGTCTTCCTTCCTCCCTTCCTTCCTCCTTCCTTCTTTCTTTCCTTCTTCCTTTCATCTTTTTTCCTTCCTTCCTTTCTCACTCTAGCCCAGACTGACCTAGAATTCACTATGTAGTATCAGGGTGGCCTCAAACTCTCGGTGATACTCCTGCCTCTGCCCCCCAAGTGGTGGGATTAAAGGCGTGCACCACCACGCCCAGCTTTTCTTTTCTTTATTGACAACATCTGTTTACAGGCAACAACACCATAATTCCTCCCCTCCCCCACCTTCCCTTCACAGCTCCACTCTCTGTTATATCCCCTCCCTCTCTCCATTCCTCTCTCTTTTATTTTTTTTTAAATTTATTTATTTGAGAGCGACAGAGAGAGAAAGAGGCAGATAGATAGATAGAGAATGGGCACACCAGGGCCTCTAGCCACTGCAAAGGACCTCCAGATGCATGCGCCCCTTGTGCATCTGGCTAACGTGGGTCCTGGGGAATCAAGCCTCGAACCCGGGTCCTTAGGCTTGACAGGCAAGCGCTTAACCGCTAAGCCATCTCTCCAGCCCTCTCTTTTATTTTGACGTCATCGTCTTTTTCTCCTATTATTATGAGGGTATAGCCAGGCATCGTAAGGTCTCAGATGTTGAGGCCAATTTCTGTCTGGGCAGTTGCACTGTAAGCAGTCTGCCCTTCCTCCGGCTCTTACGTTCTTTCAGCCAGTTCTTCCGCCATGCACCCTGAGACCTGGAGGGTGTGATAGAGATGTCTCAGTACTGGACACTCCTCTGCCACTACTTTTCAGCACCATGGTGACTTTAGGGTCATCCCAGTGGTCACCAGCATATGAAAAGAGAAGCTTCTCTTACCAAAAGTGAGGGTGCCTTAATATATGGGTATAAACATTAAGTAAAGTGCTTGCAGGGCAGTTTGGGGAGCCTCGTACACGCAATTAGCTAGACGAGAGCAGGCGTTACGCTCCTAGGGCTCATGAACTCCCTCACCATAGGCTTTTGATTAGGTTTTCAGTATCAGGCATATAGTCCCTCCTGTAGAGCGGGTCTCCAGTCCAATTGGAGAATGGTTGATTTGCCCTATAACAGACATGTCACTGTTGCACCCATTGGGTCATTTGACCTGGCTGGTCAAACTTAAAGCTTGCAATATCCACTGTTTTCACCGCTGATGACTTCTGTCTCCCATAGGGCTGCTTCTGTGTAGTTTTTTTCCAGCTGGTCTACAAGGAGGAGGTTTTATGGCTTCTGGGCGTGCCATTATCCAAAAAAGTAAGTTATCTTATGGCTTAGTCACAGTATCCTGAATTTTGATTAACCCTCACCCAATCCTTTTACTCAATCTCTTCCCCTGACCTCATTTAGGCCATTCAACTTCCAGTAATCTGTAATCATCTATCTGTTTGTCTACCTTTTCTTTCTTTTTTTCTTTTTCCTTTCCTTTCTTTCTTTTTTCTTTTTTCGTTCTTTTCTTTGTTTTTTTTTTTTTTTTTTTTTTTTTTTTTTGAGGCAATGCCTCCCTCCAGCCCAGGCTGACCTGGAACTCACTATGTAGTTTTAGGGTGGCCTTGAACTCACAGTGGTCCTTCCACCTCTGCTGGGATCCAAGAAGACTGGAAGAGTCTGCAGTGTCGTCCAGCACGCTGCTGGCGTGGTGAATAAGCGAGTCAAGGGCAGGATTCTTGCCAGGAGAATTGATGTGAGTGTTGAGCATATTAATAACTGTAAGGGCCGAGCCAGCTTCCCGAGACGGGCGAAGGAAAGTGACCAGAAGAAGGAGGAGGCCAGAGACCCAGAGCCGCGCTCTCTGCGAGGCCTCAGGGCAAGAGCCCAAGCGCTGGGCCTGCTCCCCGTGGATTCGTGGCTTAGTAGACAGCGAAGGTACACACAAGACCCACACTGCGAGAATACAGGGCAGCCCTGGACCGACGATGGCTACAGCCTCCCGTCTGGTCTGTAAGTGAGCACGCTGGGTCTGAGGGAGGTTAAGTTACTTGTTCACTGTAGAAGGCAGAGCCTTTCATTCTCCAGTATACTTTATGAGTCAACAATGTTTTTCTTTCCCCAATTAAAAAAAGTATTTTGGGGCTGGAGAGATGGCTTAGCGGTTAAGCGCTTGCCTGTGAAGCCTAAGGACCCCGGTTCGAGGCTCGGTTCCCCAGGTCCCATGTTAGCCAGATGCACAAGGGGGCGCACGCGTCTGGAGTTCGTTTGCAGTGGCTGGAGGCCCTGGCGCGCCCATTCTCTCTCTCTCCCTCTGTCTTTCTCTCTGTGTCTGTCGCTCTCAAATAAATAAATAAATAATTTAAAAAAAAAAGTATTTTGTTTATTTATTTGTGGGAGAGAGAAGAGAGAGAGAGATAGAGAGAGAGAGAATGTGCATGCTAGGGCCTCCAGCCACTGTCAATGAACTACAGATGCATGGGCCACCTTGTGTATCTGGCTTTATGTAGGTACTGAGGAATTGAACCTGGGTTCTTTGGCTCTGCAGGCAAGCACCTTAACTGCTAAGCTGTCTCTCCAGGTCCCAAAGATAACATTTTTATCATGCTTTTCCAGCACCAGGTAGGGGCTCACTGTAGCCCAAGCAGAACTTGGAACTCTTGGAGATCCTTTTCGCTTAGCCTCCCTCCTAGTGCCGGGATTAAAGGCTAGAACCACCACATGCTTGCACACAGAACTCTGTTGACTTAAGACAGGATCTCACTCGGCAGCTCAGGTTGGCCTGGATTTCATTATGTTTCCCAGGCTGGCCTAGAGATGGCGGCAATCCTCCTGCCTCAGCCGCCCAAGTATTGGGATTGACAGGTTTGAGTCATCACGCTGCTAACTTGGACTATTTTGGGGTACGGCTGCTGTTCTTCATTTTACAAAGGAAATAAAGGAATAGAGCTTACATGCAGCCTGATGGGATTGGGGTGTTTTGTTCCAGGAGTTACCTTACCACTACACCATGCTGCGTCCTGTGGGCAGTGCAGACCAGATACACACAAGATACAGACAAGTTCCTGCAAATGTCATTTAAGCCATTATCTGAAGAGCTGACATAACGGCAAATCTTACTATCACTTTACCATTTTATTTTAAAATTTTATTTATTTGCTTTTTGGTTTTCCAAGGTAAAATCTCTTAGCCCAGGCTGACCTGAAATTCACTATGTAGTCCCAGGGTGGTCTTGAACTCATGGTGCTCCTCCTACCTCTGCCTTTTGAGTGCCACCATGCCTGGCTATTTATTTACTTATTTGAGAGAGAGAGTGTGTGTGTGTGCCAGGCCCTCTAGCCACTGCAGATGAACTCCAGACACATGCACCACCATATGCATTTGGCTTACCTGGGTTCTGGGGAGTTGAACCTGGGTCCTTAGGCCTCAAAGGCAACTGCTTTAACTGCTAAGACATCTCTCCAGCCCTACTATCACTTAAATTTGGGGGGAGGGGTGCTGGACATATGGCCTACAGGTTAAAGCACTTGACTGCAAAGCCTAAGGACTCAGGTTCAACTCCCCAGATCCCATGTGACCCAGACATACAAAGTGATGCACGTGCAAGGTTGTGCATGCACACAGGGGCACACACAGCTGGAGTTTGATTGTAGTGGCTGGAGGCCCTGGCACATCAATTCTTTCTCTCTCATAAATAAATAAGTAAATAAATTTAAAAAGTCTTAGTAGCCATGCATGGTGGTGCATGCCTTTAATCCCCGCACTTGGGAGGCAGAAGTTGGAGGATCGCTGAGAGTTCGAGGCCATCCTGACACTACATAGTGAATTCCAGGTCACTATCTCGAAAAACAAAAAAACAAACAAAAATCTTTTTTATTTTTTTTTGAGGTAGGGTCTCACTCTAGTCCAGGCTGACCTGGAATTCACTATGTAGTCTCAAGGCGGCCTTGAACTCCCAAGTGCTGTGATTAAAGGCTTGTGCCACCACGCCCAGCTAACAAAATCCTCTGTGCTACAGCGCATGTGTGGGGAGGCAGAGGACGATCTCAATGTCAGGCCTCCTGTCTCTCCTTGCTGGAGGCAGGGTTTCTTGTTCTGTGCTACTTACGCCAGTCTTGGAGCTTCCCGGAACTGCTGGCTATCATGGGCCTTCCTGCCACTGGCCTGTGCCAACACATCTGGCTTCACGTGCCTCTGAGCATCCCAAACCGGGCCATCATGCTTGAGTGGCGCGTGTTTACCCACTGAGCCTCTGCCCAGTCCTCTTTTTTTTTTTTTTTTTTTTTTTTTTTTTTGGAGACAAGATCTTCCTAAACTGCTCTGCTGGCCTGGAATTTCTGGGCAAAAGTGATCACTTCTCTTGATTCAGCCTTCCTAGTAGCTGGGACGTAGGCACATGTCATGCATCTGGCTGACTGACTGTCACATCTCACAGGCACTTTGGGACCTGGGAGGTGTTTTTATTTTTATTTTTATTTATTTATTTTTTTTGACAACTTCACCGACAATAAACCATGGTAATTTCCTCCCCTACACTTTGCCCTTTGCAATTCCGCTCTCCATGATACTCCTGCCCCCTCCCAATCCATCTCCCTTAGTTTGATGTCATCATCTTTTCCTTGGGAGTTTTTCAGTTGCTACGTGATATGTGCAATTTCTATTTCAGGCATCTACCCCTCTGACCACCACTGTGTACTTCTTAAAGCTTGACAAAGAATGCAGATTCCTTCCTCACTCACCCCGTTCCCACCCGCCCTGGTGCACACCTTCCGGGGGTAGGAACCTTCCTGGAGTGGGAAACACCCACCTCGAGTTTCCATCTTTAATCATCAGGTCAGTCCCACAGCTTCGGAATTAGTAACCATCCCATCCTGGGCACTTCCTCTAGTTCCATAGCTAATTTCCTCACGGTTGCAACTGTGTGACATCTGAGGATGCCTGCGGAGACTCTGCTTCCTGGGGAGTGACCTGCAATGACTTCCTTCCTAGCAGTCCTACAGGCGCAGCACCCGCTGCATGGGAAGCAGCAGGGTTAGAAACTTCTGCTTGTCTTTGAAGGTGATGGGAATGCTTTTAAAAATCTTTTTCCTGGGCTGGAGAGACTGTTTAGTGGGTAAGCACTTGCCTGTGAAGCCTAAGGGCCCTGGTTCAAGGCTCGTTTCCTCAGGACCCATGTTAGTCAGATGCACAAGGGGGCGCATGCGTCTGGAGTTCGTTTGCAGTGGTTGGAGGCCCTGGCGCGCCCATTCTCTCTCCCTCTCTCTGCCTCTTTCTGTCTGTTGCTCTCAAATAAATAAATAAAAATAAACAATTTTTTTCCCTATTTATTTATTTGCAAGGAGAGAAGGGGTGGGGGAGAGAGAATGCCAACCGGGTGTGGTGGCACACACCTTTCATCCCAGCACTCAGGAAGCAGAGGTAGGAGGATGGCTCTAAGTTCAAGGCCAGGCTGAGACTACATAGTGAATTCCAGGTCAGACAGGGAGAGAGAGAAAGAGGGAGAAGATGATTGAACATGGGTGTACCAGGGCTTCTTGCCACTACAAATGAATTCCAGATGCATTTACCACTTTGTGCAACTGGTTTTATGTGTGTGGATGCTGGGGAATAGAACCCAGATGGGCATTTAACTGCTGAGCCATTTCTTCAGTCCTCTGCTTTTTGATGCTTTTCAAGGGACTGTCTCACTCTAGTTCAGGTTAACCTGGAACTTTGTAACCCCAGATTGGTCTGGAACTCACAGTAATCCATCCTACCTCAGTCTCCTGAGTGCTGGGGCTACTAAATGTGTGTGCCACCCTGCCCAAATACTCTTTTTTAAAAAATATTTATTGGACTGGAGAGATGATTTAGCAGTTAAGGCACTTGCCTGAGAAGCCTAAGAACACATGTTCTACTCTCCAGGTCCCGCGTAAGCCAGATGCAGGGATGAAACCAGCAATGTCGCACATGCGCACAAGGGGGCGCATGCATTTGGAGTTCATTTGCACTGGAGGTCCTGGTTCACCCATTCTGTCTCTCTCTCTAATAAAAATAAATAATTTATTTTTAAAATATTTTTATTTATTTACTTACAAGTAGAGAGAGATAGAGGAGACAGAAAAAATGGGTCCACCGAGGCCTCCAGCAGCTGCAAAGGAACTCCAGGTGCAAAAACCACTTTTTGTATCTGGCTTTATATGGGTACTGGGGAATTGAACCTGGGTCATTAGACTTTGCAGACAAGCACCTTAACTACTGAGCCACCCCTCCAGCCCTTAAGTTTTATTTATTTGTGTGTGTGTGCGTGCATGACAAGCCCTCTTGCTGCTGCAAACAAACACCGGAGTCTTTCACAGCTTTTTGTGTTTGGCTTGCATGTTTAGGCTGTCAGGCTTTGAAAGCAAGGGGCTTTCATCACTGAGCCATCTTCCCAGCTCTGCAAATTTCCTTTCTTTTCTTTTCTTTTCTTTTCTTTTCTTTTCTTTTCTTTTCTTTTCTTTTCTTTTTCTTTTTCTTTTTTCTTTTTTTTTTTTGGTTTTTCAAGGTAGAGTCTCACTCTAGCTCAGGCTGACCTGGAATTAACTATGTAGTCTCAGGGTGGCCTCGAACTCACGGCGATCCTCCTACCTCTGCCTCCCGAGTGCTGGGATTAAAGGCATGTGCCACCACGTCCGGCTCTTTTTTTTTTTTTTTGAGGTAGGGTCTTGCTCTAGCCCAGGCTGACCTGGAATTCACTATGTGTCTCAGTATGGCCTCAAACACAGGGATTCTCCTACCTGTGCGAACTCCAGACACACTCGTCATCATTTCATCATCTCTGACGCAAGTTCTGGGAATCGAACCTGGGTCCTTAGGCTTCCCAGGCAAACTCCTTAACCGTTAAGTCATCTCTCCTGCCCTATTGTTGTTTGTTGTTGTTATTAATGCCAGGAATCGTCGAGCGGTGGCGCACGCCTTTATTTATTAATTATTTATTTAAGAGACAGACACAGAGAGAATGGACACACCAGGGCCTCTGCATGTGGCTTAAGTGGGTCCTTAGGCTTCACAGGCAAGCGCCTTAACTGCTGGGCACCTCTGCCGCCCGTGAATGTTTATTTTAATCAGTGGGTACTGTAGGGCTCTGTGCCAGGTGATTTACTTTGCAGTCGCCCTTTTCGTGGAGAGGCTGAAGAAGGGAAGGAGTTGAGCAGCTGGCTGCTCCCTAGGAGGGCAAGGCCGCCTCCCACTTCCCCTGCAGCTGTCTTGCCAGGCCTGACCCTCTCCCCTTCAGGCGGTGGTGGTGGTGTTGGGGTCTCCACCTCGGGCCTACATCCAGTCGGTGGGAGAGTGGGTGGCCTTTTCCGGGTCACTGGCGCACCCAGTTTTCAGCCACCTGTTTCGGTTCCATCCCGGTTCCAGGCTCCCTGGAGGGCGTCGGGGACATTCCAATCCTCCCAACTGTCCCCGCGGATGTCGCGTGGGAGAGGGCGCAATGGCTTGGCCCTTCTTAACACCCAGCTGTGACCACCCCCGAGGCTTAGATCACCGGGCTAGGGACAACTAGAGATTGATGACAACTTTGAAGACTGAACGATGACAGCCCAATGGTGGCCGAGGCCGCATCTCCTGCCACCTAAGCACTCTTTTGGGGGTGGTGGGGTGGGCGCCCCGTGCGCTCCGGCAGACAATCGCATACCCAGCAGCCAAGTTGCCTGCTCACCGGACCAAATATGGTCACAAGCTCTGGGCAGCCTTCCGAGGCAGGGCCGGCCTGGCTGGCCGTGTCTCCCTCCCTGCGCCCGCCCGGGGTGCACCCAGGCCAGACCGGTGGCATCCCCGCTGCCATTCCCGGTCCTCCAAGGCTCTGGGGCGACATCCAGCGCCTGGGACCCACTTTTCTTCGGCGTTGGTTCACTCCCTATCCTCCCTTCCCCCGCCAAGAAAAAAAAAAAAGCATGTGCCCCTGCGTCCCTCTTAGGTTTGTGCTTTTGTCCACAAGCCCTAAGATTCAACAGGCTCGGGCCACTTTCCCTTGGATTCCGCCCCAAGTCCGTGGTAAACGCAAAGGAATGCAGAGCCGGGCTCGGTCCGGGAGGAGTGGGCGGGAGGCAGCCTTCTCCTCTTACCCCTGGAGCACCCGAGCATCCCGCCCCGGGCCGGCGGAGGAGGGGGAGGAGGAAGAGGAGGGGCGAGCGGGGGCCCGGCCGGCTCAGGACTCGGGGGAGGGAGCTCATGCATAATTCAACAGCTCAACTTTCGGGCCCGCCTCCTTTCCTGGGGGTGGGAGTTCTGCTCCCAACTTTGTTTATGGGACAGTCGCAGAGCGGTGGCGCCCGTGCCGGTCGGCTGCTTCCCCCTCCTCCTGGCCCTGGGGCGGGCGCCTGAGGCCATCGCCGGGGATGTGAGATCTTAAGAACCCCCCCTCCGCCCCCGACCACCACCCCCCAACCTCCCCGCTCCGCGGCTCCGGGGACTCGGCTCGGGATCTCGCCTGCCGCGTCCGGGATCCCTCGGCGGCCGGCTCGGGACGCGCCCCGGGGGGAAGCAGGCCCGACGGCTTCCCTGCGCGCCCAGGTAGCGCCCGGGGCCTGGGGATGGGATGGAGGGAGGGATGGGTGGGTGGGTGGGATTGGGTGGGGCTGAAATTTCTCTGGGGGACGGAGGGAAGGGGGGGGCCTACCTGCTTGGCTTGAAAGCCTGCGACCTGTGTCATTTGTCAGGAACACTTGAGCCACGTCCCCAAGTGTGGAAGCTCCCTACCTCCGGGGTGACTCCTGGCCTCCTCTTACCTCCTTTCTAATCCCCCCCCCGCGGGCTTTTTATTTATTTATTTATTTATTTATTTATTTATTTACTTACTTACTTACTTACTAAAAGTTGCATAAATCCTCAGCAGGGGCCCATCCCCCACCCGGCAGTGTCCCAAGGCGCACACCTACCTGTCTATCCGCCCAGCCTGCCCCCTACTCCTCCCTCGGTGACTCCGGCCCTCTCTTCTTCCTTGCAGAAGATGAATCCGTCCTCGGCCCCCCCTCCGCTGCCGCCGCCCGGGCAGCAAGTCATCCACGTCACGCAGGACCTGGACACGGACCTCGAAGCCCTGTTCAACTCGGTCATGAACCCCAAGCCCAGCTCGTGGCGGAAGAAGATCTTGCCCGAGTCCTTCTTCAAGGAGCCCGATTCCGGCTCGCACTCGCGCCAGTCCAGCACCGACTCGTCCGGAGGTCACCCGGGACCCCGGCTGGCCAGCGGTGCCCAGCACGTCCGCTCGCACTCGTCGCCCGCGTCCCTGCAGCTGGGCACGGGCGCGGGCACCGCGGGGGCCCCCGCGCAGCAGCACGCGCACCTCCGCCAGCAGTCCTACGACGTGACGGACGAGCTGCCGCTGCCCCCCGGCTGGGAGATGACCTTCACGGCCACTGGCCAGAGGTACTTCCTCAAGTAAGTCATCCTGGAGCCCCGGGGGCGCCGTCGCCAGGCCCAGGGCGCGGACGTGTGCGCGCAGAGACACGCACGCAGACAGAGGGACCCTGCGTGCGCCTCCCCGCGAAGGTGGGAGGCTGCAAGTGGGGATCCAGTCTCGTGCAAAGTTAGGGTCCCAAGCCCAATCAGAGAAGCGACGCCTGAAGATGACACCTGAAGGTCATCTAAGGCTCTCTGCGCGTCCCAAGAGGTTCAGGACGTAGGAATCCCGCAGTTCAGGAAACGTGTGGGGTTGCCTTGAATCTGAACTTTTTAGCCCCTTTCACTGACCGCTCTTAAGATGGCCAGCTGAGACCCAGGTTCCCTGGCCTGTGACAGCAGAGGGGAAGAGAGGAAAGCTGGTGACGTGCGGGGAGGAGAGGGTCTGTCTGTGGAATAGGTGGTCTGCAGTCGGTCCTGAGCTACTAAGGAAAGGAGGTTGGAAAAGTGCGCAGGGGCCGGCGGGGCCTTGTGCTTCCTGCTGGGTGACGTAATGACCACACCGCACAGTGATGTAATTAGCAACTGTATTGTGAAGTTGCCCTGGGCTGGACCGACAGATTGTGTGGAAATTGGGTCAGGAGTTTTATTATGTTATACTTGGTAACCTGAAATACTGTCAAATCAGGAGGCTGGGTTGTCACCTTTTCCCCTTTACATTGTTACAATTAAAAAAATATTTAGCTAGGCGTGGTGGCACACGCCTTTAATCCCAGCACTAGGGAGGCAGAGGTAGGAGGATTGCTGTGAGTTCGAGGCCACCCTGAGAATTCAGAATGAATTCCAGGTCAGCCTGGGCTCAAGTGAGACCCTGCCTAGGAAAAAAAAAAAAAAAAATTATTTAATTGATCATGTGACTGAGAGAAAGCCGGTATGAGTGCGCCAGGGCCCTGTTGCCACTTCAAATAAACTCCAGATGCAGGCGGGACTTTGTATGTCTGTCTTAAACTAGGGAATAACACCCAGACCAGTCTGCTTTGAAAGAAGGTGCCTTTAACAGATCTCCAGCCTCTCCTTTTTTTCCAGACTAGGTCTCACTGTAACCCCAGCTGACCGGAAACTCACTCTGTAGCCCCAGGCTGGCTTTGAACTCCTGATAATCCTCCTACCTCAGCCTTCCCAGTGCTGGGATTAAAGGTGTGGGCCACCATTCCCTGCTTTTAGCTCCGATTTTTTGACGTAATGAATTTCACATTTGACTCAGCTTTTCAGATGGATTTACGGGAAGCTATATTCTCAACTGCTAGAAAAGACTTCCATTCCTGGAGAGAAACTGGGCTAGAACTCAAATGTAACCAGAGCCAGTGAAGTCACAGGGGTCAGGCTATCAAAGGTCTGGGTGGAAGTTGTGGTCATTGGAGCAGTTGGTTCAGAATCGCCTGAATTTGGTTAGTATTCACTGTGGAAATTGCTTAAAGACTTGCCTTAGAGATGCTTCACTTTCAAAGCCACCAGTGTTTGGTGAAGGAGCCGTGTTTCCAAAGTTTCAAAATGTCAGGCAGCTTGTGTTATGTCACAAATTTAACCCGGCCTTTCTTTGGCAGTAGTATCTGGCACTTTGGCTGCTGTGTGAGGTTCCGCCACGTTGTAGACGGGTCGTTGTGGCCGGAGCCCAGAGTCACCCAGCCTGTGTCCTCGTGAGTGCGTGTGGAGCTGGTGTCTGAGTTGATTGATGAGGTACCAAGATCTTGAAGCTGGCTTGGCGTGCCTGTGTTCCTCAGTTAGGTCACTGAGCCGCGGTGTAGACTCATGCTCGGGGCTTTGATTTCCCGATGGCTGGTCAAAGTCAAGTGTGCGCCGTGGTAAGATGACATTTTCCCAAACGTGGCGCTGCTGTTACAAAGGCTGGTATTGTTTCCCGTGGTTCCTGCCAGTCCCAGGCTGCGAGGATCCGAGCACTTCACCTAGGCAAATGCAACGATGCGCATTTTGTCATGACCTTCGTTCCCTGGACTTGGGGACAACCTTAAATAGGAAGAGATTCAGAAATTTTCAGATAAGATGGGTGTGGTGGCGCATGCTGCCTTTAATCCCAGCACTCAGGAGGCAGAGGTAGGAGGATTCACCGTGAGATCGAGGCCACCCTGAGACTCCATGGAGAATTCCAGGTCAGCTTGGGCTACAGTGAGACCCTACCTCGAAAAACAAAAAAAACTTGTTTTTTTTCCCAGATAACTTTGGATGGTCTTTTCTGGCCTCAGACGACATTTAGTGCATGTGTGTGTGCATGGTGTGGGTGAGTAGACATGATTACATGTGTGGGTGCGTGTAAACGTGTGTGCTTACGCGTGAAGAAGCCAGAAGTTGATACTGGACATCTTAATTCATCTTACTTTTTATTTTTATTTACTTATTCATTTAGTATTGTAAATATTATTGGTTTTTCGAGATAGGCTCTCACTCCAGGCTGACCTGAAATTCACTATGGAGTCTCAGGGTGGCCTTGAACTCACAGGGATCCTCCCACCTCTACCTCCCCAGTGCTGCGATTAAAGGTGTGTGCCATCATGCCTGGAGTAGATTTTTGTCGTTGTGGTTGGTCTTTCGAGGTAGGGTCTCAGTGTAGCCCAGCCAACCTGTAATTCACTAGTCTCAGGCTGGCCTCAAACTCACAGCGACCTGACTACCTCTGCCTCCTGAGTGCTGGGATTAAAGGCGTTTGCCACCACGCCATGCAGATTTTTAAGTTTGTATTTAGGGGCTGGCCAGATGGTTTAGCAGTTACAGTGCTTGCTTGCGAAGCCTAATGACCCAGGTTTGATTCCCCAGTGCCCACGTAAAGACAGATGCAGTCACACATGCCGTAATGTACCCATTCTCTCTCTCCTATCTCTTTCCATTTTTAAATAAATGAAAATTTGTATATAATTAATTATTTTTGAGATAGGTTAGGCTTAGTAATTCAAGCTGCCCAGGAACTTGCGAGCTACCTCAAGGCTGGCCTTACAGTCCCCTTCCCTCAGCATCCCAAGTGCTAGGATTAGGTATGAGGTACCAAGCCTGTCTTAAATTCATTTTCCTTAATTTTTTTTTTCAACATAAGGTCTTGCTCTAGCCCAGGATGACCTGAAATTCATCATGTAGTTTCAGGCTGGCCTTGAACTCATGGCGATCCTCCTACCTCTGCCTCCCAAAGTGCTGGGATTAAAGATGTGAGCTACCACACCCGGCTAACTTTGCTGTTTTTTTTTTAAATAGTTGTTCATTTAATTGGAGAGATAAAGTGATCTTTAAAACATATCTATTTATTTATAAATATATGTCTGTACAGGTCTGTGTGTGCGAACCAGGGCCTCTTGCCACTGCAAACAAATGTCAGAGTGCGTCTGTCTTTACGTGGGTACTGGAGAATTAGGCCACAGGTGGGCAGGCTTGGCTCCTTGAGCCGCACAACCATCTTCTTTGAATGACAGTATTTTCATAAAGGGCCTCATTTGTAAAAAAAAAAAAAAGATAGTGAGGCCTACCTATCTCAAGGTGGTTTGAAAGAAGATGAGATAACATATTTAAAGCATGGCACACAGTAAGCATTCAGTACAAGTAAGGTCTTGCCTCCCCTTCCCGCTTCTCCAGTTCACATGCGCTGTCCAGGTGAAATCAGATGCTGAAATCTTGGCAGAGATGATGAGTGTTCATTTCCAAGCATAGCTATGACTGTGAGAGACACCCTGCGTCTGCAGTTGAAAGGCAATTATTATTATTATTATTATTTAAAGCAGAGAGAGAGAGAAGAGAAACAGAGAATGAGCACACCAGGGCCGCTGAAAACCAGCTCTAGAGGCACGGGCCACTTTATGCATCTGGCTTTATGTGGTAACTGGGAAACTGAACTAGGATTTTTAGACTTCATAGGCAAGTATCTTAACCACTGAGCCATCTCTCCAGCCTGAAAGGCAATTTTTTTTAATTTATTTATTTGAGAGAGAAAGAGAGATAGGGGCAGATAGACAATAATGAAAGGCAATTTTTGAATCTATGTATTTATGCTTAAATTTTTTATCAAAAATATACTTTAATATATTTTATTTATTTATTTGAGAGAGAGAGGGCATGCCAGGGCCTCCAGCCACTGCAAAAGAACTCCAGATGCATGCACCTCATTGTGCATCTGGCTTATATGGGTCCTGGGGAATCGAACCAGGGTCCTTTGGCTTTTCAGGAACATGCCTTAATTGCTAAGCCATCTCTCTATCCCCCAAACATATTTTTATTATTTGTGGAGGGAGAGGGAGGAGAGAATGGGTGCACCAGGGCCTCTTACCACTGCAAGCGAACTCCAGAAGCATGTTTGCGCATCTGCTTTTACATGGGTAATGGGGTGTTGAACCTGAGCTGGCAGGCTTTGTAAGCAAGCACATTTAATTCCTGAGCCATCTCCCCAACCCTAATATTTTTTTCAAGGTAGTGTCTCACTCTAGTCCAGGATGACCTAGAACTCGCTCTATAGTTCCAGGCTGGCCTTGAACTCACAGTGATCTTCTTACCTCTGCTTCCCAAAGTTCTGGGACTAAAGGCGTGCACCACCATTCCTGGTCCAACCATAATTTTTCAATTTAGAATAATGACAGAATCAATATTCTTATTAAAAATAAAAGAGTGGGCTAGAGAGATGGCTTAGTGGTTAAAGGGCTTGCCTGAGAAGCCTAAGGACCCAGGCTCAATTCCTCAGACCCCTCGAAAACTAGATACACAAGGTGGCATGTGTGTCTGGAGTTCGTTTGCAGTGGCCGAATCCCTGGCATACACACTCTCTGGAATAAAAAAAAAAAAAAGATCTTAAAAAAATAAAAACAAAAGAATAAATCCAGGTGCGATGGCCCACGCCTTTAATCCCATCACTTGGAAGGCAGAGGTAGGAGGACTGCTGTGAGTTCGAGGCCACCCTTAGACTACATAGTGAATTCCAGATCAGCCTGGGCTAGAGTGAGACCCTACCTCAAAAAACAAACAAACAAAATGACAACAATAAAAAACCAGAGTGACTCTGACTGGGGACGTCCACCATGGGCACTTGACTTCAGCATCTTGGCCAGAAGGTACCCAGCATCTTTGGAGGAGAGTCTTCTTATTTGGTCGTGGCTGGTAGCTATGAGGTAGACCATTGTTTTCTGTGTGGAATGAAGGGGAGGAAGGTCCCGAGAAAGGGGGAGATGGGGATGGAAGGGAATTAAGTTTTGGTGGCCTGTCCAATGCCAGGTTTGGGCCAGTGCTCCTGAGAGAGATGGTTTAGGAATCAGATATATAATGTGATAACTAGTTTTCATAACCCTAGGTGATTTTACATTTATTCTTTGAACTCTCACAGGTACATACTATTGTTTCATTTTATTATTGAGGAAACTGAGACACACTGAAGTTAATTAAATGTCCTAGGGCCATGGCACAAGTAAGTGGCAGAGATGGGATTAAAACTGCACTACTCCACAATCGAGCCTTCCCATGTGCCATGCTGTCTCATGCCATTTATATGCCCATAGTTAGATCTCGAAATGAGGCCTCCTTGGTGACCAGATAACCTGGAGTGGCAGGTGGACCATTAGCATTTCCGAACTGGGTCTGGATAATCCCATTCAGAGCTCAGTACTGAAGCCACAGAAATGATTAAAAAAAAAAATCAAACAGCTGGGCATGGTGGAGCACACCTTTAGTTCCAACACTTGGGATGCAGAGGTAGGAGGATCACCGTGAGTTCGAGGCCACCCTGAGATTACATAGTGAATTCCAGGTCAGCCTTGGCTAGAGACAGACCCTACCTCAAAAAGAAAAAAAAAAAAAAAAAAAAAAAAAAAAATCAGTCTTCTGCCCCTACCACCCTGAACACGCCGAGCTTGTCTGATCTCGGAAGCTAAACAGGGTCAGGCCTGGTTAGTACTTGGATCAGAGAAATGATTAAAAAAAATTAAACAAAAATCAGAACAAACCAGGATGGGTAAAGTGCCCACATGCATTCTATCCTGATCAAGGTTGTCCCCATAGCCGGGGCGGTGGGTGGGTCTGTAATTTTAGCTATCCAAAGGTTGAAGCTGGAGGGTGCAATTTCAATGCCAGCCCGGGAAGTTTATGAGACCTCTCGAAATAAAAAAATGAAAAATAGGGCTGGAAGGATGGCTTGGCGGTTAAGGCCCTGTCCTGCAAAGCCAAAGGACCCAAGTTCGATTCCCCTAGACTCATGTGAGCCAGGTGCACAAGGTGGCACATGCGTCTGGAATTCGTTTGCAGGAG
Source organism: Jaculus jaculus (assembly GCF_020740685.1). Lineage (NCBI taxonomy): Eukaryota > Metazoa > Chordata > Mammalia > Rodentia > Dipodidae > Jaculus > Jaculus jaculus. Next base: position 107,856,775 of record NC_059113.1, on the reverse strand, counting down.
CTGGAGGTCCTGGTGTTCCCATTCTCTCTCACTCTATCCCTCTTTCTCAAATAAATTAATAAAAATAAAATATTAGGGCTGGAGGTATTGCTTAATGGTTAAGGCCCTTGCCTGCAAAGCCAAAGGACCCAGGTTTGATTCCCCAGAACCCATGTAAGCCAGCTATACAAAGTGGCACATGTATCTGGAGTTCATTTACAGTGGCTTGAGGCCTTGGCACATCTATTTTCTCTCTCTGCCTCTTTCTCTCTCTCTCTAGGAAAAAAAAAAGGGAGATCTGAAAGACTGATGACCGAAGTTAATTAGTTATTAGAGCGTATATGCTAAGGCCATGGTCCTTCAGCGAGCTGGTTTGTGGGGCACTGTGAATGTTTTCGTGGACTTAAGATAACATGGATCTCTCTTCTTGCTTGTCTTGGATATTTTTATTCCTGCTATCATCTATCAACATCCATTCAGGGTGAATGTCTTTAATCCCAGCACTGGTGAGGCTGAGGTAGGAGGATCGTTGGGAGTTCAAGGCCAGCCTGGAGCTACAGAGTGAGTTTTAGGTTATTCTGGAGTAGAGTGGGACTCTACCTCACAATAAAACAAAAGAAGACATGCAAAAACTGTGTGCACATAAGAAGAATATATGTCAAAATGCTTACAGTGGCCGTTTCTGAAGTTATGTTTCTTATTATGAGGTTATGATTTATGGAAAAATTTAGTCATTTAGCTTTATGATTATGTACTTTTAATATTTTGATCTTTTATTTTTAAAAATTATTGTTTACTTACAAGGGGAGAGAGAAAGAGACTGGGCACACTAGGGCCTTTTGCCACTACAAATGAACTCCAGATACATGTGCCACTTTGTGCATCTAGCTTTATGTGGGTACTGGGGAATCGAACCTGGGGCTGTGGGCTTTGCAAGCAAGGACTTTTGACCACTGCCATGTCCCTAGCCCCAATTTTTATTTATTTGTCGCACGTGCATGCATGCGAGTGTACGTGCATGTGTGCATGCGTGCTTGCATGAGTGTGTGTGTTGTATACAGGCATGCCAAAATCTCCTGCTGCTGCCAACGGATGCCAGATGCCTGCATCCACCCTGGGTTGCTGGGGCTAGCCAGCCTTGCCTTACTCCTGCTCATTAACGTCATTTCTGTCTGGCTGGCCGGTGTCAGGAGGTTACAAGCAAAGCAGGCGCCGGCGGCCCAGGGAGCGTGTGAGGCTGAGCCTCCGCGGCTGTGGGCTGTTCTAGACGCTCCTCCGTGTCTGCAGTGGATGTGACGAAACGGCTGTACTCTGAGAGCTGCTTGTGTTTGTCTAGCTCGGGTAAGAGTAAGTGCTAAATTCTTAGCTGAGAATTTTTCTGTAAGAGTTGCCTCTGGGCAGAAAATATGCTTGTGGCAAATTATAGGCCATATTCTCTTTATAGGTCATTCCTCCACCTCTCCTTCTTAGATAGACATCTAGCTTTGGTTGACAGTCCCATCTAGGCACAAATAACAAATAGAGAGAAAACAAGATCATGTTTTCTTGCACCTTAACTGCTCAGCCATCGCTCTAGCCCTAACTTGCTGTGTAGGAGGTGAAGTGAATGCCTGCAAAATGCCACGTCTGACCCTAAGACCACTGTTAGAGGTCACTCATCCTCATACCAATTTCCACGTTGATGGGGACCAGGCTGTCTCCTAAAGATAGTCACCATCCCAGCTAATTCACAACAAAACATTGCAGTGCTCAGGGTGTTAGCTCTGTGCACAGTCCTTAGGCAGGCGCAGTTGTTGCTGCGCCTTAGGCAGCTGACAGTCTCCCCAGAGTGTTGGGGGACAAGAGAAGCCAGCCTGGACACCTGATTCCAGGCCTGTGTGCTGGGCTGGGCACTCTCATGAGGTGAGTCCCGAGTCTGCCATTTTTTTTATTTCAAATTTTTATTAACAACTTCCATGATTATAAAAAAATATCCCATGGTAATGCCCTCCCACCCCCAACTTTCCCCTTTGAAACTCCACTCTCCATCATATCCCCTCCCCCTCTCAATCAGCCTCTCTTTTGTTTTGATGTCATGATCTTCTCCTCCTCTTATGATGGTCTTGTGTAGGTAGTGTCAGGCACTGTGAGGTCATGGATATCCAGGCCATTTTGTGTCTGGAGGAGCACATTGTGAGGAGTCCTACCCTTCCTTTGGCTCTTACATTCTTTCCACCGCCTCTTCCGCAAGGACCCTGAGCCTTGGAAGGTGAGATCGAGATGTCACAGCGCTGAGCCCGAGTCAGCCATTTTATTATGGTTCTTCCAAGGTCCTGCTCAGCCTGGGCTCCCGGCTTTGCCCGGCTTGTTTTCTGTGCCTGCAACACGACTTCCCGCCTCTGCCCATGAACTCCCTCACTGCCTCCAGGCATCAGCTTTGATGTTAGATCTTGCGGGAACCCCAATTCCAGTTTATGTGCTCCTGTGACCTCTGAGTCACCCCGGCCAGGGCACTGCTCCCTTGTTCCTGTTTAATGGTTTCTCTCGCATCGCTGTGACCTCCGTGTGGGCAGGAATGACGCCTGCCTCGCTTGCCACCGTGGAACCCGAGCAGTGTCTGAACGGACGCCGCGTGCGCTCCATTAAGAAGGAATCCCGGGGTATTTTTCATCATTTTCTTTTCGTCATTTACGCTGCAGTCTTACACAGTGGAATTCCTCATGGCAGTGTTTTGGGCTCAGGAATAGGATTTCACCATGTCTGTCCCCTTTGGACTAAATGCTTAGAATCAGAGCTTCAGCCCTGAAATGTATTGTAGAGAAAGATGGATATTCAGAGAAGTCTCTGTAATGACTGTTGGACATAATGGAGCTTTGAAATACATACAGAAAGGATTTAGACAGGTGAGCAGAAAGTCCAAGTGTATGGTTTGTTTTTTTAAAATTTTTATGTATGTGTTTATTTGCAAGAGAGAGAGGGAGAGAGAGAAAGCAAGCGAGAGAGCAGTGCACCAGGATCTCTTGTCACTGCAAACAAACTACAGACATAAGTGCCCACTTTATGTGTCTGGCTTTACACAGGTACTGGATAAGTGACCCCACTTCATCAGGCTTTGCAAGCAAGTGGCTTTAACTGCTGAGCATCTTCCCCAGTCCCCATGTGTGTATTTTTTAAAAGTAATATTAGCAGAGAGAGAGAGAGAGAAAGAGAGATGGATGGTATATGGATGTGCCAGGGCCTCTTGCCCTTGCAAATGAACTCTAGATGCACGTGCTACTTTGTACCTCTGGTTTTATGTGGGTGGAGCAGAATTGAATTCAGGGCAATAGGCTTTGCGAGCAAGCAAGCGGCTTTAACCATTAAGCTATCTCCTGAGCCCTCCATGTGTATGCTGTTATAGTCAGGAAGAGCCTGGCTTGACTTGGGTTAAAAGGTTTGGTTTCAGGCTGGATGGATGGCTTAGCAATTAAGGCACTGCCTGCAAAGCCAAATGACCCTGGTTCTATTCTCCAGGACCCACGTAAGCCAAGGTTGCACATGTGTCTGGAGTTTGTTTGCAGCAGTTGGTGGCCCTGGCACACCCATCTCTCTCTCTTTCTCTGCCTCTTTCTCAATAAATGAATAAAAATAAAAATATTAGAAAAAAGAATAAAAAAACATGTTAGTTGCTAGATACCATGTACCTGCTGAAACTTCGGTCTTTTAGGATGGCTATGCTGACCTTTTTTAGTAAAGGTCAATTTTATTTTGAGGTTCATAATCCTGGCTTTGTCTGACTCTAGCATAGGACCACACCATTGTCCCCTATGTTAAAATCTTAATTGTTTAGGAAACTAAGCATATACTGACTTAAAAGAATCAGAAAATGGAGGCTGAAGAGATGGCTTTGCAGTTAAGGCACTTGCCAGCAAAGCCAAAGGATCCAGGTTCAATTCCCCAGGACCCACGTAAGCCAGAGATGCACAAAGTGGCACATGTGTCTGGAGCTCATTTACAGTGGCTGGAGGCCCTGGTGCACCCCAATCCCCCCCCCGCCTCTTTCTCTCTCTGTATCTCTCAAATAAGTAAAAATAAAAATAATTTTAAAAAATAATCTGAAAACGTTACATCTGTAGCAATTCGTCCATCCATCCATCAGTGCTTTGTTTAGTTTAGCTAGCAGGCCCGCTTCCCTTAAAAGACTGTCATTCCCACAGAAGCTGCCATTTCTGCTTGTAGACACATGTCTTCTGAGCCTAGTGGTTCTTCCGTGCTTATCGAGTGGTTTCTCAGTCCCTTTGTGGTTGGTCAACTAGGTGCAGACGAGATGATGATTCTGAAGCCCCAGTCATCCCCGCGAGGATTCAGACCTGGTCCCGAGGATGGCCAGCCATCTTCTCAGAACTCAGCATGCTCGGCAACTGTTTTTTTCAAGGTGGGGTCTCACTCTGGCCCAGGCTGACCTGGAATTCATTTTGTAGTCTCAGGGTGGATTGAACTCACAGTGTTCCTCTTACCTTTGCCTCCCGAGGGCCAGGATTAAAGGCAGGCTCCACCATGCCCTGCATATTTCAGGATTTTTATGGCTAGTCCATTATCAAAGGTCATTTAAATAGTTTCTGACTTTCTTTCCTTTTAACTTGTTTATTTGCATATATCCCAAGGCCTTATGCCATTGCAAAGGAATGCCAGATTATGCTACTTTTTTAATAAAAATATTTTATTTATTTACGAGAGAGAGAAAGGCAGATACAGAGAGAGAGAGAATGGGAGTCACAGGGCCTCTAGCAACTGCAAATGAACTCCAGATGCATACCTTGTGCTTCTGGCTTACATGGGTACTGGGGAAGGAACCTGAATCCTTAGGCTTTGCAGGCAAGTGCTTTAAAAGCTAAGCCAGCCCTCCAGGCCAATGCCACTTTTTGTGTCTGCTATACATGAGTGGGCTTGAGAATTAAACCTGGGCTGGCGTGCTTTACAAGCAAGTTTTTTTCTTTTTCTAGCCCAGGCTGACCTAAGTTCACTATGTAGTCTCAGGGTGGCCTTGAACTCACAGTGACCCTCCTACTTCTGCCTCCTGAGTGCTGGGACTAAAGGCGTGTGCCACCACCCCGGCCACAAGTGTTTTAATTGGTGAGCCATTTTTCCAGCCTTCTTTTAAAATTATTATTGATTTTTTTTTTTTGAGGCAGGGTCTCACTCTAGCCCAGACTGATCTGGCCTCAAACTCACAGCGATCTTTCTATCTCTGCCTCCCTGAGTACTGGGTGCTCCTCACCACGCCCAGTTTAAATTATTAAAGTCGTGTTCTAAAACAGTAATAATGGCAAGAAAAAGGAATGTAAACTTTTCTGATCATTTCGGGGCCTCCTATTTAGAGGGAACCATGGTTGTTAATAGTTTGTCTGGAAATGTTCTCTTTACTGAATCATTTTCTGGTTCTTATCTAGTTTATGACCTAACTAGCTTGCCCTTTATCTACTTTATCTGTCATCTGGTATCCTACCAATCAACCTATTTATTTTTTATTTTATTTATTTATTTGGTTTTTCAAGGTAGGGTCTCACTCTAGCCCAGGCTGACCTGACATTCACTCTGTAGTCCCAGGATTGCCTTGAACCTCCAGCGATCCTCCTAGCTCTGTCTCCCAACTGCTGGGACTAAAGACGTGTGCCATCATACCTGGCTTTATTTTATATTTTTACAGTTCTGGAGGTTGGACCTCAGGGCCTCAAGCATGCTAGGTCACTGGTCTACCACTGAGCCATATTCCCAGCTGCCTATTTTTTTTTTTCTATGCAAGTATAATTATGTAATGTGGCAAATGCACTGATCAGTTGACTGAAACTCCAGCCAATTGGAACAGATGAACCAGTGTGAAGTGATTGGTCTTACAAGTCAGTACCACTTAAGGTGTGGACTGCAGACTAATCACTGTGCATGTATAATTGACCCATAAGTTAGTTGCCTAAATTGAGACTTTTTTTTTTTATAGCAAAATGACTTTGCTGTGACATCCAAACATGTGGTGTGTGGAATTGTCAGCCAGATAGCTTAGATGTGTTGACTCAAGACTTACATGTAGTCTGAGCTATAGACAAGCCTTGCACAGTAGGACTACAGACTGTTTTCAAAAATTCTGGATTAAAAACAAAAACCTGCCAGGCGTGGTGGCGCATGCCTTTAATCTCAGCACTTGGGAGGCAGAGGTAGGAGGATCAGTTAGAGTTTGAGGCCACCCTGAGATTATATAGTTAGTTCCAGGTCAGCCTGGACTAGCATAAGACCTTACCTTGAAAAACCAAAAAAATTAAAAATTAAAAAATTAAAACCCTGAGCTAGAGAGATGGCTAGGCAGTTAAGGCGCTTGCCTGCGAAGTCTAAGGACCCAGGTCCAGTTCCCCAGGACCCACATAAGCCAGATGCACAAGGTGGTGCATACATCTGGACTTTGTTAGAAGTGGCTACAGGGAGGCCCTGGCGCACCCATTCTCTGTCTGTCTCTTTCTCTCTCAAATAAATAAACAAATAAAAAATGTTTAAAATTGATTTAAAAATATTTAAAATTGATTAAAAAAAATAAAAACCCTGTTTGTTCACACAGATCTCCTAATTCTGCCTGCTGTCTATGCACCTATCCATCCACTTACGTATCTTGTTATTAACCACCTGTTATTTTTCATTACTTTTTTTTTTTTTTGAGGTAGGGTCTCACTCTGGCCCAGGTTGACTTGGAATTCACTCTGCAGTCTCAGGGTGGCCTCAAATTCATGGTGATCCTCCTACCTCTGCCTCCCGAGTTCTGGGATTAAAGGCGTGCACCACCACGGCCGGCTTTTCATTACTATTTTTTTCTGTAGCAACCAACCAATCAGTCCTACCTAAAACCACTACTCAGATAGGTGTGGGCACCAGGTTCTCTTCTAGCCCCTAGTTCCATAATTCTTCTTGTCCCTGCCAAGGAGAAATTCTCTTACTTCACTGGCCCCGTCCTGTGTTTGCTTGTTAACATCCTGCTAAGGTGGGATCTGAAATCCGTGTAACTAGCCGAGGTAAGTTAAAGGATTTGGACACGAATAGTATCCTAATTGCCTGAGGGAAATTACCGCCCTGTTCCTAGCGCGGTCAGTCAGGCCCTGTCCGGAGCGCAGGGCAGTTACTGCAAGGGCGGGTCACATGAAATTGCAGCCACAAAGCAACCAGCAGCTTGCCTCTGGAGAGTCTCAGTTAAAAATTTATGGTTCTACATATTAGGTAACTGTAGTTTCAGATAAATGTTTGTCCGTCCTGTCTTTTGTTTTTCTGTTTGCCAGAACTGACCTTTACTTGGCAAAAGGGATTCTGAGATTGATGTCGGTAAATCCTCCATAAGAGGGGGTTGAGTTCAGATACATCCTAGAGTTAAATGCATTAAGCGCACTGCACTGTGGTTCAAAAGCTACTTGATTTGTTGCATTTTGCTAATTTAGGAGCACATGGTGGTGATTGTAGTGCAAGTTTGGGATGTGAATTTTTGTTTTTATTTGAGGTAGAGTCTCACTAAGTCAGGCTGGCCTTGAACTCATGGCAATACCTCAGTTTCCCTGGTGCTGGGATTAAAGGCATGCACCATCACACAGGGCAGAAAGAATGGGCCCACTAGTGCCTCTAGCTACTACAAAAAAAAAAAAAAACCCTCTAGATTCATGTGCCACTTTGTGCATCTGGCTTTACGTGGGTACTGGGGAATCAAACCCGGGTCCTTAGGCTTTGCAGGCAAGAGCCTTAACTGCTGAGCCATCTCTCCAGCCCATGATCTGTTTTCATTATTAGCCCAGTGCAGCAAGTCAAGTTTTGCCATGGTGCTTTTCCTTTAACCTAATAAGTGGCCAGCCCTGGTTAATTGGCTGAAACCATTAAAGGGCTCAGATTTCTTAGTTGCACATGCATTGGAATGTCTAAGTTACCTCATCTATGTGAATAAGGGGCCCCGGGGCAATTACAGCTCCGTGTTTCTGTGCCTCTAAAGCAAAGAGCTAGTACCAGGTTTGAAGAGTTCTTGCAAAACTCTGTGGCCTGGTAAACAGCTCAGAGAATAGTTCATATCTCCAGAGCCAAGGTTTGAGAGCTGCAGAGGTGTGAATTGATGGGTTGCATTGTCTGAAGTGGAAGATCTTATTATATTTATTTATTTCTCTCAAGAGATAAAGAGAAAGAGGCATATAGAAAGAGAGAGAATGGGGACGGGCATGGTGGCACACTCCTTTAATCCCAGAGGCAGAGGTAGAGGTAGGAGAATTGCCATGAGTTCGAGGCCACCCTGAGACTACCAAGTGAATTCCAGGTCAACCTGGGATAGAATGAGACCCTACCTTGAACCAAAAAAAGAAAAAAGAAAGAAAGAAAGGGAGAGAGAATGGGGTCATGTGCCACTTTGGCTTATGTGGGTCCTGGGGAAATAGAACCTGGGTCCTTAGGCTTCACAGGCAAGCACCTTAACCCCTAAACCAACTCTTCAGCTATTATTTTTTGATACTGATTACAAATGACTTTTTAAAAATCATGTCTGTTTTGTCCGTAACAGCCACACCCACCAAGACTGAAGCAAGAAAGTAATGTGGGACAGGATGAAAGCACACTGAGTAAGAAGTTTAGCATCTCAAATGTAAATAGGGGCTTCTGAATGAGTGTTTAACACAGCTGATTTTTCTCTGATGTGCTGGTGACTCGATACATGATATAATTGTGCCTCTGAATATGTCCAGATCTTTGTTCTTATAACAAGGAATACATCTTTTCAGCAAATTGCCAGGTGTGGTAGCACATTCATGCAATGCTAGCCCTCAGGCTGAGGCAGGAGGATTTGGAGTCTGAGACCTGCCTAAGCTACAAACCTAGACGCTGCCTCAAAAACAAACAGGCCTGCAGAGATGGCTCATCGGTTAAGGCGCTTGCCTGCAAAGCCTAATGGCCCAGGTTGGGTTCCCCAGCACCCACGTAAAGCCAGATGCACAAAGAGGCGTGTGCATCTGGAGTTTGTTTACCATGGTTAGAGGCCCTAGCATGCCCATTCTCTTTATCTCTTTTCTATCTCTCTATGTGCTTGCAAATAAATAAAAATATTTAAAATAAATGTACCAAGCAAAGGAAAAATAAATCAAGACAAGAATGACATAGCATTTTACTAATAATAGCCTTTGAATGGCTTTTTTAATTTAATTTTTTTAATTAACAATTTCCATGTTTGTAGACATGGTAATTCCCTCCCTCCCCCCCACTTTCCCCTTTGAAACTCCACTCTCCACCATACCCCTCCCCCTCTCAATCAGTCTCTCTTTTATTTTGATGTCATCATCTTTTCCTCCTCTTATGATGGTCTTGTGTAGGGAGTGTTAGGCACTGTGAGGTCATGGATATCCAGGCCATTTGTGTCTGGGGGGAGCACGTTGTAAGGAGTCCTACCCTTCCTTTGGCTCTTACATTTTTTCTGCCACCTCTTCCACTAGAATGGCTTTTATTTTATTCTTTGGTTTTTCAAGGTAGGGTCTCACTCTAGCCCAGGCTGACTTGGAAATCAGTATGTAGTCTCTGGTTGGCCTCTTACTTCTTATCTCTGCCTTCCAAGTGCTGGGATTAAAGGTATACACCAGAATGGCTTTTAAAAAAAAGCATAATATTAGCATATTCATTAATTATAAATAATGGTTTTATCATGATGTTTGCATACATGCGTGTAATATATGAGTGCCCTCACCTCTTACTGCCTTCTTCTTACTACCACTGATCTCCCTTTCCCAAGTAGTTCTACTCTTTCTTTCTTTCTTTCTTTCTTTCTTTCTTTCTTTCTTTCTTTCTTTCTTTCTTTCTTTCTTTCTTTCTTTTTCCTGAGGTAGGGTCTCACTCTAGCCCAGGCTGACCTGGAATTCACTATGTAGTGTTAGGCTGGCCTCGAACTCACGTTGATCTCCTACCTCTGCCTCCCCAGTGCTGGGATTAAAGGCATGCGCCACCATGCCCTGCTCACGTTCGTTCTTTCTTTCTCTCTCTTTATATCTTTCTTTTGCGAACCAGTGTGTTTATTTATTTATGAGAGCGAATGAGCATGCTAGAACTTCTAGCCACTTCAAAGGAATGCCACATGCAAGCTCTACCTCGTGCATCTGGCTTACGTTGGTCCTGGGAACTGAACCCTGGTCCTTAGGCTTGGCAGGCATGGGCCTTAAGTGCTGAGCCGTCTCCATTGCCTGGGGCTGTTGCCAGCAGTGTGGGTTATTCACAGTACTACTGGCCTCGTACCAGTGGCTGTGCCTCTGAAGAAAACCCCTTACTCACTCTTAGCCTAGAAGTCAGGAGGAAGGATGGGCCTCGTGAGCTCTGTCCCCTTCAAGATCCAATGCTGATGGGTCCAACCTCACGTAGGTCTTGGCAGTAATCACAGATGCTTACAGTTCAAGGGTACAGTGGCTGTGGCACACCTGGAAGACAGTGCCAGCACCCCACCCTTCCTCTGGCTCTTACCCTCTTTCCACCCCCCTTCTGTGATGCCCCATGACCTTTGAGGTAGGGGCCAGGGGACATGAATGCCCACAAGTTCCATTGAGGGCCAAGCATAGACTTACTTTTTTTTTTTTTTTTTTAATTTTTGTGTTTTTAAAAATTTTTTTGTTTGTTTTTATTTCTTTGAAAGCGACAGAGAGAGAGAGAGAAAGAGGCAGGATAGAGAGAGAGAATGGACGCGCCAGGGTCTCCAGCCACTGCAAACGAACTCCAGACTCATGCGCCACCGTGTGCATCTGGCTTATGTGGGTCCTGGGGAATCAAACCTGGGTCCTTTGGCTTTGCAGGCAAGCGCCTTAATCACTAAGCAACCTCTGCAGCCCAGCATGGTCTTTTTTTTTCTTTAATGAGAGAGAGAGAGAGAGAGAGAGAGAGAGAGAGAGAGAGAGAGAGGGAGAAAATTGGTGTGTCAGGGCCTAAGCCACCATTATCAAACTCCAGATGCGTGTGCCACCTTGTGTGCATGTACAATCTTGTGCATGTGTCACCTTGTGTATCTGGCTTATGTGGGATCCACGGAGTTGAACGTGGGTCCTTAGTCTTCACAGGCAAGCACCTTAACCACTAAGCCATCTCTCCAGCTCCTAGACTTCTTTTTAGTATTGAGGACCAGAAATAGTTCATTGGCTGGAAGCAAAACATTTCACCTGTCAAGGGGGGGTGTGTGTGGAAGCTTATGCCTTTAATCCCAGAGGTAGGAGGATTGCAGTGAGCTCATGGCCAGCCTGGGCTAGAGAGTGAGTTCCAGGTCAGCCTGGGCTAGAGTGAAACTCTACCTGGAAAAAAAAAAACCCAACAAACTATTTTGGCCGTCAGTTTCTAAGATCTTGATGGCAGAAGTGACCCAGCTGTGCTGATCTAGTCCTCATCTATTTGCCCATAGACAAAATAATGTCTTACTTAAGTGTGCTAAGAGACAAACCATCACGTATTATTTATACAGCATCTGGGTCTGAGGAAGAGTCCACTGTTTGCTGTTCTTTTGTTTATTATTTATTTATTTAAGAGTGGCAGACAGAGAAAGAGGGAGAGAGAGAGAGAGAATGGGCGCGCCAGGGCTTCCAGCCACTGCAAATGAACTCCAGATGCATGTGCCACCTTGTGCATCTGGCTAACGTGTGTCCTGGTGAACCGAGCCTTGAACCGGGGCCCTTAGGCTTCACAGGCAAGTGCTAAATGCTAAGCCCCGACTATTGTTCTTTTGAACAGGCTTAGAGCATGAGGAGAAATTGCATAAAATTATACATGGCAGATGATTCTGGGGTAGAGGCAGTTGTCAGAACATAGTGAAGAGCAGAAGGTTTGCTTTCAGGAGTTTCATAAGAAAAATGGCACAATTCACAAAGTGGGTTGTGTGGCAAGGGAGACCCAGTAAGCCGATAATGCCTCTGTGCAGTCACATTTATTTAAAAAGATTATTATTTATTTGGGGAGAGAGAGAGAGAGAGAGAGAGAGAGAGAATGGCCTGGATATCCATGACCTTACAGTGCCTGTCACTACCTACACAAGACCTTTATAATAGGAAGAAAAGATAATGACATCACAGAGAGACTACTTGGGATGAGAAGGGGATATGATGGAGGGTGGATTTGTGAAGGGGAAGATGGGTTGGGGAAGGAATTATCATGGTTTATTGTCTATAATTATGGAAGCTATGAAGAAAAAGTTAAGAAAACTCGCCATTACTAAACCATTTTGGGGTACTTTTATAAACCATGTGTTTAGCCCAGGCTTACCTGGAATTCACTATGTAGCCTCAGGGTGGCTTCGAACTAATGGCGACCCTCCTCCCTGTGCCTCCCAAGTGCAGGAGTTAAAGGCGTGCGTCTTCTGGAAAGGGCCGGCTGGCCCACCGCGACCGTGACCGGGTATCCTAAGAGCCATTGCATGGTGGATGCTCATGGAGCTGCATAAGGCATCTGACTGCAGGCCTCAAATCACTTCATTTGTTCTTGTCCCAGAGCTTTTGTTACAAGCCTGATGGTAGAGTGGCCGGCTTTGATTTACTTCCTGCCTGAAGCCTGCCTCGGATAAATTAAAAAACCTGTTTGTTTCACCCGTCAGCCGACCAGACCTTACCCATAATTCCTGAACTTTGATTATGGGGGTTATTATTGGACAAGCGCTTCTTTGTAAAAATGCCATGTTTAATACTCCAGGACCTAGCGTGACTAGTGGATATAAATTGTATGGAAGCAATTAAGTATTGAGGAAATGTTGTGTGGGTTGAATTTTAAAAGTACAGACTGTGGCATTGATCTTTTTTTTCTTAAAAAAAAATATACTTGTACTGCGGAGGATGGAGAGAGAAAAATGAAGGAAACGGGAAGAGAAATAGGCTGAGAGAGCCAGAGAAGAGTCACACAGAGAAAGACGTCAGAGTCGCTTTTGGTTAAAAATCCCAAGTCAAGTGCTGGTATTGTGTGAACGCGGTTGTCCTTTCCACGAACCCTTGAGAAGCCAAACGTCAGGAACTGATTCTGCGGGCCTCGCGGCTCTTGCTGGCAGGTGCCTCCACCTGGAGACGCGAGCGTGCACGGCCGTGGAGTGGGGGAAACCTGGGACCGCAGCTCGGGGGGGAGCGCCGAGCCTGTTCTGCTCTTTATCCACACGTCCCTCCATGGGTGCACGAGGTCCCCCGTGCTTCCCCGTGTGGAGCGCCACTCCGCGCTCTCACCTGCTCCCTGCGCTCCCACCCGCTCTCCGCGCTCCCACCCGGCCTCTGCGCTCTCACCCGCTCTCCGCGCTCCCACCCGGCCTCTGCGCTCCCACCCGCTCTCCGCGCTCCCACCCGGCCTCTGCGCTCTCACCCGCGCCCTGCGCTCCCACCCTCTCTCCGCGCTCTCACCTGCTCCCTGCGCTCCCACCCGGCCTCCGCGCTCCCACCCGGCCTCTGCGCTCTCACCTGCTCCCTGCGCTCTCACCCGCTCTCCGCGCTCCCACCCGGCCTCTGTGCTCTCACCTGCTCCCTGTGCTCTCACCCGCTCTCCGCGCTCCCACCCGCGCCCTGCGCTCTCACCCGCTCTCCGCGCTCCCACCCGGCCTCTGCGCTCTCACCTGCTCCCTGCGCTCTCACCCGCTCTCCGCGCTCCCACCCGGCCTCTGTGCTCTCACCTGCTCCCTGTGCTCTCACCCGCTCTCCGCGCTCCCACCCGCGCCCTGCGCTCTCACCCGCTCTCCGCTCTCCGCGCTCCCACCCGCTCTCCGCGCTCCCACCCGCTCCCTGCGCTCTCACCCGCTCTCCGCGCTCCCACCCGGCCTCCGCGCTCTCACCCGCGCCCCGCGCTCCCACCCGCTCCCCCCGCTCCCACCCGTGCCCCGCGCTCCCACCCGTTCTCCGCATTCCCACCGGCTCTCCGCGCTCCCACCAGGGCTCTGCGCTCTCACCCGCTCTCCGTGCTCTCACCCGGCCTCCGCGTGCTTCTTCATATGGAGCGGTTGGTCTCCATGAATTCATGCTACAAATAAAATACACTTCATTCTGGTATCTGTTCTACTCTTTGTATTTTATTTTCTAGTCTGCCTATAAATTCTAAGGAATAATTTTCTCAGTGTTGCAGTCAAGTTCACATTGCTGGTAGAAATCACCCAACCAAAAGCAGCTTGCAGGAAGAAAGGTTTATTTTAGCTTGCAGGCTTGAGGGGAAGCTCCAAATGGCAGGGGAAATAATGGCATGAGCAGAGGGTGGACATCACCCCCTGGCCAATATAAGATAGACAATAGCAATAGGCGACTGTGCCAAACACTGGCAAGGGGAAACTGGCTATATCACCCATAAGTCTGCACTCAACAATACACTGCCTCCTGGAGGTGTTAATTCCCAAATCTCCATCAGCTGGGAACCTAGCATCCAGAACACCTGAGTTTATGGGGGACACCCGAATCAAACCACCACAGACGAATAGTGAGGAACCAAGAGAGGAAGTGTTGCTGTGAATAATGGATTATTACTCATCTAGTACCAGGATTTTCCATGTTGTACTTGGTGGAAATTTACAACCCCCCCCCCTCACCCTTTAGAAGATCTTTTGATCCTCACCTTTCCACAGAGCTGGCAAGGTAGCAGTAGGCTGTTTTGGTTTTAAATGTCTTTTCGGGATGCAAAGTAGATTGGGGATCTCAACTGTAAAATAAACTATATAATTGGGCAGATTAACTGTGTCAACAGTGAGAATAGACATGTCAGAGGAGCTGGTCAGTCTTGAATGTTTGGCATAGCTTCAAGTTCAATCCCAGTGGTACCGTAGTAACCAACAAACTTGAAGGGAGATGTATGCAGGTAAACTCTGGAGGGATTACTTTCCTGGGAACGTTCATTGTTAATCATATGTTCAGCCATGGTTTCATTTGATTTTATTTTTAAAACTTTTTTGGGGGGTTATTTTTATTTATTTATTTGAGAGCGACAGACAGAGAGAGAGAGAGAATGGGCGAATCACGGCCTTCAGCCACTGCAAACAAACTCCAGATGCGTGCGCCACCTTGTGCATCTGGCTTATGGGGTCCTGGGGAATCGAGCCTCAAACCGGGGTCCTTAGGCTTCATAGGCAAGTGCTTAACCGCTAAGCCATCTCTTCAGTCCTTAAAACTTTTTTATTGACAACTTCCATAAATATAAACAATGTTCCATGATTATTGTTTGGAAAAGCAGGAAATAAGAGAAGCCTGGGCTGAACAGCAGAGACAGGCTTTATTGAGGGGAAGCTGAGAAGGGCCCTGGCCAGCAGGTCAGAAGCCCCCTCCCTTACGGACTGGGGGACACTAATGGGACAGGGGGCACTGGGATTCCCTGGTTTCAGAGCGGTCCACCTTGCCTCAGGTCTTGGGCCACTATGGGGAAGTGATAATGGCACAAGTGGTTTGGGCCATTGCAGGAAGTGATAATTCCGGGTGGGTGGCTGGGTCACTCTTGGAAAAGAGAGTTACAATGAAATGGCAGTCAGAGGGCAGAAAGGGAGACATTCTGGTTCTAACAATCATAATCCCCTCTCACCACCCTCCCTACCCATAATATTTTCATCTTAAAATTTAATTTGAACTGTTTTACTCCTTATATATCCTTTAAAGTCATACAGGCCTGAAATTTTTTAAACAGCTTTTACTGACAGCTTCCATAAGTGTGGACAGCACACCAAGATAATTCCCATCTCCCACCCGTTCTCCCCTCTCACATCCCGCCTCCATTGAATCCCTTCTTCCCAGTCAGTCTCTCTTCTGTGTTGATGTCACCGTCTTTTCCTCCTATGATGAGGGTCCTGTGGAGGTAGTGCCAGGCACTGCGAGGTCATGGATGTCCAGGCCATTTTGTGTCTGGAAGATTGCTTTGTAAGCAGTCCTACCCTTCCTTTGGCTCTTGCTTTCTTCTGACACCTCTTCCACAATGGACCCTGAGCCTTGGGGGTTGGGACAGAGATGGTTCAGTGATGAATACCCTACTGTCATGTCTCAGCATTATGGTGACTTTTGAGTTAGACATGAAATTTTTGTTTTGTTTTATTTTTCGAGGTAGGGTCTCACTCTAGCTCAGGCTGACCTGGGATTTACTATGTAATCTCAGGGTGGCTTTGAACTCACAGTGATCCTCCTACTTCTGCCTCCTGAGTGCTGGGATTAAAGGCGTGCGCTACCATGCCCTGCTAGACATGAAATTTAATAAGGTTATTACCTGTTTTTTTTTTAAATTTAATTTTATTTATTTATTTGAGAGCGACAGACACAGAGAGAAAGACAGATAGAGGGAGAGAGAGAGAGAATGGGCGCGCCAGGGCCTCCAGCCTCTGCAAACGAACTCCAGACACGTGCGCCCCCTTGTGCATCTGGCTAACGTGGGACCTGGGGAACCGAGCCTCAAACCGGGGGTCCTTAGGCTTCACAGGCAAGCACTTAACCGCTAAGCCATCTCTCCAGCCCTATTACCTGTTTTTAATAAAATATTTTTTTAATATACTCAAGAGAGGGAAAGAGGGAGGGAGAGAGACTGGGTGCACCAGGGCTTCTAGCCACTCTAACGAACTCCAGATGCATGCGTCACCTTATGCACCTGCCTTACATGGGTCCTGGGGAATCAAACTGAAGTCCTTTGGCTTCACCAGCAAGCGCCTTAACTGCTAAGCCATCTCTCCAGCCCAAGATTATTATCTTTTTGAATTCCTAAATATGGGAAAATGAGCCTCATTCAGACCAGAATAAATTTAAAACTATAAGCCAGATTTACTTTAGTCGTAGGTAGTCTCATATTTACAAAAACTTAGGAAATTTCTGTAGTGTCAAGGGTTGATTTCAGGGCCTTATACATTGCTAAGCAAGGGTTTAACACAAAACACATTTCCAGTCCTGGTGGTGACATTTTTAAATGTAACATTTATTTTGTTTTTCTAATTTTTATTTATTTGTTTGCAAGCCACAGAGAAGATAGAGAAAGTATGGGCATGCCAGGGCTTCTAGCCACTGCAAATGAACTCCAGATACATGTGCTGCCTTGTGCAACTGGCTTTACATGGGTACTGGGGAATCGAACCTGGGTCCTCTGGCTTTGCAGACAAGTGCAAGACTAAGCCCTGTCTGCAGTTCACTTTTGCTAACACATTTGTCTGGTGGTGGACAGGGGGTTGTTTCCACTTTGTGGCAAATTACTTCTGTTTTTGAGGGAAAAGATGGTCATCTTTCTTTTTTTCCTGCCCTTTAGTGGTTTCTACAGTTGCCCCCAGCAATTTCCTTCCAGTGCTTCCAAAGTAGGTATCTTATTGAAATATTTCATTTATATATTTACTATTTATTTTAGAGAAAGACACACTGAGAGAGTGGTACTACTTTGGCTGGTGTTAAGTCAAAGAAATTGAAAGGAATACTTATTCCAGTTTTGGATTGACAATTTTTTTTTTGTTTTTGTTTTTGAGGTAGGGTCTTGCTCTAGCCCAGGGTGACCTAGAATTCACTATGTAGTCTCAGGGCAACATTTTCCTTAAATATTTTATTTATTTATTTATTTATTTACTTATTTATTTGAGGGTGGAGAGCGGGGAAGAGGCAGACAGAAAGAGATATGGGTGCGCCAGGGCCTCTAGCCACTGCAACCGAACTCCAGATGCATGAGCCACCTTGTGAATCTGGCTTACATGGTTATTGGGGAATCAAACCTAGGTCCTTAGGCTTTCTAGGCAGGCATCTTAACTGCTTAGCCATCTCTTCAGCCCCAACAATTTTTTTGAGGTAGGGTCTCGTTGTAGCCCAGGCTGAACTTGAATAGTAATCATCCTACCTCTGCCTCCCAAGTGCTGGGATTAAAGGTATGTGCCACCACACCCGGCCCCTGGATTAACAATTTTTTAAAAAAAATTGTTTTAGATTAAAGAACATTTAGAAACCTACAACTCTTAAATTTACAGCAGCAGCTCTCTTGAGAGAAGGGAAGGCGAGCGATTTTCTTCATCTGAAAGCATTTGGTCCCGGTGAATGCCACTTAAACAAATAAACAAGGGTGAAGTGAGAATGGGCATCTTTCACAGGGCAACGTCTGGGCTGTGTACACCATGGCCCTGGAAAAGGCAGGTTTAATCATTCGACTTGTTAGCCACCCTACTTCCCTTGGGCTTACACCATGACTGCCTGCAGTTGCTTCTGGGCGTGAGGCTCCCCGATTTACACGCAGGCTCCCCGATTTACACGCAGGCTCCCGCTGGCCAGCCCACCCGGTCAGGAGCACTGGCAGGGACGGCAGCGGGGCGCGCGGTGCCGGCTCTTGCCCTTGTGTGTCTGGCTCCTGGTTGCTCAGAGAACGAAGTGAGCTGAGCAGGGCCAAACCGATCTTCTGGGAGAGCAAGAAGTTCTGACCATCTTGTCATTTTGTCCCCAGCGAAGGTATGTTCTGTCAGTGAAGAGTCCATGTGGGAGAATGGAAACAGAAGACTTGCTTAGAAAATTTTAGGCCGTATCTTATCTATGAAAGCTCGGGTGGTTTCTAGGGTCACGAGTTATGATGTCTCTGGTTGGTTTTTCACCAAATTTGACCAGTTTAGTCTGGGAGTGTTCTTTTCAGCCATGGCCCACTCTCTTTAGCTGTCTCCAAGTGGTCCTTTTGTCCTGAGTGGGGTGTCTGGTGTAGCTTCTTTCCTCAAGCTGCCTCCTGCGCTCTCCGCGCTATCGGGTGTGGCATCCATCAGCTCCTTGTGCTTCAGTGCTTGGCATGCGGTCAAGATCGACTCCTCCACGTGACACTCCGTGTGTGTGTGTGTGTGTGTGTGTGTGTGTGTGTGTGTGTGTGTTCCCCATAGGAATTTGGATTGTAGTCAGGAAAGAGGCGATAGTGGGCAGTCAAAACAAGATGTTAGCAGGGCGTGGTGGTGCATGCCTTTAATCCCAGCACCGGGTTAGCAGAGGTAGGAGGATTGCATGAGTTTGTGGATAGCCTGAGACTGTTGCAGAAAAGTCTGGGCTAGAGAGAGAGACCCTGCCTCAAAACAAACAAACAAACAAACAAACAAACAAAGAGGAAAACCCGGACATTTAGTGTTTTTGGCTCAGTGGTTAAAGGTACTTGATTGTAAAGCCTGGTGGCCCAAGTTCATATCCCAAGTCCCTGTGTGTAAAGCCGATGTGCAAAGTGATCATGCGTCTAGAGTTAGTTTGCAGTGGCAGGAGACCCTGGCGCATCCATTCTCCTCCGCTTCCATTCATTCTCTCTCTCCCTCTCTGCTTGCAAATACATATATATTTATATTCCTTTTTGTTGTGGTTGTTCTTTTGAGGTTTGTTCTTGCTCTGTCTAGCCCAGGCTGATCTGGAAGTCACTATGTAGTGCCTGGCTGGCCTCGAACTCACAGTGACCCTCCTACCTCTGCCTCCTTAGTGTGGTGATTAAAGGAGTGCTCCCCCATGCCTGGCTAATGCTCTCAGGCTTGATGCCACACCGTCGATCAGTTAGTTTTAGACAGACATCTCGAATCTTGCACAGGGCATGCTCATTTTAGTACGTCACTTGTTTCATGTGCAATTCAGGTTTAGCTGGGCCTTCTATTGTCTTTCTCCTTTTATTTGAGAGTCAGTGAGAGAAAGACAGATAGTGAGAGAATGGGCGCTCACACCCATCTCTCCCGAGTACTGGGATCACAGGCATATTCCGAAATTATGTACAGTCATAACTTCCATTCTTCTTTCAAAGTACGGTCTCACTGTGGCCCAGGGTGACCTGGAATTCACTCTGGAGTCTCAAGCTCTCCTCAAACTCACAGCAATCCTCCTACCTCTGCCTCCTGAGTGCGGGGATTAAAGGTGTGTGCCACCATGCCCGGCTGTAACCTACATTTTTTTATTTATATTTATATTTATTTATTTGTTAGGAGAGGGAAGAGAGAGAGAAGGGAGGGAGAGAAAGAGAATGGGTCCACCAGGGCCTCTTGCTGCTGCAAACTCCACAGATGAGTGCGCCACTTTGTTCCTCTGGCCTTATACAGGTACTGGGAAATCGAACCTATGCCATTAAGCTTTGCAAGCAAGAGCCTTAATAGTGAGCCATCTCTCTAGCCCATAACCTGCATTTTTTTTTTTAACTAAATCTGGCTGCTTTAGATCCCTGAGGTATTTCTCATATGTGATTTCTTTTTTTTGTTGTTGTTGTTAGCTTACTAGACCTAAGATTTCTTTGCCTTGGAGAGGTGCTGGGAGTGGCCCACTGGGCAGGGTATGACACTGGTGTGAATTAACAGAGGGCAGGGCAGCGCATAAGTAAAGTCTTGGCCAATCGGGTGCTGAGTGGCCTCAGGACAGAGTGGGTGTTCAACTACCTGCTCACTGTGCGCCAGGATTGGGCAACACCTTGTTGTTGGCACTATTCTTGGACGTACCCTCGTGTTGTTTGTAATTCGTCACCTCGTCACCCACACATCTCATGGAGGCAATTTTCTAATTACTGTCCCACTGAAGTCCCCACAGGCGAGCATCTCTAGTACCTTTCCTTGGAACTTGGAAAAAAAATCAATAGATTTTCACCTCTGACCAAGAATGAGGAGTCTGTTTAGGGGACTTTAATGCTCATTATAGGAATAAAGGAAGAATTATTGTCATTTGCATGCTAAATATCACATTGGTTCTGGTGAGCCTCTTGTAATATACTATAGGGGGGCTGGAGAGATTGCTCAGTGGTTAAGGACACAAGTTTGATTCCCTAGTAGATACGTGAAGCCAGATGTGCAAGGTGGCATATATATCTGAAGTTTGCAGTGCCTAGAAGCCCTGGTGTGCCTTTTCTCACTCTTACCTGCCTCTTTTGCTCACTCTCTCGCAAATAAATAAAATATTTTGCCAATTGTGGTGGCACATGCCTTTAATCCCAGCACTTGGGAGGCAGAGGTAGGAGGATCACCCGAGTTCGAGGCCACCCTGAGACTACATAGTGAATTCCAGGTCATCCTAGGCCAGAGTGAGACCCTACCTCGAAAAACCAAATAAATAAATACAAATACTATAGTATACACACAGGATTGTATGTAGAACATTTTCTTTACATCTTGAGTTGTACAAGATAAGTTCTTAGCTTTGGTTTCTATAGTGCTTGGATGGATTTTAGGGGAGGGACGAAATAAGAACTGTGATGAAATGTCCAGTGGTTATATGACCTGGGTATGCATTCCTGACCATTTTCTGGTTGCTATGGCTTATGTTTCTGTCACCTCAGTTATTAACTATTAGGATCCAGTGATGAATGTCAAGGAACAATGGAGGAGAGTTAATTGATTTTCAGTTGGAATTGTTACGTGTCCAATTTCCTCAATTTAGAACCTGCCCCTTACACTTCGGTGGATTCAGAAGGCCATCATTGGTGTTTTTATTTCCTGGGCCCGTCAGGAAGACTTCTGTGTCACAGGTGACAATGACTTTGCTGTCATTGCCACGTGGTGGCTGAAGCAGGAGTGGTTTATGAGTGTCACCTTGAGCTCAGCTGGGTGTCAGCATCTGGCAAGGGCGGGGCTAGCCAGAGACTTCCGTGGGAATCACAGGGCGCTACACTGGAAGTGTGAGCGATTAAGGCAGCATTTCTTGAGTCAGGGCTTTAAAACAACTCATTTACTTATGGAAAAAAACTTGTTTACATGTAGCCATTTCTGCTTTATAAAAGGAGTTGCTAAAACTCTGGCTAAAAAAGGGAAGGCTAGTCTATTTCTTTTTTTTTCTTTTTTTTTCTTTTTTTTTTTTTTTTTTTTTTTAATTATTTATTTATTTATTTGAGAGCGACAGACACAGAGAGAAAGACAGGTAGAGGGAGAGAGAGAGAATGGGCGCGCCAGGGCTTCCAGCCTCTGCAAACGAACTCCAGACGCGTGCGCCCCCTTGTGCATCTGGCTAACGTGGGACCTGGGGAACCGAGCCTCGAACCGGGGTCCTTAGGCTTCACAGGCAAGCACTTAACCGCTAAGCCATCTCTCCAGCCCTAGTCTATTTCATTAACAGTATATTTCATTGACAACAAACCTTTCCTGATCAGACACTCCCGATGACTAGACTATATATATATATATACATCCTCTGGAGAGTCTGGGTGCTGACTCCTGAAGGAGGTTGTGTTAAGGCTTCTCATTCTCCATCCTTTTTTTTTGGTTTTTCGAGGTAGGGTCTCACTCCTCACTCAAGCCCCCAGGCTGCTCTGGAATTCACTCTGTAGTCTCAGGTGGCCTCGTACTCATGGTGATCCTTCTACCTCTGTCTCCTGAGTGCTGGGATTAAAGGCGTGCACCATCAATGTTTTTGTAATTTTTTTAAATGAATATAACTGGTTTATTATAACAGAAGCACCCATCAGAATGGGAGAGGATCCATAGCTAGGAAACTGAAACTTATAGGCAGACTTTAAAAACATCATTTATTTATTTATTTGAGAGCGAGCGAGAGAATGAATATGGACATACCGGAACCTCCTGCCACTGCAAAAGAACTCCAGACACATATGCCACTTTCTGTCTCTGGCTTTATGTGGGTACTGAGGAATTGAACCTAGGCCCTCAGGGTTTGTAAGCAAGTGTCTAACTGCTGAGTCATCTCTCCAGCCAACGGAGACTGTTTTTGTTTCTAATTTGTTTATTTGCTTGTTTGGTTTTTCGAGGTAGGGTTTCACTCTAGTTCAGGCTGACATGGAATTCTCTCTGTAGTCTCAGGGTGGCCTCAAACTCATGGTGATCCTCCTACCTCTGCCTCCCGAGTGCTGGGATTAAAGGTGTGCGCCACTACACCCGGCTTGTTTCTAATTGATTTTTTTTTTTTTTTTGCTTTGCTTGTTTTTGTGTTACTCGGGATTGAATCCAGGGCTTCATGCATTCTAGGCAAGCACTGTACCATTAAGGTACATACCCCACTCTTAAATTAAAAAAAATATTTATTTGTGTGTGTGTTTGCGTGTTAATATGTGCATGCATTACGTGTGTGTTTGTGAGCCTCTCAGATTCTCTTGCCCATCTGGTTTTACATGGGTGACTGGGTCATTGAAGCTAGGCTAGTAGGCTTTGTGAGCAAGTGCCTTTAACCACTAAACCATGTCTCCAGCCCCTGTTTTTCTAATTATTTTATTTTATTTTTGAGCCAGGGTCTCACTCTAGCCCACGGTGACCTGGAACTCACTGTGTAGCCTCAGGCTGGCCTGGAACTCACCACGATCCTCCTACTTCTGCCTCCCCAATGCAGGGTCTAAAGGCGTGCGCCAGCAAGTCTGGCTGTTTTTCTAGTTTTGTGGAGGAGCAGAACAACCCAGTCTCTGCACTCTGAGCTTGAGCGCCGGTACTTCGCAAGGATGCAGCAGCCTGGATGATGTATACCACTGCGTGTGAGCAGTCTGTCCCATGGAGTGACCCAGTCACCGGGGCTGGCAGTAGTCAGTCAGTCAGAGCTCGGGCCTTGTGGTAATGAATGTATATTGAGAATAATGAGTTCTGTGCCAGCTGAAAGTAGTGGGTGTCCAATTCACACTGGTTGGTGTGTGTACCAACTGAGGCCAAGGCTGACTCCACATCCAGGGGTTTATCGGGGTCATTTAGACTCTCTCCTACTGTTTCCTTGGCAGCTCTAGGCTCCTGTCCTCCAGTTACAGGGGTACAGCCTCAGGCAGGTTTTGGCCTCCACATCCCAGGTGAAAAGCCTCAGGGTGTGCCAACTCCCAGCTGCTGTGGACGTCAACATCTGCTTAGGTGGCCTTGCAGCTCAGCGGAGCAGGGCTGGTCACCATGCCAGTCACAGAGTTAGAGTGAAGCAAGAGAGTTTCTCAATGGAAATGGTTCAAAGGGTGCGGGGTGGGGTGGGAAGTTCTTTGGGGCGGGGGTTGAGGTAGGGTCTCGGCTGTAGCCCAGGCTGACCTGGTGTTCACTATGGTCTCAGGGAGGCCTGGAACTCCCCGCGATCCTCCTACCTCCACCTCCCAAGTGCTGGGATTAAGGGCATGCGTGCCCGGCTAGGGGATGGAAGTTCTATGGCAAGAAGTCGGGAAGATGTCCTGGGCGGATGATATCCACAGTCTTAGAGTGACTCAAGCCACGCGGAGACAGGGACCCTCGCCTCCACCCTGGAGGCCAGCTGGAGAGGTGAGACAGGCATGGGAAGAGAGCGACATTGCCAAAGCACACGGAGGCGGTGAGGAGCTGCAGGGTTAGTGTGTTGGGGTGCCGCAGAAACCTGAGGTAGTACTGAGCCATCGCCTCAGCCCCAAGTTGTGTTTTTATCATTATTATTTTTATTGATTTATCTACAAGCAGAGAGATGTAGAAGAGAGAAAGAAGGAGAGGTGGGCTCACCGGGGCCTCTTGCTGTTCCAGATGCCTGCTCCACTGTGCTTCCAGCTTCACATGGGTACTGGGGAATCGAACCCAGGGTGTTAGGCTTTGCAGGCAAGTGCCCGAACTACCGAGCCATCTCGCCAGCCCCAGATTGTTTTCGCAGATGAAAGTGAGGGGATGAGAATTGAAACAATACAATAAGGAAGGCTCAGCGAGTGACTGAGGCACTTTGACTCCTCAGGTCCCACAGCACAAGTCCTTATGTAAGGTGCCAAAGAGAAGTTGTGCATTACTGCTGAGACCGGGCTCGCAGCATGTTGAAACAGTGGCAGAGAAACTCACATATTTAATGTGAGGTCACCGTTCTGTCTTTCATGCCAAAGCTTTTTTCTCCCTTTATCTATGAGAGAGAGAAAAAATGGGCACACTATGGCCTCTAGCCTCTGAAAAGGAACGACAGATGCATGCACCACCTTGTGGGTACTAGGGAATCGAACTGGTTGTCCTTAGGCTTCTCAGTTAACCATCACTTTAGCCCTGAAGCTTTTTGAGAATCCCCATAATGCGTGTAGTTCTTAAACGTGGTCTGTAGCTCAGTAGAGTACAAGCCATATAGTATGTTTTCTATGGAACTGAGTGTTTTATTTTAATTTTATGCATTGGCATCTATAACCCTAGCCCTCCTACGGTGAGATTGGAGGTAGAGACAGACAGACAGAGACAGACAGACAGACAGACACACACACACACACACACACACACACACACACACACACACACACACACAATTTCCTGTGACCCCCTTCATTAGGCTTTGTTTCTTTCATAGGTTTTCCTTCTATTCTTTGGAAGATTTCTTGTGAAAGTTGTTACACCTGGTTGCTTTGAATAACATATCAAGCAAGAGAGCTAGAATATCTGGCTGCTGGTCTCCAAATAGTCCTGTCCACTGCACCACACAACAGGCGATTTGGTGTCGTGGTCTCTTTCCCTAGGGGTCCTGCTTATTACAGCACTGCACTGTTTTCCAGCGTTCCCTGCTTCTTGTTGGGAGCCATGGCTTTCTGCTTCCTTTCCATAACCTAATTTTTTTTTTCTTTTTGGTTTTTTTCAAGGTAGGGTCTCACTCTAGCCCAGGCTGTCCTGAAACTCATTATGAAGTTTCAGGGTGGCCTCGAACTCTTGGCGATCCTCCTACCTCTGCTTCCCAAGTGCTGAGATTAAAAGCATGTGCCACCATGCCCGTTTTTTTTTTTTTTAATCATAGAAATATAGTTTGACAGAGACTTCAGTGATTACAATATTGAAATGTAGATGGCAAAGAGGCAAATTTAAGAAGCTTGAAAAGTTGAAAAAGCAAGAACTGTTCCTTACAAGGGAGATCTAACAACTATTGGGTTACTGATTTTTAACCCGCTCTGGAGAGATGGTTCAGCAGTTAAGGTGCTTTTCTGCAAAGCCTAATGACCTGGGTTTGATTCCCCAGTACTCACGTAAGGTCAGATGCATCTGGAGTTAATTTACTGTGGCTAGAGGCCCTGCTGTGCCCATTCTCTCTGTTTGTCTCTCTCTACTTGCAAACAAATACTGTGTGTGTGTGTGTGTGTGTGTGTGTGTGTGTGTGTGTGTATATAAAATGCCATATTTAAGCTGAGCATGATGGTACACACCTTTAATCCTAGCACTTGGGAAGCTGAGGTTGGGGTCACATGAGTTGGAAGACAACCTGGACTAAGAGGGAGTTCCAAGTCAGCTTGGGATGCAGTGAGACCCAGCCTCAAATAACAAACAACAAGGTAGTGCTATATTTATTGCATTGCCAAGTTATTCAGGCAAAGCAAAAGCTAAGGAATAGGAAACATGACATTTTGTAACAATTTTAGGACAATGAAGTAGAAATTGCAGCAAACTAGTTTTTAGCGATCCATGGTTCATTGAGTAAAAGTTAATCCCAGTACAGAATCATTGCTACCGGGAGTGGCATGAATCCTTTCCTGATGGGCCAGCTCTCTGGGAGTTGACCTGCATTCCTTTCACTTTGGTCATTCTAAATAAATAGTGTGCCTTAATATCAGTGGAAATGCTCTAGATTCTGTGTGTGTGGTCCTTCAGCCCTGGGACCTGGAGCTGAGACTCATGCCCGTATGTGGGCAGACACGGTTGGAACTTTTTTTTTTTTTTTGTAGTGTAGATGCTGTTGATGGAAAGACAGATGGGATTTGAGCTGGAATTTGCGGTTATCGATAGACAACAGCTAGATAAAAACGATCTGGGCAACTCACGTCAGTTTCTATAAAAGTGCTGTCCTTTGGTTGATTAAGAAAGATGCACACCGGCGTGGTGGTGTCCCTTGATCCCAGCACTGAGGACGCACAGGTGGAAGCGCTGTCGTGAGTTCCAGGCCTGGGACTACAGAGTGAAATTCAGATCAGCCTGGGCTAGGGCGAGGCCCTACCTTGTAAACACAATCCAAAAAGATAAAGGGGGGCTGGAGAGATGGCTTAGTGGTTAAGGCGTTTGCCTGTGAAGCCAGAGGACGCAGGTTCGATTTCCCCAGGACCTACATAAGCCAGATGCACAAGGGGCATATGCATCTGGAGTCCATTTGCAGTGGCTACAGGCTCTGACGTGCCCACTCTCTCTCTGCTTGCAAATAAAGAAATAAAAATAAATTATTAAAAAAAAATGTAAGCGTGTGTGTGTGTGTGTTAAGTTCTGCAGGGCAGAGGAGCAAGGGAGAAGGACCAGGATGGGACCTCAGTCTGAAAGCAGTTGACCCCTAGTCCTTTCCTTCACACAGACCCGTCAGTCACTCTGAGCTCTGCTGACACACTCCCTGCTTTACACGGTCTGCAGAAGAATATGGCAGCTAAATGGAGTCGAGGCCCTACCTGAGCGTCTTAAGAAAGGTGTCTCGTCAGAGGTGCTTCCAGAGGACCCTCCAAGATCCTGTGCCATCCACACCACTGACAAAACAGGATGTCCAGGGTTGGTGGTTGGGAAGAAAAGCCGGCGGAAACCCGGCAGGCCTGGGTGCTTCTGGGTCCATGGCAACTCTGGGAACGTAGTTGAACTACGCCCCTTCCTGAGACTGGCAGTTAAGCCTAAAGTAAGACTTGAACCAGAGTACCCGTGTGCGCCAGAGTGGGGACGGAGGAAAGCTCCGCCTCGGCTAACATGCTCCTCCTTACTTCTTTTTCAGCCACACTGCTAACACTTAGTTTGAGGAGAACAGTACTATTTTCCATCCTTTGAAAGGTTCCAGGGCTCCTGGGCTGGCCTGCCCCCCCTCCCCTTCTCCCTCCATATGCCTTCCCAGAGACGTGGGAGAGCCCAGAGAAGTGTGACTGATGGGACCCTGAAAACGGGCGGGCTCTTTCCCGTTGCCATTGCTCTGTCTCCCTGCAGGATGAGGTCCGGACACGCTGACACATCTATCTTGCATCTCTGTTTGGCCAGCAGCCTGAATATCTCAGGCTTGAATGTGTTGGTATATCTTACAGATATCAGCGGGTTACAGGAGGTGTCTCCTGCATTGATTTTTATTTTAATTATTTATTTATTTGAGAGCACGTGAGAGAAGGAGGCAGATACAGAGTGGGAGAATGGGCACGCCAGGGCCTCTAGCAGCTGCAAACCAATTCCGGAAGCATGTGCCACTTTGTGAATCTGGCTTACGTGGGTCCTGGGGAATTGAACCTGGGTCTTTTGGCTTGTAGGCAAGTGCCTTAACCATGAAGCCATCTCTTCAGCCCTGATTTTTTTTTTTTTTTCCCAAGAGGTCTCACTCTAGCCCAGGCTGACCTGGAATTCACTATGTAGTCTGAAGATGACCTTGAACTCACTGCAGTCCTATCTCTGCCTCTCAAGTGCTGGGATTAAAGGCATGCTCCACCACACTCGGCCTTGCCTTTTTTTTAAATTGACAACTTTTGTAATTATAGACAATAAACATGATAATTTCCTCCTCCTCACATATCTATTCCCTGTCACATCCCTTCCCCTTCCCAATCAGTCTCCCCTGTACCCTGAGAGAGATAGAGAGAGTTGGAGAAAGAGAGTATGTGAACGGTCATGCCAGGGCCTCTAGCCTCTACAAACAGACTTCATCACCTTGTGCATCTGGCCTACGTGGGTACTGGGAAATCAAACCTTAACTGCTAAGCCATCTCTCCAGCCCAGGATTATTATTACTTTTATTGACAGCTTCCATAACTATAGACAATCAACCATGATAATTTCCTACCTTCTCGATCAGTCTCTTTTATTATGATGTCATTATCTTTCCTTCCTATTTTGAGGGTCTTGTGTAGGCACTGCCAGGCCCTGTGAGGTCATGGATATCCAGGCCATTTTGTGTCTAGAAGATTGCATTGTAAGCAGTCGTACCTTTCCTTTGGCTCTTACATTCGTTCCTCCACCTCTTCCACAATGGACCCTGAGCCTTGGAAGGTGCGATAGAGATGTTTCAGTGCTGAGCAGTCCTCTGTCACTTCTTCCCAGCACCATGGTGCCTTCTGAGTTATCCCAGAGGTCACTGCCATCTGAGGAGCGTCTCTGACCAAAAGTGAGAGTAGCATTAATATTTGGGCATGAATTTAAGGAAAGTGCTCTCAGTGCAGTTTGGTGAGCATAGTCTGTGCATTTAGCCAGCCACCAGCCACCAGCCGGTGTTACCCCTGGGGCTTGTGGCCTTCATCATCGTCACCCAGTGTCCCTCCACTTGCCCTTCTCTTACCCTTATCCATGGCTACTACAGATCACCCCCGCCTTGTCCGCAAGCACCAGACATGTGGGGATTCAATTTCTTTCACTGGCTAGGAGCACTTTCCGTAGCCTGACTTACCTGCCTTCAACCCTGCTGTGTGACCTTGGGCTAGATTATGTGGCCTCTGGCCTGCCTAGGGTGGTGGTGTGATGATTGCAGATTAAACATGTTGAGCCAGATTTTCACAAGTAGATGATCAGAGCTGTTGGCTCCCCAGATTGGCTTGGTACGTGCATCTCAGTGTGTTCTTTTTTCCAGTATCTTATTTTTATTTATGTATTTTTTAAAAAATTTTTATTTATTTATTTATTTGAGAGCGTCAGACACAGAGAGAAAGACAGATAGAGGGAGAGAGAGAGAATGGGCGCGCCAGGGCTTCCAGCCTCTGCAAACAAACTCCAGACACGTGCACCCCCTTGTGCATCTGGCTAACGTGGGACCTGGGGAACCGAGCCTCGAACCGGGGTCCTTGGGCTTCACAGGCAAGCACTTAACAGCTAAACCATCTCTCCAGCCCTGTATTTTTTTAATTAATTAATTTATTTTGATTTTTTTGTTCATTTTTATTTATTTGAGAGTGACAGAGAGAGAGAAAGAGATTGAGAGAGAGAGAGAACGGGCGCGCCAGGGCTTCCAGCCACTGCAAATGAACTCCAGATGCGTGTGCCCCCTTGTGCATCTGGCTTACGTGGGTCCTGGGGAACCAAGCCTTGAACCGGGGTTCTTAGGTTTCACAGGCAAGCACTTAACCGCTAAGCCATCTCTCCAGCCCATGTATTTTTTATTTATTTGAGAGAGAGAGAATGGGCATGCCAGGGCCTCTAGCCACTACAAATGAACTCTAGATGCGTGTGCCATCTTGAGCATCTTGAGATGACGTGGGTCCTGGGGAATCAAACCTGGGTCCTTAGGCTTCACAGGCAGGTGCCTTAACCTCTAAGCCATCTCTCCAGTCCTACCTCAGTGTCTTCTGAAGGGAAAATAACTAGATATGCTGGTTTTTCTAAGAGATGAGATGTCTGAAAATGAAGAAGCAGATGTGTAAAGTGCAGGAAGGGAGTTTTCAAGAGCAGTTTTCCTACATCAGTTTTGCTTGGCGAACTTAAAACCAACTAATCTGTTATTAGACTCATCTCTGGCCTTTGCAGTTAAGCGACATTTCTCCGCCCTCCCTTCTCCTCCATTGATCCTCAATATTCTGGAACTATGGGATGTGTTAATATGTTAAAATGTCCTAAATTCTAAAACAGTCAGTTTTAGAAGTCTGAAAGTGATGTCTTATCATACATAGCAGAATGGAAGAAATTTATTAAACTGTGGCCTGGAGAGATGGCTGTGGTTAAAGGAGCTTGCTTGCAAGGTCTGAAAGCCCAGGTTCCATTCCCTAGTACCCACATAAATCCATATGCATAAAGTGGCACATGCACCTGGAGTTCGTTTGCAGTGGCAGCAGGCCCTGGCGTGCCTATCCTGTCTCTGGTAAATAAGTATTTTATCAAACCATGTAAGTGTGGATGAAGAGACAGTTCCAGAAAATGAGGGGATTTGATTATATGGGATTATAAAGGGAGACCCTCTCAGAGCTGCCCTGTCCTGCCCAGGATGGGGCAGAAAAGAGGGGGAAGGAGCAGGCATCTCTGTCCGGGGGAACCGTAAGAGCTACGTAGGTGCACAAGACTCGAGAGGCGGGCGCTTCTCCAGATGGGTCTGAGATGAACAGGCAAGAGTAGACGGGCCACCAAGACGCTTCCACAGAACTCGCGGCTGCTCATGCTCGTTGGAGCCCTGTTGGGATGTTCCTGGTTTGTTTCATGAAGATATCTCTCTTTCTCTAGCATGCTCACGGAGGATATTGACTCAGGGATGTTTTCTTTTGCAGTTGTGATGGCCTTCATCAGTCCGATATTGTTCTCTGGCTCTTGTTTTGTTTTGTTATCTTGGATAAACAGAGACAGGCTGATTCATTTTTCTAGAAAAACAGGACGCACTAAAATACTGTAACTGACAAGGAAACAGACGTGCTCACGTACAATAATATTTATAAAGGGACCAAACAGTACGTCCAGCGGACGCCTCCATGGCGTGGCCCTTCTCCCTCCCCGTCTCATTTTCCTTGAGTCCCCGGACAACTTTCTTGTTTCCTTGGATCCCACTTTCCTCCTGTGGAATGTCATGACCAGTAACTTGAGCAGCAAGCAGGCATGCTGTAATTGATAACTATGTCATGCCAATAGTTATGGGCACATAGTGAGTGACCAACCACCAACCGTGCTAAAAAAACCTGATCTTTTTTTCTTTTTTCTTTTTTTTGGTGAGGTAGGGTCTTACTCTAGTTCAGGCTGACCTGGAATTCACTATGTAGTCTCAGGGTGGCCTTGAACTCACAGCGATCCTCCTACCTCTGCCTCCCGAGTGCTGCGATTGAAGGTGTGCGCCACCGCGCCCGGCTCTCTTTTCTGCAGTTCCGAGCCTTGGAGTGCTTGACAGACAAGTCATTTAGTGCTGAGCGCTCAACAGCCGCTTAATTTCAGGTGTTAGACTCGTTTTGAGTCTTTCCAGTGGTCACTGCCACCCCCCCCCCCCATAAGAAGCTTCTCTGTCTAGAGGCGAGAATAAAGATTTAGCGGGGGGGGGGGGGCGCTTTGAGCCCTGTAACATATTCCTTCAGCCAAACACCTGCCTTCTCCTCCCTCCGGTCTTTGATCTTCCCAACCATAGCCTTTTGACTGGGTTCAGTACCAGGCATGAATTCCCTCCTGGGGAGTGAGCCCCAAATTCAGTCAGAGCAAGCAGGTTACCCGCCCCCATACCCCCCAGTACCTCCCCAGTGAGCCCATCTTGCCTGGCTGGGTGGTTGTGGGCACGTCGTAGGACCACCACTGCCAACAAGAGCAGTCTGTGTCCACTCCTGGCGCAGGTCTCGGCGGCAGCTAGCCAGCAGGGAGGCTTCCAGGCTTCACAGGTATCTTAGGTATTTCTGCAGCAAGTCAGAACAGCTCTATAAATCGTTGATTAAGTCCGGCAACTTGAAAGAGAAAACGCACAGTGTTTGTTTCATACAGTGGACACCCACATGGTTGTCTGAACATAATCAGTACTCAGGTATATGCGTGGAGAGTTTTGTTTTGTTTTTTTGGTTCGAGGTAGGGTCTTGTTCTAGCTCAGGCTAGCCTTGAACACATGGTGATCCTTCTAACTCTGCCTCCTGAGTGCTAGGATTAAAGGCATGTGCCACCATGCCTGCCCGGCATGAGGCATTTTTTTTTATAATAATCTACGATCCTAAACATACAACAGTACTTGTAAAGTGACATAATTTCCCCGTCCCCATCCTCTAAAGGTGTCCCTGATAATTTTCTTTTGAAAGATGCTCAAGCTAACTTCCTGGATCAAAATGGCCTGTTAATTTGGAAAAAAGGCACAGCATCAGACACTTTATATTACACGATATGAAAAGGAACTCCTCAATACTGTTGCCCCCAAGTGCCAACTCAGTCAGAAAAACTGATTATTCCAGATGGATTGAAAATAAAATCTGGTGTCCTAAAGGAATTTAAGAAAGGCCCGCCCCCACCCCTGAAAAACTGCATGACAGGGGAGCAAGTCTGGAAGGCAAGGTTAACACTGAGTTTTCTGGGTGAAAATTGTGGATTTTTTTTGTTCATCTTACCCATATTTTTGTCTCATTTTTGCTTATATTCTACCGCTCTTTCCCCCTCCCACCATGCACCTATTCATTACAAAGTAATAAAAGACCTAGAGGCAGAGCTTAATGGTAGAACACTTGTCAAGCATGCGTGGGCCCAAGCTTCAATCCTTAGTACTGAAAAAAAATCACATAAGGAAAAAAAGGGATGTATGCAGGGAAATCAGCTGTGTTGAAATGAATGCACAGGGCTGAGGGGTGGAGGGACTTTAAAAAAAATTTAGATTTTTGTTGTTGTTTTGTAAGGTAGGGTCTCACTCTCACTCTAGCCCAGGCTGACCTTGGAATTCACTATGTAGTCTCAGGGTGACCTTGAACTCTTTTTTTTTTTTTTTTTTTTTGAGGTAGGGTTTCATTCACCTTTATGCCATTGCGTCAGGCAAGGCGAACCGGTCACTACCTGGAGCTCCTGAGCCAGTCCTCTAAGGTGTTTCATATTGGCTTCTGTTCTGACCTGTGTTAACTAGTTCGTTTATTTGCTTGTAAGCAGAGGGGGCGGGGGGAGCATGAGAAAAAGAGAGAGGGGGGCTGGAGAGATGGCTTAGTTAAGGTGCTTGCCCGTGAAGCCTCAGGACCCAGGTTCAAGACTCCAGTACCACCCAGATGAACAAGGTGGCACATGAGTATGGACTAACTTGGCAGTGGCTAGAGACCCTGGCACATCCATTCTCTCCATATATCTTTCTCTTTCTCTCTAATAAGCAATTTTTTTTTGTAAAGAGAGAAAGAAAAGCCTGGGCCTGGTGGCTCATGCCTTTAACAGCAGCACTGGGGAACCAGAGGTAGGTAGATTGCTGTGAGTTCGAGGCCACCCTGAGACTGCATAGTGAATTCTAGATCACCCTTTGCTAGAGCGAGACCCTACCTTGATAAACCAGAGAGAGAGAGGGAGAGAAAATACACATGGGCATATAAGGGCCTCCAGCCGCTGCAGACAAGCTCCAGCCACATGCTCCGCTCTGTGCATCTGGCTTTACGTGGGTGTTGGGGCGTCATACCCCAGCCACCAGCCAGGCTCTTAACCACAGACCCATCCCCTGCCTGTGATAGGCTTGTTCATCTGCCTAAGTCTTCTGGGTGCAAGGGGCAGGTGCTTGGGAAAGTCGGAGACGGTGGGTGAGAGGTCAGGCCACTAGCCGAGGACACCCGGAGCTTGGCGAGCAGGCACGGCCCTTACACTTTCCTTCCCAGCTCCCAGCTCCCTTGTCCAGCAGCCCGCCTCTCCCTCAGAAACGGTGTTCGGCCTTTCAGTGTGGGCTTCAGACCTGCGTGGGAGCCATGCTGCTCTGTTCCCGGCTCAGAACTCACCTAGCCAGCTCTCTAGCTGTGTGTAAACCTATAAAACATTCAACATTGTAAGAGATGTTCGAGGAATGGGTGTGGGTGGAAAGTAGACAGCTGTGGGGAAGGGAAGCCAGGACGCAGTGTCCGCAGCAAAAGTAGCCATTTATGCACATTCAGACTACTCTTGTGACAAATGTTTTTGCCTTGCTGATCCCCAGTCTTCATGCTGGATGTCCTGCTTGTGAGGAAACCCAGCACTGCCACAGCCTCTTCCTGTTCCGTTGGAGAACCCCAGTGACCCACAGCATTAGAATCCCTGACATTTCCTTGAATAGGAGATATTGTGTGAGTGATTGGCAAGCCACATGGATTTCGAAGGGACTCATCCAAACACCATCTATTGTATACTCTTTAAAAATGTATATATGTATGTATGTATCTATCTATCTATTTGGTTTTTTTTCTTTTTTTTTTTTCTTTTGGTTAGGGTTAGGGTTTAGGGTTAGTGTCTAGGGTTAGGGTTCGGGTTAGCGTTTAGGGTTAGGGTTAGGGTTTCTCTATAGTACTGTAGTCCAGGCTGAGTGGAACTTACTATGTAGTCTCAGGGTGGCCTTGAACTCATGACAATCTTCCTACCTCTGCCTCCGAAGTGCTGGGATTAAAGGCATGAGCCACCATGCCAGCTCTAAAAATATATTTTATTTATGTATTTGAGAGAGAGAGATATAACAGACAGAGACAATAGGCATGCTTGAGCCTCCAGCTACTGCAAATGAACTCCAAACACATGTTCCACTTTTGTGCATCTGGCTTTAAATGGGTAGTGGGAAATTGAACCTGGTCCTTAGGCTTTGCAGGCAAGTGACTTAATTGCTAAGCCATCTCTCTCCCACCATTGTATACTCTTAAATGCAAAGGGTCAGAGAAATGTATTATGATGGATGTCTTTCTCTTAATGGTTCTGTTTTCTTTTTTTAAAAAAAATTGTTTTTATTTATTTATTTAAGAGAGAGAGAGAGAGAGAGAGAGAGAGAGAGAGAGAGAGAGAGAGAGAGAGGGAGGGAGGGAGGGAGGGAGGGAGGGAGAGAGAATGGGTATGCCAGGATCTTCAGCCTTGCAAATGAACTCCAGATGCATGTGCCACCTTGTGCATTTGACGTATATGGGTCCTGAGGAATTGAGTCTGGGTCATTTGACTTTGTAGGCAGCCACCTTAACTGCTAGGCCATCTCTCTAGCCCTTTTTTAAAAAAATATTTTTGTTCATTTGTAAGCAGAGAGAGCTAGAGAATAGAGACATAGAGAGAGAATGGGCGTGTCATGGCCTCCAGCTGTTCAAACAAACTCCAGATGCATAAGCCACTTTGTGCATCTGGCTTTGCATGGGTACTGAGGAATTGAACTCTGGTCACTAGGCTTTTCAGGCCATCTTCTGAGCCATCTCTCCAGCCTCAGAACTTGTTTTCCAGTGGGGAATAAAGACCTTTCAATTGCCAGGGCAACCCAACACTGCCAGTTGTGGGTTTTGACATTTACTTCTGTAATGAACTGTAGGTCAGTCAAGGTAAGCCAGGTGAGTGTGGATTGGTAAAATATTGTTGACACACAAAATGAATTTACTTCAAAATCTTAACCTTTTGTCTAAATTTCTGTTGCACCAAGCTTTAGCTATTGCAAATATCAGGCAACAATTTGGCTTTGGCAAAAGTGTATGAAAAAAAAAACAAAACGCATTCCTGTCTGATTATTTGGTGTTTATCAGAACCTCTTGTCTAGGCTGCAATCCATTCAGTGTTTTTAGTCTAGACTAAAATCCCTTCAATATTAATCTTTTTTGAAGTTAAGTCATGAGGTGAGATGAAAAACTCAGGACTCTCTCTCTCTCCCTTTCTCTCTCCCCCCCTTTCTCTCTCTCTCTCTCTCGCTCTCTCTCTCTCTCCTCCTTCATGCTTTCATCTCTTTGTATTGGCCAGTCTTCCTTTCACAACATCCCTTTCCTACTCTGCCTTTTAAAACTCTTGAGTATTTTTAAAATATTTATGTGTTTATGTGCGAGAGAGAATTAGAAAGGAGTAAGAGAGGGAAAGTGCGCACCATGGCCTCTTGCCGCAGCAAACTGACCCCAGAGGCATGCACCACCTTGTGCATCTGGCTTTACATGGGCACTGGGGAACTACTTTTTGGCTTTGTGAGGTAGGGTCTCCCTTTAGCCCAGGCTGACCTGGAATTAACTATGCACTCTCAGGCTGGCCTCGAACTCACAGTGATCCTTCTGCCACTGCTGGGATTAAAGGCGTGTGCCACCACACCTGACTTATTTATTTATTATTTTTTTGAGACAGTCTCAGCTGGCCTCAGCTGAGGATGACCTTGAAGGTCTGATCCTCCACCTCCCAAGCACGAGAATTACAGCTGGGGGTCACCATGTGCAGGGGGGCTGAAGCCCGGGGCTTTGTGCCTGCCGAGCAGACGCTGTTGACAGACGGAGCTCCACCCGCTCATGGGTTCTTCAGGATAGTGTCTGGACGTTTTCCTCTCATGGAATTCTCTAGGCTGTGCAGTTAGGCAGGAGAGCGTGCAGCTGACGTTTGATGTGTGGAGGTGAATGAATCAAGGCTGTGTTCAGGAGGTGGCAGCCCACGGTCCCCTGGGAGGCTGAGTGTGTCCAGTGTGCGGACGCCGTGTCCCCTGTGCCCAGCCGGCCCTCCTAGGAAGGGAGGTGAGAAGACCTTTTGTCTCAGCCTTCCTTTCACTACTTTGGGAAACTACTATTTACAACTCAAATAATTCTTTATTTACACTGTGCGGGGAAGACTGTTTACCGTGCGGAATTAACATTAGGTTTCTTTAAATGTGCAATTGAACTGAAAAGTGGCCATTTGTAACATTCAGCCCATAGCAGCTGGGTTCATGATGTAAGTGGACATAGACACCCTTGAAGTTATTTCCAAAGGCTCCAGGAATGGGATTTTCCTAGCTTATACATTACAAGGGAATAAGCTGGTGATTGATAGAGGAAAACAAGGGGTTTGGAGAGAGGCCTTAGCCATCAAGGCTTTTGCCTACAAAGCCAAAGGACCCATGTTCAATTCCCCAGTACCCACGTAAGCCAGATGCACAAGGTGGCGCATGCACCTGAAGTTCGTTTCTAGCGGCTGGAGGCCCTGGTGTGCCCATTCTCTCTTCTTCCCCCCACCCGCTTCTCTCTCAAATCAGTAAATAAATACAATCTTTTATTTATTTATTTTTATTAAATCAAACAAGCTGAGCATGGTGACACACACCTTTAGCAAGACCCTACCTTGAAAAAAAACACAAACAAACCCCGAGCCGGGCGTGGTGGTCCATGTCTTTAATCCCAGCACTTCAGAGACAGAGGTAGGAGGATCGCCATGAGTTCGAGGCCACCCTGAGATTACATAGTGAGTTCCAGGTCAGCCTGAGCTAGAGCGAGACCCTACCTCTAAAAAACAAAAAACTCTCATTTCAAGCCAGGCGTGGTGGCACACACCTTTAATCCCAGCACTCAGGAGGCAGAGGTAGGGGGACCGCCGTGAGTCTGAGGCCATCCTGAGAATACACAATGAATTCCAGGTCAGCCTGAGCTAGAGTAAGACCCTACCTCAAAAGACAAAAACAAAAACAAAAAACAAAACAAAAAAAAAAAACCCCTCTTAGTTCATTTTAAAAATCTTGAGCAGGTTTGAATTCTCAATGTTGTTTTCAGCTGCAAAACTGGCTAGTTGAAATTTTATGGGTGCTGTGGATTTCAGTTTTCAGATGTGTAGATAGGGCAGCTTGCATGTTTGTTTTTGAGGTAGGGACTCACTCTAGCCCAGGCTGACCTGGAATTCACTCTGTAGTCTCAGGGTGGCCTTGAACTCACAGTGATCCCCCTACCTCTGCCTCAGGAGCTCTGGGATTAAAGGCGTGCACCACCACGTCCAGCTTCTTACAATTTTTTGCCTGTAGAAGTGGACTGTTGGGATCGTCTGAATCCGTTGCCGATAACAACTACTCCTGCAAATGATGCACGGCTTTAATCTCACTGGAGCGAGGCAGGAGAGGTGGCTGGAAAAGGAAGGCTATTATTTCCTCTGTGGAAACTTTTATCTTTGTTCTTTTGGGAGACTTGGAAAAACAATAGTTTGCTGTGGGGTTTCAGTAATCAAAGAACAGGAAACTGGGCATGTGAGAGTCTGCCAGTTGGTTGACTGGGATAAGGCTGTTTTTTTGGAAAGTGAAATTTGCCAAAGAGTCACACTGATTCTCTCGTTGTATGAGCAGCAGCTGACGTTTTTGGTCAAGGCCCAGGTGCAAATACTCTGGGCTCCGTGGAGCTGCGGGGTCACCGTGCTGAGGGTCCCGCTGTCTGTGGAGCTGAAGGTGGCCGCACCCAGCGCGCGAGAAGCAAGCGCGGGCGGCTGGGCACGGGCCAGCGCGGCTTGATTTATGCATGCGAGGAGGAATTCTAACCTACATGCCACACAGTTTTATTCTTTCAGGTTGTTTCATTTATTTAAAAGTATAAAAACTGGGGCTGGAGCGATGGCTTAGTGGTTAAGACGTTTCCCCGGGAACCATGTCAG
This sequence comes from Jaculus jaculus, assembly GCF_020740685.1. Classification (NCBI taxonomy): domain Eukaryota; kingdom Metazoa; phylum Chordata; class Mammalia; order Rodentia; family Dipodidae; genus Jaculus; species Jaculus jaculus. The sequence goes on along the minus strand of NC_059113.1, from coordinate 107,818,206 downwards.
CCAGCTGCACAGGGTAGCACATGTGTCCGGAGTTCCTTTAAAGTGGCCGAAGGCCCTGGGGCACCCCCCCCCCCTCTCAAATAAACTTTTGTATGTTTGTTTCTCGAGGTAGGGTCTCGTTGCCCAGGCTGACCTGGAATTCACTATGTAGTCTCAGGGTGGCCTTGAAATCATGGTGATCCTCCTTCCTCTGCCTCCTGAGTGCTGGGATTAAAGGAGTGCACCACCACGCCCAGTTTTCAAATAAAAAATTTTTAAGGTTTTTTTTTTTTAAAAAAAATTAATTATTGGAAACAGAGAGAGAAGAATGGGCACACCAGGGCCTTCACCCACTGCAAACAAATTCCAACATGTGCATCTGGCTGGAGAATTGAACTTGGGTCCTTAGTCTTCATAGGCCAAGTGCCTTAATCCCTAAGCATCTCTCCAGCCCTCTCAAATAAAATTTAAAAACATTTCAAAAAGCATAAAACCATTCGCGCAGGTGCTGGCTTGCAAAGCCTGGGAGCCTCAGTTTGATTCCCCAGTATTCATAGCAAACCAAATGTACAAAGCAGAGCATGCATTTGGAGTTCATCTGCAATGGCAAGAGGCCCTGGCACACCCATTCATATTCTCTCCTCTGCTTGCAAATAAATAAAATCATTTTAAAAGAAATATTTTTAAAATCTTTTTAACTTTTATATTTAAAAATGTTTTATTTGGGCTGGAGGGATGGCTTAGCGGTTAAGCGCTTGCCTGTGAAGCCTAAGGACCCCGGTTCGAGGCTCGTTTCCCCAGGTCCCACATTAGCCAGATGCACAAGGGGGCGCACGCGTCTGGAGTTCGTTTGCAGGGGCTGGAGGCCCTGGCGCGCCCATTCTCTCTCTCTCCCTCTATCTGTCTTTCTCTCTGTGTCTGTTGCTCTCAAATAAATAAATAAAAAATTAAAAAAAATGTTTTATTTATTTATTTATTTGCAAGGGGGGAGAGGGAGACAGGGAGGGAAGGAAAGAGACAGAATGAATGAATATGGGTGCACCAGGGCCTCCAGCCACTGCAAACGAACTCCAGAGGCATGCACCACCTTGTGCATCTGGGTTACGTGGGTCCTGGGGAATCGAACCTGGGTGTGTTTTTTTGGCATTTGCAGGCAAATGCCTTAACTGCTAAGCCATCCCCGCAGCCCCTTTTAACCTTTTAAACCTTTTAAAATCATGGCAATCCTTCTACCTCTGTGCCGGCATTAAAGGCATGTGCCACCATGTCCTGCTACTGGTACTTAAAAAAAAAAAAAAAAGGGGCTGGAGAGATGGCTTAGTGGTTAAGCGCTTGCCTGTGAAGCCTAAGGACCCTGGTTCGAGGCTCGGTTCCCCAGGTCCCACGTTAGCCAGATGCACAAGGGGGCGCACGCTTCTGGAGTTCGTTTGCAGTGGCTGGAAGCCCTGGCGCACCCATTCTCTCTCTCTCTCCATCTGTCTTTCTCTCTATGTCTGTCGCTCTCAAATAAATAAATAAAAAATGAACAAAAAAAATTAAAAAAAAAAAAACTATTTGCAAGGAGAGAAAGAGAGATAGGGTGAAGGGGAGAGAGAGAGAACAAATGAGAATGTCAGGGTCTCCTGCCACTGCAGATCAACTCCAGATGCATGCTCCACTTGGTGCACCTGGCCTTAGGTGGGTACTGGGGAATCGAACTCAGGTTTTAGGTTTTGCAAGCAAGTGCCTTTAACCTTTAAGCCATCTCTTGAGCCCTGGTACTTTTCAGAATAGATCTGAGTTCTTTCTCTCTCTCATTTTAGTTATCACTAGGCAAATCGCTGAGTAATGTCTTTGCTAGGCAGATGTGATAACCAGTATACTCTAGGGACAAACCTGTCCCAAGTAATATCTTTGAACTACTAGAAGCTCCTTCACAACACGAGGTCTGCACTGACTCCAGCCTGCCAGCGTTGTTAATCATCGAAGGGTGTTCTGCATGCTCACTAACAGAACGATGTTCCTAGTTTCGCAGTGTTAGTTAATTTGGACAATGCTTCCATCCTCTTAAAGCTTTAAAGAAAGTCTGTTGAGCAAGCGCTCTGGAAAAGCGCTGTGGCTCCGTCCATCGTGCCGTGTGTTATACACACATGAGACCCCAGCAGAGAGACTTAGTCAGGAGGATTGCCGGTTCAAGGCTACTCTGGGCCACGTAGAGCAGTCCTGTTCCCAGCAAAGATAAACATGGAAATTATTGTGTCAAGTTCTCAAAGGACACTCAACGAAGATGACCCACCTGTGAGCTTTCTATGGTGACAGTGAGTTCATGTTTGCTGTACATGGAGAAAAAAGGTTTCACATACATTCAATGAATACTAAAAAGTGCTAAGAAAAGCTGGGCATGGTGGCACATGCCTTTGATCTTCTGTGGCCATGCAGTAGCCACAAGGATTTTCTCTTTTTTGTTGTTGTTTTGAGGTAGAGTCTCACTCTAGCTCAGGCTGACCTGGAATTCACTATGTAGTTTCAGGGTGACCTTGAACTCATGGCGATCCTACTTCTGCCTCCCGAGTGCTGGGATTAAAGACGCGCACCACAACGCCCAGCTCAGAAGGATTTTCTTTTTAAAAAACATTTATTTAATTAATTTTACATATATATAAATATTGACAACTTCTATACTTAGACAACAAACCATGGTATTTCTCTCCCCTCCTCTCCCCCACTTTCCCGTTCATAAGTCTGCTCTCCATTATATCCCCTCCCTCTCTCCATTAGTCTCTCTTTTAATTTGATGTCATCATCTTTTTCTCCTATTATGAGGGTCTTGTGTGGGTATTGCTAGGCACTACAAGATCTTAGATATTGAGGCCAAATTCTGTGTGGACAGTTGTATGTCAGGAGTGGAATCCTTTCCTTTGGCTCTTACATTCTTTCCACCACCTCTTCCGCAATGGACCCTGAGCCTTGGAGGGTGTGATAGAGATGTTTCAGTGCTGGACACTCCTCCGTCCCTTCTCAGCACTGTGTTGCCTCTTGGGTCATTCCAGTGGTCATTGCCATCCAAAAAGAGAAGCTTCTCTAACCAATAGTGAGAGCAGCATTAATATATGAGTATGAACACTAAGTGTAGTACTTTCAGGGCAGTTTGGTGAGAGTAATATATGCATTTATCCAGGCAAGAGCAGGCTTTATAACCCTAAGGCTCTTGACCTCCCCTGCCATAGGGCTTTATTTATTTATTTATTTATTTATTTATTTATTTATTTGAGAGCGACAGACACAGAGAGAAAGACAGATAGAGGGAGAGAGAGAGAATGGGCGGGCCAGGGCTTCCAGCCTCTGCAAACGAACTCCAGACGCGTGCACCCCTTTGTGCATCTGGCTAACGTGGGACCTGGGGAACCGAGCCTCAAACCGGGGTCCTTAGGCTTCACAGGCAAGCGCTTAACCACTAAGCCATCTCTCCAGCCCATGCCATAGGGTTTTGATTAGGTTTTCAGTACCAGGCATGTATTCCCTCCCATAGAGTGGGCCTTCAGTCCAGTTAGAGAGCAGCTGGTTTCCATCCAGAGCAGACATGCCACTATTGCACTCGTTCAGTCATTTGGCCTGTCTGGCCAACCTTGAGGTTTCCAGTGTCCACTGTTTTCACCGCTGATGACTTCTGTCTCCCATAAGACTGTATCCAGTGCAGCTTTTTCCAGCTTTCAGTTGGGCTGGGCTATAGGGAGAAGGTTTTCTGCTTAGCACCAACTTGATTTCTCAGTGACTTTGCCGTTCAGGCATTGGAAGTCTTTAGCAATAGGGTCTTACCATCTCTATCTCATGGGGAACCAAGGGGCTTGGCAAGGTAGCCTATAATGTTTTGGAGGCAACAGGGACCTACCTGGCCAGCAACTCACTGGAAGGTATCCTATCCCAGACACTGAAAATTTTCTAGTAATAATCTATGGCTTCTGGATGTGCCATTATTTAAGAAAGTAGATTTTCATATGTCTTATTCAGAGTATCTTAATTTTGATTGACTCCCCCCTCCCCTTGTTTTTATACAATCTCTGACCTCGCTTAGGCCTTTCCCCTCCCTGTAATCTGTTCTTCCACTTACATATATACAACACCATCCTCTTAAGACCTTCCCTGCCCCCCTTTCCTTTTATAGCCTTTTTCTAGTTTATGGGCCTCTGCTACTGATTTTTGGTTCCAGATCACACACAAGTCTATACATTTGTATCTAGGATCCATATATAAGAGAGAGCATGTGACATTTGGCTTTCTGGGCCTGGGTTACCTCACTTAGTATAATTCTTTCCAGATTCATCCATTTTCCTGAAAATTTCATTTTTCTTTACTGCCGAATAGAATTCCATTGTGTAGATATATCACATCTTTATTATCCATTTATCTGTGGATGAACATCTAGGCTGGCTCCATTTCCTAGCTATTGTGAATAGAGCAGCAATAAACATGGTTGTGCAGGTATCACTAAGGTAGTGAGAAAAGTCATTAGGATATATGCCTAGGAGTGCTATAGCTGGATCATATGGTAAATCTATTTCTAGCTGTCTCAAGAGCCTCCTCACTGATTTCCACAATGGCTGTACCAGATTACATTCCCACCAATAGTGCAGAAAGGTTCCCTTTTACAGCATCCTCACCAACATTTATTGCCATTTGTTTTCTTTATGGTAGCCATTCTGATGGGAGAGAGATGGAATGTCAAGGTAGTTTTAATTTGCATTTCCCTGATGGCTGAGGATGTAGAACACTTTTTTAGATGTTTATATGACATCTGTGTTTCTTCTGATGAGAACTTTCTATTTAGTTCCAAAGCCCATTTTTTGATTGAGTTGTTTGATTTCTTATTGTTCTGTTTTTTGAGTTCTTTGTATATTCTGGATATTAATCCTCTGTCAGATGTGTAGCTGGCAAAGATTTTCTCCCATTCTGTATGTTGTCTCTTTGCTCTATTCACAGTGTCCTTTGTTGTACAAAAGCTTTGTAATTTCACGAAATCGTAGTAGTTGATTAGTGGTTTTATTTTCTGAGCAATTTGGGTTATATTCAGAAAGTCATTACCTAAGCCAATATGTTGAAGGGGTTCTCCTACCTTTTCCTCTAGCAATTTCAGAGTTTCAGGTCTGATATTAAGGTTCTTGATCCACTTGGATTTTTGTGCATGGAGAAAGACAAGGATCTATGTTCATCTTTCTACATACAGATATCCCATTTTCCCAGCACCACTTGTTGAAGAGGCTGTCTTTCTCCAATCAATGGATTGCAAGAATCAATATTATGAAAATGTCAATCTTACCAAAAGCAATCTACACATTTAATGCAATCCCCATTAAAATTCCAATGGCATTTTCCTCACAGGAATAGAAAAAACAATCCTAAAATTCATTTGGAAGCACAAAAAAACCTCGAATAGCCAAAACGATTTTGAGCAACAAAAATAAGGCTGGTGGCATCACCATACTTGATTTTAAGCCATATTACAAAGCCATAGTAAAAAGAACAGCATGGTATTGGCACGAAGACAGATATGTAGATCAATGGAACAGAATAGAGAACCCAGATATTAATACAGGCAGCTACAGCCATCTGATTTTTGACAAAAATGCCAAAAATAGTCATTATTTATTTAACAGAGGGCAAGAGCCAGAGAGGGAAAAAGGATGGTCATGCCAGTGCTTCCAGCCACAGCAAACAAACTCTAGATGCATACTCCTCCTTGTGCATGTGGCTAATGTGAGTCCTGGGGAATCAAACCAAGGTCCTTTGCCTTTGTAAGCAAGCGCCTTAACAGCTAAGCCACCTCCAGCCCCCAGAAGGAGTTTCTTAAAGGTAAGTGTCTTAATATGCAGGAAGCTTGAAATCACTTCACTTGGCATTTAGGACCCAGCTAGGGATCCCAGAGCACCTCCTTTCCTCAGCCTTGTTGAGGGTGTCAGCATTCTTCCTACAACTGTGTTCTCCTGAGCCCCGGGGCCTTCTCAATGCTGTGTCTGAATCACAAGTCTCCTTTACTCCCCCCTCCCCCCAGGGCACAAGCTTCAAAGCCTACCCATGAACCTCTCACCATGCTGAAACCTGGTTAAGGCCACCAGGAACCTCACTCAGCTTCTTGGCCATTCCCCTTTCTTGGCTCTGTGAGGGAGAATGCAGAAATTAGTGTTTTCATTTTCTGGGTGGGCTCACTGTGTGCCTAGTTTCTCCTGGCACCTGTCCTCACACCTGCCTCGTGGTCTGCCAGAGTGTGTGATCTGAGGAGCCGGGGGAGGGTGTGGAGATGGGTCAGCTCTGCTTGGCAGGAAGGGTAGCCCGTGAGGGCGGGGTGGGGGGGGTCTTGTGACATCTGCCCCCAACACTTGCCACACAGAAGCGCTGAGCAGCTGTAGGCTGGGAGGAATGGGGCTGAGCTAGGGACCTGGGATTAACACGACCCCGTAGCGACAACTGTGACCAGGCGCACCTGGCCCTCCTGGAAGTCCACCTCCTTCCTTTGCTTTCTGTGTACTCTGAATGACAGCTAAACATTGGGGAAGGGCCAGTACGTAAACCAGACCCTGCAAGCACTGCTTTCCTGAAATCAATTTTTATTCACTTATTTGAGAAAGAGAGGTAGATCTATAGAGAATGGGTGCTCCAGGGCCTCCAGCCTCTGTAAATGAACATCAGATGCATGTGCCACCTTGTACATCGGGCTTGAGGCGGGTACTGGGCAATCAAATCTGGGTCCTGAGGCTTCGCGGGCAAGCGCCTTAATCGCTGAGCCATCCATCTCCAGCCCCAAGTTTTCATTTTTAGGTAAGGAGACCCTCTGGATGGTGACCAGTGGTTGAAGCCAATTTAGGTGCCCTTGCGAAGTTCTAGGGACGCAGGTGTGCGCGCAGTAAGCTGAAATGCGGAGACTCGTCCCCGGGAGCCAGGCCTCCACCACTGTCTCACAGGATGACCTTAGGCAATATTGAGCGGCTGACCTTCGTTTTCTTCACCTACACAGTAGGGGTGACAGTACTTACGATCGAAGGGTAGGACGTGACATGGATACTTGGGAGACTCTAAAGCAGAAATGTCGTGCGTGATGTGAAATGGGAAAATGTCTTGCATATGTCGCTTTTGGGAGTGTGACTGCTGTTAGGTGTCCAGCGCAAGACAGCTCTGCCCTTTGAGCGCATCTCACGGACTCACACCTTCCTAATTGTTCCCATGTGTCCTGAAGCAACATAGACGGTGTGACCGTGGCAGAATCCCACCACCAACACTGGACGCTGCATGCGTGGCTTTTTTGTTGTTGTTGTTCATTTATTTATTTACTTATTTGAGAGTGACAGACAAAGAGAAAGAGGGAGAGAGAGAGCCAGTGAATGGGTGCACCAGGGTCTCCAGCCACTGTATATGAACTCCAGATGCGTGCGCCCCTTGTGCATCTGGCTAACATGGGTCCTGGGGAATCAAGCCTGGAACCGGGGTCCTTAGGCTTCACAGGCAAGCTCTTAACCACTAAGCTATCTCTCCAGCCCCACACGTGGCTTTTTACATAATATTTTATTTATTTATTAGAGAGAGAGAGAGAGAGAGAGAGAGAGAGAATGGATGTGTCAGGACCTCTATCCCTTGCAGATGAACTCAGACACATGCGCCCCCTTGTGCTTCTGGCTTATGTGGGTACAGGGAACTCGATCCTGGATTCTTAGGCTTCACAGGCAAGTGCCTTAACCGCTAAGTTATCCCTCCAGCACCCCTTCTCCCCCCGCTTTGATTTTTTTTTATTTCAAATTATTAACAACTTCCATGATTATAGAAAACAACCCATGGTAATACCCTCCCTCCCGCCACTTTGTTGAAACTCCATTCTACATCATATCCCCTCCCCCTCTCAATCAGTCTCTTTTTTATTTTGATGTCATAATCTTTTCCTCCTCTTATGATGGTTTGCGTAGGTAGTGTCAGGCACTGTGAGGTCATGGTGTTTTGTTTTTCTAAGTAGGGTCTCACTCTCTCCCAGGCCGAGCTGGAGATCATTATGTAGTCTCAGGGTAGTCTTGGACTCAAAGTGATCCTCCTACCTCTGCCTCCTGAGTGCTGGGATTGAAGGTGTGCACCACCACGCCTGTTTTTTCTTTTCTTTTCTTTCTTTTCTTTTCTTTTCTTTTCTTTTCTTTTCTTTTCTTTTCTTTTCTTTTCTTTTCTTTTCTTTTCTTTTCTTCTCTTTTCTTCTCTTTTCTTCTCTTTTCTTCTCTTCTCTACTCTTCTCCTTTCCTTTCCTCTTTCTTTCCCCTTCCTTCCTTCCTTCCTTCCTTCCTTCCTTCCTTCCTTCCTTCCTTCCTTCCTTCCTTCCTTCCTTCCTTCCTCCCTCCCTCCCTCCCTCCCTCCCTCCCTCCCTCCCTTCCCTCCCTCCCTCCCTCCCTCCCTCCCTCCCTCCTTTCTTTTTTTGATATAGGGTCTCTAGCTCAGGCTGACCTGGAGTTCACTACGTAATCTCCGATTTTTCACGTGACATTTACGTACTACCAATAAAGCGTTTTACTATGATAGCGTTTCTTTTATTTTTTTTCCCTCTGACATTATCTCATAATCCAATCATTATCAGGGGAAAATGTCAGTTGGTTTTCTGTGGGAACAAAGAGAGCTGTCTAACACAAAACTTTCTGTGTGGAACACAGAAATGTAGTTGCGTTCATGACTTCATAGTTCACAGCTCTAGGGCACACCAGTGAGCCAGACCATTTCAGAGTTACCCAAAGAAAGAAATATAATTAAAGAGGACCCCCCCTCAATTTTTCAATTAAATAGTTAGCATTTTAGGAAGTAACTGTCTTTCAAATCAATCTTAAGCTAACGAAATTCTGAAGCAGTGCTTTATGTGACTAATTCTCCTTGTGTTTGAGTCTGATATGCCAAAAATTTTTCATAAATCTTTATTAAGATGTCAAAATTCCTTGGGAAGCCCTGCGTTCATTTGCATTCCCTTGTCCAGTTAATAACAAAAGACCCTCTGTGTCTCCACCAGCTTGATTTCAGTCATGAACTCTGGTTTCCTTTATTATTTCATAGAATCTGGTTTCTGGACTGAACTTAGTAAGTCATTTCTCGAGGACTCTGTGGAAAGTCAAAGTGTCCAAGTGAGAAGTGCTCACAGCCCTGAGCAGGTGGGGACAAAGGGACGCAGGCCACTGATGGCTGCTTCCTCAACATAATACCTCCTGATGCCTCCACAGTTTCTTCTTTGTAGATTTTTAACATTTTAGGCTTAAGTTATTTAAGAATATTTTATTCATTTATTTATTGGGGATAGAGACAGAAGGAGGCAGTTATAGAGAGGGAATGGGCACACCAGTGCTTCCAGCCACTGTAAATGAACTCCAGAAGCATGCATCACCTTGTATATTGGCTCACACGGGTACTGGGAAATCGGACTTGGGACCATAGGCTTCACTGGCAAGCACCCTAGCTGCTAAGCCATCTCTCTAGCCAAGTATTTTTTTAAAGAACATTTTTTTTTTTTATTAGAGAGAGAAAGAGGCAGAGAGAGTGAGGATGGGTTTCCTGTCACTACAAATGAACTCCAGATGTGTGCACTATTTTGTAAATCTGGCTTTACCTCTGTACTAGGGAATCCACCCTGGGCAGTCAGGGTTTGCAAGCAAATACCATCTCTCCAGTCCCTTAGTCTTTAAAAAAATATACTGGGGACTGGAGATGGCTTAGAGGTTAAGACCCTTGCCTGTGATGCCTAAGGACCCAGGATGAATTCCCCAGTACCCACGTAAGCCAGGTGGCACATGTGTCTGGAGTTTGTTAGCAGTGGCTAGAGGCCCTGGCTAGAGGCCCTGGCATTCCCATTCTCCCCACCACCCAACACACACTATTTGCCTCTCTCTCTTTGAAGTAAATAAAGTTTTTTTTTTTTTTTTTTTTTTTTTTAATATTGGGCTGGAGAGGTGGTTTAACAGTTAAGATGCTTGCCTGCAAAGCCAAAGGACTCAGATTTGATTCCCCTGGATCCATGTAGGCCAGATGGCACATGCATCTGGAATTTATTTGCAGTGGCTGGAGGCCCTGGAGTGTCCTTTCTCTCATTCTGTATGTGCCCTCCTCTCTCAAATAAATTCCTTTAATCCCAGCACTTGGGATGCAGTTAGGAGGATTGCCGTGAGTTCGAGGCCACCCTGGGACTACATAGTGAATTCCAGGTCAGCCTGGGCAAGAGTGAGACCCTACCGTGAAAAACAAAACAAAACAAAACAAAAAGTAGGGCTGGAGAGATGGCTCAGCAGTTAAGATGCATGCCTGTGCTGCCTAAGGACCAGGTTTGATTCTCTCAGTACCCATGTAAGCCAGATGCACAGGATGTTGCATGTGTCTGGAGTTTGTTTGCAGTGACTGTAAGCCTTGGTGTGCCCATTCTCTATCGGCTTCTTCTCCCTCTCTCTTTCTCTCAGAAGTAAATAAATAAAATATTAAAAACAAAGTCGGGTGTGGCGGCGCACACCTTTAATCCCAGCACTCGGGAGGCAGAGGTAGGAGGATTGCCATGAGTTCGAGGCAACCCTGAGACTCCATCGTGAATCCAGGTCAGCCTGGGCTGTAGTAAGACCCTACCTTGAAAAACAAAAACCATATATATATATATATATATATATATATATATATATATATATATATTTAGCCGGGCATGGTGGCAAACGCCATTATTTTGTTTGCTTATTTGTTCTGAAGAAGGGTCTTATTCTAACACCGAGTATCTATAGACTGAGGCTGACCTCAAACTCACTATGATTGTCTTACCTCAGCCTCCCAAGTACTGGGGTTAGAGGCATGAGCTAAGGGCTGGACTGATGGCCTAGAGGTTAAGGTGCTTGCCTGTAAAGCCTAACGGCCCAAGAAGCATCTACCCGCTCCTTTACACGTCTATGGTTTTTAGCTTAGAAATGTTGGCTAATGAGAACCCAAGCGTTGCAGTATTTTTTTTTTAATTTAATTTTATTTTTATTTATTTTAAATTTTTATTAGCATTTTCCATGATTATAAAAAAATATCCCGTGGCAATTCCCTCCCTCCCCCACTGCAGTGTGTTTTACTGAGATAATGTGATGGGGGAGGAGGTTCAAAATATTCAACTTTTTCTTCTGGCTATTTGGTTATGAGTGCAGACTCTGGCAGGGCCCGTTTACCCGGGCTCCTCGCGCTGTCGGTTGGAACGGCTTGCGTGGGGCCGGGGCCGTGCGTGCGTGTTCAAGGCGGCCCCCTCGCGTGCTGGGCTGTCCACTGGGGGCCTGGGTTTACTGCTGTGAGCCGCGCCCTAGACTTCTTGGGCTTCCTTAAGGCATGGTGGCCAGGTATCTAGGGTAAGCCTTCGGATAGAGGAAATAGACGCTGCAGCTGGGGGTGGCTGTGCCTGGTGTAATCCCAGCACGTGGGAAGTAGAGGCTGAAGGTCAAAAGGAATTCAGGGTCATCTTCCACCACACAGCAAATTCCATGCCGACCTGGGGTACGGGAGAATCTGTCTCCAAAAAGCTGAAAATCGGTGTTAGTTTCTTAAAACCCGGGCCCAGTAATCCGAATCACAATTTGATCAAACAGTTTATAATGTAAATTTCATTATTTACTTTTTCTAAGTTGTATTTAGTACTCTCCCATTTATTTATTTAATTTTTTGAAGTAGGGTCTTCCTGCAGCCCAGGCCGACCTGGAATTAGTCTCAGGCTGGCCTCGAGCCCACAGATCCTCCTACCTCTGCCTCCCAGAGTGCCGGGATTAAAGGTGTGAGCCACCACAGCCTTTTTTTTTTTAAGATTTATTTTCATTTATTTATTAGAGAAAGAGAGAGAATGAGAACGGGCATGCCAGGGCCTCTAGCCACTGCAAACAAACTCCAGACACATGCACATCTGGCTTATGTGGGACCTGGGGAATCAAACCTGGGTCCTTGGGCTTTGCAGGCGAGGGCCTTGACCACTCAGCCTTATCTCCAGCCCCTGTTTGTTCCTTTGATAGTGGCTCCTAGCACCTGGATCTTGGGGAAGTGGATGGGGGGCAGAACTTTCTCCCTCTCCCAGAAACCTATAAAGAACTCTCAGGAACTTGAAGCCTCTTCTCTCTCTGGTTGGCTTCTTCCATGCTCTCTCATGGCATAGTAACTTGCCCTCAATAAACCTGTCCCTAAAAGAAATCACCTTTAACATCCTGCTACCAAGCTGGGCTCAGAATTTTTTAAGAGTCTGGCACATGACCCTGGAGGCCATCAGATGCAGCTTTTGAAATTTTTTATTTATTTTTATTTTTTGAGAGAGAGAATTGGTATACCAGGGCTCCGCCACTGCAATCGAACGCCAGATGCCTGTACCACCTAGTGGGCATGTGCGACCTTGCACTTGCCTCACCTTTGTGTGTCTGGCTTATGTGGGATCCGGAGAGTAGAACATAGGTCCTTAGGCTTCACAGACAAGTGCCTTGACCGCTAAGCCATCTCTCCAGCCCTTTAATTTTTTTTTTTTTTTTGTAAAAATGTATTTTCAAGGGGAGAAAGAATGGGCATGCCAGGGCTGCTTGTTGCAAACACATTTCAGATGGATGTGCCACTTGCTTCCTGCATTTGGCTTTATGCAGGTCCTGGGGAATTGAACCCTGGTCGGTAGGTTTTGCAGGCAAAGGCCTTAAGCAGTGAGCTAGCTCTTGCAGTTGCAGTTGTTTTTAGTGTTCTCCCTGTTTCCTGATTCTGCATGTAGCTGCTGCCGTCACGCCGCTGCCGTCTTTCTTAGAAATCGCTTTCTTCCTGGATTTCTTGTGTCTGCCTTTTGTAAAGCACTGTTCTTGCCAGCTGCCACCATGCTGCTCAGAGCAGAGGCAGCTTGGCAGCTTTTAAACTTGTACTTTTTCTGTTCAAATCTCTCTGATTGCTTCTATCCACACACAGTGTACAGTGGAACGGCAGTCTCTTTGTTAAGCTGTCTGGCCTTAAGGGCCACGAGGCCGCTCCCAGCTCCCGGGTCCATTCGGAACATCTATGCCGTCAACAACCCAGTTACCTCAAATGTTTTCACCAGTTACCAGTTACTGAACACACAAAGTAAGTCATTCACATCATTGTAGCTTCTGTGAACAGTAAAATACATATTATCCTGCTGTATTTTACTTTTTAAATTTAAACCCCGATTTAATGGTAATGTTGAGTATTTTTTAAAGTTATTTATTTTTATTTTTATTTACTTATTAAAGAAAGAGAGAGAGAGAGAGGGAGAGACTGGGCACACTAGGGCCACTGGCCACTGCAAACCAACTTTAGATGCATGTGCCATCATGTGCATCTGGCTCACGTGGGATCTGGAGAATCGAACCTGGATCCTTAGGCTTCACAGGCAAACGCCTTAACTGCTAAGCCACCCCCCACCAGCCCCACGTTGAGTATTGTAGTTTGGAAGTTACTGCACTGTTGAAGTCGGCCATCTTCACTTATTTCTGCGCCACACTCTTTAAATAGTATTAATGAGCATCAGTGAGTGACTGTCCACTCTTTTCAGCTGAGGTCAGTTGGCATCCAGTATACACTGTTTCTTTATTTTGAAAGAAAAATGTTTTCCCTGGGAAGACTCACCCTTTTCACCGAATCCTGCTTCTCATCTGTTTTTGATGGCAGCAGACCGTATTTCCCTGCCACTTGCAAGCAGTGCCTGTCTGGCGGGATTTCCTGGACGCAGTGCCTCTTACAGCGGTTCCTGGCCAGCGTTTTGGACTGTAGTGATTAACCTGGCTATTTGTTCTGTGCTTCCTGCCAGGGGAACCAGTAAACTTATCCTTCCGAGGCTAGCGGAGGGTCCAAGAATGGTCGACTGCTCATTAGACTGACTGCTATATCCAGCCTAGCAATCTTCCATTAGTCAGAGCTTCCTTCTGCCAGCTGTGGCGGGCAGGAGTGCCCTTCCAGCCCCCGGGAGGCAGAGTCAAGAGGGATTTCCATGAGCTTAAGGCCAACCTGGAATAGATAGCAAGGAAGACTGTGCCCCCTCTCCTCCAAAAAAGTCTTCCTTGTCTTTTTTTGTTGTTGTTTTGAGGTAGGGTCTCTCTCTAGCCCAGTCTGACCTGGAATTCACTATGTAGTCTTAGGGTGGCCTTGAACTCATGGCGATCCTCCTTCTTCTGCCTCCTGAGTGCTGAGTTTAAAGGCGAACGCCACTGCGCCCAGCCCTTTAATTCTTTTATGAAAACGTCTTTGCTGCACATGTGTGAGAATATGTATTTTGTTCCCCAGCATTCAGATAAATGGTTGACGTGGTGGTGTACACCTGTGTCCCAGTTCTAAGGAGGCAGGGACAAGCAGATCCCTGCGTGAATGGCTAGCTAGATGAGCTGAATCAGCGAGGTCATTAGCGAAGCTCACTAAGAGACCCTGTCTCAATTAACAATGCAGAGTGAGGCGGACTTGGTGGCGCACGCCTTTAATCCCAGCCCTCAGGAAGCTGAGACAGGAGGATCACCGTGAGTTCAAGGCCACCCTGAGACTACATAGTGAGTTCCAGGGTCAGTCTGGGCTAGAGTGAGTCCCTATTTCCAAAACAAAAAAAGGAAAAGGGAAAAAAAAAAAAAAGCGGAGTGAGTCGGGAGTAGAGGTGCATGCTTTTAAACCTAGCACCTGGTGGCCAGAGGCAGGAGGGACACTGTGACTCCATAGTGAATTCCAGGCTGACCCGGGCTACAGCGAGACCCTGCCTCAAAAACAAAACAACAACAATAACAAAGGGGTGATGAGGAAGAGTTCTGACCTCCACCACGGCCACCCGCCCACACTTATGCGCCACACAAACGTGAATATACGTACACATGTCCACGCTCGCCACACCTATACACAAGGGAGAGAAACATGGTAAGAATACCAGAAAGAAATATAGCAAATATTTGTATAAAAATAGTTTATTTTTTATTGTTTGGGAAGTAAAATACAGAATGTTCCTCCCCAGTTTGGTTTCAAATTGCAGCTGATGTGTGTGTTTACCTCCTTCCACATAGACTGACCACATGTGCTCGGCTTTCCTTCCATTGTGGTGATTGTCATTGCTTAGTACAAGAAAGCCTCTTTTTCTAGTTTTTTTTTTTTTTTTTTTTTTTTAAGTTTTGGACTGGGCATGGTGGCGCACGCCTTTAATCCCAGCACTCAGGAGGCAGAGGAAGGAGTATTACTGTAAATTCAAGGCCAGCCTGAGACTACTCAGTGAATTCCAGGTCAGCCTGGGCCAGAGTGAGACCCTACCTCAAAAAAATAAGTTTTTGTTTGTGAAGGAGGGGGGTGCAGGTGGGGTGGTGTACACCTTCAGTCTCACACTCAAGAGGCAGAGATAGGAGGATTACTGTGAGTTCAAGTCCTGCTAGGAACTACAGAGTGAGTTTCAGGTCAGCCTGGGCTACAGTAAAACGCTACTGAGAGAGAGAGAGAGAGAGAGAGAGAGAGGGAGGGAGAGAGAGAGAGGGAAGGAGGGAGGGAGGGAGGGAGGGAGGGAGGGAGGGAGGGAGGGAGGGAGGGAGAGAGAGAGAGAGAGAGAGAGAGAGAGAGAGAGGGAGAATGGCCATCTCAGGCCTTCTTGCTGTTGCAAACAAACTCCAGGTGCATGTGCCACTTTGTGCATGGGGCTTTACATGGTGGCTGGGAAATCAAACCCAGGGCCAGCAGGCTTTGCAAGCAAGTGCCTTCAACAGCTGTTTCGTCATCCCCGCAGCCCAAGGAAGCATGTTCATGAAGGAGTAACTTTGATGGCGATCCCGGGCGTTCTCAGAGTAAAAGAGTCTGAGATTGGATTTTGGCAGATGAATTACATCCAATGCTGCTGAACTAGTGAGAGTGGAGAGCGTGGATCATGACGTGGGTTCCAGGATTTTGCCTCATTTCATTTGGTACATCCTTTGCCACCACGCAGGGGTACGGCTGGTGGACCTGGTTGCTGCCCCCAGTCAACTGTCCACAGTGTCTTCTCGAAGGTGGGGAACAGGACCCCTAATAATGGAAATGTGGAGGTGCATGGGTTGGTGTCCAGAATTATGATGTTTACACTCAAGTCACATTATTTTTTTTTTTTTGAGGCAAGCCTTATTTATTTATTATTGACAACTTCTATGATTGTAAACAATATCCCATGGTAATCCCCCCCACCACTTTTCCCTTTGAAACTCCACTCCGCATAGTGTCTATTTTTTGTTTTTATTGAGGTAGGGTCTCACTCTCACCCAGGCTGACCTGGAATTCACTATGTCGTCCCAGGCTGGCCTCGAACTCATGGAGGTCATCCTACCTCTGTTCCCCGAGTGCTGTGATTAAAGACGTGCATCACCACGCTCCCCCCAACTTTTCCGTTTATGAGGAGCCTCAAGCAAACCTCAGTTCCCTGTCTCAGAAAATAGAGAATGTCTTAGCCTCTTTTCTTTTGTCAACACTGAAGCCCCCAGGTGGTAAGTTACAAAGAGTGGAAGTCTGCTTAACTCAGCGCTCTGGAGTCTGGAGAGGCCCGGGGAGGGCCTCCTGCGTCGGCAGGCGTCCGATGGTGGCACAGAGCAGTGCGTGACGGTCAGACAGGCGGACAGAGCCCTGGGGGCCAACCACCTTCCAAAGGTTTCACCGCCAACTGCCAGTAACATGTGACTTTGGAGATTAAGTTTTCAACATAGGAATTTTGGGGGAGTTCCCCCAAATCATAGTAGGGACCATGTCTATTTTGTTTTCTGTTCAGGATTATTTTGAGTGTGGACGGGGATAATGATACAAGTTAACTTCCTGAGCGTCTGTAGGAGACCAGCAGCTGGTTCTGACGGCTCGGAGAAGACGCTGTCCCAAAGCCTTTGGCTTTCTGCTGGCATGGCTTCTTGATCCTCGCTTTCATACTGATTTTTCTCTTTTTTGTTTTGTGTTGTTTTTCGAGGTAGGGTCTTGCTGTAGCCCAGGCTGACCTGGAATTCACTATGTAGGCTTAGGGTAGCCTTGAACTCACGGCGATCCTCCTCCCTCTGCCTGGGATTAAAGGCGTGTGCCACCACACCCCGCCCTGAATCTTTTTTTTTTTTCTTTTAAATTTTAAAAATTTATTTGCAAGCAAAGAGAGAGTAGAAGAGAGCAAAAGAGCATAGGCATGCCAGGTCCATGTGCCACTTTGTGCCCCTGCTGTTTTTGTTTTGTTTTGCTTTGCTTTGCTTTGGTTTTTCGAGGTAGGGTCTCACTGTAGCTCAGGCTGACCTGGAGTTCACTACTGTAGTCTCAAGGTGGCCTCGAACTCATGCAATCCTCCTACCTCTGCTTCCCGAGTACTGGGATTAAAGACATGCACCACCAGGCCGGGCTTTGCATCTGGTTTTACGTGGGAGCTGGGGAATGGAACCTGAGTTATTAGGCTTTGCAGGCAAGCATATTCACTGCTGAGCCCTCTCCAGCCCTTGTATTGATTCTTGACTTGCTGCAGAGAAATATTTGAGGAGAATTAACCTCTTAAGTAAGACTTTCCTAGTCCACTAACGGCCAAGTGCCACACCCATCTTAGGCACTGTCCTGTGTTCACACAGTCCACTTCAGATGGAATGGACACCTTGAAGATGTCCACTTACCTTACTAGAGATGCTGCTGGTTTGAGTAAATAGGGCACAAAACCTACATCCACAAATACACTTAGAAAGAGAGACTCTGCCCCCCCCAAACCCCAATTAAAGTGGAGAACAATTGAGGATGACACGTGACATTGAACTCTCTCTGAAGCACAGGGAAAGATTGGGCTTGTTTCCAAGTTTATGTAACCAAGTGCAGGGGCAAGAATTGGAACATCAGTTTATATCAGTTTCCCCAGACCTTTGAACCACTGTGCAACATTTCCACTTCCTAGGTAAAGAAACTGAGAAATGGGTACGCTGAGGACCTGGTTCGAGGTCACACAGGCAGCAGGAGGTACAGCTGCCACCCACACCGCTGCCTATGCAGTGTGGCTTCAAAATCTGAGACTTGCGTGAGGCAGTTTGCGAGATCTTTGTCCTTTCTTGTCGAAAACATTCATAGAATGTGTATCAGGAGCAAGTCCCCCTAGGGCCCATGACTTGAGCTGTTGGGTTGTATATTAAGATATTTCATTCTTGGTGAGGCGCTTTAACGGCAGGGAGAATGTTTCGATTGCACAAAGCCGTGGACTCAACCCCTTGCTGTTTACTCACTGGTCCATTTTTATTTTATTTTCTCAATTTTTATTAACATTTTCCATGATTATAAAAAATATCCCATGGTGATACCCTCCTTTCCCCCTTTCCCCTTTGAAATTCCATTCTCCATCATATCTCCTCCTCATCTCAATCATTCTACTTACATATATACAATAACAACCTATTAAGTATCCTCCTCCCTTCCTTTCTCTTCCCTTTATATCATCTTTTTTACTTACTCGTCTCTGCTACTGAGTATTTTCTTTCTCACGCAGAAGCCCATCTGTAACTAGGATCCACATATGAGGGAGAACATGTGGCGCTTGGCTTTCTGGGCCTGCATTAGGGCTAGGGCTAGGGTCCATTTTTTAAAACGTATTTTTTAGAGAGAGAGAGAAAAAAAATGGGTGCGCCAGGGCTTCCAGCTACTGCAAACGGACTCCAGATGCGTGCACCCTCTTGTGCATCTGGCTAATGTGGGTCCTGGGGAATTGAACCTGGGTTCTTTGGCTTTGCACGCAAGCGCCTTAACCACTAAGCCATCCCTTCCAGCCCCCCCCCCTTTTTTTTGCTTCCTTAGGTTAGCAAGTCATAGAGAAGTAGACTCAAAGTTCATCTGTGCACTGAGCTGTCAATAGGAGGGGAGAAGTACGCAGTCTCATTCCCCAGTGGAGAATGGCCCAGAAAACAAAACAAACAAAAACAAACCAAGAATTCCTGAAGCTTTTCCATACTTTTCACTGGTAGGTCCCAACAACTTTTAGGTTTCAGAACAGATGTGGGCCACTTACCGTTTCTTCTTTTCATTATCACTGGAATCAGAGGATCAGAGGAATAGTGCCATTTGATTTAATTTACAAAGGGTCAGAATTCTGGGTCCACTAAGCTAATGGTGTCTGCCCAGACTCTACCAGTTTATGGAGAACTTTGTACCCTGACATCAACATTACTTCTCAAGGAAGTCTAATGAAACTTATTGAATTAAAAAAAATATTTATATTTCTTCTTTCAATAACTCTGATCAGTTCCACAGCCCATTTTTATAAAATTTAGTTATTTGCAAGCAGAGAGAAATGGAGAGAAAAAATACAGGGGGTGGGGAGAATGGGTGCACCAAGGCCTCCAGCCTCCATAGACGAATTCCATATGCATGTGCTACTCTGCGCATCTGACTTTACATGGCTGCTGGGGAATCGAACCCCGGGTCACTAAGCTTTGCAGGCAAGTACCTTAACCACTGAGCCATCTCTCCTGTCCCCATAGCTCATATGTTGATTGGGTTTGTTTATTATTGTTTAGTTTTTGAATTCTTTGTATATTCTAGATCTTGAGCCTCTGTCAGATGTATAGCTACAAAGATTTTCTCCCATTCTGTGGGCTGCCTCTTTGCTCTAGTTTCCTTATTAGCTGCACAAAAGTATTTTAACATCATAAATTCTCATTTGTTGATTATTGGCCTTATTTCCTGAGTGACTAAAGTCCTATTCAGAAAGCCCTTATCTATGCCTGTAGTTTGAAGTGTTTCCCCTACTTTTTCCTCTAGAAGTTTTAGAATTTGAGGTCTTACATGATATTCTTTGATCTAGATGGAGTAGACTCTTGTGCATAGAGACAGATAAGGGTCTAGTTTCATTGTTCCACATACAGATACCCACCTTCCCCAGCCCGGTACATTAAAGAGGCTATTTTTTTCTTCAGTAGTTTTTTTTTTTTTTTTTTGTCAAAAATCTGATGGGTGTACCTGCACAGGTTTATATCTGGATCATCTGTTTTGTTCCACTGATTTACAAGTCTGTTATTTTTTTTTCCACATTCATCTTATATTTATTTTTATTGACAACTTCCATGATTGTAAGCAATATCCTATGGTAATTCCCTCCTTAACCCCACCGTCCCCTTTGAAACTCCACTCTCCTTCATATCCCCTCCCCCTCTCAACTAGTCTCTTCTATTTTGATGTCATCATCTTTTCCTCCTATTACAATAGTCTTGAATAGGTATTCTATCAGGCACTGTAAGTTCATGGGTATCCAGGCCATTTTGTGTCTGGAGGAGCACATTGTAAGGAGTCCTACCCTTCCTTTGGCTCTTACAATCTTTCCACCAACTGTTCCACAATGGTCCCTGAGCCTTAGAAAGTGTGATAGATATTTCAGTGCTGAGCACTCCTCTGTCACTTCTCAGCACCATGGTGCCTTCTAGGTCATCCTAACTTCTATACTTACAGACAAAAAGCCATGATAAGTCCCTCCCTTCCCCCTTCACAAGTACACTCTCCATCATATCCCCTCCCTCTTACTAGTCTATCTTTTATTTTTATGTCATTGTCCTTTTCTCCTTTTAGGAGGGTCTCGTGAAGGTATTGCTAGGCACTGCGAGGTCATGGATATAAAGGCCAATTTCTGCCAAGACAGGTGCGTTGGAGCATGAGCCTTGGAGAGTTTGATAGAGATGTTTCAGGGAGGACACTCCTCTGTCAATTCTTCTCAGCACTATGTTGCCTCCTGGGACATCCCAGTGGTCACCGCCATCATGTCCATATCCTAGGGTCCTCTCTTGATCCCACTGCAGCAAAGTTTCACAGGAAAATTAAAATTTCCATCATTCCCGGCTTCCGGGCTCCCTCCTGCCCCGACACTCCGCGGCCCCGGCCACAGTCCGCCAAGTCTGTTATTTTTATTTATTTGTTTGTTTTCCAAGGAGGATCTATCTCACTCTAGCTCAGGATGACCTGGAATTCACTATGTAGTTTCGGGGTGGCCTCGAACTCATGGCAATCCTCCTACCTCTGCCTCCCAAGTGTTGGGTTTAAAGGCATGTACCACCACGCCTAGCTTTGTTCATTTTTGCCAGTATTGTGCTGTTTTTCTTTTCTTTTCTTTTCTTTTCTTTTCTTTTCTTTTCTTTTCTTTTCTTTTCTTTTCTTTTCTTTTCTTTTCATTTCATTTATTTGCAAGGAAAGAGAGAATGAATGTGGGCACATCAGGGCTTCTTACTAGCGCAGAGGAACTCTGGGTGCAGCATCATTTTGTGCACCTAGCTTTACATGGGTGCTGGGGAATCAAACCCAGGTTGTCAGACTTTGCAAGTAAGTGCCTTTAACAACTAAGCCATCTCTCCAGCTTACCCCCTTTTTAAAATTATTTATTTGCAAGGGGAGAGAAAATGCTATGCTGTTTCTGTTACTTTGGTTCTGTAAGATACCTGGAAAACAGAAATCAGGCACAGTGTGATACCAACAGCCTTAAAAAAATGTTTTATTTATTTATTTGAGAGAGTGGGATAGAAAGAGAATGGGTGTTCTAGGGCCTCTAAACACTGCAGACGAACTCCAGATGCATGCGCCCCTTTGTGCAGCTGGCTTATGTGGGTCCTAGGGAATCGAACCTGGACCCTACGGCTTCATAGATGAGTGTCTTAACTGTAAATCATCTCTCCAGCCTTTTTCCCCCCTAAGGTAAGGTCTCCCTGTAGCCCGGGCTGACCTGTAATTCGCTATGCATTCTCAGGCTGGCCTTGAATTTTCTGTGATCCTCCTACCTCTGCTTCCCAAGTGCTGGGATTAAAGGTGTGCGCCACCACACCCGGCAGGAAACTGAGTTTTAGAGAACAATATATAAATCATAAACATACTGCTTAATGGATTTCATAAATTGAGCACACCCGTTTAAGTAGCTCTTGCAGCAAACTGTAAAAGTTGACTCTCCTGCCCTCTCGTGGGCCCCGTGGTCCCCAAGAGTGATTCTGGCCATCACGAGTTCCTTTGCCTGTTGAAAGTTGTTTTTATTTCCCTGAGAGGAAGTACAAAGTAGAGAAGCCGTAAGAGACATACATATTTTAACTATGAATTACGAAAGCCTACCTTCAAAGACATTTGAAATGATATACTGTATATATTTTCACACAAAATAATTCCAACAGCAATGGTTTTCATAATGGCCTCATTCAGTGGCTCTCCCTA
Organism: Jaculus jaculus; assembly: GCF_020740685.1. Classification (NCBI taxonomy): domain Eukaryota; kingdom Metazoa; phylum Chordata; class Mammalia; order Rodentia; family Dipodidae; genus Jaculus; species Jaculus jaculus. The sequence continues at coordinate 107,796,123 of NC_059113.1, read as the reverse complement.
ATTCCTGAGAATTGGGATTTCATCCAAAAAACCTCTAAAGGTTATTTATCCGTAGAACTCAAAGGACATTTTGTTCCATTTGTGTAAGTCACTTAAGGTCCGTAAGTCCCGCATATGTTAACAATGGAAGCAGTCAGTTACAGGGGCGCTGAGCCAGGCTCTCTGAAGGTTCTGGGTGCAGAGCCGTGCGGAAGCCCACTCAGGACCGAGCAGCCCCGGTCATGGCAGGAAGCTGTGACAGGCTGGACCTGACGGCTTACACCCGTACCCCTCAGCTTACACCCGTATCCCTCGGCTTATACCCGTACCCCTCGGCTTACACCCGTACCCCTCGGCTTACACCCGTATCCCTCGGCTTACACCCGTACCGCTCGGTGCTCGGGAGGCGGAGGCAGATGTCTATGAGTCTGAGACCATCCTGGGCTATATAGTGAAAACTTGTCTCAAAAAACCCCAACAAAGCCAGGCGTGGTCTCAGTTGGAAGGCAAAGGGAGGGTGGAAGTGAGTTCAAGGTCACCCTGAGACAACAGAGTGAATTCCAGGTCAGCCTGGGCTAGAGTGAGGCCCTACTTCCAAAACAAAGAAAAGGAAAAGGAAAAGAAAAGAGAAAGTGGAGTGAGCCAGGAGTAGAGATGTGTGCTTTTTTTTTTTTTTTTTTTTTTTTTTGAGGAGCTCCACCAACACCAGCAGGATGCTGGGTCTCCTTTTTTTTTTTTTTTTTTTTGGTTTTTCGAGGTAGGGTCTCACTCTGGCTCAGGCTGACCTGGAATTCACTATGTAGTCTCAGGGTGGCCTCGAACTCACGGCGCTCCTCCTACCTCTGCCTCCCGAGTGCTGGGATTAAAGGCGTGCGCCACCACGCCCGGCGAGATGCATGCTTTTAAACCTAGCACTTGGGGGCCAGAGGCAGGAGGATCACTGTGACTACATAGTGAATTCCAGGTTCGTTAGCAGTCAATTCCAGGGCAGGTAGCTACAATGAACTTGTGGCCCCCCAACACTGAGAAAGCACACGTGCTCCTTGCGCCTCTAACCGACAGCCCAGCTGTTGCATCTGTCTCTGGAATCAGAAGTGGACTCCTTAGTCACCTAGACTATGCAGTTGAGGGTTTTTTGTTATTGTTGTTGTTTTATTTTTGTTTTTATCAGGGTAGGGTATCTAGCTCAGGCTGGCCTAGAATTCACTCTAGTCTCAGGGTGTCCTTGAATTCATGGCAATCCTCCTACCTCTACCTTTCAAGTGCTGGGATTAAAGGCATGTGCCACCATGCCCAGCTTGTTTTGTTTTGTTGTTGTTGTTTTTTTTTTAATTTTAATTTATTTATTTGCAAGTAGAGAGAGATAGAAGAGAGACAAACAGAGAGAATGGGCATGCCAGGACCTCCAGTCACTGCAAATGAACTCCAGACACATGCGCCACCATATGAATCTGGCCTTATGTGGTTACTAAGGAATTGAACCCTGGTCGTTAGGCTTTGCAGGCAAGCACCTTAACTGCTGAACCACCTCTCTAGCCCTGCAGTTGAGTTTTGCCTCTGCTGGGTGACTTGTCGGTGGGAGACCTGGAGGGACGTTAGTTTGTGGCCTTGGCTGAAGTCTTTCTTGATCATGGGTATGCCATCACCTTATATCAGGTCACGTGGATCCTTTGTGGCATCTGGCTGGGTACTGTGGTCACCTACATGTGACTGTGTTCTGTGTGTCTGCCAGGTTTTAGAGGGGGGCAGGAAACCCCTTCAATGGTGTGCTTCTCCATGTGGCATGCCCTGGTGACATTTGTGGCAAAGTGGCTTGCTAAAGTTAGAAAGTCGGGCTGAGCAGCTGGGTGGACGGCCTGGTGCTTGGTTCCCACCAGCTGTTTCAAAGGGATGGAGCGGAGCCGCCCGGTGCTGCCGGCAGCTGCGGCCTCAAGCTGAGCAGAGCCTCGGTTGGAAAACACCAGGAATAGATCTGTGTAGGCCTTGGGTTTGAAAGTAAGGGGGTCGATGAAAAGTTTTGTGGGTACACACGCAGCCCAAGCCACTTTTCAGAATACAAGTTTAGATTCAAGCTGTAAAACAACGACAACACACAGCTGTAACTTGCACTTAGCTGTATGTGTGTGTGTTTATACGTGCATATGTACGTATGCAAATCTGGCTTGCCCGTGGTCTCCTGTCTATTTCTTTGTAGTCTCAGGCTGGCCTTGAACTCACAGCCACCCTCCTTCCTCTGCCTCCCGAGTGCTGGGACTGAAGGCGTGCGCCACCACGCTGGCTATTTCTCTGTCTAATCTCTGCTAGTTCTCGCTGGAGGAATTTAGCTTTGGAATCTAGTGCTTCTTAGTAGTAGCATGCTCACATTTGCCCAGTGACTATTGAAACTGTGGATAGGTTTTAGTCTGGTCCGTTGGGTTTGAAAATATGGTGATAGTGTCTGAAACATGGTGCATGCTCAGATGATGTGTGGCATAAATGTCATAAACAGCATGACTTCTCCCCCCCCCCCCCAGGTGGAGTCTCACTCTAGCCCAAACTGACTTGGAATTCACTCTGTAGCCCCAGGCTAGCTTCAAACTCCCAGTGATCTTCCTACCTCACCTCCCCAGTGCTGGGATTGAAGACAAGCACCACCACACTCGGCATGAACAGTATATTTTGTAACTTCATTCTTTTTTTTTTTTAAATTTTTATTTATTTCAGAGTGACAGACACAGAGAGAAAGACAGATAGAGGGAGAGAGAATGGGCGCGCCAGGGCTTCCAGCCTCTGCAAACGAACTCCAGACGCGTGCGCCCCCTTGTGCATCTGGCTAACGTGGGACCTGGGGAACCGAGCCTTGAACCGGGGTCCTTAGGCTTCACAGGCAAGCACTTAACCGCTAAGCCATCTCTCCAGCCCTGTAACTTAATTCTTAAGCATAATTTTAATTGAATATTTTTTTGGAGGAGGAATTGAGGCAGGGTCTTGCTATATAGCCCAGGCTGACTGGCCTCAAACTCACTATCCTCCTGTCTCAGCCTCTGGAGGGCTGGGATTAGCAGCTATTCAACACCATGCCTGGATTCTTTTGTTTTTTATTTTTTACTTTTTTTTATTGACAAGTTCCATAATTGTAAATAATATCCCATGGTTATTCCCTCCTTCCCCCTACTTTCCTCTTTGAAACTCCACTCTATATCACATGCCCTCCCCCTCTCAATCGGTCTCCTTTTTATTTTGATGTCATGATCTTTTCCTCCTATTATGATGGTCTTGTGTAGGTGGTGTCAGCATGCCTGGATTCTATACAAGTATTACATTAGTAATTAAGTGTAAAAAAATCATACCTAAGGGCCGGGTGTGGTGGTGCATTGCCTTTGATCCCAGCACTTAGGAGGCAGAGGTAGGGGGATCACCCTGGGTTTGAGGCCACCCTGAGACCACAAAGTGAATTCCAGGTCCTCCTGGGCTAGAGTGAGACCTTACCTGGGGGTAGAAAAAGCAGAGCTAGAATAAATGAAGAGATATTTTGAGTTAGGCTGATTCAAGCCCACAGCCTTTTCTGTGCCTATGGATTTTATATGCTTTAGTGGAGGGACTTCAGCACTGAATGGTTTCTAAGCTTACTGGGACAGAGCAGATACAGGCTGTCGTGGAACTCAGGCCCTGTGCCATGTCCTCGCAGCCACCCTGCCCCCTTACTGGACCGGTTTACCCAGATCGGGCCTGACCCGCTCAGCACTCACTACCTAAGAGGCGGATGTCCCACTGAAGTGTAGACAGTGAACCGGGCCATGGTGCGCTTGGCTAGACTGGGTCTTTCTTCCGCTGGCCATTTCCCATACCCACCTGAGTACATATTTTCATTATTTTCCTCCTTAAAATCGTCAGCCTTGGGCTGGGGGGATGGCTTAGCAGTTAAGGTACTTGCTTGCAAAGCCCAAGGACCTGGGTTCGATTCTCCAGGACCCACGTAAGCCAGATGCACAAGATGGTACATGCATTTGGAGTTTGTTTACAGTGATTAGAGTCCCTGGTGTGCCCTCTGTCCCTCTGTCTCTCTGTCAAGCAAATAAATAAATAAATAATAATAAAATAGCCTGCTTACTGAATTGGGCACGCAGTTCTTTGTTAGATGGTGTTATAATTCTCTAGGACTTTTTTGCCTTGTTGGGGCAAATAAAGATCCAATGTCCCTGAATGACCCCCCCCCCCCCACACACACACACAGGGTCACATTCTAGCTCAGGCTGACTTGACCTTCACTCTGTAGCCCAGACTGACCTCAAACTCATCATGATCCTCTTACCTCCATTTCCCTAGTGCTGAGATTAAAGGCGTGTGCCACCATTCCTGGGCTGAACAAGTTTCATAAGTATTGGTTGAAAAGCATATTTAGGGTGTTAGTAAGATTCCTTGGAAACAGTTAAATTATTAATATTTCTATTTATATTTATTTATTTGAGGGAGAAAGACAGAGGGAGAGAGAGGAGAGAGAGAGAATGGGCACATCAGGGCATACAGCCACTGCAAACGAATTCCAGATGCTTGTGCCACCTTGTGCATCTGGATTATGTGGGCCCTGGGGAATTGAACCTGGGTCCTTTGGCTTTGCAGGCAAGTGGCTTAATCACTAAGCCATCTCTTCAGTTAAATTATTTTTTATTTATTTAAGGAGGGACAGGTAGAGAATGGGTGTGCCAGGGCCGTTAGCCACTGCTAACAAACTCTAGATGCATGCGCTACCTTGTGCATCTGGCTTTTGTGGGTCCTGGGGAATCGACCCTGGGTCCTTTGCCATCACAGGCAAGTGCCTTAACCACTAAGCCACCCCATTAGCCCCATTCAGTTAGATTATTTTTTAAGACAATATTTCAGGTAGCTCAAGCTGGCCTTTGGACCCTGGTCCTCCTTCTTCTGCCCCACCCCCATCTTGGGATTATAGGCACATAGCAGCATCCCTGGCTGTAGTTGATACTAAGAAGCAAAATGGTTTCACTGTTCACTCACTAATTCATACGTTCATTGTTTTCCTCAGTCCTTTTATTCCAGCGCCTGCCGAGTGCCAGGCTGTGTGTACTTCCCCACACTCGGCACTACTCAGCAGTTGAGAGTTGATGCGCAGCGTCTCCAGCACCCACGCAGAGCAAGAGGCACAGGTGGAGCGTGTGTCTGGAGCTTGTTTGCAGGGGCAAGGGGCCCTGGAGTCATCTCTCTCTCTGTGTCCTTGAAAACAAACGCATAAAAGTTTAAAAAGCCTCCTAGAGTCACATGTGGTGGCTGTGGTATAATCCTCAGCTCAGGAAGCCGAGGTGTAAGGCTAGACCTCACTGTATAGTGATATCCTGTTAAAAAAAAAACAAAACCTAAATGTATCCTGTTAAGAAAATGACATTTCCTGTCCCGTTATCCCGGTCAGGGCTCCTCAAGTCAGTGGGGTTGTCCAGGCACAAGGGCAGGATGCACCTCACGGAGGGGTGAGGAGGAACCATGGGGGTCACGGGCTAAACCTCAACTGTTACTTACAGTCAACATATAGTCAACAGGGTTGTCAGAGAAGAAACATATAGCTGCAAGGAAGGGTATCTTTCTTCTTTAATGAGGAAACAGTCAGGTGGGACAAGAAGAAAACACAGTTTCAGGCTGGAAAGATGGCTTAGTGGTTAAGGCATTTGCCTGCAAAGCCAAAGGACCCAGGTTCGATTCCACAAGACCCATGTAAGCCAGATGCACAAGGCGGTGCATATGTCTAGAGTTTGTTTGCAGTGGTTGGAGGCCCTGGTGCACCCATTTTCTCTCCCTCTTTCTCTCTGTCAAATAAATAAATAAAAATAATATTTCAAAACATCTGGGCATTGTGGCACACGCCTTTAATCCCAGAACTCGGGAGGCAGAGGTAGGAGGATCACTGTGAGTCTGAGACCACCCTGAGACTCCATAGTGAATTCCAGGTCAGCCAGGGCTACAGTGAAACCCTACCTGGAAAAACAAAAACAAACAACAACAAAAACCAGTTCTGTGCAGCATGTGTATTCTCTCTCTTTTTAAAATTTTTTGTTTATTTTTACTTATTTATTTGAGAGCCACAGACAGAGGGAGAGGGGGTAAGAAGGTGGGGGGAAATGAATGGGCGCGCCAGGGCCTCCAGCCACTGCAAACGAACTCCAGACGCATGCACCCCTTGTGCATCTGGCTAACGTGGGTCCTGGGGAGTCAAGCCTCGAACCGGGGTCCTTAGGCTTCACAGGCAAGCACTTAACCACTAAGCCATCTCTCCAGCCCGTTTGTATTCTCTTCTACACATCCAGCCAAAGGTATTTTATGCTACTTTTTGTAGGTACGGGAAGTACCTGGTATTTTTGGAGCAGGCAGGTGGCAGTAATAGCTGTAGGCACAGCTGGGAGTCTCCAAGGCCAGCAGGTGCGGTGCACAGATACATGCGTGTCCTGGGAATGACAGGATGACAGCCTTGCCTGAGCTGCCCCAGGAGAGGGCTCCCCCCACCCCGTGCCTGCCGACAGCTTCCTCTGACTCTGATTTCCTCACTTGTTCTCACAGAGGCAGCCATCAATGTTTCTTAAAAACAATAAATAAGCCGGGCGTGGTGGCGCACGCCTTTAATCCCAGCACTCGGGAGGCAGAGGTAGGAGGATCTCCGAGAGTTCGAGGCCACCCTGAGACTACATAGTGAATTCCAGGTCAGCCTGAGCCAGAGTGAGACCCTACCTCGAAAAACAAAAAACAAACAAACAAAAAAAACCCAATAAATAAAATAAGAATGGGAGCTTAGTATATGCACGTGCTGAACTCGGTCATGTTTCCATCCACTGTCCCCTCTGCCCCTCTCCCCAGCCCCTCTGCACTGAGGCCCCTCCTCTTCCTAGGCAGGCCTTCCTGTTTGTTGTCTCATTCCTTTTGTCCTCTTCCATCCTCATGTCAAAATGCTGATGGCCTTAGGCAGTGCAGGCCTTGTGGGGGTGTCTTTAAGCACTGTGGGGCCCTGAATGCACCAGTCCGCTCATGTAAGGACGACTTTGCACCCTGTGGCTCTTACACCGCAGTGTTTGGAGGATGATAGAGATGTCTCCTTCAGCGCTGACCTCTTGACAGCCTGCGTGCTTATTTATTTATTTATTTATTTATTTGAGAGAGAGAAGGAGGGAGCGCCAGATAGAGAGAATGGGCACGCCAGGGCCTCCAGCCACTGCAAATGAACTCCAGACGCGTGTGCCCCCCTGTGCATCTGGCTAACGTGGGTCCTGGGGAATCGAGCCTGGGTCCTAACGCTTTACCGGCAAGTGCCTTAACCACTAAGCCATGTCTTCAGCCCAGTGAGCGGTTTTTCTAAGGGCTGAAGGATATGGGGAAAGGGCTCCGCTGACCCGTGCTCTCTCCTGTGACTATCGGGAAGTCCGCTTCTCTGCCCTGCAGAGGGTCAGCAAACCACGTGCCACGTGCCAGTGCTCAGGCATCACCGCTCACGTCATTGCCGTTGATGGTCAGCTTCACCTCTGACCCCTCTGCTTTCAGCTCCCCTAGAGACCAGGAAAGAAGTTTTAAAAGTGCCATGCCTCTAATCACGTGATTGGCACCCCTGGTAACCTGCTCTCATCCCGGAGAGTTCTAACCGACCTTCAAGGTTTGCCTCAGCAGAACAAAAGATGTTCCTGTCACCCAGGGGACTCTCAGGGGTGAAGGGGTGCGTGTCAGACATTGTCACTCAGGCAACAGGAGTTCTGTCTCCGGAACCAGGGTCCAGGACGCGAGTCCCCTCGCACTTTGTGTGGAAGAGTTACTGGATGTCACCATGCGGGGGCTGTGGTCAGTGTAGTTCTTTCTTTTTCTTTTAAAAAAATATTTTATTTATTTATTTATTTGAGAGAGAAAGAAGCAGACAGAGAAGGGTGTGTGTGTGTGTGTGTGTGTGTGTGTGTGTGTGTGTGTGTGTGTGTGTGAAGGTTTCATGTGGCTGGCTCTGGCCTCAAACCCACTGTGTAGTTAAAGAATGGCCTTGAACTCCTGATCCTCCTCCCTCCATGTGCCCGGCCCAGTTTTGTGTATCCCTGCCCCCAACATAGTTGTTTCTAGTATCACAGTATTACCCCTAAACCCTGATTTAGTTACTCAGATGGGCCATCACAGCCGTTTTTCTCATTTTTCTTTAACGTGCATATATTAAGGGTTTCCATATATGCATTTTCTCCTCAAAGTTAGTCAAGTGCCCAACCTAAGTATTATGATCATTGATGGAACATCCAAAAATACATGATTATTCTAGTCTACTTCTGAGACAAATCGCTCTTAAAATTATGGGACAATTGGCCGGGCATGGTGGTGCACGCCTTTAATCCCAGCACTCGGGAGGCAGAGGTAGAAAGATTGCTGTGAGTTCGAGGCCACCCTGAGACTACATAGTGAATTCCAGGTTAGCCTGGGCTAAAGTGAGACCCTACCTCAAACTGTTATGCCCAGTTCTCGGCGCCCCCAGTGACCACCAAGGAGAACCAAACACGTATGCAAAGGCAAGGAGCTTTATTTAGGGGTTAAGCGCAGACTCTTGACTTCACCAGCGCAGTGGATCCGTACAAGAGCCCTGAGCAGCAGGGCGGCAGGTTTTGTATAGGGATTTGAACAAAGAGGTAGGGGAATGGTTACATGATTAAATAGATTTAATCTATTAGTAGATTTAAGTAGTAACTGCACTTGTATTTTTCTGATAGGTTTAGGATGCTGGGGGCAGAGCTGGTGGGCAGGGGGCTAGGGGAATTTCAAGTAGATTAGGTAACCTTTATTGTGATTGGCTATGTGTGTTTGAGGAACTTAAGCAACTTGTCTTATGACTATAGAAATAAGCAGTGTGTGATCTTTTCTCAGTAACGGTTAAATTCTTATTTTAACCTTGCTGGGAAACAGAAACTTAGGCTTACTGGTGACTCTGAAGCCTGTCATGGCGTTCCTCTGGTTCCTGAGTCCTTCAAAACAAACAAGCATGTGAATGCCTCGGTTTGTCGTAGACCCTCTGATCACTTCTTACGACATGGGCCCATGGCTCTGCAAAGCCCCTGGAGTCTGTCTTCAGACTCCGGCGTTCGTGATGCCTCTCTGTTGCTAATTCAGACTGCGTCGTGCCTTTCCAGGGAAACAGAATGCAGGCCTGGCAGCCAGGGCCTGTGGCTTGTCTTTTCCTGGGACCCAAAATAATGATAATAACAAATAATAACAATAAAACCAACGCAAAGGAAGTTAATCTCTAAATATAAATTGGAGTCCAACACAAAAGAATTTTGGGTTCTGAAATGGCTTTGCTCTCTGCTTTCGGTCAAGTGACGTTGAATTCTTTTGGCCTCGAGAAGAGCGAAGAGAGCAGCGCAGCCGCGGTTTGGAGCGCTGGGCTGGTGTCCCGTGTAACGAGCGCCCGGAGAACCAACATGGCAGAAGCCTGGGTCAGACACAGACGGCCTGGAAAACCAATTTCCAGAAAGTGTTTGCGCTTTCAGAGCAGTCAGGGCGGCTTTGAAATAAGCTTCATCTTAGAACTTAATGTCAGACGCAGCTACTGTGGCAGACGTTTCCAACGTACAGCTAGTGAGTAGAATTTCAGGCCCTGGCCCTTGGATGCCCCACACAGTCTCAGCCAAAAGGCCGAGAAGCGGTCTCTGGACCATTCAAAATAGCGAAAGCGACAGCTCCCAGCCCCATGGGGTCTTATTAGTTCATTATTTCATTCCCACCCCTCCCTCTCCCTTTCTGCCTTACTCCGGAGGCGAGGGGGGGTGTCCCTACTCATTGCAGACACTCAGGGACATGTGGATCTTCACGTGGTGTGAGCTTTAGCACCACATGCCCCCAAATCCCCACATCCATGTTTGCATATCGAATTGCTTCCGTCGGAGTTGTGTCATGGGAATAGCACCATCAGACTTGCCGAAATGGAATGGAATAACACGTAACTGCCTTATAGTGCACTTTTTTTTTCTGTTTGGTTTTTCAAGGTAGAGTCCCGCTCTAGCCCAGGCTGACCTGGAATTCACTCTGTAGTCTTAGGGTGGCCTAGAACTCACGTCGATCCTCCTACCTCTGCCTCCTTAGTGCTGGGATTCAAGACATGTGCCACCACACGAGGCCACATTTTTTTTTTTTAATTATCCAATTATATATATTTGTTGGTTTTCTTTTTCAAGGTAGGGCCTCACTGTAGCCTAGGCTGACCAGGATGGGTTCACTATGTAGTCTCAAGGCTGGCTTTGAGCTCACAGCGATCCACGTATTTTGGCCTCCTAAGTGCTAAGGTTAAAGGTGTGCTCCATTTCCCCCTGGCTTACATTTTATTTCCTGCTGATATTAAGCGTCATCTTTTCTCCACTTTTTCAATGGAAATATGAAATAAAGACTTTTCCAAATGCATGTTTTGATAATTGTCATCTAGAAATAAGAACTAAGTGAGTTTAAGAATTAATCTTAAGGTATTTTGTAAATATTCTAATAGCATTATTAATCTTAGCATGAAAAGAAAAAACAAAATGCTGTATGTTGATACTAAGAGTTTTAAAAATTTATTTAGAGTATGGGTGTACCAGGGCCTCGAGCTACTGCAAATGAATATCTGGCATTACATGGGTGCTAGGGAATTGAACTTGGGTTTTCTTTATGCTGCAAGCAAGTACTTTAACTGTTGAGCCATCACTCTAGCCTGATACTAAGACTTTTTTTTATTACTATTATTTATGGAGGGAAGTAGATCCAAGGAAAGATACCCACCTTACTAGAGATTCCACGTAGAGGGACTGGGGGAAAAGGCGTGGAAAGAAAAGAGAAAAGAAAGTTTAAGGAGCTCCTGCCATGTGGGGAGCTGGAGGGGATAAAGAACCCAGGCAGAGAGCAGGGGCTAGGGCACCCTCCTGGCTGGACCTAGGAAGTCCCCAAGTGATCAGAGAGAGAGAGAGTTGATACTAAGATTTTTAAAAATTTTATTTATTTGAGAGAGACAGAAGGGGAGGGGGGAGAGAATGGATGCACCAGGGCTTCCGGTCATTGCAAACGAACTCCAGGTGCATGCGCTACCTTGTGCCTCTGGCTTACGTGGGTTCTGGGGAATCGAGCCTTTAACCAGCGTCCTTAGGCTTCATAGGCAAGTGCTTAACAGCTAAGCCATCTCTCTACCCCCCCATACTAAGATTTTGATAAAGTCAAAGTTCTTCCATAAGATTTTAAAAAGTTTTTATCTGATGTGGCAGGGTCTCTTACCACTGCAAATGAATGCCCATCCAGCTTTACGTGGGTGGCTGGGGAATTGAGCCTGCATGGCAGGCTTTGAATGCAAGTACCTTTAACCACTGAGCCATCTCCCTAAACCCCGTTTCATAGAAATCTTGACATTAGTCAAACAAATACCACTCAGGTATGTCCAAACTATAGTCTACCTGAGGAAGCTATGCAGCCCAAGACAACATTCTAAGCTTAAAATATTCTGAGCATTGGGGAGATGGCTCAGTGGTTAAAGGAGCTTGCTTGCAAAGCCTGTCAGTGTGAGCTTCATTCCCCAGAACTCACATAAAGCCACATGTACAACGAGGTGCACGTGTCTGGAGTTCATTCCCAGTGGCTAGAGATTGCAGCGCACCCTTTCTCCCCCTACCAATAAGCAAATAAATAGATAAAAATTTTTGAAAAAGCCTTCTGAGGTTTTTGTTGTGATTTTTTAAAACTCAATTATGCTATTCTCATGACCTTTGAAAATGGCAATATTATGTCACAATGTCAAGGCTGGACCTGCCTGGGCCCTGGTTTCTTACTGTCTCTTCAGGTATTAGGAGAAATGGAGCCGAACAAGAATTTGGCTCAATTAGCAGACAGTACCAGATCTGCTAGTGCTGGGTGCTGCCGGGAGCTGGGGCAGAAGATGGGTGTCTGTTCACAGTGGCTGAAGTGGGGTTGATGAGTCGCACTATGGGACTGGGTCGATAAACCATCCATCTTTTCCCAATGCGGTTTTGTGTGAGAAATGGTCTGTTCCTAGTGTTTTCTTCTTCCCTATCCTGGGAACAAAGCGCTGGAAAAGCAATCCGCACAGGAAGTACGGATACTAAGATGTTACAGCCGCAGTAGCGCCCACTGCTTCTCTGGACTGGCAGCTGCTCTGCTACACTCGCTTCTGCCCTGGCCGAACCCGTTCAGAGGGGGCGTGTGGGCAGCAAAGTCGGTGGGCCTCATGGGAAGATTTCAGGTGGACAGACCCCCCCCAGCTGGTCCCTGCGGAAGTCCTAGGCCACGGCTGCTAATTTAAACATGCGGAGGCTTCTTGGCAAGGCTGGGATGGAAGTCAAGGATTAGAGCCCGGGAGTTAAAAATACAGTCCCTGCCATTCACTGGGAATTCCAGAGAACTCTGAAATTTTTTGAATTGCCAAATGAATGACAGAGACAGGAAGCACGTGCCAAAATAATGCGTCTGATTTTGCATCATCTTTTATTAGATGATCCTGACATTTCCCCCATTTTTTTTTTTTTTTTTTGGTTTGTTTGTTTGTTTTTTCAAGGTAGGGTTTCGCTGTAGCCCAGGGTGACCTGGAAATCACTGTAGTCTCAGGGTGGCCTTGAACTCATGGCCATCCTCCTACCCCTGCCTCCCGAATGCTGGGATTAAAGGCGTGCGTCACTACGCCTGGCTAAATTCCCCCATCTTGAACAGCTATTGGTCCTGTGTCCTAGACTACAGCTGAATTTGATGATCTGCATGACTGGAAGTTTTAGCCATAAATTTCTTGTGGTTTCCTAGGATGAGCTGTCTCATTCACATTTTTGTTATGTTAACAGTCACCTTTATTGTGTAGCCTTGATAGCTTTGGGATCCAGACTCTTGAATATTTTGCTAGTGTATATGCGCACATGTAGCTCCACTCTGACCTCCTTGCATCTTTTAATCTAACGTCTTAAATCAGCAAGGGATGACATTGCATGGGATTGGGGAAGAATAGTAAGCAGTTAATAGCATTACGAAAGCTGCTCTGGGAAGAAATCAGTTGGTTTGACAGCAAGAATGACAACTTGGGAGAGAGATTGATCACTTTTTAATTTTTTTACTTTTTGGGTTTTTTTTTTTTTTTTTTTTTTTTTGAGGTAGGGTTTCACTCTGGCCCAGGCTGACCTGGAATTCACTATGTAGTCTCAAGGCAGCCTTGAACTCATGGTGATCCTCCTACCTCAGCCTCCCAAGCACTGGGATTAAAGGTATGCGCCTCCAGGATTAATCACTTTAGATGATAAAAGATAAACTATTCATCTATCCAGGCATGTGAAGAGGTAAATTTTATCTCTAATTATTGGTTTGTTTATGAGAGAGACAAAGAGATAGATAGAGAGAATGGGCACCCCAGGGCCTCCAGCCACTGCAAACAAACTCCAGACACATGCGCTACCTTGTACATCTGGTTTATGTGGGTACTGGGGAATTGAACCTGGGTCCTTAAGCTTTGCAGGCAAGCACTTTTAACCACTGAGTTGTCTCTTCAGCCCTTTATCTCTAATTATTTATGTATCGAAACTCAAAAGCAAGTTCCTCGGGCTGGAGAGATGGCTTAGCGGTTAAGCGCTTGCCTGTGAAGCCTAAGGACGCCGGTTCGAGGCTTGGTTCCCCAGGTCCCACGTTAGCCAGATGCACAAGGGGGCGCACGCATCTGGAGTTCGTTTGCAGTGGCTGGAAGCCCTGGCGCGCTCATTCTCTCTCTCTCTCCCTCTATCTGTCTTTCTCTCTGTGTCTGTCGCTCTCAAATAAATAAATAAATAATGAACAAAAAATATTAAAATAAAATAAAACAAAACAAAAAAAGCAAGTTCCTCATATCCAAATGGACTAATACGGTTAAACAGAACAAGTGATGACCTTTAATATGAAGAGGATTGGATTAAGCCGGGTTTCTGGTTTAGACACGAGCAGTGAGCTGGGCTCCCACAGCAACGGCGGCCTGTCCTGCTACGGGGTCCCACTGCTTACGTGATGTCGGGAGGACTGCTGGAGAGGGTGTGCAGGGACGGGGGGCGGTTGCTGGGAGAAGGCAAGAACACACGCCAGGCACCAGGTTCTTGTGGTGAGAACCTTAACTGGCGAAAGTCAGAAGACATAAATGCCATCGCAGCGCAGCAGTACAAAAGGTACTACTCCTAAAATTTGAAAATCGGAGTAAAGATCCGATCTGATGGGCCATTTCCTAAGTCTTGAAACTTAAATAAGAATAGGGATGTGAGGGCGATCTGGCTGCAACGTCTGTCGCCCCATTGATCTCCAGGGTTTTTTCCGGCTGATCTGGCTGGCTGGGTGGGTGCCCCCTTCCTCCCTGGCTCCACGTGCGTCCCTCCGGAAGCTGCGTGCTCAGTGGGTGAAGACGCCGACCTTCCCCGAGTAGCCGAGGCCCGGGCTTCGGTCAAGGGTATACGAGCAGCTGCGCTCCCTGCTGCAACCTCCAAACACGCTCTCAAGAACACTTTTCTAGGAGGTTTCATTAGGTTGAAATCGGGTAATTTTTGTCTCTGAGGCACAACAGAAAATTAAAGCAACTTTGCATATTTGTATTCTAATTATAATTGGGAAGATTTTCAAACCGTAATGCAAGTCTTGGGCTATTCTTCTCACCATCTGCTACGGGGTTAGAAGTTGGCATAACATTTGTTGTCGGCTTACAATGGCTTAGGTTTACTTGGCAAGCCTTATCTGATAATTTATTAATTTCCATTTTTAACACTACTGAGCCAGTTCCCAAATTTGGACCAGTTCCCATAAAGTAAGTTGCAAAGCTACCTCATCAAGCAATGTTGGATTGAAGGTAATTGCCTTTAATGCACATATTTGTTATAATTTTTTTTTGTTTGTTTGTTTTTGTTTTTGTTTTTCGTAGTAGGGTTTCATCCTAGCTCAGGCTGACCTGGAATTCACTATGTAGTCTCAAGGTGGCCTTGAACTCACGGCGATCCTCCTACCTCTACCTCCCACATGCTGGGATTAAAGGCGTGCGCCACCACGCCTAGCTTTTTGTCCTAAAATTTTAAGAGGGTGACAACGTGGTCCAGTACACCACTTATCTACCCCTGAAACTGGGTTCGCAGGCACCATGCGGTTGTGGCATTCTTTCAAATGCCTTCTATTCTAGCACACTGTGCTGTGATCTGCTGTCATTAGAACGATTCGTGCTGGAAGAGAAATATGGCTGCCCTCCCCAGCCAGGGGGAGTCAGAGGAAGGGGCGAAAGAGGAAATTCATCAAAGGAATGAAAACAAAGAGTGTTGAGTATGATTGAGTTTTGAGCCCCAAGATGCCTTTGAATTCCTGTCTCACTGGCGTGGTTTTTGCTGCCTTGGCTGTGGTGGGTAAAGAGAATCCTTTATCCTCCGCTGACGGTGGGAGCTCTGATGTCCGACTGTGATGCAGAACTCTAACATATTGAGGACGCAGGTGGGAGGAACGAAGGGACAATGCAGTAAAAGGTAAAACACATACATTTAAAAAATATACTTTAGTTATTTATTTATTGGAAAGGGAGAGAGAGAGAGTGGGCACACCCGGCCCTCCAGCCACTGCAAACCAACTCCAAATGTGCACCTGGCTTACGTGGGTCCTGGGGAATCAAACCTGGGTCTTTTGGCTTTGCAGGCAAGTGCCTTAACCGCCAAGCCATCTCTCCAGGCCAAAGCATTTATTTTGAAGACAGGCTTTTGCCCATGTACGAGGAATTCTAAATTCTGTCAGAGTCAAGCACTTGTAGTCATTCCTATTTTTATATCTTTGTATTCTCCCAGCAATACAAAAGGCCTTCTCTGTTTCCACACGTCTTTGTTGCATGGCTTCCTTCCATAGAGTTAGTATAATAGGTCAAGAATTGAAGAATCCATCCAAATACACTGGACCTTTACCTGGGCAGTGAGAAGCTGCCAGGACCTGTTCCCCCCCCCACAAATTTTTTTTTCACATTTTATTTATTTGAGACACAGAGAGAGAAAGAAGCAGAGAGAGGAGAGAGAGAGAGAGAGAGAGAGAGAGAGAGAGAGAGAGAGAGAATGGGCACACCAGGGCCTGTAGCCACTGCAAAGGAACTCCAGACACATGCACCACCTTGTAAATCTGGCTTATGTGGGTCCCAGGGAGTTGAACCTTTTCTCTCTGCTTTTCATGGTTCTGTGGCTGGTCAGGTGTTTTTTTTTTTTTTTAATATTTTCTTTATTTATTTGAGAGAGGAAGAGAGAGAATGGGTGCACCAGGGCCTCCAGGCAGTGCAAATGAATTCCAGGCGCGTGCAACACCTTGTGCATCTGATTTGCATGGGTTCTGGGGAACAGAACCTGGATCCTTAAGCCTCACAGGGAAATGCTTTAACCGCTAAAGCTCTCTCCAGACCAGTTTCTTTTTCTTTCATTTTTAATTTGTGTATATTTATTTGAGAGAGAAAGAGGCAGATAGAGAATGGCCACACTAGGTCTCCAGGCACTGCAAATGAACTCCGTACGCATGTGCCTCCCTGTGCAGCTGGGTCCTGAGGACTCAAACCTAGGTCTTTTGGCTTTGCAGGCAAGCACCTTAACCGTTAAGCCATCTCTCCAACCCTGGTCAGGGTTTTCTATTCACAAAATGCTTTTCTTTTTTTTTTTTTGTTTGTTTGTTTGTTTTCGTTTTTGTTTTTCGAAGTAGGGTCTCACTCTAGCCCAGGGTGACCTGGAACTCACTATGGAGTCTCAGGGTGGCCTTGAACTCAAGGTGATCCTCCTGCCTCTGCCTCCTGAGTGCTGGGATCAAAGGCGTGCGCCACCACGCCCGGCTTTGCTTTTCGTTTTTATTCCTACCCTGTGCGTCATGCATCCAGCGTAAGTGTACAGTCCGTGGGTTTGAGTCAACTTGAACCAAATGTTGTCAGCCCCGTGCTTGAGGCAGGAGCCTGTCTTGTCTTCCTTGTACACACAGATAAGTGTGGTCACTTAGAAACCCTGGTCAACTGGTCATAAAACCAGTAAGTGACTTGGATCATAAGATTCTCAGAACAGACCCTCACAGTGAGGAAGCAGTGCGTTCGTTAATAGATACTTCTTCCCCTTTGTTTAATGGATACGGGTCCTAAGTCTTGGGTGACTTAAATAACGTGTCCACGTAGGTCACACAGGGTCACAGCTAGTGTTAAAGCTAAGGTTCCCGGGAGATTTCAAGACTGGTCTTTGTGGACCCTGGCAAGAGGCCACGTTGGCGGTGGGGTCACACTGTGGCGGTGCTTCTGAGGGTTTTTTTTTTGGCCAGGAGAAAGGCTCTAGGAGGCAGTGTGAACCCAGCGAAGGTGGCACCCCCAGGCTGACGGGTGGGCCAGCCCTGGAAGGTGAGAGTACTGTTTCTTTTCGTTCCAGTGATTCCCCCCCCCCCCCCAGAATCTATCCAGTGCTTGAAATGGCTTTCTGAAAGTTTGTCTTTACTGAAGAATTAACTAATCCACAAGGGGGAAAATGGTTTCACACAACAGTTTTTCCTAAGCTACTGTTTCCAGCCCAGAATCATCTCAAGGAGGTGTTAGTGTGAAAGGCAAACTCGAGGTCCCTACAAGTGATGCTGGTGGACTCTGCTGGGGTTTGAGGCCCAGAGCTGGTCTGGCCCTCAAAGGAAGGGAAAATACCAGTCCCCTTCAAACTTACCATGGGAGCCTTTCCTTCTACCTACTAGCTAAAGGGAAAACTTTTTCTTTGTCAACAAAAGTTCTTCCCCTTAGGAATTGCTATTTTTTTTTCTTTATAAACACCATGGGGCCAAGCAATGGATTCCATTTCCTTTCTTTCTGGATCTGCATGAAGATATGAGCTAAATTTACAATGTCTTCAATCTTTTTTGTACCAGTGACCTGCACATTAATGTGTTAATTTTCCTTTTTTTGGTTTTTCTGTTTGTGCCTTCATGAGTAGTATAGCTTTGGTACCTGTGAATTCAGCCCATAGTCCCTGCTAAAAATCTGGAATATACTAAGGAATTTAGATACAGAAAACGAAAGTCTCCACTAGTGAACCCATTGTGTGCATATATCACCATCCGTGGCTCAGTATCTTTCTCCTTGTTTCCTTTTCACACATAAAAATAGTCTATAATATAGATTTTCGGAGCTCTTATAGAAAGATTGAATATCTATATTTATATAAGTTTATATATTAATTTCCATGAGAGATCAGGCTTTTCAAATAGATTTTTTCGTGAAGAACGCTCAGCCAGGGAATAAGCCAGTAAGGAGGTGGGAAGTGGGGGAGTAAGGATTAATCTAGCTCCACTGTGGATCCGGGCAAAGGACACGGTCACACTGAGCAACCGGAGAAAGGAAGTGACTCAGTGACGTCAAGAGGGGCCAAGAGGAGACAGCGCAGCGGAAGGGCTTGGGAAGCGGGAGAGGAGCACAAGCCTACGTATGGCTCGAAACCACTGGAACAGTAGGAGGATTGAGTTAGTCTCAGGGTGGCCCCGAACTCACGGCAATCCTCCTTACCTCTGCTTCCGAAGTGCTGGGATTAACGGTTCTTTTTTTTTTTTATGTATAACTTTTTTATTGAGAATTTCTATACTTACAGATAATAAACCATGATAATCCCCCCCCAACTTTCCCCTTCACAGCTCCACTCTCCATCACATTCCCTCCCTCTCCATTAGTCTTCTCTTTTATTTTGATGTCATCTTATTTTCTTGCTATTATGAGGGACTTGTGAAGGTATTGCTAGGCACTGTGAGGCCGTGGATTTCGAGGCCAATTTCTGTCCAGACAGTTGCACTATAAGGAGTGGTACCCTTCCTTTGGCTCTTACATTCCTTCTGCCACCTCTTCCGCAAATGGCCGCTGAGCCTTGGAGGGTGTGATAGAGATGTTTCAGTGCTGGACACTCCTCTGTCCCTTCTTCTCAGCGCTATGCCCCCATAAGGCTCATGATCTCCCCTGCCATAGGCTTTTGATTACGTTTTCCATACCCGGCACTAAATATAGAGCTTACTGGACTGAGAAAGAGTCCATGATGTGGTTGAGAGATGTCTCTGAATGTCTTGTTCACCTTTCTCAAGATATATTGGAAATCTTGAACCAAAGCTGATGTTAGGCTAGTTGATCTGAGACCAAGCCACTGCAATGCAAGGATGTCTACTGTCAGAAGTCCAGTCATGTCTGGTGGATCCCCAAGCCTCAGTCCAAGTCTCTCCACCATGCGGCACTGGCCAGAGCTTTCTGCAGCTCTTCCCTTCGTCTCTGTCCCCCAGCTACCCAGCTGCTCCCTGCTGGCTGGCAGGTTAACCAAGCTGCTTGCGGGCTTTGCGCGCTAGGAAGAGCAGGGTCATGCGGTGTCAGGAGGCTGTGTCATGGGTCTGTCTTTGGTTGGGCACAGCAGTGGGGCCCTCATGTGTCATGTGCACCAGGTGGAAGAGTGTGGGAGTCTGGCGGGGAAGGAGAGGATGGGACCTTTGTCAGGACAGGAGCGTTCCCTGTGACATCGATGAGTGGTTCCTTAGCTGCTGAGGAGAACGGGCTCCGTGGGTGCTCAACTGGGATGGCAGGGCCACATGGGCCAGGGAGGCACTGGATGAAAGCAAACATTTGTCACCTACTCGTGAGCAGGGCTGAGGGGCGGGAGCGGTGTGATGCTTATTACCAGTCACGTTGTTGATGATGGTAATTAATAAAGTGATTAATTGTTTTCCTTCTTTTAGTCACATAGAAAAAATCACCACGTGGCAAGACCCTCGGAAGGTGATGACTCAGCCCCTGAATCACGTGAGCCTCCACCCTGCCGTCTCTTCCGCCCCGGTGCCCCAGAGGTCCATGGCAGTGCCCCAGGCAAACCTGGGTAAGTCCCGAGCTCGCTCTGACCGCAGGCTGAAGGACGAGGCGCTGGGCCAGTGGCTTGTGGCCGTCTCTGCTTGCCTGCCTCGGGGTCTCTTCACGTGCCCAGACAGGACTTCTTCCAGCCTCAGCCCTTTGTCACGGTGCTTCTGCCACCGTCTGCGACGGGGCCACCTTACGTGTGCCCTGCAGTTCTGGACTCTGCTGTTTCCGTAAACAAGTTCTCTGAAACTTCTGGACTCCTTCTGTCTTCATTCCAATGAAGGCAAGAAGGGAGTGTGTGCGTGCGTGCGTGCGTGCGTGCGTGTGGACTTTGGTTCCTCCAGCCTGCACTCAGTGACCTTGCAGCCCAAGTATGTGGAGTCTTCAGCAATAGTGTCTTACCATCTATTCCTGGTGGGAAACCAAGGGCCTTGGCAATGGCCTGTAATGGTTTAAGGGCATCAGGGACAACTGTGGCCAACAACTCACTGGAAGGTATCACATCCCTGGCACTGAACATTGTCTAGTAACAACCTATGGCTCCTGTGTGTTCCATTGTCCAAAAAAGTAGATTTCCATATGATTAATTTATATCCTCTTAGATTTTGATTAGCCCTCCCTCCGCCTTTCCTTTACTCAATCTCTTCCCCTGACCTCACTTGGACATTTTTACCCTCATTAATCTATTTTTCTTTTCTTTTTTTTTAAATTTTTATTTATTTATTTGAGAGCGACAGACACAGAGAGAAAGACAGATGGAGAGAGAGAATGGGCGCGCCAGGGCTTCCAGCCTCTGCAAACGAACTCCAGACGTGTGCGCCCCCTTGTGCATCTGGCTAACGTGGGACCTGGGGAACCGAGCCTCGAACCGGGGTCCTTAGGCTTCACAGGCAAGCGCTTAACCGCTAAGCCATCTCTCCAGCCCTATTTTTCTACTTACATATACACAATACAAAAAAACTTTGGTGTAGGGGTCATTCTAGCCCAGGCTGACCTGGAATTCACTCTGTAGTCTCAGGGTGGCCTGCAACTTGCAGTGATCCTCCTACCTCTGCCTCCCTAGCGCTGGGATTAAAGGTGTGCACCACCATGCCCAGCTTTCTTTTTCTTTTGTTTTTAATATATATTTTATTTGAGAGAGAGAGAGAGAGAGAGGGAGAGAATGGGCACACCAGGGCCTCCAGCCACTACAAACGAAGTCGAGACCAATGCAACCCCTTGTGCATCTGGCTTACATGGGGTCCTGGAGAATCGAACCATGATCCTTTGGCTTTACAGGCAGACGCCTTAACTGCTAAGCCATCGCTCCAGCCATTTTCTTAATAAACAGTCTCCATTTTAATCAATAAAAGAATTGTGAATGAAAGTTAAATGGTAGCTGGAGGTGTCCACCTAGAGCAAGACCCGACCTCAAAAAGCAGAACAAACCGGGCGCGGTGGCACACACCTTTGATCCCAGCACCAAGGAGGCGGAGCTGTGAGTTCTAGGCCGTCCTGAGATTACATAGTGAATTGCAGGTCAACCTGGGCTAGAGTGAGCTGCTACCTAAAAAGCCGAAGAGCCGGGCGTGGTGGCGCACGCCTTTAATCCCAGCACTCGGGAGGCAGAGGTAGGAGGATCGCTGTGAGTTCGAGGCCACCCTGAGACTCCATAGTGAATTCCAGTTCAGCCTGGGCCACAGTGAGACCCTACCTCGAAAAACCAAAAAACAACAACAACAAAAAAAGTAGAATTGGCTGGGGAAATGTTCCAGTGAGTGCTGTGCAAGCATGAGAACCCTAGTTCAGAACCCCAACACACACACATAAAAATGGGATATGTCTATACATGTCTATGTATACACACTGCATACATACATGCATACACACATACTGCTCAGAACGATACTTGACACATTAATAGAGTTTATTTTATCATTATGTGCTGTAGAAAGAAACACCTTACTTTATACTCTCAGGGAGGGTATTGCCTCCTGATGGAATGTACCAGTTCCTCTTCCCACATGATACTTGGTTTTTCTTACTGATTCCTTTGAAATTATTTTTTTTCCAATTTTTAACTTTTTATTGACAAGTTTCATAAATATAGACAATATAGATGGATATGGTGGCACACTTCTTTCATCCCAGCACTTGGGAGGTAGAAGTAGGAGAATAGCTGTGACCTCAAGTCCAGCCTGGAACTACAGAGTAAGTTTCAGGTCAACCTGGGCTAGAATGAGACCCTACCTTGAAAAACAAAGTGTTTAGAGGGCAATTGGTGGTCATAATGTATGAATTTAGCCAGGCAGCAGTACTCCCCTAGGGCTTATGACCGTCTCAGCCATAGGCTTTTGACTAGGTATTCAGTACCTGGCCCCTGGAACAGGCCGCAAGTCCAATCAGAGAATAGTTGGTTTCCCCATAACAGACATGCCACCATTGCACCAGTTGGTACATTCGGCCAGCTGGCCAGATGTAAAGCTTGCAGAGTCTTCTGTTGGCTAAGATGGTTGATGACTTTCTCCTCCTAAAAGCCAGGAAACACTAGAGGACCTCAGATAGTATAAAGGAGACCTTACCTAGTGGAAGCCCTGCAGCATTTTAAAATTTTTATTTATTTATTTATGAGAGAGAGAGAGGCCAATAGAGAGTGAATGGGTGTGCCAGGGCCTCCAGCCACTGCAAATGAACTCCAGACACATGTGCCACCTTGTGCATCCGGCTTACGTGGGTACTGGGGAATTGAACCTGAGTCCTTAGGCTTCCTAGGCAAGCACCTTAACCACTAAGCAATCTCTCCAGTGCAGTATTGGTTTTTAAATTTATTTTTTAGAGAAGGAGGGGAGGAGGGAGAGAGGGAAGGAGAGAATAGAAGTGCCCTGGCCTCTTGCCACTGTGAACACACTCCGAATTCGTATGCCACTTTGGGTACCTTACTTTGTGTGTCTGGTTTTGTGTGGGTACTGGGGATTTGAACCTGGGCTGTGAGGCTTTGAAAGAAAGAGTTTTAACCACTGAGCCATCTCTCTAGCCTCCAATTCTTTTTTTTTTTTTTTTTTTTTTTACTATTTATTTATTTCTTTAAGAGAGAATGGATGTGCCTTGCCACTGTCAATGATTTGTCTCTCCTTTACATGCCATTTTGTGCTTCTAGTTTTATGTGGGTACTAGAAAATTGAACCTGGGCATGAAAGCGCCTTTAACCACTAAGCCATCTCCTCAGCTCAGAAAGGATCTCCCCCCTCCCCCAGGTAGGGTTTTACTCTAGCCCAGGCTGATCTGGAATTCACCTTGTAGTCTCAAGGTGGCCTTGAACTCATGGCGATCCTCCTACCCCTGCCTCCTGAGTGCTGGGATTAAAGGTGTGCACCACCATGCCAGGCTTAGAAAGGATTCTTTTTTTTTTTTTTTTTTTAGTATTTTATTTTTTATTTATTTGACAGAAAAAGAGGGAGAGAGAGAGAGAGAATGGGCACTCCAGGGCCTCCAGCCACTGTAGACAAACTCCAGATGCACGCTCCCCCTTGTGCATCTGGCTAACGTGGGTCTTGGGAATCGAACCTTGGTTTTGGGTTTTCAAGCAAACGCCTTGACCAGAAAAGATTATTTATACAGCCAGTGCTAATGCATATAGAACAGTGGGAATGGCAAAAATACAGCCTGCTACTGAACTTACTGAGCTCAGTCTCTTGTGGGGTGTGGTCATGGTGAAGGGTGAGGGGATTGGAAGTGGCATGGGACGGAGGACTGAGCCTTCGTTCAGCGGGGAGAGGGAAGAGCGTCACTTCGGAGCCAACCCCTCTTAGGTTAGGGGTTTATTTGTTGAGTCAGTTATGTAACTTCTGAGCTCCATTTTCCTTCTCTGTCAAGTGGTGGAAATTGTAGCACGTACCAGATAGAGTTGATTGGAAACAGTCCATGCCTTGTAGCTGGTGAACAGTGAGTCCCCAAGAAAATGTATTATTGTAATTATTCTTGTGAGCTAAAGGCTTAGATTTTCCTCAGTTTTTTGGCCCCTCTATCCTCAGAGGGATGGATTTTGCTGTACCCTTTTAGAAGAAAAGCCTTGGAACTTTCAGGAACCTTCAGAAGCCCCCAACCATGTCATACTTAAGCTGGCTTTTTTTGTTTGTTTGTTTGTTTGTTTTTTCAAGGTGAGGGTCTCAGTCTAGTTCAGGCCGACCTGGAATTCACTATGTAGTCTCAACGGTGGACTTGAACTCAAGATGATCCTCCTGCCTCTGCCTCCTGAGTGCTGGGATTAAAGGCGTGCTCCACCTCACCTGGCTAATGTAGCTTTTTGTTTGTTTGTTTTGTTTTTTGAGGTAGGGTTTCTCTCCAGCCCAGGCTGACCTGGAATTCACTGTGTGGTCTCAGGCTGGCCTCACACTCACTGTAGTCCTCCTGCCACTGTTGGGATTAAAGGCGTGTGCCACCACACCGTGCTGGCTTTTGTTTCAAATTATTTATTAATTTATTTTCAAGCAGAAAGAAAGAGAGAGAGAAAATGAATGGGTATGCCAGGGCCTCTTGCCATAGCCACCGGAACCTCGGATACAGGCGCTGCTTGGTGCACGTGCCCTGCATGGATCCTGGGAACTTGAAGAGGGGCCTTAAGGAAAGGACACACCTGTAACTGCTGAGCCGTCGCTCCAGCCCCCGCTGTGGAGACAGACCTGCTCCGTAGCCCTGCTGGCCTTAGACTCTCCATCCTCCTGCCTCCACCATTGAGTCTCCCAAGCACACGGGGTCATAAGTCTCTGTCACCTGCTGGCTTATCAAGTGTGTGTTTTCATTTCGAAACTGTGACACTGTCTGGTGGTGTCCCAGAAACCAAGCTGGAGACACAGTTCTGCTCCTGTCCAGTTCTGCTCAGGGTAGTTGTGAACAGGAGACACACTGTGTGTTCCAAGCAAGAACATTCGTTTCTCCTTCAGCGCAGGGTGACACGTCTCAGTTCTCCAGTGCTGAACTCATGGGCAACATACAAGATCCCTAAAAACTTTGAAGTGTGTGTGTGTGTGTGTGTGTGTGTGTGTGTGTGTGTGTGTGTATGTGTGTGTGTATTTCTTTATTAACCCAAGAGAAAGTGACATGACATGGGATTCTTTTGCCTCTTTGGCCACAATCTTGGTGGTTGTGAAGCTTGGTGAGCCAAGCTGTGGTCAGTCCCACAGCAACAAGCTCTTTTCTGCAGCAAGGCCCTGAACGGGGCTGCCAGTATCCTCCAGACAGCACAGGATAAAGAAAGACCATAACAAGTTTACCAGACTGCCAGGCCTAACTGGTTCAGAAAGCTTTAGTAGAATGCAGCCAGTATTTTAATACTATAGGATTAAAACACACACACACACACACACACACACACACACACACACACACGCATGCACGCACACGCACGCACGGACTTTCTCCTTTGAAGATGTGCCAGCCACCGGCTCAGCATTGGTCCTTCAGGTCTGTGTCTCCGTCTGTTCTCAAATTATAAACACATGTGTGGGGTTTGTTTTTTTTTCTTTTAATTCTCGGCATGATTTTCAAGACAAGATGGAAAATCTTGTCTGTACACAGTTTGCTAACTTGGCTCATTTTCCCCTCTAGGAAATATAAAAAGACACTTAAAACCATTTTTTTTTCAAAAGCAAATAAAAGAGCTATGGGATGTGGCAGCCCAGTGTTGCTTGGAACATGTGGAACGTTCTGGTATCTTTTCTTTGTTTCCAGGTCCCACCCCACTCCCTCCCCTTTCTACTGTAGCTACTGTGTTGTTTTGTTTTGTTTTCCTGCTCTGGGATCCTGCTGTATATATATATTTTTAAGGTGAGGTCTCACTCGAGCCCAGGCTGACCTGGGCTAAAAGTTAATAGTCATCATAGTTAGGCCTAAGGGAGATGAACAGTTTCTTCTGTTTTCTCTCCAATATGGTTATGTTCAATTTATGTGGGCCAAAAGGTTGGAATAGACAACCCAAAGGAAGAAAATTAAAAACACTTGATCCCTTGAACTTTTTGTGGAGGGAGAGGAAGATACGGTGTTGGGGGGAGAGGCCCAGGGCCTGACGGAGACACGGGCAGGTCCAGGAATGCCTGGCCTTCTGCAGCCGTGCCCGCCCG
This sequence comes from Jaculus jaculus, assembly GCF_020740685.1. Taxonomy (NCBI): domain Eukaryota; kingdom Metazoa; phylum Chordata; class Mammalia; order Rodentia; family Dipodidae; genus Jaculus; species Jaculus jaculus. The sequence continues at coordinate 107,770,263 of NC_059113.1, read as the reverse complement.
TAACAGACAAGCTATTGACTCGGTGCTCAGTGCTGCGTCTCCTGTGCTGTGGCCGGGGTGCCACGGTGGCAGGTGAAACATAAAGCTTTAGAACTCAGCGTCCTGCTTCTTGCCCTTCAAAGAAACCATCCTGGGTGGCTGCTGCGCGGGGAGGCGCTGGCGAGGCCCCACCTCTGGGAGTCCTGTGTCAGGAGTCCTGAGGTGCTGCCGGGGAGGTTTGCCACCTTTGGGGTTTCAAAGTGTCCTTCAGCCAGGCGCGGGACCCTCCGCAGAGCTGTGTTTGCCAGCGCGGTGGCTTGAGAGGGCCCTTCCGATGAAAGGTCACAGGCCTACTCAGACATCCAGCCTTTAACTTACCCCAAAAGATTTTGAAAGACTTTTTTTTGTTGACAATTTCTATAATTATAGACAATAAACCATAATAATTCCCTCCTCTTTCCCACGTTCCCCTTCACAGGCCCTCCCTCCATCATGTCCCCTCCCTCAATTAGTCTCTTTTATTTTTATTTTATTTTTGAGGCAGGGTCTCGCTCTAGCTCAAGCTGACCCGGAATTCACTCTATAGTCTCAGGGTGGCCTCGAACTCAAGGCGATCCTCCTACCTCTGCCTCCCAAGTGCTGGGATTAAAGGCCTGCTCCACCAACCCCGGCTCTCTTTTATTTTGATGTCATCACTTTTCCTCTTGTTATGAGGGTTTTGTGTAGGTATTGTCGGGCCATTTGTGTGTGGAGGAGTGCATTGTAAGCAGTCCTACCCGTCCTTTGGCTCGTACATTCTTCCCACCACCTCTTCCGCAGTGGACCCTGAGCCTTGGAAGGCGTGATAGAGATGTCTCTGTGCTGAGCACTGTGGTCACTTCTCAGCACCGTGGTGCCTTCCGAGTCCTCCCAGTGGTCACTGCCTTCTGGAAAAAGAAGCTTCTCTGTGCTCACCACATTTTGGCTGGGCTACTTGTCCATGACACATGTACATGTGTGTGTGACTTTATCACTTGGTATTAGTGTGCACATGAGTATTGTAAAAGGGAATGAATCCCCAGGCCAGTTTTCAGGGTGTTATGACCTAATTCATAGCTAGCCACCATCAAAAACGAGGGAACAGATAATGCTTAGAATCCAGATTATTGAAGCGTCTTGTTGGAGTTCTTTGGATAAACATAAAAGTCCACTTCCCACTAAGCTTGCTGAGGGTCATGCCTGCTGCTACCCTTGCCCCTGGAAAAAAGCCACGACCCTTCAGAGGACGAAGAGATGACCACCACCACCCCCCAGGAGGAATGTGTCCCCTTTAGGATGGGGACAGCTGGGGTGACTTGTGTTTTCATGCTTTCTTTGTCGCTACACGTGTATGTGTGTGTGTTTGCCTTCGATAACATCTAATCTCTTTACCAAGATGCACACCTCCGTTGGGAGTTTCTGAAGTAACTTGGTAGTTTTAGTCACATCAGCTGTCTGGCTGCAGCCCTCAGCCCCGAGCCTGTGCCCAGCTAACGCTGGCATTGTGATTCCCGGTGACTGGCTCTTCATGCACTTGCTCCAGGTTGACAAGCATTGAGTGAGACCTTGACGCCAGGCTTTGATCTGTGCTTCGGGCCTCCGCTGATGTTGTCCACCCCCACCTCAGCCTGTGTGCACCCGTCGCCTTCCCCACCCCAGTATCAGCTGGTTGATTTCTGGTTCCTCTCTAGAAGTCTAAATTTATTCCCCGGGGTTCTGCAGTTGTTGGTGGCCAGGGACAGCTGTCCGGCCATGCTTTACTCTGAGTAATTTTCCATGGTGCAACCAGCAGAATAAGAAAATAATACCAAACAAGAAGCCAGGAAAACAAAAACCTTGATACTCCTCTTGCCTAGGGTGCTAAAGGGAAAATACCAGCCCATCTTCCTGGCTTAAGAAAAAAAAATGAGAATTGCAAGTATTTGAGCCAGCAAGATTCCAAGAATGCATCCTCTCTATTATATAATTGGTATTTGGTCACTATAGAAAATGCTATGAGAAAGAGGATGAGGGAGAGACAGAAAGAAGAGAAGAGGAGAGAGAGACAGAGACAGAGAGAGGGAGAGAGCAAGAATACATAAGACTAAAAAGCCATTGTAATCAAGGCCAGCCTGAGTGTACATAGTGAATTCCAAGACAGCCTAGGCTACAGCGAAACCCTAACTCAAAAAAAAAAAAAACAAAAAAACAAAAAACATGGGCTGGAGAGATGGCTTAGTGGTTAAGCACTTGCCTTTGAAGCCTAAGGACCCCAGTTCAAGGCTCGATTCCCCAGGACCCACGTAAGCCAGATGCACAAGGGGGCGCACGCGTCTGGAGTTCCTTTGCAGTGGCTGGAGGCCCTGGCGTGCCCATTCTCTCTCTATATCTGCCTCTTTATCTCTCTGTCTGTCGCTCTCAAATAAATAAATAAAAATAAAGAATAAATTAAAATTAAAACAAACCAAAAAAAAGAAAAACCCAAAGCAACAACAGAAGAAAGCTGCTTTAGGGGTCTGGGGAGGTGGCTCAAGTCTGAGTCCCCGGGTGCTGTGGTCACCTTCACGTGGTGGGACAGGGCGTCCATCAGGGCTGGTTGCCGGGAGGAAGGGTCCGTTTGCTTTGCACAGTCTTCAGGGGAGGCAGATGGAAAGAGCCGCAGGAGAGCGAGGAGCTCAGGCAGCGCCGGAAGCCCCAAGGACACCCTCCTCCAGCAGGGATCCACCCCCCCACCTGCCGCGAGCCAGCCCAGAACCGAGCCCGGGTGCATGAGACCCCACACCTAGTTCAATCCCCAGGCCCCCAGGACAGCAGGAGGCCACAGGAGGTGGGTTTCTGCGATCCCAGCACGCTGAAGGCAAGCTTCGAGGTGGAGGCCGAACTTTCTGAGGCTGCAAGCCAGCAGCCAAGAGTCAGAGACAGGAGCTCCTCAAGTGAGGTGAAGGGCCAGGGGCTCCCCCAAAGGCGTTCTTTCACCTCCACCCATGCGCCGTGGCAGGTGGCACCCACATTCTCTCGTTGCCCAAACAAATAAATTCAATCTCCTTCTGGCAGCTTATTTATTTATTTATTTATTTATTTTATTTTTATTTTTTACAGTGGTGGAGATTGAACCCAAGGCTAGGCAAGCACTCTATCACTGACCAACACCTCAGAAGATTTCTTGCTTTCTTGAGACTCTGCAGCCCAAGCCAGCCTCAATCTTCCCAGTAGTTGGGGATGTAGGCTTAAGTGTCACCATTAAATTATGACTTCCATAATTTATTTAACCAATTCATCATTTTCAGTACAGTGGAGTGAACCCTAGGCCTTAAGCATGCCAGACCCGTCACTGTACCACAGAGCCACACCCCTAGCCCTTACTTAACCCATTCTTTGTTTGTTTGTTTCGGGGTAGGGTCTCACTCTAGCCCAGGGCTACCTGGAATTTGCTATGTAGTCTCAGGGTGGCCTCAAACTTACGGTGATCCTCCTGCCTCTGCCTCCCGAGTGCTTTAGTTAACCCATTCTTTTGTGAGAGACATGCATGTTGAGTCTACTTTTTGCCACTTTAAATGCTGTTATGCATTTTTGTGCCTCCTTTTAGTTCATTTTTCCCGTTTCTGTGGATGTTTATTTGTGGGTATAGTCTTTAAAAAATCCATTAAAAATAGAGTTTTGACATAGTTTGATTCTATCAAATTAAGCGAGGGGAATTGTCTGAAGATCCTCTACTGGGGGAGGAGTCTGCTTAGGGTGCCATTTCCTTTTTAAAAATAAAACACTTCAGATCGCCACCCACGTGTGCTTTGCACCAAGTGCCTAGCTTTCCTGCTGGCTGCTTTTGACCGTATATATCCATGTGTTCTTGACTAAGCCATACCTGGAAGTTTTATGAGAACTTGTCACGCATTTCATTCCATAGTACTTCCATCCTTTTTATTTCTTTATTTCTTTTTGCTTTTTTTGAGGAAGGGTCTCACTCCAGTCCAGGCTGACCTGGAACGCACTGCATATGTAGCGCTAGGCTGGCCTTGAACTCCTAGTGATCCTCCCAAGTACTGGGTAAATGTGTATATATATATACATACACACACACACACACACACACACACACACACACACACACACACACACAGTTTATTTACTTACTTGGGGGGGGGCAGAGAGAATGGGCACACCAGGGCCTCTAGCCACTGCAAATGAACTCCAGATGCATGTGCCCCCTTGTGCTTACGTGGGACCTGGGGAATCAAACCTGGGTCCTTAGACTTTGCAGGCAAGCGCCTTAACCACTAAGTGGTCTGTGTGCTGGGATTTGGAAGGAGTGCACCACCATGCCAGTCTCCTGCTTTTAAAATTGCATTTCTCAGATACTAGTGAAGGTTGAGTTGTGAGTTTTGAATGGTGCCAATATTTAAATATTTGCAACTGGAAAGAATAAAGTAGAGAGAGGAGGAAAGAACAGGAGGGAAGGGGGAGGGAGAGAATACCGGTGGTTTGGTCCTGGCTCACAGTGCCTTCCTGTAGCTGCTTCACATCTCACACTTCAAATATCAAGAAAAATATTCTTCCAATTCCAGCGCTATCCACCATGGCAAATGCCTGAATTAACTAGAGAGCTGCATTTCTTCCCAAATGGAATTGGCACCCTTCGTATTCACAAACCAGTGCCCAGGACAACTCCCTTCTGAAGACTTCTGCATGCTGTGCCTACGTCCTTTATGTTGCTCTCTGTCATTACTGCTCCAGCCATCCCACCTGCAGATGCCCCTCCAGGCCTCTGAGCCCCCCCCCTCCCCAGCGTGTGCTGGCCCTCGCCTTTTGTGGCTGGTCCACAATATACTTTTCCTGTAATCTGAGGGTATCTCGGTCTAAACTGCAGAACGGCTTCTTCCGCACGTTCATGTTTTCTGTTTTCATTTCCATTGTCTACACTTCCCTACTTGCCATTTCACTCTTCCTCCCATCAAGAAGGCCAAAGTGGCCAGGCGTGGTGGCACACGCCTTTAATCCCAGCACTTGGGTGGCAGAGGTAGGAAGATCACTGAGAGTTCGAGGCCAGCCTGAGGCTCCATAGTGATTCCAAGTCAGCCTGGGCTAGAGTGAGACCCTGCCTTGAGAAAAACCAACCAACCAAACAAACAAACAAAAAAAGAGGGGCCAGAGTGGGGGTGATGCCTTTCTCAACAAGTCTCTAACATCCACCAAACCCTGGTGCCTCAGTTTCCACCTATGAAAATCTGAAACTTCCTGTTCTGGGTGTCTTGTAGTCAGTAGCTGCTTTCCAGAGAATTATTTCATCTAAAAGACCTAGCTAACGAGTCCTGAGCTCTTTGCCTTGCTGTGCTGGCCTTATTTATTTACTGTGTGTGTGTGTGTGTGTGTGTGTGTGTGTGTGTGTGTGTGTGTGCTTGTGGCATATATGGTCTGATATATGTGGTATACGTCTGCTGTTTGCACATGGGTGTACGGATGCACACGCCCCTTGAGCATGTGTCTGGAGTCCAGAGGAGAATGCCAGGTGTCCCTGGTCCCTCACCCATCCGTTCGTGTCCTTGAGATGGAGTCTCGGCAATGATCCTGGAGATTGCCATCTTCACAAGCCCCAGCGATTCTCTGTCCTCTGCATCCCCACAGGATGGGGATTATAGATGTGCTTGGTTTTGTCTTTTAAAAAAAGTCACTTTTTATTTTGAATTCATCTTAAATTTCAGAAAAGTTTCAACTGCAGTACCACACACCACTTTATAGATTGTTTGCCCTCATCTACCTCTGTTAATTGTTTTGTTTTTATCCAAGGTTAGGGTCTCACTCTAGCACAGGCTGGCCTCAAACTCATAGCAATCCTCCTACCTCTGCCTTCTCAGCGATGGGCTTAAAGGTGTGCGCCACCATGCCTGGCTGATCATTGTTTATAGTTTGCTCGCAAAGTAATATATAACTGGGGCTGGCGTGATGGCTCCGTAGCTGAGGTGTTTGCCTGCAAAGGCAGGTTTGATTCCCCAGCACGCATGTAAAGCCGGGTGCACAAAGCCGTGCATGTGTCCGGAGCTTGTTTGTAGCAGCCAAAGGCCCTGGCGTGCCCATTCATTCTCTCTTCCCCTGCCTCTCTCTGTGCTTGCAAATAACATGATATAATATCTATATTGGGGGAGATGACTCAGCAGTTAAAGGTGCTTGCTTGCAAAGCCTGCCGGCCCCTGTTTGATTTTCCCAGTAACCACATAAAGCCATAGTCACAAAGTGGTGCATTGCGCTTGGAGTTTGTTTGCCATGGCAAGAGGCCCTGGCATGTCCGTACTCTCTTTCTCTGCCTTGCTATCAAATAAATAAATAAATAAAAATTGCTCCTCCCACTTTTTTGGTGGAGACAGGATCTTATCGAGTGACGTCCTTATTCTCTACAGTAGCTGATGTGTACAGGTGTGTAGCATCATACACAGTGCTAGAAACACTTGTTTCCTGAACCATTTGTGTGTGTGCATGCATGTGTGTCTGTGTTGTGCTGGGCATTAAACCCAGACCCTCACACATTCTAGGTCACTGTTCTACCACTGAGCAACAATCCTAGACCTTTTCTGAGTTATTGAAGACACTATCTTACCCTAAATAGTTTCTCTGGGCTCTTTTAAATAATTTATTTGAGAGAGAGAAAGACAGGGGGAGAGAGAGAGAGAGAGAGAGAGAGAGAGAGAGAGAGGGGAAATGGGCATGACAGGACCTCCAGCCCCTGTAAACGAACTCCAGATGCATGCACCACCTTGTACATCTGTCCTGGGGAATCCAACCAATGTCCTTTGGCTTTGCAGGCAGACACCTTAACCTCTAAGCCATCTCTCCAGCCCTCTCTGGGCTCTTTTAACAAGAGTGAAATCAATGCGTGTCCAGCTTCAGGTGTCAGTTCATTCAAAGGGGCAGCTCACATGCTGTTCGGGAGAAGCATGCATTGAGACCTAAGCAGGAACTCGCCAAACTCACCTGGGCACTGTGTCTAGGGGACAGTGAGTACCCTCCGGCCATGAACAACAGGAATCTTCCAGAGAGGTTTTCTCCTTGCTGTGCACCACGCTATGGCCTGGTCTGGTTGGTGAAGATGACAAACAACAATTCAATTCGAGGATAAAACTTGGAAAATCTACAGCCAGCGTCCGTCTGTTGCGTACCTCATGTGGTTTCTGTTGTTAGGATCAGAACCATCTTTGGCACACCTCCACAGCCCAGTTCAGAGCTGCAGGCCTTTGTTTTGTTTTGCTCGGGACAGAGTCGCCCACATGTTTGAAAGCAGGCATGGCTTTTGTTTCTGCGACCTTCCCCTGCCAAGGTCTTACTCTTTTTCCCCCCACACTTGATCCTGAGAGGATCAAGTTGAACGGCATTAATCCCACGAAGCCACTATTTCCTTCAGGCAGCTTCCGAGTGGATCCCAAAATTCTCCCCGTGTCTGGATCTTTTCAGAATGTTCTAGTTGAGCACAGTGGGTGATATAACCTGGCCGCCTCCCATAGTGTCCAAGCGCCACGCTGGACGGTGGTTTCCAGCTTCTGACCTGAGGCCGACACAGACCCTGCCCCCTTCCCTTGCTTCCTCTTGGCTCCTGGCCACATGGACCATACTAATGTTTGCAAAAATATCTTTTTTTGTTTGTTTGCTTTTCGAGGTAGAGCCTAACTGTAGTCCAGGCTGACCTGGAATTCACTACGTAGTCTCAGGGTAGCTTTGAACTCATGGCAATCATCCTACCTCTGCCTCCCGGGTGCTGGGTTTAAAGGCGTGCGCCACCACGCCCAGCTCAGGGTAAAAATGTTTCCATTTTTGTATTTGTCCCTTGTCCAAAAATATTCCCACCCTGACCTCCACATTTTGTTGATTTTTTTAAAATTTTATTTATTTGAGAGAGATAAAGAAGGAGGGGAGAGAGAGAATGGGTGCACCAGGGCCTCCAGCCACTGCAAAGGGCAAATGCATGCACCACCTTGTGTATCTGGCTAACATGGGTCCTGGGGACTCAAGCCTCCAACTGGGGTTCTTAGGCTTCATAGGCAAGCGCTTAACCGCTAAGTCATCTCTCCAGCCCCTTGTCTTTTCAATGTAGGGTTTCACTGTAGCCCAGGCTGACCTGGAATTCATTATGTAGTCTCAGTATGGCTTCGAACTCACAGCAATCCTCCTACCTCGGTCTCCCGAGTGCTAGGATTAAAATCGCCTGCCATCACACCTGGCCAGATATATACTTTTTTTACTTGTAATGTTTACTTAGAATATACATATAGATTTTATCATTTGCTGATTTTGGAACCTCTTTCCTTACAAGGTCTCTGAAACATGTCCCCGCTGCCCCCCCCCCCCCCCCCCCCGTTTTTGTTTTTCAAAAGTACGGTCTCGCTCTCTCCCAGGCTGACCTGGAATTCACTATGGAGTCTCAGGGTGGCCTCGAACTCACAGCGATCCTCCTACCTCTGCCTCCCGAGTGCTGAGATTAAAGGCGTGCGCCACCACACCCAGCTGAAACATGGTTTTTAAAGTATGAAAGCAAGTTAGAACATTATTAGAAGTTTTAGAAAATTTCCGACAAACTAAGTGTTGAGTACTTCTGAATCAAAGCATAAATCGCCGGGCGTGGTGGCGCACGCCTTTAATCCCAGCACTTGGGAGGCAGAGGTAGGAGGATTGCTGTGAGTTCGAAGCCACCCTGAAACTCCATAGTGAATTCCAGGTCAGCCTGGGCTAGAGTGAGACCCTACCTCGAAAAATAAAAAAATAAAAAAATAAAAAAAATAAAGCATAAATCATTAGGCTGTTTTCTATTAGTTCCACAGGACTATAGAGAGATAAAGCAAGTCTTAAAACAGTTACAACAAATTTCTTGTAAGGAGTCCCCGTCTGCCTCCAGCAACTTGGGACTCACCCACCATCATCCTGGGGCAGGACCCTGAGATTAGCTGGGCTCGCAGCCCCTGGCTCTGCAAGGCATGGAAGAAAAAAAAAACAAACCATCAGGGATATTCCAAGGGATGGGCACTGGCCTGTGAGGAACTGGGGCTCTGGCGCCCACTAATTGAAGAGGGAGGGGTAGAGGGGACAAGGCAGCAGCCACAATAGCAGCTGGAACTCTGGAGCTGAACCAGCAGGAGCAGGATTCAGCCGCCTTGGCCCCTAGCGTTCACCTGCGATCAGACCTAGTGTCTTAATTTCTCCTGATATACTCCGGCCAGATTTTCTAAAAAATTTATTTATTTATTTTCAGAGAGAGAGAGAGAGAGAGAGAGAGAGAGACTTGGCATGCCAGGACCTTCAGGCACTACAAACCAATTCCAGATGCATGCACCACTTTGTGCATCTGGCTTTATGTGGGTCCTGGGGAATCGAACCCCAGAGGCTTCACAGGCAAGTGCTTAACCACTGAGCCATCTCTCCAGCCTGGTTAGATTCTTGTTTAGTTCCCCGTCCTCTCCACCCAGTGATCCTGACCATGAAAAACACTGATGACAATATTATCTTTGTTAATTTAATTGTTTAGGAAGTCTGCCTTAGAAAGTTCCTGCCTTTATGTGTGGTGCGTGCGTGCGTGCGTCTCTCTGTGTGTGCGTGTGTCGTGGCAAGCATGTGGAGGGGAGGAGGGGACGACTTCGGGTGTCAGGCATTGCTTCTGTTTTGCTTGCACACCAGGCTAGCTGGCCCATAAGCTTCTGGGGTCCCATGTTTGCCTCACATCTCCCTGGAGTCCACTGGGCTTATACACAGCCACCACTGTGTCCCTGGCATCCAAACCCGGAGCGTCACACTTTATCCACTGAGCTATCTCCGTGTCCCTTCTTAATTTCTACGGTTCTTTGCAAAGCAGATAATCATGATGGTGTGTGTTTGGTTGCTACTTGCAAGTTCCCTTTCGTAAACTGTCCAAATCCTTTGGCTGGCGTCTTAGTGTCTTTTCTATGACCTCTTTAAATAAGAAGGATGTTTACTGCAGTGGTGTACCATATAAAGCAAGCAAGCCGATTAAAACCCAGTGGCGTGTGCTGGCAACGTTTCTGTCGCTCCCGTGGACGCAGCTGTGGATTCGTTTTCTGCCTTTTCGTTTGGGTTGCCATGCTCGGCACCTGGAGTAGGTTAAAACTCATTCAGCAGCACTGACCAGTAAAAAGCTACCATAAACTCTCCCGACTAATGAAAACAAACACATGAATCAGAGTTTCCATTTCCTGTCAGAATAAAGGCGCGCTTACTGTCTGAAGATCTTACAACTGTTTTGGTTGTTCTGCTATTGCCTGGCCATGGAATTGGGTTCAAAACCTCAGGCCGACTGTGCAACGGCAGTCAAGGTCCTGGTTTCCACTTGGTCATTGCTAAATTCACTAGCTCCATCGATGTGATGTGACACAGGCCCCTTTCGACAACTCTTGAGGCACCCCAGCGCTTGTATGGGGCTGGGTTAGCACATCCTGATGCAGCAGTAGCAGAGAGAGATGCTTTTGTTTCTTTACAACAGAAGGATCCAGAAGTAACTGAGATACCAGAAAGTTGTGAGTTCTTTCCCCCATGAATTCTTCTAGATGTTAAAATGATGAGAACCAATACCTAAATCCTTTAGATTTCAGATTTCAGGGCCCAGTTACTCAGACACTGGTAGTGTGGACCGCATGATGGTTAGATGGGATGGCAGATGGGAAAGGCCTTTCTTGGTGCTCAAGCTTCGAGGTTTCCTGGGCAGGTTAGCAAGACGGGTTACGGGCCTTGGAGAGGGCAAAGCCCGTGGGCGATCTTTGGCGCACCAGGAAGTGGTTTCAAGGCTTGATGTGGGCAACAGGGCAAGCGTCGCTGGACAAACCTCACCCCGGGGGTCCGCGCCTTGTCCAGTGAGCCAGCTGAGGGATTTCTCTACAGCCGTTCTCACCCAGAGCTGGAATAAAAGCTTCAAGGAGGGGCTGGGGAGACACTCGGCTGTTCAAAGCACTCGCTGGCAAAGCCTGACTGCCCGGGTTCGATTTCCCAGCACCCACGAAAAGCCAGACGTACAAAGCGGCCCGTGCATCCGAGGTTCGCTTGCAGTGGTGGCGGCAGGTCCTGGTTTGCCATAGTCATTCTCCCCTCGATCTCAAATAGATAAACAAATTAAAATCTTCTTTTAAAGCTTCAGTGTGAAGCTGGGATAGTGCAACTTTTTGGTTTAATACTTCACAGATTTTTGGAACCAAATTCACCCTAAGTGAAAAGCTGCCCTTTTTTTTTTTGTTTTCTTTTGCTGACCTTGTTGGATGGCTAATGCTGTTTCTGGGAAGTAGGAGAAACAAGCATTCATTGTTGGCAGGTGCCCAGAGAGACACCAGGAGGGCAGAGATGTTCACAGCTCCCCACTCCCCATTGTTTCATGAGTGAGTCGGCGCTGCCCGCAGCTGGGTCTGGCTACCTCTGCAGACTCGCTTTCCACCAGACAGGGCTGCGTGGCACCTGAGCTTGGCCAGTTGACATCAGTTTGCCCTGTAAACCGAAAAGGAAGACCCGGGGCTGCCCTCAGACAGCTCAGCGCGGGGCCCTTGTGCACCCTCGGCAGGGCTGGCAGCACGTCAGTGTCCGCGCGTCCTGGCCTCGGGCTCGTTGGCATAATGGCCGCGGCCTCAACGCCTAGGGTGACAGATAGAATGCTTCTTGCGTGAACTTCCTGAGTCATGAAATGGAATCTTCTAAGTTTATCTGGGTTGTCTATTTATACACACACACACACACACGTGTACATATGTATAATATACTTTTTGCAAAAAAAAAGTTTTTGGCCAGGTATGGTGGCACATGCCTGTGGTCTCAGCCCTCGGGAGGCAGAGGTAGGAGGATCGCTGTGAGTTTGAGACAGCCTGAGACTACATAGTAGATTTCAGGTCAATGTGGGCTAGAGTGAGAGAGACCCTACCTCAAAAAAAAACAAAAAAAAAATTGTAAAATTAGATCACACAAACAGAGTGCCATGAAGACATGAAGACATGATTTGTGTTCATTTTATCATCATTAAATTAGTTTGCATTAGATATTTTCCTGAGATACAAAAAAGACGAAACTCAAGAGTTGTCCTTATCACCAAACCTAGAATAGCAGCTACTTATCTTTTTAACTTATTTATTAGAGAGAGAGAGAGAGAGAACCAGGCTCACCAGGGCCTCCAGCCACTGCAAACAAACTCCAGATGCGTGCACCACCTTGTGATTCTAGGTTACATGGGACCTAGAGAATTGAAGCTGGATCCTTAGGCTTTGCAGGCAAGTTCCTTAACCACTAAGCCATCTCTCCAGCCCTTGTTTTTATTCTTTAAAAAAGACATTTTATTTATTCATTTAAGAGAGCAAGCAAGAGAGAAAGAGAGAGGGAGAGAGCCACACAGAGATAGAACGGGTGCCTCCAGGGCCTCCAGCCGCTGCAAACCATCTCCAGACACATGCGCCACCCTGTGCGTCCAGCTTTACGTGGGTACTGGGGAATTGAACCTGAGTCCTTTGGCTTTGCTTGTAAGTACCTTAACTGCTAAGCCATCTCTCCAGCTGTATTGTTTTTATTAAACTACTGAACCTCAGTGACCCCCAGTGTGAAACTCTACATTACTGATAGGATGGAAATGCATGCCAGGGAGCCAAAAGTCACAGAGGGCTTTGGTGGGGGCGGAGGTGGGGGGGAGCATTGTGGAGCAGCGGACTCACATTCACTTGAATTGAACTGAATTGTGCCTCTGAGATGTGGACAAATATCACAGCTTCAGAAGTGTCCATAGACAGATCTACCATAGCTGAGACGTTGTCAACAGAGCAGAAGCTGAGGACATGACAAGAAGGGCCTCCCCAGCCATGGGCCACCCCTTACCCTTGCCGGAGCCACGTGGAAGTGGAGAGAAGGATTCGAAGGGTGCAGAGCAGCTTCTGTGTCTTCCTGTGGCTCTTGGGACGCTGGCTATCATTTGCATGGTCTACCTCAAGCCAGTCCCATGCCTGTCTGGGATGGTTTTTGTAGTTAAGCCTAACCGTATGGTTTTATTTTCTTCTCTTGGATTTGTGCATGGGTGTAATCAAAAACCATTTTAAAATGAGGGAAGCCAGCCCAGGACGCAGAAGAGCAAGCCACTGAATGTCTCTGAGGCCAAGAAGACATTTGTCAAACATTCCAGGCTGAATGCCGGGCAGCCCGGGGTTCGGTGGCCTCCGCCCGCGCTCTGTAGCGCCTGGTCTGGGGAGCCACCAGCTAGTGAGCTTTCCCTCCAGCTGAGCCTCTGCTGCCTGATCTCAGGAACTGCCCAGGGCTTTTACAAGGCAAGGCTTTTTCCACACTCTGTTTCTTTTTAGCGAACTTTGAGTGAGTGCTTTCAGGGCCTTCCTGACTGCGCACTTATCTCACTTTTTAGGGCTTTGTGGAAGTGATCAAGGCAGGGTCAGATTTTTTAAAATCTACCCATAGAGCCCCCATCCCGTGGAGACGTCCTGTTATGGGACCACGAGACACTCGTATCTCAGCGGCTATGCAGCTTGTTTCCCTTGGTGTTTTCTTTGATTATCAAATGCTACCAATTGACAACATTGTTTTTACTAATTTCCAGGCACAGATAAGAAATACAATTACTGATAGTGGATTCCAGGTCAGCCTCTGCTACAGTGGGACTCTGCCTCAAAATCTTCCCACCCCTCCAAAAGAGAAATACAATTACCAACCCATCACCCAAAAGAATAAAAAGAAAGTAAAAAGATGAAAATGATAATCAGGTTTTAAACTTAAATTTGTTTATTTTTATTTATTTATTTATTTGAGAAAGAGGCAGATAGCGAGCGAGAGAATAGGTGCCCCAGGGCCTCCAGCTACTGCAAACGAACTCCAGACGCGTGCGCCCCTTGTGCATGTGGCTAACATGGGTCCTGGGGAATTGAGCCTTGAACCGGAGTCTTTGGGCTTCACAGGCAAGCACTTAACTGCTAAGCCACCTTTCCAGCCCAAAACTTAAAATTTAAATCTCTTGGCAGGAAAATAAAAATAAGATGTCCCAGCTCATGTTTGGGTTTTCCTTTCTTTAGAAGCTGCCAGAGGCCTGGAATGGGGTGTGCGGCCTTCCTGAGCCGTTCAGCATTCTCTCCCCTTAGTCTGGTTTGGCACCAGATACTGTATCTGGGATACGGTTTCTCTTTTTCCTTCTTTAGGAAGAGAGAGAGAGACTGTTATTTTCTCCTCAAAATGTTCTGAAATATTATTATCCCAAGGAGTATTTTGTTCACTGCACATTCAGATTTTTTTTTTTTTTTTGGCCGTCGTGGTTTCCTGGTGACCTCGTTTCTGCCTTGGGCACCCTGTGCCCCAGTTGTCTCTGAGTGGCTAAAATGCTAGGGCCTTTAAAGAGAACGGGCTGCCAAAGAAGTTCCTGAGCTCCCCACTGAGACGGATCAGGAACTGAGATTAAGCCATTGGAAGGAGCTGGGTTGTATAGAGGGCACTTGGATTGAGTCAGGACGGTTAGCTTCTGGGATACTGACCAGTTTTGTTAAAATGTTTTTTAAATTTTATTTTATTACCGGGGGGGCGGGAAGAGCCAGAGAGACAGAGAAAATGAGTGGGCATGCCAGGGCCTTCAGCCACTGTAAACGAACTCCAGACACATGTGCCACCTTGTGCAGCTGGCTTATGGGAGTCCTGGGGAATTGAACCTGGGTCCTTTGGTTTCATAGGCAAATGCCTCAACCACTAAGCTATCTCCCGAGCCTTGTACTGACCAGTTTTAGGATCTTGATCCAAGTCCTCTTTTTCTGGCTTGTGTTTTCTTCATTGTAGCAGTGACCTTCTTGTTGCTGGGACAAAATATCAGACCAGAAGCAGCTTATTGGGAAGAAAGGGTTTATTTCAGTTTACAGTTCTGAGGGGAAGTTTCATCGAGGCTGGGAAAGCATGGCAGGGTAGACAACCGAGTGTCACATCTTGTCACAGCCGCAGGGGACGGAAGTGTCTGAGTGAGGGAGTGCTGGGCACCCAGTAGGACTGGATTGATATACTTCAAGGTCAGCCTGTCGACACATCTCCAGCAAGGCTCTGCCTCCCTAACGCTGTACAACTCGTCCCAATTGTCACTAGCTGGGGACCAAGTATTCAAAACACATAAGCCCATGCGGGACACTTACGTTCCTTTGCACTGGGATCATACCAAGCAACCTCTCTGCTGTGATGATCTTTAAATATTCATTTTTTAAACTTATCTGAGAAAAAGGGGGGAGCAGATACTGAGGGAATTGGGCATACCAGGGTCTTAAGCCACTGCAAACTCCATATGCATGTGCCACCTTGTGCATCTGGCTTGTGTGGGTCCTGGGGAATTGAACCTGGATCCTTTGGCTTTGCAGGAAAGTACCTTAACCACTGACCCATCTCTCCAGCCCTGTGATAGTCTTTATATTCTCAGCCTTATTTATTGTTTTTGAAATAATTTGAGGATAACCTTGTTTCAGAACATCAAACATGAATTTGATACCCATGGGACCTTGGGTTTCATTTGCTTTACTTTTGTAGATTTTTTGTTCTTGTGCAATTTTATTTTCACCTGTGTTGTACATAAGTAATATGCACATGTAGGAGAATGCCAAGCAATGCATACCTGGAAAAGGAAGATGTGTTCCCACTGTCACCAGTTTTAGGTGGATCCTGGGCAGAACTGTGGGTGCAAAATGTGTCCCTCCTTTCCTAAACAGAAACAGAACCATGCTCAAACATGTGGTCTGTCTCCTGGGCTTTTGCTTCTGTGGTCAACAGTTCTCAGAGTCCCTGAGAATACCCTCATTCTTTGGAATTATTACACAGAATGCCTCTGAAAGGACATACTCTCACCCCCCACAGTGGACATTAAAATCGTGTTTAGTCTCTTTCTCTGATAAACCTTAATAAGGTGACTGTTCTCATATGCTACGGTATGTTGACATACACTTCCCTTTGGAAACAAAGCCATTGTCTCGTTCCCAGCTTTGCAGACTCCACAGCTAACAACAGGGAGGGTCAGTATAAATGTCAAGTGTAACTTAAATGGAAGAAAACAACCCATCATCTCCCCTGTGAATGTACTTGCTAGACCCAGGTCAGATTTAAGATTTTTGGATTCTGATTTACAGAACATTAACAGGGTATTAATAGCCTGTGCTTTTCAGGCCTCTTTGTCTAACCTGGAGGTTCGTGATATGGAAAACACTACATATCTCTTTTGTCTAGGAATTATTCAGAACAATAGGAACATGCCTTTTTTTTAAAATTTGTTTGTTTGGTTGGTTTTTTTTTTTTTTTTTTTTTTTTTTGAGGTAGGGTCTCACTCTGGCTCAGGCTGACCTGGAATTCACTATGTAGTCTCAGGATGGCCTTGAACTCTTGGCGATCCTCCTACCTCTGCCTCCCGAGTGCTGGGATTAAAGGCGTGCGCCACCACGCCCGGCTGTTTGTTTGTTTCTTTATGGTAGGGTTTCACTGTAGCCCAAGCTGACCTGGAATTCACTATGTAGTCTCAGGGCAGTTTTGAACTCACATCGATCCTCCTACCTCTGCCTCCCGAGTGCTGGGATTAAAGGCGTGCCCCACCACACCCAGCTAGGAACATACTTTTCCAGAAAGTTTAGAAGTAGCTGTCCCTTGAAATTTTTCCATCTATACTTCCCTTCTTTTTGGCTTGAAACAAATATATTTTATTTATTTAATTTTCAGGGTAGGGTCTCACTGTAGTCCAGGCTGACCTGGAATTCACTATGTAGTCTCAGGGTGTATCTATTTATTTATTTTCTAGGTAGGGTCTCACACTAGCCCAGGTTGCAACACCTCACTCTGAAGTCCCAAGCTGGCCTCAAACTCATGGCAGTCCTCCAACCTCTGCCCCCCTGAGTGCTGGGATTAAAGGTGTGTGACGCCATGGCTGGCAGGGACATTCCTTTTTAATAAAGTATTAATGGTTTCCTTTCTTAAAAATTAATTAATTATTTATTTGGTTAGTTAGTTAGTTAGTTATGTGAGAGAGAGAAAAGCAGATAGAGAGAGCGATGGGTGTGCCAGGGCCTCTAGCCACTGCTAACAAACTTCAAATGCATGTGCCACCTTGTTCATCTGGCTTACGTGGGTCCTCAGGAATCGAACCTGGGTCCTTAGGCTTTGCAGGCAAGTGCCTTAATGGCTAAGCCATCTGCGCAGCCCTGCTGGTTTCCTTTTGTGTGTGGGTTGCCTCCACTCTTGGTGCTCATGGAGCCTCACTGTGCATTGCTAATTGCATACCCTCCCATGGCTGCAGGTACTCAGAGTGAGAAAACTCGCCCATGCCCACATGTCCTGGTGGAAAATCTTTTATAAATTGTGACAAACCGTGGGATTGAGTTTTTGCCATTGTAGTCTGTGTAAGGCTTCAAATGTACTCTGGGCACAGGAAAAGTGTGAAATAAGATTTTTAAACAGAGCCAGGGTGAGAAGAGGTAGGTGTGCCTCCATGAATTGAATTAAGGTAATGATTATTTAAACAGTAATGATTAACAGGAAATCACCAGGATGGAATTTCAGGCATCTAAATCCCAGAGCATTCGGATGGTCTCTTGTAGATAAGGTATTTAGGCTCTGGTCATTAATCTCTTGCGTGTCCTTCTCTCTAGTGCTGAATCACCAACACCAGCAGCAAGTGGTGCCCAGTCCCCTGAGCCCGCAGAACCACCCACCTCAGAACCCGCCCACGGGGCTCCTGAGCATGCCCACCGCACTGACCACCCAGCAGCAGCAGCAGCAGAAGCTGCGGCTCCAGAGGATTCAGATGGAGAGAGAGAGGATCAGGATGCGCCAAGAGGAGCTCATGAGGCAGGTACGGCCTTCCGAGGTGCTTGCTGGGGGAGGCCCTGTGGCCTCGGGGACCCAGGCAATGGGTCGGCAGTGTCTTGCTTGCAGCCCAGGAGCCAAGCCTCAGTACGAGGGTCCCACTTGTTCTCCCAGTGCTGTGCCTCAGCGCCTGCGATTTGAAGGAAAGGGGAAATTAAGAGAAAAGGAACAAGCTATTAGCTACAGTAGAGCTATCACTGTAGTAATATAATAGCAAATTATCCCTTGAAATTAGGAGATTAAAACAGCCATTTCCACTGCATCACACAGTTGTGGGTTGAGAATTTGGAAAGAGCTGAACTAGACTATTCTGGTTAATATGAAATGGACTTGAAGTCCCTTAGTGGTAGTCACCTGCCAGGTAGACTTCAAGGTCCAAGGCGGCTGTGCTCGGGTGTGGGGATTGCTGTAAGAAGGCTTCGCTGGGCTTGGGGTGTCCGTGAGGGCGTGGTGGCACACTCCTTGGATCCCAGCACTGGGGAGGCAGAGGTAGGATCAACATGAGTTCGAGGCCAGTCTGGAATTACAGATTGAGTGGGCTAGAGTGAGGCCTGACGTTGAAGAACCCCTCCCCCCAAAAAGAAAGAGCGGTAGGGCTCAGTACATGGTCACTCTCCAAGAACAGTGTTGAAAGACGTAGGAAGTGGTCAGGGCCGGATGCTAGGAGCTACTGAAACTGCCATGGAACCGGCTTTGTCGCGTTGTCCTGGTCATAGCCCTTTCACCCGGGTACAGCAGATCGCGGGGGTCAGCCCGTGGGAATAGCCGCAGCCGCCTCTGCTCTACCACAGAGCATGGTGCAGGGAAAAGTAAAGGCAGAATGAGAAGGACAATGGCTTGGATTCGGATGCTGTTAAAGTACCGTTCAGAGCTGCATGGCCATCATTAGACATTTTATTTAAGACCTGGTCTTGTCATGTAGCCCAGGCTGGCCTCAAACTCTCAGCCTTCCTGCCTCAGCCCACAAATCCTGCAATCCCAAGTGTGACCGGCTTGGGCAGCTACTATGTGATGTGCCCTGCGTACCCGTCTATCTACCAGGTCGGCAGGATACCACTGTGTGTCTTTGGGCTGGGTCCATACTCGGCAGTGACAGGAAGAGGCGACGCACGGGGGCATCTAGTCTCAGAACTAGAAGGGGGGACTGAGAGTTTGAGACCTTCTGGGGCTGGGAATGTAGCTCTGTGGTAGTTACCTTGCCTGTCTTGTCCAAGGGCTGGAACACACACACACACACACACACACACACATGCCCAAGCTGACCTGGAATTCACTATGGAGTCTCAGGGTGGCCTCAAACTCACTGCAATCCTCCTACCTATGCCTCCCAAGTGCTGGGATTAAAGGCGTGCACCACCACGCCCAACAGGGAAGTAGTTTTTAAGTGTACCAAGTGTCCTTGGGTCTATGAGAGTGTTATAGGTAAACATTATATTTTGAGCTATATATACAGTGACTCCAGTAAATGATGTATTTCTCATCAAAAAAAAATTCTAGGATATAAGGTATCTATGCTTTGAGCTCTAAAGTACATGGGAAATGAAAGTCATTCTTAGACATAGCCTTCAAAAAGAATAGAAACAAGCTGAGGAGTGGCTCAGCAGTTAACGTGATTGCTTGCAAAGCCTCCTAGTCCTGGTTTGATTCCCCTGGATCCACATAGAGCCAGACACACTACATGGTGCAAGCATCTGGAGTTGGTTTGCAGTAACCAGAGGCTGTGGCGAGCCCATTCTCCTTTTCTCTAAGTGATCTCCCAGCCCGTTGCGCCCCTGAGAATTTATGTTTATGCTTTCTTGGTTATTTCGCAGTAACAGTTGTTTGTACTGTTTTTAGATATACATACTGTCATGTTTCTTGATGGGAAATAATTGCGTTACTGTTTGCTATTTTGGGATAATATTCATATTTGGAATGGATTTTTATTTTTATATAGTGTGAACCACACACAGTCTTATAGTAGCATGTGTAAATTTTCCTCTCGTCTTATATTTGAATGAGCTGTTTTTGTGTGACCCCTTTGCATGGAATGACTTGTTTGTTTCCCTGTATCATATGTCTCTTTTTGCCCCACCTCCGTATTTCCCACAGAAAGAATTTCTGCAAAGGGGTGGGAAAAAGTGCCCCAGTTTGTTTCCTTTATTCCAGCTGTAGGTGCCTTTGAACCACAAGATCTTATTGACAGTTCATGTTACAGAAATGCCAACCAAGTTCCTTAAATGCTGATCCCTTGGGGCTGGGGAGCCCAGGCAGTTTGCTGCTCTGGCTGCGAGCGTGTGTGCACGCGTGTAGATTTAGGTGATAGACTGATTGTGATTTCTTTTTAGTTTTTGGTTTTGGAGTACAGAAAAAAAAAATGTCTAAGTAGAGTCCTTACTCATGGAAGGCTTTTTATTTCTCTCTCTCCCATAAGGAGCGTGCTCCCAGTGTAAAAGGTGTTCATGGCCACGCAGTATTGGTGAGAATGCGGGCTGTACGAGTTTTTGGAGCATTTGCTAGAATGCCTATGTATTTGTATTTTCCAGTTTTTTGAGGTAGGGTCTCACTCTGGTCCAGGTTGACCTGGAATCAACTATGTAGTCTCAGGGTGGCCTTGAACTCATGGTGATCCTCCTGCCTCTGCCTCCTGAGTGCTGGGATTAAAGGTGTGTGCCACCAAGCTCGGCTTTCTATGTATCTTTTTGGTGGACTTCTATTTATTATTTATTTATTTATTTATTTATTTATTTATTTATTTATTTAACAGAGAGAGAGAGAGAGAGAGAGAATGAATGAGTGCACCTCCAGCCATTGCAAATGAACTCTGGATGCACGCTCCCCCTTTTGCATCTGGCTAATGTGGGTCCTGGAGAATTGAACCTTGGTCCTTTGGCTTTGCATGCAAACGTCTTAAATGCTAAGCCATCCCTCCAGCCCTTGTTTGACTTGTTGTTTGTTTTGTTTTGTTTTGTTTCACTTCTCTCTTCTGGTGACTTTTTTTTTTTGTTTCGAGGTAGGGTCTCACTGTAGCCCAGGCTGACCTTGGAATTTACTATGTAGTCTCAGGGTGGCCTCGAACTCACGGCAGTCCTCCTACCTCTGCCTCCTGAGTGCTGGGATGAAAGGCGTGAGCCTTCTTCTGGTGATTTTTTTTTTTTTTTTTTTTGTCCCCTTGGTAAGTTTGTATCTTAAGCAGGGTAGAGGCAGGAAGTGGACTGGAAGTAAAAGTGGTCTTTTGTTCCATTGTGTAGCTGTTTTGCATCACCAGGTAGGATTTGGCGTGGTGGCTCACGCCTTTCATCCCAGCACCCTGAGACTCCATAGTGAATTCCAGGTCAGCCTGGGCTAGAGTGAGACCTTACCTCAAAAAAACAAAACAGAACGAAAACACCAGGTAAGGATTTGTATGCTATTTAAATTTTTTTTCTGTAAATGTCCATTTGTTTGTTCTGCCCCTCCCCCAGGTCCTGGATCGTCATGTCTGCCTGACCGCCCTTTGCTCACTGGGCTACCGTCATTAAACCTGGTGCTCCTCTTGCCCACAGACCCCTAATTGTGCTGCCTTTGGGGGCTTTGTCTATTTCCCGTCCTTCTCCCGTCCTGCGTTATTACTGTACACAGGTTTCCCGTGGAGAGAGCAGCTCCGTAGTCCACGGCCCACAGTCACACGTGCACTTCACATGCTAGCGCATGGGTGCTGATACCACTCAGCGTGCTCACAGACGGATCTGGGGAAAGTTTGGTGGCCTATCTAATAGGAACGACCATTGTTTTTTTGATGGGAATGCCGGTTTTGTTTCATCCCTGTTGTAGACAGCTCTGTGTTGCTGGGATGGGCGTCCAAAGCAGACAGTTTATGGGAGGGAGAGACGTGTTTCAGCTCACAGATCCCGGGGACGTTCCAGCAGTGGCTGAAGCCGCTTCCTCGATCCAAACACAGAGAAACAACTAAACAGCCAGGAAAAAGAAAAAAAACACGCAGCAGCAAGCAGGACCCCTCTCCCCAAGTTCAGCCTGCTCTTTACGCCTCTGTGCTGGAATTCAGGTCCACCTCAACGACACCTCCTCCAGCCAGGTGCCCGGGGACCTAAGCTGCAAGCTTTAACAAAACACCTGAACCAGGCTGGAGAGATGACTTAGCGGTTAAGGGGCTTGCCTGTGAAGCCTAAGAACTCATGTTCGAATCTCCAGGTCCCGTGTAAGGCAGACGCACAGTGATGCAAGTGCACAATGGCGCACATGCACGCAAGGGGGCGCATGCACCCGGAGTTCATGTGCAGTGGCTGAAGGCCCGGGTGCACCCATTCTGCCTCTCTTACTTTCTCAAATTAATAATAATAATAATAATAATAAAACACCTGAGTCTATGGGGGACAGATAATTCAAATTAGCACAGTTTCTTCCTTTATTCCTCATTCTTTCTCTTAGCCAGTATTCATGGAGTAGGAAGTAATAGAAAGAAATGAGACAAACCCTTATCTAGCTTCTATTTTAGCAGAGGAGGCAAAACAATTAGATTGAATCCAAGAAGACGGCCAGAAGAGTCAGTTGACCATACTCCCTCTGATATGAGCTCCCAGTGGCCAGTATTTGACTTGCTTTACTGTCTCTGAGCCCAGACAGCCTTCACCAGGCCTCTATGACTGTGACACAGGATATTCCTCTATTCTTTCCAATGACACCCTGAGGCCGCAGACTCTTAAACAACCACTGAGCTGGAATCAAAGTGCCAGTGAGGTTTGGAATCTCCACTGCTTTAAGTTGGAGCTATGTTGTAAGCCCTGCAACTTCAGATGGTGGGGCTTGGGAGATAAAGAGTTCGAGGACAGCCTGGGTATTTTTTATTATTATTTTTTTTTTAGTGAGACTTTGTCTAAAAATAAAACCTAAAGAAAAACTACAAGGTTTGAGGGTTCAGGGCACTAGAACATTTGTCTCAAATGCAGGAAAAGAAAGAAAAAAAAAAGACAGAAAGGAAAAAAATGCACCTAGAAAAAATACCCTTAAATATGTTCCCTACAATTTAGCACTGGTTGTGGTAGAAACCAGACCACACTTCTCAGGGGCTGCATTGTTGAGAAACTGTTATTATTCCCAAGCAAATCCCACAGTTTTCACCCCCCATCTGCTCCTTAATTGGAACTTGGGGGAAAAGGAGAATGCAGCTTGTCAAATAAAAATGCTGACTAAGCCTGGCTTTTGGTTGCCAGGACAACGGGGACAAAAGAGGAGGAGGGAGCCACCGAATTCTCTGCGTAGGCCCAACAGATTTCCATCAGGCTCAGACAGCCACTGCCACAGGACCGGCCAGCTCCCTGTGCTGGCTCCGTCCAGCCATTCCATAGCCAAGGCTCCAGGGAGCTTGCTGAGCCGCAAGCAGTGCCGGCCTAGGGAACGTCCAGAGGTCTGATTTCTGTCACGAGCCCTCAAGAGCTAAAGGTTCAAAAGTGCCATGTGTGGGCTGGGGCTGGAGCTCAGGTGGTAGAGTGCTTGCCTGCCAGGCACAAAGCCCTGGCACAGGGTTGGAAAGATGACTCAGTGGTCAAGGCATTTACCTGTAAAGCCTAACAACTCGGGTTTGATTCCCCAGTACCCACGTAAAGCCAGATGTATCTGGAATCCATTTGCAGTGGCTGGAGGCCCTAGCATGCCCGTTTTCCTCCCCTCCCCTCCCCTCCCCTCCCCTCCCCTCCCCTCCCCTCCCCTCCCCTCCCCTCCCCTCCCCTCCCCTCCCTTCCCCTCCCTCTCCCCTCCCCTCCTCCCTCCCTCCTCCTCTCCTCTTCTCTCCCTCCTCCCTTCCTCTCCTCTTCCCTTCTCTGCTTACAAATAAATAAATTAATTAAAAAGTGGCATATCCTAGCATATTAATGCATCTGTCACATAAATGCGAGTGCTTAATAGTCTTCAGGTCACAGGGCTTTGCTACAAGGGCGTGTCACAGACTCCAGCGATGGCGAAGACGGTCGACTGGGACCATTCTTCCTTCATCTTGGGTGACGTGGCTAATTTCATCCACTCGTTAGTGCTTTCACCAAAAGTCCCGATCACCAAATTTTAGGCAGTGGGCAGAGTTCACCACTGGAACTTTTGTTTTATCTCCTGTCAAGTGTGTAGTTTGTCACAAATCTCAGAATCCACTGTGTTTCCTGTGGAAGAAATGCCACAGGCATGGTGGTGCGTACCTGGAATATGAGCACTTCGGAGGAAGAGGCATGAAGGTTGCCGCAAGTTCAAGGCCAGCCTCTTCTAGCTATGTAGTGAGTTCCAAGCCAGCCAGGGCCACAGAGGCCTTGTCAAACAAACAAACAAGTGAATAATGACAATCCAAATATTTTTAATTTAATAATATTATTTATTTATTTATTTATTTTATTTATTTATTTGAGGTAGGGTCTCACTCTGGTTCAGGATGACCTGGAATTAACTATGTAGTCTATTTTTATTTATTTATATAAGGGAGAGAAATAGGTAGGAAAAGAGAGAAAGAGAATGGGCACTCTAGGGCCTCTTCAAAGAGGAAAGTGGGGGGAGGGAAGGAATTACCATGGGATATTGTTTATAATTAATTATGGAAATTGTCAATAAAAAATTAAAATTAAAAAAAGAACTCCAGATGTGTGAGTCCTCTTGCACATCTGGCTTACATAGGTCCTGGGGAATCGAACCTGGGTCTTTTGGTCGTGCAGGCAAGCATCATAACCACTAAGCAATCTCTCTAGCCCTCAAGTCTTTTTGAAAAAAATATATTTTTAGCCAGGTTTGGTGGCACATGCCTTTAATCCCAGCACCAGGGAGGCAGAGGTAGGAGGATCACTGAAAATTCAAGGCCCCCCTGAGACTACAGAATGAATTCCAGTTTAGCCTGAGCTAGAGGGAGACCTTGCCATGAAAAGCATAATATATATTTATTATTTGTGAACAGACGGGGGAGGAGGAGGAGGGGAAGAGACAGAGACAGAGACAGAGAGAGCAAGAGAGAATGGGTGCACCAGGGCCTCCTGCTATTGCAATCAAACTCCAGATGCATGGGCCACTTTATGCTTTTGGCTTTATGTGGGTACTGGGGAATTGAACCTGGGCTGGAAGGCTTTGCAAGCAAGTGCCTTTAACCACTGAGCCATTTCCCAGCTCCTTGGATCTTTTTTAAAAATTATTTTCAATTTTAAGCCAGGCATGGTGGTGCATGCCTTTAATCCCAGCACTCAGCACTCAGAAGGCAGAGATAGGAGGCTCACCATGAGTTCGAGGCCACCCGGACATATAGTGAAATCCAGGTCAGCCTGAGCTAGAGTGAGACCTTACATTAAAAAATTCAATTTTTATTTATTCACTTGAGAGAGAGAGAAAGAAAGAATGAACACACCAGGCCTCTAGCCACAGCAAATGAACTCCAGACATATACACCACCATGTGCATCTGGCTTACATGGGTTCTGGAGAGTCAAACCTGGGTCCTTAGGCTTCCCAGGCAAGTGCCAACTGCCAAATCATCTCTCCAGCTGCCCCCCCACCCCGATCGTTTTAAAAGGATACCTTTTTGGAAACCAATCAGTTGCATGCAGTAAGTTCAATTTTTATTTGTCCATTAATTAAATAAATAAACACAATAATAAAAAGATCTCTTTTGAAAAAACTTGGACATAGTTTTAAAATGGAGGCTCATTGTGCAGTAAGGAAAAACAGCTCTTTATTTCTGATCTTAATAAGATCACAGATGTATGAGGAAATTTTTTTTTAAGTGAAAAGAATATCTAAATTATAATGTCTTTCTTAATGTGGTTCTAGGGGATAATTGAGACAGATTGTGGAATAACATGAGATGTTTATATACATCCTGAATTAAAGGGGCAACAGAGGCTATGGATAATAATTGCGGATCCAACAAATGTTTTCCCAAAGTATCAGAGTTTCAACTCTGCTCTTTTACAGAGACAGTCTGGCAGTTGAGCGTGGCTGGTGAGGTATTTCCAAAAGGGAGGCTCCAGGAAGGGTGACAGCGAGCGTCTAGAATCTCTTGGCACACAGTTAAAGGAATCTCTCTCTCTCTCTCTCTCTCTCTCTCTCTCTCTCTCTCCCTCCCTCATAAATAATTCAGCATTCTCTCTCTGAAGTTCCTCTGGGTTCCGGCACAGAAATGCCATGTCTCTGCACTATTTTAATGTTCGGATTTCAAAATATTGTTTTCCATTTTTTTCATTTGTTTCTGCGCACCCCGCCCTTTATAATTAAAACAATTCAATCTTCCTTATTATTTTGTGTGTGTGTGTGTGTGTGTGTGTGTGTATGTGTAGAACCAATCCCTAGCCACACATTTAAAGCAAACCAAGCACCCTCAGAGAAGGTTACTGTCACTTCCCTTAGACAACGTTTCCGAAAGGGCAGGATCAGCCTGGCGGCCCCAGCCAAGGGCAAGACAGGCTCAAGGACACTTTCAAGGGCTTACTTTCTCACCTCGCCCTTTGACTCACTCCTCAGGAGGACTGCGGGCCAGGGTGGGCTGCACGGAAGCTGCAAGTTCTCTTTCAGGGGCATCTTCAAGCCACCATCAGCCTTTGTTTGTTCTATTCCCCCCCCCGCCCCAAGCCTTTTCCCATGCCACACTGCCCGCTGGCCGCTAGCTGAGGGTGCGTTTTGAAACCCACCTGTAATCTGTTTGCTTGTTTGTTTCAGGAATCAAATGGTGACCACAAACTCACAAAGACAGCCTCCGGCCCCTCCTTTGCAGCAGTCCTTCCAACCCTAAGTTGGACTTGAGAACATTGAGTTGTAGGGAGGGCAAGGGCTGGGCAGGCCTGCCAGAGCAGCTCTTTCTGAAACCGGCCTTTAAAATCCAAGCTTAGGGCGCGCTTGATGTGCAGTGAATTCCCAGGACACCAGCTCCACCCACCCACGCTGACAAGGAGCTCGGAGCCTTCTGGTTCTGTGGAGGGAAACTGGGGGGTGGGGGGACGGCTAAGAGAGCCGCTGCGGTGCTAAATCCTCCTCGAACAGTCTGAGGTCATGAGACCACCATTTCCATCTTACAGCTGGGAAACCAGGCTTCGGGAAGTGAAGGCGCTTGTCCGAGTCTCACAGCCAGTCGGTGAAAGGACCCAAACCGGGACACCTGCCAGGCCCTGGCCCGCCAAGCTCGCTGTTGATTGCGAGAGCGCGCAGAGCCTGGGTCTCCATCCCGGATCTCCTGTTGTTAGCCATGGGATCCTACGAGTTACTTAATCGCTCTGTGTCTCAGTCTCCTTGCATATAAAACAAATACAATTAAGGTTTTTAAAAAGATTTTTTATTTTTATTTATTTGAGAGAGAGAGAGAGAGAGAGAGAGAGAGAGAACAGGCGCGCCAGGGCCTCCAGCCACTGCAAAGGAATTCCAGATGCATGCGCCCCCTTGTGCATCTGGTTTATGTGGGTCCTGGGGAATCGAACCTGGGTCCTTTAGCTTTGCAGGCAAGCACCTTAACTGCTAAGCTATCTCTTCAGCCCAGGAGGGTGGGTTTTGAGGTAGGGTCTCACTCTAGCCCAGGCTGACCTGGAATTCACTATGTAGTAGTCTCAGGATGGTCTCAAATTCACGGCGACCCTCTTACTTCTGTCTACCGAATGCTGGGATTAAAGGTGTGAGCCACCACAATTAAGTTTTATGAGGATGAAATGAAATAGTGTGCTGAAGTGTTTATAATAATGTCTCACACATAGAAAATACAAGTATGAGTGGATAGCTGCACCTCAGGCTGGTGGACACCGTCGATAGCTCTTTCTCTTGACTGCCTCACATGCTCCATTCTTTGTAAATATACTTTCTTTTAAAAAAATATTTTCATTTATTTGAGAGAGAAAGTACGGGCGTGCCAGGGCCTCCTGCCACTGCAAGCAAACTCCAGACACCATTTTGTGCATCTAGCTTTACATTGGTACTGGAGAATTGAACTCAGGCTCTTAGGATTTACAAGCAAGAGCCTGTAACTATACTTCCTAATCTCTCTCTCTCTTTTTTAATGTGTGTGTGTGTGTGTGTGTGTGCTGATGAAAGTGCACGTGTGTGTGGAAGCTCAGCAGTTAGGCTAGACTGGCTAACCAGCAGTCCCAGGGACCCCTCTGTTTCCTCCTCCCCATCAGCTCTGGGGTGATGGGCGCATGCCTAGCCTTTTGCTTGAGCACTGGGGTCAAACACAGGTGGTTGTGCTCATGAGTGTTGACAAATGCCTGCCTGCAGTCTGACACACACAGAGGTCGGCTGCCATGTTACGGTATGGCACGTGTGCTGTGTGTGAGTGTGTGCACACGTGCGTGCTCCCGTAGAGGCTGCCGCAGAGTCTAGTAACTCACCCGGCCTTCTCCGCTTTGCAATGACAGCTTCTCTTGCTGATTTCTGGGGCTGCCCTTCCTGAGCCCCGGCCTAGTCTCTGCTTCCCACAGGACTGGGGTTCGGGATGGGTATGACATGCCGAGCTGCTCACGGGGCCTGGTGGCTCGCTCTGAGGCCCTGGCGCGTACACGGAAGCCCTCAGCCCCGGTGTGCCCATCACCATGGCGGGCACTGGGGGCGCGCCGCTCGTCATTCCCACGTTGCAGCCACCATGCGAAAAGGTCAGGTAGGTTGCTGGGAGAGAGCAGGGCTGGGATTCAAATTAAATACGTGGTCTTGGAGTTTCTTCACCCTGCTTTATCTGATGCCAGTCTCAGGCTGGTGGCCGCACTACCTAAGGACAGCATGTGTGCCTTGCTAGTTGGGATATATCCAACTATAATACTTTGACTCAGTTTTGGCTCAAGGTATAGTTTTTGTCTTAATATTTCTTTATTTATTAATTGCAATGAAAGAGAGAGAGAGGTGCATTGGGGCCTCTAGCCACTGCAAATAGACTCCAGATGCATGCGCTTTACGTGGGTACTGAGGAATTGAACCTGGGCCATGAGGCTTTGCAAGTAAGTGCCTTTAGCCACTGAGCCATCTCTTCAGCCCGGGGAGAATTTCTTAACACGTGTGTATTAGTCAGGGTTCTCTAGAGGAACAGAACTGCTAGAATGAATGATATTAAAAAGGGAATTTATTGGATTAGCTTGTGGCAGTCCAATAGCAGTTGCAGGCCCAAGAATCAAGGAACCTGGTAGCTGCTCAGTCCACGTGGCGCTGAAGGCCTGGAGGCTTCTGAGCAGCCGCTGGGTTTCGATCCATATGGGTCTTCAGTCCACGCTAGAAGGCAGCGAGCAGCTTGGCAGCCAAGAGAAAGGAAGGAAGGAAGGAAGGAAAGAAGGAAGGGAGGGAGGGAGGGAGGGAGGGGAAGAGAAGGGAAGGAAGGAAGAGCTCTTTTCCCTCAGAGCTTCCTTATATGAAGTCCCTCTCTGTGTGGGGCTGCCAGCTCAGGGGAAGGGCTTCCTCCTTCAGTGAATCCTTCCTGGAAGCAACCTCAGGGACTCACCCAAAAGGGAGGTCTGTGGATTATGAAACAGATCGAGCTGACAACACAGTAACCATCACCGGGTGGGTCTCAGAGGAGTCAGCACTAGGTGAGGAGCTCTGGGGAGATCTGAGAGTGTGTGCAGCCAGGGGAGTAGTTGGTGCAGAGGCAGGAGGTGGGAGGACCAGCAGGCACAGCCGCTGAGACCAGGAGTGTGGGCCAGGGGAGCATGCCAGAGCGGGGAGGAGGAGCGGGCAGGGGTGCGGCCCGCGGGCATCTCCACGCCCCATCCCGACGGGGCCGTGCTGCGGAATGACTTACACCCAGGACTGGGCTTGCAGTGGTCTTGGGGAAAGCGTTGCAGTGCAAATAATAAATAGCACAAGTCAGTTTTCAATGTTTCAAGTAAGTATATGTAATGTATTCAAGTAAGTATAGTCAACACTCTGGTGCTCCCTTTCATTTGCTGGTTATTTGAAGGCGGAAAAATGATGCTGTGAGCCCCCTACAGGCCAAGTCGAGCATTTCCTCTTACGATGACTTGGAGATGTTTCCCAAGGACTTAGAAATTGATGCAGGAAATAGAACTCCCTTGATTTAAAATAGAGGAGCTGTTTTCCTCATATCCTGTAAGTGCTT